>NC_140068.1:106365348-107565348 GCF_964194135.1 Talpa europaea | reverse complement strand
AGTCTCAGCCCCTGTGAGCCTGACTCTGTGACGTGGCGTGTCCCTTCTGCTTTATTCTCCTCACGAGGAAGAGCCAGCAAGTCAGACACACTCACAGGCACTGTCTCCCCTCCTGGGTATCACAGAATTGGTGGAAAATTGAAAACCAACACAGAAGACCATGTGGACACTAATTATTTCTATTCTGTCCACATGAAAAACAAACTCCCTCCCACCCAAGGCCCCTAAGAGTCTCTCCCATCACAGAAGCAGCGTGATGTCAGCATCTCATCACGTGACTCAGGACCACGCAGAGGAGGATCCTTGAGAGCATCTGTGCAGTGAAGCCGTCTGTGCTCAGCTCCTCGTGGGCTGAGGCAGTTTCCTGCCCCACAAGCCCTCGATGTGGATACAGTGGAGGACAGACACAGGGTAACTCATAGACCCATTTTTAAATGTTTTTAAAGCAATTTTATTGAGATATAACTTATGACTATTAAGTCACCTGTTGAAGGCTCACCTCTCATGTCCTTTTGGTAAGTACAGAGCAGGGCCACCCCCTCTGTCCTTGCTCACCTGGCCCCAGCCAGGCCCCTACGGGCTGTTCCCTCCATGGGATCTTCACCCACAACACCCCCTCCCCAGGGCTTTGCTCCCATCCCACCATCACACTGACCCACTTCATGGACACAGCGACCCCCATTTCCCTCCCTCCCCTGCTCCCTGCCTGTCCCTCTTCTCAGCCCCTCTACAGGTGTGTGTGGGGGGACGGGTTTCTTGTCTTTATTATTCACTGCCTCCTGCATGAAAGTAGCTTGCTGAATACAGTGAATCTGTGGGGTTTATTCACAGAACATAGCACACATATTGGTGGAGTAAAATACATTAGTTTCTGTTTCTGATACAAATAAATGAAAAGCAAAAAATGAGGAGAAAGGTATTTTCTCATTTTTGACAGGTGACTTTTTAAAACACCATGAACCCCTCACTGAGCAATTGTCATCTCTCCACCTCCGTTACAGCTCAGTGACTGCACTGAACTGTGTCATCACATGAGTAGTTGGGGAGCACCCCAATCATTTTTTTTTATATCATTCTTCATTTTTGTACAAAAAACATTCTCCCTTCCTTCCCACCCCATGGAACCCAATCCCCAGACCCACTTTGCTCAGAGAACCAGGCCCCTCCTTTTCACCAGGGGCGCAAACTGCCCTCCCCTCCCCATCATCACACCCTGTGACTCCCCAGGACAGAGGTCCAGATCCAGGATCCCATGAAGAACAGGCCAGAACCTGCTTGTGGTCCTTTCCCCACAGTGTGAGCAGGTGTTGCTGTGAAGTATCAGGACACACAACACAGTCCCCAAGGAGTCCAGGTCCCCCCACAGGCCCCTGTCCTGCTCTGTCTGCTTGTTCAGTTCATCTGAAGTTCAGTCCTTCCCTAGCCCTGACCTGCCAGGGCCAAGGACAAGGTCCTTCTCCAACCACAGCAGGAACCAGGTCAGATCCCCACTGAGGGCTTCCTCCTACTCTAACTCTGGGGAAGATTCCTGCCCTAGGGTCAGGGACCTGGTGGGACAGAGCAGCAGAGAAAACACCCTCAGTCTGTTAGCAGGCTGAATGAGGGGCACCCCAGGATCCCAAGCCTGCACGCTCTATCTGGGTTCTGCCATCTGCCACATAAAAGCAGAGCACACTCCTAAGTTGAGAGCTGTTAGTAGAGTAGCTGTGCACGGACAGGAAGAGATGGGATAACAGTTTCCCAACGGAACTGACAGATACCTAAGCCCCCCAGGGTTTATGACTACCAGACCTCCTGGGGGGAGGGGCTGCAGCTGCAGGACGTGCCCCACCCCCACCCCAGCTCTCAGCCCAGCCCAGCTCCCAGCTCCACCCACCCCAGGGGGAGGGGGGCAGGAGGGGAAACTTGGACACAAAACTGCCCCAGGAGGACACACCCAGAAACCTCATCTGCCCCCAATGCTGCCCTTAGGTCCATGTGGGGAGGAAAAAGAGAGGGAGGGGATACAGAGCACAGGGCAGGTGTCCCTGGACAACCCTGGGGGACACCCTGCAGGAAGGACACTCACCCCCTCACCGCCTCTCCTGCTCCTCAGGAGAGGAGCTTTCTCAACACACACTGTTCCCTGTTGACTGAACCATCTTGTCAAATATTGTCCTAATCCAGATGGGTTAATCATTTATTTTCCTCTTAAACGGCATATACCTCTAATCTTTCAATTGTTTCAAGTGCTTTTGAAATAATTTCAGGTAACTACTTATGGTTGCCAAAAGATAGTGGAGAATGTAAAATGAATTGTGATTTTTTTTTTTAAAGATTGATTTATTTATGCATACAAGAACTGGGGTATAGGCCAGAGGTGTGGGAGGTGAGAGGATTCTCCAGAGACAGAGTGGGGAACAGAACAAGCAGATTTACTAAATACACTGCTGAGGGGAGCATCAGGCAAGTCAGGAGAGGTCTGCTGTGCCATGTGGGTATCTCCTTGGCCAGGGATCGAATTCATGCTGCCCGAATTGTGATTTTTAAAATACAACTACTGATGGGAAGAAGTAAACCTCTCTCTTCAGCGTGCATTCCAGTAAAATTTATGTTGACACGGTTAAGATGAGGGGTCACAAGGAAAGCATCTTCAATAAACGGTGCTGGGGACACAGGACAGTCACGTGCAAAAAAAATGGAACTAGACCACTAGACCACTGTCTCCCACCTCACACACAAATCAACTCAAAATGGACAATAGGGTAGGATGTAACACCAGAAGCATAAAATACATGGAAGAAAGCAAGGATAGAACGCACCATGACATACATTTCAGAGATATCTTTGTGGATCTGTCCCCTGCAGCAAGGAAAATAAAAGGGAATATAAAACAAAAGGGACAGACAGTAAATATCTACAACTGTTGGTGGGATAGGCCTGGGCGCTGCTGCCTGTCATACCAGAAAGCCATAAGCAGAGCCAGGAATGGAATCTACAAGCACTTTCACTTTTCAGATCGCTGGCCATTGATCTGAGAGAATGGGGGGCATCGCACCCTGAAGGGCCCATTCCCCCATCTCATCTCCAGCTGGCCTCATTATAATCAGTTACACACAGACAGTCACACCGAACAGAAGAGCCCCATCACAGTTGCTGCTCCTGGTATCCAGCACGTTCAGCCCCCAGAACTTGTTATCAGCCCCTGGCCTCACCCAGACACTACACCGCCACAGTCAGCTTGCATGAATTCAACAGAAACAGAAATTATTTTGCAGACCTTTTAATTTTGCTTTGTTGGATCTTCATACAGGAACCCTCAGACTGAGAGCTCCTAAACGCCAGGAGTCAGGGCTCAGGACCACGCCAAGCTCTCACCATCAGACGTGGCCTGTGGTACCTGTATCTTCGGGGAAATCCCTCTCGAGGCTCCCAAGACAGTTAGGGTTTCTGGGCTTGTCAAGTGATTGCCTTCTTTACCCTCATGACAGACCTTTTGCCCCAAAACAGGTGCCAAGTTATTGTTTCTTTACTGGCTCTGAGATCAGTCTGGTTTCTGAAAACACAACATTCCAGACAAAGCCTTGGTAAAATACCCATATTTCCAACTGTCTATTAAAGAGAAGGGGAAAAAGAACTTTACTGGATTTATGCAAACATCTTTTTTAAGATTTATTTATTTATGCATACAAGAGCTGGGGTACAGGCCAGAGATGGTGTGGTGGGTGGTAAGAGGATTCACCAGAGACAGAGTGGGGAACAGAACAGGCAGATCTACTGAAATACACTGCTAGGGGAGCAGTGGGCATGACAGGAGAGGTCTGCCATGCCAAGTGGATAGCTCCCTGGGCAGGGATCCAACTCAGCCATCAAGGTGTCCCTTCCAGGCGTCTCCTTCCATGTCTCTAAGTTTCAGGTTCAAGTCCAAAGCCAAGAAGCAAGGCGGCTTCTCCACACATCTCTCTCCTGTGTGTCCCCCGGTGCTCTCTGTGCTGACAAACCTTCATATTCTGCAAATCGTCCATCAGTACAGCCCATCACGGCTGACACTCCTGGTGTCCATCATGTTTAGCTGTAGAACTTGCTGTTAGCCTCTGGGTTATCCTGACCCTGGTACATCAGAGGATGTCAGTGTTTGGCACTCTTTGGGGCATCAGCAGGACAGTTTAAACAAGAGCTTTAGTTCAAAGAAAACAGATCATTAGTCATGAAGCGTGTGCGTGCAGCCTGTGTGTGTGCAGATGCCTATACTAGGTATGGACCCTTCCTCCCTGGCCCCCTCTCACAAGGACAGAGCTGAAGTAGAGGACAGGGCACTGTCTGTGGGTTCTCACCCATGTGTTCAGTTGCAACCACTCAGGCTCAGAACAGCAATGAGGTTTCTTTAACAAACAGGAAAGCAGGGAAATAAAGAGTTTCTAAGGCCTCAGTGGACTGCTGTGTCACCCCAGATAGTGTCCGTAGTGTCCAATAGTCCCAAATTAGGGCTGCCTGTGTAAGGTGGTAAATCACATCAGGGAGGGCCTGGAGCTGGTGGCACAGGGGTCAGGATCCAACTCATAGTGGCAGTGGGAGAAGCTCCCAGGAGGTGCTCCCAGGGGGTGTTCACCTCTAAAGAGACACTCCAGCAGGCACAGTCATAGCCTGAACATGGGGCTGGACGGGAAGGAGGCAATAGCACCAGGAGGTGGTGCTGGACAGTCAGCAGCAATGACAGGTCTCATAGGGGACCTTGCAGCTGTAGCCCCAGTGGGCTGCATGCCCTGGGGCAGTGTGGGGGGACAGAAAGCCTCTGTTGCCAGATTGGCTGCTGCCTTTGTCCATGACACTGACGGTGGCTGGTGGTGAAGTGCCCACCTACTGTCACCCACTGCCTCTCCCACTGCTGGTTTTAGTGGGCACAGCTGTCAGGGTGGCCTGGGTCCCGTCCTCAAGCAGCGGCCTCCTGGAGCCTGCCAAGGTGGCTGGGGGTCATTCAAACCCAGCTGATGCCCCCCAGCTCTCATCCCTAGGCCAGCAAGGTGGCCTCAGTGAAGCTGTCCTGTGGCACCCACTGCAGGGCGGCCTTGTTGCTGCCCAGAAGCAGCTCCTCTGGGGGCAGGGGAGGGGAAGCCTAAGCCCTAAGGGCTCCTTTGCTTAAACCTGGCTTGCTCTGGGGGAGGAGCTCTCTGAAGGTTGCCTGCCCTCTGACAGGAAACAACCCTCTGTCACCACCTCTAGAGCTAGGCCCACCAGTTTCCACCTGCACATGCAGGTGCCAGGTCAAGAAACCACCACTGCTACTGCTGCCAGCCCTTTCAGACTTCTGCTCCCCCTGACCTCTGGCTGTGCCCACTGGGGCAGTCGCACCAACAAAGCCCGCATGTCCCACCACGAAGGTGGCAGGAAAGAGCTGGGTAAGCCTCGGGGATCTGGAGTCAGTGTCACATAGTATACTATCATATACAAACGTACACACATTCACATGTATCTATTAATGCCTTTAGTAAATTTTACTTGAAAAATCTGTGTTGTAAATTTGTATCTAACGAGTGAGAAATCCATCCAGGGACAGTGACAGATTTTCTTCATGCTGAACCACTTCCTCATGTCCACCTAGATATGCCTCCCGGGAAAGAAAGCAAAACAGACCCCCCAGCACATGTCTTGTCTTTTCCTCCAAGGTCCTCACAGCTCCCTGATCACTGACATCAAGGGCCCCAATCTGGCTGAGCCCCAGGATGCATATGGGTCTGTCACAAACACTCAGGTCTCTCCCAGACCCAGCGGCTCAGAGTGATGAACAGGGAACTGGGAATCACTTCCTCAACACGCTCTATAGGTAAAGCTGACGCACAGTCAGGAATCTGGTCTCCTGCTAAAAGTGTGGTCAGCACCAATGTTGTTATAAACAGACTCTCAGACTCTGTTCTAGACCTTCTGAGTCTTCATGAGTGTCCTGGTGACTCCTGGTGGCTACCTGGTCTCTGTGCCTTCTCCACCTGGTGTCAGAACATGCAGTTGGCTCTGGGGGGTGGTCTTAACACAGGGGGTTTCAGGGTTCAGTCCTGCTCCTTTCCCTTCCTTAGTCAGGTTTCAGGGTTCAGTCCTACTCCTTTCTCGTCCTTAGTCATCACTCCCTGGGAGACCCATCATACCCAAGAATTCAAATATCATTTACATCACATCACCTCTCAGATATATTTTTCAGTGCACATTTTGCACCTGTGCTCCTGGATTGTCTGTTTGCTGCAGACAGACAATGGGAAGTTCTCAGCTATTAACGAAGACTCAGAGTCTAAATGAATTTGCAGCAGGGGGAGGCTGGGGCAAGCAACTTTGCCTCTTAGTCTCCCAGCCAAAGCATTTATTAACGAGATGAACAAACAGACAAGAATCTAGCATGCAGGGCCTCCCCGGTGGCGCAGCAGTTGAGCACTGGGTTGCAAAGCTGCCCGCAGCCTCTGCAGCGCCGGTTCAATCCCCGGCCGCCAGGTGAGGGTCCACATGGCGCACACACCTCTCCTGCTGCCCACTGCTCCCCTCAGCAGTGTACTTTGTCAATCTGCCTGCTTTGGTCTCCCCTCTGGCTCTGGTGAATTCTCTCACCCTCCCACGCTTCTGACTATATCCAGTGCTTTATTAAATAAATAAATCTTAAAAAAAAAAAAAGATTAAAAAAAAGAAAGAAACTAGCATGCAGGGGCTCCCTGGTGGCACAAGGGGCTAAGTCTCAGCACTATGAAGCTACTGGCTGCCACTAACGCCTCAGTTTGATCCCTGGCCAAGGAGCAGACCCACACGGCACAGCAGACCTCTCCTATCTCGCCTGCTGCTCATTTCAGCAGTGTATTTCAGTTAATCCACCTGTTCTGCTCCCCATTCTCTTTCTGGTGAATCTTCTCACCCCCTGCACCTCTGATCTACTCCCCAGCTGTTGTATGCATAAATCAATCTCTTTTTTTTTTTTTTTCAAAAAGAAAACAGCATGCAATTGTGTTTATGCTTATACAAATGTTACTGCTGGAACAAATTTCCTGGTTAGTAGGGAACATGCACACATTATGTCCTCAGAGAACAGGAATCAATTTTGGGAAGTTCTGTTTGCAGCACTTCTAACCTCCTGGAACTCCATGTGCAGAGTGAACAGGTCCTCTCAGAGAGACTCCAGCCCCCTTTAGGGTGGCAGGCTGCCAACATCTGTCCAACTGCCACCATTGCTGCATTTCCAATAACCCTCAGCTTCAACTCTCCTAATGAACACCTCGGATGTCATTTCCACAAATGTACTTCTGAAGCCTGCCCATGTCACTGCAGGCTCCACATCTCTACTTCACAGTCTGAGATGTGGGGTAGCCTTCTGACCCCTCTTTCTCACAACCCAGATGTCACATGCTGTAAAGTCCATCTCTAAATATATCCAAATCCAAACACTTCCTATTATCCTCCTGATCACATCCCATAAAGCTACCAAATTTCCCATCCTAGAATCTGTTCTAGTTTCCTACACTTATCACCTTCCCCTCTTGATTCTGCACAGCAGCCAGACTGAGGCTTCTAAAGAAATTGTACTATGTCACCCTCTATCCAGAAAGGTCTGCTAATCCCACATCTTACTCAGAGAAAAGATTATGAATTCCAAACCAAACTTTAGTGACAAGCCTAAATATTTGGTAATTATTTCCTTTTATAAAAAGTATAGGTTTTTCAGTTTGAAACATAGCAAAAGTGTATCAGTTTAGTTAAAAATCCAGCAGCTAAATATACTACTTGGCCATCGAGTCTCCCTTTCTAAATACATTTAGAGTCACATAATTTTACGCTTATTACATAATGATTTTTATAAAAACCATCAAAATCATTAAATAATCCCACATCTATGGTATATATACACAATGGAATATTATTCAGCAATCAAAAAAGATAAACTCATACCATTTGCAGCAATGTGGATGGAGCTAGAAGGAATTATGCTCAGTGAAATAAGCCAGAAGGAGAAAGAAAAATATCAGATGGTTTCACTTATAGCAGGAATATAGGGGAACCAAATAAGACATCAGTGTAAAAAAAATAATAACAGTACAAAACACAACAAAGCAAAAACAGGCAATTATAAATCAGAGGTACATTGCAGGGGAGGAGGTGGGAGAGGGATCAGAGGGAGGGAGGGAGGAGCACAGGGGACTGAGGTGATGGTGCACAGGTGCATTAGGGAAGGAAACTCTATGGGGACTACACCTGAGGGGGTGGGGGAAACAAATATCGTTTAAAAGTGAACAATGATGTAAAAAATAATAAAAAAAAAATTAACATTGGGCCTCCCCTGTGGTGCAGCGGTTGAGCGCTGGGTTGCAAAGCTGCCCGCAGCTTCTGCAGTGCTGGTTCGATCCCCGGCTGCTCCCCAGCCGCTCCCCGGCCACCGGAGGAGGGTCCCACATGGCGCGCAGACCCCTTCTGCAGCCTGCTGCTCCCCTCAGCAGTGTACTTCGGTCCTTCTGCCTGCTCTGCTGCCTGCTCTGGCTCTGGTGAATTCTCTCACCCTCCCGCGCTTCTGACTGTATCCAGTGCTTGTATAAATAAATAAATAAATCTTTAAAAAAATTAGTATTAATCAATAAATAAATAATCCCACATCTGGATTGAATCATGGTAGTATGGATATTTTTTAGAAATTCCAGATTTTTATTGATGAGTAACATGTAACATTTGACAACGTCCCCAGAGAATAAGCTTCCTGTGTGTAGGGAGATGACAGTGTCATCGCACCTGCTATGAAGTGGGTCGTTTGTATAGTCACTACTAGATTCTACCAGACCTGCTGTCATGCTGAGACTTCCCGTGAACAAAGTACGACAAGTGGTCATTGCTGGACCAGCACAGAAGACTGAGCTCACTCCTGAAACCAGGTACCATCTGAATCCTGCATTTGTGTTTCCTTGTTATGGCGCTGAGCCTTGGTGTTATTAAACACAATGAGTTTTTCTTAATGAATGTGGTGGGTAAAGGCAAAAGGACATAACCTGGTCCCCTCAATCATTTACTTTCTCTCCACCTTTTTAAAAATTATTTTTGAGACAATATAAGTTACAGATTCAATGGCTGGAAAGACACAGTCACCTCTTAGGTCACTCCTGATGTTTACACAGGAGGTTGTTTCCTCTTGGTCTCACAGCATAACCATCCCTCAGCAGGGCACTCATTGCGGAGTTTCAAATGTTACCATTGCTGGGTCTCCTGGCTGGATATAGATTATTTCCCCTCATTAAAAATATTTAATAATTGGGCAATAATCTGCCCAGTCTTTGTAACCTCTCTATGGAATAACTTTTTATTTTTCACCTTTTCCTGCTGGCTGCTATGCTTTTCTTCTGTCACCTCCTTCCTCCCTTCAAAAGAGGAAGAATTTTTGAATGAGCCTCCAATTCTATCCCACAATTTAAAATATTGTCCACAGTTGTAGTCAAAGAAGAGGTGAAGGTGTGTATGGTGAGCTGAGCCCTTAATAAATGGCCTTAAGATTTGAAGATACAAAAATCACCATCATGAATGGAAACTGTCCAGGCATTGACCAAAATGTACAACCTAAATAAGCCTGTTTGTGGACCATATACCAATGAGTTGAATCCAGCCATTTGGAAACTCTCTTATGTTGTCATATAATTTCCTGTATCCTCTCAGCTCCAGCAGAAACAGTGAGATGGTGGGAATACTTAATCCATGGTAATGTGGTAACAGTAAACAATTTCTTGCAAGACTTGATTCTTTAAAAATTGTGGGTTTTGGCCTCTCTGGTGGCCTAGGGGTTAAGTCTCCGCACCACCACTGAGAATGCCCATTACAACAGCCTCAGTTGGATCCCGGGCCAGGGAGCTGACCCACATGGTGCAGGAGACCTCTCGTATTGCACCTGCTACTCCCCTCAGCAGTGTTCTGCTCCCCACTCTGCCTGTTCTGCTCCTCACTCTGTTTCTGGTGACTCCTCTCACCCCCATCCCCTGACATCTCTGGCCTTCACCCCAGTTCTTCTACACAAAAACTTTGTAAAAATTCTCTAAAACATTTGTTGATGTTTCATGAGGGAACTATAGACAAATAATAACTAAGTGTGGCAAAGAGAAAATAAAGGATAAGTCTCCAAGATTTGTTACTATCAGGAGAATAATAGTTTGTCAGAAGATGTCACCTTCTAGCCATGTGCTTGGATATATAAGTGGTGTAAAAAAGTCATAATCTGCAGCATCAAGTACAAGATCCATCTCAGACCCAGCTAACAGCAGAGGTTGGGGATCCAGCAGTGCAACAAGACACAGTGGGGACTCAGTCAGCGGGAGTCAGGCTTTGTTGTCAAATAAGTTTGATGCCAAACTAAAGAGGGTCCGTCCACCACCCAGTACTGCCAGGCCAGGAAGCCTAGGCTGGTCTGCAGCCCTGGTCAGCAATAGGCGCAGCCTGGCAGGGCTCAAGGGTTAGTTTTCAAGTTTGGTTTAATGTGGCTCTTTGTTTGCTTTCTCTACATCCATATATAAGTATTTTTCTTTTTCCTTCTGACTTTTCCCTCTTCCATCCATGTTGCCGCAGGGGCATGAGTTATGTTTTCTGACCGTGGATGCTATTTCATTATACAGGGACACACATCACCTGTACATGTACATATATGTATACATGTAATCCCGGCTTCCACTTGATTTGTCACCTGTTGGGGGCATTTAGGTGGTTCCCATAGCTTGGCTACTGAAAATAGTGTTGCAGTGGTGACAGAGTGAGAGTTCCATTCAAAGCAAAGTATTTATCCTCTGTGAGGATAGCTCAGTGTAGAATTAGTGGGTCCAATGACAGAACCACATTCGCTCTTTTAGAAAACCTCAATACTGTTTCCATAAGGGCTGGCTCAGTCTATATGCAAAAATAATGTAGGACTGTCCCCTTTTTCCATATCCTTGCCAGCACTTGTTGTTTCTGGTCTTTTGAATATGGGCCATTCTTGCAAGTCTGGAGTAGTTTATTTTTTTAAAGATTTATTTATTTATTTTTAAAAAGGTTTATTTATTTATACAAGCACTGGGTACAGTCAGAAGCGCGGGAGGGTGAGAATTCACCAGAGCCAGAGCGGGGAGCAGAACAGGCAGAGCGGGCGCAGCAGGAGAGGTCTGCGCGCCATGTGGGACCCTCACCAGTGGCCGGGGAGCGAACCAGCATGGCAGAGGCTGCGGGCAGCTTCGCAGCCCAGTGCTCAACCGCTGCGCCACCAGGGAGGCCTTAAAGATTTATTTATTTATGTATACAAGAACTGGGGTATAGGCCAGAGATGCAGGGGCTGAGAGGACTCACCAGAGACAGGGTAGGGAACAGCACAGGCAGACTGACTAAAACTCACTGCTGAGGGGAGCAGCGGGCCAGTCAGGAGAGGTCTGCCGTGCCATGTGGGTTGCTCCCTGGCCTGCTGGGGATCCAACTTATGCTGCAGATGCTGGGGATTGCTTCATAATTCGGTGCTTACCCCCTTGCGCCACCAGGGAGGCCCAGGTCTGGAGTAGTTTAAACCAGGGGATCATAAAGCCACAAAATGTGGGCAAAAATACATCCTGTAACACTCAAACCAATACAAGACAGTCTCACACCATGAAAGAAAATAATCATGAAGAAATTCAGGTGAATTACACCTGGGTGTTAATATTATCAATAGTACACTGCATTCTCAAGATGCCCTCCTGAAAGCATCCCCATAATTAGTCCCAGCCTCGCTGCCTCAACCTCCCAGCCCCTATGCAGTCCCTGAGGTTCCCACCTTTAGGGGCTAAGATACACTTCAGAGCCCTGGGCACTGCCACTGCCCAGGGGAGAATACAACAAAACTTGGTCAGAGATGAGACCACAGGAGGAACTGATGAAGGTGACTCCCCCACAGGCTCCTTCTACACTGTCCCCAGGGGCTCAGGGATCAAACTCTTGATCAACACTCACCTGGAGCCTGAGTGTAGTATCCGCCTTGTCTCCCTGTGGGAAGAAACATCATGTGAGATGAGGAAGCAGTCAGTTCAGAACTCCTAAAGGAATCTTCTAATCCTGCAGAACAGGGAAGTTTCCATAACTGTGACCCAGGTCAGGCCTGGGAAAAAAATAAAAGAGGCGAGGGAAGATTGGACCAAATACCCCTCTGGTCAGTACCGGTGTGTGGATGGTACTTCCCATTAACCAAGTAGGGCAAGTTCTCCCTGGGACTTGAAGACCCAGTGGACAAGATCCCCCACTCCCTTCCCTACCTGAGTGCTTCTTCCTCCACATCACAGCTGCAGCCACCGCAGCTCCAGTGAGCACAGCTCCAAGGAGAACCAGGCCAGCAATGATGCCCGTGGTGGGGACAGAGGACTGAGGAGGGGGCACTGGAAGGGAAGGGAAGGTGAGACCCTGAGACCCAGGCCTCCATCTTGAGCCAGTTGAAGTTTTCCAGAAAGGTTCCTGATTCCTCTGTGCCCACATTCCCTCCTTACCCCATCTCAGGACTTGGGACTCCTCCAGCCCCTCATGCTGCACATGGCACGTGTATCTCCGCTCCTCTCCAGAAGGCACCTCCACAGCCGCCCACTTCTGGAAGGTTCCATCCCCCCCAGGTCTGGTCTCCACCAGCTCCACGGCCTGGGTCAGGTTCTCCCCACCTCGCTGCCAGGTCAGGGTGATGTCCGCAGGGTAGAAGCCCAGGGCCCAGCACTTCAGTGTGACCTTATGCTCAGAGGTGGGGTGGTGGGTCACCTGTGTCTTTGGGGGATCTGAGGACAAGGGTCAAAAAATTCACACTTTGGGTTTTTCCTTCCTGGACACTGAAGCAGCCTCACTGACCATCCTCAGAATGGACATGACAATTGGGTTGGAGGAGGAAGCACAAAGCCCAGAAAACAGCCTTGTCTGGGGAATCAGGGATAATCAGGTGAGATCCCAGGATAGGAGGATGCAGGTCTCTAAGGAGAACACAGACTTTTGCTCCTGACCTGGCTGGAGGGTGCATGACACAGAAAGGCAGGAGTCAGATCCAGAAATGTTCTCAGACAAAAAACAAGACCTTGAAAGAGAAACTCATGGGAATTCCCAGGATGGCTGTTGGGTCAAATACATCCAGGGAAGAGTTATTTCAGGATGGCCTCCCCTCCCCAGGAGACTACATTCCTTAACCGTCCAGAAAAGTGGTGTCTTCTGGGCGAGTCTCTCTAGCACAGAACATGAAACCCAGGGGGACTCTCCCTCTCTGCCCAGAAAGCAGGTGCTGTTCTGCCCATTATTCCATTTTCCCTGTGGGGCGCCAGGAGAGGGGAGGTCCGAGGCCTTGTGGCCCCTCTTACCTGTGCGCTGCAGCACCTCCTTCCCCAACTCTAGCAATCTGGAGAGCCACTGGAAGCACCTGCTCTGCACACTGATCCTGACGCGCTCAGCCCTCTCCTGCACCTCCCACTCGCGCTGGGTGATCTGAGCCACCGAGTCCGCAGGGGTCCAGGAGCGCAGGTCCTCGCTCAGGGAGATGAAATCCGCGCCGTCGTAGGCGAACTTTTCATACCCGCCGAGGAGGCTCAGGTCTGGGCCCACTTCACAGCCAAATATTCTCTGGAGCGTGTGAGACCCTGAAACCCACCTCTATGTTCAGCCCTGAAGTCACCCCGCGGTCACCCCGCCCTCTCACCCTGAATAAACCAAAAACTGAAAATGAAAGTGCAAGCAAGACAGTCTCGCCAGCAATTCCCAGTGGAGGGGCCTGGCAGATCCACCCGCCTCGAGGGGTCAGTGGACCCTGAGACCCGGGACATCCCGGCCTTATGGTGGGAATGGGGGTGACCTGACCCTGGCCCCGCTCCGCGAAGCTCACCGTCCTCGCTCTGGTTATAGCGGCTGCGCAGGTCCCTCAGGAGCGCTTGGAACCACTGTGCGTTGTTTCTTTGGATCAGAGTCTCCTGGTCCAGAGCCTCCTGCCCCACCTGCCCCGCCCAGGGCGCCCGCGGCTCCACACTCTGACCTGGAGAGTTGCTGCCAAACCGCAGGAACTGTGTGTCGTCCACGTAGCCCACGGCGATGTAGCGGGGCTCCCCGAGGCTGGGCCGGGACATTGTGGTGTAGAAATAGCTCAGGGAGTGGGAACCTGGGGGTGAGGGGGGGAGACCCGCACTGACCCTCTCTCAGCGCGGGCCCAGGGCCCAGGGAGATGGGCCTGGAGGGGAGAAAGGGGCGGGGCCATGAGAGTGAAAAGGCGGGTGGGCCAAGAAGGGCCAAGACTCAGGGGACCAGAGCACTCAGGGGAGGCTGAAGGGACAGAAGGGGCCAGAACACAACGGGCCTGAAGGGGGTACAAAAGGTTGGGGGCAGATGAACCTTTCCTGGGGTCCTACACCCGCAGGGGGCTCCTTGCTCCTCTCTCCTGGGGCAACCGTGTCCAGCGGGACACGCACTCACCCGCCAGGGTCTCCATCAGGGCCAGGGGCCCCCAGAGCAGCAGCAGGAGGGTGAGGGGCATCACACCCCATCCAGGGGCCTGGGGAGAAGGAGTCCAGGAGGGTCCTTGGAGACTTTGTAACTGGAGCAGGATGATGCTGATTGTCTTGCCTGGAAATCTCCCAGGAAATGGGGAGAATGGGGATGAGTGTGGGGTCATCAAGGTTGCACCACCCCACAGAGCCTGTGAGAGGGAGACATGATGCTGTAACAGTGTGACATCCACAGAAAGGGGAGGCTCCAAATTCCCTAAAGGAATTTGGGGTGGGAGAAGCAGCAGCCTGGAGGAATGAACAATCTAGTAGTATTTTCAGATAATTGTGAATATTGATACTAAATTAAAACCGCACAGGTGGCAGTTTCTCAAAGGTTATTTGCAATGTGAAACCTGAAATAATATCGGGAATATTTCCTATTCTGTTACATTCCCATAGGCCTCTCTTGCATACTGCTTGGAACTTGTGCTAATGTTTGATTTTTTTAAGGTGATACATTGTTTCACTAAATTACATAGATCTTTTAGTGTTAATTACACTGGAATCAAATGGTCCAAAAAAAGTTTTATTTTTTAATCAAAAATCCCAAAAGAAAAATTGTACTGTAAGTTATCAAGTAGTAATGGCACTCAATTTTTCAAATTCTGTTTTTTTCTGATAGCTTATATTTTATTAGGCAAAATTACTGACAATTGTCAATTGTTGATTTTCTTCAAGAAACAGACATTCATTTTGAGGAAAGTGCTAATTAACCAAATTCAAATGACATTAGTTTTTGTCATTTATCCCTTTAGATAAGATTGGTGTTGCCCACAAATAAAAAGAGTCTAATTCATCTCATACAAATATTTTCCTTCAGGCACGGTGCTTGCGAATGCTGCAGAGGTGCTCTGTGTGTATTTACAGGTCAGCACAACAGATATTTTAAAATGTGGATATAAGGATGAAACAATAATGAAGATAATTTTTTGATGCTTTTTCCAGGATATTTTCAAGTGAAAACAGCTTTAATGTTAGATTCTGCAGGTAAGTGCTGGTGAAGAATCACTACTTCTGCAGTGGTACTTATAAGCTCCACTCTTACTAAATTTTACCTCAGCAAATGCCAAAATAGTGAAAAGACAAATGGTGTCTTAGTGATGTTTTGAAAATAGCTTTACATCAAGGATCCCAGGAAAGGCTCTGGGTGACTTCAAGGACTCCACAGACCACACTTTGAGAAAGGCTTTTCTCAGTGAACCAGGGAGCATCTCCCAAGTGTTCTCTGCCTTTGCCTCCTCTTCACTTCCCAGCATCCCTCTCCCTGGCTGGCTCCTGCCTCCCCAAGCTGCCTCCCCTGCAGATGCAATGGGGAGCAGAGAGAGGCCCCTGGAGACGTGGAGCTTGCACTGTCAGGAGAGATGGACACTGAGTAAAGGTGACAGAGACACATGTAAACCTTTCCCGAGCCCTGTGACAGGAGGAAGGAGCATGTTTGTTGTGAAAGCACAGAAGCAGGGGCCCTAACACTATTATCAGTAGTATCAAGAGATGTAAAAAAAAAAAAAAAATATATATATATATATATAAGGGCCTCTCCCCGGTGGCACAGCAGGTTGAGCGCAACGCTGTGAAGCTGCCCACAGCCTCTGCAGCACAGGTTCGATTCCCGGCCAGCCAGGGAGTACCCACATGGCTCACAGACCAGTCCTCGCCCGCTGCTCCCCTCAGCAGTGCTTTCAGTCCATCTGTCTGTTCGGCTACCCTCTCTGTCTCTGGTGAATCCTCTCACCCTCCTGTGCCTCTGGCCTGTAGCCCAACTCTTGTATAAATAAAATAAATCTTTTTCAAAAATATTAAAAACCAATTAAGCATAAGGAAAACAGATTTTCTCTCTCCCCACCACTATCACTCCCACTCCTGACACATGTGCTCTGGCCCCATAGACCAGCCTATCCCCTCTTCCCTCAGCCCGCCTCCACGTCCTGCCCCAGGATCCAGCCATACTGAAGAGGCCTGTAGCCTAATGTGCCTCCTGGTCCTGGCCCCATCCTCACCCTCATTTGCTCTTCCCTCATTTATTATGCTCTGAAGGACAGGCCTCCCCAAGATGTTCAGAAAGGTGTCCCCAAGACAGGCCACTTTGGCATGTGAATTATTTCCATCTGAGGTTCATCAGGGGCTCATGTTAAGAAACAGTTACCATGTCTACAACTACCTGGTATGAAAATGGGTGGTCTTACCCAACATTAGGGTTATTACCAGAAACAAGCTTTGTATCCGAGAAATCTACCCATATGTTAGGGCAAACATAATTGTAGAACATCTGGTCTTCGTCATATGAGCCACCCTGTCCTTGCCATGTGACCCCCTCCTCTCTCCTGGGATCCCAGACCCCATCTCACTCTTAGCTCAGGAGACACACCCTCGTTTCCCGCACCAATTTTAGACACTCATTTAGATGTAGATTCCCTGTGCATGTATAGGGAAAGTTGGTTATGTTCTAGTACCAAAAAAAAAAAAAAAAGAAAGAAAAAATAGATTTTATAAAATTTCATGTGCTCAGAGTAAGAGTTATTAAAAATTATAGATTTAATCATAGAAATGAATAAATGAGTAGATGAACTGGAATATTAAAGTCTCACTCCCACTAAATAATGTGAATGGAAAAGAAATGACCAGCAGAAAGAAGACCTACAAGAAACTGAGTCTATCGATCAGGAACAAGTTTATAATACAAGTGTCTAAAAGAATAGAGAGTAGAAATGATAAAAAAAAAATTAAGAAAATTCCTGAGCACTCACAGATAAAATGTACATGCTGAGTGTCCTACCCAGGTTCCTCCTACAGGGGATGAGCAGCCCCACACCATGACCCACCCCAGGGACTTTCAGAAAGAGACTGGAGAAGGACAGACCTTGGGGCCTCAAGAGACAACTGAGGCCTGGAGGCCAAAAGACCCTGGAACCAGGCCTGCCCAGTCCTCAGGGGAATCCAGCCCAGACTCCATGTCAGGCCCAGGAGAGAAAGGCACTGGGGGCACAGACATTCACTTCAGCTGTTCATGGTCTCAGGGGTGACTGTCCACATCCCTCCTCTAGTGGGCAAAGGACACTGGTGGGCAAAGGGGGAGACAAAGATGATGGACACAGAGAACAGGTCACAGGAAAATCAACCACAGGGGAGCGGGGACAGGAGAGAAGCCAAGGGTGAGGTGAGGGATCTGGGCCTTCAGCCCTGCCCAGGTGAGCAGGACCCCAGGAGGCAGGACTGAGGCTGTGGGACAGGGGTCTGCCCAGGATGAAGCGGGCAGAATAGCTGGTGTGTGTGATATGTCCATGGAGATTCTGACCCTGGGGTGGTCTTGGGGGTGATTAGGAATGAGCACAAGAGGAACTAAGCTCATGAGGGAACAGGATAATTATGACTCCAGAGAAGAAAAGTATCCTGGTCTACTTGCTCCACTGTGACTGGCTCTCATGAGGTCATAATGACGCAAACCCCGAACTACATGTATCTCAAAATACTGCCAGAGGGGCCTCAGGGGGCAAATGCCTGTGCTGTGCATCTCAGGGGCCACCTGAGAAGCCTCCTTGCCACTCAGAGCCAGCTCTCAAGCCTGGGCAAGAGGCCAGGGCAGTGCGGGTAGGAACTTCTCCAAGGTCCTGGCTGAAAGATTCCATGTGAAGGAGCAGAGAGCAGGGCAACTGTCGGTGGCCCTAGAAATGCTACTGGGAAGACAATGACAAGCCTCCCTGGGGAGGATGCTGCAGCTGCTCACTCAAGAGCTGCAGCACAAGGAGGAAGCAAGTCAGCAGGCCCTTCAGAACATGCTCCCCATGCTCTATGGTGCCCAAGCCCTGCACAAGAGACAACTTTCCTGAAAGACAATTCAGGGTAAGGAGGACATTAAAAAATTCTACAATTCAGGATAAGGAGGACATTAAACAATTCTAACAGGACACATCTTAATCGATGCAGGATAGGTAGAGAGGGAACCAGGCCAAGTCCAGAGAGCAGCTGCTGCAGAACCTCCAAGAAGCAGACGCATGAGCATGTTGGGAGCTGACACTGAGGAGACACTGAAAATTCAGACAGAGCCAAGATTTCTGCCAGGCTGACAGGCATGGGGAACAGCTTAGTGGTGGTCTCCATCCTACAGGGTGCCCTCAGAGGCTTTGCAGGACAGGCTGGAGGCTTTGATATGCACCCAGAGTGTGGCCATATTTGTGGTACTTGGATGATCATGTGCCTAAACTATTCTGTGTCTTTGCCCTGATTATTCTTTGCTTTGACTATTCTGTTCCTCTCAGTGGGCAGAAACAGGGAAAGTTTGAGATAAGCAACCCCTCAGGTCAAAAGTCCAGGTGTGAGCATCTATACGTGCTGGAAACAGCGTGTGCAGAAACAGCAACAGGTGTGATGGTGAGGGCACCATAAACACTGAGACTTTCCTTGACTTCCTTCCTTCCTTGACTTTTTCCCAACCTTAGCTGGGGCCTGCTGGTTATGCATCCCCCACACAGTTGTGCATTCCCCATTTGCCTGCTGCTTCTTTGATCTTTTTTATTTCCTCTTTCATTCTAAATAAAAACGAGACTGCCCTTGGAGCTGGGCTGTGTCTTCATGGTGTGGTCCCTCTAGGCTTCTCATTGTTCTGCACATGGACTCTGAGTAATCCTTTTTCATCCTGAAACAGGGGCAGAGAGGGTCATAAAAGAGGTCACAGGGTCGCTGAGACTAGAGAAGCCACCAAAAAGCCACAAAGGTCAAAAGGCCAAAAACCAAAACCTAGAGCTATAGACCAACAAAGGACAGTGCCCGGTAAGAGGACAGGCCACTGTCTGTGGGTCTCACCCTGCGCACAATTGGAAGAGACCTCAGGCTCCTTGGAGTTTATTTACAAACAGGGGATCAAAGAGCTCACTGTATGTGGCAGCTGCTAACCTGGGTACCAACAACAAACAGCTCTTTGAGACGCCAGGCCCAGGGTCTTTGGGGCTCCTCTCAGGTGATGTCAGAGACAGGACCGAGGCCCAGTCTGTGACAGAGTCCTTCGGCCTCTCTCCCCCTTGGAGGGCAGCTGCTGGATGCTTCTTTTCCTCTTTCTTTGGAGGCCGGAACCGTCATCTTTTCCTCAGAGGCTGGCATCGTCCCTCCTCCTTCTTTGGGGCTCCCTTGTCCTCTTCTCTCAGGGGTGGGGTCCTCGTCTCCTTTTTCCAGGGGCTCCGGTCATTGTCTGCTTTCCTTCGGGGGCCTTTCTCAGCTCCCCCAACCCTGGCTTTTATCCTCTGTCCCCACAAGTCTGATGGGACCAGTTAGCACCAACCAGCTCACCCCTGACTGGCCCATGACAAATGGCAGTTACTGAGCTCTGAGGAGCAACTGCCACAACTGCCTGTGGTGCAGCAGCAGGTGGAAGGACATCACTCTCCTGCCGCTCCTACCACTGAGACAGCTGGTTCCGGTAACAATCCCCCCACCACACGTCCTAAGGAGACAACTGGTGCCCTCTGTGAAGAACCCAGTATGGGAACTAAGACGACCTCTCCAAGCTGGACACCCACAAAAGGGAAGCCCCTCACAAGGGAAGGACAATACTTCACTCTGGTAAGGAGCACAGGCTCACTCTGGTAAGGGCTGGTCTGCGGGCCTGCAGGGAGGCCAAGTTAGGTATTTCACCTGGAGGTTTTTTCCTTTTCTCTGCTTGTGTAACTGAGTTTTGCTTTGGTTTTATTTATTTATTTTTTGAAGATTTATTTATTTATTTATTTATTTGTTTGTTTATTTATTTATTTATACAAGCACTGGGTACAGTCAGAAGCGTGGGAGGGTGAGAGAATTCACCAGAGCCAGAGCAGGGATCAGAGCAGGCAGAGGGGAGCAGCGGGCGGCAGGAGAGGTCTGCGCACCATGTGGGACCCTCCTCCAGTGGCCGGGGAGCAGCTGGGGATTGAACCGGCGCTGCAGAGGCTGTGGGCAGCTTCGCAACCCAGCGCTCAACCGCTGCGCCACCGGGGAGGCCCGAGTTTTGCTTTGGTTTTAAACTATGGGGAATGCAATGGCACATGAAGAGAAACAGCATAAATTATGATTACAGAAACTTTTAAAAGCAGGAGGATACAAAGTAACCAAGTGCCAGCTCCATAAATTACTTCTAATGGTTAGGTCCCCAAAAGGATGGAGTGTAGATCTGGAAGCCTGGGAAAAGGTAGGGCAGTGGCTGAGGCAATCAGAGGGACCTGTGACAGTGTCTCCCCTTCCCACATGGAATTGTTAGGGGGAAAGGATGTCCTGAGCTAATCCCATACAGGCTTTGTGTACTCCACCCCCACTCCAGACCAAAGTCATCAAGACATTGGGAAAAACAAATCCCGTCACCACCAAAGGGAAGGTGGCTGGGACCTAAGGGTGGAGTTAAGCAGCCAGGTTGGGTATAAAAACCAGACACGTGGGCCTTGGGGTCTCTCGCTCTGTCACTCGCCTCCTGGCTTCACGGCTCCTGGCTTGCGGCCAGCTCTCAGAGTACCATTTGGGATTCCTGATCGGCAGATCAGGTAGGACGCATTTAAAACTTTTTCTCCCACTTTTCCACCTGAGCTGTACATTTCCTCATTTCCCCTTCCCTTGTAAATAAACCTTTTATTAACCTTCGCGTGTGCCTGCAGTCGAGTATTGATAAGTCCTTTTAAGCAATCTGGTGAGGACCCACAGTCAGGCACCCCGTTTTGTATTGGGGCTGCCCTATAACAGAATCTCTGCCGATCAGCACTGAGACCTATTTAAGGGGATAAAAAGATCTTAAATCCAGGGGCCTCCCTGGTGGGACAAGGGGTTAAAATGCAACCTATGAGGCTATCCACAGTCTCTGCAGCATGAGTTCAATGGCCAACCAGGGAGCTACCCACGTGGTGCAGCAGACCTCTCCTGTCTTGCTCGCTGCTCCCCTCAGCAGTGTACCTTGGTCAATCTGCCTGTTCTGTTCCCCATTTTGTCTCTGGTGAATCCTCCATACACTTCCCCCCACACCCACACCTCTAGCCTGTAACCCTGCTCTTGTATGCATAAATAAATAAATCTTAAAAAAAAGAGAGATTACATCCAGATGGCCCAGGGCTTTCTGCTCCAACTCATCCTTCTCTACTCAGTCCTCCGCCAGCAAATTTTGAGCCCCTCATAGAAATCTGTTTTCATGAAGGATGACAATCAAAGGGAGAAATATTATTTGAGGAGGCCAGTGTCCCTAACATGAAAGTTTGCCATTTGCTGTTTTTAAAGAATTCAGAAAAACTATTTCTGACAATAGTATTCAAAGTTCATTTACAAAAGAAATTTTTGAAGCATAGAAAATGGGTATGAAATGACTGCATGGGATTGGAAAGTCCTTATCAAAATAGTACTAATCACTGCTCCCCCTCCCGCCCAGTTGCGCAAGGGGTTAAGTCTCAGTGCTATGGATCTATCAGCAGCCACTGCAGCAAGAGTTCAATACCTGTTCAATCCCGGTCACATTGGCTGAGGCAAAAGATTAAAATGCTCTAAAATAAAGTGGGGAACACCACCCTGGCTGACATGTGTGGGGCGCCCCATTGTTCTCAGCCGGCAGCTGCCAAGACCTTTGCTCCAGTGCTGAGATCACTGGTATTGTAACAGGGTGGTCCCCAGGAAAGGGGGAGGTTTCAGGTTCTCTGCCCTACCCAAGGAAGGGTGGAGCTGAACAGGGAGAAAAGAAACTGCTGTCTGAGGAAGGAAGGAAGCAGGATGGAGGAGACTGAGGAAGGAAGGAAGCAGGATGGAGCCAAAAGGAGACCTGGAGGAGGCACATGGAACCTAGAGACATGTGAAGAAACTGCGCTTATCTTTTGGTCGTGGCCTGGGTGACACAGATGTGGGTGAGACCCATGGGGAGGTGACAATGGCAGCTTTTATCTTGATGTTGATTTTGCTCTTTTCCTTCTGGGCTTGTCTGGTTGTATCTGACCCTTTTCTGTGGGGCCCCACTGGAAGATGCTTTAGACTTGTGGCGGGCTTTGGGGCCTTGCTCTGGGCCAGTCCCATTTGGATGGAGTTTTACCCACAAGGGGACGGGTAACTATGGGTGCTTAATTTAGAAACTAGATTCTTTGCCTTTCCTGTATTGTTTCCTAATTGTATTAAAGTTCCTTCCCATTAAAGTCTCATATGTTTTGTGTTGATGAGGCAGATGGCAGAACCCAATTAGAATAGGTAAACCTTTGCAGGGTTTGGGCTGCCCCTCTCCCTGCCCTGTAACAGTATGTCCACGACCACCCAGCCATGGGGGGCTGACTAGGTTTCTCCTTTTCATCTTGATATCTATTCTGGCCAGTTCCATAGGTAGAAATTTCTATTTCTGCCATGCATTCCACTCTTAAGATCTGTTTGGTCAGTTTAAAAAACTAAACTATCAAATTACTTTGTTCTTCCTAACAGGCTATGTAGGGTGCTTTATTTCTTAAGAGATAACATAAGAGATCTTAATCTGTTGCCTCTCCTGTCCTCAAGTTCTGTAAATCAGATGCTCTTGTCTTAAGGAAACTGGTTCCCTGCCTGGTTTGGACAAAAACAGAAACTTAAAAAGCAATTTTAGGTTTTTTTTCCTGTTTATCTTTAAAACAATTGCTGCTTCTCTCTTTAGCTCCACCCTTCCTTGGGTGGGGCAGGGAACCAAATGTTGTTTCCTAAACAAAGTGCATGGTATTAAAAAAAAAAAAAGATGATAAATCTGATTTGCTTTTCAATGTTTATACCTAGACATTTCTTAGCCAACTTCTCTTCCAGGAACACACATCAGCTGATCTCTTTAAAAGGAAGTTTTGCTTTTTTTTCTAAAAAAAAAAAAAAAAGTTCTTAACTTTCTTCCCCTAGTCCTAGCCAAAATCCAGATGAAATCTAAAGCCAACTGGATAAACTACTCAGTCGTACTGAGTCACCTTAAGTCTCTGATTTTTCTTGCTTTTACCATCCTGTCTAATGTGTTTTAAATTATTTGCCAGCCTGGAAAAACCTTGGTGTGTGCAATTGTTCCATTAACAGCCTGCAATTTGAAATTCCAGTCCTAAAAATAAACCTAAAACTACAACTGGTAATCTTAAATCTGTCCTTTTCATCATTATCTGCCAAAAAACTAATGATAACTTTAAATACCTAAAATTACTTTCCTCATTGTAAGTAAACAGCTTTCAGGTCTACTTTTTGCTCCTTATTGTAAGTAATGGAGGATAGGAATCGGAAAAAACACCTGAAAAGGAGGTACCACAAGACCAGAAACTTGGCTCACACAAGGAGGTGGGGGTAGAAGAGATTAGCACAGCCTTTGTGGAAACCAAGATCCTTAGGCACCACTGCCTAGATTACAAAGCATAAAACCCAAGCAGGGATCAGACTTCTGTAGGGAGTATCACAGCACTGGCCGAAGTGTAAAGATATGGAGATTGAGCCCAACAGACCCCAAAGGTGACAATATGGAGATTGAAGCCATTGTGGAATCTCCTGTCCCTTTCAGATTCTGTACAGTTATCCAAAATCAGCAACTAACCAGAAGGATCACAAGGTGTGTGAGCCCTTCCCAAACAGAAGACTGTATCAGTGCAGTCTCTGCTCAGACCAGGGGCAGCACTTCATCTGTCCACCTGTGCCTATGCAGGTGCCTCTTTTCACCAACTCTCTCCCTCTGCAGGGCAGCAGCTTCCTGTCTGCCCCTGACCTGCACCATGTCAGGACTTCTCTTTGCTGACCTCCCTCAGCAGAGGCAGCTCTCCTCAAAGCCACCCACCTGTGACCATGCAGGCCTCTCAGCAAACCTATACCTTTCTAGGCAGCTCTTCCTGCCCACTTGTGTCTATGCAAGTTTCCTTTATTCCTCCATCCCTTTCCCTATTAAACCTGCTCTTTAAATATAACTAATGGTTTAATTATTATGGCTTTGTAGTATAGCTTGAAGTTTGGAAGTGTGATAACTCCTTTCTCCGTTGTTTTCATCAGGAGGGTTTTGGCTATTCGTGGATTTTTTTGTGATTCCACATGAATTTCATTAGTATTTGTTCTATTTCTTTGAAGAATGTCACTGAGATTTTTATTGGAATAGTGTTGAATCTGTATATTGCTTTTGGGAGGATGGCCATTTTAATAATGAAATTCTTCCAATCCATGAACAGGGGATGTCTTTCCATTTCTTTGTGTCTTCTTGTATTTCTTTTAACAGCGTTTTATAATTTTCTTTGTATAGGTCTTTCACCTCTTTTGTTAGGTTTATTCTCAAGTATTTGATTTTTGTTGTTTCAGTCATAAAAGGAATGGTTTTCTTGATTTGTTCTTCTTCAGATTGTGTATAGGAAAGCTACTGACTTTTGTGTGTTGATTTGGTATCCTGCTAATTTACTAAACTGGTTGATTATTTCGAGTAGTTTTTCTGTGGAGTATTTAGGGTTCTCTATGTATTGGAACAAAAACAGACACACAGACCAATGGAACCAAATAGAAATCCCAGAAATAAATCCACACTTATATGGACAACTAATCTTTGACAGAGGGGCAAAGAATATGTATGCAATGGAACACAGACAGTTTGTTCAATAAATGGTGCTGGGAAAACTGGACCTCCACATGCAAAAAAATGAAACTAGACCACTACCTCTCACCATGCACAAAAATCAACTCAAAGTGGATAAAAGAACTAGACATAAGACCTGAAGCCATACAATATAAAGAAGAAAATATAGGTTGAACACTACAAGACATACATCTCAAAAACATTTAAATACTCATCAGCAAAGCAAAGAAAGTCAAGGAAAAGATAAACACCTGGGATGATATCAAACTGAAAAGCTTCTGTACAGCAAAAGAGACATTAACCAAAACAAAGAGATACCCCACTGATTGGGAAAAAAATCTTTGCACTCCATACAACTGATAAAGGACTGATCACAACGATATACAAAGAACTCACATGACTCAACAAAAACAAAATAAACAATTCAGTCAAGAAATGGGCAGAAGAGGGCCTCCCCTGGTGGCATAGAGGGTTGAGCATAGCGCTGTGAAGCTGTCCGCAGCCTCTGCAGCACAGGTTCAATTTCCGGCCAGCGAGGGTCCCACATGGCACGGCGGACCTCACCTGTCGTGCCAGCTGCTCCCCTCAGCAATGCATTTCGTCAGTCTGCCTGTTCTGCTCCCCGCTCTCTGGTGAATACTCTCACCTTCCCGCACATCTGGCCTATACCCCGGTACTTGTGTAAAAGAATAAATCAATCTTAAAAAAAGAAAGAAAGAAAGAAATGGGCAGAAGAACTTAAAAGACATTTCTCCAAAGAGGAAATGCAAATGGCCAACAGGCATATGAAAAAAATGTTCAAAATCCCTTATCATCAGGGAAATGCAAATCAAAACCACATTGAGATACCACCTTACACCAGTAAGAATGGCACATATTAAAAAAACTGGCAACCAGTGTTGGCGGGGATGTGGTATAAAAGTAACTCTCCTACATTGTTGGTGGGAGTGCAAACTGTTCCAATCACTATGGAAAGCTGTGTGGCGGTTCCTCAGTCTACTAAAAATGGAGCTACCATATGACCCAGCAATTCCACTCCTAGGGATCTACCGGTAGGACACAAAAACATTGATTCAAAAGAACACCTGTACCCCCATGTTTATTGTAGCACTATTTACAGTAGGTAAAACCTGGAAACAACCCAAATGCCCAACAATAGATGATTGGACCAAGAAGATGTGGTACATATTCACAATGGAATATAATTCAGCAATCCAAAAAGTTAAACTCATGCCATTCACAGCAACGTGGATGGAGCTCAGAAGGAATTATGCTCAGTGAAATAAGCCAGAAAAAAAATAAAAGAAAAATATCAGATGGCTTCACTTATAACAGGAATAAAGGGGAACCAAATAAGATATCAGTGTAAAAAAATAATAACAGTACAAAACACAACAAAGCAAAAGCAGACAATTATAAATCAGAGACATCCTGCAGGGAAGGAGGAGGGAGAGGGATCGGGGGTGGGAGGGAGGGAGGAACACAGGGGACTGAGGTGATGGTGCACGGGTGCATTGGTGAAGGAGAAACTGTGGGGACTGTACCTGAGAGGGTGGGAGGAGGAAATACTGTTTAAAAATGAACAGTGATGTAAAAAATTTTTAAAAATTAAAAAAAAAAAAAAGACACAGGGGAGATGGACTATAGGGACAACCCCTGAGGGGAGAAATCAAATAATGTCTAAAAACTAACAACAATGTAAGAAAATAATAAAATCACAACATAAAAAGAACGAATGAATGAATGAATGAATAAATAAATAAATAAAACTAACGTGCCTAGCTGGTGGTGCAAAGGGTTGAGACAATGCCTATGAGGCGATCCACAGCCACTGCAGCATTTCAATCCCCGGCCGGTGAGATACCCACATGGCTCAGCAGACCTCTCCTGTCTCACCCACTGCTCCCCTCAGCAGTGTATTTCAGTCAGTCTACCCATTCTGCTCCCCACTCTGTCCATGGTGAATTCACTCACCCCACTCCACCCTGCACCTCTGGCCTGTACCCCAGTTCTTGTATGCATAAATAAATAAATCTTAAAAAAATAATTAAAAAAATAACATCTCTGTCTCCTGGAGAAACTCGCCAGGGTAACTTGCCCCATGTCACTGAAAGGGGAGCTCTGGTGAAACCTTTCCCAGAGTGAACCCAAGAACCCCGCACTCCAAACCCACTGACTAAAACGACATCATATAGCACCCAATGCAGGGCTTTTCACGTCATCTGGCGCCCAATATATGGCTCCCAACATGTGGTTTTTCACAGCATCCATAAGATTTCTCCAGTTTCTCTGACTCAATCTCTCCATACAAGCTTTCCTTTTCTGAGAGGAGCTGGTGTTGGGCAACTGCCTGGCTGTCCTATACGACTGAGGGGTTCAGGCCAAAGCTACTCTTTGGCGGGCCCTAAAATGTGGGGGAACAGCCTTCTAGTTGCCCTAGGGCCGACCGGGTGAGCATCTCATGCCTCTCTCTTTGCCTCACTGCTTTGCTAATCTAGCTCAGTCAAGCCACCATTCCCTTTCTATCTCGGGGAAAGGGCTGGCTCCTGAATTCTGTCTTCAAACCAGGTCTTGCTCTGGCTGCAAAAAGAAATAGTGGGCACGAGTCAGCCATGAAAGAGGCCACTAGGGTCGGCTGCCACTTTCTAGAAGACTCCCATGAAAGGAGAAGTTGGTGTGCACCCCGGGTTAGCTCTAGTCCTGCCAACCACAAGACAAAGGGTGCAGCTATGCAGGAACTCATGATAAGCACCCTCACATCCCACCCCCAGGCTCTCCACCTCTTAGGATTGTAAAAAGGAGACCTGAACCTGCTTTTTACAACCTCTTATCTACTGCTCCTCCCTAACTCAACTACAACCTTTCCCTGCTTCCTTTTCATCGCAATCAACTACAAGTCAACAAACTGTAAGTAGCCAGTGACCCATCCTGCCTTTCACTTGCTCAGGTAGAGCTCCTCCTTCAGAGCTCCCCCTCTCTGAATCCATGTCTTTTAGGTGCCTTCCTACATCCCAGGTACCCTTGACAGTCTCCTTCCCTTGCTATGGAGACCAGATTTCCTCTCCTTGGGTAAATGTTCTTGTTATATCTCCCTTAACTTTAAGACTCATGCGGGACTAAGACAATCCCAGTCAGCTATTTTAGATCCTATAGTCTCAGAGCTAGGCCTGTGGTCCTGTTAGGGGGAAAGGATGTTCTGAGCTACATTATAAATCATCTAATTAAATGCAGAAAGGTTTCCTTGCTAACTGGTATTATGAATCAGGCATACGTGGGCCCAGTACAAGCTATCTTTTTTTTTTTTTAAAGATTTATTTATTTATTTATACAAGCACTGAGTACAGTCAGAAGCGCAGTAGGGTGAGAGAATTCACCAGAGCCAGAGCAGGGAACAGAACAGGCAGAACGACGAAATACACTGCTGAGGGGAGCAGCGGGCAGCAGGAGAGGTCTGCACGCCATGTGGGACCCTTGCCAGTGGCCAGGGATCGAACCAGCGCTGCAGAGGCTGCGGGCAGCCTCTCAGCCCAGCACTCAACCGCTGCGCCACTGGGGAGGCCCGCCAGTCTACTTTTTGCTCCTTATTGTAAGGGAACTAAAGTTTTGATGTTATCTCAAAAAAAAATTAAAAGATGTATTTGTGTAAGTTGTCTAGTCAAAAGAGACAATAGTATAACAGCTATTACAATGCCTTACAACATAGAGGTTAAAAACTAGGATGTAAGTAACTCTAAATGCAAATAAGGTAAGGTGTGTATGGGTGTGGGAATGAAAAATATATTGAAGGTGGGTATTCTGAAGGTCCTTAAGATAATTTAACGTAGGAAGGGTAAATGAAATGATATTGAAAAGAAAGAAAGCAAAGGAAAGTACTGAAGGTCTGAGAGAGAGATTTTGGTAAAAAATTTTGTGTGTTTAGGTGACTTACCATGAAAGGTTTTGTTAACTTGAATGTCAGTAGTGCACCTATGTAACACCAAGCTTAGTCCTTTTTACATATAAAAATTAAGGTATTCTAAAACTGCTTTCATTAGTTTCTGATAACAAATTAAAGACTGTTCAGGTAATCTAAAAATCTTGGTGCTCTTCTACCCTCAGGTCACCTGCAAAAACCCTTATCATGTCAGCATTGCTGAGTCTTGTCAAAGCAATAGATCTACTCTTAAAAATCCTTGTCACTCTGAGTAATTGTTTTGTAAAGATCTGTAAGTTTGTTCTATGACTATTCATTCTGAAATAGTAAAGTTTTTGTCTTAAGAGGGCTCTTAAGACACCAAATAAAATTGTTTTTCATTTTGAGAAACAAACATGTGAATTTGGGTATACTGATAGCTCACAGGAAGTATTCTCTTAGGATTTTTACACATTTTCAACATAAATGTAAACTAATGAGGTTGTTCTAAAATACAAATAAAGGGTCTCCCCTGGTGGCATAGGTGGTTGAGCACAGCGCTGTGAAGCTGTCTGGCTGGTGAGAATCCCACATGGCACAGCAGACCTCTCCTGACTCGCCCACTGCTCCCCTCAGCAGTGTATTTCGTTAGTCTGCCTGTTCTGTTCCCCGCTCTGTCTCTGGTGAGTCCTCTCACCCTCCCACGCATCTGGCCTGTACCCCAGTTCTCATATGCATAAATAAGTTAATCTTTAAAAATAAATAAAAATAAAATACATAAGACTTCCTAAAACCCAATAAGCTAGTCAATTATAAAAGGGCTAAAAAGAAGTTACTCAAAAGCCAAAAAATCCCACATCACTTCAGACTAAATTTGCTGAGGCTGTGAAAAGGTATACTAATATAGCCCAGAAGAGCACAAGCATTTTAGCAGTCTCCTTCATTTGCCAGTCTTGCTCTGACATCAGGTGCAGGCTCCAGAGACTAAATCAAGGACGACTAGTGAAAGCCATTCACAAGTTCACAAACCTCGAGCCTAATACAAGAGACAGCAAAGTGATTCTGGGCACTCATTTCATGAGTTTACACCAGAGATATGCAGAAAGCTCCAAAAACTTAGCCATGGGACCCCAAACTCTGTCACACCAACTTTTAAAAGTGGCTTTTATTATTTTTTTTAAGTGGCTTTTAAAATCTTTAATAACAGGGCCAAAGTAAAGGGTTAAAAACGGAAAGTAAGTTGTGGCGAGGGAGTAAAGGCAGGCTCCATTAATAGGCACCACCATTGCCAGCGCCCTGCAGACCCAGGCTTCCCCAGGTTCAGAGAAACAGAAGACTGACCTGCCTTGAAGAAAGAATGGAGGAGCTTCAAAGGCCCCATGAGACAGGCGCAACAAGTCTGGGCACTGGAGCAGGAAAGGCACACTGAAAGGTCCATGCAGGAGGCCAGAATGCAAAAACCCACCAGGAAGCCCATGGGTGTGTGTGTGTGGGGGGGGGGTGGTGGTGGTGGTGGCAGGAATGCAGAATCCTGCCTGGAAAATTCAGACAATGAACCCCTCCCCGCCCTGGAATCTTTTCCCACTTTGCAAATCCTGTCTCCCACCTGACCTCTCTTTACTCTATAAAAGCCTCCCTCCCCCTGACAATGTGCATGGCTTCAAGGACCCCCACCTCGGGTCCGGGAATTCCACCTGGGGCTCAATAAATTTTCCCTTCCTTTGAGAAAGCTTGGCCTGGCTCTTCTTGACCGCGCCGAACCTTTCACACACAACTCAGAAATCCACCTGGGCCATGCCCGAGGTGCAAGAAAGATGGCCACTGGAAAAGGGATTGTCCCCTTCTCTGAAGGGAGGAGCCACCAGACCCTCAGCTGCCAGCCCATGCCTCCTGGATGATGAGTGACGCCTCCTGGGTGACAAATGATGGGGCCCAGGACGTCAAAAGCTCCCCAGCTGACCATCTCCACCCTGGATGTCGCAGATAAGATATCAATTTTCTGACTGCTATGGGAGCCACTTGCTCTGTACTCACCCAGCATTCTGGACCCACCTTCCCCTCCTCACAAAATACAATAGGAACGGCCTTAGCAAAATCAAAGGGCACTGAATCTGCTTACTGCCGCCCAAGGAAAAACATGTGTCTATTTACAGGACAAAGCACATGATTTAGTAACTTAATTTCTGGTCCTCCTCAACCTACAGATAGAACTAGCACTTTTTATATTTAACTATTTTATATAGTTTTGCTTCTAAGAGACAACAGTCTCCTGCAGACTCGCCTTTACATGACTGGTGCTCCTGAACACTTGCAATTGTCTTCATCCTGGAACCGAAAAGGGCCGACACCGTCTTTCTAATAGCTCTCTGCCTCAGAATTCGAGGATATAAAACCTTGGAGTCATCATCCTCAGGTAAAATCTTAACATTAAAAGGTGGACTGAGGTCCCTCACTCTAACTTAACTTTAAAGCTCACCCAACTGCTGCACCCCCCCCTGCAGTGACCCTCAGGGCTAATGGCTGTTGCCATGGTCCCTGAGGTCCGGCGTGGGCAAGGAACCATGCGCGCAGGGGGAGAACAGCAAACTCCCTAAGATGCAGAGAAGCCGAATGCCTGTCAAGAAATAATGACCACCAGAAGCTGCCACAAAGATGATTAAAAGAAATGCTGACCACCTGGAACCTTATCTCGCTTTCTCAAGGCCCACAAACTTTATTCTGCTACAACTGTCTTTCTAAAATCTTTCCTTTTTCTGGTCATTGATTGCTAATTAAAAAACATACATAATTTAATAATTAGGCTAATGCAAATGAAACATTACTAAACACTGTGTTATAATAGAATTGTTAGTTTAATAATCTTTCTATTATGTGCTTAACTTTAGTACCTTTGATATTAACTGCATTATAAAATAAATTCACCCATGATAATTAATTATGAGTAAAAATGATAGTTAGTGCAACTAGAAAATAATTATATAAAACAGTAGAAAGAATTTATAGCCTGTCCAATTAGGAATGAGGCTAGGTCCAGATGTAACTTCGGACATAAATCACTGCCCTGTCAATTAAGCTAAGTCTATGAGCAAACTGATCTCTTTGATGTTCACTGTTCCTATGCTTTTAGAAAAACATATATATACTGACCACTAGCTTAATAAAGAGGCACTCAGATTTACACTCTCTCTTGAAGTGTGTCTGTTTGTCATTTCTGTAGCCGAATCCCTGACCACCCTGCGCAGTCTCTCAACCCTGAGACGGCCTCATCGTCTACTGCTGTGCTGGTCTGTGGCACCCAACTTTCCTGAGATTCTGACTAGCCTCATAGTGATCATGCTCATGACACTGTCCCTAACAAAGCAAAAAAAAAAAAAAAAAAAAACTAGTAGTTTTCACTGGGCTTGCAGCTCTGCACACACACAAGGCAGCCGTCCCGCTGAGTCCCTGGCTATGTGCTTCACTCCAGCACCTCAGGGCTCCCCTGGTGGGTGTTGCCCTTAAGAAGGGACACATGGGATTTAAAACAGCTCCTCTGCTAGAAATAAATATCTTATCGACATTCTTTTAAGTCTAACACCACTAAAATGGGTTGTTTACCTGGTAAAAATTATTCCCATGTCACAACCCCAAAACTAACTATTAGACTGCTTCTTATCTTGTTAGTAAACCTCACACTCAATGGCTGGCCCCAAATGACTGTCCATGTTACGGAGGGCCCTTAGCTGCTGCTATACTTCTCACTCTCCTCTTTAAACCTTAACACACACAATCTCCTAATTAAATTTGTTTCTTCTAACCTAGAGGGAGCTCTTCAAGTTTAAACTCCTCCTTCAAGCAAAAAATAGCTGATCCATACAAGAGAAACAGCCTGTCCAGATGCCCCACCCCTTGCCTCCTTCTGAAACCAGCAACAATGGGTGGTTCAGGGACTAGTGTTAGAGAGACCATATCCCAGGCCCTTGTAGGTAGGGCCAGCTCTGTGTCCTTCTCCAGCAGGAAGCAGCTACAGAAAATGAACCTCCTCTCTTCAATTCCCCAAAAGATTTTAGGCCAGATATGGTGAGGTGGGGGTGGGGGGATGATGGAGGACAGGAATAGAAAAAAACTGAAAAGGAGGCACCACAAATCCAAAAGAGATTAGCATAGCCATGGACACAGCTATGGAAACCAAGAGCCTTAGGTCCCAAAGCCTAGATTACAAAGCACAAGACCCAAGCAGGGATCAGACTGCTGTATGGAGTGTCTAGAGCACAGGCCCAAGATAAAGATAAAGAGTTGAGCCCTTGTGGAATCTCCTGTCCCTTTCAGATTCTGCAGTTATCCAAAATCAGCAACTAACCTGAAGGATCACAAGGAGTGACCCCTCCCAAACAGAAGAAGACTGTATCAGTGCAGTCTCTGCACAGATCAGGGGCAGCACTCCCTCTGCCCACTTGTGCCTATGCAGGTGCCTCTTCACCCACTCACCCAGGCTTCCTGCCTGTCCATGACCTGTACCATGACAGGACTTCTCCTCAGTGGCCTCCCTCAGAGGAGGCTGCTCTCCTCAAAGCTGCCCGCCTACAACCATGCAGGCCTCTCTCAGTAAACCTGTCCTTTCAGGGCAGCTCTTCCTGCCTGCTTGTGTCTATGCAAGTTTCCTTTATTCCTCCATCCCTTTCCCTAATAAACCTGCTCTTTAAATATAACTAATGTCTCTGCCTCGTGGAGAAACTCACCTGGGAAACTCACCGCTTGCTGGAGAAAGGGGAGCTCTGGTGAAACCTTTCCCAGAGTGAACCTGATGAGGTTTTTGGAGTTAGTGCAGGGTCCTTGGGTTCACACTGGAAAAGGTGTCACTAGAGCTCCCCTTTCAGCAGCACGCAACGAGTTTCCCCCGGCGAGTTTCTCCATAAGACAGAGACAGTAGTTATATTTAAAGAGCAGGTTTATTAGGGAAAGGGAAAGGGACAGGTTTGCTGAAAGAGGCCTGCATGGTTGCAGGCCAGCGGCCTTGAGGAGAGCGGCCTCCGCTGAGGGAGGTCAATGAGGAGAAGCCCTGGCATGGTACAGGTCACAGGCAGGCAGGAAGCCTGCCAGGGTAAGAGTGGTGAAGAGGCACCTGCACAGGCACAGGTGGGCAGTGGGAGTGCTGCCCCGAGCCTGTGCAGAGACTGTACCCATGTAGTCCTTTTCTCTTTGGGAGGGGCCACTCCTTGTGAGCCTTCATGTTTGTTGCTGATTTTGAATAACCATGCAGAATCCAAAAGGGGCCTGAGATACCAGGATGGGGAGTGGAGATTCAGAATGGGCTCAATCTCTATATCTTTACCCTCAGGTATATATCTTTACCCCATCACTATGAAGCTATCCGCAGCCTCTATAGCACGACTTCAATCCCTGGCCAGGGAGCTACCCACATGGCGCACCAGACCTCCCCTGTCTTGCCTGCTGCTCCCCTCAGAGTGTATTTCAGTCTGCCTGTACTGCTCCCCAGCACTCTCACCCCCTTCACATCTGGGCTGTACCCCAGTTATTATATGCAAAATAAATCTTAAAAAAAAAAAAGAAAGAAAAAACAAATACACATGGCCAAAGTTTTAAAATGAGAATCAAAAAATTTCAGTGTCTATTACTGTCTTTGGCCTCTGGAGGGTTAATTATAAATGGCGCCTATATAAATTCTAATAAAAAAATCCCCAATTTTGAGATCACCAATCTAAAATCTTGGTAATCAAAAACTAGGTTCAAAACTTAATGGTTGAATATGAAGCATGCATGCTTTAAGGTTATAATGTTGGGTATCAATACTTTATGTTTAAATGTCTTTATTTTAAAAAGGAAGTGCACAGTATTCAGAAAAAGAGTAACGGACTGAGTCTACATCAAAGAAGGTAAGTTTGCATTTTGATGATTATACCTAACGTTCTCTTGATAAAATTCTTTTTCAGGAAAAGCCCCAATTGACTTCTCTCTTTCCCCTTGTCCTAGTAAAAATTTCAAGATGACGTCTATAGCCTCAACTGCAAATTACTTAGCAGTACTGAGTTCCTCACAGGTATGTAGGGAATGTATGTGATGTTAAGTCTCTCTGATTTTTCTTCCTTTTCATCAATCTAACTAGTGGTTGCCTAAGAATGAAATTTGGTTTATGGGATTGTTACAATTTGCAACTCTGGAATTAATTTAAAATTCCAGTCCTAAAAAAAAAACTTAAACACTACAATTGGTATCTCTCTCTTAAATTTGTTCTCTTATCATTTTGTAAATAGTGGCCATATTTTGGGCCTCTCCGGTGGCACAGCAGGTGAGTGCTGGACTTCAAAGCTGCCTGAAGCCTCTGCAGCACCAGTTTTCTGATTATAAGAAAACTAAAATTTATTTATTTTTTATTTATTTATTTATTTATACAAGTACTGGGTACGGTCAGAAGCACGGGAGGGTGAGAGAATTCACCAGAGCCAGAGCGGGGAACAGAATAGGTAGACTGACAAAATACACCGCTGAAGGGAGCAGCGGGCACAGCAGGAGAGGCCTGAGTGGCAGGAGAGGCCTGTGCGCCACATGGGACCCTCGCCGGTGGCCGGGGATCGAACCAGCACTGCAGAGGCTGCGGGCAGCTTCAGAGCCCAGCGATCCACCACTGCACCACCAGGGGAGGCCCAAAACTAAAATTTAATGTCATCTCACCTAAAAAAATTAAACCAATTAAAACGTGTATTTATGTATGAGTTATCCAGTACAAAGGAGTGATAGCATAACAGCTCTTACAATGTCTTACAATCTAAAAATTAAAAACAGGATGTCCTAACTGTAAATGTAAATAAAGTAAGTTGTGTTAAGGAATGTATTTGAAATCGGTATGTTGAGGGTAGTGGGAAACATTAGTGTCAAAATAAAATGGCTGTCTTTAAAAAGAAATGATATAAAAATAGGAAGGCAAAAGAAATTGTTGAAGGTCTGAGAGGTATCAGAAAAAAATGTTAGGTGCTCGAATGACTTGCTATAGAAATATTTACGTTTGGTATCAGTAATGTACTTATGTAAAACCAAACTTTAATTTTCATGTAATAAGGACTCAAGTATTCTTAAACTGTTCTCACTATTTTTGATAACAAATTAAGGACTGTTTATGTAATCTAAAATCTTGGTGCTTTTGTACCCTCAGGCTATGAGAAAAAAATCTTTTCCTATCAGCATTGCTAACCCTTGTCAAAGAAATAGCTCTGTTCTTATCACTGAGTAATTAACTATTTTATAAAAATCTGTAAGTTTGTGAATCCTATGACAACTTCCTTGATATCAAAAATTCTAAAACATTAAAGTCTTTGTCCTAAAAGGACTCCTAAGACAGCCGATAAAAGGGGTTTCCTTTAAAAAAAAAATTGGGTCAATTTGGATATATTGATAAAATTCATAACACATTCAATTTGAGTCTTCCTTCCTATTCCTCTATGGGGACAGGACATCATAACCAAATTCCAAACTAACAGCCCATTGGCTCTTCTAGCCACTGCCAAAAAAGGTAGAAATAATACAGGAGCCCAAGTTCTCAAATGTAATGATATTTGACTAATAGACCTTACATTCATGTCTCTAAAGACACCTAGTCTGCATTAATTCAAGCCTCAGCCCAAACAGGGTAAACTGTGAAGCATGTTAAAAAAAAACCCTTTTATCTGCCATTGCAGAGATGGGAATCCCATCACAAATAAAAGCTGATAATGGACCTGTTTACATCTCCAAAGCCTTTAACTCTTTCCTGCTACAAACTATATTAAACATGTGCTGGAGTCCCTTGTAGCCCTACAAGACCAGCTACAGTTAAAAGAGCCAATAGGCTCATTAAACACAACTTATTAAACTAAAAGCGGGAATCCAGAGAGCAAGTTCCCCCACGGGAACAAATATATAAAGCTCTATTTACTGTAAACTTCCTAAATCGCAACCCCTCCGCCCTAACAGCTGTGCAGGCATCTCACTCCTGCTGAGTCTGGGCGAGACCTGCGGTTTGCACCGACCCCGCCACCAGGACCAGACTGGCCCGGCCTGTCCCATCCCTGACCCGGGATGGGGGCGCTGCTGTCTGTCCCCGCAGGCACGGGCTGGGCGCCCTGACCAGGAGTTGGGTCCACCAGGGGTGAACCCCGCTCCGGACACTCACCCCAGCGCCGGCTCCGCGTCTCCCTACAGCCCCAGGGCGCGGGCGGGGACCCGGGCAGCCGCACCCGCTGGTGCTTCCCGCGCCCGCTTTTTCTCCCAAGCTCACCAGCTGCCCTTTGGCTATTTGCAGGTGTAACGAACATATGAAGCTTACAAGTAAAATTGAAAACATGAAGGTGGCCGCGAACGCTGTGAGTGAAAGTGGCTGAGGCACACGCTGAGCGGTAAAGACTGACACAGCACAGGGTGCCTGGGCCTAACGCGAGGAGAAGGATAAAAGGAGCCGCTAACTGAAGCCGACTCAGCGCAGCCCTAACAACCTGCGCGGAGCAGAGGACGCGCCGAGGCTGCTCTTGCGGAGTCCAGCTCGCTGCCCCCTTTGGACTCAGACTCGCGCTCTCCAGCCTAAGCCTCTCCTCTCCCTGCTCGTCACTCCCCGCACACCGCGAACCAACCGGTCCTGCCCGGGTCTGCTCGTCCACGTAGGGAAAGTCCCGGCTAAAACATGTGGGACCCCTGTCTTGGGTCAGAGGAACTAGGGAGCTTAGGGCGGGCGGCCTGTATGAACCCAAGTGTGTGCGTGACCAATACAGGGATAGAATGCTCTCTGAGCGCCAGCTTCTGACTGAAGCGCATCGATCGCGCCCGCGACAGCAGGTCTCCGGGACCCTTTCTGCCTCTCCAGGCGCCCAGTTGGCGACTCCGCCTGGGCGATCCCGCACTCTCCCGGGTGCCGCGCCCAGCCGCTCGCTTCCCGCTTCTCCTTTCGGTTGGGGCGGCGAGCCAGTGTCAAGGGGGGGAGGCGCAGGTTCTCTGCTCCCCTCTTCGCATCCTGTTACTGCAACTTCCCTCTCCAGGCAGTTTGCCGCATCGCCATTTTATCTTACCTGTCCCGGTTCTCGCAGGGACCTGCCGCCTTTTCTCCCTATTGATTGTTTTTATGGGAGCGCGCACTCGGAGTGTTTCTTTGCCGCCATGACGATCAGCTGACTCTCCCGAGCTCCGAAAGCTGCGTCATGTCCTGGATACTCCCAGGAACGGCGCTTCCGTTCCCGACCAGGGGTCCTCTGAAAAGTTAACCAGCGAAGTAGAAAATAATTTAAAGGTCACAGGGACGCGGTAGACCCCTGAAAATTTGTTCTTAATGTTAGCTCGCATTGTAATAGGACGGTCCCCCAGAAAAGGGAAGGCTCCAGGTTCCCTGCCCCCACCCAAGGGAGGGTGGAGCTAAACAGAAAAGAAGAAGCTGCAGAGGAGACTGAGGAAGGAAGAAAGCAGCATGGAGAGCAAGAAGGAGACCTAAAGGAGGCGCATGGAGCCTAGAGACACGTGAAGAAACTGCGCTTGTCTTTTGGTCGTGGACTGGGTGACACAGATGTGGGTGAGAGACCCGAGGGGAGATGACAATGACGGTTTTGTCTTGATTTTGATTTTGCGCTTTTCCTCCCAGACTTGTCTGGTTGTTTCTGATCCTTTTCTGAGGGTCTCCACTGGAAGGTGGATTCCCAGCCAGGGAGCTGACCCACAAGGCACAGCAGACCTTACCTGTCTCACCTGTTGCTCCCCTCAACAATGTATATTAATAGATGCACCTGTTCAGCTCCCCACTCTGTCTCTGGTGAATCTTATCACCATCCCCCACCACACACACACACCCCTCTGGCCTACACCCCAGTTCTTGTATACATAAATAAGAATAAATCTTAAAAAACAAGTAGGAAATAATGATTTCACTTTATAATTAACCTGTATGCAGTCACCCAAAACGTATCAATTCCTTTATATGAGTACTACTTGAACATTATATAACAGGTTATTAACAGAAGACATACAAGCCAGAAACTTATAGCCTTATACTTCAAGTCATCAACTTTTCTTAGATATTTGAAGACATACAAACACAAATCAGGGCCTCCCCTGGTGGTGCAGGCAGTTGAGCGCCGCGCTGTGAAGCTGTCTGCAGCCTCTGCAGCACTGGTTCGATCCCGGCTGGCCAGTGAGGGTCCCACATGGCACAGCAGACCTCTCCTGTCTCGCCCACTGCTCCCCTCAGCAGTGCATTTCTTCAGTCTGCCTGTTCTGTTCCCTACTCTGTCTCTGGTGAATCCTCTCACCCTCCCACACATCTGGTCTGCACCCTGGTTCTTGTGTAAATAAATAAATAAATAAATATTGAAAAAAACACACAAATCATTTCATATAACAGCATGCAAGTTACATAACTTTGTAAGTGGTGGGACAGTCAAACTATTAGGGGGAAAGGATGTCCTGCACTAATCCCGTACAGGCTTTGTGGACTCCACCCCCACTCCAGACCAAAGCCATCAGGACATTGGGAAAGACAAATCCCGTCACCACCAAAGGGAAGGTGGCTGGGACCTGAGGGTGGAGTTAAGCAGCCAGGGTTGGTATAAAAACCAGACACGTGGGCCTTGGGCTCAATTGCTATGCCTCGCCTCCTGGCTTCACGGCTCCTGGCTTGCAGCCAGCTCTCAGAGTGCCATTTGGGATCCCAAATAGGTGGATCAGGTAGGACTCATTTAAAACTTTTTCTCCCACTTTTCTCCCTGAGCTGTACATTTCCTCATTTCCCCTTCCCTTGTAATAAACCTTTTATTAACCTTTCACGTGTGCCTGCAGTAGAGCATTGATAAGTCCTTTTAAGCGCGTGGGTGAGGACCCACAGTCAGGCACCCTGTTTTGTATCGGGGCTGCCCTATAACAAAACTATTTCCTAGGTTTTATCTGAAATGACCATCAGAAGTGCTCAGATTGTATCCACCTAGTTTTGGGGCAATTTGCCTCCTTGAGCCTATGCAGAGGACAATACTAAAATCCATGAATTATCCCCAGTGACACTGTGGTGTAAATGGGGTCTGGCTCTTTGGGCCGCAAATGGAAACACAACACCCCGTGACACTGAGAGCTCTTCTTTAATCCAGTGTTCTCCCTGTAGCGTGGGGTTCAATCTCCATGAAGTGGGAGGTTCCTCCTTTTCATGGTTTATTTCTACTTTGAGACCTTTATGATCAGAGAAGATAGTTGGAATGATTTTTTTAATTTTTTTTTAGAATTTTATTTTTTTTAAGATTTATTTATTTGTGCATACAAGAACTGGGGTACAGGCCAGAGGTGTTGGGGGGGAGGGTGAGGACTCAACGGAGACAAAGTGGGGAACAGAACAGGCAGACTGACTGAAATACACTGCTGAGGGGAGCAGCGGGTGAGACAGGAGAGGTTTGCTGCGCCATATGGGTTGCTCCCTGGCCGGGCATCAAATTCCTGCTGCAGTATCTGCAGATAGCTTCATAGTTTGCGTTTTAACCCGTAGCGTCACCAGGAAGGCCAGATAAGTAAAATTATTTTTTTAAAAAAAGATTTATTTATTTACTTATACAAGAACTGGGGTACAGGCCAGATGCGCGGAGGGTGAGAGGATTCACCAGAGACAGAGCGGGGAGCAGAACAGGCAGACTCACGAAATACACTGCTGAGGGGAGCAGCGGGCATGGCAGGAGAGGTCTGCGATGCCATGTGGGACCTTCGCCAGCCAGCCGGGATTGAACTGGCACTGCAGAGGCTGCGAACAGCTTCACAGTGCGTTGCTCAACCACCTGCGCCACCAGGGGAGGCCCAATTGCAATGATTTTGAGTGTAATGTATCTGTTGATGTTTATCTTGTAGCCCAATATGTAATCGATTCTGGAGAATGATCCAAACACACTTGAGAAATATTTGTACTAGGATTATTTTGGGTACAGTGTCCTATAGATGTCTGTTAAACCCAAGATGTCTAGGTTTTTATTTAAGGCTCTAATGTCCTTGTTCATTTTTGTCTCATTGATCTGTCCATTGGTGAGAGTGGGGTGTTGATGTCTCCTACTATATATGTATTTTCTCTAATGTTTTTTCAGAGCTGATAATAATTGTCCTATATATGTTGGTGCTCCTTCATTTGGTGAGAACACCTGCACCTCTACGTTTATTGCAGCACTATTTACAATAGGTAAGATTTGGAAACAACCCAAATGCCCAAATATACATGACTGGATGAAGAAGATGTGGTATATATACACAATGGAACACTAGTCAGCAATCCAAAAAGATAAACTCATGCCATTCGCAGCAACATGGATGAAACTAGAAAAAACCCGATCACTTCCCTACACCCTACAATCCACCCCCCGCCAGCATTTTTCACAGTACAATCTACACAATAGTTTTCCTTGGCAAATATGTATGCTGCAGCCATGACCCACAAAAGTATACAATACAATTGAATATAGCAATGCAACAAAATACAACAGAATGCAACTCAGCCCAGTGAGGGCACCAACCTAGGGGTAAAAAGACAAGATTATAGTCTCAGCAGATGATCCACCAATTCTTCCAAAGACATTGCTTATGCGAAAGGGAACCAGTCTTCACTCATGGCGTCTGCCATCACACTCCAGGAGCTGTCAGGCTTCATGGCCTCTAGCTGTGATCTCAGCCACACAATGCATCCACCCCCAAGATGCACTCATTCTGAGACTGGTGACACCATCTATACTCTTTTGTGGGTAACCACAAACCACAGGCTACGAACTGCTGTCACTCTGCACAGTAAGGTAAAAAAAGTATCAGGCTTTCCTGCAACCCCACCATTAGGATTGATGATGGATTCCTGTAGTCCTGAATGCATGCCTGGTGGCAGACACCTGGAGTAGAGTGTGGGCATGCGTAGATGGGATACACCTGGACCAAGAGACCGGGCATATGAGGTCAGGGTGGCAGAGGATGGTGTGGTGTAGAGCGGCATGATATGGAGTACGGAGCAGTGTGGCGGAGCATGACAGCATGTGGAGGAGTGCAGTGGTGAACAGTGGAAAACGTGAAAACATAAACAGGTCTGCTTGAACCTGTGATGAACCTACCTGGTATGGGATTGTCCAACTGCATTTGGCGTAGTCAGCAGGATAATCTGATGCAGATGTGTGTGGAGCCCTCTGAAGATCTCAGGAGGGACTAAGAGTAGCAGACTGAGACTGTGGCAGCACAGGAGGTGGACAAGGTCCAGGAGCTATGGGATGAGACCTCACCGTGGAGGAGTAGATAGCCAATGACCCCTGAGGCAGCAGAATTGTCAGGGAAGAAAGGACCATGATTCGGACTTTGCCAGTGCTGATGCAGGGAGAGGCCAATGGACTTGGACTGACAATCCTGCCAGAAAGTGGAGGAACTTTGACAGGTTAATGTTATTTTTTGGGGACCCTGGGGGAGGATGGTATTGTTTGTAAGCCCCAGGAGGTGGAAAGGCATGGCCAGTGGACCTTGGTAGAAGAGCCCACAATTAGCTGAGGGAGGAAGCCCTTGCCAAGTTCTCTGCAGCCAGGCAAAGGAAAAGCCAAATTAGAAAGGCAAAAGCTGGTGCTGAGATTGGGAAGCCCTGAGCTGCTGTTAAGCAGCCTAAGTTTGTTGAAGACCAGTGAGTCTCTTAAAATCACCTGTGAGTGATGCCCTGTTCATTGTCAAGTGAGGATTAGGCGCTGAGAAACCCGCCCTTGGGGGATGGGTGGGGAACATGGCTTGTGGTGAAGCCCATAGCCAAAGAGGGGACCCAAGAGAGGCTGCATGTGGAGCTTGTATCCATGGATCCCTGACCCATGTGCTTGTGCAGTGGGTTGGCCTCAGTACAGGGTGTCTGCATGTCACATTGGTGGCTATGAACGCTGAGTGTTGGAATGACAGCAGACAGAAAACCCTGAGCATTGGTTGATTACCCCCAAAGAGTAAAGAATCGCCAATCCAAGAGTGAGTGCATCCTGGGGGTGGATGCTCTATGTGGCTTGTGGCCAACAGCACTGCCAGAGAAGGCCAGGAAGCCTGACGGCTCCTGGCTTGTGACAGCAGATGCTGTGAGCGGTTCCCCTCCTTGCATGAGCAGTGCCTTTGCAGCAGACATGGTGGATCATCTGCTGGTGCCAATAATCTTGTCTTTTACCACTAGGCTGGTGCCCTGCCTGGATTTATTTGTGTTCTGTTGTATTTTGTTGCAATATTCAGTTGTATTTCTATTTACTTTGTGAGCCATGGCTGCAGTGTTCATATTGCCAAGAGAAACATGTATATAACTTGTATATAGACTATCTGGCAGAAAACCCTGAGGGGGTGGATTGTAGGGTAAGGTAAAAAAGTATCAAGCTTTTCTGCCCTCCAGCCATTAGGATTGATGATGGATCCCTGTGATCCTGAATGCATGCCTGATGGCAGACATCTGGAGTAGGGTGTGGGCATGCATAAGTGGGTACATCTGGGCCAAGAGACTGGGCATATAAGACCAGGGCAGCAGAGGATGATGTATTGTGGAGTACGGAGCGGTGTGGAGTATGGGTGGTGTGGAGTACGGAGCAATGCTGTGGAGTGTGGCAGCATGTGGAGGGGTGCGGCAGAGAACAATGGAGAACAAGAAAACACCAACAGGTCTGCTTGAACTGGTGATGAACCTATCCAGTATAGGATGGTTGAATTACACACTCCAGCACTCTGCCTTCATAGCCACCATTGTGACACGCAGACTCCTGCACTCAGGCCAATCCTTTGCACATGCACATGGGTCAGAGATCCCTGGATACAAGCTACACATGCCACCTCTCTCGGGGCCACAGTTCTTTAGCTATGGGCTCCACCAAAAGCCACATTCATCACCTATCTCCTAAGGATTGCTCATCAGCTCCTTACCCTGAATCAAAAAGAACAGGGCATCAACCACAGGTGATGTTAAGAGGCTTCCCTGCCTTCTTTAGCATCCTTTCGGCTATGTAACAACCACTCAGGGCTTCCCAACTTTAGCACCAATTTTCACTTTGTCTAAGTTGGCTTTTGGATCCATCTTCTCTGCCTGGCTGCAGAGAACCTCACACAAGGCTGCTTTGGGTCACCAAGGCCCACTGGCCGTGCCTTGATTTTCATCTCCTGGGATGTACACATTATCCTATCTACCCCAGAGCCCAAAAACATAACATCATCCTGCCAGTGTCTCCCAGCCTTCTGGTGGGATTGTTAGTCCAAGTCCATTAGCTTTTTCCTTGCATCAGCACAGGGCGAGCTCCAGATGACTAATTGTGGTCATCTTTCTTCCCTGACAAGTCTGCTGCCTCAGGGGTCATGGGCTGGTCCTCACAGGCCATCTCCATCTCCACTCGAGGTCTTGTACTGCAGCTCGTCCACTCCCATGCTCCTGCAGCATCTTTAGTTCTTCCCACAGCTCCTGCGCTTTGGTCACCTCCTGTGCTGCCATGGCACCTCCAGCGCTGTCACAGGCTCACAGCCTGCACCCCTCAGTTCCTTTTGAGGTCTTCAGAGGGCTGCATACTCTTCTGCATCCCATCATCCTGCCGACTACACCATTGTAGCACCAGCAAGGCATGGAGCAGGTTTTCTATGATCCAGGCAGATGGGAAAAGGAGGAGTCCCAGAGCCCTCGGTAGCTTTTCCAGGCTTTTAATGATCTTTCTACACCATTTGTAGTGAGGTGACCAAGTGCAGGGCAGGCAAAGGAGTCTAGGGGCCAGCAGGCTGGCAGGCTTCCCTGTCTTTACTCTTTCTGGGCTCTCTGGTGTTCCCTTGCAGTCTCCTCATTTGTCTCTTCCTCTGCCCTTATATGCTTCCTCTCTGGCTCAGGCGCATCCACTCACTCATGCCCATATCACGCTCCAGGTGTCACCATCAGGCACACATGTAAGACCACAGGTGTGGATCATGGATGCTAATGGCGGGAGGGCGGAAAAACCTGATCACATCCATTTACCCCACAAAAACATTATCATGCCAAAGAAAAAGATGTGAGTTCTCATACCATAGGGGTGTTCTGTAAGTCAAAATCAGAGATTGAGGGAAAGTAAAAAAAAAAACCCTCCCACCTGAAATGGAAATGGCACTTGCATTTCCTGTCCTGCTGGGACAGGGCCTCGCATCTGCAGGAAGAGATGGTAACCTAAGGTATGTTCATCTGCCCTTTGCTCAAACCATATTTGCTCTCAGCCTGAAGATAGCTATGCCACCTGATAATTCTGCTGAGTCAGGACGAGACAGCTCACTTGCTCCATCCTGGCTAATCCAAGGAGCATAGCATCCCCCTTGACCTCATAGGAACCTGCCCACAGCCCGTGGTATTGAAATGGTGCAGGCAGGGGAACAGGGCTGGGCCTGGAGCAACATTGACCCTGACAGAGCTCAGACTCAGGCCTCATGATGCACCTGCTGATGGACAGACCACTGGACTCTGGATACTGGATTTTGAAGGTCACATTAAAGTGAATCCCTTTATAAAGAAGGTTAAGTGGGGCCTCCTGGTGGTGCAAGGGGTTAAGCCTCAGCACTATGAAGCTATCCACAGCCACTGCAGAACAAGTTCTATCCCTAGCTAGGGAGCTACCCACATGGTGCAGCAGACCTCTCCTGTCTCACCCACTGCTCCCCTCAGCAGTGTATTTCAGTCCGTCTGCCTGTTTTGTTTCCTACTCTGTCTCTGGTGAATCTTGTCAAACCCCACATCTCTGGCCTGCACCCCAGCTCTTGTATGCATAAATAAATAAATCTTTTAAAAAAAGTATGTTAAATGAACTGTTATAGGACAGGGAGAGGGGCAGCCCAAACCCCGCAAACCTGCCTATTGCCTATTCTAAATGGGTTCTGCCATCCGCCGCATCAACACGAAACATATGAGACTTTAATGGGAAGGAACTTTTAATAAAACTAGGAAACAATACAGGTAAGGCAAAGAGTCTAGTTTCTAAATGAAGCACCCAAGGTTACCCGTCCCCTCGTGGGTAAAAGTCCATCCATATGGGATCGGCCCAGAGCAAGGCCCCAAAGCCTACCGTAAGTCTAAAGCATCTTCCAGTGGGGACCCACAGAAAAGGGTCAGAAACTACCAGACAAGCCCGGAAGGAAAAGAGCAAAATCAACATCAGGATAAAAGCTGCCATTGTCACCTCCTCACGGGTCTCACCCACATCTGTGTCACCCAGTCCATGACCAAAAGACAAGCGCAGTTTCTTCACATGTCTCTAGGCTCCATGCGCCTCCTCCAGGTCTCCTGGCTCCATCCTGCTTCCTTCCTTCCTCAGTCTCCTCTGCTGCTTCTCCTCTTCCTACTCAGCTCCACCCTCCCTTGGGTGGGGCAGGGAACCTCCCCCTTTCCTGGGGACCACCCTGTTACAGAACTAGAATAAAACTTAATCTTGAAGAGGTGGATCAACATGGTGGCGAGGAAACGCTGCGAGTAAGATCTCCCATTAAAAAAATGTTAATAGGGAGGAAAAGCGGCAGGTCCCAGTGAGAACTGGGACACGGAAGATAAACGGACGACTCCAGCAAACTACCCAAGGAAGAAAGTTGCCATAAAAGAGGACTAGAAGGGAGGAAAGCGCGGAACCCTGCTACTCTCCCCCACCCACAAAGTCGGCACTCTCCGACCAACAGAAAGGAGGAAAAAACAAACTAAAACGACCAACAAGAACAAAATACGCATCAAGTGGGACTGTGAGTGGAAAGGAACTATTTTAGCCACCACACCCCGTGAACTGGAGCTGTGGAGAACCCTGCAGAATTTGCCGCGGAGGTGAGCGAATGGCTCCAGGCACCATTAGAGAATTACAAAGACTCTGGAGACCTGCACACAGCCCTAGGCCGGCTGGTAAGCTTGCGGGGGGGGGGGGAGGGGGGGGAGTGGTGCGCTTGAAAAGCAAACGCGGATCTCGGCTGCCCAGGTCCCCGCGCCTGCGACCTAGGCTTGCGGGGAGGTGCGCGGGGGGGGGGGGGGGGGGCCCTCACTGAGGTGAATGTCCCTCACTGAGTAATCAGAAACCAGGCACCTGGGCACGGGAGCGGGGTGCAAAAGGTGACATTTCTGCGGACACTGAACTGGGCTACAGCCCGCGTCCTGGACCTGAGGGCTTTGGAACTGAGACCCGGGGCACGAAATTCGGGGTGTGGGTTCCCCACAATGGTGGGGCACAAGGCAGACACAGCACCCCAAAGCCGTTGAGGCTTTTCCCACCACTCCCACTCTGTTCCCCGTCCCACGGGGTAAAAAAAAAGCAGCTCCCCAAGGACACTAGGCGAGATCTCTGGCGCCACCTAGCGACCAGAAAAAAATCGCCAACATCCCATAGAACAGGGACCTTTCTTCAGAAAAGACTGCTTGAAACCGACAGATGGCTCCCGGAGGAGCTAGAGGAGAGCTGAGAAGTTCACCCAAGATGCCAGCTAGTCCCAGCAACACAGTGTCCCAATGCATACGGCAAATTAGAAAACAGACAGTAGGGAGTAGAAGAACCACACGCAACCTAACAACTCCTCAGGAAAAAAGCACACCACAAAAAGAAAACCACCGCCCAGAGTGCAACGACAGTAACTTGGAAGAACTTCTGAGCCTTCCAGAAAGAGAACTTCAAATTGTCATGATTAAAAAAAATGACAGAACTTATAAAGGAAAACAATGATAACAGAAAAATAATCAATGACCAGAAGAATGAAATTGAGTCCCTAAAGAGGGAAGTAAAGGAAATGCAGGAGATCAAAGAATTAATGGAGGCACTAAAGAACTCTGGGAAAAGCAATGAAAGCAGAATAGATGAAATGGAAGAACGAATAAGTACTCTTGAAGACACAGAAATAAAAAGAAACAAAACAGAAAAGGAAAGAGAAGTACGAAGGAAAAAGACCGAAGAAAGACTTCAGGAATTATCTGACTCCATGAGGAAAGGAAATATAAGAGTTACAGGAATCCCAGAAGGAGAGGAGAGAGATGTAGGAACAGAGAAAGATTCCAGGAGATAATTGAAGAGAACTTCCCAAACGTAAAGAAGGAGATGAAAATTGATATACAAGAAGCAAGAAGAACACCAAACTTCCACGACGAAAGGAAAAATACAGCAAGACACATAATAGTAAAGCTCCCAAGAATCCAGGACAAGGAAAAAATAATGAAGCTGACGAGAGGGAAGAAACAGATAACATTCAAAGGAAAACCAATCAGGCTGACATCAGACTGACCATGATGTTGAAGGTTTTGTGACTTTTTAGTACAGATGCCAGGCAGTGTGATACTTCTATTTTTTTTCCATTTTGATCAGGAGAGCTTTGGCTATTAGGGCATTTTGTGATTCCATATGAATTTCAAAATCTTTGTTATTTTTCTTTGAAGAATACCGTTAGGATTTTTATTGAGATTTCATTGAATCTGTAAATTGCTTGTGGTCGGATGGCCATTTTGACAATGTTGATTCTACCCAACCATGAAGAACATTGAATATCTTTCCATTTATTTTTGTCATCTCTATTTCTTTTAACAATATCTTATAATTTCCCTTGTAAAGTTCCTTTACCTTCTTTGTTTTTTCCCCAAATATTTACATTTTTTGGGTGAGATTATAAATGGGATGATTTTCTTCATTTCTCCTTCTTTTAGTTCATTATTTACATCTAGAATATCAACTGAATTTTTGTGTGTTGATTTTGTATTCTGCAACTTCATTGGACTGGGTTATTGTATCAATTAGATTTCCTGTGGAGTCTTTGGGGCTCTCTATGTAAATTTTCTTATTTCTACAGATAATGGTGGCTTTAGTGCTTTCCCAACCAGGAAAAAGAATAACTATAAGAAAGAAAATATCAAAATCAACAAACAACTATGAATCAGAGACACTCTATGGGGGGTAGGGGGCGGGGAAAGGAGGGCTTGGGTTCAAAATAAGGGGGTTGTAATTGTATAGGGAATATAAAAATAAAATTTAAATAAAAAATATGATCAGCACCAATATTGTTATAAACAGACTCTCAGACTCTGTTCTAGACCTTCTGAGTCTTCATCAGTGTCCCAGTGATTCCTGTGGTCACTGAAGTGGGGGCTCCCTGGTCTCCCTGCCTTCACCACAGGTTGTCAGAATATGCAGTTGGCGCTGTGGGGGGATGGTCTTAACACAGGGGATTTCAGGGTTCAGTCCTGCTCCTTTCTTTTCCTTAGTCATCACTCCCTGTCCCGTCCATGCTCAAAACTTTAAATATCATTTACATCACATCACTTCCCAGATCTATTTCTCAGTGCACATATTGCACCTGTGCTCCTGCTTGTCCGTCTGCTGCAGATGATAAGAAGTTCTCAGCTATTAACAAAGACTCAGAGTCTAAATGAATCTGCAGCAGGGGGAGGCTGGGGAGAGCCATCAAGAGCAACTCTGTCTCTCACTCCCCCAGCCAAAACGTTTATTAAAGACATGAACGAAGGGACAAGAAACTAGCATGCAGGGCCTCCCTGGTGGCACAAGGGGTTAAGTCTCAGCACTATGAAGCTACTGGCAGCCACTGAGGCCTGAGTCAGATCCCTGGCCAGCAACCTGACCCACATGGTGCAGCAGACCTTTCTTGTCTCACCCGCTGCTCCCCTCAGCAGTGTATTTCGGTCAATCTGCCTGTCCTGCTCCCCACTCTCTTTCTAGTGAATCTTCTCAAAACCCAGATGTTACCTTAGGAAACACTAAAAACCATCTCTAAATATATCCAGATCCAAACACTTGCTATTATTTTCCTGATCACACTCCATAAAGCTACCAAATTTTCCATCCTAAAATCTGTGCTAGATTCCTACATTTATCTTCATTCACTTTCTCTCCACCTTTTTAAACATTATTGATGAGACAACGTAAGTCACAGATTCACTGGCTGGAAAGACACAGACACTTCTTAGGTCACCCCTGGTGTTCATGCAGGTTGGTTTCTCTTAGTCTCTCAGCATGACCATCCCTCAGCAGGGCCCTTGATGTGGAGTGTCAAATGCTACCATCGCTATGTCTCCTGGCTGGATGTAGATTATTTTCCCTCATTAAAAATAATTAGTAATTGGGCAATAATCTGCTCAGCCTTTGTCACCTCTCCATGGACTAAATTTTCATCTTTACAATTCCCTGCTGGCTGCTGCACTTTTCCTTGTCACCTTCTTTGCATAACTATGGGCCTTTCCCTCCAAAGGAGGAAGAATTTTTGAAGGAGCCTCCAATTCTATCCTGCAATATACAATATTGTCCACAGTTGTAGTCAAAGAAGAGGTGAAGGTGTGTATGGTGAGCTGAGCCATTAATAAATGGCCTTAAGATTTGAAGATACGAACATCACCATCATGAATGGAAACTGTCCAGATATTGACCAAGATGCACAACCTAAATAAGCCAGCCTGTGGGCCTTACACTTACAATGAGTTGAATTCACCCGTTGTAAACTCTCATATGTTGTCATATGATTTGCTGTATCCTCTCAGCTCCAGCAGGCACAGTGAGATGGTGGGAATACTTAATCCATGGTAATGAGGTAACAGTAGACAATTTCTTGCAAGACTTGATTCTTTAAAATTTGTGGGTGTTGGGCCTCTCTGGTGGCCTAGGGGTTAAGTCTCAGCACTACCACTCAGAAGGTCCACTACAAGAGCCTGAGAGGATCCTCAGCCAGGGAACTACCCCACATGGCACAGCAGACCTCTCCTGTCTTGCCTACTACTCCCCTTAGCAGTGTATTTCAGTATATCTGCCTGTCCTGCAACCCACTCTGTTTCTGGTGAATTCTCTCATGTCCCACACCTCTGGCCTACACCCCAGTTCTTTTACACGAAAGTTAAAAACAAACTTTTAAAAAATTGTGGATGGGGCCTCCCGGTGGTGCAGCGGTTGAGTGCTGGGCTGCAAAGCTGCCTGCGGTCTCTGCAGTGCCAGTTTGATCCCTGGCCACCGACAAGGGTCCCACATGGTGCGCAGACCTCTCCTGCCGCCCGCTGCTCCCCTCAGCAGTGTACCTCGGTCCTTCTGCCTGTTCTGCTCCCCGCTCTGGCTCTAGTGAATTCTCTCACCCTCCTGCACATCTGACTGTACCCAGTGCTTGTATAAATAAATAAATAAATAAATCTAGAAAAAAAAATTGTGGATGTTTCATTAGGGAATTATAAAGAATAATTCAGTGTTGCAAAGGGAAAATAAAGGATAAAAGCACCAAGATTTGTTACTATCAGGAGAATAATAATTTGTCAGAAGATGTCACCTTCTGGCCATGTGGGGATATATAAATGGTGTAAAAAAGTCATAATCTGCATCATCAAGTACAAGATCCCAGGAAACAGCAAAGGCTGGGGATCCCGTGGTTGTATAGGTGCAACAAGACACAACAGGGTACTCAGTCAGCGGGAGTCAGGCTTTGTTGTCAAATGAACCTGATGCCAAACTAGAAAGGGTCAGTCCACCACCCAGCGCTGCCGGGCCAGGAAGCCTGGACTGGTCTACAGCCCTGGTCAGCAATAGGTGCAGCCTGGCGGGTTTCAAGGATTAGTTTTGAAGTTTGGCTTAATCTTGCCCCTCATCTGCTTTCTCTACATCCATATATAAGTATTTCTCTTTTTCCTTTTGACTTATCCCTCTTCCATCCATGTTGCCGCAGTGTTTTCTGACCGTGGATGCTATTTCATTACGCAGGTACATACATCACCTGTAAATGTACACATATGTATACATGTAATCACAGCTTCTTCTTGATTTGTCACTTGTCTGGGGCATTCAGTTGGTTCCCATAGCTTGGCTACTGTAAATAGTGCTGCAGTGGTGACGGGAGTGCAGGTCCCTTCACAGGAGAGTATTTATCCTCTGTGAGGAGATCCTCAGTGTAGAATTGCTGGGTCCAATGGCAGAACCACATTCACTCTTTCAAGAAGCCTCAATACTGTGTCCCTAAGGGCTGGCTCAGTCTATATCCAAAAACAATGCAGGACTGTCCCCTTTTTCCACATCCTTGCCAGCACTTGTTGTTTCCGATCTTTTGGAAACAATAGGCCATTCTCGCAGGTGAAGTGGTTTAAACCAGGGGATCATAAAGCCACAAAATGTAGGGAAAAAGGAATCCTGTAACACTCAGGCCAACACAAGGCTGTCTCTCACTGTGAAAGAAAATAATCATGAAGAAATTCAGGTGAATTACCTGAGTGTTAACATTATCAATAGACCACTGCATTCTCAAGATGTCCTCCTGAAAGCATCCCCATAATCCAGTGCCAGCCTCTCTGCCTCAACCTCTACCCCACTGGAGTCCTCCAGGGTCTCACCTTTAGGGCCTACATACACTTCATAGTACTGGGAACTGCTGCTTCCCAGGGGAGAACACAATAAAACTTGGTCAGAATGAGACCACAGGAGGAACTTATGAGGGTGACACCCCCATGAGCTCCATCTACACTGTCTCCATCTACACTGGGCTCCATCTACACTGTCCCCAGGGGCTCAGGGATCAAAACCCTGATCCACACTAACCTGGAGCCTGAGTGATGCTTCCTCCTTGTCCACCTGTGGGAAGAAACATAATGTGAGACCAAGGAGGAGTCAGGTCAGGAGTCCTAAATATCTTCTAATTCTGCAGAACAGGGAAGTTTCCAGAACTGTGACTAAAGACCCAGGTCATGGCTGGGAAAAACGAAAAAAGGAGGTAAGGGAGGACTAGACCAAATGACCCCTGGGCAACACCAGTGTGTGAATGGTACTTCCCATTAACCAGGTAGGGCAAGTTCCCCTTGACTTGAAAGCCTCCAGTGAACAAGATCCCCCACTCCCTTTCTTACCTGAGCACTTCTTCCTCCACATCACAGCTGCAGCCACCGCAGCTCCAGTGAGCACAGCTCCAAGGAGAACCAGGCCAGCAATGAGGCCCCGGTGGGGATGGAGGACTAAGGAAGGGGCCCTGGAAGGGAAGGGAAGGTGAGACCCTGAGCCCCAGGTCTCATCCTGACCCTCTGAAGGTCTCCAGAAGGGCTTATGATTCCCTAGGAGGCTTTGTGGCCACATTTCCCCCTGCTCACCCCATCTCAGAACTCGGGGCTCCTGTAGTCCCTCATACTGCACATGGCACGTGTATCTCTGCTCCTCTCCAGAAGGCACCACCACAGTTGCCCACTTCTCGAAAGTTCCATCCCCCCCAGGCCTGGTATCCACCAGCTCTATGTCCTGGGTCAGGTTCTCCCCTTCTCACTGCCAGGTCAGGGTGCTGTCCTCAGGGTAGAAACTCAGGGCCCAGCACTTCAGGGTGACCTCATGGTCAGAGGTGAGGTTGAGGGTCACCTCTATGTTTGGGGGATCTGAGGATAAGGGTCAGAAAATTCACACTTTGGGTTTTTCCTTCCTGGACACTGAAGCAGCCTCACTGACCATCCTCAGAATGGACATGACAATTGGTTTGGAGGGAGGAAGCACAGAGTCCAGAAACCAGCCTAGTCTGGGGAATCTGGGATAATCAGGTGAGAGCCCATGGTAGGAGGACGCAGGTCTCTAAGGAGAACACAGACTTTTGCTCCTCACCTGGCTGGAGGGTGGATGAAACAGAAAGGCTGGAGTCAGATCCAGAAATATTCTCAGACCAAAAACAAGACCTTGAAAGAGAAACTCATGGTTCCCAGGATGGCTGCCGGGTCACAAGGATCCAGGGAGAGTTATTTCAGGATGGCCTCCCTCCCTCAGGAGAGACTGGATTCCTTAACCGTCCAGAAAAGTGGTGTCTTCTGGGCGAGTCTCTCTCTAGCACAGAACATGAAACCCAGGGGACTCTCCCTCTCTGCCCAGAAAGCAGGTGCTGTTCTGCCCATTACTCCATTTCCCTGTGGGGCGCCAGGAGAGGGGAGGTCCGAGGCCTCGTGGCCCCTCTTACATGTGCGCTGCAGCACCTCCTTCCCCAACTCCAGGAATCTGCGGAGCCACATCAAGCACCTGCTCTGCACACAGTCCCTGACGCGCTCGGCCCTCCCCTGCGCCTCCCACTGGCGCTGGGTGATCTGAGCCCCCGAGTCCGCGGGGTCCAGGAGCGCATGTCCTCGCTCAGGGAGATGAAATCCGCGCTGTCATAGGCGAACTTTTCATACCCGCCGAGGAGGTTCCCATGGGGTCCCACTTCACAGCCTAACATCCTCTGGAGGGTGTGAGACCCTGAGCCCCGCCCAGCGGTCAGCGCTGAGGTCACCCGTGGTCACCCCGCCCTTACACCCTGAATAAACCTAAACTGAAAATGAAAGGGCAGGCAGGAAAGTCCCTTCCCGGGGGAGGGGCCTGGTAGATCCACCAGCCTCAAGGGGTCAGTGGACCCTGAAACTCGGGACACCCCGGCCTTAGGGTGGGAATGGGGGGTGACCTGACCCTGGCCCCGCCCTGCGAAGCTCACCGTCCTCGCTCTGGTTGTAGCGGCCGCGCAGGTGCTTCAGAAGCTTTTGGAACTACTGTGTGATGTACCTTAGGTTCTGAGTCTCCTCGTCCAGGTCCTCCTGCCCCACCCGCCCCGCCCAGGGCGCCCACGGATCCACACTCTTGCCCCTCGGAGAGTTGCTGTCGAACCGCCAGAACTGCGTGTCGTCCACGGAGCCCACGGCGATGTAGCGGGGCTCCTCGAGGCCAGGCAGGGACATTGCAGTGTAGAAAATCCTCAGGGATTGGGGACCTGGGGCGGGAGGGGATACCCGGGCTGACCCTCCTCTCAGCACGGGCCCAGGTCCCAGGAGATGGGCCTGGAGGGGAAAAAGGGGCAGGGCCGTGAGAGTGAAAAGGGGGGTGGGCCAAGAAGGGCCCAGACTCAGGGGGACCAGAGCACTCAGGGGAGGTCGGAGGGACAGAAGGGGCCAGAACACAACGGGCCTGAAGGGGATACAAGAGGTTGGGAGGAGATGAGCCTTTCCTGGGGTCCTGCACCCGCAAGGGCTCCTTGCTCCTCCCTCCTGGAGCAACAGTGTCCAGCTGGACACGCACTCACCCGCCCGGGTCTCCATCAGGGCCAGGGGCCCCCAGAGCAGCAGCAGGAGGGTGAGGGGCATCACACCCCATCCAGAGGTCTGGGGAGAAGGAGTCCAGGAGAGTCCGTGGAGACTGTAACTGGAGCAGGATGATGCTGATTGTCTTCCCTGGACACCCCCAGGAAATGGGGAGAGAGAATGGGGGTGAGTGTGGGGTCATCAAGGCTTCACCACCCCACAGAGCCTGTGAGAGGGAGACATGATGCTGTGACAGGGTGACATCCACAGAAAGGGGGGAGAGGCAGCCTGGAGGAATGAAGAAACCGGTAGAAATTTCAGATAATTGTGATTATTCTACTTTGATATTGAATTAAAACTATACAGGTGGGAAGGAGGTGGAGCAACATGGCGGCGAGGAGATGCTGCGAGTAAGATCTCCCATTAAAAAAAGTTAATAGGGAGGAAAAGCGGCAGGTCCCAGTGAGAACTGGGACACGGAAGATAAACAGACGACTCCAGCAAACTACCTGAAGAAGAAAGTTGCCATAAAAGAGGACTAGGAGGGAGGAAAGCGCAGAACCCTGCTCCCCTCCCCCACCCACAGAGGCGGCACTCTCCGACCAGTAGAGAGGAGGGAAAAAAACAAACTAAAACGACCAACAAGAACAAACTACGCATCAAGCAGGACTGGGAGTGGAAAGGAACTATTTCAGCCACCACACCCCATGAACGGGAGCTGTGGAGAACCCTGAAGGATTCGCCCAGGCGGTGAGTGAACGGCTCCGGGCGCCATTAGAGAACAAAGGAGACTCTGGAGACCTGCACACAGCCCCTGGCCGGCCGGTAAGCTTGCGCGGAAAAGCGGCACGCTGGAAAAGCAAATGCGGATCGGGATCGCGACTGCCCAGGTCCCCGTGCCTGAGACCTAGGCTTGCGGGGAGACGCGCTGGGGCCCTCACTGAGGTGAAAGTCCCTCACTGAGTAATCAGAAACCAGGCGCCCGGACACGGGAGCAGGGTGCAAAAGGCTCCATTGCTGCGGCCACTGAACTGGGCTACAGCCCGCGTCCTGGACCTGAGGGCTTTGGAACTGAGACCCGGGGCACGAAATTCGAGGCGTGGGTCCTCCACATCAGCGGGGCACAAGGCAGACACAGCACCCCAAAGCCGTTGAGGTTTTCCCTACCATTCCCACTCTGTTCCCTGTCCCACAGGGTGAAAAACACAGCTCCCCAAGGGCTCTAGGAGAGATCTCTGGCGCCACCTAGCGACCAGAAAAAAGTCACTAACACCTTTCTTCAGAAAAGACTGCTTGAAACCAGCAGAAGGTGGAGCCCGTGGCCAGCTGGGAAGTTAGCCCACCCCAGACCCCTTCAGACCAGCAGTGTGAGCCCACAGGGGGAGCGGGCACCCACGGCCAGGGCAGACCGGGCGCACAGAAGAGTGTGCCTGAGACCGGACGCGCAGGGAGTGCGTCCCACATCGCCATTTTAGAACAGGGACATTTCTTCAGTAAAGACTGCCTGCAGAAGGCTCCCTCAGGAGCCAGAGGTGAACGGGGAAGCTCGCCCATGCCAGGCCCCTTCTGGCCTGCAGTCCAAACCCAGTGGGGGAGCGGGATCCCACCGCCGGGGCAGACCAAGCGCACAGGGGAGTGTGTCCCCACATCGGCATTTTAGAACAGGGACCTTTCTTCAGTAAAGACTGCTTGAAACCGACAGATGGCTCCTGGAGGAGCCAGAGGGGAGCGGAGAAGTTCACCCAAGATGCCGGCCAGTCCCAGCAATACAGTGTCCCAGTGCATACGACAAATTAAAAAACAGACAGTAGGGAGTAGAAGAACCACACGCAACAAAACAACCCCTCAGGAAAAAAGCACACCACAAAAAGAAAACCACCCCCCAGATTACAATGACAGTAACTTGGAAGAACTTCAGAGCCTTCCAGAAAGAGAATTTAAAATTGCTGGATTAAAAAAATGACAGAACTCATAAAGGAAAACAATGATCAGAAGAAGGAAATTGAGTCCCTAAAGAGGGAAAACAATGGTCAGAAGAATGAAATTGAGTCCTTAAAGAGGGAAGCAAAAGAAACGCAGGGGATCAAAGAATTAATGGAGGAACTAAAGAACTCTGGGAAAAGCAATGAAAGCAGAATAGATGAAATGGAAGAACGAATAAATACTCTTGAAGACACAGAAATAAAAAGAACCAAAACAGAAAAGGAAAGAGAAGTACAAAGGAAAAAGAACAAAGAAAGACTTCGGGAATTATCTGACTCCATGAGGAAAGGAAATACAAGAGTTATAGGAATACCAGAAGGAGAGGCTAGAGATGTAGGAACAGAGAAAATATTCAAAGAGATAATTGAAGAGAACTTCCCAAATGTGAAGAAGGAGCTGAAAATTGATATACAAGAAGCAAGAAGAACACCAAACTTCCACGACGAAAGGAAAAATACAGCAAGACACATAATAGTAAGGCTCCCAAGAATCCAGGACAAGGAAAAAATAATGAAGCTGACGAGAGGGAAGAAACAGATAACATTCAAAGGAAAACCAATCAGGCTGACATCAGACTTCTCTGAAGAAACACTACGGGCAAGGAGAGAGTGGAGGGACATAGTCAACAGACTCCAAGAAAACAGATGCCAACCAAGAATACTCTATCCCGCAAAGCTCTCCTTCCTCTATGAAGAAAGAATAAGGACCTTCCCAGACAAACAGAAACTCCGGAATTTCATTATGACTAAACCCCCACTCCAAAAAATACTACAAGGAATCCTAAAGCCAGAACCTCAGAGGGACGAATACCAATGAAAGAAGGCCAAAAAAAAAAAAGTTATTAAAAGAATAAATAAATAAAATCAAAGGAAAGACAAACACAATGGCAAATACAGATGCTAACATATCAATATTAACTCTAAATGTAAATGGACTAAACTCTTCAATAAAAAGACACAGAGTTGCAGCCTGGATTAAGAAACAAAACCCAACCTTTTGCTGTCTCCAAGAAACACATTTAGCTACAAAAGATAAAAATAGACTCAAAGTTAAAGGGCGGAAAACAATCCTACAAGCAAATGGACCAAAAAAGAAAGCAGGAACAGCTATACTTATATCAGATAAAACAGATTTCAAACTCAAAAAAATAAAAAGAGACCCCAATGGTCACTACATTATGATCAAGGGGACAATACTTCAAGAAGAAATAACACTCATTAACATATACTCACCAAACGAAGGAGCACCAAAATATATCAGACAACTGTTGTCCTCTCTGAATACAGACATCAGAGAAAACACATACGTAGTGGGAGACTTCAACACACCACTATCAACAATGGATAGATCAACAAGACAAAAAATAAGTAAAGAAACTAAAGTTCTAAATAAGGACCTAGAGCATTTGGGCTTAACAGACATCTATAGAACACTAAACCCCCCAAAAACGGAGTACACATTTTTCTCAAGCGCACATGGATCATTCTCCAGGATCGATCACATACTGGGCCACAAGACAAACCTCAACAGATACACCAAGATTGAAATCATACCAACCATCTTTTCTGACCATGAAGGCATCAAACTAGAAATAAACCATAAAAAGAAGGCAAGGAACTTTCCTACCTCATGTAGACTAAAAACCACACTACTGGAAGACCACTGGACTAATGAGGAGATCAAAGAGGAAATTAAAAAATTCTTTGAATTGAATGACAAGGAGGACACCAATATCCTAAATGTATGGGATGCAGCAAAAGCAGTAATAAGAGGAAAATATATAGCAATAGAGGCTCACATCAAGAAACAAGAAAGAACTCAAAGAAACAACCTAATCTCGAAGCTCAAAGATCTAGAAAAAGAACAACAAAAAAACCCCAAAACCAGTAGAAGAAAAGAAATAATAAAAACCAAAGCAGAAATAAATGAAATTGAAACTAAAAAAACAATCCAAAAGATCAATGAAACCAAGAGCTGGTTCTTTGAAAAAATCAATAAAATAGACAAACCCCTAGCCAGGCTCACAAAGGAAAAAAGGGAGAAAGCACAAATAAACAGGATCATCAATGAAAGAGGAGAAATCACAACGGACACAGCAGAAATCAAAAGAATAATCAGTAACTACTATGAACAGTTATATGGAAACAAGTTCAACAATCTAGAGGAGATGGACAAATTTCTACAACTCTACAATCACCCAAAGCTAGATAAAGAAGAAATAGAACACCTAAACAGACCAATTACAAGCAGCAAAATTGAAATGGTAATCAAAAACCTCCCCAAAAACAAAAGCCCAGGACCTGATGGATTTACAAATGAATTCTACCAAACATTCAGAGATGAATTAGTGCCTATCCTTCATAAACTCTTCCAAAAAATTGAGAAGGAAGGGACAATACCAAACACGTTCTATGAAGCCAACATTACACTAATACCAAAACCTAACAAGGACAACACAAAAATGGAAAACTACAGGCCAATCTCCCTAATGAACACTGATGCAAAAATCCTCAATAAAATTTTAGCTATCAGAATCCAACAATGTATCCATAAGATAATTCACCACAACCAAGTAGGATTCATTCCAGGGACACAAGGATGGTTTAACATCCGAAAATCAATCAACGTTATCCAACACATCAACAAAAAGAAATACAAAAACCATATGATAATATCAATAGATACTGAGAAAGCTTTCGACAAAGTGCAACACCCATTCATGATAAAAGCCCTTGAATCCTTGGGATACAAGGAACTTACCTCAACATCATAAAGGCCATCTATGACAAGCCAACAGCCAGTATCATTCTCAATGGTGAAAAGCTGAAAGCAATTCCATTAAGATCTGGAACAAGACAAGGATGTCCACTCTCACCACTGCTTTTCGCTACAATACTGGAAGTCCTAGCCAGAGCAATAAGACAAGAGAAAGATATACAAGGAATCCAAATAGGAAAAGAGGAAGTCAAACTATCACTATTTGCAGATGATATGATAATATAGATAGAGAACTCCAAAAACTCCACAGAGAAACTAATTCAACTCATCAATCAGTTCAGTAAAGTGGCAGGATACAAAATCAACACGCAAAAGTCAGTAGCCTTCCTATACACAAACAATAAATCTGAAGAAAAGGAAATAAGAAAAAACATCCATTTTATTATCAAAACAAAAAAAATCAAATATTTGGGAATAAATCTAACAAAAGAGGTAAAGGACCTATACAAAGAAAACTATAAAAAAATGTTAAAAGAAATAGAAGAAGTCACAAAGAAATGGAAAGACATCCCCTGCTCATGGATTGGAAGAATAAACATTATTAAAATGGCCATCCTACCAAAAGCAATATACAGATTCAATGCCATTCCAATAAAAATTTCAATGTCATTCTTCAAAGAAATAGAACAATTATTGATGAAATTCATATGGAATCACAAAAAACCCCGAATAGCTAAAGCTCTCCTGAAAAAAAAAGAAGGGAATGGAGGCATCACACTCCCAGACTTCAAACTATACTACAAAGCCATAATCATCAAAACTGCATGGTATTGGAACAAGAACAGACATACAGACCAATGGAATCGAATAGAAAATCCAGGAATAAACCCACAGATTTATGATCAACTAATCTTTGACAAAGGAGCAAAGACTATGCATTGGAGCAAAGAAAGCTTGTTCAATACATGGTGCTGGGAAAACTGGGTCACTACATGCAAAAGAATGAAGACCACTACCTCACACCATACACAAAAATCAACTCAAAATGGATTAAAGAACTAGACATAAGACCTGAAACCATAAAATACATAGAAGGAAATATAGGCGAAACACTACGTGATATGCACATCAAAGACATCTTCACAGACACATCACCCAAAGCAGTGATAGTGAAGGCAAAGATAAACAGCTGGGACTACATCAAATTAAAGAGCTTCTGCACAGCAAAAGAGACAATAACAAAAACAAAGAGAAACCCCACCAACTGGGAGAACATTTTTGCACACAACACTAATGATAAAGGACTGATCACAAAAATCTGCAAAGAGCTGATGAGACTCAACAACAACAAAGAAAATAATCCAATCAAAACGGGCAGAAGAGCTAAAAAGAAACTTCTCTGAAGAGGAAATGCAAATGGCCAACAGGCATATGAAAAAATGTTCAACATCACTGGTAATCAGGGAAATGCAAATCAAAACTACTATGAGATACCATCTTACACCAGTGAGAATGGCACATATTAAAAAAACTAGCAACAACAAATGTTGGCGAGGGTGTGGAGAAAAAGGAACTCTCCTGCACTGTTGGTGGGAGTGCAAACTGGTCCAACCACTATGGAGAGCTGTGTGGAGATTTCTGGACCTTCTAAATACAGAGCTTCCATATGATCCAGCAATTCCACTCCTAGGTATTTACCCATAGGACACAGAAACATCAATTCCAAAGAGCACCTGCACCCCTATGTTTATAGCAGCACTATTTACAATAGCTAAGCTTTGGAAACAGCCCAAATGCCCAAAAATAGATGACTGGATCAAGAAGATGTGGTACATATATACCATGGAATATTACTCAGCATTCAAAAAAGATAAACACATGCAATTTGCAGCAACATGGATGGCGCTGGAAGGGATCATGCTCAGTGAAATAAGCCAGAAAGAAAAAGAAAAATACCGGATGGTCTCACTCATAGCAGGAATCTAGAAAACTTAAATAAGGGACCAGGAAAATGAATAACTATAAGAAAGTGAAAATCAAAATCAACAAAAAACTATGAACCAGAGACACTTTTTGGGGGGTGGGGGGTGGGAGGGGAGGGGTTGGGGTCAGAATGGGGGGGTTGCAATTGTATGGGAATATCAAAATAAAATTTATTATTTTAAAAATAAAACTATACAGGTGGTAGTTTCTCCAAGGTTATTTGCAAAGTGAAACCTGAAATAATATCTGGAATATTTCTGGAATATTTCTTATTATGTTATCCAGCCTTTTTCTTGCTCAGGTAGAGCTCCCCCTCTCTGACTCCTTGTCTTTTAGGTGCCTTCCTACATCACAGGTCCTCTTGACAGTCTCCTTCCCTTGCTCTGGAGACCAGATTTCCTCCCCTTAGTTAAACATTCTTTTTATATCTGCCTTATCTTTAAGACTCCTGAGGGGCTAAGACAATTCCAGGCAGCTATTTTAGATCCTACAGTGTCAGATGGGCCTGTGGTCCATTGCAAATCATCTTACTAAATGCCAAAAGGTTTCCTTGTTAACTGGTATTAATATCAGGCATACGTGGGCCAAGTACAAGCTGTCTTTTTAAAAATATTTCTAAACAAAAAAAGAGCCCGAGACAGCCTCCCTTTCCACCCAAAGAGAGAGTGGCAGGGACAGATAGGAAGTCGAGGCCTGGGGACACTCAGACCTAGGAGTTCCTCCTCAATGTGGGGATGCCCACAGAAATAGGACTAATCCCCTGGGGAGTATGCCCATGGCTACTCCCCACCCCGCTGCTCCCACTGTAATCTGTCTGGACAGGTTCAAGTTCTCAGGCACTCATACATGCTGGGGTCTGCTCCCTCCATTCCCGTGCACTCTACTCTGGGTTCTCTCTTAAAAGACCTTAATTCAGCCTGACATCTTTACATATTAACCCAAAAGGCATAACTACCCTCAGCTATAACAGCATTCTCTACACCTTCGCTTGGGATGAAACAAAAGATAAAAACGCTGGAAAATAAAGTGGGGAACACCACCCTGGCTGACACATGTGGGGCGCCCCATTGTTCTCGGCTAGCAGCTGCCAGGATGTTTGCTCCGGTGCTGAGATCATTGGTATGTTCCCCACCATCCAGCCTTGGGGGACTAGGTTTCTCCTGTTCATCCTGATTTTCTGGCCTGTTTCATAGGTAGAAATTTCTATTCTGCCATGCCTTCCACTTTTGAGATCTGTTTAGTCTGTTAAAAAAAAAAAAAACTGTCAAATTACTTTGGTCTTCCTAACAGGATATGTAGGATACTTTTTTTTTTATATAAAAGATTTATTTATTTATGTATACAAGAACTGGGGTACAGGCCAGAGGTGCTGGGGGGTGGGCAGTGAGAGGATTCACCAGAGACAGGAACAGAACAGGCAGACTGACTGAAGTACACTGCTGAGAGGAGCAGCGGGCGAGTCAGGAGAGGTCTGCCTGCCAAGTGGGTTGCTCCCTGGCCGGGGATGGAACTCAGGCTGCACTGGCTGGGGATAACTTCATAGGTTGCATCTTAACCCCTTGTGCCACCAGGGAGGCCCTATGTAGGATACTTTATTGGTTAATCTATTGCCTCTTTTGTCCCCAAGGTTTGTAAAAAGATGTTCTTTTGTCTTAAGGAAACTGGTTCCCTGCCTGGTTTGGACAAAAACAGAAACTTAAACAATCCCAGTTTTTTTTTTTCTGCTTATATTTAAAATTGTTGTCTTCACTTCTAGTCTGATGTAATGGTTAAAATTGGGTACTTTTCCTATGTAAGGATTTTAACTTCTATCTCATTGGAATCCTTGGTTTATCAAAATGTGTATCAAAAGCATAGCAAAATGGGTGTATCAAAATAAAACCTAAGTTATTTCAAAATTAGATTGTTTAAGGTGTTCTAAGCCTCTCCTGAGATTTAAAAAGAATTTTTCTTTCTGACCTTAAAGAAATAATGTGAATTCTGTTTACAGCTTCTGTAAAGCAAAAAAGCCACTCTTAAAAATGCAAATTTAAAGTGTTTCATTTAAGGGAGTTGCTAAATAACTAAAATTAAGTCAATAACGGGCTTATCAGTGTCTTCACAAATATTGGTAAAATGACTATCTCTTCAAATTGGTACACATGGCCAAAATTTTACGTACAAATCAAGAGATCCCCTCTTGTTTTATCTCCAGAGGGTTAATTATAAACTGGCACCTATATAAATTATGACAAAAACATGTTTTGAGATTGTGATCTAAGATTTTTGGTATACTAGTCGAAAATCTAATGATTCAAAACATGCCTTAAAGTTATAATGTTGTGGGGCCTCCCTGGTGGCTGAAGGGGTTGCAACACAACCTATAAAGCTGTCCACAGCCACTGCAGTTCAATCCCAGCCGGGGAGCTACCCACATGGCACAGCAGACCTCTCCTGACTGGGCCTTTGCTCCCCATTGCTCTGCTCCCCTCAGCAGCATGTATCAGTCAATCTGCCTGTTCTGTTATCCACTCTGTCTCTGAATTCTCTCACCCCTCCCCAGCCTGTACCCCAGTTCTTGTACGCATAAATAAATCTTGAAAAAAAGTTATAATGTTGAGTATTTATACTTTGTCTAAATCTTGTTTACTAAACAAAGTTCATGGTATTCAGATAAAAAAAGGAATAAATCTGGTTTGCTTTTCAATGTCTATACCTAGACATTTCTCAACCAAATTCTCTTCCAGGAACACAAATTGGCTTATCTCTTTGGAAGGAACTTTTGGTTTTCCTCAAAGAAAGTGTCTTAACTTTCTTCCTCTTGGTCCTAGCCAAAATCCAGATGACATCTAAGCAAAGTGAATAAACTAGTCAGTTGTACTGAATCACATTAAATCTCTGATTTTTCTTGCTTTTACCATCCCAGTAATGCATGTTTGATTATTTGCCAGCCTGGAAAAACTGTGGTATGTGTAATTGTTCCATTAACAGCCCTGCAATTTGGAATTCCAGTCCTAAAAAAAAAAAAACCACTAAAACTAAAACTGGTAACTCAATCTTAAATCTGTCCATTTCACTCTCTGCCAAAGAACTAATTATAACTTGCTAAATATCTAAAATTACTTTCCCTATTGTAACAAACAAATTTCAAATCTACTTTTTGCTCCTTATTGTAAGGGAACTAAAGTTTAATGTCATCTAAAAAAATTTAAAAGATGTGTTTGTATAAGTTGTCTAGTCTAAAGAGACAATAGTATAACAGCTATTACAATGTCTTACAATGTAGTGGTTCAAAACTAGGATGTAGTAACTCTAAATGCAAGTAAGGTAAGGTGTGTGTGGCTTTGGAAAAAAATGTATTGAAGGTGGATAATCTGAAGGTCCTTAAGATAATTTAACATAGGATGGGTTAATGAAATGGTATTAAAAAGAAAGAAAGCAGAGGAAAATGTTGAAGGCCTGAGAGAGAGATTTTGGTCAAAAATTTTGTGTGCTCAGGTGAATTACTATGGAAGGTTTTGTTAACTTGGGTATCAGTAGTGCACCCATGTAACACCAAGCTTTAGTCCTTTTTTTATATAAAAATTAAGGTATTCTAAAACTGCTTTCACTAGTTTCTTATAACAAATTAAAGACTGTTTAGGTAATGTAAAAATCTTGGTGCTCTTCTACCCTCGGTCACCTGAAAGAAACCCTTATCATGTCAGCATTGCTGAGCCTTGTCAAAGCAATAGATCTACTCTTAAAAGTCCTTGTCACTCTGAGTAATTAAGTGTTTTGTAAAGATCTTTAAGTTTGTTCTATAAATTTTATTCTGAAATAGTAAAGTTTTTGTCTTAAGAGGGCTCTTAAGATACCTAATAAAATTGTTTTTCATTGTGAAAAAAAAAAACTTGAGACAATTTGGGTCTATTGATACCTCATAATAAGTATTCTCATAGGATTGTTATACCTTTTCAACATGAATATAAACTAATGAGATTATTCTAAATACATAAGACTTTTTTTTTAAAGATTTATTTATGTATACAAGAACTGGGGTACAGGCAGTGAGAGTATTCACCAGAGACAGAGTGGGGAGCAGAACAGGCAGATCGACAGAAACACACTGCTGAGGGGAGAAGTGGGCGAGGCAGGAGAGGTCTGCTGTGCCATGTGGATTGCTCCCTGGCCAGCCACTGAATGATCTCCTCTTTAATCCAATGTTCTCCCTGTAGTGTGGGGTCAATCTCCACAAAGTGGGAGGTTCATCCTTTCTTTTCATGGTTTATTTCTAGTTTGATGCCTTTATGATCAGAGAAGATGGTTGGAATGATTTTTTAAATTTTTTTTTAGAATTCTATTTTTTTAAAGATTTATTTATTTATGCATAGAAGAACTGGGGTACAGGCCAGAGGTTTTGGGGGGGGTGAGGATTCACCAAAGACAAAGTGGGGAGTGGAACAGGCAGACTGACTGAAATACACTGCTGAGGGGAGCAATGGGCAAGTCAGGAGAGGTCTGCTGCACCATGTAGGTTGCTCCCTGGCTGGGGATCAAACTCCTGCTGCAGTATCTGTGGATAGCTTCATAGGTTGCATTTTAACCAGGAAGACCAGATAGTTGCGCCACCAGGAAGACCAGATAGTTGCAATTATTTTAAGTGTAATGTATCTGTTGATGTTTATCTTGTGGCCCAATATGTAATCAATTCTGGAGAATGATCCAAGCGCACTTGAGAAAAATGTGTACTCAAAGTTTTTTGGGTACAGTGTCCTATAGATGTCTCTTAAACCCAATATATCTAGGTCTTTATTTAGTGCTCTAATGCCCTTGTTCATTTTTATATCGTTGATCTGTCCATTGGTGAGAGTGGGGTGTTGAAGTCTTCTACTATATATGTATTTCTCTAATGTTTGTTTTCAGAGCTGATAATAATTGTCTTATATATGTTGGTGCTTCTTCATTTGGTGAGAATGTAACAGGGTGGTCCCCAGGAAAGGGGGAGGTTCCAGGTTCCCTGCCCTACCCAAAATGGGGGGTGGAGCGGAGCAGGAAGAGAAGAAGCTGCAGAGGAGACTGAGGAAGGAAGGAACCAGGATGGAGGCGGCGGATGGCAGAACCCTATGTAGAATAGGCAGGTTTGCGGGGTTTGGGCTGCCCCTCTCCCTGTCCTATAACAAGAACACCTGTACCCCTATGTTTATTGCAGCATTATTTACAATAGGTAAGATTTGGAAACAACCCAAATGCCCAAATATAGATGAGTGTTTCTGTAAGAAACCACCATTAATCACATTGTTGCTCCCTGTGCATTAGTCACCTCAGTGTTTGCCACAAACTTCTCCAAAGCCAGGCAGCTGAAAACAGCTGTGGTTTGGTATCTCACAAGTTTCTGTGGGTGAGGAGTCAGGAGTGGCCTCACTTGGTGGCTCCAGCCCCGGGTCTCACAGGCTGCAGTCAGCGTCTCGGCCAGAATGGAAAGGCTCTATGTGGAAGGTGCAAAGCTCATTCGCATGACTTTTGGGGAACAGCCTCATTTCACTGTGGTGAGGTTATCTCCGTGAGTGTCCACACCATAGAGCGTGGCAGGTGACTGGCCCAGAGAGTGACCGGGGGAAGACACCATGGCACCTTTTGAGCCTGAAGTTTGTTCCATTCATGAGCCAGTTGTCCAGCCACCCTCATGGGAGGGGAGTTGGTCTGGACCGCTTGAGAATGAAAACATTTGTGGACATTTGGAAAACACCACTGGCCACTAAATATTTACTTTCCTCTGTCAAAGGAAGCAAATATTGCTGACACCTGGTGAGAGTGGGGAGGCTTGACTTCAGTGAGCCCCACAGAGAAATCAGGTTGAATTCCAAATACATGAAAGATATAAGATTTAGCACATCTGGAATCTATATTCCTTTCCTGGGGGTACCTTTCCCTCCCCCCACGGACCATTGCCTGGACCCCAGGGAAGCCTGCAGTGTGCACAGCTGCTGTGCTCTCTCCTCCAACGTCCACATGCTGCGCCTTTATCCTGACTTTGAATAATTTAACCTGCATCTGTGAGATTGAAAGGTCAGCCAAGGTTTGGGCAGTTTCTACTCCAATTTTCTCCATCACCCCTCAGTGGTTGCCTAGCTCCTGGCTTTTACCCCAAATTTCCAAATGTCTGTCCAGCCACAAAGTCCCACTCTCAATATCTCAGTCCAGTAAGATTTTTTGCGTTGGACAGCCTGAGCTTTACGTGGAATGGACAAGTCATCAGAAAAAGGAGGAGACTCACCGATTTCACCAGGATCAGTCTGTGTCTTTCAAGGCAAAAGTACCTCTAGGTTATTTTGGCTTCTCTAGCAGTTTTCTTGAGCGCCCCACACCTGGGCACAGTTTATATTCAGATTTGGTTGCAACCCTTCTGCTGCTCTCTCAGGTTTATATTTCCCCTGAAATGTCTGGCTCTCCGCTCTGCCCCTGAGACACTGGGCTGCAGAGTCTGCGGGGGAGGAGAGCACCCTGGGGTGAGAAGGCTGCCCATGTAGTTTCCACTCATTACAGAAGTTCTTCAAGATGAAATTTCTTCCCATATTCCTGCTGCCTTGGTTTATTTTTCTGGTTACTTCAAATATTTATTTTTATACGTTTGTTCAATTATGTAATTATCTTCTGCCAAAGACTTGCTCAAACTATTGTTTTATCCTTTCACATATAAATTTTTTAAATTTATTTCAATATTTTGTTGTTCATTTTTGTGCAGCTTCTCCCCTCAGGTGTATTCCCCATAGCTCTCCCACCATCCCAGCACCTGGGAACACTCACCTGTGTGCTCTTCCTTCCCCTGTTTTGAACCCCCTTCCTGCCCTCCCCTGCTGTATGACTCTGATCTATAGTCAGCTTCCAACTTTTGTCTTTTTCTTGACGTTTTGTTCAGTTTCTCTGTATGCCACATATAAGTGAAGCCATACTATATTTATCTTTGTCCTTTTCACTTATTTTGCCTAGCATAATCCCTTCCAGTGTCATCCATTTTGCCTCAAATGACATGAGTTTGTCATTTTAGATGGCTGAGTAATATTCCATTGTGTATACATACCACACCTTTTTGATCCATTTCTCTGCTTGGGGCATTTGGATTGTTTCCATATCTTGACTATTGTAAATAGTACTGCAATAAACATAGGAGTGCAGGTTTCCTTTCAAATTAGTGTGTCCTAGGTATTAGGGTAAATTTCTAAGAGTGGAATTGCTGGATCATATGGCAGATCCATTTTTAGTGTGTGGAGAAAACTCCACACAGCTTTCCATAGTGGATGCACCAGTTTACATCCCCCCACTTGCTGCACCTCTCCATCCTGCCATCAGCAGTCCCACCTGACAGAGGATTTGGGGGAGAAGTTCACAGCCCATGATTTGATCGTATGAGACTAATGTGCACCCAGGCACCAGGTTCCCTTCTCAGGTTCTCAAACTGACATGAGACTAGACCAGGGACTGGGAAGCACAGAACCCCCTCAAGAACCACTGACCATGCACAACCAATACGACAACGGAGGACGGTCCCTCTGGCCTCACTGTAGTTTGGAGGCAGCACCTACAGACTGAGGATGCTCCTGCATTGTCTAAGTCACCAGAAATACAGTCCAATTTGAACGGAGCCATGGAAGTGGTTAGCTCAAATCTGAAACAGTCTCTGCCTTTGTCTCATCCTCCCCAAACCGTGAAATCACAGGCGTCTCATCAATCTGCCAGATACTGCTGGGCTCTGACAGTGAGAACCCCCATTACTCATAGATTCTGGGCCTCTTGAATAGGGATCCCTCTGAGGAGTACAGGCATTTTCAGAAGTGACTGAATAATCACATGGGTCAGGATCCTAATGAATACTGTAGCTCCAGGAAGGCACAGAACAGTTTTTCTATGATTTGGGCAGAGGGGTAGAGAGGAATCTGGAGCCCTCACTGGCTCTCTCAGGCATTTACTGATCTTTCTACACAATATGTAGTGAGGTGACCAGGTGTGGGGCAGGCAGTGGAGCCCGGGGTCAGGAGGCCGGCAGGCATCCCAGCCTAGGATGAATCTTTACTCTTTCTGGGCTCTCTGGCGTTTTCTTGTGGTCTCTCTGCTGTTCTCTACTGCATGGCCCTCTGTGATGCCACCCTTATATGCTCAGTCTCGGCTCAGGCACTCATGCACGCCCATACCACACTCCAGGTGCTGCCATCAGGCATGTGTGTAAGCCCACATATGTCAATCATGGATGCTAATGGCAGGGAGGGTGGAAAAAACCTGATCACTTCCATACACCCTATAATCCACCCCCTCAGGGTTTTTCACAGAACAATCTACACAATAGTTTTCCTTAGTAAATATGAACACTGCAGGAATGACCCACAAAAGTAAATGATACAACAGAATATAGCCATGAACCACAAAAGTAAACAATACAACTGAATATAGCAATGCAACAAAATACAAGAGAATGCAACTAAGGCCAGGGAGGGTGCCAACCTGGAGTAAAAAGACAAGATTATTGTTGCAGCAGATGATCCACCAATTCTGCCAAAGGCACTGCTTATGCGAGGGGGGACCACTCTTCACTCATGGCATCTGCCGTCACACTCCAGGAGCCATCAGGCTTCATGGCCTTCTGCTGTGATCTCAGCCACAAGCCCACACAACACACCCACCCCCAAGATGCATTGGTTATGAGACTGGTGACAAAATTTATATTCTTTTGTGGGTAACCACAAACCCCAGGGGTACTCACTGCTGTCACTCTGCAGAGTAAGGTAAAAAAGTATCAAACTTTGCTGTACTCCCACCATTAGGATTGATGATGGATCCCTGCAGTCCTGAATGCATGCCTGGTGGCAGGCACCTGGAGCAGGGCGTGGGCATGCATAGATGGAATACAGCTAGCCAAGAGACTGGGCATGTAAGTCCAGGATGGCAGAGGATGGTGTGGTGTGGAGTGGTGTGTGTGGAGCATGGAGCAGTATGGTGGAGTGCAACGGCGTGTGGCTGAGTGTGGCAGCATGTGGAGGAGCGCCATGGTGAACAGCAGAGAACATGAAAACACCAACAGGTCTGCTTGAACTGATGATGAACCTACCTGCTATGAATTTGTCAAACTACATTTGGTGTAGTTGGTAGGATAATCTGAAGCAGATGGGTGTGGAGCCCTCTGAAAATCTCAGGAGGGACTGAGGAATAGCAGACTGAGACTGACAAGGCTGGAGGAGTCCTGGCAGCACAGAAGGTGGACAAGGTCCAGGAACTGTGAGACGAGACCTTACCATGGAGGAGGAGATGGCCTGCGAGGACCAGCCAATGACCCCGAGGCAGCAGAATCGTCAGGGAAGAAAGGACCACGATTTGGACCTTGCCAGTGCTGATGCAGAGAGAGGCCAATGGACTTGGACTGACAATCCCTCCAGAAGGTGGAGGAACATTGACAGGTTAATATTATGTTTTTGGGACCCTGGGGGAGGATGGTATCATTTGTAAGCCCCAGGAGATGAAAAGGCATGGCCAGTGGGCCTTGGTAGAAGAGCCCACAGTTGGCTGAGGGAGGAAGCCCTTGCCAAGTTCTCTGCAGCTAGGCAGAGGAAAAGCCGAATTAGAAAGGCACAAGCTGGTGCTGAGATTGGGAAGCCCTGAACTGCTGTTAAGCGGCCTAAGTTTGTTGAAGACAAGTGAGTCTCTTAAAATCACCTGTGGGTGATGCCCTGTTCATTGTCGAGGGAGGATGAGGAACTGAGGAATCTGTCCTTGGAGGATGGGTGGGGATTGTGGCTTGTGGTGAAGCCCACAGCCAAAGAGGGGACCCAAGAGAGGCCGCATGTGGAGCTTGTATCCACGGATCCCCGACCCATGTGCATGTGCAATGTGTTGGCCTCATGTAGGGTAAGGTAAAAAGTATCAGGTTTTTCTGCCCTCCTGCCATTAGGAAAGATGACGGAACCCTGCACTCCTGAATGCATGCCTGATAGCGGGCACCTGGAGTAGGGTGTGGGCATATGTAGATGGGATTCACCTGGGCTAAGACTGGACTTTTAAGGGCAGCGTCAGCAGAAGCTGAGAGAAGAGGAGTAGAGGCTGAGAAGCCAAGAACGAATGGAAGCCGAGAGATGAAGAGAAGTAGAGAAAACGCCGGAGAGCCCAGATAGAGTGAGGATTTGCTGGGGGCTGGGGGAACTGCCAGTCTCCCGGCCCCCCAGCACCCCTGCCTGCCATATGCCTGGTAAATCTAAATAAAAGACCTGCAAAAGCCACTGAGGACTCTGACTCCTCCTTTACCCGATCTGCTGGATCAGAAAACTTGCTCAGTGGTCCTTCCTGCCCCGACACCTGAATACAGGGGGTCTGTGTGTCTCATTGGTGGCTATGAAAGCCCAGTGTTGGAATGACAGCAGACAGAAAAATCCTGAGAATTGGTCAATTACCCCCAAAGAGTACAGAGTCGCCAATCCAAGAGTGAGTGCATCCTGGGGGTGGATGCGGTGTGTGGCTTGTGGCTGAGACCACAACCGGAGAAGGCCAGGAAGCCTGACGGCTCCTGGCTTGTGACAGCAGATGCCATGAGTAGTTCCCCCCTCACATGAGCAGTGCCTTTGCAGCAGACATGGTGGATCATATGCTGGTGCCAATAATCTAGTCTTTTGCCACTAGGTTGGTGCCCTGCCTGGACTTACTTGTATTCTGTTGTATTTTGTTGCTATATTCAGTTGTATTTCTATTTACTTTCGTGAGCCATGGCTGCAGTGGTCATATTGCTAAGAGAAACGTGTATATAACTTGTCTATAGACAGTCTGGCAGAAAACCCTGAGGGGGTGGATTATAGGGTAAGGTAAAAAAGTATCAGGCTTTTCTGCCCTCCCACTATTAGGATTGATGATGGATCCCTGTGGTCCTGAATGCATGCCTGATGGCAGGCACCTGGAGTGGGGTGTGGACATGCATAGATGGGATACACCTGGGTCAAGAGACTGGGCATTTAAGGCCAGGGCAGCAGAGGATGGTGTGGTGTGGAGTGGTGTGGTGTGGAGTGGTGTGGTGTGGAGTGGAGTGGTGTGGTGTGGAGTATGGAGCAGTGTGGAGTATGGAGTACGGAGCGGTGTGGCGGACAGCGGCATCATGTGGAGGAGTGCAGCAGAGAATAGCGGAGAACATGAAGACACCAACAGGTCTGCTTGAACTGGTGATGAACCTATCCGGTATGGGGTGGTTGAATTACACCCCTCCAACACTCCGCCTTCATAGCCACCAGTGTGACATGCAGACCCTGCACTCAGGCCAACCCTTTGCACATGCACATGGGTTGGGGATCCATGGATACAAGCTCACATGCGGCCTCTCTCGGGGCCACAGTTCTTTGACTGTGGGCTCCACCACAAGCCACATTCATCACCCATCCCACAAGGATGGTTCATCAGCTCCTTCCCCTTATTCAAAAGGAACAGGGTATTACCCACAGGTGATTTTAGTGTCCTTTCAGCTATTTAACAACCGTTCAGGACTTCCCAACCTTAGCACCAGCTTTTGCCTTGTCTGAGTTGGCTTTTGGATCCATCTCCTCTACCTGGCTGCAGAGAACCTCACACAAGGCTGCTTTGGGCCACCAAGGCCCTCTGTCCATGCTTTGATTTTCATCTCCTGGGATGTACACATAATCCCATCCACCCCAGGGGCCCATAACCATAACATCCACCTGCCCGTATCCCCCAGCCTTCTGGTGGGATTGTTAGTCCATCAGCTTTTTCCTTGCATCAGCACAGGGAGAGCTCCAGATGACTAATCGTGGTCATCTTTCTTCCTTTACAAGTCTGCTGCCTCAGGGGTCATGGGCTGGCCCAACTCCCCCTATTTTTTACTACTTTGCATAAATACCCCTGCCCTCTGCCAAAGAGCAGGACAGTGGTATTTCAGACATGAGTCTGCTGCCCTCCTCAGTTTATAGACAAATTAATCTACTTTTGCTTCTCCTCAACCTCTGTTACCATTTGTTGGTTGAGGTTAACAGAGGCCAGTTTTTGGCATCACAGGTGTCCAGTAAATGACAACACACTTCCTTGGGCACATGGAGAAGTACTTAGTTCACTAGATTTATAATCCCCATAAAACTCGAATTTTCTCCTTTAAGTTTTCTCTTATTGATTCTCCTAGTTTGACCTTGATCTCACTTATACTTAGAAAATGGCCTAGACCTGGTTATTGTCAAGTATTTCTTTGTTCTTTTACTAGGAAGGAATTCCACATCTTATGATTGGAGCATACTGGAGAAGATTTCAAGCAGAGACAGAGATCAGTGATATGGCAAATTTACATTCTCTAATCTTTTTTTCTTTTCTTTTTTATTAAAGATTTATTTATTTATTTATTTATTTATTTATTTATTTATTTATTTATTTATACACGCACTGGGTACAGTCAGAAGCGCAAGAGAGTGAGAGAATTCACCAGAGCCAGAGCGGGGAACAGAACAGACTGACTGACGAAATACACTGCTGAGGGGAGCAGCAGGCGAGACAGGAGAGGTCTGTCATGCAATGTGGCTGGGGATCGAACCGGCACTACAGAGGCTGCAGGCAGCTTTGCAGCCCAGCGCTCAACCACTGCGCCACCAGGGGAGGCCCACATTCTCTAATCTTACAAAAGTTTTTTTATGTATAATTAAAATTCACACAGGTAGTCATGATGGCTTTTTCTCAAGACCTACAGGTTATCTCCCTGTAGACTGAGAATGACCCTCAGGGACACTCGGGTCTCAAGAGGCTCCTCTCTCCTGGGCCTGTGGGGATCTCAGCACCAGAACCTTCCACAGAGTGGGGAAGGAAGTGCCGACCAGCTCAGAGGGTCCATCACTCAGGGGGAGGAGACGCACCACCTCAGGTTATGTCCTGGGTGTGACTCAACACTCTTTAGCTCACCAGGGGCTTCACCTCGGGGTCCTGGTGCTTGTTCCTGCTGCTGAAACTGCTCCTGGATGTTTCTGGTGTTGCCCCCAGTCAAAGGACATGATCTCTGGAAGAAGAAATGGAGGGTTGGTCCATTTCTTAAAAGAGGGCAAAGGGGTAGAAACTTGCCTAGAGTGACTCTGCCATTTGGTGAACTTATTAAGGTAATTTTTTTTTTCAGTAGGCTCACAAACTCAAACAGATTTTGTTTTTGTCAGATCACTGTGAAAAGCTGTCGAACATGATGCAGCGAAGAACATGATCTCAAATGAAGGAAAACTGAGTTTGAATCCTGCCTCTGCTCTCAATAGTGCCACTTTATCACATTATGAGTGTTTTAATTTCTCTAGGTAGTTTTCTCACGAGTACCATGAAGGGTAGTAAGTCATGTGAGCATCTTGAGGATTCAGCTATGGGACTGGAAACTGTACTCTCTTCCACGTGAGGGAAAGAAAGGTCAGTAATTTGGTGGCCTCTACACACCCTCCCCCAGGGTCAGAGGTTCCCCAAACTGAGAGACCCTCCTGCTAGCACCTGTGAGCAGCCTCTGATGAACAGATGCTCCTCCCTGACAAGCGGAGGAAATAGGATGGGGAAGAGGGAAGGCCTGGGATCATTTCTAGAACTGACTGGTAGTGGAAGAGGCTCCATCCCCACAGCATCCTCACCAGCATGTGTTGCTTCTGCTTGTTTGTTTTTAATATGGGCCCTTCTCACAGGTGTGCGTTGGTGTCTCATTGTGGTTTTGATCTGCACATGTGAGTAGGTCAGGAAGATGTGGTATAGACACAATGGAATACTACTCAGAGATCAAAAAAGATAAACTTTCATCACTTGCAGCAACATGGAAGGAGCTGGAAGGATTATGCTAAGTGAAACTAGTCAGAAGGAAAAAGATAAACATCAGATCGTTTCACTTATAGGAAGAATTAGAGAAATGAATAAAGGTCAGGAAAAAAACCTTACAAGCTGACGTAGATCCAATGCACACAACAGAGCAGGGAAGGGATAGGATTCAAACAGGGGAGGGAGGAGCACAACGCACTGTGGTGACAGATCACAGATGCCAGGGTGGGGAGAACCATGGGAACTACACCTGAGGGGAGAAATCAAATACTGTGCAAAAATTAACAATGACATAAGAAAATAAATATAAAAAATAAAAATACTTCAGATGCAGAGAAAAAATGCAGAACTTTATCTTTCTAGAATAGTATGGATTAATCCATAATGGAGCACGTCACCAAAGATTTGTCACAAATTCAGAATGACAGTAAAAGACTTCACCTTATAAGACCCAGAACCTTCTCCTTACGCAGCGCTGGGTGACTGTTATGGTTAGGATCACTGTAAACCACACCCTCCTGGTCCTCCAAAGTAGAAAAATACCTTTTCCTGCTCTGCTCACAAAACCCCATTCCTGTGCTGGTTTCTCTCTCCTGGGCTCCAGTGCCAGGTCCTGAACACAAATTGACCAGGACCCAGAGGGGCTGCTGTTCTCTGTGGGGTGGCTCCTGGCAGCAAGGACAGCACATGGGCCCTTGGTGGGATGAGAGTGAGTTGGCTGTTTGGTTGGTGCCAGCTGAGCTCCAATCAGATCGGTCCATTTAGAGCCATGACTGGTCTGAAAAACCATGAATGGCACCTGTGAGAGCTTGTATCAGATGGTCCATTTACAATTCTGGCACTGTATGCAGCCTGTGGGCATCCATGAACTCTGGCAGGGATCCTCATTTAATGTGGCTACTAGAAAATGACCACTGGCCAATTCTACCCCAGAGGACAATCTGCCCCAGGGGACAAACCCACTGGGGCTGCTGTTCCCTCTTGGGTGGCTCCTGGCAGCGTGGACAGCACGTGGCCCCTCAGTGGGTCTGAGAGTGACTCGGCTATGGCAGGCTTGGCAGAAGCTGTGGCCACAGGAGATGCTCCCCGGGCCCCTGTCTCCAGGCAGATGCTGCAGGTCACCTCTGCCAGGAGGATCCCGTCGTGGCCATGAGATCATGACTGTCCCGCAAGGTGGGTGAGGAAGGTGAATAAATGGAGAGAAGAGTAGACGGTCAGGGAGCAGGTGACCACACCTGCCCTGGTCAGGCTGCAGGAGCCTCCTCCCTGCCCCGCACACTCTCACTTTCTCCAGTTTCTGCTCCCCACGGCGCCCCAGACTTTCCTCAACATGGACCCTCACCTGCCTTCTCTGCTCCCCACACCAGGAGGGAGGGCTCACAGGGCCTGGCATCACCTCCACTTTCTCCTCCACCCCCTTTCCCTGCAGCCAGGAGAGCAGACAGGGGCTGAATGTCCCCGATGTGCCAGGCCCTGAGCTGAGACTCACAGGCATCAGTTCACCACCCTCACCGCTTTCCTAATCTCACCACACGCAGGTGAGGAAACAGGCTCTGGGGGTGAGTCCCTCTGCGGGTTCCATCCGTGTGCCGGGGGGACAGGCTGGAGTCCAGGCCCAAGGCGAGTCCCACGCTGCTGCAGGGGGCCCTGTTGCCCCAGCCAGATAGGATACTGACAAGCAGCTAAGAGAAAAGGCCTCACACCGTGGGGCTGAAGATCTGGCATCCCTTTGCTTTTTGTTCTTGGTCATAGAGAAAAATTTATTAGAGAGTATATTGGGCAGTGGATTGTACATGTCAGCAGACTGTGGGTGGATGGCGCAGAAAATTATCTGTTTAGAAATTAGTTATTAAACAATTTGGCCCACTTGACAATGGGAGACAATTTATTGAACATGCCTGACAAGCAATCCAGCACGATAATTCTAGTGGTCCTTTTTTTGCCTTCTCTAGAAGTTTCTTAGGAAAGTTTTTAAATGAAGTTAACTGTATTAAGAAGTTTCTAGGTAGAAAAAGTTCTGATAGCTGAGCAGCAGCTGGTCTCCAGCTGAAGGCCATATGCATAGAATAGTCTTTTGATGCTTAGGCTTTAGCTGATAGGGATGCACTGGCGGCTATCCACTGTCATAGGTAATAGTCTAGCTGAAATAATAAGTTTTAGGGTTAGGTTTGGTTTTTTTATCTATTAACCTTGATGGCTACTGTCTAGCTGAGACCTGTAGGAGACAGTAGTCCATGGGAATAGAATACTCTAATTGTCTGTGCTTTACACATGATAATGTATTTTTTTCTGATTACTAAAAATGAATAAATAAAGACCTGCTGAGTCTCTCAGCAGAAGATACTAGCACCTCACCAAGTGTCAGTGTCTCCTCACTACCTCATCCCCTTCCCCTCAGTCCTTTACGCGGCTCCTAGGCCGTCTTTTCCTTTCAAGGACTTCTGACCCGACATTTTGCTGAAAGCTGGTCTGCGGCACCATGCCCCTTAGCACCCGCTGCCGCAGCTCCAGCTCCTGCCTGTGACCAGCCCTGTACCCGCCCGCGCCCAACACCCCGGACCCTCACCCTGTCTCCTCGGGGTGACTCACCTCCCTGTCACCTCCTGCTCCCCTCTAGGGCTCAGATCATCTGTCACCTCCTCAGGGAGGAGGCCCAGCGGCTCTCAGGTCAGGGGCACCTCGCTCTGTGCTTCCGCGGCCCGTCTCCAGCTGGAATCTGAGTTACAGACACACAGTCCTGGGACAGTTAACTCTGCGCCCCAGTGCCTGGAGGAGGACACCCCAATATATGTCAGTTGAGTTAAAAAATTAATACAGTTACACAAAAAGCTCAGGAGGACTCTTATTTCTGGTAATGACTGGTTAGGACATTTCCATCAAACACAGACTGAAAACAATGTCTAGTGGTGGCATTTATCCTCCTTCAGAGCACAAAGATTTCAGATGTTTCAAGGGCCATTATGTGAAGATTGATATTTATTCTTTTTGAACACAGAGGTCAGAACCTGGTCATTTCTGCAGTCTTGTTACCGAACGCCCGCCTCAGTTTCCCTCAGCCAATAAAAGGAAACCAAGTTTGAGGAAAAGGAAAGCGGTTTTATTTGTGGACAGATGAGGAGGGCAGCAGACTCATGTCCAAAAGCCCACCGTCCTGCTCTCTGGCCGTGGGCAGGGGTATTTATACAGGGGGAGATGGGAAGGGGTCCGCGAAGGGGAGAGGGAAGGGGTCCGCACGGAGACAAGTGGGCACCAGGTCCGCACAGAGATGGATGGGCACCAGCTGGTTTTCATCAAGGGGAGGAGGAAGGGTCTGCAGGGAAACTGGTGGGCGCCAGCTTGTTTTTCTTCTCAAAGGGAGGGGGACGCTGCAATAAATGGGGAAAGACAAGCTATTAATCCTGTTAAGGCTAGATAAGGGGAATTGCAACAAATGGGGAAAAGACAAACTTGTTAACTACATCAGTCTCAGGGCTCAGCCTCTGTCATCACCTCCTCTCTCCCCTCATCTCCCTCCATCACAAGAGCAACATCAGGAGGAATTTTTACATTCAACTTAATCACATATGGCTGCCTGGGCAGGTAGTCAGCGCCCTCACTAAGAGGACCCAACCCTCACTCTGGATGTTTCCAGGGGATGTGACCACACTGAGGCCTCAGCCCCCTCAGCCCTGAGACCCTTCCTCACTGCAGCTCCACAGCAGGGGAGGCCATGATGTAAAATGTTTATTTTGTTTGATTTTTGCCTTTTTGTCCTGATTTTATTGTTTGCTTGGGTTAACATTTTCTTCCTTCCCCACAATTTTCTAATTCACATCATTATAGCCACAAAAAATAATAGGAATTTTACAGTAAAAAAGAAAACACTATGTCCAATCCCGGTAGCTCAGAGCCGCCCTCAGAGCCGCCCTCTCTGCAGTGTCTCTACTCAGCGGTGTCTCAGTAGCCCCAGGAGTCCCTGCCCCACCTGCCTCTGCCCTTGTGGGAAACCCTTACGCTGCGTGACAGTGAGGAGGCAAAGGCAAAGTCCTGAGGTCAGTGACTGACAGTTTAAAATAGTTTTTTATTACTGTAGTTTTTGAGGTAACATGCGTTTACACACTGCACATGACTCAAAGTCAGAGACTCACCTCTTCAGATGCAGGTTCCCTCACCCCCCCACCTCCAATGCACCCAGAGTCCTCCCCTGTGTTCCTCTGGGTCTTCTTACTCCTTTTGCTCCCCACCCTCAACCCCCTCTGGTGCCTCAGTTCTGCAGCCAGACTCCAAGGGCAGGTTAGATTTTATCTGTTCCTTTGCTGAGTTTCTGTATATTGCACACATGAGTCCTGTCATCTGGTATTTGTGGTTCTCCTGATTTATTTCACTTAGCATAATTTTACCCATTTCCATCCATGTCATTGTAAATTCAAGATTTCATGTACAGGCCACAAGAGTTCCCACCATCTATTTTATGCACATGGATTGTTTCCATAATTTGGCTATTATAAATTGCTGCAGGGGGCCTTGCTGCTCCAGCCAGATAAGACACTGGCAAGCAGCTAAGAAAAAGGGCCTCACACCCTGGGGCCGAAGATTTCCAAAGAGCCTCACACCACGGGGCTGAAGACTCCTTTTGCCTCACACCATGGGGCTGAAGATTAATCTATAACCTATAGGCATGCCTTTGTTTTTTGTTCTTGGTCATATAAGAGAAAAACCTCAGAAAATACATTGGGCAATAAAGTATATGTATAAGAATATTATAAGCACATGGCATGGAGAATTACCTGCTTAAAAATTAAACACTGTAAATTTGTCCTGCCTGACAATGGGAAAGAGTTTGTTATACATGAACATGCCTGACAAGCAACCCAGGACAACGACTATAGTAAGTCCTTCTTTTGCTTTTTTTAGAAGTTTCTTAGGAAAGTTTTTAAATGAAGTTAATAGTGTTAAAGAAGTTTCCAGGTAGAAAACCCTGTTAGCTGATAACCAGAAAGCAGCTGGTCTCCGGCTGAAGGCCATATGAATAGAAGAGTCTTTTGATGCTTAGACTTAAGCTGTTAGGGGTTACTGGTGGCTATCGGCTGTCTTAGGTAATTGTCTAAACTGAAATAATGAGTTTTAGTGTAAGGTTTAGTTTTTTATCTATTAACCTTGAAGGTTGCCTTCTTGCTGAGAGCACATAGCAGCCAAAAGTCTATGGGAAAAGAATGCACTGATTGTTTCTGCTTTGCTTCCATGCATATGATGATGTCATCTCACTTCTCGCAAAAAATGAATAAATGTAGACCTGCTGAGCCCCTGAGTAGAAGATACTTGCACCTCATCAAGTGTCAGTGTCTCCTCACTACCTCATCCCCTTCCCTTCAGCCCTTAAAGTTTCACCTAGGCCGTCTCATCCTTTTGGGGACTCCTGACACGGCATTTTGCCGAGGCTGGTCTTTGGCAGTAAATATTGTTGCAATGAGCACAAGAGTGTGCATATCCCTTAAAATAAGCTTTTGCATTCTTTGGATAAATCCCAAGGAGTGGATGCTGGGGCCTCTGGCAGATCTATGTTTAATATTTTGAGGAAACTGCTTATTGTTTCTGTAAGGGCTGGACCAGATCCCGCAATAGTGTATGAAGATTCCTTCCCTCACACCTTGCCAACACTTGTTGTCTCTGGTCTTGTTAATATGAGCCACCGCACAGGTGTGAGGAGGTATCTCTTTGTGGTTCTGATCTGCATCCCCTGATGACGTGTGATGGGGAGCATTTTCCATGTGCGTGTGGCCATCTGCATCTTCTTTGGAGAAGTGTCCACTTAGCTCCTCTCACCATTTTTGATTGGGTTGTTTTCTGGGTGTTGAGTCATATGTATTATTCGTGTATCTTGGATGTATGATGTGCAAATTATTTCTCCCCCCTCCCCATAGGGTGTCTTTACATTTAATGACAGTTTCCTTCACTGGGCAGGAGCTTGCGGTTTGATGTGTCTCCATTGGTCTGTCTTTGCTTCTGTTTCCTTGGAGCACAGAAGATATTGAGGGCAGTGAGTCTACTGTGTAGGACACAATATGGCGTTCACGTCATTGTACATTTGTCTAAAAGTCACAGCATGGACACTGCCAAGAGTGACCCCAATGTGCAGCCACGGCCGTGAGAGATGATGATGAGCAGGTTCATCACGTGACAGACGTGCCGCTCTGGGCTTAGCATGTGATTAGGACATTATGCAGTTGAAGGGATTTTAGTAGGATTTGATTTTGAAAGTATTATTTCATGAGCACAGAGGAAAATTTTATACTCAAGAATTTCCATAGCTAAATGAATAACCCTCTTCCCACCACAGCCCTCCAGTAAGGCAGGTCACCTGCTCAAAACCAGTTAGCAATTTATCATTTCTCTTTCCAGAAGAATATATCTATGCCTGTATCTAGTCATTAGTGTTTACTATTATATTAGTACAAGAGCGTAAGACACAGAGTTGGAGAAATGATTGTAAATCAGATCATGTATCTGATAAAGGACTTGTATTTAGAATTGATATTATAAATGAAGTCTTACAACTCAACAATAAGAAAAGAAATGATCCAAATGCAAAAAATGGACAAAAGACTTCACCACTGAAGGATACAGATGCCAGATAACTGTGATGCTCAAGATCACAGGTCATTAGGGAAAGAAGACTAAAAACAACAGTAATGCCACTGCATGCTTATTAGAAGGCAAAAGGCCCCCTAAAATGGGCCACACCCATTGCTGACTGCAGCACAGGACCCCTCATCACTGCTGGCAGGATAGGATGACCCAGTCACTAGGGATGACCTGATATTTCTTTTAAAGCCAAACACAGAACAAGCATACAGTCCATCGAGCACTGTCCCTGCTATTTACCTAACTAATCTGAAAACTTGCATTTGCAAAACAACAAAGAAACCAAAACAAAAACCCTGCACATAAGTAAATGTTTATAGCAGAACCCCCACTAAGTGCAAGCTGCCCATAGTGACTTCCTTCCAAAGACAACAATAACTAAAGAAAAGAAAAACAAAAGTGCATATTTGTACACTTGATGTGCTGATGGAGGATGGCCTGAAATGGAGGCCATTGTGCCTGAGCAGCTCTGCTCACAGGTGTCATCAGCAGAGGAAACTTTGAGAAACTGTCAGCCAGAGGCACTAGGGAGACATGGTTGGAACTTCATGTGGTGTCTTTGGTGAGATGTGGGAGCATGAAAAGAACATTCGGAAAATAAATGAAATCCAAATACAGCGCAGTGTTTAGTGAAAGTGCATTAAATATTGCTTCCTTAGCTGCTCAAATGCACTGTGGTCACATGAGATGTTAACAATTTGGAAATGATGTGGATTATACAGGAACTCTACTACCTTTGCCATGTCTGTAAATATAACAGTATTTTTAAAATATTGCTTGAAATTAAATTTTCAATTAAAATAACATTTAAAAAAATAGCCCTCAACAAAGTATAGTTTGTAGAAGGAAACTGTACAAACTATATATATTTCCCCAGGTATTGCACTGAAGGGACTAGAGAGTGGAGTTCTGGGAGAAAAGGTGAGGCTCCTGAGTCTCCCCTCCTCTGAGCCCTGCTTCTCTGACTCCTCACAAAGCATCTCACCCCAGGACACGCCCTCCAAGACCCCCAACTCTGCCCACCTCAGCCCCCGCCCCGTCCTGGCGGCTCCACCAGAATCCGGAGCAGCGCGGCAGCGCCCCCGTGTGGCCACAGGTCTGAGCACAGGAGCCCAGAGCTGCCCTTTCTCCTGCTCAGCCAGGCCCTCCCCAGGCTCCCTGGTTGGCAGCGGGAGAACAGGGTCGCTGTCACCATAAGGGTCCTCAAACTTCCTCCCAAGTGAGTAACTATAGTTACAGGCCTCAGGGAAAAGCCAGGTGTCGAGGTCATAAAAGTTGCTCCCCCAGTTCTGAGTTCCCAAATTATAGTTTCCCTCAGTCTCTTTGGATGGGAACTTGGGCTCCAGAGTCCCTGTGATTTGCTCCTGCTTCCAGGGAAGAAAGTGCCTCTTCCTGAGCATCAGCCCTAAATTCTCCATCCCTAGGTTTGGTGAGGGACCACATAACAGACTCTCAGGCTCTGTTCTAGACCTTCTGAGTCTTCATGAGTGTCCAGGTGACTCCTGTGCTCACTGAAGTGTGGGCTCCCTGGTCTGCATGTCATCTCCATGTGGGGTCAGACTGTGCAGTTGGCTCTAAGGGTGTCTGCTCAGATTACACATCACTGTGGAATTGGGGGTCCAATTCTGCTCCTTTCTCTTGCTCAGTAATCACTTTCTGGGTGACCCTTACATGCTCAAGACCTTAAAAATCATTTACATCACATCATATCCCAGGTCTATTACTTACCTCAAACATTTCACCTGTGCCCCAGATTCGTCTGTCCAACTGCCAACATCACTTTCAATTCTAATAGATCTGATTCAACTTTCCTAAAGTGAATGCTTGGGTTGCACACATATGGCTCTTCTGGAGTCTCCCCATGTCACTGAGGCTCCAGCTCTCTGCCTGCACAGTCTGAGACACCGAATGTCATCCTTGACCCTTTCTCACAGCCCAGGAGTAGGAAACACTGTAAAGTCCATGTCTACATATGCACAGTCCCATCACTTCCTGTTATTTCCCTGCTCACCCTCAACGAGCCCCCAACCTCTCTGCCCTGGGACCTGTACTGGTTTCCTCCATTTCTCTTCCCCCCTCTCCCCCTTCCATGCTGCACAGCAGCCAGACTGAGCTACCAGAGAGAAGTCCCACAAGTGTGTATCTGTTCAGAAGCTCTTGTCACCCCACATCTTACTCAGAGAGTCAAACCCTCCCAACATCCTCAGGCCTGAATGATCCAGGTGCACACAGATCCCATCTCCATTGGCCTCTGCTCAGTCCTTGGCCTCCTTGCTCATGTCAGTCACACAGATACATTCCTGCTCGGGCATCTGCACTGGAGGTTGTCCTGCCTGCACTGAACTTCCCTGCACATCACATCCTTGTGGGCAACATGTCCATCAGCTTTTTCTCAAAGGTCACTTCAGTGAGACCCACACTGACCACGCTGGGAAGATAACCGTCCTGTCACCTTCCCACATCCCTTACCCACTTCTAACCAGACACGCGTGTGTTACTGTCTGATATGCTGTCATACAGTCCTCAGTCTCCTCTCCCCACTAGGACACACTCTCCTCAGGCTGCAAGTTGTGCGTGTTTTTATTTCATTGGGTTTTCCGAGTTGCATAAACAGTCAGTCACACATCTGGTGCAACAGTTATCAGTTGTGTCATCATTGTAGAGCACCTCCCCATTCTAGAGATAGTGTCTTTATTAATGTGACACATTACACAGGTGTATTTCTTTTGAAAAGGGGTTTGTAGTTGTTTTTTTTAAAGATTTATTTATATTTGTGTAGAAGAACTGGGGTGTAGTCGGAGTGTATGGGTGGGGTTGGTAAGAGGATTCACCAGAGAGAGTGGGGAGCAGAACAGGCAGATTTACTGAAATACACTGCTAAGGGGAGCAGCGGGCAAAACAGGAGAGGTCTGCTGCATCGTAAGTGGGTAGCTCCCTGGCTGGGGATTGAACTCAGGGTGCAGAGGTGATAGTGCTGAGACTTAACCCATGTTCCACCAAGGAGGCCCAAGTTCCTAGGCTTATGGGTCCTATTTTTTAGCCAACTATGATGGTAACTGACTCCATCAACCCATGGGTCGCGATTAGCACCAGCACTGGGGTTACTACATTTAAGGGCAGGGTTACAGGGGGAAGCTGTAGAGAAAAATAGAAATCTATCAGGAACTTATCTAAATCCATCAGGAAATTATCAAATCCTCCTCTCTAGTAATACCAGGATTTTGTTGGAAAAGATGGAAAGAATAATCCAAAAAAAGTCCTAAATGAGGCCAAAAATCAGATGAGTTTGGAAATCCATCTCATCAGACTCCTGCATGCAGGGGACACCCTGGGCCTTGTAGGGACAATGACAGATGCTCCTGCTGCTGTCAGAGACAGGGACCAAGAAGACATGAAGCCTGGTCTCTAAACATCAAAGAGAATAGGCATAAAGCAAAAAAACAAAACAAAACAAAAAATAGGAATCCATAGGAACGCTAGACCCTGAGCTGAGCCTGGGCTGACCCGGCCACACAAGCACTCCCTGCTCAAACATGACAGCACAAGGCCAGGTAGGGTCTGACCCTGTGATCACAGGCCCTGCTGGGACAGGTGCTCCTGAAGGACAAGGACAAAGGAGCAGAGAGATGACCCCTGAGGAGTGACCATGTCAAAGCCCCCGATGCACTGAACCCCGACTGGACACAGGCCCCGTCCCCCTAGGCTCCTCACAGCCTCTCCAGCCCCCACCTGCCCAGACTCAGCACAGCAAACACGTGATTCTGAAAGGTTTCCTATTCATTTCATCTCAAATTTTAGGAATCATTTTTATTAGCCCACCAAACCCATCAGGCAAGCTTACAAACAGTAATTTCAGAACTCAATTATTATTTCAAGAGGGAAGTAGTTACTATTCTTGAGGAAATCACAAAGACAGGTAGACACAGACTAAGCTACTTCTGCTGGAGCAGGAAAGTCATCAGGGAGAGACACAGGTCAGTGTGGGGAGGGCCTGGTGGGCAGGGCTGGGCCAGTCTCCCCACCTCCTCACATTATCTACTAAGAACAGAAACAGATTCTGATGCCTTTTGCAGCAAAGGAAACCAGAGGATCTTGAAGTCACAAAGGGGGGGATCAGATGAAATCCTGCATCACTCAGCCCCCACAAAGCAGCTGACTCACACTGTGAAGGAAAAGGATCATAAAAGAATTCAAAGAAACACCCAAGTGTCACATTCTCCATAGTCCACCGCATCCTCAGAATGTCCCCCTCACAGCTTCCCCATCACCCTCCCAGTCCCCTGCGAATCTCCACTTTACTGGGCTCTCTCTGGTGTTCACTTCCGTCTCTGGCTTGTTCTCCTTCTGGTGGTTCTGTTCCCAGACGCTGCCCTTATAAGCCCTGTCTCAGCCCAGGTGAATCCCACCTACATATGCCCACACCCTACTCCAGGTGCCCGCCATCAGGCATGCATTCAGGACCGCAAGGATCCATCATCAATCCTAATGGCAAGAAAAGCCTGACAATCATTTACCCTACACACACTTACCTGCAGCCTGAGTGCAGCTTCCTCCTTGTCCTCCTGTGGGAAGAAGCACCATGTGAGACCAGAGAGGAGCCAGGCTATGAAATCCTAAAGGAATCCCCAAGTGTGGACCACAGGGAAGTTTCCAGAACTGTGACTGGACAGTTAGGGCAGGACCAAGAAATACCAAGAAAGGAGATGAGAGGGGACTGGACCAACTGCCTCCTGGGTCTGTCCTCAGCAGGGCCCTTCCCCTCTGCTGTTTGCTGGAATCAGGGCCCCATCACCAGAATTATCAAGGTGAACAATGTGATTCATTTTCAAAAATGCTTTACAAAAGAGGGTTAGTAATCAGCTCCAGACTGGGCAACACACGTGTGTGGATGGTTGTACGGTAAGTAAAAACCGTGTCAGGCTTTTTGCACTCCCGCCATTCGATTAAATGCATGCCTGATGGCGGGCACCTGGAGTAGGGTGTGGGCATACGTAGGTGAGAATCACCTGGGCTGAGAGTGCGCTTATAAGGACGGTGTCACGGGGATGCCAGTGGACCAGCAGAACCACCAGAAGGAGAACAAGTGAGAGGGCAGCACCAGTAGAGAAGCAGAGGCTACGAGAGAACGCTGGACAGTCCAGAAAGTGAAGATTTGCGGGGGCTGGGAGGCCTGCCAGCCCCCCGCTGCCCCCTCCTCCATACCCCTGCCTGCCGTGTACCTGGTAAACTCAATAAAAGCCTAAAAAAGCCACCAAGGGCTCCAGGACTCCTCCTTCACCTGTCTGCTCGGGTCATAGAGAACCTGCCCTGTGCTCATCCTGCTGCTACAATGGTACTTCCCATTACCAGGTAGGGCAAGTTCTACCTGTGGCCTGAAAGCCCCCGTGGACATGATCCCCCCACTTCCTTCCCTACCTGAGCACTTCTTCTTCCACATCACAGCTGCACCAGTGCAACTCCAGTGAGCACAGCTCCAAGAACCAGGCCAGCAATGATGCCCGTGGTGGGGACGGAGGACTGAGGAGGGGGCACTGGAAGGAAAGGGAAGGGAAGGGACGAGGAGACCCTGAGCCCCAGGCCTCCATCTGATGCTCTGAAGGTCTCCAGAAGGGCTCCTGATGCCCCTGAGAAGCTCTGTGCTACGTTCCCCTCCTTACCCCAAGTCAGGATTCGGGGTTCCAGCAGCCCCTCATGCTGCACATGGCACGTGTATCTCTGCTCCTCTCCAGAAGGCACCACCACAGCAGCCCACTTCTGGAAGGTTCCGTCCCCCCCAGGCCTGGTCTCCACCAGCTCCATGTCCTGGGTCAGGTCCTCCCCATCTCGCTGCCAGGTCAGGGTGATGTGCGCAGGGTAGAAGCCCAGGGCCCAGCACCTCAGGGTGACCTCATGCTCAGAGATGGGGTGGTGGGTCACGTATGTCTTTGGGGCATCTGAGGAGAAGGGTGGAACTTACACACTCTGGGTTTTTCTCTCATGGACCCTGAAGAGCCCTCCTGTGACCATCCTCAGAATGGACAGGGCAGTGGGTTAGGAAAGAGGAAGCACAAAATCTAAAAACCAGCCTGGTCTGGGGAGTCTGGGATAATCTCTTATTCCTTAGAAAGTTCTAGAATTAGGAGGACAACTCTGGATAGGAGGACGCAGTTCTCTAGGGAGGAGAGCACAGACTTTTGCTCCTGACCTGGAGACTCAGAAATGCAGGAGTCAGATCAGAAAAATGTCCTCAGACCAGTAACAAGACCCTGAGAAACTGATGGTTCCCAAGAGGGCTGCCGGGTCAAAAGGATCCGGTGAAGGGTGATTCCAGGGCTGGTATCCTCTCAGGCTCAGGAGAGACTGGATTCCTTAACTGTTCTGAGGAAAAGTGGGGTCCTCTGGGCAGTCAGGAAACCCAGGGGGGATCCTCCCCCCCTGACTAGACAGGGGGCGCTGCTGTGACCCTGACTCCCCGAGTGCCGGCCTGAGTGGGGTTGGGAGACCCGCGGCCCGTCTTACCTACGCGCTGCAGCGTCTCCTTCCAGTTCTCCAGGTCTCTGCGAAGCCCCTCCACGCACGTGCCCTCCAGGTAGTTCCTCAGCTGATCCGCGTATCCCACCGCCTCCAATTTGCGCCGGGAGATCTGAGCGGCCGTGTCCGCCGCGGTCCAGGAGCGCAGGTCCCGGTTCAGGGCCAGGTAATCGGCGCCGTCATAGGCGGACTGACTGTACCCGCGGAGGAGGCGCCCGTCGGGTCCCACCTCGCAGCCAGACATCCCCTGGAGGGTGTGAGAGCCTGTCCCCGCCCCGTCACCCCGCGTCACCCCGCGGTCACCCCGCCCGCCCCCGCCGGGAATAAACCGAAACTGACGCGGGAACCTCGCGGGGAACGTCCCGGGGCTCGTCCCGGGTCGAGGGTCCGGCGGGTCCCCCTGCCTCGGGGGACGCTCGGCCCGGGGTCTGGGGTCCCCGCCCGCCCGCGGGGGTGGGGTCGTGAGCGCCCCGGGCCCGCCCCGCTCACCGCCCGCGCTCTGGTTGTAGTAGCCGCGCAGGGCGCGCAGGTTCTCTCGGATGGACTGCGCGTTGGTCTTAGCTCTCCGCGTCTCCCGCGCCCAGTACTCCTGCCCCTCCTGCACCATCCAGGGCGCCTGCGGCTCCATCCTCTGGCCCGGGGAGTCGCTGTCGAACCGCGCGAACTGCGTGTCGTCCACGTAGCCCACCTCCACGTACCGAGGCTCCCCGAGGCCGGGCCGGGACATCGCGGTGGAGAAATACCTCAGGGAGTGGGAGCCTGGGGGCGGGAGGGGAGACCCGGGCTGACCCTCCTCCTGTGGGTCCCGGGGAGACGGGGCAGGAGGGGAGGAGGGCGAGGGGGCTCCTGAGATTGAAATGGGGCAGCTGATGAGAAGGCTGCAGACTCAGAGGGGCAGCTGGAGGCTGAGAGGGACAGAAAGGGGTCAGGGCAGGGTGGGGTCAAGGGGGACAACAGGGTCAGCAGTGGGGGTGAGGAGTCCTTCCTGGGGCCTTGCCCCCGCCCGGGGTTCGTCTACTACCCCCGTCCTCAGTGGCCTTTTCTCTCCAAAGCCTGCACTCACCTGCCCAGGTCTCTGTCAGGGCCAGGGCCCCCGAGAGCAGCAGCAGGAGAGTTGGGGGCCTCATGACGGGTTCTCGTGAAGTCTGGGGAGACTGAGTCCACACTGGTTGCAGCTGTGATGCTGATTGGAGTCTTTGGAGACCTCCAGGCAATGGGGAGTGAGAACTGGGGGTGACACACCAGTATTCAAAGGAGATCAACACCTGTTGTGGGAGAGAGATGTGAAAACGTGGGGAGATGAGGAATCCCCAAGAGTAACCTTCCCTGCCCCCTGCACAGCCCACAGGGCTGAGACACTGAGAACCACACCAGATACGTGGGTCTTTGCTTTCCCCTCCTCTCCTGCTCCAAGGCCATTGCCACACTGTTGCCTCCCTGAGTCCAGGCCCGGGACTGGGGCAGCGATTTTTTAAGCTTTTTTGTTTCAGGATCTCTGCAGTTTTACAAATTAGCCAGAACCCAAGTATAAGTTTAGGAGGTTAAAGCTCTCAGTATTTGCTACATGAGGAATAAAAACAATTTAAAGATATTTTCATTTAATTTAGAATAATATTAATAACCCAATGTGTGTTCAAAGTGTCTTAAAGAAATGTAGATATTTAATGAAAATAATCAGGGTCATGAGTGGATCTTTTACAGCTTATATTTTTGCAATTTTTCTTCTCTCTCTCACTGGAAGCATGTTGGATTGTCATAGTTTCTCCTGCATTTACTCTTTGTTTTGGTTGGCCGATGGAAAACTATACAGCCTCTCTGAAATATGTGAAAATAGCATTTTAAGTACTTTTCACATAATTGTGACTATTTAACTTTGTTCCACTTCTGCAATAAATTGAAACTATACAAGTGGTGGTTTTTCAAATATTATGTACAAAGTGAGTGGTAGAAGAGTATCATTGGATGTTTTCTGTTCTGTTATATTAATTCCATAGGCCTCTACTGATTATTAATCTTGAACTAATACATGACTTTAAAAAGTGATGCATTAGTCAAATTAAAGAGCTCTGCACAGCAAAAGAGACAATAACCAAAGCAAAGAGAAGCCCCACCGACTGGGAGAACATTTTTGCACACAACACTAATGATAAAGGACTGATCACAAAAATCTGCAAAGAGCTGATGAGACTCAACAACAACAAAGAAAATAATCCAGTCAAAAAATGGGCAGAAGAGCTAAAAAGAAACTTCTCTGAAGAGGAAATGCAAATGGCCAACAGGCATATGAAAAAATGTTCAACATCACTTGTAGTCAGGGAAATGCAAATCAAAACTACCATGAGATACCATCTCACACCAGTGAGAATGGCAAATATTAAAAAAACTAGCAACAACAAATGTTGGCGAGGGTGTGGAGAAAAAGGAACTCTCCTGCACTGCTGGTGGGAGTGCAAACTGGTCCAACCACTATGGAGAACTGTGTGGAGATTTCTGGACCTACTAAACATAGAGCTTCCATATGATCCAGCAATTCCACTCCTAGGTATTTACCCAAAGTACACAGAAACATCAATTGCAAAGAGCACCTGCACCCCTATGTTTATAGCAGCACTGTTTACAATAGCTAAGCTTTGGAAACAACCCAAATGCCCAAAAATAGATGACTGGATCAAGAAGATGTGGTCCATATACACCATGGAATATTACTCAGCATTCAAAAAAGATAAACACATGCAATTTGCAGCAACATGGATGGCATTGGAAGGGATCATGCTCAGTGAAATAAGCCAGAAAGAAAAAGAAAAATACCGGATGGTCTCACTCATAGCAGGAATCTAGAAAACTTAAATAAGGGACCAGGAAAATGAATAACTATAAGAAAGTGAAAATCAAAATCAACAAACAACTATGAACCAGAGACACTCTATGGGGGGTGGAGAATGGGGAGGGGAGGGATTGGGGTCAAAATAAGGGGGTTGCAATTGTATGGGGAATATAAAAATAAAGTTTATTAATTAAAAAAAAAAGTGATGCATTAGGGCCTCCCCGGTGGCGCAGCTGTTGAGCACTGGGTTGTGAAGCTGCCCACAGCCTCTGCAGCACCGGTTCGATCCCTGGCCAACCGGGGAGGGTCCCACACAGCTCGCAGACCTCTCCTGCCTCCCGCTGCTCCCCTCAGCAGTGTATTTCGTCAGTCTGCCTGCTCTGCTCCACGCTCTGGCTCTGATGAATTCTCTTACCCTCCCATGCTTCTGACTCTACCCAGAGCTTATATAAATAAATAAATAAATAAATCTTAAAAAAAAAAAAAGAGTCATTTAAAAAACAGTGATGCATTGTTTCACCTGATATTTATGCTAATTATTCTAGAATCAAATTTTGAAAATCATACATGTTTTATGTTCCAAAAATCCCCAAAGAAAAGTAAGTGGCTACTGGAAGTTGTCAAGTTTACAGTGATGGGACACAATTTTTCACTGTCTGGTTTTCACCTGGAGCTTGCACTTTATCAAGGCAGTTAATTACTATCATTTATCAACTGTCAGTTGATTTTCTTAAAGGGACAGCTCACATTCATTTTCTAGAAAGTGTGTACAAAATAACCAAATCTAAATAATGATAGTTTTTGTCATCCATCCCTTCAAGTAAAGATGGTAGTGCCCCCCTCCCAAAAGGTCTAATTCACCTCATACAAATTAGTTTCCTTGAGACATAGTACTTTGGATTGGGGCAGAAGTGACTTCTATGTGCTCTATGTCATCAGAAACTGGGTTTCCTTTGTCTCCAGATTCTTTCTCTCAGGCTTGAGAAGATGCTCCCTGCTTTTCTGAGCCTCCCTGTCCAGGGCCCCACAGCTCTTCATACTGGACAGGTGGTCTCTGTCCATGTCCCTGATCCCTCCCTCCTGCTCTCTCCTGTGCAACCCTTCTCCTCTGGGCTCAGGTGCTGGCCCTGCCTGGGGAAGGTTGACAATGATAGGTCATTACCAAACATGAGGCTTCATTTCCATGCTTTTCTGTTTCTCATTGTTAACAACAGCTGCCACTGTTTTTTACTCCCTCTTGGTCTGAAAATGCTTTGATTGTAACATTTTAATTTTTTTTAAAGACTTATTTATTTATGCATGCAAGACCTGGGGTACAGGGCAGATGTGCTGGAGGGTGAGAAAATTCACCAGAGACAGAGCAGGGAACAGAACAGGCAGACTGACTGAAATACACTGCTGAGGGGAGGAATGGGTGAGCCAGGAGAGATCTGCTGCACCATGTGAGTGTTTCCCTTGCTGACCCAGGAATCAAACCCACGCTGCAGAGGCTGTGGACAGCTTCAAAGTGCTGTGCTCAATTGGCTGTGCCACCGGGGAGGCCCAACATTTTTTTTTTAATAGTGAATACAGACTATATCCTAAGAACTGTACCATATATATGTGTCTATACACACACATCATAACCAGAATAAAGCAAGTCTTCCTAAATTTTGAAAGGGACGGCGGGTGGTGGTCGTCAGGCTCAGCACAGAGCTGAAGGGCTGGGCTCTGTGTCTGCTCTGGGTGGGGCCCTCGCAGCCCTTCCTCCCTCCTCAAGATGCTGTTTTCTGTGGGGCCCACGTAGGGTTTCCCCATTCTCTACTGTGTGTGGGCATTCATTACTATATTTTCGGTTCTAATGCTTTTAAGAAGATGGTTTTGTATCTCATACATATCTCACATTTTTAGCTCTTTTCAGTGGGAAGGTGTCTGTCCATCCAGCTCACCTTTGTCAGGTAGAAATTCTAAGGCAAAATCATTCAGTGACTGTTGGGAGAGACCCCACGCAGTGAGCAGAAGGGCCTTGACCTGAGTCCCAAAGGCATGTGAAAACACATGCATCTCGGAGGAAAACCTCTGAGTGACAGGACCTGGTGTTGAGTGCCCGGAAAGTGACCTGTGTGGAGTCATGCCTCTACATCTCCACAGTCTTAGAATAACAAATATAATGAGTGAACTTCCCAGGCTCTGGCTAGGGGGCGATAAGATTATATGCGTGAGAACTAACCACCTGGTACCCTACTGTCTGAAGTAAATAGATAATAGTAAGAAAGTAGACTAATCATTCATATGTGTTGTCAGTATATGATATGCTTTGATGTTACACCTGCTGCAATTAAAATAATATATAATGAGCACTAAGACAATAAAGATTTACTGCATGCTAGACATGACAGTCCCCCGTGTCTGATTTCCCTCACTGTCACGTCCCAGATGCAGGACTCACTAGAAGTCCACAAGTGACAAGATGGCGGGTCCTACAGAAGAGGCTCAGAGCCTGAGAACACGTGACTGAGGGGGATCTGCCAAGTGTTTGATAGTGTCGGTATTGTGTAATTTATTTCTGATAATAAATGATTTTGATAATAACTAATATTTGCTATTCACACTCACACAGAGGATTCATAAATACTCAAGAACATACACAAATACATAAGTCACATCATCCTTAATCAACCAAGTCTCCTCTACTCTGAACCCAGTGCAGTCAGCAACTTCTCATTTCTCTTCCCAGAAAAGTCTACGTATGCATTGATGTGTTAGGTCTGTAAAAGAGCTTGGGCCACAGACCAGGAGAAAATATTTGCAAAATATGACTAATATAATACATATTTTAGAATATCCATGGAACCCTTAAAATTCAACAAGGAACAAACAACTTTCTAAAATTGAGCAAAACTTTGAGCAGTTTCTAAGGACTGCATTGATGGCAATTAGGCATATGAACAGAAACTCTGACATATGTAAATACAAGTGCAAATTAAAGCAACATGGACACGCAATGCACACCTATTATATGGCCTAAATGCAAATCCTAGTACAGCAGCCCCCTTTATCCACGTGGGAGGTATTCCAAGACCCCCAGTGAATACCAGAACCACCAATAGCATGGAGCCCTCTATACACGTAGATTTCCTTGCACATACATACATATGATACATTTACTTTATAAATTAGGCACTATGTGATCAAGAACAATAACTTAAAAACAGGACAATCAAAATCACAACAATGTAATGTAATAAAAGTTGTGTAACTGTGATCTCTCTCTAAGTATCTTATGAAAAAATTTTAACCTAGTTTAATTTCAGGAAACTGAAGCCTTGGAAAATGAAACCTCAGATAAGGGGGGACACTGTGCACCAGGTGCTGACCAGGAGGGGGAGCAACAGGTACCCCCATTCACTGCTGGAGGAAATGAAAAATAACACAGTCACTATGGAAGAGATAATAACTAATTCTTATTAAGTGAAACACAGATTTACCCTAAAACCTGCTGATCACTCTCCTGAGTATTTACCCAACTCACTTGAAAACTTTTGTTCCAACAAAACCTGCACAGAAATGTCTATAGCAGAGCACTGCCAGGAGCCAGCCTCAGCAAACTGGGTGTCAGGGGTTCCTGAAGGATGGGATGGCGTCGGCACAATTGAGGAATGAAGAAGACACACACAATGTCTTGTGTTACTATCTCCCCCAGAGGGTCTCAGCGGGTCTTTACTAATACACTAAGGCAAGTGGTGAGATGACATCATCCTATACATGGAAGCAAAGCAAAAGCAATCAGTGTATTTTTTTTTTCCCATGGACTTTTGGCTGCCACGTGCTCTCAGCAAGAAGGCAACCTTCAAGGCAAATAGATAAAAAAACTAAGCCTTACACTAAAACTCATTATTTCGGCTAGACAATTACCCAAGACAGCTGATAGCCATTGGTACACTCCTATCAGCTAAAGCCTAAGCATCAAAAGACACTTCTATTTTATGGCCTTCAGCTGGAGACCAGCTGCTTCCTGGTTATCACCTAACAGGGTTTTCTACCTAGAAACTTCTTAACACAACTTCATAGATCATTAAAAAACTTTCCCAAGAAACTTCTAAAAAAGGCAAAAGAAGGAATTACTGTAGTCGTTGTCCTGGCTTGCTTGTCAGGCATGTTCATGTTTAACAAATTATTTCCCATTGTCAGGCAGGCCAAATTTACAGTGTTTGATTTTTAAGCAGGTATTTCTTTGTGCCACTTACTTACAATATTCTTATACGTATAATTTATTGCCCAATGTACTTTTCGAGAAGTTTTTTCTTATATGACCAAGAACAAAAAACAAGGGGATGTTCATGGATTGCAGATTAATCTTCAGCCCCACGGTGTGGGGTGCAGGGAATCTTCAGCCCCATGGTGTGAGGCCCTTTCTTTTGTTTACCAGTGTCTTAGCTGGTTGGGGCAGCAAGGCCCCCCGTGGAGCACCCCTTAAGTGTGGGCTCCACACGATGACTCCTTCCAATGACTGATATGTGGAAAGGGACCCAAGAAAGAAGGAAATTCACAGAGCGGAAGAGGAAACCCGACCTCAGCCAGGTAGGGAAGGAGATATCATCAGTGAGGATCAGGTGCAGGTGACTCGCCAGGGTGCTGTGCTGAGAGTGGCCCTTCATGTTTCTGTTTTGCCCCAACCCCATCACCTCAGTCAACTAACCTCGAATTTTTTCTTTGATTTACTCATTAACCCAATGGTCTCTCAGTAGCATGTTGTTCAGTCTCCATGTAGTGGGCAATCTCCTTGCTTTCTTTTCATGGTTTATTTCTAGTTTGATATCTTTATCATCTGAGGAGAGACTTGGTATGATTGCAGTCTTCATGTATTTATATATATATATATATTTTTTAACATTTATTTATTTATACAAGCACTGGGTACAGTCAGAAGTGCAGGAGGATGAGGGAATCCACCAGAGACAGAGCGGGGAACAGAACAGGCAGACTGACGAAGTACACTGCTGAGGGGAGCAGCGGGTGGCAGGAGAGGTCTGTGCGCCATGTGGGACCCTCGCTGGTGGCCAGGGATCAAACCAGTGCTGCAGAGGCTGTGGGCAGCTTTGCAGACTAGTGCTCAACCGCTGCGCCACTGGGGAGGCCTTTCATGTATTTTTTTAAAGATTTATTTATTTCTACAAGAACTGGGGTACAGGCCATGAGCATGGGAAGGTGAGAGGATTCACAAGAGACAGAGCGGGGAGCAGAACGGGCAGACAGACCAAAAGCACTGCTGAGGGGAGCAGAGGGCTGGACAGGAGAGGTCTGCCACACAATGTGGGTAGCTCCCTGGATGGTGGGGGATCAAACTGGCACTGCAGAGGATGCGGACAGCTTCACAGCACTGCACTCATCCCGCTGCACCACCAGGGAGATCCAATCATGTATTTTTTGATGTTTATGTTGTGACCCCTTGTGTGGTTCATCCTGGAGAATGATCCACTTGTACTTGAGAAAAATGTGTATTCAGGTTTTTTTTTTTTGAGGGGGTATCAGCGTCCTATAGATGTTTATTAGTTCCATGTGGTCTAGATTTTCTTTTAGAGATATTGCGCCCTTGCTTATTTTCTGTCTTGTTGCTCTGTACCTTGGTGAGAGTGCAGTATTGAAGTCTCCTACCACCTGTGTTTTCAGAGCTGACAGTAATTATCTAATGTATTTTGGTGCTCCCTCATTTGGTGAGTATATACTGATGAGTATTATGACTTTCTGGTGTATTGTCCCCTTGATCATTATATAGTGTCCTTTGGTGTCTCTTGCCACCTTTTTTAGTTGGAAGTCTATTTTATCTGCCATGAGTGTGGCTACACCTGCCTTCTTTTGGGGCCATTTGTTTGTTTGTAGAATTGTTTCCCAAACCTTTACTTTCAATCTATGCTGATCTTTAGCACTTAAGTGTGTTTCCTGGAAGCAGCAGGAGTTTGGGTTCTGTTTTGAATCCAACATGCTACTGGTGAGTTTAGTCTAGTAACACTTAGATACATGGAGGTCTCTCGTTGCCATTTGGTGATTGTGTTGTGATTTTCTTCACTACCTTGTTTAGGTATTCCTGTTCATTCCTCTGTTGGTTTAGATTTTATGGGTTCTTGTAATATTTCTTGTTGGAGTGTGGGTTTAATCATAATGAATTTCTAAGATTGTGTTTTTATAAGAAGGTCTTTAACTTTCCCTCATAAAGGAAGGTGAGCTTTGCAGAATGAAGTATTCTTGGTTCTTTTCCACCATGTTGTTGACATCATTCTCTCAAACCTAATAAATTAAAAGGACATAAGTAATATAACATATGTTCACACACAGAGCAGGAAATTCAATAACTAAAGGAAAAATGGGAAACTCACAAATATGTGGAAATGCACTTCTACATAACCAAAAGATAAAAAAGAAATAAAAATGGAAATCAGAAAATACTTTCAGAATAATGATAATGAAGAAACAGCATGTCAAAATTTATTGGATGTATTAAAGCCTGTAGAGGGAAGTTTATAGCTGAAAGTGACTAAATTAATAAAGAAAAGTCTATAATCAATAACCAAAAGGTCCTCTTTTTTTTTAGAAATTTTTTTTGAAGATTTATTTATACATACAAGAACGGGGGGTACAGGCCACAGGTGTGGGGGGTAAGAGGATTCACCAGAGGCAGAGTGGGGAACAGAGCAGGCAGATTGAAATACAGTGCCGAGGGGAGCAGCAGCGAGTTAGGAGAGGTCTGTGTGCCATGTGGGTATCTCCCTGGCCAGGGATCGAACTCATGCTGCAGTGGCTGCGGATAGGCTGCATCTTAACCCCTCGCCCCACCAGGGAGGCCCAAAAGGTACTCTTTAAATCAAACGGAAAAGAGGAGCAAGCTAAATGCAAAACAAACAAAGGAAGGAAAAAAATAAGTCAGGAATGAATAAAATTGAGAAAAGTGAGACAATACTTTAAAACAACTAAGTCAAATGTGTTCTTTTGAAAGTTCAATGAAACTGACATATTTTCAAGTAGACATACTGTAGGGTAAATGATTTTCAGATTTTTCTGCTCTCCTATTAGCATTGCATGCCTGATGGAGGGTACCTGGATTTTGTTACATTGTTTTATTCAGATGTTGTTCACTCTTGTGGCCCATGGTTGCAGTATTGATATATTGGCCAAGAGAAGAGAAGCAAGAGGGAGAAAAGGAAAGAGAGCACCAGAGAGAAGTGCCAGAGAGCCCAGGAAAGAGTGAAGACTGGCCAGGGCTGGGAGGCCTGCCAGCCTCATGGCCCCTCGGGCACCCCTGCCTGCCATGTACCTCGTTGCTGCACTACATGTAAAAGCTCAATAAAAGCCTGAGAAAGCCACTGAGGGCTCCAGGACTCTCCTTTACCCCGTCTGCTTGAATCAGAGAGAATCATAGAGAACCAGCTCTGTCCCTGTCCTGCCACTACACACACTAAAAAACAGAAAAAAAGAAACTTCATGTATGTAGTAAAAGAGGGACTTTATACAGCCATACAAAAATAAAGAGAATTATAAAGAACTCTGTGAAAAAGGATATGCCAAGTGTTAGAGAACTTATATATAAGACAGATTCATAGAAATATATCAACTACTAAAGTAGTTCAAGATGAAATGGGCAATCTAAACATACCTATAAAAATTACAAGATTGAATCAGTTTTTAAAACTACCCACATATAAAGCTCTGGCCCAAATGTCCAAATACTTCCAAAGTGTAGAGGCAGTGAAACTACCCAATTCATTATATGAGGCCAAAATTGTTCAGATACTGTTAGGGGGAAAGGATGTCCTGAGCAAATTCCATTTAGGCTTTGTGGACTCCACCCCCACTCCATCAAGACACTGGAAAGTACAAATCCCATGACCACCAAAGGGAGGTTTGCGAGGACCTGAGGGCGGAGTTAAGCAGCCATGTTTTCTGTTTGGATATTTAACCAAACATGTGAGTGGGTGTCTGCCTCTTGGCCTCACGGTGCTGGGCTTTTAGCCAGCTATGGGTGGGTCATTTGGGATTCCAGGTCAGCGGAACAGGCAAGACGCATTTATGAATTTATCTCCCTCTTTTTCTCCCTAAGTTATTCATTTCCTCATTTCCACTTTCCTTGTAAATAAACCTTTGATTAACCTTTTGTGTGTGCCTGCAGTTTAAGTCCTCTTTAAGCATGCGGGTGAGGCTCCACAGTCAGGCAACCCGTTTTATATCAGGGTTGCTCTGTAACAATACCAGAACAGATCAAGTTGTCACAAGAAAAGAAAACTGCAGGCCAATATCTCTTATGGATATAAGCTCAAGAAATACTCAACAAAATACAGTAAATCCAATCCAGCAACATACAAAAAGAATTATGTGGAATAACGATGTAGAATTTATTCCAGAAAATAAGCCTGAGTTAACATAAAATTCAGTTACTGTAATATACCAAACCAGTGTAATAAAAAAGAAAACCTCAAGCTTTTTTTCAGAATGTGTTGTAAAGGATTTGACAAGAAGAGCCTGGCAAGTTGGCGGCAGAGTGAAGATACCGGCCTCACCTCCTTCTTATATTCACACTAAATTACAGCAGAACAAATTCATAACCACTGAAGGATCAACCAACATCTGCAGCATGCGACATGAACAAAAGTCCAGCAGAGAGGGGTGAGGAAATCTTTAATTGAACTGCGTGTGCAGTGATACAGGGAATACAAATCATAAGGGGGACCCTCCACAGGGCTTAACAGGTCTCCACAGAGACCTTCCACAGTGTCTTAACCCACTCTGGGGACTTTGGAGACCCAGCACTGAGGACTTTGGAGGGAGTGCCCAGAGCTGGCCTCCAGGACAAGGGATGCACTATTGGAGAACCACAGGGGCAGGGTGCAGAGTGATGACTGATGACACTGATGCTCCCAATATAGAACAGCTGGAGCCCAAACTAGAGAGAAGTGCCAGATGGATTCATGTGCCTCTCCTCTAAGAGACTGTTATTTGTAGTGAGACGTTGTGATACTCTAAACCACAGCCATCACTCAACCTCCTTACTCCCCCTACACACCAACTGCCCACCCTCCCATACCCCCATTCTCCAAACTCCCTCCCACCTGTTTCAAACAGGGTCAACACACAATTAAATACATCCACTCAATGGTATTTAATATCAACTGGATTTTAACCCAGGAGAAAGCATCCTAGGCTAAAGCTGTGCAATAGAAAGCTCAGTTTGTGTCCAGTGCTGAATTAAGTTCTCAAACTTAGGCCAAATGGGAGATTGAATCAGTGATCTGAAAGACGCAACTGGGGGAAGATTCAAGATATAAAATGATAGATATAAAAGGGGAAAACTAAAGAAATACTTCAAGAATTATCCACAAGGAAAGGAAATATAAAAATTCTAGGCATCCCAGAAGGAGTAGAGAGAAGGTAACTGAAAAATTATTTAAATAAATAATAGAAGAGAGCTTCCTGAACCTGAAGAAGTAACTAAATATACAAATACAGGAATCTAAGAGAATGCCAATCCACCTACATGAAAGGAGACCTACAGTGGGACACACAGTAGTGAAACTTCTCAGAGTTAATACAAAGAAAGAATAACAAAGCTGACAAGGGAGAAGAAACAAATAACCAACCGTGCACTTAGTTGTTAAATTTTCTTAGTTTCCAATAATCCAGAAAAGTTACTCAGCCTTTCTTGACCTTGATATTTTGGAAAAATAAAGATCAGTTTTATGTAGAATTTCTTTCAATGTGTGTATGTCTTATGATTGGATTCAGGTTACAAGATTTGGCAGGGATATGATGTCGGAAAGGCATGGTGATAGTTTGTCCTGATATTTGTGAAGTTAGCATAACCACTTGCTTAAGGTAGTCTTCACTAGGGTGTTAACCATAAAACTACTATTTTCCCCTTTGTAAGTAATTATCTGGGAACAGATATTTGGAAGGTATGCAAATATCCTGATCCTTAATTTTTCCACTTAGACTTTAAGCATCTATTAATGATTTCCTAAATTCATCATTTATTTTACCTTTATTGACTTTCTACTTTAAGGATTAAAGTCCTCACCTCTGTTAGGTAATTAATTAACTAATTTAATATCAGTATTGATTCGTGGATATTTGTTTTATTTAATGTGTTATAATTCACTACGGTTATTATTTTAATGCTCAGGATGACATCTTTGGCCAGCAGGAAGCCCATTGAGCTTGTTTCTGTGTGGTTTTTATACATCCCCATCAGCATTCGAATACTTTCAGAGTCGAAAGACACTCCAGGCTCATCTTGGACTTTCCTGCTATAGACAAGTCATTTCCCAAAAACTGTTGGTTTCTTTTAATGGAGAATCATATACAGAATCCAAGATCTTGGTACTACATGTGCTATTGCTACTAATGTGTAACTGCTTCTAGGCTCTTTTAATGGACAGAGTTGGAAAATATGTATATATGTGCATACACAGAAATTCATATATGTATATATATTTATTTGTAATTTATATAAGTATAACTATAAAGGTATACAGGTACACAGGTGCATATATACACATATGCCTGCAGATATTTTTGCATCTAGCTATTAAAAACTATGATTTTGGGCCTCCCTGGTGGTGAAAGGGGTTAAGATGCAACCTGTGAAGCTATCCACAGCCACTGCAGCACAATTTTGTTCCCTGGCAAGGGAGCTACCCACATGGCCTGGCAGACCTCTCCTGCCTCACCCACTGCTCCCCTCAGCAGTGTGTTTCTATCCGTCTGTCTGTTCTGTTCCCCATTTGTCTCTGGTGCATCCTCTCACCCCCCCACACACACCTCTGGCCTGTACCCCAGTTCTTGTATGCATAAATAAGTAAATCTTTAAAAAAAAACAACTATGATTTTAACCATTTTCTATCACACTCAAATACCACAGGATATATTGCCATTTTATCCATTTCCACATGGAATTCCCTTTTCAGTGGTAGGAATCTGACTATGATTCCATTATCATATGTCTACATATGGATTTGAATCCTTTCTCTGCCGCTTTACAAAGGGTGTGACCTTGAACAAATACTAAACTTCTCTAAACTCTAATTTTCTCATCTTCTATAAGTTATAATTAATTTCAGGGACTTGGTAGTTTTTAGAAATGTAAATAAAAAATAAATAGCAATGGCTAGCATATGATAAATGGCCAATAAATGTAATGCATTGTTATTATTAATGTTATTATTAGTATTGTTATTGTCATCTTATTAGGCTTCATAATAACAATATGATCTTTCTTAATATTCATAGTGTGTTTGAAAGTATTATGACTTAACTAGGAGAAGGCTTATCTAGCATCCAGGTGTTCCCATTTCTTTCCAAGGTTCCTTTCACAAAACTCTTCTCTAGCAGTTTGTAATAGGAATTAGAAACATCTGTTTTGTTAATTATACTTAACAGAGTACATGCATTTTCTTTGTTTTTAGTGAGAAAACAAGAAGAGCAACCACAGACATGACTGCAATCAAATTTCAGCTCATGTCACTGTCTCTTTCCCACAAGTTAGCAGTACTGCATTAATAGCTGTCAACAGGCTTGATCACCCAGTGCTATTAGACAGCCAAGAATAATGAATTTAGGTGTCATCATATGAACCAGGATGTATAAAAATGTCCTTCTCAATTAAGTTTTGAACAGGTAATCCATATTTACTTTTAAATATCCTACTAACAATTAAAGATCTTGAAATATGAACACCCACCAGTTTCAAAGGCTACACAAATTATTAAAGAGTTTTATGTCTCTGTAAAGGGTGATAAGAACATAATGCTTTATTAACATGCTAACCGTTGTGTTCTGTTCCTTTCATGTCTTGACAATTCTTCTCTTTACTCCTTTACTTGTGATTAATTGGAAGTAGTAAATACAACTTAGTTTTCAAATTGCACAGCTCCTTTATTTAAAGCTGAAGTCTACTTTTCCCACGGACCTTTATTTGTATCTTGTGATATATCAGATAGTGCTTGGAACTGGGACCACAGAGTAAAAGGCATAGCTTATTTCTTTACCTAGTTCATAATCTAGTGAACACAGTCTGTGGAAGTACTTGCAGAAAGAATTGTAATAGAGGGACAGCCCATTTTGGATACTGGAAATGTTCTACATGTGCTAATAACTGCTGTATTATTGGGCGAACGTGAGGCTCTGACTCTGTGAGGACAGGAACCATGACTTAACCACTCTTATATATCCAATGCCTAGAGCATCATAGCTCCTCAAATAGCTAAATATGGGGGAATGAACAAATACATAAATCATGAATAAATAAAATATTTCATAGTGTAGGATAAGGGGGATCCTACCTACCACCAACAACAGAGAACTGCTACATGGAGGTAGTGAGGAAACTAAATAATAAACTCTGATTTCTCAGTGAGTTAATACAAATAGGGTTTTAGCAATCAAGATTAGTTAGCTTTTTCATGTCAACCCACTCTCAGATAGCAACTATAGACTCCAAAAAAAAAAAAATACAATAACATAAAGATACACTAAAGGAATTAAAAGAAACTGGGGGTAAATTTACATCTGAAAGAAGTAAATGGCACCAGGTAGTTTTCCTGTTTTGATGAAGTCTTTTGTTTGAGTCTAGGCCCTAGTCATAGATTGGTTGGTGATTAAAATTCTGGTGGAATATAGTTTTATACAGAATATAGTCTTATTAGTTCAGAGAGTCATAGGATACAGTGTAGGGAATGTGAAGAGGGAAATTCTGGAATGGGGGATACAGCTGGAATGTGAGGGATACAGCTGGATATGTGAAGAGGGAAAGTCTGGGAAGGGGAAAGTTTCGGGCAGAGTGGGGAGAGGGGCATTCTGTAGGTGTGCTCCTTCCAAACCTCTGACTGGCCCAGCATGCTTGCCTTCTCAATATGCAGGCAAATGCGATGCTTTGGTAATTTTTGTGGAATTCCTGAAAATATTTGCTTTATGTTTAGATATAATATGTAAAATGTTTATATAGAATGATATGTTAGATGGAATCGCTTTTAACTGGGTGAGCTTTAGTACTCTAAAATAGTGCATTAACAGATTTTTGTTTCATTATTATCATCATTGTTCATAAAGATGTCCATTTTATAAAAAGAACCTCTATAAAAAGTCTCCAGCATCAGGGCCTCCCTGATGACGCAGGGGTTAAGTCTCAGCACTATGAAACTATCCATAGCCACTGCAGCACGAGTTTGATCCCCAGCCAGTGAGCTAACCCACATGGCACAGCAGACCTCTCCTGTCTTACCTTCTGCTTGCCTCAGCAGTGTACCTCAGTAGATGTGCATGTTCTGCTCCTGATCCTGTCTCTGGTAGGAATCTGGTAGGAGTCCTCTCACCCCCCAACACCTGTGGCCTAGGCCCCAGCTCTTGTATGCATAAGTAAATAAAAATAATTAAAAAAAAATCTCCAGCATGTTTGCAGCTGACAGCTGACTGTATTAGGGGAGGTACCATATTCCCTGCCCCATTGACACACCACCTGGACTAGGTACCTGGAACGAGGTATGGAGCTGAGTGGTCAGGTAAAGATATATAACCTGGAAGACCAGGGGGAGGAGGGAAGTTGCACACTTGCTTCTCCAGCTTTGATTTGCACCCAGGACTTGATGTGACTTGGAAAATGTGTGTGGAGGAGAGACATGTTAGACACACTTGGAAGAGACAAAGAGGTGACAGAACGTGGGGATGTTGACAGTGGCAGCCATTGTCTTGATTCATATTTTTATATCTCTCCTTTTGACCCAGACTTGCCTGGCCGATTTGCCCCCTTCTTACTATTCCCTGTCAAAAGGCACCATGGACTTGTGGCAAGCTCTCAGCCTCAGCAGCCCAGCTTCAGGCCCACCCTTTTGGCTGGGCATTTGCCCACGAGGAATTAGGTACTTTGAGGTGTTTAACTGGGAAACTTTTATTAGCAATATCCCTTCCTTTCTTCTTTCTCTATACACACTAACTAAAGATCTTTTGCACTGAGAATCTGCTTTCTTTTTTATGTGGTACATGGCAGTCCCCTGTTTTAGAGAGTACACCTCGTGGGTTGGTGTCTCTGGGTGCCCCTTGATCATAGACTAACAACTGCAGAGTTGTGTTACATGAAAGGATGGAAAATATTTTATATTTATTAGAAATATTTACTTGAAGAAGCAAGGAATTTGGCAAGCAAATTTGATATTTAAATGACATTTCCTGGGCCTCCCCGGTGGCGCAGCGGTTGAGCACTGGGTTGCGAAGCTGTCCGCGGCCTCTGAGGCGCAGGTTCTATCCCCGGCTGCTCCCCGGCCACCGGAGGAGGGTCCCACATGGCGCGCAGACCTCTCCTGCCGCCCGCTGCTCCCCTCAGCAGTGTACTTCGGTCCTTCTGCCTGCTGTGCTCCCCGCTCTGGCTCTGGTGAATTCTCTCACCCTCCCGCGCTTCTGACTGTACCCAGTGCATGTATAAACAAAACAAACAAATAAATAAATAAATAAATAAAACATGCCTCTATAAAAAATAAAAAAAATAAATGACATTTCCTGTGACATTCCACAGGGCTCAGTAGATAATCTAGAATCTCAACTCACCATCGTGAATTACTATCAAGAAATACTTAGTGTTCCAGCAGTGAAGCACATTATTTAGGACTTGATGAACAGTATCACACAGTTCTAAAATGCTCATCTCTGGTGACCTGTCATAGGACAGCTGACATGTAAAACCATATGAACATGCACCAAAGAGATTTATGCGGTCATAACAAGCTCTTTGCTAATCTTTGTTACTGGAGATTCAAGCCAGAATGCAAAGGGATAGATACAGAGTTCCCATTCAGCATGTACAAGACCCCCCTCCCAACACAGCTCTGTTGTTCCATTTCAAGTAAAGGCCCTGTTCATCCTTGCTTTACAAGGAAAACTCTGAAATTGCATTGAAATACATTAAGTAGAATTATGAAATATTTCAAGAGACCAGAGGTTAAATTACTTTGCTTCACACAAATCTTGATATAAAAGATGACAGACATTCTGCAGGGATGGGGGAGGGAGAGGATCAAAACAGGAAGGGACTAACACAAGGGACTATAGTGATGGTGCACTGGTGAATTGGTGATGGGAAATTTTATAGGGACTACACCTGAGAGGAGAAAGCACACATTGTACAAAAACAAACAATGATGTAAAATATATGTAAATAAAAAAATTACATATAAAAAAGATGATCTTAATTTAATGGTTGATACATATATCAAACTATACATTGAAGTCAGAACTTTTTGAAAGTACTTCAGAAACCACCAAAAATAGTTAGGAGAAGGTTCTGAAATAGTTTTTATGCTTCTATTTGATATTTGGAGGGAAAACTGGGGCTATCTATAGGCTGGCTACCTAATCATCAAATACTGGCTCATTCCAGTTAATAAATTAAACATTGAAAAATTTACCTATTAAATGTTAGATTTACCTACCTACTAAAAGTTCACATAATTTTGATCTTTGAAGACATCACTTTTCTGAAGACACTATTGAAATAACATTTCATTTCCGTGGGATTTTTGTGGGTGGCACTCTGGAGATTTTTAGTTGTCATTTTGAGCATAACATTCTTGTTGCCAAAAATGTAATTATCAGATATTAGTAACTAGTTCTTTGAAGAAGTAAATGTTGGGGAGGTGTGGGAGAATAAATATATCTTCTAAAATATTACAATAAAGTTCAGGACTGACCACTGACTAGAAGGTATTTCTGTATGTTTCTTATGTTGTGAACCTGTGAGTTCATAAATGAGATTTCAGTATCGATTTTGTCTCCATTAAGTAAATATAAAAAGAAAATTGAAGTTTGAATAGAAAGCTATTCACCAATATTCTATATCTGATTGTTATTTACATTCACTTGTTGAATTTACACCTTAACCCAACCAAACACATCTAGCAGGTGTGCATTGAACACTTACATTTCATGGTCAGAACAGAATCAGAAGCCAAGGATACTGACCATTTATTTGAATGAATCTATATCTACTGCCTTATTTTGATTTATAAGAACTATCTTGGAAAGATAGGAACTTTGCTGTTTGTGTAGTAATAATATAGTAATTACAGCTGTTATTTTGGTGAGAAAAATTAATTTCCTATAGTAAAATGTGAATTTAATATTTTAAAAGGAAAATTACAAAGAACTATTCTTCATAATCATAGATACAAAAATCCTTAGTTAAATATGGGCAAATTCAATGCAGAAATTTATTTACAGACTGGTACATTATGACAAAACCCTTTATCCCAGAAATGCAAGGTTGGCTTTACATTCAGTAGTCAATCAATATTACTCATCATATTAACAGAATGAAGAAACAAAATCACAGAGTCTTTTCAGAATATGAATTAAAAAGCACATAACAATATTAAAAATTCATTCATGACAAAAAAAATCCATTCTAATCCAACTAGACTCGAAAAGGAACTTCCTCTATCTGATAAAAGGTAATAATAAAAATCTTACAGTTGATATAATGCTCACGGACAAAGTAGTGTTTTCCCTCTAAAATTGAACACAGGGCCAAGATAACCTCTCTTAAAGTTAAAGTGGCGTTCCCTCACCAATGGAATATGGCAAGAAAATGAAGTAAAAAAGGACAATATTTACTTGCATAAAAATTCTAAGGAATTCATAAGCAATTACTAGCAATAATATAGAAATTTGAAAATGTTGCAGGATTATGACCAAATGCTAAGGTCAGTTGCTCTTTTATGTACTAGCAGCAAACCAACTGTTTGTAATGAAATCTTACAAATCCTGTTATAGGGTTGGGTGGAAGAGTATTGGTTGTTTGTTATATATACATTTGTAGAGGTGTGAACCTATATTCCAAAAACATACAGTGTTATAAATTAATGTTACCTCAATAAACATAATTAACAACTAAAAAAAATCCATTTTCAAGAGTAATTAGAAAAATCAACATTCTCAGAAATAAATAAAACACAAATATACAAGACCTCCAGTCTAAAAGTTATAAACCACTGCTGAGAGAAAAGGAAAACACAAATAAATGGACATATATCTTTTCCTTTTAGAAAAGAATTGTAAAATTTACAGTACCCAAATTCAGAATTTACTAACGCTGCATTAATCAAGACAGTGTGATACTGGCACAAGTACTGACAATTATCAACAGAAACAGATTAGAGTGTTCGGAAATAGATACACCTAGGCAATCACTTAATTTTTAACAAACACAGCAAAGTAATGCATTAGGGTCTGGAAAACCTTTTCAATGAAAGGTATAGGAACAATTGGGTATTCAACTGCAAAGTTTATTTAAAAGGAGCCTGAATGTTCTTCAGCACTGCTCTTATCCAGCACCACACTCTGCTCTTACCCTTTTCTAGAGACACATTAGTAAATGTATCACTAATGAATAATATCAACAATCAAGACATTGTTTCCACTATTCCAGGGCTATTCCTACTACAGGGATAGCACCTTATCTTTACAAAAATAACCTTTTAAAATTATTAAAATAACAGTAGTCATTAATAACAGTTCCAGCATTAAAGTAAAAAGTACACAATAATTGTCTATTATCATACAACCCAGGAATCACCAAAATTGAGATGATGTTTTTAAGTTTCTACAAATGATATCATAAAATTGGTACAGTACCTTTTTCTTTTTATTTATTTATTTTTTTTAAACAGAGGCATGTTTTTATTTATTTGTTTGTTTTGTTTACACATGCACTGGGTACAGTCAGAAGCGCGGGAGGGTGAGAGAATTTACCAGAGCTAGAGCAGGGAGCAGAACAGGCAGGAGGACCGAAACACACTGCTGAGGGGAGCAGCGGGCGGCAGGAGAGGTCTGTGCGCCATGTGGGACCCTCCTCCTGTGGCCGGGGAGCAGCCGGGGATCGAACCGGCGCCGCAGAGGCTGCAGGCAGCTTCGCAACCCAGCGCTCAACTGCTGCGCCACCGGGGAGGCCCTGGTACAGTACCTTTTTCACCTAATACTATTTTGCATGTACTTTTTTATGATTCCTTGCAATTTTATTATTTTTGTTTGAATGTAATATGACAACATTAGCTTTCATTTCAACTTATTCTCATTACATTTGTATGTCATTTTCATGACATTTCATTTCCCAAAGAAATAAATTTTAACTGCAAGCTATATCCAAATCGCATACCTAATAAACATCTATTTCTAGAGTATGTAACAAACTCATGACTCTTCTTTGGAAATAGCCCATTTCACAATCCTCTATCAAAAATGTAATTTGAGGGGCCTCCCTGGTGGCACAATGGGTTAAGATGCAACCTATAGAGCTATCCACAGCCACTGCAGCACAAGTTCAATCCCCTGCCAGGGAGCTACCACATGGCACAGCAGACCTCTCCTGACTAACCCACTGCTTCTCTCAGCAGTGTACTTCACTAGATCTGCCTAGTCTGCTTCCCACTCTGTCTCTGCTGAATCCTCTCACCCCTACTCCCCCCCCACACACACACCTCTGGCCTGTACCCTAGTTCTTGTATGCATAAATAAATAAATCTTTTAAAAAATGTAATTTGATTGTTGAGAAAGCAAGGAAGAAGTAAGGGTGGAACAAATTGATTTTTGTCTTTTTTGTTATGTTAGACATATTTTGTGTACTTTGTAAACTTAGTTATGACATGACCGTGAGGAAATTTAGGGCAGGTTTCAAAAATGAGCATTTTAAAATTATATTTAAGTATCCTGTTACAAGAAAAACAACAGAAGCAGTCTCCAGGCAGTAAAATGGATGACAGGTAAGATGGTCCATGGCCACTGTTGATTGTTGAAGTTCTGGCAACTTGAACTAACTGGTCAACTATGGTCTCATCCAGGAATTTCAAAATTATGTACAAGAATAAAGTTTGCCTCTTCATGTGGCCTTCAACTAGTGAAGACCAGAGAGAGGCAAGCTTCAGGGAGAAAGAAGACAGGAGGAAATGCAAAAAGGAGAAGCAGATTTGGACCAAGAGCACTTGCAAGAATTTGTCAGCTTAGTTGCAGGTTTCACTTCCTTCCAGAACTCCAATGCCTGTTGAGCATTATTTCTGGCACAAGTTACACGTCGTTCACTAACTGACTTACAGAGCGTTGGCAAGAAGCTGATGAAAAAAATGTTTTGGATGAGCTTTTCTAGAGCCGTTTTCCCCTGATGTGTGATCTGGTGATATTCTAGTACAAGCTGATTTCCAAGTGCTGCGGGGACGAAAAGCCGCCGGTCAGGCAGTCTCCACCACCCCCTTCGCCTGGTGGGCGCCTTTGGACCTAGCCCGCCGAGTCTGTTCTTCCGAATAGAGGGGAGTGGCAGCTCATGAATGGGAGTGGGTCGCTTGTGGTCTCAGGTCCCCGGGCACTTAGAGGGGAGGCAGCGACCCCCAGGGCGGACTGAAAGACGGGAAGCGCGGGAGCTGGTCATCAAGCTGCTTGTTTTGCTGCCTCATCAGCTAGAGGATGGCCGGTTGCTGTGGGGTCAGCTCCCTTCTGGTGCCCTCTGCAGGGTGTGATGGCCACTGCGCGTGGACGTCAAACTGTTTCTGACAACTGGATGCCTTCAGTTTTATTTTTAATTGTTTTACCAGAAGCTGTGAGGAGCCCTCGTTCTTGATAGAGTGCTCCATGGATGTGGGCTGTGGCAAAAGCGTGGCGCGAATCTGTGAAGATACTGATTGCCTGGTCTCGATAGGGTAATAGATAGATAGGGCACGAATAGATAGGGCACGAATCAACCAATAGATAGGGCAAGAATCAACGCAAAAAGTTCCGCCCTTTGTGCCCACCAGCCAGCGGAGAGAGCGCAGGACTCCGAAACCCTGTGGGTGGTAGTAAAGTAACCTGCCCTGCGGGTGTGGTCCTGCAGGAAGCTGCTATCAGCACACAAGAGTGTGCAATCAGGGTGGCCTGGAGGATGATCTTTAAGGTCTGGTCCACTAGAGAAAACTTCTTCCAGAAGTTCTGAGCAATTATGTTCTGGGGTACCGGCTTCCGAGGGAAGGGAAGTTGGCGGGAGCCATGCTACTCATGCCTTCTGACAAGGATCCGGGCATGGGGCAGAATCCTGAAAAGTCAGGAATCTCGATAGCTGATTCATGCTAGATTCTTCTCATTTGTTTATGGCTAATTTTTCTGCATGTGGCAATTGTTAAGATATACATTTATAAATAAAACTCCAGTGCTGTATGACCAATTACTAAATAACTAATTTGAAGAAATGGCACTGCGTGATACAAATAGTACATTTTTGAGTAATTAATAACCCTCTGCCTGGAGGCAGTGATTCAGAATTTGGTCTTACAAAAATAAATGATATATCACACCTAAAAAACTTCTGGGAACTAAAAGCTGCAAACATTACCCCCCAAGTCTTTGATATAAAGTTGTGGTCTTTTAAGGCAAAAGCCATATGAAGAAGGACAACTTTTTTGATTTGAAGTTAGAGATAGTCATTGACAAAATAATTAGAAGAGTGACAAGCAAAAATATTGTTTTAAGTCATTAATAGAATTTTGCTTGTTCTTTGTAGTTTGAGGTCAGAGAAATGTAGGTGCAGCTTATGTGGCACTGAAATTCTTTGGGTTTTTGATTTTTAATAATTTACTATTTTCTATTAAATTAGAATTATGTGATAGATTAATTATAGAAGAAGTTTTTGATTTTAGCAGTAATTATTTTTTTAATAAGATTAGGAAATTTTATAAAGTTTGATCAATTAGTAACTTAGAATTTATAAGGAAGTTAGCTTTTAGTCACATGAGTTTTGTTGTTTGCTGGTTTTAATATCAACAGAACAATTACTGGATTGTGGAGAACAAATGATTGTTAAGGGGACATTTTGTGTGGTAAATGTATTTACAGAACAATGTAAGAATGGTTGTTATCACCACAGCAAGGGATCTAAGAACCCCAGGCTGGTTTCAATAATTATTATCACCTTTGCAAGAGGTCATGAGACCCCAGGTTGACTTTGAAAAAATGCCACAATTGTTAGTTTTCACTTGAAAGCACACGCTTATGTACTCCCACGGCTTGCTTGTAATATATAAAGTACTGCTGAGACCCTCGGCAGGAGATACTTGCACCTCACCAAGTGTCTGTGTCTCCTCATTCCCTTTCCCCTCACCACCCCCAGATTCGTCCACACCATCTCATCCTTGCAGGAACCCCTGACACGACAGTTTGCCGGAGCTGGCTTCCGGCAGAAGGTGGCAAGGTTAATCGTATGGACAGTTTCCAGAGCCACCGAGGATTCTCACAGAGCAAACCTTGAGGCGGGAGCCATTTATTAGGGAAACTAAGGCATGTGAGGTTTTAACACTGAGAGGTCCAGAGAGGTAAACCATTGGGCTGACCCCGGAATTTGACCAAGCAAAGTACATTAACTGCTCGGAGCCTGGGGATCCTGAACTGGTCTGTAACCTCCATCAGTTTTCTTTATGGGGAGGAGGGGCGTGGTCCATGGGGATTGGCACTCTGCCAAGATACCAGCGTCCTTGAGTCCTGCCAAATGTTCTTGGATGCCTCTCCCTCCGGGCCTCTAGTGAGAGAAGGTACTGACACTGTCTCTGTGGCACAGCTCCAGGAATTAAATCCACAATTATGGGGGCCCGATTAATAGCGAGGCCAGGGGGGTATTTTCAGCCCACACATGAGGAAACTCATTAAAAAAATCAGGACAAACTGGTGCAATAAACTATGTACCATACAATCTCCATTCTTCTTCTTTTGGGGTAACAATAGTTAACATCAGAGATTCCTCTTGCGGTGTGCTCAGCTGGGGGCCTGCGTGGACTCAGTGGATGCCCCCGCCCCAATGTCTCAAAGGTAATCTGGGCTCCCAGCTTGGAAAGGATATCTCTCCCAAGGAGAGGAATTGGGCATTCCAGGACATACAGGAATTTATGTTTAACCAAGTGGCCCCCTATTTCACACTGACAGGTTTGGCAAAATGGCTTTTGAATAGCCTTCTGTCTTGTAGCCCCAAGGACAGTTACAGTCTCATCAGACAACAGGGCAATGGAAGTGGTGACCACAGAGTGCTCGGCTCTGGTATCTATCATGAAAGTCACAAGTTGGCCCCCAATTTTAACACTGACCGTGGGCTCACAGGGGCCGAGGGAGGCTGAGCCAGGTCACCTACAATATGAATCTCCAACCATTCCAAGAAGCCCCCCTCCCATGCCTCCAGCCAGTACTGAACAGGGTCCCGCCATTGGCCTGGGGGCTTTCTAAGGCTGGGGCATTCTCGTTTCCAATGCCCTTTTTCTTTACAGTAAGCACACTGATCCTTAGCTAGAGACTGTTTTGACTTCCTTGGAGGTCTGGCTGAGGCCCTGAGCCTCACAGGGGTGCCTGGTGTTGAGGTGTATTCTCGCAGGGGTGCTGCCAAGAGACTGAGCCCCTTCTTCATATGTTTTTCTGCCACAACATCTCTGTCCATGAAAACTTTATTGGCTACTTCAATTAACTGAGTGATATTCATCCCTTAAAGCCTTCCAGTTTCTGCAATTTCCTCCGAATATCAGAGGCTCTTGCACCACAAAGGCTGAAATAACCATTTGCTGACTCCCTGAGTCCTCAGGGTTAAAGGGGGTATAGACCTGTTATACCTCGCAAAGTCTGTCATGAAAGTCACCTGGTGACTCATTCACGTGGGTCACTGAGGAAACCTTAGCCATATTCATAGGCTTTTTAGCTCCAGCTTTGAGCCCAGCTAATAGTGCCTCCTGGTATCTCCGGAAAAGCTCCTGGCCCTCCTCTGTGGTGAAGTTCCAATCAGGATGGCTCTGGGGCGAGGCCTCACTCACCCAGGCCGCGGTATCTACCAGCCCCCTGGGACATGCTCCTGTAAGGACTGCTTCGCCCCTTTCAGTATTCGCCTCCGCTCCTTGGTGTTAAAGAGGGCGCGGGGGAGCTGTAGGCAGTCCTCCCAGGTTGGGTGGTGGGTTTGGAAGATGGATTCCAGGAGATCGACCATCATCTGCGGTTTCTCTGAATAGGAGGGGTATTGTGCTTCCAATTAAGGAGGTCGAGGTCGGTGGTGCTGAGAGCCTGATAATAGAGCAGAACAAACCCTGGCTGGGCAATCCCATCCTCCCCCTCTCTCCCCAACTCTCGGGTCACATGGACAGGCATGGAGGGCTGTTGACCGAGAGCTGAGTCGGGCTGAGGGCCCGAGGTCAGAGGGTTCTGACAGGGCCCCTGGTGGACGGAAAGAGGGAGGTGGCATTTCCTATCTCTGAAGGTGGGGCTGTTGGAGTGGATTCACCCGCTGGTGGCCGGTGATGGGGAGGGAGAGGGATCTAGTTCCTCCTCTGGGTTTCCCACACATATCCGCGGTTTCTCTGGCCGGTTCAAAAGGCCTCTCTTCCCTGAACTGCAGGGAGCTGCAATAGGGACACTAGTCTGTCCCTGCCTGCTCTGACTGAATTGTATCCATGAGGGAAAGGCCTGAACAAGCTCTAACCAGGAATCTATGTATGGGAACTGATCCAGATGCCCTGTCTTATGAGTAACAGCCTGCCAGACACAGCAAATGGTAGGGTTGTCTAGGGTGCCTCTGCCGGCCAGCTGACCCCAAGAGCTGGCCATTCCAGCTCACAGAATGTACTAGCTTCCCAGGACTGAGCTTAACACCATAGTCTCCTGAGAATCCCTTTTTGAAGTTTTTAAGCATGGTTTCAAGGACCATGTTTTTGCTTTGTTTCCCTCCCATTATGAACGGTGATGCAGAAGAGGAGGGGGAACACACAGGCTCTTTCCCTGGCCACACTTCTCTAGTAGCTAGCGACAAGCCTTGACATACAAGTGAGTCCAAAAAACCCCCAGACAGGCTCTGGCCAGGCTAGTCACCGTTAAGTCATCCGGCTTTGTCTATGGAACCACAGGTAAAAGCCCAATCTATCTCCGTAGCCCTGGAGATTTCATACACACACCACTCTCTCTCACACACACCAGAGGTTATAACCATCCCATCCCTCCCTTTCTGGGAGCTCCAAGGTCCCCGACCAAAACCAAATGAGACCCTCGAGGTCTCCCTGAGAGGTGATCAGCCTCTCCTTTTACCACTCTGGGCAGGCCACGTGGGAACCAGGGCCCTGGGACCTTACCTGATCTGATGCTGCCACCAAGTCCTGGCCTCACTCAGCCCTTTGGAAGTCTGGCCTGGAGGTGTTGTGGGGGCCAGGCAGGAGCAACCAAATCAGAGACTGGAAGTCCTCAGGGGAGTGCACTTCCCCTTGGTTGACTCTTCCTCTCCTCCCCCACTCTTCTGTCTCCTAATCTGATGGCTCAAAGGGCCAATGAGCTTGTTGTTCCCCGCCAATGCACCAAAATGTTGTAGAAATAAATTCTACTTTTTACCCAGGAAGAGGAAGAGCAAGCGGTACTTGGGGAAAGGTAAGGTCAGGAGAAGCTTTATTATTCGTGCATGAGGTCCCAGACCTGGGTAGCCCCTTAAGGTCTGAGCACCCATTTATAGACAAAGAATTTCTTTTTGTACATAACTACCCTTACTTTGATAACATCATTTGCTGCAAAGTTCCTAAACAAGGGGATGGGAAAAAGCAAGAACACAGACATCTCGGGATGGCCTTGAAAAGATAGACTAACTTGGCCGGCTGCCTGACCTTGTAATATGGTTAGTCTGCTAAGAAAAGATTCATCAAGTGAGTAAAACTTGTTGATTACAGTGGCATTGGATTGTTAACTGCACCAGGCCTAAGACCCTCTTAGCAGGGAGCTGCAAAGATTTATTTTCCCCTTCACTGCCTCTGAACTCTGTGAAACTTCTCAATCATTGCAATACCCAGCTCCCAAATTACTTTATGTCAAATCAAGTTTCTATTAAAGAGGCCCATATAATATAAAAGTAATATGACTTGTGGGAGATTTTCTCTCATTAGCAACCACCCCTCCTCATGCTTAGTATATTTGACTTTGTCCTTGGAGAGATTTAGTCCTTCACTCTAAGTGATCCTGAGAGCTATAAACTTAGTGCTGCCAGCTCACTTACTGAGGTGCTGATAGAATTTTGCAGGTCATCTCTGTTCTCTTGAAGTCTCAGTGTCAAACTTGTATGCATATTTTCCTGGCTTGAGAGAATGTGTTGTCAGAATGCATAGGATTCAATAATCAGTGACTCCTTCAGGTAGTTTAATTCTAGTGCCTTTCTAATCTTGGAAATGAAATCAAATTTAATTTGCTCTATTATTTTTCCCAATGTAGCCAGTAATTTTAATACTCTGTGAAGGAAGCATTTGAAGATTTTTGAATGTCAATCTGTTCTCAAAAATTTTTTGGTGGGTGAAACAAAAATTTACATGGCATATTTTCGGTGAGTACAACAAAAAGAATGACATTCACTAACAATGTTAAAATATTTAAGTATTACCAATATAATTTTTATTGGTCCATATAACTGAAGGGTATGTCTAGAAAGCCAATAGAATCATAAAGATATGTCTAAAATTAAGACAACTTGAAAATATCCTGATAGGAATTTTTCTCTCACATGACTAAGAAAATTATCTTTACAATTCATTTGGCAATTCTGACTACTTTGTATGAGATATTTTTAACTTGGAAAACCAGTTTATAGATATATTAGGTTTCAGACACTTGATTTCTCAGTACTTCTGTAAAACACCTACTCTTAAAACTATTGTGAACATTTATTACAACAAGTAACTCAAGCAAATATTGTTCATTAAACATTCAACACTCTTCTAGGTGCTGTGGGTGATGTAGGAAACAAAGAGATGAGATGTGTTCTTTGCCCTCCTTTACCTGGTAAAGTAGCTGGGGGATTATATAAAGCAATAGTGATGAAACAGGACAATGTAGAGTGATGTGTGTGCTGATTTTCTTTTTGAACTTATGACATGAGGAGACAGAACCAAACATAAAAAGGAAGCAGAAGTGAAGAACGATACATGAACAAAAGTTAACTTTTGATGACTTTTCTGTTCTTCCCTTTTTGGGGCGCCACTGGAATGAACCAAAACTGAAGTGGTTGGAGAGAACTAGAGAAGTGGGATTTGACTTGGGAACTGAAGAAAAACATAGAATTTGAAAGGAGAAATGACTAAAAGGACAATCTAAGTCAAAGTACGTTGTCAGTTGCCATAATTATGTCAGCCAATTCCTTATAATACTTGTAAGAAATCATTTACACACACACACACACACACACACAGTCTATAGGACTATTTGTCTGGACAACTCTAATACACCTACCCTTTAATTTTTTTTTAATTTTAATTTTTTTATTTTTATATTCCCCAAACAATTGCAACCCCTTTATTTTGACCCCAATCCCTCCCCCCCGCCCCCCTCCCCTCATAAAGTGTCTCTGGTTCATAGTTGTTTGTTGATTATGATTTTCACTTTCTTATAGATATTCATTTTCCTGGTCCCTTATTTAAGTTTTCTAGAATCCTGCTATGAGTGAGACCATCCGATATTTTTCTTTTTCTTTCTGGCTTATTTCGCTGAGCATGATCCCTTCCAGTGCCATCCATGTTGCTGCAAATTGCATGTGTTTATCTTTTTTGAATGCTGAGTAATAGTCCATGGTGTATATGTACCACATCTTCTTGATCCAATCATCTACTTTTGGGCATTTGGGTGGATTCCAAAGCTTAGCTATTGTAAACAGTGCTGCTATAAACAGAGGGGTGCAGGTGCTCTTTGGAGTTGATGTTTCTGTGTCCTTTGGGTAAATACCTAGGAGTGGAATTGCTGGATCATATGGAAGCTCTATGCTTAGTAGGTCCAGAAATCTCCACACAGCTCTCCATAGTGGTTGGACCAGTTTGCACTCCCACCAACAGTGCAGGAGAGTTCCTTTTTCTCCACACCCTCGCCAACATTTGTTGTTGCTAGTTTTTTTAATATGTGCCATTCTCACTGGTGTAAGATGGTATCTCATGGTAGTTTTGATTTGCATTTCCCTGATTACGAGTGATGGTGAACATTTTTTCATATGCCTGTTGGCCATTTGCATATCCTCCTCAGAGAAGTTTCTTTTTAGCTCTTCTGCCCATTTTTTGACTGGATTATTTTCTTTGTTGATGTTGAGTCTCATCAGCTCTTTGCAGATTTTTGTGATCAGTCCTTTATCATTAGTGTTGTGTGCAAAAATGTTCTCCCAGTCGGTGGGGTTTCTTTTAGTTTTTGTTATTGCCTCTTTTGCTGTGCAGAAGCTCTTTAATTTGATGTAGTCCCAGCTGTTTATCTTTGCCTTCACTATCACTGCTTTGGGTGATGTGTCTGTAAAGATGTCTTTGATGTGCATATCCCGTAGTGTTTCGCCTATATTTCCTTCTATGTATTTTATGGTTTCAGGTCTTATGTCTAGTTCTTTAATCCATTTTGAGTTGATTTTTGTGTATGGTGTGAGGTAGTAGTCAAGCTTCATTCTTTTGCATGTAGCGACCCAGTTTTCCCAGCACCATTTATTGAACAAACTTTCTTTGCTCCAATGCATAGTCTTTGCTCCTTTGTCAAAGATTAGTTGACCATAAATCTGTGGGTTTATTTCTGGATTTTCTATTCGATTCCATTGGTCTGTGTGTCTGTTCTTGTTCCAATACGATGCAGTTTTGATGATTATGGCTTTGTAGTATAGTTTGAAATCTGGGAGTGTGATGCCTCCATTCCCTTCTTTTTTTTTCAGGAGAGCTTTGGCTATTCGGGGTTTTTGGTGATTCCATATGAATTTCATCAATAATTGTTCTATTTCTTTGAAGAATAATATTGAAATTTTTATTGGAATAGCATTGAATCTGTAGATTGTTTTTGGTAGGATGGCCATTTTAATAATGTTTATTCTTCCAATCCATGAGCCGGGAATGTCTTTCCATTTCTTTGTACCTTCTTCTATTTCTTTTAACAGTGTTTTATAGTTTTCTTCGTAAAGGTCCTTTACCTCTTTTGTTAGATTTATTCCCAAATATTTGATTTTTTTTGTTTCGATAATAAAGGGGATGGTTTTTTTCATTTCTTCTTCTTCAGATTTATTGTTAGTGTATAGGAAGGCTTCTGACTTTTGCATGTTGATTTTGTTCCTGCCACTTTGCTGAAATGATTGATGAGTTTAATCAGTTTTTCTATGGAGTTTTGGGGGTTCCCTATGTAGATTATCATATCATCTGCAAATAGTGATAGTTTGACTTCTTCTTTTCCTATTTGGATTCCTTATATGTCTTTCTCTTGTCTTATTGCTCTGGCTAGGACTTCCAGTATTATATTGAAAAGCAGTGGTGAGAGTGGACATCCTTGTCTTGTACCAGATCTTAATGGAAATGCTTTCAGCTTTTCACCTTGAGAATGATACTGGCTGTTGGTTTGTCGTATATGGCCTTTATGATGTTGAGGTATGTTCCTTGTATCCCAAGAATTTCAAGGGCTTTTATCATGAATGGGTGTTGCACTTTGTCGAAAGCTTTCTCGGCATCTATTGATATTATCATATGGTTTTTATATTTCTTTTTGTTGATGTGTTGGATAATGTTGATTGATTTACAGATGTTGAACTATCCTTGTGTCCCTGGAATGAATCCTACTTGGTCGTGGTGAATTATCTTATGGATACACTGTTGGATTCTGATAGCTAAAATTTTATTGAGGATTTTTGCATCAGTGTTCTTTAGGGAGATTGGCCTATAGTTTTCTTTTTTTGTGTTGTCCTTGTTCGGTTTTGGTATTAGTGTAATGTTGGCTTCATAGAAGTTGTTAGGTATTATACCTTCCTTCTCAATTTTTTGGAAGAGTTGTGAAGGATAGGCACCAATTCGTCTCTGAATGTTTGGTAGAATTCATTTGTAAATCCATCAGGTCCTGGGCTTTTGTTTTTGGGGAGGTTTTTGATTACCATTTCAATTTCACTAGTTGTAATTGGTCTCTTTAGGTGTTCTATTTCTTCTTTATCAAGCTTTGGGTGATTGTAGAGTTGTAGGAATTTGTCCATCTCCTCTAGATTGTTGAACTTGTTTCCATATAACTGTTCATAGTAGTTACTGATTATTCTTTTGATTTCTGCTGTGTCCGTTGTGATTTCTCCTCTTTCATCTATGATCCTGTTTATTTGTGCTTTCTCCCTTTTTTCCCTTGTGAGCCTGGCTAGGGGTTTATCTATTTTATTTATTTTTTTGAAGAACCAGCTCTTGGTTTCATTGATCTTTTGGATTGTTTTTTTAGTTTCAATTTCATTTATTTCTGCTTTGGTTTTTATTATTTCTTTTCTTCTACTGGTTTTGGGGTTTTTTGGTTGTTCTTTTTCTAGATCTGTGAGCTTCGAGATTAGGTTGTTTCTTTGAGTTCTTTCTTGTTTCTTGATGTGAGCATCTATTGCTATATATTTTCCTCTTATTACTGCTTTTGCTGCATCCCATACATTTAGGAAATTGGTATCCTCCTTGTCATTCAATTCAAAGAATTTTTTAATTTCTTCTTTGATCTCCTCATTAGTCCAGTGGACTTCCAATAGTGTGGGTTTCAATCTCCATGAGGTAGGAGAGTACCTTGCCTTCTTTTTGTGGTTTATTTCTAGTTTGATGCCTTCATGGTCAGAAAAGATGGTTGGTATGATTTCAATCTTGGTGTATCTGTTGATGTTTGTCTGTGCCCCAGTATGTGATCAATCCTTGAGAATGATCTGTGTGCGCTTGAGAAAAATGTATACTCAGATTTTTTTGGGTTTAGTGTTCTGTAGATGTCTGTTAAGCCCAAGTGCTCTAGGTCCTTATTTAGAGCTTTAGTGTCTTTACTTATTTTTTGTCTTGTTGATCTATCCATTGTTGATAGTGGTGTGTTGAAGTCTCCCACTACGTATGTGTTTTCTCTGATGTCTGTTTTCAGAGATGCCAATAGCTGTCTGATATATTTTGGTGCTCCTTCGTTTGGTGAATATATGTTAATGAGTGTTATTTCTTCTTCAAGTATTGTCCCCTTGATCATAATGTAATGACCACTGGGGTCTCTTTTTATCTTTTTGAGTTTGAAATCTGTTTTATCTGATATGAGTATAGCTGTTCCTGCCTTCTTTTTTGGTCCATTTGCTTGTAGAATTGTTTTCCATCCTTTAATTTTGAGTCTATTTTTATCTTTTGCAGCTAAATGTGTTTCCTGGATACAGCAAAAGGTTGGGTTTTGTTTCTTAATCCAGGCTGCAACTCTGTGTCTTTTTATTGAAGAGTTTAGTCTATTTACATTTAGAGTTAGTATTGATATGTTAGCATCTTTATTTGCCATTGTGTTTGTCTTTCCTTTGATTTTATTTATTTATTCTTTTAATAACTTTCTTTGGCCTTCTTTTGTTGTTATTCGTCCTTCTGAGGTTCTGGCTTTAGGACTCCTTGTAGTATTTTTTGCAGTGGGGGTTTAGTCGTAATGAAATTCCAGAGTTTCTGTTTGTCTGGGAAGGTCCTTATTCTTTCTTCATAGAGGAAGGAGAGCTTTGCTGGATAGAGTATTCTTGGTTGGCATCTGTTTTCTTGGAGTCTGTTGACTATGTCCCTCCACTCTCTCCTTGCCCGTAGTGTTTCTTCGGAGAAGTCTGATGTCAGTCTGATTGGTTTCCCTTTGAATGTTATCTGTTTCTTCCCTCTTGTCAGTTTCATTATTGTTTCCTTGTCTTGGATTCTTGGGAGCTTTACTATTATGCGTCTTCCTGTATTTTTCCTTTCGTCATGGAAGTTTGGTGTCCTTCTTGCTTCTTGTATATCAATTTTCAGCACCTTCTTCGTGTTTGGGAAGTTCTGTTATATTATCTCCTTGAATATTTTCTCTGTTCCTACATCTCTCTCCTCTCCTTCTGGGATTCCTATAACTCTTATATTTCTTTTCCTCATGGAGTCAGATAGTTCCCGAAGTCTTTCTTTGGTCTTTTTCCTTCGTACTTCTCCTTCCTTTTCTGTTTTAGTTCTTTTTATTTCTGTGTCTTCAAGAGTACTTATTCGTTCTTCCATTTCATCTATTCTGCTTTTATTGCCTTTCCCAGAGTTCTTTAGCATCTCCATTAATTCTTTGTTCTCCTGTGTTTCTTTTACTTCCTTCTTTAGGGACTCATTTTAATTCTTCTGGTCATTAATTATTTTTCCCTTATCATTGTTTTCCTTTATGACTTCTGTCAGTTTTTTAATCACAGCAATTTTTAATTCTCTATCTGGAAGGATCAGAAGTTCTTCCAAGTTACTTTCGTTGCAGTCTGGTAGATGGTTTTCTTTTTGCGGTGTGCTTTTTTGCTGAGGAGTTGCTGGGTTGCATGTGGTTTTTCTACTTCCTTACTGCCTGTTTTCTAATTTGCCGTATTCCTTGTGACACTGTGTTGCTGGTACTGGCCGGCATCTTGGGCGACCTTCCCAGCTCACCTCTGGCTCCTCTGGGGGACTTCTGCTGGTTTCACACAGTCTCCACCAAAGAAAGGTCCCTGCTGCAAATGCCGGTGCCGGGGACGCGCTCCCCTGCACGCCCGGTCTGCCCCAGCGGTGGGTGCTGCTCCCCTCTGGGCTGGGACTGCAGGCTAGAAGGCGCCTGGCATGGGCAAGCCTCCCAACTTACCTCTGGCTCCTTGGAGAGCCTTCTGCTTGTTTCACACAGTCTCCACCAAAGAAAGGTCCCTGCTGCAAAATGGCGATGCGGGAACGAGCTCCCCTGCACGCCCGGTCTGCCTACCCTTTAATTTTTAACTAAACTGCTATATACAGTTGGGCATCAGTGCCTCCCTCTTTTCCACCAATATTTCTGTATCTATCCCATGTTGAGGACAGGTCAGGGCTCTGTGTTTAATGGTCATTTTCCTTAAACTCATGGTTCTCCGATTCTCCATTTCCTCTCAGTTCTCTTTTCTGAAACTGCATTTCTTCATCTTGTATTAAAATCTTCCTCTGGGCCCAAGCATTCTCCCCACGCTATTATCAAAAGAAACATAAGGTGCTTATAATACAAGAAAAGCAGGAACTCACTGGCAACACGGATTTTAGGACATCGTAATCCATCTTCCCATGACAGGGACTTTCTCACTGGCCATTTCTCTTCTCGGGCCCTGACTGTCACCATCGTACTTAACGTCCCTCTTTTTAAACCTTGCTCCCAAATTCTTCACTCTTACAGGAGTAAAGAAATTTCGCTGACCTGTCTCCACAGAAGAGTTGGTTGGGCTTCTCTCCACATGCCCAGGGAGGGTCTCCTCCAGGGATGTCACCTGCGTGGAGACCCTGTGCCTAAGGAAGCTGTTACTATCACTTCAATAGTGCAGAATATTTTAAATTAAGAGTCATGAAGGACTTAGGAGTTTTTTGCACTTATCCCTTTTCCCAATAAAAGAAGTAAGCATGGTTCCCCCTTTCAGAGACCACAAGAATGTGTCAGCAGTTTAGAGGGGACCATCCCAGTCACGTGTTCAGTGACCATGTCTGTTCTGCTGAGGATCTCATCTTTACTTTCAGAGAGAAGCTGAGTCACCTCCTTCTCATCCGCCTAGCATGGGACATCTCCCCCTTCCTCTCCTGATGCCTCTGGACCCTAAACACAGAGTAAACATCACAGGCTCATGCCGTGATTATTCATATTATTCGTTAGAATTCATAAGCATGTACATCTCCACACACATGCTATTAAATTTTGGTCTGTTCACCCACGAATCTGTCTGTTGTGAATTTGTTCATCCATTTAGTCTTAGAAAAACTCAGAGGGGATGGGGGGAATTCTACCTTGCCCCAACAGAACTCCCTCATATGAAAAAAGCCTCATTTCTGTTACCTTAGTGGGTAAAAAACTTATCTCTTTTGACTAAACTGCATCAAAAGTTATCAAAAGTTATCACTTTAATTAATAATACAAAGATATAAATTTAAATGTCCTCATTTAAATAGAGATTTTGTCCATTTTTTTCAGAGGACCAGTGAGATGACAGTAATTTATTCCAGAGTTATAAAGATACGTTGTGTGCCAGGCATGGCCGTAGGTGCTAGGGATAAACCCATGAACAAATCAGGCAGCCCCTGATCCCATGGAGGAAAGTGGCAGACCCTAATATTTGCCTATTGCAAAAACATTCACCACTCCTTTTTTTTTTTAACTAAAAGATGTTATTTTCATTGGAGCCAATGAGTCATATTTTTTTCAAAGTCATATTTCCCAATTCCCTATGTACCTATAGCAGACCACATGACATTATTTCAATTGATGAATTGGTGAAAAACTTATATTCTGAGTTAGCATTGGTCAGATTTCTTGACAGGGAATTAGTGAGGGGACAATTAGTGTGGACCTCTGGGCGTGGAGTGTTCCAGACAGAAGATCAGTGATTGCCAGCGTCCTGGGATGGACCATGTCTAGAGGGTCCCAGGAACAGCAAGAATGGCAGTGCTGCTGGAACGCTGGTGTTGGGGAAGAAACAAAACTTTGTCCATCCTTGTAAGTTCTCATGCCAGAAAACTGATTAAGTAGCCATAAGATAGAGCAAAGATACTTTGCAAGAGCAAAGATACATCTTAATTGCGTGGGCACAGAGGCCCAAACATGGCTAGTGGAACTTCTTGGTCATTCCAGTGAGGTTATGCAGTAATAAAACTTGGAAGGAAAGAGATCTTGGATCTTCTGTATTTCCATTTTCTTCACCTCAAAATAATCAGCCTGCCATGTTAGCACACCCTGGGGCAGGCTGGATGGTCTTGAGAAGCTAGCAAAGAGGCCAAGGTGGAGAGTTCAGAGTCAGAGAGGTAAACAGATAATGGAGGGTTTTCCAGCCCTGGTAATATAGACTCCAAAAGTATAGAACTCTAAAAAACTGATGTAAGAGATACAGAGATGTAAGAGTTTAGAGACTAGTTGTCAGACAATAGAAAGATAGGACATATGAGCTGGCAAAACATGGCGAAGTAGCGAGAGGGCCGAAATGAAGAGCCAGTGGGGTGGCATAAAGATCAAAGGGCTCTTCTGCAAACATAGGAAAGGATGTGGAGGGCATGATCACCGTCCTTAATTAATATGCAAGTAAACTGAAACTGACATATACAGCCCAAAAGGTTCAAGTAGAAATGATAGCTAAAGAAGACAGACAAAATCCAATATAGGGGCTCCCTGGTGGCACAGTGGTTAAAGACAGTGCTTTCAAGCTACTGCCAGCCTATGCAGCACGAGTTTGATCCCGGGCTGGCCAGGGAGCAGCCTACATTATGCAGCAGACCTGTCTTGCCCGCTGCTCCCCTCAGCAGATCTTCCTGTTCTGCTCCCCACTCTCTGGTGAATCCTCTCACCTCCCACACCTCTGACCTGCACCCCAGTTCTTGAATGCATAAATAAATAGATCTATTAAAAAACAATATATACCTACTATCTGAAGAAGAGACCAAACCAAATGCAAGGGAAAATTATTCAAAAGAATGATTTAATAAACCACCTTCAGAGGAAATGAAGGAGACATAACACTGTAACATGTTTTGGGGAAAAGTTGATTCAAAATGATCACCTCTCAGATGCATCTTTGGGCACCCAGGCAGACATTTCAAATACCTGTACACAAAAACAAACAAACAAACAAAAAACCCAGGCTACTCTCAGCCACACTTAATTTCTGACCAGTGCAGGAATACCTGGGACTCCTTATTAAAAGAAAATGTGACTCATTAATTTTTAAAAATTCTGTATTGAGGTTAACTAAAATAGAGCTTTTTGATGTATAGTTTATGAATTCTAACACTGATATGGATTTTCGGGAGCACCACACAATAAAATTACAGAGCAATCAAAACAATTCCCTTCTGTTAAATCTTTTGTTACACACTCCTTCCCCACAAAGTTTAAGAACTGAGCAATTTTCAGTTGCTACCATTTTATCTGGAAGAAGGTTGTACAAATAGAATCATGCAATAGGCAACCTTTTGAGACAGACTTTTTTTTCCCCTCTGCATATCGCCTTTAAGCTCCATCTGGGTTGTTGCGTGCATCAATAGGTTTTTTTATTTACTATTTTTTTTTATTTACTATTGAGTAGTATTTGGATGGTTTGTATGCATTTTTCATCCATCTACACACTGAATGATATTGTGTTGTTTCCAGCATTTGTGCTTGTGAATAAATCAACCATAAGCTTTCTGTTATCAAATCCATTCAGTGAGCTTTTAATTGTAGTAAAAAGACCTGAAACTATAAAATACATAGAAGAAAACATAGATGAAACACTACATGATATGCACATCAAAGACATCTTTACAGACACATCACCCAAAGCAGTGATAGTGAAGGCAAAGATAAACAGCTGGGACTACATCAAATTAAAGAGCTTCTGCACAGCAAAAGAGACAATAACAAAAACAAAGAGAAACCCCACCCACTGGGAGAACATTTTTGTACACAACACTTATGATAAAGGACTGATCACAAAAATCTACCAAGAGCTGATGAAACTCAACAAAAACAAAGAAAATAATCCAGTCAAAAAATGGGCAGAAGAGCTAAAAAGAAACTTCTCTGTAGAAGAAATGCAAATGGCCAACAGGCATATGAAAAAATGTTCAACATCACTTGTAATCAGGGAAATGCAAATCAAAACTACAATGAGGTACCATGTTACACCAGTGAGAATGGTACATACTAAAAAAACTAGCAACAACAAATGTTGGCGAGCTTGTGGAGAAAAAGGAACTCTCCTGCACTGCTGGTGGGAGTGCAAAATGGTCCAACCATTATGGAGAGCTGTGTGGAGATTTCTTGACCTACTAAACATAGTGCTTCCATATGATCCAGCAATTCCACTCCTAGGTATTTACCCAAATAACACAGAAACATTAATTCCAAAGGGCACCTGCACGCCTCTGTTTATAGCAGCACTGTTTACAATAGCTAAGCTATGGAAACAACCCAAATGCCCGAAAATAGATGACTGGATCAAGAAGGTGTGGTACATATACACGATGGAATATTACTCAGCAATAAAAAAAGATAAACACATGCAGTTTGCAGCATCATGGATGGAGCTAGAAGGGATCATGCTCAGCGCAATAAGTCGGAAAGAAAAAGAAAAATACCGGATGGTCTCACTCATAGCAGGAATTTAGAAAACCTAAATAAGAGACCAGGAAAAAGACTAATCAATACAAAGTAAAAATCAAAATCAAAAAGCAACTATAAACCAGAGACACACTATGGGGTGGAGGGGAGGTAGGGGATGGGAAAGGAAGGACTAGAGTCAAAATAAGGAGGGGGTACAACTGTATGGGGAATATAACCAAAATGAAAATGCATGCATTGTGCAAAGATGAAGAAAGATGTAAGAATTATGTAAAATAAAATATTTAAATAAAAAAGAAGTGACCTTAAACCAAATTTAGCTTTTAAATGTTATTTAAAAAATAAATGAAAAAACATCACGCCATTACACGGCTGTCTGAAATATTAAATGAAAGAATGAACATCTGTCTGGTTGCTCTTCAAACTTTAATGGCTTAGAGAGTGATTCTGTTGTCTCAGATCTCGAAGAACATCTGAGTCCAGACACCCGTGAAAGCTCCTGTCTGAAACACAGTTTCCTACTTTAAAGTCCTTCTCTGCCAAGCGTTGCCAAACCTGTGCCAAGAACAGCAAAACAAATTATCAGAGATATTTGTGATGGGCAAGACCCTCTTGCCATGAATCATTTGGAGTGTGACTAAGGTCCTTTGTGCTTTTATTCAAACACATTTTCTTTTTAGTGGAAAATACCAACACGGAGCAGCTGGATAGCAAAGAATTGAGGTTGTTGAGATATCTGAATGCTGGAGAGTAAAATGATTTCTTGGAGAATGAGCTCTACTTGTGGACAATTGTTTTAAATGTGACCCACACCCAAACAGGGTTGTTTCAGCATATATGACACATCATAGCTTTCAGAGTAGGAAGGGAATGACTTTGCAAAGAAGTATCAGGGCTATGTTGCAGTTTGGTTAGAATAAAACCACCTTGCTGATATAAAACATGATCCCAGACATGCATTTGACTACTTAATGTGGATACAAATTACATTAAAAAAATATTTAGGGCCTCCCCAGTGGCCTCAGCCTCTGCAGCATGGTTTCCATTCCCTGCCAGCTGGGGTGATTCCCACTTGGCAGAGCAGACCATTCCTGTCTCCCCTGCTGCTCCTCTCAGCAGTGCATTTCAGTCAGTCTGCCTGTTCTGCTCCCCACTCTGTCTCTGGTGAATCCTCTCACCCTCCAGTGCCTCTCGCATGTACCCCAGTTCTTGTATAAATAAAAATAAATATTTTTTAAAAATTTATTTATTTATTGCATACAAGAGCTGGGATGCAGGCCAGAGGTGCAGGGGATGAGAGGATTCACTAGAGACAGAGTGGGGTGCAGAATAGGTGGATGGACTGAAATCCACTGCTGAGGGGAGCAGTGGGAGACAGGAGAGGTCTGCTGCGCGTTGTGGGTAGCTGCCTGGCCAGGGATCAAAATGGTGCTGCAGAGGTTGGGGATTGCTTCATTGTGCAGTGCTTAACCCCTAGGCCACCAAGGAGACCCCCACATGTTACCTTTTAATGTCCTTTTCACACATATGTGTGTCTGTGAGGGGTGTGCAAGAGTGTCAGTGTATGTCTAACAGATTCAGAATAGCTACACTATATTCTACCTGTGATGCAATACTTCTAATTTAATCTGCTTTAATCTGCAAAAGGGCAGTTATCCCTCACCAAAGGGACCATGATGTATCCTCCTACGTGACTCAGCCTGGAGTGACTTCTGTTCCCAGATGCTGCTGTTTCTAACCTGCAAACACGGTCAACTTTCCCACTGACCCTCTGCATCACTGAGGAGAAGTCAAGTTTAGGATTTAAAAATCCAAGTGACAATTTGGAGCCAGTCCTCCTTTCACTGGAATTAGGCACTTATACACCGTTACACATGACAGTTCTGAAAAAGATTATAATGACTATCTCACTTGAAAAATATAAATAACTTCCATTCTGATGCCTGGACAATGAGGAATATTTCTTTAAGCAGATGTTGGACAGCAAGATTCAATTCCCTAATTCAATTCAATTCAATTCTCCCTCTGGGAGACTCTGTGGCTCCACATTTAAAACCAGCAGGAAACATTTTTAAAAATAGACACCCAGGCAATACCTCAGACCAAATGAGGATCTCTACGTTGATTTGTTGCATCAGTAGTTTTGAAATCTTCAGAGGTAGTTATAGCAGGCATCCCAGTTTGGAAACCGTGTGCAAAACATGTGATCATGTATCAGCTAAACCAAATGATGTGCTTTGTGTCATTGATTTCTCTTATCGTTTAAAACCCATAAGAAAAAAAATATGTTTTTAATGAGTAATTGTCTATTTAATTTTATTTCCTTGGGGTCTATTTATTTTCAGCTTACATTTCATTATTTTACTTGCATAATATTTACTGAAGTTTTAAACAGTATTTTCATCTATTAGCTAGTCCAGCCTCTTCACTAAGTATCTGTCACAAAATATCACCAGTGAGTTCTAAAATTAAATCTAAAAATTAGAAAGTTAGAAGAGCTGTGAACACAATTTGGGATAGTTTATGTGTATGGTTTGTGTGAACGTACATGAGTGTGAATGATGAAGACAAAAGTGCAAACCACAGATTAAAGTAAATGCATTTGGCTGCATTCTCGCTTGTTTAGCCTGTGTGCTCTTGTGAGTGGCTGACAGACATGGCTGAAGTCACCAGGTCCTGTGATTGTGCACATTTATTTGAAACCAAATATGGGTTTCACCTATTTCTTGGCTAGAAATAACAGGAATATATAATTGCTGCAGGAGGCCTTGTTGCCCCAGCCAGATAAGACACTGGCAAGCAGCAAAGCTCAAAGGGCCTCACACCGTGGGGCTGAAGATTCCTTGTGCCTCACACCATGGGGCTGAAGATCTAACATCCCTTCACTTTTTGTTCTTGGTCATAAAAAGAGAAAAATTTCCCAAAAAGTACATTAGGCACTACATTATATGCATCAGTATACTGCAAATAAACAGCACGGAAAATTATCTGTTAGAAACTAATTATTAAACAATTTGGCCCACTTGACAATGGGAGACAATTTATTGAACATTTGCAATACAACAATTATAGTAGGTCCTTCTTTTGCCTTCCCTTGAAGTTTCTTGGGAAGGTTTTTAAATGAAAGTATTTGAGTTAAGGAGTTTCTAGGTAGAAAAAGTTCTGATAGCTGAGTAGCAGCCGGTCCTGGCTGTGAAGGCCATGAGAATAAGAAAAGTCTTTTCTTGCTTAGGCTTTAGCTGATAGGGATGTACTGGTGGCTATCCACTGTCTTAGGTTATTGTTTAGCTGAAACAATGAGTTCTAGTGTAAGGCTTAGTTTTTTATTAACCTTGAAGGTTGCCTTCTTGCTGAGAGCAAGTAGTGGCCAAAAGCCCATGGAAAAAGAGATGCACTGATTGTTTCTGCTTTGTTTCTATGAACTTGATAATGTCATCTCACTGCTTGCAAAAAATGTATAAATAAAGAACCTGCTGAGCCTCTCAGCAGAAGATACTAGCACCTCACCAAGTGTCAGTGTCTCCTCACTACCTCATCCCCTTCCCCTCAGCCCTTTCGTTTTTGTCAACACGACATTTTGCCGGAGGCTGGTCCCCGGCATATAATGAAGTGAATTTTTGAGTGAAAATACTACAGCCTCCCTTAACGTCTTTGGTGACACCTAAGTTTTGTGCCACATAAGTGTGACGCTTGCGTCACAGCTATTTTGCCCTCAAGCTTCCCCGGTGACGTGACTGTCGCTGGGCCTTGGGGCAGGGCCAGCGCTGGCAGCCGGGGACCCCTGGCACCCGTGAGCTCGCGGCCGGGAGCACGCCCCGGTGGAGCCTGGAAGAGGCGGTTTTCTGTGTCAGGAACAGACAGGTGGATGAGAGGACGGGTCGGGATCGTGGAAGAGCCGCGCAAAAATACTCACCATGTCTTTGCAAATGTGCTCTTGTTGGAACCGACAGTGTTTGGCTCTGAGTGTTGTCATTCTTGACACATATGATTTTTTGGCCGGGTTTAAGGTTTGAGTGGAGAAACAATTTAGAAAGCTGTCACAGCACATGGGAGATAATTATCTAAACATAATCTAGTTAGAGCAAAAGGATGCAACAATTAAAAAAATGGCAGTGGCGAGCTCACGGGCGAGCACAACAGTGTCCCCTCTGCGGGGGTTTTCCCGTGGAGCCCGCCCCGCGCTGCGCCCCTGAGCGCACGCGGCCGCGAGGACCCGGGAGGGAAAACGCGACCTGGGCGAGTAAGAGGGGTCGGGTCGGAGCAGCAGCCTGTGGAGGCTTCGCCTCGGCAGGAGCAGAAGTGGCGACGCGTGGTTCCTGGAAAGAGAAGGGAAGCGGCCGAGGCGAGCCCCGGCCGGCGAGGGCGGCTGCGGACCCGGGGCGCGCGCTCCTTGCACCTGCTCGTGCGCGGCGGGAAAGGGCCGCGGAGAGAGGGAGGGAGGAGGCGGCCGGGAAACCAGCAGCTGTGACGGAGGAGAGCGCTTGGGCCAGAGACGGACGCGCTGCCCCCACCCCGACTCGGAGGGCCACAGGCGACAGGAGCCTCGCGGTGGGACTAGGCTGGGCCCGTCACCCAGTCTTCACCAAGAGACGGCCCCTGAGCCTTCCGCTCTCCCCTTTCTCTTGGCTATTATTCGTGCAGCTAAAAAATCAATTTCTCGTTGATGATGTGTCCGTGCTGAGCAGTCACTGAGAATTATCCAGATCTCCTGAATGGGCTGATGCCCTGCGCCATCTCTGGCCGCATCACCCGTGACCTTCACAAGCAGACAGACAGACAACCCGGGGCACAGCCCGTGTGGAAGCGGCTCCCCGTGTGGTGGGGTCGTCGCTGCGCTGTCTCCCTGCGGGACCTGCAGCCACAGGGTCTCCACAGGGCATCTCGGACCGCCCAGCTGGCACCGCCCAGCTGGCACCGGCATCTCAGGCCTCTGGTGCACGTTGCACCAAACCCGGGATTCCTAAGTGGTGTTTTTAACAGAGACACAAAATAAATAGCGATGCGGAAGAAAAGGAAAGTCGTGTTGTCTTTTATTTTTCTTTTGGATTCTACAAATAATATAGATCTGCTTAGAGAATTTAGCATTTTTACTGTTATTTTTCTCTCCGTGTGACTAAAAAGAGGGATTATCTCCTTTTCTTTGCTTCTTTTGAGAGCAAATGTACTATTTCCTCTTGAAAAGTATCCCTGATGCTTGACTTTTTCTACCCCATCAAAAAGGAATTTGTCTACTGCCCATGGATGACCAAATGCATCCTTCATGTGGACGCTATTTTCCCTCCGAGTTTTGTTCTTTAAAAAGGATAGTGGACCTTGTGAGTCCGAGTCCTCCGAATGAAGGCTTGGTTTTTGTTTCACTCATTTTTTTAATTAAAAAAAAGCCATCTTTATTTTTCACAGCATGGATTTCTCCCCTCAGCTGTGGTCACCTTAGCTTTCCAACCACCGCAGCACCCACAGTCCCCACCACAGCCCCCCAGTGTCTCAGGTCTGTGGTCTGCTTTCAAGGGTCAGTCTAACACTTTTTCTTGATCTTTTGTTTGGTTGCTTTAGATTCCACATATAAGTGACAGCATCTGATATTTATATTTCTTCCTCTGGCTCACTTTACTTGGAATAATCTCTTCCAGTTCCTTGCTCCTCCCTCCAGCTGGTCACGCACTCACCTGCCCAGGTCTCCATCAGGGCCAGGGGCCCCCAGAGCAGCAGCAGGAGGGTGAAGGGCATCAAGCCCCCATCCAGGGGACTGGAAGCCCCCCAGAAAATGTGGAGAGGGAATGGGGATGAGTGTGGGGTCATCAAGGCTGTCCCATCCCACAGAGCCTTTGAGAGGGAGACATGATGCTGTAACAGTGTGACATCCACAGAAAGGGGAGGCTCCAAATTCCCTTCCCCACCTTAGGGAGGAGTGGATTTGGGCTGGGAGAAGCAGCAGCCTGGAGGAATGAAGAAACTAGTGGTATTTTCAGATAATTGTGAATATTGATACTAAATTAAACCAACAGGTGGCAGTTTCTTGAAGGTTATTTGCTAAGTGAAACCTGAAATAATACCGTGGAATACTTCCTATTCTGTTACGTTTCCATAGGCTTCTCTTGCATGTTGGTTAAAACTTGTGTTAATGTATGATTTTTTAAGGTGAATCACTGTTTCACTAAGTTACATAGATCTTTAGTGTTAATTATACTGGAATCAAATAATCAATAAATGTTTTATTTTTTAATACAAATCCCAAAAGATAAATTTGTACTGTAAATTGTCAAGTAGTGATACACTCAATTTGTCATAATTCTGGTTTTATCTGAGAGCTTATATTTTATAGGGAAATTACTGTCATTTGTCAATTGTTGATTTTCTAGAAGAAACACACATTCTGCTTCCCCGGTGGCACAGCAGGTTGAGCACAGCGCTGTGAAGCTGTCCACAGCCTCTGAGGCGCAAGTTCAATTCCCAGCCAGCCTGGGAGATACCCACATTGCACAGCAGACCTCCCCTGTCTCGCCTGCTGCTCCCCTCAGCAGTGTCTTTGGCCCCGTCTGCCTGTTCTGCTCCCCACACTGTCTCTGGTGAATCCTCTCACCCTCCCGTGCCTCTGGCCTATACCCCAGTTCTTGTATAAATAAAAATAAATCTCAAAAAAAAAAACATTTGTACCTCATGACTTATAAGTTGTCTTAATAGAAACTGAAAAAAGTTTGCCCTATAGGGGAGGGCCAAGAAGGTAAAAGTCCTTTTGTAGACAGTCAGGCCTCTGTGGCTCTCGCCTGGGTGCCGGCCTAGCAGAACGCCTTGTCTGCACACAGGATCTTCTGGATGTGCAGAGTTCCCAGGGTATGCTCATGTTCATGGACACCTAGCCCAGGGAGCAGGGGCGCCTGTGGAAGTGTGGACAGCTATGCGAGAGGCCAGGGATAAAAGGGCAGATGAGGCAAAATGACAGCTATGAGCGACCCCTCTGGGGTGAGACAGTATGAGATGGACTCCAGAGACAGGACACAGAGAAACACTGGGAGAGAAGCTGACCTGTGCCCTGATCCAGCATAAAGGCCTGTATACATCTACCAAAGGCTCCAAAATTATCGTTTCGTCTGTGAGAACCAATAATGAACCTACCCGGCCTGGGCTGGTTGCAAAACACTAACTCAGCCAGAGCATCCCCAGGAAACATGTTGGGTTTTTACTTACTGTGGTATCAGGATGGGGTTCTAGAACAGAACAAGGAAAACATAATCAATATTGCCTCATTAGCTGTGCGGTAAGGTATAAGATGCTAACAACAGGGGAAATGTGTGTGGGAACTATAGGAACTCTGTACCAATTTTACAAGTTTTCCATGAATTATAAAAATCCTACAATAATAACGTTTATTTAAAACAATAACCCTCATGAATATGGACTGTTCTAGGCCCTGTGGGAAAAAAAGTTGAAGTTTTAAAAAAAATAAAAATAATATACCATATAATCCAGCAATTCCATGCTTTTGGTATTATCCAGAGAGCACAAAAACACATCCTAGGGGTGAAGTGCCGCGGACCAGCACAGCAGTAGACGATGAGGCCGTCTCAGGGTTGAGAGACTGCGCAGGGTGGTCAGGGATTCGGCTAAAGAAATGACAAACAGACACACTTCAAGAGAGAGTGTAAATCTGAGTGTAATTTTCTTTGGGTTAGTGGCCAGTATTTATATGTTCTCTAAAAGCATAGGAACAATGAATATACTTTTCTCAAAGTAATATTTTTATCATAAAAGCTAACAAAGCCAAGGACAACAGAGAAATCATTAAACTAACAATTCTATTGTTACACAGAGTTTAGTGATGTTTCATTTGTATTAGCCTTTATATTTTTATTTTTTAATTAGCAATTAATGACCAGAAAAGGGGAAGATTTTAGAAAGACAGTTGTAGCAGAATAAAGTTTGTGGGCCTTGAGAAAGCGAGATAAGGTTCCAGGTGGTCAACATTTATTTTAATCATCTCTGTGGCGGCTTCTGGTGGTCGTTATCTCTTGGCAGGCATTCGGCTTTTCTGCAACTTAGGGAGTTTGCTGTTCTCCCCCTGCATGCATGGTTCCTTGCCCACGCCGGACCTCAGGGACCATGGCAACAGCCATTAGCCCTGAGGGTCACTGCAGGGGGAGGTGCAGCAGGTCCCCCTTTGTTGTTAGAACGAAATTAGTAAGCATACATGTCACGCCGGATGCGGTAGATGGACCTGTGAAGTGAGCGGACACAGAGGGGAACAAACAAACAAACAAAGGAGTAGGACACATAGGGAAAGAACAAGGAAGGAGAGAAGAAGATGATACCAGTGAGCAGGAGTCAAAGATTGGAGAGTGGGAGCCAGAGAATGGGCAAAGGAAGAGACTGAAGTATCCAGATGAGATTTACTGATAGCAGAGATTTTAGATTGACGGGACGAGAGGTCATGAGAAAGGTCATTGTCATGCCAGATGCCCAATAGGTGATGTTTAGTAAGATTCCAATGTAGGGAAGAATTATAACGCAAAGGTGTAACACAAATGAAACGAAACTGAACGTGGCAACGAGTAGACAGTTGTTGTTTGAGAAGTTGAACCTCATCACTAATAGCAATAACAATTTCTTGCAGAGCATTTAACTTTCTTTCTAACTTGTAGTCAATGTCCCGCTGTGTAGAGAGCGCCATGGACACGTTTTTGGTAAGGTCATTTACAAAAGAAGCTGTCTGAGCTTCCTGAACTAAAGCAACAGAGGAAGCAGCCAAGGAGGTAACTAGGGAAATCAAGGCAGCAATGCCTAGAATAAGGGTAACAATAAAACGTTTAGGACGAAGAAGAGCATGTACTTCATCTAAAACTTGCATGGCAGTATTATCATACCAAGGCATATCATGTAAATCAACAGGTAACATAACATAGGGGGGTGCGAGGTGGTGCATCAGTGAGCATGGAAACATAATGCAACATCATACAATCAGGAAGGGAGACAGAGTTAAGAAAGGCACAAAGTGGAGGGTCATCAGATAGGCCCTCATAATCAATAGGGGAAGAAACCATGCCTTCAGAGTGAAAATCAGCCAAGCAACCAAGAAGGTTGGTGTCATTTACATAAACTTTTATGACAGAGTTTTCTGTCCAGGGAACCGGGTGCAGAAAAGGTGGCTCAGGAACATAAGCCCAGAAATGTGTCGCTTGTACGGGCGTAGACTGAGTTGCCAAAATGGCAATAAGCGCCAGGAAAATTGATGAGGCAGTGCGTGGAACATTGTTTTGCTGAACCAGGTTTTCAGCCATAGTCGTGAGGGCCTTTATGTGACCCCAGGTCGGAAGGCGGCTAGGATTCTCCCGCTGAAGGTGAAGGCGACGTATTCTCCTCGTCAAGCGCGCCATCTGCCGTCGGTGGCGGAGAATCTGAGCTCGCGCTCTAGACCGGTGGGCGGTGGCGGATGAGTCTGTCGGGGATCCAGACAGGGGAGTCGGCATCCTGAGGGAAAATACAAGCATAACCTCGCCCTGAGGCAAGCAGTAAATCCGGGCCTTTCCAGGCTCCAGTGAGGAGATCATTCCATTTGACCTGAGGCAGATTGGAGACATCAGTGTATCCCCAATGCCGCACCATAGGGGTGACACCTTTGTCATCAGAGTTAAGATGATTAATTACAAACAGAGCATGTTGCAGAAGATGCTGAGGGGAATAAAAACGAGCTACATTTTGTAGACGGTCAAGTTGAGTTTTTAATATTTGGTGAGTTCTTTCTATAATACCTTGACCTTGTGGATTGTAAGGGATGCCAGTAACACGAGCAATATGCCATTGGGCACAAAATGACTGAAATGATTTGGAAGTATATGCAGGAGCATTGTCAGTTTTTAATTTTAATGGCTTACCCAACACCGCAAAACATGCAGTAAGGTGTTGAATAACATCCTTCACTGCCTCACTAGTACGGGCAGTGGCATGAACAGCATGTGAGAAAGTATCAACAGTTACATGAATAAAACAAAGTCTCCCGAAAGAGGGGACATGAGTTACATCCATTTGCCAGAGAACTTGAGGCTTTAAGCCTCGAGGATTAACTCCTAGTTTGGGAGGATGATGAACATCCGGACAAGAAGGACATTCACGAACAATTTGTCTGGCTTGTTCTCTAGTAATTTGAAAACGGTGACGTAGAGCATTAGCATTTTGGTGATGAAGAGCATGGCTCTCTTGAGCCCGAGCCACCATCATGACAGCTGGAGATTTCGTAAGTAAATCAGCCATCTGATTACCTAAGGACAGGGGTCCAGGCAGATTAGAATGACTTCTAATGTGGCCAATAAATAATTTTTGTGTTCTGGCTCGTAGCAGTGTTTGTAAGTGAGCTAGTAAGGAAGAAATATGGGATGACCCAGAGATCAAGGCAGTTTCAATTGCTGGAAACAAGGAGACAACATATTTAGAATCAGAATACAAATTCAAAGGACATGTGTAATGTTCTAAAGCAAGTGTTACAGCAATAATTTCAGCCTGCTGAGCAGAAATTCCTTTAGAGAAACACTGTATAGGAGGCTGATCAGGATGATATACTGCCGAAATTCCAGAGGAGGAACTTCAGTAAAGACAACGGCAGCTCCGGGCAGAGGCTGCGAGGAAACAATTCTTGGAAAAGTAAAAGCAGTTTCCGTCGCAAATTTTAAAATAGGGTGCTGTGGCAGGAGGAATTTGACCTGACCAGGAAAATTGAGCAAGGCTATGCCCCAGTCATCATCATTTTGAAGCAGAAATTCAAACTGTGTTCTAGTATATGGGACAACAATAGTGGCAGGAAGCCTGGCAAACAGTTCTTTAGAACGTGTCAGCCCTTTCATTATGAGAAATGCACACATAGATGTATAAGATGTGATCATTTTTGTTTGATTGTGTGCTAAATAAAGCCATTCAAGAATACCGGATTGCCACAGGCAGGCAGTAGGGGTGAATTCAGTTTTAAGAACAAGTAATTCCCATGGTGATGAATAATCAATTTGAGAAACTTTAGCTTCAGAAAGTTTTTGTTCGACCAGATGCAGTTTTGAAATGGCCTCGGGCGTCAAGGACCGAGGTGATTTAGGGTTAGGATCTCCTTGTAAAATCTGGAAAAGGGGGTGTAAATCACCTGTAGTAATTTTAAGATAAGGACGAATCCAATTAATGTTTCCAAGCAATTTTTGAAAATCATTTAATGTGGAAAGTTTATCAAGGCGGATTTGAAGATTTTGAGTCATGATGAAATCATCATGAATAGTTTTTCCCAGATAGTTAAGTGGTCGATCACGCTGAATTTTGTCAGGAGCAATGACAAGACCAAACGAGGTCAGGTCAGTAATTAAACATTGTAAAAGCATTTCCACACCTTTCTTAGAGGACTGGCTCAGGAGAATGTCGTCCATGTAATGAATGATATATGCATCAGGAAATTTATGTCTGGTAGCTTGTAAGGCCTGATCAACAAATTTCTGACATAAAGTAGGAGAATTTTTCATGTCTTGAGGCAGGACTTTCCATTGAAAGCGTTGCCAGGGTTGGCTAAAATTAGCGGATGGAATACTAAAGGCAAACCGAGGAGAATCATCAGGGTGTAGATTAATAGTGAAAAAACAATCTTGTAAATCAATAATTATGATATGATTTTGTTTTGGAATAGCTATAGGGGAGGGGAGGCCTGGTTGAAGGGCTCCCATGTCATGCATAGTGTCGTTAATTGAGCGGAGGTCCTGAAGAAGCCTCCATTTTCCTGACTTCTTTTTAATTACAAAGACAGGAGTATTCCACGGACTGTTAGAGGGCTCTAAATGCCCTTTTTGTAATTGGTCAGAGACAATGTCATGTACAGCCTGGATTTTGTCAGATGTAAGGGGCCATTGAGGTATCCAGACAGGATCATTGTTTTTCCAAGCAATTTTATCAGCAAATAAATTTTCCGCTATGGCCCCTAAGAAAAAGCCTGTTCATCAATTAAATCAGGAGCAGTGAGAGTTAACCCCATGGATTCCATTATGTCACGGCCCCATAACGAAAAGGGCAAGGAAGGAATCACATATGGCTGAAAGAAACCAGAATGCTCATTCATTTGCCAATATAAAAGCTGAGAGCTTTGAGCTACATTGTCTGCCATGCCTAAACCAATTAAAGTAGATGAGGAATTAGTAATGGGCCATGACGAGGGCCAGTCTTTGCCAGCTATGCATGACCTGTCAGCACCAGTGTCCAATAATCCCGTGAAGGGGTGTCCATTAACATATATTGTCTGTAAAGGTCTCTGTTTTGTAATGGACTGTGTCCAAGCCACGACCTCGGTGGAGCCGAAACCACCTTCTCCCCGTTTGTCTTTTAAAACTGGGTTTGGAAATTGGACATAATTTAAAATTAGAATTTGAGCTATTCTTTGATCTTTGTGAATTTGAATAGTTTCCTTTAACGGACGGATCATAACTTTGACTCGGCCTGTAAAATCCGCATTAACAATACCTGGCAACACCTCAAAATTCTTTTTGTAATTTGAATTTCGACCAATTATTAGTCCTACCGAGCCAGCCGGCAGCGGTCCCTTTAAATAAGTTTCAACTAATTGCACATCTTCTGCGGAAGACAATAAAACATCCTTGAAGGCAGCTAGATCCAAACCAGCACTGCCCGGGGTGCCCCGGGGGAGGTCATGAACTGACACTTGGGGAGGGGAATCGGGCTTAGGGGGTTGTTGATGAGACCCTCCTTCTTTAACGGGGCTGAGGGCTTGCCCCTCTGGAAGTTTTTTGAGTCAATTGACTGTTTAGAATTAGGGGTTAATTTATGGCCATCCTTATGCCATTTAGAACGACATTCAGTGGCCCAATGATTGCCTTTTTTGCAACAAGGGCATAGACCTGGGGTATTAGGACGTTTAAGGTTAGCAATTACCTGGGCCTTGTTTAGGCAATTTTTAGAGGTATGGCCTGTCTGGCCGCAGTTGAAGCATGTAATCTGATTGTTACGTCGCCCATGAGGCATTGACTGAACAAAAGTGGCGAAAGGTTGTCCTTTCATTGCTGCAGCATATGCAATGCCTTGAACAACCGCTGGGGAAGCATCTAAACAAACTTTAATGTAATCTTGAAGTGTACCAGTTTTTCTTATGGGTCTAATTAATTCTTTACAAAGGGAATTAGCATTTTCCCATGCAAGTTGTTTAAACAACAAATCCCGTGCTTCGGAGGATGGAAGAACCTTATCCAGAGCAGTTTCTAATCTAGCTACAAAATCCTGGTACATTTCATCCTGGCGTTGGTGTATATCAGTGAGATTAGTGGGTTTGTGCTCAGGTGAAGGTAAATTTTTCTAGGAGGCAACTGCTAGTTTATTAATTTCAACTAGGACTTCTTTTGGAAGGGCAGCCTGTCTGCGTACCTCAGTATATTTGTCTGTTCCCATGAACATGGAAAGAGAAATTTTTTCAGCTTTGACCATATCATCATGTTCCTTAAGGAAGGCATGTACTTGGTCCTCATATTCCATGCGAAATAAAACATACATTCCTGAAGGAAGAACAGCTTTGGCAAGATTAAGCCAATCATAAGGGGTCATCCAAGTGGCCGACAACATATCAATAATTTGATAAGTATAAGGGGAGTTATGTCCTGTTGTCTGAACAGCTGTCTGTAATTCTTTAAGAGTTTTTATAGGAATAGCTTCCCGTGCAGGGCCATCATCATCGGCGCGAGTCAAGGCCGGAGGTCCAGTCACGGGAAAGGCAAATGAAAAATCTCCCGTTTTTTTACTGGCCTCTCTTGCTGATCCTAGAATGCCACCTAGTGGTCCTTGAAGGACACAATCATGAGCAAGATTTTTATGTAATGCAGTTTTGGGTTTGGTAACGATTGGAAAAAGAGTGGTGGCTGGGCAGGAGGGCTTATCATTTTTGAAAGTTAATTTATCTAGCATTTCAGTATATTCATGATCATTAAGCTCATCCTCCGAATGGGAAAGGGATTCTTTCAGTATGGGAGCGGAGGCTTGAGCGAGTGATGATGTTTTTTCTAGGTCTTTGTTATTTTTAAGATTATCCTGAACCTCTTTCTGTTGACTGTCCCACAATTCTGCCTCAGTGTCATCAACCAACAAATCCCTAATCTGTACCCACAAGGACAAAGCCTGTATCGGGACTTGAGATGTTCCATGAAGGTCATAGAATTCTTGTACTTCTTTTCCTACTTTTTTCCAGGTTTCTAGTGATAAACTGCCTTGTTCTGGAAACCACGGGCATACCCGCATTATGAATTCATAAAGTTGCAACAAGACTTTTTTATTTACTTTAATACCGTGTGCTTTAATCATGTTTTTCAGTATAGAAAGAAAAAGATCTCTGTTTTTGGTCTGTTGTTGACCCATGGCCTCGTGGTGCTTTTGTTCACTTGCCCAAGATTTTTATTTCAACTGTGCTGTCCGGCCCGTGTCCCTCGCGGGAACTTGCGGAGGCGTCTTAGCTAAGGTCTGTCCGTATAAACCCCGGACCAGGCTGCTCCAAAGAGCAGATGACCGTTATGCCATATGACGTTCCTCCACGGGAACCGCGGGTGCAGCCCACTCAGACTCCGTAGCCACGAGGCCGTGGAGCCGTATTCATGCACTCTCTCACACACTCAGCACCACGAGAATATTTACACTTAGAAGAACTTCTCACTGTCTCAAACTGATCACCCTTTATCAGCGAGCTCCGGACGCCCCAGTGAGGATCCTATCCCTGACTTTTAAAAGAGGGTATTTTTAAGGGAAAAATTCACTCACACACTCACACTAAGAAGGAGATAGCTTACCCAGTGCAACCTCTTCGTTACTCACCTCTTTGTTTAGGTGGACAACTCAGCAAAATTTGAAGTCGTGCCCCACGTTCGGGCGCCACCTGCCGCAGACCAGCACAGCAGTAGATGATGAGGCCGTCTCAGGGTTGAGAGACTGCGCAGGGTGGTCAGGGATTCGGCTAAAGAAATGACAAACAGACACACTTCAAGAGAGAGTGTATATCTGAGTGTAATTTTCTTTGGGTTAGTGGCCAGTATTTATATGTTCTCTAAAAGCATAGGAACAATGAATATACTTTTCTCAAAGTAGTATTTTTATCATAAAAGCTAACAAAGCCAAGGACAACAGAGAAATCATTAAACTAACAATTCTATTGTCACACAGAGTTTAGTGATGTTTCATTTGTATTAGCCTTTATATTTTTATTTTTTAATTAGCAATTAATGACCAGAAAAGGGGAAGATTTTAGAAAGACAGTTGTAGCAGAATAAAGTTTGTAGGCCTTGAGAAAGCGAGATAAGGTTCCAGGTGGTCAACATTTCTTTTAATCATCTCTGTGGAGGCTTCTGGTGGTCGTTATCTCTTGGCAGGCATTCGGCTTTTCTGCAACTTAGGGAGTTTGCTGTTCTCCCCTTGCGCGCATGGTTCCTTGCCCACACAGGACCTCAGGGACCATGGCAACAGCCATTAGCCCTGAGGGTCACTGCAGGGGGAGGTGCAGCAGTGAAGAGTTTAGAGCTGATTCCCTGGGGAAGGAGCCTTCAACCCTGGAGTCAGCAGGGAAACAGCAACCCGGAGTCAGCAGGGAAACAGCAACCCTGAGCCACAGACCAGCTTTCGTCAAAATGTCGTGTTAGGAGTCCCTGAAAAGACGAGACAGCCTAGGTGAAACATTAAGGGCTGAGGGGAAGGGGATGAGGTAGTGAGGAGACACTGACACTGGATGAGGTGCAAGTATCTTCTACTGAGGGGCTCAGCAGGCCTTTATTTATATATTTTTTTGGAAGCAGTGAGATGACATCATCATGTGCATAGAAACAAAGCAGAAACAATCAGTGCATCCCTTAGACTTTTTGTTGCTGTGTGCCTTCCGCAAGAAAGCAGACTTCAAGGTTAATAGATAAAAAAAACTAAGCCTTACACTAAAACTCATTATTTCAGTTAAACAATTTCCTAAGACAGTTGATAGACATTGGTACACTCCTATCAGCTAAAGCCTAAGCATCAAAAGACTCTTCTATGCTTATGGCCTTCAGCCGGAGACCAGCTGCTTCTCAGCTATCAGAACTTTTTCTACCTAGAAACTCCTTAGCACAATTAACTTCATTTAAAAACTTTCCTAAGAAAATTCTAAAAAAGCAAAAGAAGGACTTATTATAATCGTCCTGGATTGCTTGTCAGGTAGGCCAAATTTACAGTGTTTAATTTTTAAGCAGGTATTTTTCCGTGCCATGTGCTTATAATATTCTTATACATATACTTCATTGCCCAATGTACTTTCTGAGAGCTTTTTTCTTATATGACCAAGAACAGAAAACAAAGGGATATTAAATCTTCAGCTCCATGGTGTGAGGCTCTTTGGAAATCTTCGGCCCCACAGTGTGAGGCCCTTTTCTTAGCTGCTTGCCAGTGTCTCACCTGGCTGGGGCAGCAAGGCCCCCTGCAGCAACCCTGGGTCAAGGTCTCATCCCCTGGAGACTGAGGAGACTGGTATGTTTGTGGACCCACCCTGGTCCTTGCAACCAGCTGCTATGGCTTGGACACTTGCTCCTTCCTGAACCAAAATTTATGGTTAATAGTGGGGAGGGACCATCATGTCAGCGTGTGCTTGGGGAAATAATTAAGACACTGAACCTCACTCTGGATGGGGCTCCCTTTTGTGTGTGATTTAGGGGAATAATTTCACATCTCTTCAGATCTGTGTTACCAAAGCAGATACTTTCTCTTCTACTCCCTGTCCCTTTGCTGAGGGCTATTTTTCAAATTGCAGTAACTTTGATTTACAATTCATGTAGGGAATAAGCTCCCATCTCTTCAGAGGTAGTGACCACACCTCCCCTCCACCCCAGCACCCAGAGTCCTTCCCCAGATCCATTGTGCCCCCCACACTCTCCTCCCCCTCTAGTAGCCTCATTTCCACAGTCATGTGTCTCTCGGGTTTATTTTGGTTTGGGGTTTTTCTTTCCTGACCTTTTGTTTGGTTTCTCTATATTCTGCATATCAGCAAAATTGTCTGATACATGTCTTTTTCCTTCTGACTTATGCCACTTAGCCAATCCCCTCCAGTTCCATTCATGGTGTTGTAAATGGCAAAATTTCTTGTCTTTATAGCTGAGTAATATCCATTGAGTATATATGTCACATCTTACCCCACTGCTCTGCTGTTGGGCTTAGGTTGTTTCCATGACTCGGCTGCTATACAGGGAGCTGCAGTGAGCACAGGATGCATGTGAAGAGGTCGCAGGAAAAGCTAAGGAGGTCATGGACTAGCAAGAGGGGCGGCTCCTGGAGGATTGCAGAGCGGGAGGAAATAGGGGCTTTAGGGGCTGGAGGCCAGAAGGGGGGGGACCAGAAAGGATGGGGGCAGGGAAGGGTCAGCTTGGGGGACACTGGGTGGGAGGGGTGGTTTGTGTGGAGGGAGGTCCAGGGGCTCTGGCTGTAGAGTCTGTGTTATCACCCAGCAGTGACTGCCTAGGGGACGTGAGTGTGGGGGTGTGGAATCTACTGGTTCTGTGCTGTCAGCTCTGTAACTGACCAGTAACTGCACTGAAGTTAAAGGCTTCTCCACACTGCAGGTGTGTGGTGACTCACGTTCAAGGTGAAGACGGGAAAGGAAGAGGGGAGTGGTGATTACATGTTTCCCCTCTACCAGAGCAAGCTCCCCTTATGCTGGGGTCACAGGGAGAATCCAGGAGCCCAGAGAGGGGGAGCACAAGGCCTGTGCCACCCGTTGGGGGCAGCTCTGGGCCCTGACCCCGGTTCCAGAGCCCCTCCCTGTGCTGGGAACTCACAGCCCAGTCTGAGTACATCTCAGCTCACAGCCCTTAGGCCCTGACACCATCTCAGGCACCAGGAGCCCCTGCACCAGGAGCAGTGGCCCAGGCCTTGGACTCCATGTTCCTGGAGCACAGAGGGCAGGGGTGGGAGGAGCTGGAGTCTGAGGTGGCCACAAGATCAGCCAGGAGTCGGGGCCTAGATTACTGACTAACTTTTCCCCAAAACAAAATGTGTCCCCCCTCCAGGGCCAGGTGTCTGCACTCCATACCCAAGATGCCAAGGATGGACCCTCCTGCCCCGGGTGAGACCACCCACCCCTGGAGCCTGGAGGGTGGCCCTTCCTCCCTCCCTAGCCCTGGGAGCCCAGGCCTGGGGTCCTGTCTCTTCTTCCTCCCTCGCTCCTGCCACCTCCTGCAATGACAGGAAAGGTTTGTCCTACTTTCTATTTCCTTGGTATGTCCTACACCCTTTCACTTTTAACCTATTTTTGTTTGTATTGAAAGTCTTTCTGGCACACAGAGACTACAAGTCTCCTTGATATTATCCAGTCTGAGAATCTCAGGCTTTTGGTTGGAATTTTAGTTAATTTATTTTTAACATGATATTTGATGGGGTCAGATTTGACTCTATCATTCTGATATTTATTTTTTAATTGTCTCTCATCTTTTTTATTCCATTTCATCTTTTTCTACCTTTCTTTGAACAAGCAAATATTTTGTCTGTAAAATTAATTCTTCGTGTGAGTATAGGTATATTTCAGTACTTCCTATTATATTTAAATCTGTACTTTTAATTTTTCAAAATCTACTTAATTGAACTATATCTCATAACATGTAGGAAATTTAGAGCAATTTAGTTCTATTTAGTCACTTTAATGTTATTATTGTAATACATATTAAACCAAAATACATTTTAGCCAAATAAAACTTTATAATAAAAAAGGTAATCATATCTGTTCAATAAATTAAGAAAGGTCTACAAAAAAAGAGTATTCTTTGTGTCTCTGTTGTTAGTTATTGCTCTGATGTGTGAGTTATTATCTAGTGTCATTTCTCCCGGCCTGGAAGAATTCCTTTAACATTCCTTAGGACAGAAGTGCTAGCAATGAATTCTCTGTTTTTAATTATCAATAGTGTTTTTATTTTGTCTTCTTTCTCCCCTCTTTTATTTCTTAAGATCTTTACATGAAGTGAAATGTCACAACTTGTAGAGATGACATTTGTACCAACAGCAAAGAGCTTGTAGAGAGGCTGGGCATAAGCCACCAGCAAACAGCTCCATTAGAAACACCAGGGACAGCCGGCAGTGCTCTCTGCAGGTGATGCCAGAGGCAGGGTCAGAGGCAGGTGTGATGATGAGGTCTCGGGACAGGTCTGGAAGGTATATTGAGGTCTCGAAGTCTGAGGAGGTCTGGGCAAAGATCTTTCTAGGAGTACTTACAAATCTGACCAGCAGCCGTCTATCACATGGCTCAGGCTGGCTGCTGCTCTGGCTTGTATCCTCTTAAGGGGGCTGCCTTTCAAGCCTGATTGCCCTCTTTATAATACCAGCTGTTTGGTTGGTGCCAGCTGAGCTCCAATCAGATTGGTCCATTTAGAGCCCTGAATGGTCTCAGAAACCTTGAATGGCACCTATGAGAGCTCCAATTTGAGTGGTTCACTTACAATTCTGGCACTGTATTCATAAATGAAACACTTGCCAATGTGTCCAGATGCCTGAAGTCAGGTAGTCTTACATAAGAATGTAGGCCTCTGTCATTCAGAGCCCATCTGAAAGGCCCAGAAGCTACCCACAAAGGTTCCCTCTCCCCACAGCATCAGGGATCACAGTGGGAGTGGGCTTCAACAGGGCCAGATGCTCACATGAGCACCTAGGCACCCCTCGAACACAGCCCACCAGGCTGGTCTACCACCTGCCACAGCACAGCCCAGGTCAACGCTGCTAGAGCTCTGGGAGGCCCACAGGCTGCATGTTGAGCTTGAGGCCTGACACACCATGGGCTGTTGGGAGAGACCCCACACAGCGAGCAGAAGGGCCTTAACCTGAGTCCCAAAGGCATGTGAAAAAAAAATGCATCTTGGAGGAAAACCTCTGGGTGACTGGACCTGGGGTTGAGTGCCCGGAATGTGACCTCCCTGGAGTCAGGCCTCTAGTCTCCAGTCTTAGAATAACAAGAAATAATGAGTGAAATTCCCATGTTGTACCTAGGGGGCAATAAGATTACGTGTAAGACTTGACCACCTGGCATCCACAAGCCCGGAGTAAACAGTTATCAGTAGCAAAGCAGAATAATTAATCATTTAAGATGTCATTGTGTGGTATGCTTTGATGTTATCCTTAATTCACTCTGAAACAGGGTATAATGGGCACTAAGAAAATAAAGATTCACTGCATGCTGGACATGACAGTCCCCCATGTCTGGTTTCCTTCACCATCGCGTCCCAGGTCCAGGACTCACAAGAAGTCCACAATAGGCATCTCTCCCCATGGCTTGTGTCAAACCTTGTTACTGAAGCGGGTATCAGCAAAGCTGGTCACACCCCACTGATTGCACCAGGTTGCAGGGATCCTCATCCATGTAGCTATTAGAAAATGACCACTGGCCAATTCTGTCCCCAGAGGAGAATCTGCCCCCAGAGGACAAACCCACTGGGGCTGCTGTTCCCTCTTGCAGTGGCTCCTGGCAGCGTGGATAGCACGTGACCCTTGGTGGGTCTGAGAGTGACTGGGCTGTGACAGGCCTGGCAGAAGCTGTGGTCACAGGTGATGCTCCCCGGGCCCCTGTCTCAAGGCAGATGCTGCAGGTCCCCTCTTCCAGGAGGGTCCACTCGTGGCCCTGAGGTCATGACTGTCCCCCAAGGTGGGTGAGGAAGGGGAAAAACAGAGGGCAGCGGAGACATTCAGGGAGGAGGTGACCACATCTGCCCTGGTCAAGCTGCAGGAGCCTCCTCCCTGACCTGCACACTCTCACCCTCTCCAGCCTCTGCTCCCCATGGCACTCCAGGCCTTTTTCAACATGGACCCTCACCTGCCTTCTCTGCTCCCCACACCAGGCAGGGAGGGCTCTCAGGGCCTGTCATCACCTCCACTTTCCCCCACCCCTTTCCCTGCAGCCAGGAGAGGAACAGGGACTGAGTGTCCACGATGTGCCAGGCCCTGTGCTGAGACTCACAGGCATCAGGTCACCACCCTCACTGCGTCCCTAAACTCACCACACACAGGTGAGGAAACTGATGCTCTAGGGGGGAGTCCCTGTGCGTGTGCCACCCGTGCGCTGGGGGGACAGGCTGGAGTCCAGGCCCAGGGCAAGGCCCACGCCCCTCAGCACCTGCTGCAGCAGCTTTAGCTCCTGTCTGTGCCAGCCCTGGACCCATCCGCGCCCAACATCCAAGACCCTCACCCTGTCTCCTCGGGGTGAGTCACCTCCCTGTCACCTCCTGCTCCCCCTGGGGCTCAGGTCTCCTGTCACCCCCTCATGGAGGAGGCCCAGCAGCTCCCAGGTCAGGGGCCCCTCACTCTGTGCTCCCTGGGCCCCTCTCCAGCTGGATTCTGAGTTACAGACACACAGAGTCCTGGGACTGCGCCCCAGTGCCTGGCAGGTGGCACCCCAAATATAGGTCATTTGACTTAAGAAATTAACACAGCTACATAAAGAGCAGCTCAGGAGGACATCCTGTTTCTGGTAATGACTATTTAGGACATTTCCATCAAACACATACTGAAAACAATATCTATTTATGGCATTTACCCTCCTTAAGAGCACAAAAATTTCAGATATTTCAAGAACTATTATATGAAGATTTATCCTTATTTTGTTTGAACCCAGAGGTCAGAACCTGGTCATTTCTGCAGTCTCAGGGCCCAGCCTCTGTCATCACCTCCTCTCTCCCCTTGTCTCCCTCCGTCACATGAGCAACTTCAGGAGGAATTTTTAAATTCAACTTAATGACATATGTTTACCTAGGCAGGTAGTGGGTGCCCATCACTAAGAGGACCCAACCCTCACTCTGCATGTTTCCAGGGGATGTGACCACACTGAGGACTCAGCCCCCTCAGCTCTGAGCCCCTTCCTCACTGCAGCTCCACAGCAGGTGCCCTGAGGCAAAATGTTCATTTTGTTTCATATTTGCCTTTTTGTCCTGCTCTTATTGTTTGCTTGGGTTAACATTTCTCTCTCTCCCACAGTTCTCTATTTCACATCATCATAACCACAAAAAAGTAATAGGACTTTTACAGTAAAAAAGAAAACACTATGTCTAATCCCTGTAGCTAATGTGGTAACAACACTCTCTTTCTGCCTCCTCTTCCAGTGGGGACCAGGACAGTCATCCTGAGCACAGCGGTGAGGAAGGGAGGGAGGGAGGTGGGGGAACCAGCCTGGGTTTATCTGAGATCCTCTCCCTGCTGCACACGGAGGGTGACCCTGGGGAGATGGGAGAACCCCAGAAATGAAAAACAATCATTTCACCCACTCCCACATTACACCTTCCTGCAGGAGCTGAGCTAGACCCTGCTCCATCTCTCCCTCCCTTCCTGGACTGTAGACAAAGGCTCAGCTCAGTAACTGGCTAATTCTGACCCTGGGCCAGGCCAGCAGGGCAAAGACTACTCCCTCCTAGCCTGTGTGACTCCGTCCAGCTCTGTTCTGAAGTGGCCGAAGCCCACAGAGGCAGTGACCCCTGGGAAACAGAGGGGCTGCCAGGCTGGAGCTCCCTGACGCCAAAGGAGATGAGCCTGGAGTGAGCATTAGAGGAGGAGAGAGGGAGCTGTTAGGGGGAGCTGCTCCCACAGCCCAGCAGGGACCCACCCAGGCTCCTTATGCCTAACCATGGGAAGAGTCCCAAACCCCCTTAAGCTCTCCAGATCCTCTTCTGCCTCAGGTCCTGCTCCAACCTGCTTCTCCACGGAACTGTACTTATTGGGGTGTTGCCTGACACTCTTCACTCTGTGGGATTTGAATTCATTTATGCTGGAGCTTGATGTGCGATTGTTCTCCCATTGTCCTATGATGTCTGCCCTGTTTCTCCTCTTACACACACGCACACACACACTCCCCTCTCCTTGGGAACCAGATCCTCACTCAGCACTGGGGGTTACTCTGACCCTCTGTCTCTGGTCCCCTCAGAGCCGCCCTCTCTGCAGTGTTTCTACTCAGCGGGGTCTGAGCAGCCCCAGGAGTCCCTGCACCTCCTGCCTCTGCCCTTGTGGGAAACCAGCCCCTCACCCTCATGACAGTGAGGAGACCAAGGCAAGTCCTGAGATCAGTGATGGATGGAGAGGACAAGTTATTATTTTTCTTGGTTTAAAATTTTCTTTATTACTGTATTTTTGAGGTAACAAGCGTTTACACACTGCACGTGACTCAAAGTCGGAGACTTCCTTCCTCAGATGCCTATGCATCTGAGGTTCCCTCACCCCCACCTCCAATGCATCCAGAGTCCTCCCCTGTGTCCTCTGGGCCTTCTTACTCCGTTTGCTCCCCACCCTCAACCCCCTCTGATGCCTCAGTTCTGCTGCCAGACTCCAGTGTTTGGTTAGGTTTTCTCTGTTCCTTTGCTGGGTTTCTGTATATTACACATATGAGTCATGTCATCTGGCATTTGTGGTTCTCCTGATTTATTTCATGTAGCGTATTTTTACCCATTTCCAACCATGTTGCTGTAAATTCAGGATGTCATGGACCTGCCACAAGAGTTTCCATCATCTACTTTGTGCACATGAATTGTTTCCATAATTTGGCTATTGTAACTATTGTTGCAATGAACACAAGAGTGCACATAGCCCTTGAAATGAGCTTTTACATTCTTTGGATAAATCCCAAGCAATGGATGCAGGGGCCTCTGGCAGATCTATGTGTAATATTTTGAGGAAACGCCATACTGCTTTCTAAGGGCTGGACCAGTTCTCACAATAGTGTATGAAGGTTTCTTTCCCCCCACCTTGCCAACACTTGTTGTCTCTGGTCTTGTTAATATGAGCCCCTCACGGGTGCAAAGTGGTATCTCATTGTGGTTCCGAGCTGCATCCCCTGATGATGTGTGATGGGGAGAATTTTCCATGTGCCTGTGGCCATCTGCATCTTCTTTGGAGAAGCGTCCACTCAGCTCCTCTTCACATTTTTGATTGGGTTGTTTTCTGGGTGTTGAGTTATATGTATTATTCATATATCCTGGATGTATGATATGCAAATTATTTCTCCCACCCCATAGGGTGTCTTTACATGTAATGACAGTTTCCTTCACTGGGCAGGAGCTTACATTTCTATGTGTCTCCACTGATCTGTCTTTGCCTCTGTTTCCTTGGAGCACAGAGGATATCGAGGCCAGTGAATCTACTGTGTAGGACACAATATTGTGTCCATGTCATTGTACATTTGTCTAAAACCCACAGCATGGACACCGCCAAGAGTTACCACAATGTGCAGCCACAGGCCGTGAGAGATGATGATGAGCAGGTTCATCATGTGACAGACGTGCCACTCTGGGCTTAGCATGTGATTAGGACATGATGCAATTGAAGGGATTTTACTAGGATTTAATTTTGTTTTATTTATTTATTTATTTTTTTTTATAGAGGCATGCTTTATTTATTTATTTATTTGTTTGTTTTGTTTATACATGCACTGGGTACAGTCAGAAGCGCGGGAGGCTGAGAGAATTCACCAGAGCCAGAGCGGGGAGCAGAGCAAGCAGAAGGACCGAAGTACACTGCTGAGGGGAGCAGCGGGCGGCAGGAGAGGTCTGCGCGCCATGTGGGACCCTCCTCCGGTGGCCGGGGAGCAGCCGGGGATCGAACCGGCGCCGCAGAGGCTGCGGGCAGCTTCGCAACCCAGCGCTCAACCGCTGCGCCACCGGGGAGGCCCATAGGATTTAATTTTGAAAGTATTATTTCATGAGCACAGAAGAAAAATGTTATACTCAAGAATTTACATAGCTAAATGAGTAACACCCCTTCCCACCACAGCCCTCCAGTGAGCCAGGTCATCTGCTCAAAACCAGTTAGCTATTTATCATTTCTTTCCAGAAAATTATATCTATGCCTGTATCTAGTCACTAACTATATTATTGTATAAGTACAAGAGTGTAAGACACAGAGTGGGACAAATGACTGCAAATCAGATCATGTGTCTGATAAAGACATATTATAAATGAAATCTTACATCCTGACAATAAGAAAGGAAATGATCCAATGCAAACAAGGGACAAAAGACTTCACCAATGAAGGATACAGAGGCCAAATAACTGTGATGCTCAATACCACAGGTCATTAGGGAAAGACAGACTAAAAACAACAGTGATACCATTACATGCTTATTAGAAGACAAAAATCCCTTTAAAATGGGCAACAGCAAGTGCTGACTGCAGCACAGGACCCCTCATCACTGCTGGCAGGATAGGATGACCCGGTCACTAGGGACGATCTGACATTTCTTTTAAAGGCAAACACAGAACAACCATACAGTCCAGTGAGCACTGACCCTGCTATTTATGTAACTAATCTAAAAACTTGTATTTGCAAAATAATAAAGAAAGCCAAACCAAAAAACCCTGCATGAGAGTAAATATTTATGGTAGGACCACCACTAAGTGTGAGCTGCCCATAGTGACCCCTTTCGAAGACAACAATAACTAAAGAAAGAAAAATGAAAGTGGATATTTGTACACTTGATGTGTGGATGGAGAATGGCCTCCAATGGAGGCCATTGTGCCTGAGCAGCTCTGCTCACAGATGTCATCGAAGGGGAAAGTTTGAGAAACTGTCAGCCAGAGGCACTAAGGAATTGTGGTTGGACCTTCATGTGGTGTCCTGGGTGGGATGTCAGAGCATGAAAACAGCATTAGGTAAATTAACGAAATCCAAATACAGTACAGAGTTTAGTGAAAGTGCATCCATATTGCTTCCTTAGCTGCTCAAATGCACTGTGATCACGTGAGATGTTAACAATTTGGAAATGATGTGGGTCATATAGGAACCCTACTACCTTTGCTATGTTTCTGTAAATCTAACAGTATTTTTTAAATGTTGTTTGAAATTAAATTTTAAATTAAAATAACATTTAAAAAAATAGCCCTCAATAAAGTTATAGGTTGTAGAAGGAAAAATGATGAACTTGTCAGTTTTCCCAGGTATTGCTTTCAAGGGACTGGAGAGTGGAGTTCTGGGGAAAAGCTGGAAACCTCACATACAGGGAAGGCTCCGGAGTCTCCTCTCTTCTGAACCCTGTTTCTCTGACTCCTCACAGAGCATCTCACCCCCAGGACGCCGCCCTCCAGGACCCCCAACTCTGCCCACCTCAGCCCCGGCCCCGTCCTGGCGGCTCCACCAGAATCCGGAGCAGCGCGGCAGCGCCCCCGTGTGGCCGCAGGGCTGAGCACAGGAGACCAGAGCTGCCCTTTCCCCTGCTCAGCCAGGAGAGTAACTAGAGAGTAACTATGGGTACAGGCTCAGGGAAAAGCCAGGTGTCGTGGTCATAACAGTTGCTCCGCCAGGACTGAGTCCCCAAATTATACAGTTTCCCTCAATCTCTTTAGGTGGGAACTTGGACTCCAGAGTCCCTGTTATTTGTTCCTGCTTCCAGGGAAGAAAGTGCCTCTTCCTGAGCATCAGCCCCAAATTCTCCATCACTAGGGTGGGGGAGGGCCCAAATAACAGACTCTCAGGCTCTGCTTTAGACCTTCTGAGTCTTCATGCGTGTCCAGGTGACTCCTGTGCTCACTGAAGTGGGGGTTCCCTGGTCTCCGTGTCTTCTCCATGTGGGGTCAGACTGTGCAGTCAACTCTGGGGGGTCGTCTGCTCCGATTGGTCGTCACTGTGAAATCTGGGGTCCCATTCTGCTCCTTTCTCTTGCTTAGTCATCACTTTCTGGGTGACCCTTACCTGCTCAAGATCTTAAATATCATTGATATCACATCACCTCTCAGATCTATTTCTTACCTCAGACATTTCATCTGTGCCCCAGACTTGTCTGTCCAACTGCCAACATCATTTTTCATTTCTAAAAGATCTGATTCAACTTTCCTAAAGTGAATGCCTTGGATGCCCACATATGGCTCTTCTGGGGTCTTCCCCATGTCACTGAGGCTCCACCTCTCTGCCTGCACAGTCTGAAACTCTGAGTGTCATCCTGACCCCTTTCTCACAACCCAGCAGTAGGAAACACTGTAAAGTCCATGTCTACATATGCACAGTCCTGTCACTGCCTATTATTTCCTGCTCACCCCCAACGAAGCCACCAACCTCTCTGTCCTAGGACCTGCACTGGTTTCATCTATTTCTCTTCCTACCTCTCACCCTTCGATGATGCACAGCAGCCAGACTGAGGCACAAGAGAAGTCCCACAGGTGTCTATCTGTTCAGGTCTTGTTACCCCACATCTTACTCACAGAGTCAAAACCTCCCAACATCCTCAGGCCTGGATGATCCCTTCTCCATTGGCCTCTGCTCCAGCCCTTGGCCTCCTTGCTCATGCCAGTCACACAGACACATTCCTGCTCGGGCACCTGCACTGGAGGTTGTCCTGCCTGGACTGAAGTTCCCTGTACATCCTTGCGGGCAATGTGTCCATCAGACTTTTTCTCAAAGTTCACATCAATGAGACCCACACTGACCACGCTGGGAAGAAAACCATCCTGTCACCTTCCCACATCCCTTACCCACTTCTTTTTTTTTTTTTTTTTAGATTTATTTATTTATTTATTTATTTATTTATACTAGCACTGGGTACAGTCAGAAGCACAGGAGGGTGAGAGCACTCACCAGAGGCAGAGCAGGGAGCAGAACAGGCAGACTGATGAAGTACACTGCTGAGGGGAGCTGTGGCAGCAGGAGAGGTCTCCGCGCTATGTGGGACCCTTGCCCAGCGGCCGGGGATTGAACCGGCGCTGCAGAGGCTGCAGGCAGCTTCACAGCCCAGCGCTCAACTGTTGATTCACCGGGGAGGCCCCCTCACCCACTTCTAACCAGACAGGCAGGGTTTACTGTCTGATTTACTGCCACACAGTCCCCAGTCTCCCCTCCCACTGGGACACACTGTCCACAGGCTGCAACTTGTGCATATTTTTAGTTCATTGAGGTTTCCTAATTGCAAAAACAGTCACACATCTGGTGCAACAGTTATCAGTTGTGTCATCAGTGTAGAGCACTTCCCCATTCTAGAAACAGTGTGACACATTACACAGGTGTATTTCACTGAAAAAGGGGTTCCTACATTTTTATTTTTTTATTTTATTTTTATATTCCCCATACAATTGCACCCCCCTTATTTTGACTCCAATCCCTCCTTTCTCTGCCCCCCAGCCCCATAGTGTGACCCTGGTTCATAGTTGTTTGTTGATTTTGATTTTTTCTTTCTTATAGTTATTCTTTTTCCTGGTCCCTAATTTAGGTTTTCTAGATTCCTGCTATGAGTGAGACCATCCGGTATTTTTCTGTTTCTTTCTGGCTTATTTCGCTGAGCATGATCACTTCCAGCTCTATCCATGTTGCTGCAAATTGCATGTGTTTATCTTTTTTGAATGCTGAGTAATATTCCATGGTGTATATGTACCACATCTTCTTGATCCAGTCATCTATTTTTGGGCTTTTGGGTTGTTTCCAAAGCTTAGCTATTGTAAATAGTGCTGCTATAAACATAGGGGTGCAGGTGTTCTTTGGAATTGATGTTTCTGTGTCCTTTGGGTAAATACCTAGGAGTGGAATTGCTGGATCATATGGAAGCTCTATCTTTAGTAGGTTGAAGAATCTCCACACAGCTTTCCATAGTGGTTGGACCAGTTTGCACTCCCACCAACAGTTCAGGAGAGTTCCATTTCCTCCACATCCTCGCCAACATTTGTTGTTGCTAGTTTTTTTAATATGTGCCATTCTCACTGGTGAGATGGAATCTCATTGTAGTTTTGATTTGCATTTCCCTGATTGCAAGTGATGTTGAACATTTTTTCATATGCCTGTTGGCCATTTGCATTTCCTCTTTGGAGAAGTTTCTTTTTAACTATTCTGCCCATTTTTTGACTGGATAATTTTGTTTTTGTTGAGTCTCATCAGCTCTTTGTAAATTTTTGTGATCAGTCCTTTATCATTAGTGTTGTGTGCAAAAATGTTCTCCCAGTTGGTGGGGTTTCTCTGTTTTTGTTATTGTCTCTTTTGCTGTGCAGAAACTCTTTGATTTGATGTAGTCCCAGCTGTTTATCTTTGCCTTCACTATCACTGCTTTGGGTGATGTGTCTGTAAAGATGTCTTTGAGGTGCATGTCATGTAGTGTTTCGCCTGTTATTTCCTTCTATATATTTTATGGTTTCAGGTCTTATGTCTAGTTCTTTAATCCATTTTGAGTTGGCTTTTGTGCATGGTGTGAGGTAGTAGTCAAGTTTCATTCTTTAGTATGTAGCGACCCAGTTTTCCCAGCACCATTTATTGAACAAAGTTTCTTTGCTCCAGTGCATATTCTTTGCTCCTTTGTCAAAGATTAGTTGACCATAAATCTGTGGGTTTATTTCTGGGTTTTCTATTCAGTTCCTTTGGTCCGTGTGTCTGTTCTGGTTCCAATACCATGCAGGTTTGATTATTATGGCTTTGTAGTATAGTTTGAAATCTGGGAGAGTGATGCCTCCATTCCCTTCTTTGTTCTTTAGGAGGGTTTTGGCTCTTCAGGGTTTTTGGTGGCGCCATATGAATTTCATCAACATTTTTTCCATTTCTTTGAAGAATGACATTGAAATTTTAATTGGAATAGCATTGAATCTGTAGATTGCTTTTGGTAGGATGGCCATTTTGATAATGTTAATTCTTTCGATCCATGAGCAGGGGATGTCTTTCCATCTCTTTGTGTCTCCTTCTATTTTTTTTTAACCGTGTTTTATAGTTTTCTTTGTATAGGTCCTTTACTTCTTTTGTTAGGTTTATTCCCAAGTATTTGATTTTTTTTTGTTTCAATAATAAAAGGAATGGTTTTCTTGATTTTTTTCTTCAGATTTATTGTTTGTGTATAGGAAGGCTACTCATTTTTGTGCGTTGATTTTGTATCCTGCCACTTTACTAAACTTATTAGTTTTTCGGGTTCTCTGTATATTATCATATCATCCACACTATGTTTTTATTTTTAAAATATATTTTTGCATACAAGAATTGGGTGTAGGTTGGTGAGAGGATTCACCAGAGACAAGAGTAGGGAGCAGAACAGGTAGATTTACTGGAACGCACTGCCAAGGGGAGCAACAGGCAAAACAGAAGAGGTCTGTTGTGCCATATGTGGGTTAGCTTCCTGGCTGGGGATTGAACTCAGGGTACAGAAGTGATAGAGCTGAGACTTAACCCTTGGGCCACCAGGGAGGCCCAGGTTCCTAGGCTTATGGGTCCTATTTTTCAGCCAACTATGAAGGTAATTGACTCTATCAACCCATGGGTCTCGATTAGCACCAGCACTGGGGTTACTACATTTAGGGACAGGGTTACAGGGAGAGCCTGTAGAGAAAAATAGAAATCTATCAGGAACTTATCTAAACCCATCAGGACATTATCAAATCCTCCTCTATAGTAATAGCAGATTTTGTTGGAAAAGGTAGAAAGAATAATCCAGAAAAAAGCCCTAAATGAGGCCAAAAATCAGATGAATCTGGAAATTCATCTCACCAGACTCCTGTGTGGGCCTTGTGGGGACAATGACAGGTGCCTCGTGCTGCTGTCAGAGACAGGGACCATGAAGACATGAGGCCTGGTCTCTACACATCAAAGAGAACAGGCATAAAGAAAACAACAACAACAAAAAGCAAAGCAGCAAATAGGAATACACAGAAAGGCTAGAGCCTAAGCTGAGCCCGGGCTTACCCAGCCTCACAAGCACTCCCTACCCAGAAATGACAGCACAAGGCCAGGTAGGTTCTGAGTCCCTATGATTACAGGCCCTTCTGGGACAGGTGCTACTGAAGGACAAGGACAAAGGAGCAGAGACGATCCCTGAGGAGGGACCACATCAAAGCCCATGACTCACTGAGCCCTGACTGGACACAGGTCCCGTCCCCCTCGGCTCCTACAGCCTCTCCCGCCCCCACCTGCGCAGGCTCAGCACAGCAAACACGTGATTCTGAAAGATTTCCCATTTATTTCATCTCAAATTTTAGGAATCATTTTTATTAGCCCCCCAAACCCATCAGGCAAGCTTACTAAAAGTAATTCCAGAACTCAAATTATTATTTCAAGGAGGAAGTAGTTACTATTCTTGAGGAAGACACAAAGATGCAGACTAAGCTGCTTGTGCTGGAGCAGGAAAGTCATCAAGTGGAGACACAGGTCAGTGTGGGGAGGGGCCTGGTGGGCACAGCTGGGCCAGTCTCCCCACCTCCTCACATTATCTCATAAGAACAGAGACACATTCCGGTGCCTTTTTCAGCAAAGAAAACCAAAGGATCTTGAAGTTACAAAGTTGGGGTGAGAAGAAATCCTGCATCACTCAGTCCCCACAAGGCAGCTGGCTCACACTGTGAAGGAAAAGGATCATAAAAAAATTCAAAGACATGCATTAACTGTCAACATTCTCGATAGTCCACCGCATCCTTCTATCCTTCTTGATAGTCCACATCCTCAGAATGTTCCCCTCCCAGCTTCCCCATAACCTGGTCCCATCCTCTCTGCCCCAGCCCCTCCCACCACAGGGCTCTAGGATCTCACCTTCTCTAGCTTTGAGAGACACTCTTCAATGGTCTGGAAATTGTCTCTGCCTGGGGGAAAACAAAACAGATCCTGGTTAGACCCACAGATAGATGAGACCACAGGAGGGACTGATGTGGGTGACTCCCCCATGGGCTCCCTCTACACTGTCCCCAGGGGCTCAGGGACCAAACACCTGATCCACACTTACCTGTAGCCTAAGTGTAGCTTCCTCCTTATCCTCCTGTGGGAAGAAGCATCATATGATACCAGGAAGGAGTCAGGCTATGAAGTCCTAAAGGAATCCCCATTTCTGGACCACAGGGAAGTTTCCAGAACTGCGACTGGACACTGAGGGTAAGACCAGGAAATACAAAGAAAGGAGACGAGAGAGAACCGGACCAACTGCCTCCTGGTTTGCCCTCAGCAGGGACTGCCCTTCTGCCATTTGCTGGAATCAGGGCCCCAGCACCAGAATTATCAAGGTGAACAATCTGTGATTTACTTTCAAAAGTGCTTTACAAAACAGGATTAGCAATCAGCTCTACACTGGGCAACACACATGTGGACGAGATCCCCCACTCCCTTCCCTGAGTGCTTCTTCCTCCACATCACAGCTGCAGCCACCACAGCTCCAGTGAGCACAGCTCCAAGGAGAACCAGGCCAGCAATGATGCCAGTGGTGGAGTCGGTAGGGATGGTGGGCTGAGGAGACGGCACTGGAAAGGAAGGGAAGGTAGACTCTGAGCCCCAGGTCTCCATGTGATGCTCTGAAGGTCTCCAGAAGAGCTCCTCATCCCACTGAGAAGAGGCTCTGTGCCCATGTTCCCCCTCTTTACCCCATCTCAGGACTTGGGGCTCCAGCAGTCCCTCATGCTGCACACGGCACGTGTATCTCTGCTCCTCTCCAGAAGGCACCTCCACAGCAGCCCACTTCTGGAAGGTTCCATCACCCCCAGGCCTGGTCTCCACCAGCTCCATGTCCTGGGTCAGGTCCTCCCCATCTCGCTGCCAGGTCAGTGTGATGTCCGCAGGGTAGAAGCCCAGGGCCCAGCACCTCAGGGTGACCTTCTGGTCAGAGGTGGGGTGGTGGGTCACGTGCATCTTTGGGGCATCTGAGAAGAAGGGTGAGAAATTTAACACTCTGGGTTTTTCTCTCATGGACCCTGAAAAAGCCTCATGTGACCATCCTCAGAATGGACAGGGCAATGAGTTTTGAGTGAGGAAGCACAAAATTTGGAAATCAGCCTGGTCTGGGGAGTCTTAGTCCTCAGAAAGTCTTAGTCCTCAGAAAGTTCTAGAATTAGGATGACAGCTCTGGATACGAGGATGCAGTTCTCTAAGGAAGAGAGTAAAGTCTTTTGCTCCTGACCTGGGATCAGATCTGGGTCTCAGATCTGGGACTCAGATCAGAAAAATGTCTTCAGACGGGTAACAAGACCCTGAGGGAGAAACTGATGGTTCCCAAGAGGGCTGCCGGATCAAAAGGATCCGGTGAAGGGTGATTCCAAGGCTGGGCTCCCCTAAGGCTCAGGAGAAACTGGATCCCTTAACCGTTCTGAGGAAAAGTGGGGTCCTCTGGGGAGTCAGGAAACCCAGGGGGATCCTCCTCCCCTGACCAGAGAGAGGGCGCTGCTGTGACCCTGACTCCACCCTCCCTGAGGGGGGTTGGGAGACCCGAGGCCCCTCTTACCTGAGCGCTGCAGCGTCTCCTTCCCGTGCTCCAGGTACCTGTGCAGCCACTGCACACACGTGTCCTCCAGGTAGTTCCTGAGACGCTCTGTCTCCCCGGCCGCCTCCCACTTGCGCCGGGAGATCTGCGCGGCCGTGTCCGCCGCGGTCCAGGAGCGCAGGTCCCCGTTCAGGGCCAGGTAATCGGCGCCATCATAAGCATACTGACTGTACCCGCGGAGGAGGCGCCCGTCGGGCCCCACGTCGCAGCCAGACATCCTCTGGAGGGTGTGAGAGCCTGTCCCCGCCCCGTCACCCCGCGTCACCCCGCGGTCACCCCGCCCGTCCCCCTCCCCGGGAATAAACCGAAACTGACGCGGGAACCTCGCGGGGAACGTCCCGGGGCTCGCCCGGGTCGAGGGTCCGGCGGGTCCCCCTGCCTCGGGGGACGCTCGGGCCGGGGTCTGGGGTCCCCGCCCGCCCGCGGGGGTGGGGTCGTGAGCGCCCCGGGCCCGCCCCGCTCACCGGCCGCGCTCTGGTTGTAGTAGCCGCGCAGGACGCGCAGGTTCACTCGGAACGTCTGCGAGTGGCCCTTCACTCTCCGCGTCTCCCCCTCCCAGTACTTCGGATCCTCCTGCTCCATCCAGGGCGCCCGCGGCTCCATCCTCTGGCCCCGGGAGTCGCTGTCGAACCCGACGAACTGTGTGTTGTCCACGCACCCCACTGCGATGAAGCGGGGCTCCCCCGGGCCGGGCCGGGACATCGCGGTGAAGAAATACCTCAGGGAGTGGGAGCCTGGGGGCGGGAGGGAGACCCGGGCTGAGCCCAGTGCTCCTGAGGGTCCCGGGGAGATGGGGCGGGAGGGGAGGAGGGCGAGGGGCCTCCGGAGGTTGAAATGGGGCAGAGAATGAGAAGGCTGGAGATTCAAGGGGGTAAGAGGAGGAGGCTGGGAGGGACAGAGAGGGGTTTGGACAGGGTGAGGGGGACCAAAGGGTCTGAGATGGGGAGATGCGCCTTTCTCCCGCCAGGGTTCCTCTGGTTGCCCCCTTGAAGGCTTTTCTGCCCTCCCACCATTAGGATAGATGATGGATCCCTTGCAGTCCTGAATGCATGCCTGATGGCGGGCACCTGGAGTAGGGTGTGGGCATACGTAAGTGGGTACACCTGGGCTGAGAGACTGGGATTATAAGGGCAGCATCACAGGGACGCCAGCAGAACGAACAGGAGAAAACCAGAGAATGCCAGAGAGCCCACAGTGAAGACTTGCTTGGGGCTAGTAGTCCTGCCAGCCTCCTGGCCCCCCAGCACCCCTGCCTGCTCTGTACCTGGTAAATCCCAATAAAAGCCCGAAAAGCCACGGAGGACTCTCTAGGACTCCTCCTTTACCCCGTCTGCTCGGGTCACAGAAAACCTGCCATGACACCCCTCCTCAGAGGCTGTAGGGTAAATGGTTTTCAGGCTTTTCTGCCCTCCTGGGATTAGGATTGCCCTGCCTGATGGGGCACCTGCAGTTGTTACATTGTTGTGTTTTTAACTTCTGTGGGCCATGGGTGCAGTATTGAGATACTCCCCAAGAGAGGCAGAGGCAGAGAAAGAAGGAGGTGGGGGAGGGGGAGAGGAGGGGGGGTAAGAGAGGGGGAGAGAGGGAGGGGAAGGGGGAGGGGAGGGGGAGAGAGGGAAGGGGAGAGGGGGAAGAGGGAGAGAGAGGGAGGGAAGGGGGAGGGGAGAAGAGGAGAAAGCCAGAGAACCCAGAATGAAGACTTGCTGGGGGCTTTGAGGCCTGCGGGCCTCTTTCCCCCCCACACACACACACACCCACCCCTGCCTGCCGCATACCTTGTTGCTGCACTACATGTAAATACTCAATAAAAGCCTGAGAAAGCCACTGAGGGCTCCAGGACTCTCCTTTACCCATCTGGTCTGCTCAACTCATAGGAAACCTGCTCTGTGGCCATCCTGGTAATACAGAGACCTTTTCCCTCCGGAGCCTGCACTCACCTGCCCAGGTCTTTGTCACCGCCAGTGCCCCTGAGAGCAGCAGCAGGAGAGGTGGGGGCCCCATGACTGGTGCTCTTGAGTTCTGGGGAGTCTCTGAGTGCAGACTGGTAACAGCTGTGATGCTCATTGGCTGCTCTAGAGACCCTCCCGGCAATGGGGAGTGACATTTGGGGGTTGACACAGGTTGTGAGAGATAGAAGTGAAACTGAGGACATGGGGAATCCAAAATAGAAATCTTACCAGTCCCTGAGAGTAACACCTGGCACCTGGAACTCTACTGCCTCCACCTCTCCTGTACCAAGACCTTTGTCACACCGTGTCCCTAAGTCCAGGCCAGGATCTGGGCCAGTGATTTTCAAGCTTTTTCGTTTCAAGATCTCTGCACAGTTTCACAAATTAGCAAGGACCCCAGTATAATTGTAGGAGGTTGTAGGGTAAGTGATTTTCAGGCGTTTCTTCCCTCCCTTCATTGGGATTGCATGTATGATGGGGGCACCTGCATTTTGTTACATTGTTGTATTCAGTTGTCTTGTTTACTTCTGTGGGCCATGGCTGCAGTACTGATATATTTGCTAAGAGAAGCAGAGGCAGGTGGGAGAACGGGAAAGAGGAAAAGAGAGAAGAGAGAGGGAGCCCAGTAAACAGTGAAGATTTACAGGGGCATGAGAGACCTAGAGGCCTCCTGCATGCCCCCTGCACCCCTGCCTGCCACGTGCCTGGTTGCACATGTAAAAGCTCAATAAAAGCCTGAGAAAGCCACCGAGGGCTCCAAGCCTCTCCTTTACCGGTCATGGAGATCCTGCTCTGTGCCTTCCTGGCACTACAGAGGTTATGCTCTCAGTATTTACTACATAAGGAATAAAAACAATTTAATGTATTTTTATTTCATTTAGAATAATAACCCAATGTGTGTACAGTGTCAAATATAGATGTTTACAGTAAATAGGGTAATGAGTGCATCTTTTATAGCTTCTATTTGTGCAGTTTTTTTCTTTGTCTCACTAGAGGAATGTTGGATTGTCATAGTTCCTCCTGATTTAGTCTTTGTTTTGGTTGGCCAATGAAAACCTACAGAGCCTCTCTGAATATGTGAAAACATCATTTTGTGCTTTTCAGATAATTATGAATATTCAACTTTGTTCCACTTCTACAATAAATTGAAACTATACAAGTGCATTTTCAAATGTCATTTGCAAAGGGAGTGGTAGAATGATATCATTAAATGTTTTCTATTCTGTTGCATTAATTCCATAGGCCTCTCTTGATTATTGTTGAACTAATACATGATTTTCAAAGTGATGCACGTCTTACCAGGTTATATGATCTTTATGTTAATTATTCTAGAATCAAATTTTGAAAATCATACATGTTTTTCGTGCCAAAAATCCCCAAAGAAAAGTAAATGGCTACTGGAAGTTGTCATTTTATAGCTATGGGACACAATTTTTCACTATCTGGTTTTCACTTGGCGCTTGTACTTTTATCAAGGCAGTTAATTACTGCCATTTATCTACTGTCAGTTGATTTTATTAAATGGACAGCTCACATTCATTTTCTAGAAAGTGTGTACAGGTTAACCAAATCCAAATAATGATAGTTTATGTCATTCAGCTATTCAAGTAAAGATGGTAGTACCCTACTTCCCATCCCCCCTCCCCCCAAAAAGGTCTAATTCACCTCATACAAATTACTTTCCTTGGGTCATAGCACTTTGGATTGTGGCAGAAGTGACTTACATGTGCTCTATGTCATCAGAAACTGGGTTTCCTGTGTCTCCAGATTCTTTTCTCTCAGGCTGGAGGAGATGCTCTCTGCTTTCCTGAGCCTCGCTGTCCAGGACCCCACAGCTCTTCACACTGGACAGGGTGGTCTCTGTCTACTTCCCTGGTCCCTCCCTCCTGCTCCTGTGCAGCCCTTCTCCTCTGGGCTGCCTGGGGGAGGTTGACAATGACTGTTCATCTCCAAACTTGAGGCCTCATTTCAATGCTTTTCTGTTTCTCATTGTTAACAACAGCTGCCAGTGTTTTTTATTCCCTTATTCCCTCCTGATCTGAAAATGCTTTGTTTTTAACATTTTGTGCTTTTATAGTGCAAAGAGATTGTATCTGTAGGGGCAGGATGGCACAGAGCAGGTTTTCTATGATCCCAGAAGACTGAGTAAGGGAGGAGTCCAGGAGCCCTTGGTGGCTTTCTCAGGCTTTTATTGAGCTTTTACATGTAGTGCAGCAACCAGGTACACAGCAGGCAAGGATTCTTGGGGGCCAAGAGGCTGGTAGGCCACCAAGCCTTCACTCTGCATTCCCTGACTGTGTTCTCCCCTTCTCTCTCCTGCCTCTTCTTCTCTTGGTGACTATCTCAATACTCCTCCCACGGCCCACAGAAGTAAACAAGATAGGTTACAACAATGTAACAACTGCAGGTGCCCCATCAGGCATGGCAATCCTAATGGTGGGAGGGCAGAAAAGCTAAAAACCATTTACCCTACAATCTACCCCCTCAGAGTTTTCTGCTATACAGTCTGTATGTGTTATGTACAATTTTCCCTGAACAAACATAAACACTGCAGCCATGTAAGGGCAGGACTGGACGACAGTGCAGGTTTTTTGATCCCATACAGACCGGATAAAGGAGGAGTCAGTCCTCAGTGGTTTTTGCAGGTTTTTATTGGGGTTCACCAGGCATATGGCACGCAGGGGTGCTGGCTGGGGGGCTCGGAGGCTGGCAGGCCTCCCAGCCCCCAGCAAGTCTTCACTCTATCTGGGTCTCTGGCGTTCGTTCTGCTGCGTCTCGGCTTCTCTTTTGGCTTCTGCTTTGGCTTCTACTGCTGCTGCTGCTGGCGTCCACGTGACGCCGCCCTTAAAAAGCACAGTCTTAGCTCAGCTGAATCCCATCTACATCTGCCCATACCCTATTCCAGGTGCCCGCCATCAGGCATGCATTCAGGACAAGGATCCATCATCTATCCTGATGGCAGGAGGGCAGAAAAGCCTGATATTTTCTTTACCCTACAAGCCATAACCCACAAAAGAAAATACTGATGAAACAATACAACAGCACACAAATAATTCCAGGCAGGGCACCAACCTAGTAGCAAAAGACAATGATTGGCAGCAGCAGATGATCCACCACTTCTGCTTCCGAAGGCACTTGTAGGGTAAAGAAAATACCAGGCTTTTCTGCCCTTCCGCCATCAGGATAGATGATGGATCCTTGTCCTGAATGCATGCCCGATGGCGGGCACCTGGAATAGGGTGTGGGCAGATGTAGATGGGATTCAGCTGAGCTAAGACTGTGCTTTTAAGGGCGGCGTCACGGGGGGACGCCAGCAGCAGCAGCAGTAGAAGCAGCAGCAGAAGACGAAAGAGAAGCCAAGAAGCAGCAGAACGAACGCCAGAGAGCCCAGATAGAGTGAAGACTTGCTGGGGGCTGAGAGGCCTGCCAGCCTCCCAGCCCCCCAGCCAGCACCTCTGCCTGCCACGTACCCGCTGAACCCCAATAAAAAACCTGCAAAAAACTACTGAGGACTCTGACTCCTCCTTTACCCTGTCTGCATGGGATCGGAAAACCTGCACTGTGCCCAGTCCAGCCTTTTAAGCACTGCTCATGCAAGGGAGGGAACCACTCAGGACACACAACAGGAGCTGTCAGGCTTCCTGGCCTTGTCTGGCTGTGGTCTAGGCCACAAGCTTCACGCAGCATCCACCTTCAGGATGCACTCGCTCTTGGATTGGCGATTCTGTACTTTGGGGATGTAAGGGCAGGAATGGCCACAGTGCAGGTTTTCTATGATCCAACAGACCGGGTAAAGGAGGAGTCAGAGTCCTCAGTGATTTTTGCAGTTCTTTTATTTAGATTACCAGGTACACGGCAGGCAAGGGTGCTGGGGGTCCCGTAGGCTGGCAGGCCTCCCAGCCCCCAGCAGGTCTTCACTCTGGGCTCTCCGGCCTTCTCTTCGCTTCTCTTTTGGCTTCTGCTGTTGTTTCCGTGATGCCGCCCTTAAAAGCCCAGTCGAATCCCATCTAACTATGCCCACACCCTACTCCAGGTGCCTGCCATCAGGCATGCATTCAGGACCGCAGGGTTCCGTCATCTATCCTAATGGCGGGAGGGCAGAAAAGCCTGATACCTTTTACCTTTCCTACAGGGGGTAATCACCCAATCCTCAGGGTTTCTGTCTTTGGTCACTCCAACACTAGGCTTTCATAGCCACCAATGCGACATGCAGACCCCTGCACGCAGGCCAACACCTTGCATAAGCACATAGGTTGGGGATCCGTGGATACAGGCTCCACATGCAGCCTCCTTGGGTTCCCTCTTCGGCTGTGGGCTCCACCACAAGCCATGTTCCCCACCTGACCCCAAGGACGGGTTCCTCAACAACTCACCCTCACTCAACCGTGAGCAGGTGTAGTGCCAGGATAGGCACAGTGCAGGTTTCCTATGATCCGAGCAGACTGGGTAAAGGCGAGTCCTGGAGCCCTCAGTGGGTTTCTCAGTTTTTTGTTTAGCTTTTACATATACTGTGGCAAACAGGCACACGGCAAGCAGGGGTACTGGGGGGGGGGCAGGAGGCCAGCAGGCCCCCAAGCCCCTGGCAAGTCTTCACTCTGGGCTGCTTCTCTCTCTCTCATCTGACTTTCTTTCTCCCCTTCTCTCTCCTGCCTCTCTCCTCCTTCTGCTTCTCTTGGTGACTATCTCAATACTCCTTCTATGTCCCATAGAAGTAAATAAGACAGTTTGCAACAATGTAACAACTTCAGGCACCCCATGACGGGGCACTCCTAATGGTGGGAGGGCAGAAAAGTCTGAAAACCATTTACCCTACAGCAGGGCATCACCCACAGGTGATTTTAAGAGACTCGCTGGCCTTCTTAAATACTTAGGCTGCTTAACAGCCACTCAGGGCTTCCTAATCTCAGCACCAGATTTTGCCTTTCTAAGTTGGCTTTTTTCCTCTGCCTAGCTGCTGGACAGTCCACAGGGGGCTTTTGGCCATCAAGGCCCACTAGCCACCACCAGATTCCCATCTCCTGCAGTGTACAAACAATACCATCCTCCCCCAGGGACCCCAAAACATTAACATTACCCTGCCAAAGTGCCTCCACCTTATGGCGGGATTGTAAATCCAAGTCCATCAGTCTTTTCCTGCCTCAGCACTGGGCAAGCTCCAAATCATGGTCCTTTCTTCCCCGACAATTCTGCTGCAACAGAGGTCATGGGCCATCTCCTCCTACACTTGAGGTCTCGTCCTGCAGCTCCTGGACCTTGTCCACCTCCTGTACTCCTGCAGCATCTTCAGCTCTTTCCACAGCTCCTGGACTCTGGTCACTACCTGTGTTGCCATGGCATGTACAGCGTTGTCACAGGCAAAGACAGTCTGCTTCTCAGTCCCTCCTGAGGTCTTCAGAGGGCTCCATACCTGTCTGCTTTGAATTATCTTGCTGACTACACCAATTGTAGCTGTGGGGTGACACAGAGCAGATTTTCTATGATCCCAGCAGACTGGGGTAAAGGAGAGTCCTGGCTCCCTCGGTGGCTTTCTCAGGCTTTTTTTGAGCTTTTACATGTAGTGCAGCAACCAGGTACATGGCAGGCAGGGATTCTGGGGGACCTCCAAGACCCTGGCAAGTCTTCACTCTGGGATTCTCTGACCTTCTTTCTCCCTTTCTCTGTCCTGCCTCTTCTGCTTCTGCTTCTCTTGGTGATTATCTCAACACTCCTCCCATGTCCCACAGAAGTAAACAAAACAACTTACAACAATGTAACAACTGCAGGTGCCCCATCAAGCAGGGCAATCCTAATGGTGGGAGGCCAGAAAAGCCTGAAAACCATTTACCCTACAATATCCCAACAACTGTACTATATATATGTGTGTGTATACACACACACAGACACACACACACACATCATAGGCAGAATAAAGGAGGTCTTCCTAAATTTTGAAAGGGATGGTGGGTGGTGGTCCTCAGTCTCAGCGCAGAGCTGAAGGGCTGGGCTTCCTGTCTGCTCTGGGCAGGACCCGCTCAGCCCTTCCTCCCCTCCTCAGGATGCTGTTCTTTGTGGGGCACATGCAGGGTCTCACCCTTCTCTTCTGAGTGTGGCTATTTATTACTATATTGTAAGTTCTAACACTTTTAAGAAAAGTGTTCTTTTGTATCTCACACGTATCTCACATTTTTAGCTCTTTTCCCGTGGAAAGGTGTGTACATCCACTCAGCCCACATTGGTCAGGTGGAAATTCTAAGGCAAAATCATTCAGTGACAAGATGACAGGTCCTAGAGTAGAGGGTCAGAGCCTAAGAACACGTGACTGAGGGGGATCTGCCAAGTGTTTGATAGTGTCAGAGATTGTTGTGTATTTATTTTTGATAATAAATGATTTTGATAATAACTAATATTTGTTATTCACACACATACACCGAGAGGATTCATAAATACTCAAGAACATCCAAAAATATATGTTACATCATCCTCAGTCAACCAAGTCTTCTCTGCTCTGAACCCAGTGCAATCAGCAACTTTTCGTTTCTCTTCCCAGAAAAGTCTAGGTATGCACTGATGTGAGTGTTAGGTCTTTAAAAGAGCTTGGGCCACAAACCAGGAGGAAATATTTGCAAAATATGAATGTTATATAATACGTGTTTTAGAACATGCATGAACCCTTAAAATTCAACAAGGAATAGATAACATTTTAAAATTGAGCAAAACTCTGAACAGTTTCCAAGGAAGCTATATTGATGGCAAGTAGGCATATGAACAGAAACTCAACATCATATGTTGAAAAACATATATAAATGCAAGTGCAAATTAAAGTAACAAGGACATGCTATACACATCTATTATATGGCCTAAATCCAAATCTAGTAGAACACCCCCCTTTATCCACATAGGAGGTATTCCAAAAACCCCAGGGGATACCAGAACTACCAATAGTATGGAGCCTTCCATACACGAAGATTTCCCTGCACATACATACATATGACACATTTACTTTATAAATTAGGCACAGTGTGATTAATAACAATAACTATAAACAGGACAATCAAAATCACAACAATGTACTGTAATAAAAGTTATATAAATTTGATCTCCCTCTAAATATCTTATTATGAAAAAATTTTGAAACTAGGTTAATTTCAGGAAACTGAAGCCTTGGAAAGTGAAACCTCAGATAAGGGGGGACACTGTGTACCAGGTGCTGATCAGGATGGGGCACAACAGGGACCCCCCATTCACTGCTGGAGGAAATGCAAAATCATACAGTCACTATGGAAGAGATTTGGCAATTTCAATTTCTTTCTTTTAAGATTTCTTTTTTTAATTTATATAAGCACTGGGTACAGTCAGAAGTGTGGAAGGGTGAAAGAATTCACCAGAGCCAGAGCAGGGAACAGGACAGACTGACTGAAATACACTGCTGAGGGGAGCAGTGGGCGTGGCAGGAGAGGTCTGTCGCACCATGTGGGACCCTTGCTGGTGGCCAGGGATTAAACTGGCGCTGCAGAGGCTGCGAGCAGCTTCGCAGCCCAGTGCTCAACCACTGCGCCACCAGGGGAGGCCCACAATTTCAAATTCTTACTAAGTGAAACGCAGATTTACCCTAAAAGCTGATCACTCTCCTGCGTATTTACCCAACTCACTTGAAAACTTTTGTTTACACAAAACCTGCACACAAATGTTTACACAAAACCTGCAACCCTTAAGTGTGGGCTCCACATGGTGACTCCTTCCAACAACTGCTGTGTGGAAAGGGACAGGAGAAAGAAAGAACTTCCCAGGGAAGAAGTGTAGACACGACCTCAGCCAGGGCAGGAAGATGACATCACCAGTGAGGATCAGGTGCAGGTGACTCTCCAGGGTCTGTGCTGAGAAGGGCCCTTCATGTTTCTGTTTTTTTCCCCAACCCCATCACCCCAGTCAAACAACCTCAAATTGAGTGCCCTTCTGCAACACACCTGAGCAGTGCACCTCTAAATGCCAAGACCATCAAAACTAAGGAGAGTCTGAGAGACTGAATCAGCCAGAGGAGCCTCAGGAGACACGACTTGGACTTAATGTGACATCAGGATGGGAGCCTGGACAGCAAAAAGAAATACTAATGACACCCACATCAAGTATGGGGATTATTAATAGCATGTGACTATTGCTCCATTAGCTGTACAGATAAGCTAGAGATATCCATGTTAACAGAGAAAAGGGTGTGGGATATACAGGGATCTTGTACCAATTTTTACATAAATTGTTTTAACATGAAAACATTAAAATGTAACCCTCAGGAAAGGCACAGGGAGTGGAAGGGAAAATCATCTGCTTTGCAGTCTCCAGGGTGTGGTCATCAAGGGGCTGCAGAGAGAGCCTGTGGGGAGAGAAGATGGCGCCTCAGACCCAGGGCAGCTCCAGAGCCTCCTCTCCTCTCCTCCACTTCCCCCACCCTAGCCTGGTGCCAGGGCTGCTCAGAGGGCATCGTCATCCCCTCCCCCAGTGATGCTCAGCCCCAGCTCACCCTCTCAGCCTGAGTCACACCCACCCAGCCTCTCCCCTGGCTGCCAGACTAGGACAGCGCCGCAGCGCCCCCGTGTGGCCACAGGGCTGAGGACAGAAGGCGAGAACCCTGTGATCTCCCAGGTTCTCAGGGTCTCCCATAAGGACAGGGCTGTGCACATGACGGGGAGCCCCATACCGCTTCAGGTTCTGGGTCTGACCTGTTTCCTAATACACGCTGTCATGATGATCCATGTCAACTAATCACCACAGACTTTGGATCAGGCAGGCGCAGATCCCCAGGCCATAACAGCTGGCTCTAAAGACCAGGGTGGGCCCCACGAACATACCAGGTGCTTCAGTCTCCTGGGATGAGACCTTGACCCAGAGTCCCTGTCACTTGTTCCAGCTGCTGACTCCAGGGATGGAGGTTCCTTCTCCAGGGAATCAACACTAATCCCTCCATTCCTAGGATGGGCTGGAAGAGGGTCAGGAGGAGAGACCCCCCCCAGGAGAGACCCCCAGTGGACCCCCTACAGAGGGTAGGGGCCAGGAAGAGGGGAGGCTCTTGGAGGAGTGAGGAGAGGGAGGAAATAGGGGCTTTAGGGGAGGGAGGCCAACAGGAGTGGAGGGGGAGGAGCCAGAGTGTGGGGTAGGGAAGGGTCAGCTTAGTGGGCACCTGAGTGGGAGGGCTGGTCTGTGTGGGGAGAGGCCCAGGGGCTCTGGCTGGGGATGAGAGAGTCTCTGTCTTCAGCTGGGCTATAACCACACAGAGGTCACTCTGTGATCAGCTGGGAAACTGTACTGTAGTGTAAAGTTTTTTCCATGCAGAGACACATGGTATAATTCAAACACACAGGGAAGAAAGGGAAAAGAAGATGAAGGGGGTAATTTAGTGCTCCCTCTTGCAGAGCAAAGTGCCTTTATGCTGGGGTGACAGGGACAATCAAGGAGCCCAGAGAGAGAGAGAGAGCCCAAGGCCTGTGTTGCCTGCTGGGGGCAGCCCTGGGCCCTGACCCGGGATTCCAGAGCCCCTCCCTGTGCTGGGACCTCACAGCCCAGTCTAAGTCCATCTCAGCTCACAGCCCTCAGCCCCTGGACACCATCTCAGGCACCAGGAACCTCTCCACCAGGAACGGTGGCCCAGGCCTTGGACTCCATGTTCTGGATACAGAGGGTAGGTGTGGGAGGAGCCTGGAGTGTGAGGAGGCCAAAAGGAGATCAGCCAGGAGAAGGAGCCGTGACTACTGACACACTTCTCCCTAAAAGGGAATGTGTCTCCCCTGCCCCTAGCTCCAGGACAGGTGTCTACACCCGATATCCAAGGTGCCCAGGGTGAGACCACTCAGCCTTTGGAGCCCAGAGAGTGGCCCTTCCCCCCTCTCCATACCTGGGAGCCAGAACCTGGTATCTTCTCTCTTAGTCCCCTTCCTGGGCCAAGAGATGCCCTCTGAGTCCCTCAGGCCTCACTCCCTGCGCTCCTGACTCTTAAATTAAAGGCCTGGTGATCCTGGACCCAAAGCAACTTTTTGATCTTCAATATTGACCTAGGGGTTAAGGGTCAGGGGAGGAGTTCCCAGGGCCCCATAGGTGGCAGCTGAACCAGGCCTTCCAGCTGGGCAGAATCACAGGAATCTGGACATAAGCCTGGGGCCAGAGGACTTCAATGCCTAACAAACCCTACTACCTGGCCAGGGCGCCCTCCCCAGTGCAAGAATCTGAAGAGGTTGATGGCCTGTCTTAGACTGACTCCTTGCACTTAAAAAAAAAAAAAAAAAAAAAAAAAAAAAAACCTTATTAAATATTTATTTATTTTCTTAAATACGTTAATTTTTGTACAGTATTTGATTTTTCCTCTCAGGCATATTCCCCATAGTTTCCCCACCACTGTGATCCTTCATCCAGTCCCCTGTGCTCTTGCTTCTGCTGTTTCAACCCTCTCTCCCTCTCCCCTGCTGAGTGCCTTAGATTTATGGTCAGCTTGTCTTTTTCCTGACCCTTTATTCCATTTCTCTGTATTCCACATATAAGTGAAGCCAATTGATATTTATGTATTTTTCCTTCTTTCTTATTTTGCATAGCATAATCCCTTCTAGCTCCATCCATGTTACCACCAATGGCAGGAGTTTATCTTTTTTGATTGTTGAGTAGTATTCCATTGTATAAATATACCATAACTTTTTGATCCATTCCTCATTTTTGGGACATTTGGGTAATTTTCATATCTATTATAAATAGAGCTGCAATAAACATAGGAGTGAAGACTTCCTTTTAAATTAGTTTTTTTTTTTTTTGCATTGGGTAGATTCATAGGAGTAGAATTACTGGGTCATATGTTAGATCCGTTTTTAATAATCTGAGGAACCTCCACACAGCTTTCCATAGTGGTTGGACCTGGGCTTCCCTGGTGGCGCAGCAGGTTGAGCACAGTGCTGTGAAGCTGTTCACAGCCTCTGTAGCGCAGGTTCGATTCCTGGCCAGCCAGGGAGTTGCACACATGGCACAGCAGACCTCTCCAGTCTTACCCGCTACTCCCTCAACAGTGTATCTCAGTCAATCTGCCTGTTCTGTTCCCCACTCTGTGTCTGGTGAATCTTCTCACCCCCCACACCTCTGGCCTGTACCCCAGCTCTTGTATAAATGGATAAATCTTAAAAAAATAAAAATAAAAAAATAGTGGTTGGACCAGTTTCTGTTCCCACCAGCAGTGTAAGAAGAGATCCTTTTCCACATCCTCATCACCATTTGTTGTTTCCAGTTTTTTGGTTTTTTTTTTTAATATGGGCCTTTCTCACAGGTGTGAAGTGGTATCTCCATTTCCATTTTGATTTTGATTTTCCCTGATTATAAGTGATGTTGAGCATTTTTTCTTATTCCTGTTGGCCATTTGTATTTCCTCTTTGAAGAAGTGCCTTTTTAGCTCTTTTGCCCATTTTTTGAATGGGTTGTTTGCTTTTTTTTGTTGAGTCATGTAAATTCTTTGTAGATATTTTATGCCAGTTCCTTATCAGTTGTAGGATGTGCAGATATTTTCTCCCATGAAATAGGGTATCTCTTCATTTTAGTTACTGTCTCTTTGGCTGTACAGAAACTTTTTGTTTGATGTAGTCCCAGCTGTTTCTCTTGTCCTTTGTGCTGCAGGCGGCCTTGATGCCCCAGCCAGATACACTGGCAAGCAGCGAAGGTAAAGGGCCTCACACCGTGGGGCCGAAGCTAAAGAGCCTCACACCGTGGGGCTGAAGATTCCTTGTGCCTCACACCGTGGGGTTGAAGATCTAACATTCCTTCATTTTTTGTTCTTGGTCATAAAAAGAGAAAAATTTATCAGAAAAGTACATTAGGCAATAAATTATATGTATCAGTAGACTGCAAGCAATTGGCATGGAAAATTACCTGTTTAGATATTAGTTATTAAACAATTTGGCCCACTTGACAATGGGAGATGATTTATTGTACATATCTGACAAGCAAACCAGCACAACTTTTATAGTAAGATCTTCTTTTGCTTTTTTAGAAGTTCCTTTTATTTAGAAGTTTCTTAGGAAAGTTTTTATTTATTTATTTATTTATTTTAAAGAGGCACGTATTTTATTTATTTATTTATTTGTTTGTTTGTTTATACAAGCACTGGGTACAGTCAGAAGTGCGGGAGGGCGAGAGAATTCACCAGAGCCAGAGCGGGGAGCAGAGCAGGCAGAAGGACCGAAGTACACTGCTGAGGGGAGCAGCGGGCGGCAGGAGAGGTCTGCGCGCAATGTGGGACCCTCCTCCGGTGGCCGGGGAGCAGCCGGGGATTGAACCAGCGCCGTGGAGGTCGCGGGCAGCTTAGCAACCCAGCGCTCAACCTCTGCGCCACCGGGGAGGCCCTTCTTAGGAAAGTTTTTAAATGAAGTTGACTGTATTAAGAAGTTTGTAGGTAGAAAAAGTTCTGATAGCTGAGCAGCAGCTGGTCTCCGGCTGAAGGCCATGTGAATGGAATAGTCTTTTGATGCTTAGGCTTTGGCTGATAGGGATGCACTGGCAGCTGTCCACTGTCTTGGGTAATTGTCTAGCTGAAGTTATAGGTTTTAGTGTTAGGTCTGGTTTTTTATCTATTAACCTTGAAGGCTACCGTCTAACTGGGACCCGTAGGAGCCAGTAGTCCATGGGAATAAAATACACTAATTGTTTCTGCTTTACACATGACAATGTATTTTTTTCTGCTTACTAAAAATGAATAAATAAAGACCTGCTGAGTCTCTGGGCAGAAGATACTAGCACCTCACCAAGTGTCAGTGTCTCCTCATTCTACCTCATCCCCTTCCCCTCAGTCCTTTCGTTTTCGCCGACGCAGTCTCATCCTTTCAGGAACCCCTGACACGACATTTTGCCGGAGGCTGGTCCCCGGCACCTTTGTTTTCCATGTTTCTGGAGAGAAGTCCTCCAAGATGTTTCTGAAGTTTATATCACAGAGTGTTTTGCCTATGTTTCTTCTGTATAGTTTTATGGCTTCAGGTCTTACATTGAAGTCTCATCCATTTTGAGTTGATATTTTTGTGTGGTGTGAGATAGTAATCTAATTTAATTCTTTTGCAATTGCAAATCCAGTTTTCCCAGCATGGTTTGTTGATGAGGCTTTCCTTACTGCAGTGTATATTCTTTGTTCCTTTGTCATAGATTAGTGTAGTTTTATTTCTGGGCTTTCCTTTTGATTCCATTGGTGTGTGTGTCTGTTATTGTTTCAATGCCATGCTGCTTTTATTGTAACACTTTGTAGTATCTTTCGGCTTCTGGAAGAGTGATGCCTCTGTTCTCCTCCCTGCTAGTCAGCAGAGCTTTTGCTGTTTGAGTTTTTGTGTGTGTGTGTGTGGTTCCATATGAATTTCGTCAATATTTGTTCCATTTCTTTGAAGAATGTCATTGAGATTTTTATTGGAATTGCATTGAATCTGTAAATTAGTTTTGGTAGAGTGGCTATTTTGATATATTCTCCTATTTCTTTTAAAAGTATTGTGTAGTCTTCCTTGTAAAATTCTTTCACTTTCTTTGTTAGGTTTATTCCCAAGTATTTAATTTTTTGGGGGGATATAATTGTAGATGAGATGATTTTCTTAATTTCTTCCTCTTGAGATTAATGGATTGATTGCATATAGGAATACTACTGAATTTTGTGTGTTGATTTTGTAACCTGCTACTTTACTAAACTGGTTTATTGTTTTCATTAGTTTTTCTGTGGAATTTTTAGGATTCTCTCTATATATTATCATATCATCTGCATATAGTGACAGTTTCATGTCTTCTTTCCTGATTTCAGCTCCTTTTATGTCTTTCTCTTGCCTGATTGCTCTAGCTAGGACTTCTAGCACTACATTGAAAAGCAGTGGTGAGAGTGGACATCCTTGTCTTGTTCCAGATCTTAATGGGAAGGCTTTCTATTTTTCACCTTTGAGAATGATGTTAGTTGTGGGTTTGTCATATATGGCTTTTATTATGGTAAGATCTTTCTTTTTTTTTTAAAGATTTATTTATTTATGCATACAAGAACTGGGGTACAGGCCAGAAGTGGGGAGGGGTGAGAGGATTCACCAGAGAGAGTGGGGAACAGAACAGGCGGATCTACAGAAATACACTGTTGAGGGGAGAAGCGGGCAAGACAGGAGAGATCTGCTGTGCCATGTGGGTCACCTTCCTGGCCAGGGATCAAACTCGTGCTGCAGTGCCTGTGGATAGCTTCATAGTGCTGCGATTTAATCCCCTGTGCCACCAGGGAGGCCCCAAGATCTTTTCTTTTTAACCCAAGTTTTTTGAGGGCCTTCATCTTAAATAAATGTTGGATTTTATCAACTGCTTTCTCAACATCTATTGATATGATCATATGATTTCTATTTTTCTTTTTGTAGATGTGTATTAATTACATTAATTGATTTTTGGAGGTGAATCATTCTGTGTCTCTGGGATAAATCCCACTTAGTTGTGATGTATAATCCTTTTGATGCATTGTTGAATTCAGTTTGCTAAGATTTTATTGAGGATTTTTGTGTCTGTGCTCATGAGGGAGATTGGTCTGTCGTATTCTATGTTTGTGTTGTTTCTTTGCTTGGTTTTGGTATTAGTGTGATGTTGACCGTGTAAAATGAATTTGGTAGTTATCCTTCTTTCCTGACTTTTTGTAGGATACACATTAATTCATCTTTGAATGTTTAGTAGAACTTGTTTATGAAACCATCTGATCCTGGGCTTTTGTGTTTTGGGAGGGTTTGGATTACTGTTTCAATTTCACTGCTTGTAATTGGTTTAAGTTTTCAGTTTCTTCTTTGTTCAGTTGGGTAATTGTATAGTCTTAAGAGTTTGTCCATCTTATCTAGATTGTTGAATTTGTTTGCATATAGATGTCCATAGTAATCTCTTCTTATCCTCTGGATTTCCACTGAGCTGTTGTAGTTTCTCCTCTTTCATTTATAATCTATTTATTTGGGTTTTCTTCCCTTTTTGCTTTGGGAACCTTGCTAGGGGTTTGTCTATTTTATCAATTTTTTTTTTTGTCTTTGAAAGAAAAGTTTATTTAGGAAGAAAAGAGACAAAGAAGAAAGACTCCCAGGTATAAAGTACCTGGGAGGGGCTAAGATGAGCTATTTTATCAATTTTTTTTGAAGAACCACTTTTTGGTTTCTTTGATCTTTTGGATTGTCTCCTTTATCTTGCATTTATTTCTGCTTGAATTTTTATTATGTCTCTTTTTTTCCTACTGTCTTGAGGATTTTTTGTTGTTGTTCTTTCTCTAATTCCTCGAAGTGGAAGATTAGGTTGTTTCTTTGGATGATTTCATGCTTCTTGATATGGGCCTGTATTGCTCTATATTTTCCTCTTAATACCACTTTTGCTGAATCCATATATTCTGGAATATTGTGTCATTTTTGTCATTGGCCTCAAGGTATTTTTTAATTTTTTCATTGATTTCCTCATTAGCCCAATGGTCCCTCAGTAGCATGTTGTTCAGTCTCCATATAGAGAGCAACTTCCTTGCTTTCTTTTCATGTTTTATTTCTAGTTTGATGCCTTTATCATCTGAGGAGAGACTTGGTATGATTTCAGTCTTCATGTATTATTCATGTTTGTGTTGAGATCCCGTGTGTGGTTCATTCTGGAGAATGATCCACTTGTACTTGAGACAAAGGTGTGTTTAGTTTTTCTTTTTTCTTTTCTTTTTTTTTTTTTTGAGGCAGTAGCAGTGTCTATAGATGTTTATTATTTCCATGTGGTCTAGATATTCATTTAGGGCTATTGTGCCCTTGTTTATTTTCTGTCTTGTTGCTCTGTCCCATGGCGAGGATGCAGTATTGAAGTCTCCTACCACATATGTTTCCAGAGCTGATAGTAATTATCTAATGTATTTTGGTGCTCCCTCATTTGGTGAGCATATACTGATGAGTGTTACAATTTTCTGGTATATTTTCCCCTCGATCATTATATTGTATCCTTTGGTGTCCCTTGCTTCTTTTTTTGGTTTGAAGTCTGTTTTATCTGCTATAAGTATGGCTACCCCTGCCTTCTTTTGGGGCCATTTGTTTGTTTGTAGAACTGCTTTCCAACCCTTTTTTTTTTTTATAAATATTTATTTATTTATATATACAAGCACTGGGTACAGTCAAAAGCGCCAGAGGGTGAGAGACTTCACCAGAGTCAGAGCAGGGAGCAGAACAGACAGACTGACGAAATACACTGCTGAGGGGAGCAGCGGGCGGCAGGAGAGGTCTGCATGCCATGTGGGACCCTTGTTGGTGACCGGGGATCGAACTGGCACTGCAGAGGCTGTGGGTAGCTTCGCAACCCAGCGCTCAACCACTGCTCCACTGGGGAGGCCCCAACCCTTTACCTTCAATCTATGTTTATTTTATTTTTTTAAGATTTATTTTTTATTTATTTATTTTATTTTTATTTATACAACCAGTGGGTACAGTCAGAAGCACGGGAGGGTGAGAGAATTCACCAGAGCCAGAACGGTGAGCACCGAAGTGCACTGCTGAGGGGAGCAGTGGGCGGCAGGAGAGGTCTGCGCGCCATGTGGGACCCTCCTCCAGTGGCCAGGGAGCAGCCGGGGATCGAACCGGTGCTGCAGAGGCTGCGGGCAGCTTTGCAACCCAGCGCTCAACCTCTGAGCCACTGGGGAGGCCCTCAATCTATGTTTATCTTTAGAACTTAAGTGTGTTTCCTGGAGGCAGCAGGAGTTTGTGTTCTGTTTTGGAATCCAGCATGCTACTGGGGAGTTTAGTCCATTAACAGTTAGATACACGGAGGTCTGTTATTGTCATTTAGTTATGGTTTCATGATTTTCTTTACTGCCAGGGACCAGCCTCTGGGAAAATGTCGTGTCAGGGGTTCCTGAAAGGATGAGACGGCCTAGGCGACCTGTAAGGGGCTGAAACTTAAGGGCTAAGGGGAAGGGGATGAGGTAGTGAGGAGACACTGACACTGGTTGAGGTGCAAGTATCTTCTGCCGAGAGACTCAGCAGGTCTTTATTTATTCATTTTTAGTAAGCAGAAAAAAAAATGCATTATCATGTGTAAAGCAGAGACAATCAAAGTATTCTATTCCCATGGACTACTGGCTCCTACATGTTTCAGCTAGATGGTAGCCTTCAAGGTTAATAGATAAAAAACCAAACCTAACACTTAAACTTATTATTTCAGCTACACAGTTACCTAAGACAGTGAAGAGCCGCCAGTGCATCCCTATCAGCTAAAGCCTAAGCATCAAAAGACTCTTCAATTCTTTTTTTTTTTAAATATATATTTTTTTTAATAGAGGCATGCTTTATTTATTTATTTGTTTGTTTTGTTTATACATGCACTGGGTACAGTTAGAAGCGCGGGAGGGTGAGAGAATTCACCAGAGCCAGAGCGGGGAGCAGAGCAGGCAGAAGGACCGACGCACACTGCTGAGGGGAGCAGCGGGCAGCAGGAGAGGTCTGCGCCCCATGTGGGACCCTCCTCTGGTGAATGGGGAGCAGCCGGGGATTGAACCGGCGCTGCAGAGGCCGCAGGCAGCTTCGCAACCCAGCGCTCAACCGCTGCGCCACCGGGGAGGCCCAAGACTCTTCTATTCTTATGGCCTTCAGCTGAAGACCAGCTGCTACTCAGCTATCAGAACTTTTTCTACCTAGAAACTTCTTAACACAGTTAACTTCATTTAAAAACTTTCCTAAGAAACTTCTAAATAAAAAGGAAACTTCTAAAAAAGCAAAAGAAGGACTTACTATAATAGTTGTGCTGGATTGCTTGTCAGATATGTACAATAAATTGTCTCCCATTGCCAAGTGGGCCAAATTGTTTAATAACTAATTTTCTAAACAGATAATTTTCTGTGCCATATACTTACAGTATGCTGATACATATAATTTATTACCTAAATGTACTTTCTGATAAATTTTGTCTCTCTTTATGACCAAGAAAAAAAATGAAGGAATGTTAGTGCTGGAGACCAGCTCCAGCTAGAAGTTATGTCAGAGATCTCAGAAAGGAGAGGACGGAGTTGGTGAAAGTTTTCTTCTCTGAGGGGAAGTGGAGGGAGGTAGTGGTGAGGAAGACACAGACGCTTTAGTTCGTGCAAGTATCTCCTGCTGAGGGTCTCAGCGGGTCTTTATTTATACCTTAAGGCGAGCTGTGGGATTACATCAGCATTGAAGCAGAGCAAAGACAATCAATACATATTTTCTCATGATTATGTGAAGACTCCCTTGGCCTTATACCTGTAGGCCATTTCTTTGGTAACCTAAGAACAATTAGTTTCCTAGGTACAGCTCATTTACTAGCATGATCAATCATACAAGACAGCACAACATTTGGCAACATTTAAACTTTCCCAATTACAAACGTGGGTGTAAAATACCTATTCTATATTCAATTACTAAAATCAATCTATTTCCTAGCACTCAATTATCTTGGTTAATATATTAATTACTTCAAGGTGGTCTAAAACAGTTTATCACATCTATGTAAGTTCTACTGAAGTCTAACTCTTAACTAGAAATTCCTAACCTCCACTTGGCCTGCGAACTATTGACCTCATACACCAGGAAATGTATTGTTGCCGCAAACAGGTACCCCCCAGGTTAGGCTATGGTTTCCAAGCACAGCTGGTTCAGGGCAGCTTGTTCTCCATAGGGCCGAAACATTTCTTTCCTTACTATACCTTAAACAATTTTTACTTCTTTTGTGATAGTTCATGTGTAAGAACAATAAGCCAATTGTCACCTGGGTCCGAATTAGATTTTCACATGCCAATTTATAACTAACTTACTTCATCATTAACCAAGAACAAAGAGGAGAGCATTAGCAGGCTATGCCATGGAGACTCCATAGTTCAGATCTTCTTTGGGAAGTGCAAGAACTCCCCTCTTGTGGGAAGTACAATTTCCCTCTTCGGGGGAGCACAGGATCTCCCCGCTTCTTGGGAGTCTCCCCCAAAGCCCGGACCTTGTCAAGAGACAGGATGGGAGGCACAGCCTGCTGCATGTTAGATCTTCAGCCCCACGGTGTGAGGTACAAGGAATCTTCAGCCCCACGATGTGAGGCCCTTTAACTTAGCTGCTTGCCAGTGTCTTATCTGGCTGGGGCAGCAAGGTCCCCTGCAGCACTTTACTACCTTGTTCAGTTCTTCCTGTTCATTCCTCTGTTTAGAATTTAAGGCTTCTTGTAATATTTCTTGGAGTGAGGATTTAATCGTAGTGAATTACTAAGATTGTGTTTTTATAAGGTCCTTAAATTTTCCTCATAAAAGAAGGAGAGCTTTGCAGGATAAAGTGTTCTTGACTCTTTTCCACCATGTTGTTGACATCATTCTCCCAAACCTAATAAATTTATTTATTTTTTATTTTTTTCCCAAACCTAATAAATTTAAAAGGACATAATTAATATAACATATGTTCACACACAGGGCAGGAAATACAACAACTAAAAGAAATATGGGAAACCCACAAATATGTGGAAATGTACTTCCACATAACCAAAAGATCAAAAAGAAATCAAAATGGAAATTAGAAAATACTTTCAGAATAATGATAATGAAGAAACAGCATGTCAAAATTTATTGGATGTATTAAAGCCTATAGAGGGAAGTTTATAGCTGTAAGTGACTAAATTAATAAAGACTATTCTATGATCAATTACCAGAAGGTCATCTTAAAATCAAAGGAAAAAGAGGAGCGAGCTAAACCCACAACAAGCAAAGAAAGGAAACAATTAAATAAGTTAGAAATGGAAATAGAGGAAAGAGACACAAAACATTAAAATAACTCTAAGTTAAATGTGTTCCTTTGAACGTGCAATGAAATGGACATATTTTCAAGTTGACACACTAAAAAAAAAAAAGAATCAAACTTTTCATGTATGTAATGAAAGAGGGACTTTATGTAACCATATAAAAATAAAGAGAATTATAAAAGAACTTTATGAAAAAGGATATGCCAAGTATTAGAGAACTTAGATAGAAGAGAGATTCATAGAAAAATATCAATTACTAAAGTAGTTCAAGATGAAACAGGCAATCTAAACATACCTATGATAATTACAAGATTGAGTCAGTTATTAAAAACTACCCACATAATAAGCTCTGGCCCAAATGTCCAAATACTTCCAAAGTGTAGAGGCACAAAACTACCTAATTCATTATATGAGGCCAATATTATGCAGATACCAGAACGCCAGAACAGATCAAGTTGTCAAAAGAAAAGAAAACTTCAGGCCAAGTCTCTTATGGATATAAGCTCAAGAAATAATCAACAAAATATAGTAAATCCAATCCAGAAACATAAAAAGAATTTTGCGGAATAACTAACTTGAATTTATTCCAATAAATCAAGCTGAGTTAATATCCAGTTCAATTACTGTAATACCCCAAACCAATGTAATAAAAACCAAAAACCTCAAGCTTATCTCAGAATGTGTTGTAAAGGATTTGACAAGAAGAGCCTGGCAAGTTAGCAGCAGAGTGAAGATACCGGGCAACCCTCCTTCATATATTCCCACTAAATTATAGCAGAACAAAATTATATCCCCTGGAAGATAAACCAACATCAGTAGCATGTGACAGGAGCAAAAGTCCAGCAGGATGGGATGGGGAAATCTTTAATTGAACTGTGTGTGCAGTGATACAGTGTATAAACTCATGAGAGGGACCCTCCACAGGGCTTAACAGGTCTCCACAGAGACCTTCCACAAGGGCTTAAGCACACTGGGGACTCTGGAGATCCAACACTGGGGACTTTGGAGGGGGTGCCCAGAGTTGACCTCCAGGACAGGGGATGCACTGTTGGAGACCACAGGGACAGGGTGCAGAGTGATGACTGATGACACTGATGCTCCCAATATAGAACAGCTGGAGCCCAAACTGGAGAAAAGTGCCAGATGGATTCACCTGTCTCTCCTATAAGAGGCTGTTACTTTAGTGAGAGGTTGTGATATTCTAAATCACAGCCATCAATCACTCTACCTCCTTACTCCCCCTACCCACCAACTCCCCACCCTCCCATACCCCCACTCTCCACACCCCCTCCCACCTGCCCCAAACAGGGTCAAAACACAACTAAATACAGCCACTAGCTGGTATTTAATATCAACTGGATTTTAACCCAGGAGAAAGCAACCCGGGCTAAAGCTGTGCAACAGAAAGCTCAGTTTGTGTCCAATGCTGAATTAAGTTCTCAAACTTAGCATAGAGGTTGAGGTTAGTGTAAGTCTGTTCAAGATATTTAGGGTGAGGAGGTGACCTAGAGAATGGATTACTGTGGACCCCTCCCCACAACTCTGGTACCAACAGCACAGGAGGAAGCTTGATCCCTGACTCTCACGGGAGCTGATTCCTCAGACCTCCTGCCCTGGGTCCTTCCCCCTATTACTCTTTGTCAGTAACAGTTCTCCAGTCAATGAATAGATACAAAGGGGGCAGTCTGAAATTTAGCCCTGGTATCTGCTATAAACACTACAATAAAGAGACAGAAGAACAAATCACAAATGATGGAGCAAACAACAACCAAAACCCTGAGAGAAGTCTCAATCCAGCAGACTGTGGCATCTGCCTGAAGAGGAGTTCAAGGGAACCATTATAACAACACCACTGAACTTAAAAAAAAAAAAATGCATGATGTAAATCAGGAACAGAATAAAGTCTGAGAAGAGAGGATACTGTTATAGTTAGAACCAGGATCAAAATTATTAACAACAAATTAAAAAATACAGGGCTTCCATTACAGACAAACACAAGTAATGGAGAAAAAGAATAAACTCAAAAAGGATAATATCAGAGAAAGCACAAATAAAACAACTAGTGAAAAAAATTTTAAATGAAAATAGTGTAAGACTGGGAGAGGGTAGCCCCTGAACCATTGTTGTTGGAAGTCAGGGACCTCACGATTCCCCTCTGGAGCTGAGACAGGGTGGGCCCCACAAACAAAGGTGAGCAGGATGGCGTGCATGCCAAGCAAGACTGCTGCAGGCCCCACACACCATTTTGGACTGAGTAGAGACAGGCAGAGATCTGCCGTCATGGTGAACTGTGGGCACTGGGAGAGTGCAGCCCCTGCACCAGTGTTGGAAGCCAGGGACCCCCATGATTCCCATTCTGGAACCGAGTAAATACAGAGGGAGGAGATCTTCAGCACCCATCAACATATCCACAAAATCACTACCCTTGTGGAGTCCGTCATAACAGTGCTGGACTCGGTCTGGCAACCCGTTCCCAAATCCCAGAAGGAGCACCCAAAAAACATGCCTACCAGAACCAGAAGCACAGTGCCCCAAAGCATAGAACAAATTAGAAAACCAACATCAGGGAGAAGGGAAAATACAAATAACCAAGCAAGCCCTCCCGGGAAGGACACACCACAAAAAGAAAATCAGCCACCAGAACTCAATAACAATGACATGGAAGAACTTGTCTCCCTGCCAGACAGGAATTTAAAGTTGTCATGCTTTAAAAACATAAAGAAGATGAAAAGGAAAAGAATGATATGAGAAATACATTTAATGGATTGAAGAACGAAATTGAGACCAGAAAGAAGGAAACAAAGGAAACACAGGAGATGAAAAAAATAGTGGAGGAGATAAAGAACTCTGAGAAAAGCAACGAAAACAGAATTGATGAAATAGAAGAAAGAATTAGTACTCTTGAAGATACAGAAATAAAAAGAACCACAAAGGAAAAGGAGAGAGAGGTACAAAGGAAAAAGAATGAAGAATCCCTTTGAGAATATCTGACACCATGAGGAAAGGAAATATGAGTTATAGGTATCAGACCTCCCTGGTGGCGCAAGGGGTTAAGATGCAACCTATGAAGCTATCTGCAGCCACTGCAGCACGAGTTTGATCCCCAGCCAGGGAGCTACCCACATGGCGCAGCAGACCTCTCCTGTTTCATCCACTGCTCCCCTCAGCAGTGTATTTCAGTCAATCTGCCTGTTCTGTTCCCCACTTTCTCTGGTGGGTCCTCTCACCCCCGCACCTCTGGCCTGTACCACAGTTCTTGTATGCATAAATAAATAAATCTTAAAAGAAAAAAGTTGTATGTATCCCAGAAGGTGAGGAGAGAGACCTCACTGAGAAACTATTCAAGGAAATTAAGCATGGAGTTTGGTAACTGTGTCAACATTGCTTCATTTGCTGTAATAAAAATAATTACTTCAGTCATGTAAGATGTTAACAAAGTGGAAATGGTGGTGTGGAATAAACAAGAACTGTCCTACCTTTGCAACTTTTCTGTAAATTTAACAGTATTCTTTAAATTATTTTTTTTAACGTCCTCAATACTAAATAGGTTGTAGAAGGAAAAAAATGATCTACTTTCCTTTTTCCCAGGTTTTGTTATCTAGGGACTGCAGGTAGGGGGTACTGGGTAGAAAAGCTGGAAACTTCTCACACAGGGCAGGCTCCGGAGTCTCCTCTCCTCTGAGCCCTGCTGCTCTGACTCCTCACAGAGCATCTCACCCCCAGGACGCCGCCCTCCAGAACCCCCAATTCTGCCCACCTCAGACCCCGCCCCGTCCTGGCAGCTCCACCAGAATCCGCAACAGCGCGGCAGCGCCCCTTTGTGGCCACAGGGCTGAGCACAGGAGCCCAGAGCTGCCCTTTCTCCTGCTCAGCCAGGCCCTCCACAGGCTCCCTGGGCTCCAGGCGGCAGGACAGGGATCTGTACACAAGGGGACGCCCAAGTCCTGTGTCAGTTTATTTTTTGCTTTAATTTTAAAAAAATATTTTATATATATATTTTACATCATTGTTCATTTTTTAATGATTTATTTATTTATGCATACAAGAACTGGGGTACAGTCCAGAGGTGCATGAGGTGAGAGGATTCACCAGAGACAGAATGGGGAGCAGAACAGACAGATCTACTGAAATACACTGCTGAGGGGAGCAGCAGGCAAGACAGGAGAGGTCTGCTGCACCGCGTGAGTCAGCTCTCTGGTGGGGGATGGAACTCGTGCTGCAGTGGCAGTGGCTGCAGATAGTTTCATAGTGCTGAGACTTAACCTCTTGTGCCACCAGGGAAGCCCTCACTGTTCATTTTTAAACAATGTTTGCTTTTTTCCCCCTCAGATGTAGTCCCCATAAAATTTCCTCCACCAATTCACCCGTGCACCATCACCATAGTCCCCTATGCTCCTCCCTGCCTCCTCTGATCCTTCTCCCAACCCTTCCCCTTCTGGATGTCTCTAGTTTATAATTGTCTGTTTTTGTTTTGTTTTATTGTGTTTTGTATTGTTATTATTTTTTCCCCTGATGTCTTACTTGGTTCCCCTATATTCCTCCTATAAGTGTAACCATCTAATTTTTTCTTTTTCCTTCTGACTTATTTCACTGAGCATAATTCCTTCTGGCTCCATCCACATTGCTGCGAATGTCATGAGTTTATCTTTTCTGATTGCAGAATAGTATTCCATTGAGTATATATACCACATCTTCTTGATCCAGTCATCTGCTTTTGGGCATTTGGGTTGTTTCCAGGTTTTAACTATTATAAATAATGCTGCAATAAACATAGGGGTACATGTGTTCTTTTGAATCAATGTTTTTGTGTCCTTTGGGTAGATCCCTAGGAGTGGAATTGTTAGGTCATATGGTAGCCCCATTTTTAGTAGACTGAGGAACCTCCACACAGCTCTCCATAGTGGTTGGACCAGATTGCACTCCCACCAGCAATGTAGGAGAGTTCCTTTTTCGCCACATCCTGGCCAACATTTGTTGTTGCTAGTTTTTTTGATATGTGCCATTCTTACTGGTGTAAGGTGGTATCTCATTGTGGTTTTGATTTGCATTTCCCTGATGATAAGGGATGTTGAACATTTTTTCATATGCCTGTTGGCCATTTGCATTTCCTCTTTGGAAAAATGTCTTTTAAGATCTTCTGCCTCTTTCTTGACTGGATTGTTTACTTCATTTTTGTTGAGTCTCATCAACTGTAGATATTTGTGATCAGTCCCTTATTAGTTGTATGGACTGGAAAGATTTTTTCCCAATCAGTGGGGTGTCTCTTTGGTTTGGTTAATGTCTCTTTTGCTGTACAGAAGCTTTTCAGTTTGATGTAATCCCAGGTGTTTATCTTTTCCTTGACTTTCTTTGCTTTGGGTGATGAATCTTTAAAGATGTTACTGAGATGTATATCTTATAGTGTTTTAGCTATATTCTATATAATTTACAGTGTCAGGTCTTATGTCCAGATCTTTTATCCATTTTGAGTGGATTTTTGTGCCTGGTGAGAGGTAGTGGTCTAGTTTCAGTCTTTTGCATGTGGTTGTCCAGTTTTCGCAGCACCACTTATTGAACAAACTGTCCTTGTTCCATTGTGTCAGTTTAATTGTCATATTTCCTATCCAGTTGGTGACTTTGGACTTAGGAGATAACCAGGTCTCAGGGACATAAGAACTGGTTCCTAGGTTCTGGGCAAATCCCCAAATATATTGGTCGCCTCAGTCTCTTGGGATGGAAACTTGGATCCCAGGGTCCCTGTAATTTGTTTCTGCTTCTGCTTCCAAGGACAAAAGCCCCTCGTCCTTGGAATCACCTTACATTCTCCATCCTTTGGAGGAGGGGAGGGGCCTAGGAGAGTCCCCAGGGCTAGGAAGATGGGGAGACTCCTGGAAAAGACAGCAGAGGATGGAAATGGGAACTTTAGGGTATGGAGGTACAAAGGGGTGCAGTGGGGCCTAGATAGGAATAGGAGGGCAGCTTCCCCTTAACTGTCTGTCTCTACCATCTCTGCCATCCGCTGCATCAAGACAAAACATGTGTGGATGACACAGGGAGCGTCTCTGTCTCACTTGGTGGGACGCAGCAGTGTTGCCCAGGGAACTACATACATTGGGGCCTTGCCTGTCCTTGCAGGGCTGGTGTCACCAACACACACTCACATGCTGGTGACTGAGCGGACTGTAACAGGGGGGCTCCCAAGGAAAGGGAGGTTCCAGTTTCCCTGCCCCACCCAAGGGAGGGTGGAGCTGAGCAGGGAGGAGAAGAAGCTGGAAAGGAGAATGAACAAAGGAAAGAGCCAAGAGGAGACCTGGAGGAGGCACGTGGAGCAGAGAGATGTGTGAAGAAGCTGCACGTGCTTCTTGGTCCTGGACTGGGTGATACAGACGTGGGTGAGAGACCGTGGGGAGGTTAACAATGGCAGCTTTTATCTTGATTTCTCTCTTTTCCTTCCAGATTTGCCTGTTTCTGACCCTTTTTTACGGGTCCCCACAGGAAGGTGCTTCAAACTTGTGACAGGCCTTCGGACCCTGCTCTGGGCCAACCCTGTTGGCTGGACATTTACCCATGAGAGGATGGTAACTCTGGGTGCTTGGTTTGGAAACTTTATTCTTTCCCTTTTCTTTTTTTTTCTATTTCCATATGAATTTAATTTTTAAAATTTTATATATTTTTACATCATTTTTCATTTTTGTATGTTGTATGCATTTTCATCTTGGTTATAGTCCCCGTAAAGTTCCCACCCACCTTGTTTTGATCCTACTCCCTTCTCCCCCGCCCCCCCCTGTAGTGTGTCTCTGTTTTATAGTTGCCTATTGATTTTGATTTTTACTTTATTATAATTAGTATTTTTCCTGGTCTCTTATTTAGGTTTTCTATAAGCCAGAAAGAAAAAGAAAAACAGGGCCTCCCCGGTGGCTCAACGGTAGAGCGCTGGGCTATGAAGCTGCCCGCAGACTCTGCAGCGCCGGTTCGATCCCTGGCCACAGGTGAGGGTCCCACATGGCACGAAGACCTTTCCTGCCCTGCCTGCTGTTCCCCTCAGCAGTGTACTTCATCAGTCTGCCTGTTCTGCTCCCCGCTTTGTCTCTGGTGAATCCTCTCACCCTCCCACGCTTCTGACTGTACCCAGTGCTCGTATAAATAAATAAATAAATAAATAAATAAATAAATCTTTAAAAAAAAAAAAAAAAGAAAAAGAAAAATACCAGATGGTCTCACTCATAACAGGAATATAGAAAATCTTTCCCTTCGCTTTATTGCACACTAATTGTATTTAAGTTCCTTTCCATGAAAGGTCATACATGTTTTGTCTTGATGTAGCGAATGTCAGAGAGATGGTGGAGATAGACGGTTAAGGGGAGGCCACCCTCCTGTTCCAGAACATCCCCCTGCAGTTCCCCAATAATGAGGTGGCAGGGAGATTCAGGGATCCAAGATGAGGGCAGAGCAAGGCCTGTGCCACCCTGGAGGACCAGCCCTGGGGGCTGATTCTGGGGCTCCAGGGCCCCACTCCCTGCAGGCAGGTCAGAGTCAGCCCCACTCCCAGCTCCAGGCTGCAGACAGCCCCTCTGTTCCATGACCCTGCAGACACTGCTCTGGGATAGCGTGAAGAAAAAGAAATGGACAGCGGGCCTCCCTGGTGGCGCAGCGGTTGAGTGCTGGGTTGCGAAGCTGCCCGCAGACTCTGCAGCGCCGGTTCAATCCCCGGCTGTTCCTCGGCCACCGGAGGAGGGTCCCACATGGCGCGCAGACCTCTCCTGCCGCCCGCTGCTCCCCTCAGCAGTGTGCTTCGGTCCTTCTGCCTGCTCTGCTCCCCACTCTGGCTCTGGTGAATTCTCTCACCCTCCCGCGCTTCTGACTATACCCAGTGCATGTATAAACAAAACAAACAAATAAATAATAAAAAAAAAAAAACATGCCTCTAAAAAAAAAAAAAAAAAAGAAATGGACAGCAAAATTAAATGGAATCTAAAAAGTAGAAATATATTTTAAAAGATTTATTTATTTATTTATGCATACAAGAACTGGGGTATAAGCCAGAGATGTGGGGGTTGAGAGGATTCACCAGAGAGAGTGGGGAGCAGAACAAGCATATCTACTGAAATATACTGCTGAGGGGAGCAACAGGTGAGTCAGGAGAGGTCTGCTGTGCAATGTGGGTTGCTTCCTGGCCGGCCGGGAATTGAACTCATGCTGCAGATAGCTTGATAACGCTGTCTTTAACCCCTGCACCACCTTTATTTTGAAGGACACTTCTAGGAGATGTAAAATTCTTGTTTGACACCTTATTTCTATCAGGACCTTGAGTATATCAGTTCAGCTGCTCTGGCCTCCCCTGTTCCTTGTGAGAAAATAGTCACTGATCACTTTATTGCCTTAATTTTCTAGTGGTTTTGAAGCAGGGGCAGAGAGGGCCACAAAGAGGCCACAGGGCAGGAGGCCGGATGGAAGGAACGGCCACCCCCTGCCCAGACTGAGACCAGAGAGATACCAAAGGGCCCCCAAAAGGCCTAAAGCCAAACCAAAAGCTATAGACCAACAAAGGACAGTGCCTGGTAAGAGGATAGGTCACTGTCTGCGGATCTCACCTGCGTGCACAATTGCTAGAGACCTCAGGCTACAGGAACAACTGTGGGGCTTATTTTACAAACAAGGGAAACAAAGAGCTTACTGTATGGGCAAGTGGCAGCTGCCTCACCCAGGTAGCATCAGTGATGGTCGCCACCGGTCACCAGGGGTGCTGGACAGCACTGGCCAGTAGTGATGGCCACGACGGGTCCCACAGAGGCAGTGTCAGAAACGCCCAGTGGTAAAGGCTCTTTGTGAGTGGTTGGGTTACACCAGCAACACACAACTCTTTGAGACGCCAGGCCCAGGGCCTTTGGGCTCCTCTCAAGCGATGTCAGGGACAGGACCAAGGCCCAGCCTGTGACAGAGTCCTTTGGCTTCTCTCCCTCCTTGGAGGGCGGCTGCTGGTGCTTCTTTTCTTCTTAATTAGAAGGCTGGAACCGTCTTCTTTTCTTCAGGGGCTTCTGGCGCGGTCTCTCCTTCAGGGGCTCCCTTGTCCACTTCTCTAAGGGCTGAGGTCCTCGTCTCTTTCCCTTCGGTGTGGGGGTGGTTCCTCAGCTCCCTCCACTGCTGGCTTTTAGCCTCTTTCACCCACAAGTCTGATGGGACCATTTAGCACCAATCAGGTGACACCTGATGGCCCATTACAAACGGCAGTGACTGAGCTCTGAGGAGTAGCTGCCACAACTGCCTGTGGTGGAGCAGCAGGTGGAAAACACCACTGTCCTGCTGCTCCCACCACTGAGACAGCTGCGTTCTGGTGACAGTTTGTACTAAATCACTTCAAACTTAGCAGCTAAACCACAAAGCTCTGGTATCTGGCAGAGTCTCTGGGGGGAGGCAACAGGAGGGACCTCACTCAGAGGCTCCAGCTCTGGGTCCCACGAGGCTGCGATGGGGACGAGATGTTGGCGGATCTGAATGGCCGTGATCAGCATAGAAGGACCTGCCTCAGAGCTCATGCATGTGGCACCTGGAGAAAACCCTCAGGTCCTTGTCCTGTGGGCATCCCCTTGGCTGAGCGTCCAACTGTGCGCAGGGAGTCACCCCAGAGAGGGACCAGGAGGGGAGCCCGGGCGGAAGTCTCAGCCCCTGTGAACGTGACTCTGTGACGTGGCGCGTCTCTTATGACTCATTCTCCTCACGAGGAAGAGCCAGCAAGTCAGACACACTCATGAGGGGAACTGTCTCCCCTCTTGTGTATCAGTGAATTGGTGGAAAATTGAAAACCAACACTGAAGAAAGTACAGACACTAATTATTCCCATTCTATCCACATGAAAAATAAGTTGCCTCCCATCCAAGGCCCCTAAAAGTCTCTTCCATGACAGAAGCAGCGTGACTTCAGCATCTCATCACGTGACTCAGGACCACACAGAAGAGCCTCCTTGAGAGCATCTGTGCAATGAAACTCCTCATGGGCTGAGGCAGTTTCCTGCCCCACAAACCCTGGATGTGGATACCGTGGAGGACAGACACAGAGTAACTTGTACACCCATTTTTTAATATGGTTCTAAAGCAAATTTTTTGAGATATAATTTATGACCATCGAGTCACTTGCTGAAGGCTCAGCTCTCATGTTCTTTTGGTAAGCACAGTGCAAGGCAACCATCCCACACTCTACCTTGAAAATATCTCCATCACCACAACAACCTTGTTTCCAGGGCCTGGGCCCATGGCACCACCCCCACCACCCCCTTCCCTGCCCTGGGCAGCTGGAGCCCACTCTCTGCCTCTGGGGACAGGACTGGGAACTTCTCTCTAAACACATCTCAGGTGACTCTGCTGACACAGACCTGCAGTCGGGCATTTGGGGGGCCCCTAGCCCAACACATACTGGTGCCCAGTAACACACACCACTGGGTGCTGGGGTCACAGAGAACTACGTGACCCCGCCCTGGAGGACCTATGGGCTGGGGTGTGTGAGGAGAGAAGGGCTACAGTAGCCTGCCTCAGAGGGTGCCAAGGGCAGAGCTGGGGAGGGTCCTTCCTCAGCAGGAAGGGGACCTGGGAGCTGAGTCTTTGAAGCCAGATGTGGGCACCAGAACAGAAGTGGCTCAGGCTGGGGCCTCCCTGGTGATGCAGGTAGTTGAGCGCTGACTGTGAAGCTGTCTGCAGCCTCTGCAGCACAGGTTCGATCCTGGCTGGCCAAGGAGAAACCCACATGGCGATGCAGACCTCTTTTGTCTCACCTGCTGCCTTCTTCAGCAGTGTGTTTCGGTCAGTCTGCCTGTTCTGTTCCCTGTTCTGTCTCTGGTGAATATTCTCACCCTCCTGCACATCTGGCCTGTATTCTGGTTCTTGTATAAATAAATAAATCTTTAAAAAACAAAAACAAAAAGAACAAAAAAAAGAGTGGCTCAGGCTGACTATGTGACGTCGGCAGTTACTTTCTCTGTGTGACCTCGGAGATGCCTCCCCAGCACTCTTTGAATTGGGTATTGATACTGTCCTGACACCCCCATCCCCATATACCCTTTCAGAAACAGGACTTTTAGAATGAAGGGTTATGGTAGTACCCAGGTTATAAACCCCAGCCACCTGGTTAATGTGTGGACCTGTCGCCCTACACCATCCTGCAAACTGACCAGGGGACCTATGAGGCCGTGACCCTGGAGCCACCACCACCTTCTCCAGATACCACACATTTATTGGCTGGATTTGACTAAAGACAGAAGGACAGTAGTAACTCATCATGTAATCACCCTTTATGTAAATGAATGGAACTTACCAAACAAAAAGGCCCAGAGTAACTGGTTGCACCAAAAACCAAAACCCAACATTATGCTGTCTCCAGGAGACAGAATTAAAAAGGTTCTTGGGGGAAAAAACCCACAAAAAATAGGATATCCCCAAAATTGCAAGGGCAGCCAAATGAGATAAAATAAGCTTCCAGCAAAAAAGATAACAAGAGACAGGGATGAAAATCACATGATTAAGGGATCCTACATCAGGATGACATAACACTCATCAATATACATGCACCAAACAAAGGAGCAGCAAAATATATTGGCAACTATTAACAAATCTGAAAACAGATACTGGCAGCAACACAGTAGTGGTAAAGAAATTCAACACCACACTTTTATCAAAGACACATTGCCGGGGACCAGCCTCCGGCAAAATGTCGTGTCAGGGGTTCTTGAAAGGATGAGACGGCGTGGGCGAAAACGAAAGGACTGAGGGGAAGGGGATGAGGTAGAATGAGGAGACACTGACACTTGGTGAGGTGCTAGTATCTTCTGCCGAGAGGCTCAGCAGGTTCTTTATTTATACATTTTTTTGCAAGCAGTGAGATGACATTGTCATGTGCATAGAAACAAAGCAGAAACAATCAGTGCATCTCTTTTTCCATAGACTTTTGGCCACTACGTGCTCTCAGCAAGAAGGCAACCTTCAAAGTTAATAAAAAACTAAGCCTTACACTAGAACTCATTGTTTCAGCTAAACAATAACCTAAGACAGTGGATAGCCACCAGGACATCCCTATCAGCTAAAGCCTAAGCAAGAAAAGACTTTTCTTATTCGCATGGCCTTCAGCTGGGGACCGGCTGCTACTCAGCTATCAGAACTTTTTCTATTTAGAAACTCCTAACTCAAATAGCTTCATTTAAAAACTTTCCCAAGAAACTTCAAGGGAAGGCAAAAGAAGGATCTACTATAATAGTTGTGTTGTAATGCTTGTCAGGCATGTTCAATAACTTGTCTCCCATTGTCAAGTGGGCCAAATTGTTTAATAACTAATTTCTAAACAGATAATTTTCTGTGCCAATTGCTTGTAGTCTACTGATACATATAATTTATTGCCTAATGTACTTTTCTGATAAATTTTTCTCTTTTTATGACCAAGAACAAAAAATAAAGGGATGTTAAATCTTCAGTCCCATGGTGTTGATGCCGGCGTGTGTAACAACTGCTGCCGCTTTACCACGAGTTCTTGTCTCGTGAAACCATAGAAAGGAATTCACAGACATTTTGGAGTAAGTAAGCAGAGAGACAAATCTTGTCTTTGAAAGAAGAGTTTATTTAGGAAGAAAAGAGACAAAGAAGAAAGACTTCCAGGTATAAGGTACCTGGGAGGGACCGAGATGAGCCGGTACAGGATATTACGTTGGCAATATATACTTTCTCTCCCTCATTATGTTTAAATTTTACTCTCTCTCTCTCCCTGATTGGTTAACTCCCAGAGGGTCTCACAATTAATAAGTGGGGAAATTTCACATTCCTTATCTAACAGTTTTTTTCTTTCCCTATTTGTTATGCTTATTGCTTTACCTTTATGGTCTAGTCCTCCAAGTGAGCATCTCTACACTTTATCTTATCATCTGAAGAAAACCAGGACCATCCTTAGCAATATTGTCCGTGGTGCTAGGATGTTTGTTTTTCCCCTATTGTTAACAATGGTCCTGGGATGTTTGTTTTTCCCAGTGGAATTGGTTACATTTCCTTGGTTGTCCTTATCTCTGAAGCCTCCCTAAATTCTTCAGAGGTCCCCTCCTGCACTGTCCCTATAACTGCCTAATAACCCTAGCTTGCCCTGTGTCTCAGTGTGAGGCCCTTTAGCTTCGGCCCCAAGGTGGGAGGTCCTTTAAGCTTTGCTGCTTGCCAGTGTCTTATCTGTCGTGGCATCAAGGCCTCCTGCAGCAACACATCCCCCTGACAGATCTCAGGGAAACTGTAGCTTTAAGTGAGGAATTAGACTATGTGGGCTGAATAGATATTCATAGGGTGCTACACTCCAAAAAAGCTGAGTACATATTCTTGTCAGTGCACATGGAATAGTCCAGAATACACCACTTGTTGGGTCATACAGTAAGTGTCAATAAATTCATGATGGGAACTTAATGAAATCATAAAAATATCTCTCTGATCATAATGGTATCAAACTAGAATCAACCATAAAAAGAAAGCAGGGAGAAAAAGTAATGCGTGGAGACTGAACAACACACTACCACATGACTCTTGGGTTAAGGAGGAAAGATACCAATAAGTTTAAAAATACCTTGAGACAAATGACAACCTATCAGTGGGGCACAGCACAAGTAGTACTGAGAGGGGAATACAGAACAATACAGGCCACACCTGGAATCAAGACAGAACTCAAGACTCTAACCTTACACCTAAAACAGCTAGAAAGAACAAATGAAACCAAAAGACAGTAGAAGGAAATAAAATTAAAGCAGAAATAAATGACAGAGAGGTCCTCCCTGGTGGCGCAGCAGTTGAGCGCTGGGTTGCAAAGCTGCCCGCAGCCTCTGCAGTGCCGGTTCGATCCCTGGCTGCTCCCCGGCCACCAGAGGAGGGTCCCACATGGCGCACAGACCTCTCCTGACGCCCGTTGCTCCCCTCAGCAGTGTACTTCGGTCCTTCTGCCTGCTCTGTTCCCCGCTCTGGCTCTGGTGAATTCGCTCACCCTCCCGCGTTTCTGACTGTACCCAGTGCTTGTATAAATAAATAAATAAATCTTAAAAAAAAAATAGATGAACCAATACCTGACTTCTCAACGCTTCTAAAAAATGGAGGAAGAGGGAATGCTGGGGAACACATTTCATGAGCCCAACAGTCCTTTGATACCAAAAGCAGAGAAGGACATCACACAATAAAGAAAGCTATAAACCAATATCCTGATGATCATAGATGCAAACATCCTCAACAAGACCTTAGCAAACCAAATTCAATTATACATTAAAAAGGATCACACATCACGACTAAGCAGGGTTTATCTAAGCAACACAAGGATGGGTCAACATTTGAAAAAATCAATTAGCTTTCCACTCACACCAGTAAGAATATCTATTATCAAAGTCAAGAAAGTAATTTTGTGAGGATCAGGGGATAAAGGACCCTTGTGCACTATTGGTTGGATGTCATTGGTGAAGCCATTTTGGAAAGCAATATGACGGGTTCTCAAAAAAAAAAAAATAGAATTGCAATATTATCCAGTATTTCCACTTCCAGATATTTAACTGACAAATATGAAAACACTTATTCAAAATGAGACAGGGCCCCTATTTTCATTGCAGCACTATTTATAATAGCCAAAATATGGAACATCCCAAGTCCTGGAGAACAGATGAGTGGGTTAACAAAATGTGACATATATCTCACATTTATATATCATGCACACACACTCACACACAATGGAATAGTACTCAGATACTAAAAAAGATGAACTCTTGCTATTTACAACAACACGGATAGAATTTTTTTTAAATGCATTTAGATGCTATCTTTTTTTTTTTAAAGATTTATTTATTTATTTATACAAGCACTGGGTACAGTTAGAAGCACGGGAGGGTGAGAGAATTCACCAGAGCCAGAGCGGGGAGCAGAGCAGGCAGAAGGACCAAAGTACACTGCTGAGGGGAGCAGCGGGCAGCAGGAGAGGTCTGCGCACCATGTGGGACCCTCCTCTGGTGGCCAGGGAGCAGCCGGGGATCGAACCGGTGCTGCAGAAGCTACGGGCAGCTTCGCAACCGAGCGCTCAACCGCTGCGCCACTGGGGAGGCCCAACAGGGATAGAATTTGAGGAAATTATGCTAAGTCAAATTGAGAAAGACAAATACTGTAGGATTGAACTCATTTGTGGAATATGAATGGGGAAAAAAAGCAATCAAAAAGCAACAAAATGGTAGTCACCAGAGGGGAAATGGTTTGGAAAGAATAGCTTGGTGAAGGATTATGATTGGACTTTTGGTAGTGGGAGTGTGACTAATTTAGAGTTGTTGGGGAGAAGCGGTACACCTAACATTTATGCAGTGTGTAAATTTTGCCTCAATTTAAAAAAAAATGAATAAAGTTTCCCCCAGTGTACTCCCCAGTCAGCGCCCTTGATATGACAAGGCCTAAGAAAAACAGGACAGGAGTGTGCTGTCCTCTGGAACCCCCTGCACCTCCAAAGAGCCACTTCTCACCTGTGCTGCCCCATCTTGGTCTGACCTCTCCTCTCTCACCTGGAGACACACAGACTAGCTCTCCTGCCACCCCCAGTCTCCCTTTCACCTGGGAGTTAAATCAGGTCCTGCTTTGCTCACAGCCTGGCAGGGGCTCCCCATCCCCATGGCCCACAAGAGTAGACAATACAACTGAATATAACAATGTAACAAAATCCATGTGTCTGCCATCAGGCCATCAGGCCATCAGGCATGCATTCAGGACCTCAGGGATCCATAATCAATCCTAATAGTGGGAGGGCAAAAAAGCCTGACAATCATTTACCCTACACACACCCAACACCTAAATGCCACGGTCTTCCACCATAGACAACTGTGCTCCCTTCGTTTTTTGACTTCGCCCTCTGGTAGCCCCTGGCTTTCTGGTAGCCCCTGCTCTATATTCAGATTTCGAGGGTTAGTTTGTGTGAGCCTGTGTTTTTAATAGTCATAATAAACTTTTATTGGTTTCACATAATAGCTCATAGTTTGCAAACCATGTTTTTCCAATGTATGTTAAATCATATGAATGAATTTATTAGATTTTTTGGCAGAGGAGGTAGGGAAAAAATGAGGGGAAGATTCTAATTTCAAAGCTTTTTCAGTGACAGAGCTAAATACTTGGCCATCATTTCCCTTCATAGAAAGTTATAGATTTTATAATTTTGAAACATATAAAACTGCAGTGTCTCAGTTTACTTTAAAAAACAATAGTGAAAAATATTACTTGGACATCACATTTCCCTTTTCACATGTATTTACATTCACATAATTTTACACTTATTATATAATGATTTTTAAAAATAAACATCAAAATGTTAAACTAAATAAACCCACATCTGAGAATTCATGGTAGTATCAATATTTTTGGTAATTCCAGTTTATTTATTCATCAGTAAAATGTAACATTTGGCAATGTCCCAGAGAATAGGGGACATATGAAATATGAGCAGTTCATTTGCATAGTCACTACTAGATTCTGTCAGACCTGCTGTCACATTGGGGCTCCCCCTTGAACAAAGTACTACAAGTGGTCATCCCAGCCAGCACAGAAGACGGAGCTCACTCCTGACACCAGGCACCACCTGTCACTATATTCCTGTTCCTTGTCATGGTGCTAAGCCTTGGTGCTATTAGCACAATGAGTTTTTCTTAATGAATGTGGTGGGTTAAGGCAAAAGGACATAACCTGGTCCCCTCAATCATTTATTTTCTCTCCACCTTTTTAAAAATTATTGAGGAGACTATATAAGGTACAGATTGACTGGCTAGAAAGACAGTCACATTTTAGGTGAAACCCTGGTTATGCAGGAGGTTGGTTTTTCTTGATCTCTCAGCATGACTATCCCTCAGCAGGGCCCTCAATGTGGAGTTTCAAATGCTACCATTGATGTCTCCTGGCTGGATGTAGATTATTTTACCTCATTAAAAACATTTAACAAAGAGACGTCATCAACATGGTGGCACGGAAACACTGCGAGTAAGACCTCCCATAAAAAATAAAGATAATAGGGAGGAAAAGCGGTAGGTCCCTGCGAGAACTGGGACATGGAAGATAAACGGGTGACTCTGGCAAACTGCCCGAAGAAGAAAGTTGCCATAAAAGAGGACTAGAAGGGAGGAAATCTCAGAACCCTGCTACCCTCCCCCACCCACAGAGTCCGCACTCTCCGACCAACAGAAAGGAGGAAAACAACAAAACTAAAATAAAACAACCAACAAGAACAAACTACGCATCAAGCTGGACTGTGAGTGGAAAGGAACTATTTCAGCCACCGCACCCTGTGAACTAGAACTGTGGAGAACCGTGCAGGATTTGTCATGGAGGTGAGCCACTGGAGAAAAACAAAGACTCCCAGGAGACCTACAAACAGCCCAAGGCCAGCTGGTAAGCAGTGCACTTGAAAAGCAAACGGGGATTGGGGCTGCCCAGGTCCCCCCCTGCGACCTAGGCTTGCAGGGAGACGAGCAGGGGCCCTCATTGAGGTAAATGCCCCTCACTGAGTAATCAGAAACCAGGTGCCTGGACACGGGAGCGGGATGCAAAAGGCACCATTTCTGCGGACACTGAACTGGGCTATAGCCCGTGTCCTGGACCTGAGGGCTTTGGGAACTGAGACCCAGGGCACGAAATTCGGGGCGTGGGATCCCCACCACGGTGGGGCACAGGGCAGACAGAGCACCCCCACGCCGTTGAGGCTCTCCAAACCACTCCCACTCTGTTCCCAGACCCAAGGGGTTAAAAACAGTTCCCAAAGGACACTAGGAAAGATCTCTGGCGCCACCTAGTGACCAGAAAAAAATCACCAACACCCTATAGTTGGAAACCAAGGATCACAAAAAAAACACCCTCAGGTGCTGAGAGAGGGTGGGCCATGCAAATTGGGGGGTAAGGAGAGAAATAAGGCGTGGAGCAAGACCCCCATCCTGGAACTGATAGCTAGGAACAGGATCCAGGGCGTGGGATGCGCCATGTGCAGGGTGACAGCCAGCGTTTTGGATCTGATAGCCCTGGAAGTGAGACTTAGAGTGCAGACTTCAGGGCATGGGATCCATACAGCTGTGGGCACAACACCTGGTGAACACAGGTCAGACATAGCACCAGGCTTGAATAAGAGCCCCTGTGTTGAGGGGCTCCCCTGCGCCCCCCCCCTCCACTACTCAGAGAACCTCTGGGAAAAAGCACAGGTCAGCAAGTACGGGTCTCTGGCACCACGTTGTGACCAGAACTAAATCACCAACTAGCTGATTCCCTGTTGGATCTCAGTAAATACAGAGGGAGGGAACTGTAAGAGACAGAGCCCAGCAACAGAGCGTCAACACCCTGGTGGAATTTTGGCCTACCAGTGCTGATCTCAGTGTGGTAAACAGTTTCCAACACCCCTAAAGGAGCACTCCAAAAAGATGCCCGCCAACACCAGTGGCACAACGTCCCAACGCATAGAACTAATTAGAAAGCAAGCAACAGGGAGAAGAAACAATATAAATAACCAAGCAAGCAAGCAGGAGGACACACCACAAAAAGAAACACAGTCACCAGAGCTCAACGATGACATGAAAGAACTTCTCGGCCTATCAGACGGAGAATTAATAATCATCCTGATTAAAAAGCAGAAAGAAAACGAAGAGGAAAAAAATGAGTTGAGACAAATAATCACTGAACAGAAGAATGAAATTGAGACCTTAAGAAAGGAAAGAAACGCAGGAGATAAAAAGATTACTAGAAGAGATAAAGAACTCTGGGAAAAGCAATGAAAACAGGATTGGTGAAATGGAAGAATGGATCAGTACTATAGAAGATACAGAAATAAAAAGAGCCAAAAGAGAAAAGGAGAGAGAAGTGCAAATGAAGCAGTATGAGGAGACTCTTAGACAATTATCAGACTCCATGAAGAAAGGAAACATAAGAGTTAAAGGCATTCCAGAAGGTGAGGAGAAAGACAAAGGAACTGAGAAATTATTCAAGGAGATAACTGAAGAAAACTTCCCAAGCATGATGAAGGAGACATACAGGAAGTGAGAAGAATTCCCAGTTACCATAATGAAAAGAAAACTATGGCAAGACACCTAATAGTAAAACTTGCAAGAGTCCAAGACAAGGAAAAAATAATGAAACTGGCAAGGGGGAAGAAACAGATAACTTATAAGGGAAAACCAATCAGGTTAACTTCTGACTTCTCCAAAGAAACATTATGGGCAAGAAGAGAATGGAGTAACATATTCAGCAAACTTCAACACAGCAAATGCCAACCAAGAATACTTTACCCTGCAAAGCTCTCCTTCCTCTACAAAGAAAAAATATGGACCTTCTCAGACAAATAGAAACTCCAGAAATTCATTACAACTAAACACCCACTCCAAAAAATTCTACAAGAAGTCCTAAAGCCAAAACCAACAGAGGAATGAACAAGAAGAACAGAATAAAGCAAGGAATAAAATCACAAAGAAGACAAACAAAATGGCAAACACAGATGCTAACATATCAATATTAACTCTAAATGTAAATGGATTAAACTCATCAGTAAAAAGACACAGAGTAGCAGGCTGGATTCAAAAACAAAATCCAACCTTCTGCTGTCTCCAGGAAACACATTTAACCACAAAAGATAAACACAGACTGAAAGTAAAAGGTTGGAAAACAATCTTACAAGCAAATGGACCAAAAAAGAAGGTAGGAACAGCCATACTTATATCAGATAAAATAGACTTCAAATTAAAAAAAGTAAAAAGAGACATAGATGGACACTACATTATGATCAAGGGGACAATACATCAGGAAGATATAACACTCATCAACATATACTCACCAAATGAAGGGGCACCAAAATATATTAGACAATTATTATCAGCTCTGAAAACAGATATTAAAGAAAATACATATATAGTGGGAGACTTCAACACCCCACTCTCACCAAAGGACAGATCAACAAGACAAAAAACAAAGACACTAGAGCCCTAAATAAAGGCATAGAACTCATGGACTTAACAGACATCTATAGGACACTGCACCCAAAAAAATCTGAGTACACATTTTTCTCAAGTCATGGATCATTCTCCAGAATCGATCACATAATGGGCTACAAGACAAACATCAACAGATACATGAAAATCAAAATCATTCCAACTATCTTCTCCGATCATAAAGGTATCAAGCTAGAAATAAATCATGAAAAGAAAACAAGGAACCTTCCCACTTCATGGAGATTGAAATCCACACTAGTGGAAGACCACTGGACTAATGAGGAAATCAAAGAAGAAATTAAAAAATACTTTGAGTTGAATGACAAGGAGGACACCACTTTCCAGAATGTATGGGATGCAGCAAAAGCAGTAATAAGAGGAAAATAAATAGCAATACAGGCTCACATCAAGACACAACAAAGCTCAAAGAAACAACCTAATCTCACATCTCAAAAAGCTAGAAAAAGAACACAAAAAAACCCTAAAGCCAATAGAAGAAAGGAAATAATAAAAATCAAAGCAGAAATAGATGAAATGGAAATTAAAAAACAATCCAAAAGATGAATGAAACCAAAAGTTGGTTTTTGAAAACAGAAACAAAATAGACAAACCTCTAGCCAGGCTCACAAAAAAGAAAACAGGAGAAAACACATATAAATAGGAATGTATATGAAAGAGGAGAAATCACAACAGATTCAGTAGAAATTAAAAGAAACTTACATGCAAACAAATTCAACAATCTAGAAAAGATGGACAAATTCCTAGAATGATATAATCATCCAAAGCTGGACAAAGAAGAAACAGAACAACTAAACAGACCAATTACAAGCAGCGAAATTGAGACAGTAATCAAAGCACTCCTCTCAAACACTCCCCAGGTCCAGATGTCTTCACAAATGAATTCTACCAAACCTTCAGCAGTGTGTTAGTGCCTATCCTACACAAACTCTTTCAAAAAATTGAAAAAGAATGAATACTACCAAATAGGTTCTATGAAGCCAACATTACATTAATACAAAACCAAACAAAGACAGCACAAAAGAAGAAAATTACAGGCCAATTGAACACTGATGCAAAAATCCTCAACAAAATCCTTGCCAACAGAATCCAACAATGCATCAAAGGGATAATACACCATGATCAAGTGGGATTCATCCCAGCGGCACAAGGATGGTTCAACATACGAAAATCGATCAGTGTATTCCAACACATCAACAAAAAGAAAAATAAAAACCATATGATCATATCAATAGATGCTGAGAAAGCATTCGACAAAGTTCAACATCCATTTATGATGAAGGCCCTTGAAATTCTTGGAATACAAGGAACATACCTTAACATGATAAAAGCCATATATGACAAACCTACTGCCAACATTTTTCTCAATGGCAAAAAGCTGAAGGCCTTTCCTTTAAGATCAGGAACATGACAAGGATGTCCTCTCTCACCACTGCTCTTCAATATAATACTGGAGGTCCTACACAGGGCAATAAGACAAGAGAAAGACATACAAGGAATCCAAATAGGGAAAGAAAAAATAAAACAATTTATTTGCTGATGATATGTAATATACATAGAGAACCCTAAAAACTCCACAGAAAAATTACTTGAAATAATGAACCAGTTCAGTAAAGTAGCAGGATACAAAATCAAATATCACACAAATATCAGTAGTTTCCTATTCACAAACAATCAATCTGAAGAAGAAGAAATCAAGAAACCATCCCTTTTATAATTGAAAAAAAAAATCAAATACTTGGGAATAAACCTAACAAAAGAGGTGAAAGACCTATGCAAAGAAAATTATAAAACACTATTAAAAGAAATAGAAAAAAGACACAAAGAAATGGAAAGACATCCCCTGCTCATGGATTGGAAGAATCAACATTATTAAAATGGCCATCTACCCAAAAGCAATATACAGATTCAATGCTATTCCAATAAAAATCTCAATGACATTCTTCAAAGAAATAGAACAAATACTGATGAAATTCAAATGGAACTACAAAAAAACACGAACAGCCAAAGCCCTACTGATGAAAACAAAGGAGAAAGGAGGTATCACACTTCCAAACTTCAAATGGAAATGAAATTCAAATGGAAATACAAAAAACCACGAACAGCCAAAGCCCTACTGATGAAAACAAAGGAGAAAGGAGGTATCACATTTCCAAACTTCAAGCTATACTACAAAGCAATAATAATTAAAACAGTTTGGTATTGGAACAAAAACAGACACACAGACCAATGGAACCGAACAGAGAGCCCAGAAATAAACCACACTTAAATGGACAACTGATCTTTGAAAAAAGGAGCAAAGAACATGCAATGGAACACTGACAGTTTGTTCAATAAATGGTGCTGGGAAAACAAGCAAAAAAATGAAACTACAGCACTAACTCTCACGTTGCACAAAAATCAACTCAAAATGGGTAAGAGAACTGGACATAAGACCTGAAACCATAAAATATATAGAAGAAAATATAGGTAAAACACTACAAGACATACACAGCAATAACATCTTTAAAGACTCATCACCCAAAGCAAACATAGTCAAGGAAAAGATAAATACCTGGGATTACATCAAACTGAAAAGCTTCTGTACAGCCAAAGAGACATTAACCAAAACAGAGAGACACCTCACTGACTGGGAAAAAAATCTTTGCACTCCATTCAACTGATAAGGGACTGACAAAAAAGATATACAAAGAACTCACATCACTCAACAAAAACAAAACAAACAATCCAATCAAGAAATAGAAAGAAGAACTTATACAAATGGCCAACAGGCATATGAAAAAGTGTTCAACATCCCTCATAATCAGGGAAATGAAAATTAAAACCACATTGAGATGCCACCTTACACCAGTAAGAATGGCACATATCAAAAAAACAAGCCACAACAAATGTTGACGAGATTGTGGTGAAAAAGGAACTCTCCTATGTTGCTGGTGGGAGTGCAAACTGGTCCAACCACTGTGGAAAGCTGTCTGGAGGTTCCTCAGTCTACTAAAAATGGAGCTACCATACAACCCGGTAATTCCACTCCTAGGGAATCTACCCAAAAGACACAAAAACATTGATTCAAAAGAAAACCTGCACCCCTATGTTTATTGCGGCATTGTTTATAATAGTTAAAACCTGGAAACAACCCAAATGCCCAAAAATAGATGACTGGATCAAGAAGATGTGGCATATATACACAATGGAATATTATTCATCAATCAGAAAAGATAAACTCATGCCATCAGAAAAGATAAACTCATGCCATTCGCAGCAACATGGATGGAGCTAGAAGGAATTATGGAATTATGCTTGGTGAAATAAGCCAGAGGGAAAAAGAAAAATATCTGATGGTTTCATTTATAGCAGGAATATAGGGGAACCAAACAAATCATCAGTGTAAAAAAAATTAATAACAGTACAAAACACAACAAAGCAAAACAGACAATTATAAATCAGAGACACACTGTAGGGGAGGAGGCGGGAGAGGGATCAGAGCAAGGGAGGGAGGAGCACAGGGGACTGAGGTGATGGTGCACGGGTGCATTGGTGATGGAAACTCTATGGGAACTACCCCTGTGGGGGGAAGCAAATATTGTGTAAAAATGAACAGTGATGTAAAAAAAAATTTTAATTAATTAACAAAAAAAATTTTTTTTAAACTCAAAAAAAGTGTTTTCCTTGTCATAACAAATTGAGGCAATCTGGGTATATTGATAAAAATACATAACACATTAAATTTTAGTCTTCCTTCCTATTCCTCTATGGGGACAGGACATCATAACCAAATTCCAAACTAACAGTCCAATGGCTCTTTTAGCCACTGCTACAGAAGGCAGAAATACTACAGAAGCCCCGGATCTCAAACGTAATAATATTTGACAAATAGATGTTACATTCATGTCTCTAAAGACACCTATTGTGCATTAATTCAAGCCTCGGCCCAAACAGGGTAAACTATTAAACAAAAACATGATCCATCATCAGTTTTCATTTGTGATAGGATTCCCATTGCTGCAATGGCAGATGAAAGGTGTTCTTTAACTGATAATGGGGGGGGGGGGTTCCCTGGTGGCCCAAGGGATTAAGACATAGCCTACGAAGCTGTCTGCAGCCACTGCAGAACGAGTTTGATTCCCGGCCAGGCAGCTACCCACATGGCACAGCAGACCTCTCCTGACTCGCCAGCTGCTCCCCTCAGCAGTGTATTTCAGTCAGTCTGCCTGTTCTGCTCCCCACTCTGTCTCTGGTGAATCCTCTCGCCCCCAAACCTCTGACCTGGACCCAGTTCCTGTATGCATAAATAAATAAATCTTAAAAAAAAAAAAAAACTAATAATGGCCCTGCTTACATCTCCAAAGCCTGTAACTCTTTCATGCTAATGTGGAATATTCAACATGTGCCTGGCGCCCTTGTCAACCCACAGGACAAAATACAGTTAAAAGAGCCAACAGGCTCTTTAAAACACAGCTTATAAAACAAAAAAGGGGAATCAAGAGAGCAAGTTGTCCCCACGGGAACAAATAAATAAAGCTCTATTGACTTTAAACTTCCTAAATTGCAGTCCTCCGCCCTAACAGCTGTGCAGGCATCTCACTCCTGCTGAGTCTGGACGAGACCTGCGGTTTGCACCGACCCCGCCGCCAGGACCAGACTGGCCGGACCTGTCCCATCCCTGACCCGGGAGAGGGGGCGTTTCTGTCTGTCCCCGCAGGCACGGGCTGGGCGCCCTGACCAGGAGTTGGGTCCACCAGGGGCGAACCCCGCTCTGGGACTCACCCCAGTGCCGGCTCCCGCGTCTCCCCACAGCCCCAGGGCGCGGGCGGGGACCTGGGCAGCCGCACCCGCCGGTGCTTCCCGCGCTCCCGGCTGCCCTAGGCTGTTGGCGGGTCTCCGCGGGGTCCCTGCCTTGTTCTGGGGACGCCGAGTCTGTTATTACCCAGTGCCCGACCCTCACCACCTAGGCGGTTTGGGTGGGGACCCCCAAGTTTCCTGGCCCCAGGGCGTGGCGCCCACAGCAGTTCCTTTCTGATCCCCATCCTGCTGCTCCCCAGTTTGTTTTTGTTTTCTTCTCCTTTCTGTAGGTGGAGGGGGCCGGTGTCACGGGTGGGGCAGGGGCGCAGGTTCTGCTGCTCCCCTCTTTGTTACTGCAACTTCCCTCTCCAGGCAGTTTGCCCACGTCGCCAGTTTATCTTTAAGTGTCCCGGTTCTCGCAGGGACCTGCCGCTTTTTTTTTTTTTTTTCTTATTAATTGTTTATATGGGAGAGCTCACTCCTAGCGTTTCTTCAGGGCCAGGTTGATCCCCTGACTGTTCCCGAGATTGGAATGTTTGTATCACACCCGCCTCCCGGGAGGGGGCAGAAAAGGAGGAAGGTGGATCTTGTGGGCTCCGTGCAGCATCTGCTCCACCGCCCTGGGGTGACCTAAAACAGTTAAGGCGTGAAGCAGAAAAGACTTAAAGGTCACGGGGACACCGCAGACCCCAGAAAATCTGTTCCTCTCAATGTTAGCTCACATCCCCATAAAATCTCAAGGCCTTAAGGTAATGATACAGGAATTGCAGGTTCTCAGGCCCCGACTCCCACCAGGGATGATCCCAGGCTGCAGGAGCAGGGCTGAGTCCCAGCTACTAGACCCCACGGGCTGGGATCTCATGAAGCCACAGCAGAAATTCGCAGACGCTCAGGCAAGCAAGGAGACGAGGCAGATTCGTTTTAGAGAAAGAAAAAGCTTATTGAGGAGAAAAGGAACAGAAATAAAGTGGGACTCCCAGGCCGGTGGAACCAGGCCAGGAAGGGCAAGGGAGTCAAAGTGGGCCGTGCCTCAGGGAATACAGACCTTCTTGTCCTGATTACTCCAAAGCCCCACCAGGCTCTTTGTGATTGGTTAGTTCTCATGTCTCACTCACTGCCTGAATGTCTCTGTGCCCAGAACTGAGTGTCCATGTCCCAGCCCTTCTCTTTTTTCTTTATTGTCCTGGTCCAGGAATGCCCTGTTGCCCCTAGTCCTGGGGTGTTTGATGATGCCCTTTGGAATCTGTTAGCCTTATCTCTGGAGCCTTCCTTAACCCTCCTGAAGTCCCTGCACTGCCTTGAGGCTGCCTAATTATCCCTAACTTGCCCTAGGACTGATCCCCCTCTATGGATGGAGCCCCTAACTGCCTTCAACTCCAGGGTTGAAGGCTCCTTCCCAGGGAATCAACTCTAAACTCTTCATCCCTAGGATGTGCTGGAAGAGGGGCAGTAGGAGAGACCCCCAGGGTCAGGGGCTAGCAAGAGGGGAGGCTCCTGGGGGAGTGAGGAGAGGGAGGAAATAGGGGCTTTAGGGGAGGGAAGCAAGAAGGCAAGGAGGGGGAGGGGCCAGAGAGGATGGGGGCATGGAAGGGTCAGCTCAGGGGACACAGGGTGGAAGGGGTGGTCTGTGTGGGGAGAGGCCCAGGGGCTCTGGCTGTAGAGTCTGTGTTATCATTCAGCAGTGACTCCCTGGGAGACATGAGTGTGGGGGTGCAGGATCTGCTGGTTCTGTGCTGACAGCTCTGTAACTGACCAGAAACTGTACTGAAGTTAAAGGCATCTCTGCCTGCAGCTGTGGGGTGATTCACATTCAGGGTGAAGACAGGAAAGGAAGAGGGGAGTGGTGATGAAGGGATTCCCCTCTTTCACAGCAAAGCTCCCTTATGCTAGGGTGACAGGGAGAATCCAGGAGCCCAGAGAGGGGGAGCACAAGGCCTGTGCTGCCTGGAGGGGGCAGCCCTGGGCCCTGACCCTGGATTCCAGAGCCCCTCCCTGTGCTGGGACCTCACAGCCCAGTCTGAGTCCATCTCAGCTCACAGCCCTAAGGCCCTGGACACCATCTCAGGCACCAGGAGCCCCTGCACCAGGAGGAGTGGCCCAGGCCTTGGACTCCATGTTCTGGAGCACAGAGGGTATGGGTGGGAGGAGCTGGAGTCTGAGGTGGCCACAAGATCAGCCAGGGGTCCTGTCCTAGGTTGCTGACTAACTTTTCCCAGGAACAAAATGTGTTTCCCCTCCAGGGCCAGGTGTCCGCAAGATGCTAAGGATGGACCCTCCTGCCCAGGGTGAGACCACCCACCCCTGGAGCCTGCAGGATGGCCCTTCCCCCCTACCTAGCCCTGGGAGCCCAGGCCTGGGGTCCTGTCCCTTCTCCCTCCTGGACAAAGAGGCAGGGATCTGCTGTCTGGGTCCCTCAGGCCTCGCTCCTGCCACCTCCTGCAATGACAGGAAAGGTTTGTCCTACTTTCTATTTCCTTGGCATGTTCTTTCACCCTTTCAAACTATTTTTGTTTGTATAGAAAGTCTTTCTAGCACACAGAGACAAGGGTGCTACAAGTCTCCTAGATATTATCCAGTTTGAGAATCTCAGGTTTTTGATTGGAATTTTAGTTAATTTATTTTAACATGATTTTTGATATGGTCAGATTTGAGTTTCTCATTCTGGTCTTTAGTTTTTCATTGTCTCACATCTTTTTTATTCCATTTCATCATTCTCTACCTTTCTTTCTTTGAGTCAAGCAAATATTTTTTTTGTAGAATTCTTTTTTTATTAAATAGGAATAAATTTTATTTTTTAAACATTTATAATTTTTTAAACAATATTTGCTTCCCCCTACCCCCTCAGATTGAGTTTCCATAGAATTTCCTTCCCCAAGGTACCCGTGCACCATCACCACAGTCCCCCGTGCTTCTCCCTCCCTTCCTCTGGTCCCTCTCCCTCCTCCTCCCCTGCAGGATGTCTCTGGTTTATAATTGTCTCTTTTTGCTTTTTTGTGTTTTGTACTGTTATTTTATATATATATATATATATATATATATTACACTGATGTCTTATTTGCTTCCCTTATATTCCTGTTATAAGTGAAACCATCCGATATTTCTTTTTCCTTCTGGCTTATTTCACTGAGCATAATTCCTACTAGCTCCATCCAACGTTGCTGTGAATGGCATGAGTTTATCTTTTTTGACGGCTGAATAATATTCCATTGTGTATCTATACCACATCTTCTTGATCCAGTCATCTATGTAAAATTAATTCTCATGTGGCTTTAGATATATTTATTTCAGTACTTTCTATTATTGAAAGTATTTAAATCTGTATTTTTAATTTTTCAAAATCTACTTAATTGAATGACATCCCATAACATATAGGAAATTTACATGGAGGAAGTGACCTCCTGGGAAAGAGAGGGGCTGCCAGGCTGGACCCCCCAGATACCAAAGGAGATGAGCCTGGAGTGAGCATTAGAGGAGAGAGGGAGCTGTCAGGGGGAGCTGCCCCCACAGCCCAGCAGGGTCCCACCCAGGCTCCTTACATCTAACCATGGGAATAGTCCCAACCCCCTCCTGTCTCCAGAGCCTCTGCTGCCTCAAGTCCTGCTCAAAACCTGCTTCTCCACGGAACTGTACTTATTGGGATGTTGCCTGACACTCTTCACTCTGTGGGATTTGAATTCATTTATGTTGGAGCTTGATGTGCGATTGTCCTCCCATTGCCTTACGTTGTATTCCGTCTCTTCTGTCACACACACACACACACACACACACACACACACTCCCCTCTCCTTGGGAACCAGATCCTCACTCATCACTGAGGTTACTCTGACCCTCTGTCTCTGGTCCCCTCAGAGCCGCTCTCTCTGCAGTGTCTCTACTCAGTGGTGTCTGAGCAGCCCCAGGAGTCCCTGCCCCTCCTGCCTCTGACTTTGTGGGAAACCAGCCCCTCACCCTGCATGACAGTGAGGAGGTGAAGGCAATGTTCTGAGGTCAGTGAGGAAAAGTTACTTTTTTCTGTGGGTTTAAAATAGATTTTTATTACTGTATTTTTGAGGTAACACGTGTTTACACACTGCACATGACTCAAAGTTGGAGAATCACCTTCTCAAATGCAGTTTCCCTCACCCCCACCTCCAATGCACCCAAAGTCCTCCCTTGTGTTCCTCTGGGCCTTCTTACTCCGTTTGCTCCCCACCCTCAACCCCGTCTGGTGCCTCAGTTCTGCAGCCAGACTCCAAGGGCAGGTTAGGTTTTCTCTGCTCCTTTGCTGGGTTTCTGTATATTGCACACATGAGTCATGCCATCTAGTATTTGTGAATCTCCTGATTTATTTCACTTAGAATACTTTTACCTATTTCCATCCATGTCGTTGTAAATTCAAGATTCCATCTTTTTTTCACAGCTGAGTCATATTCCATTTTGTACATACCACAATAGTTCCACTCATCTATTTTATGCACATATTGTTTCCATAATTTGGCTATTGTAACTATTTTGCAATGAGCACAAGAGTGCACATAGCCCTTGAAAGGAGCATTTGCATTCTTTGGGTAAATCCCAAGGAGTGGATGCTGGGGCCTCTGGCAGATCTATGTTTAATATTTTGAGGAAACTCCATACCATTTCCTAGGGGCTGGACCAGTCCCCACAATAGTGTATGAAGGTTCCTTTCCCCCCATACCTTGCCAACATTTGTTGTCTCTGGTGTTCTTAATATGAACCACCTCACAGGTGCGAGGTGGTATCTCATTGTGGTTCTGATCTGCATCCCTTGATGACGTGTGATGGGAGCATTTTCCATGTGCCTGTGGCCATCTGTATCTTCTTTGAAGAAGTATCCACTTAGCTGCTCTCCACATTTTTTTTTTGGGTTGTTTTCTGGTTGTTGAGTTATATGTATTATTCATATATCCTGATGTATGATATGCAAATTATTTCTCCCACCCCATAGGGTGTCTTTACATGTAATGACAGTGTCCTGGGCAGGAGCTTGTCTCCACTGGTCTATCTTTGCTTCTGGTTCCTTGGAACACAGAAAATATCGAGGGCAGTGAGTCTGCTGTGTAGGACACAATATGGTGTCCACGTCATTGCACATTTGTCTAAAGCCCACAGCATGGACACCACCAAGAGTGACCCCAACGTGCAGCCACGGGCCGTGAGAGATGCTGATGAACAGATTCATCATATGGCAGTTGTGCCGCTCTGGGCTTATCATGTGATTAGGACATGATGCAGTTGAAGGGATTTTAGTAGGATTTAATTTTGAAAGTATTATTTCATGAGCACAGAAGAAAATTTTATACTCAAGAATTTATGTAGATACTCCTACCAGTGTACTTCAGTCGATCTGCCTGACTGTTCCCCACTTTGTCGGTAGTGAATCCTCTCAGCCCCCACACCTCTGGCCTGTACCCCAGTTCTTGTATAAATAAATAGTAAATCTTTAAAAAAAAAAGAATTTACGTAGCTAAATGAGTAACACCACTTCTCACCAGGGAGCCAGGTCATCTGCTCAAAACCAGTTAGCGATTTATCATTTCTCTTCCCAGAAAAATATATCTGTGCCTGTATCTAGTCACTAGTGTATACTATTGTATAAGTACAAGAGTGTTAGACACAGAATGGGAGAAATGATTGTAAATCAGATCATGTATCTGATGAAGGACTTGTATCTAGAATTGATATTATAAATGAAGTCTTACAACCCGATTATAAGAAAAGAAATGGTCCAAAAGAAGAAATGGAACAACTGAACAGACCAATTACAAGCAGCAAAATCGAGGCAGTAATCAAAGCACTCCCCAAAAACAAAAGCCCAGGCCCAGACAGCTTCACAAATGAATTCAACCAAACATTCACAAGTGAATTAGTGCCTGTCCTACACAAACTCTTTCAAAAAAATTGAAAAAGAAGGAATACTACCAAATACGTTCTACAAAGCCAACATTACACTAATACCAAAACCCAAACAAAGACAGCACAAAAAAGGAAATTAACAGGCCAGGTCCTCCCTGGAGGCGCTAGGGGTTAAGCACCACACTATGAAGTAATCCACAGCCTCTGCAGCATGAGTTCGATCCGGGGCCGGCCAGGGAGCAACCAACATGGTGCAGCAGACCTATCCTGCCTTGCCCACTGCTCCCCTCAGCAGAATGTTTCAGTCTGTCTGTCTGTTCTGTTCCCCATTCTGTCTCTGGTGAATCCTCTCACCCCCTACATCTCTGCCCTGTACCCCAGCTCTTGTATGCATAAATAAATAAACTTAAAAAAAAAAGAGAAAATAACAGGCCAATCTCCCTAATGAACACTGATGCAAAAATCCTCAACAAAAATCCTTGCCAACAGAATCCAACAATGCATCAAAGGGATAGTATACCACGATCAAGTGGGATTCATCCCAGGGGCACAAGGATGGTTCAACATATGAAAATCAGTAAGTGTAATCCAACACATTGACAGAGAGAAAAATAAAAACCATATGATCATATCAATAGATACTGAGAAAGCATTCGACAAAGTCCAACATTTATGATGAAAGCCTTTGAAATTCTCGGGATGAAAGGAACATACCTTAACATGATAAAAGCCATATACGACAAACCCACTGCCAACATTATTCTCAAAGGTGAAAAGCTGAAGGCCTTTCCTTTAAGATCAGGAACAAGACAAGGTTGTCCTCTCTCACCACTGCTCTTCAATATAATAATGGAGGTCCTATCCAGGGCAATAAGACAAAAGAAAGACATTCAAGGAATCCAAATAGGGAAAGAAAAAGTCAAACTATTACTATTTGCAGACGATATGATAATATACATAGAGAACCCTAAAAACGCCACAGAAAAACTACTCAAAATAATCAACCAGTTCAGGTGAATTCTCTCACCCTCCCACGCTTCTGACTGTACCCAGTGCATGTATAAACAAACAAACAAACAAACAAATAAATAAAAACATACCTCTATTTAAAAAAATAATAATAATAATCAACCAGTTCAGTAAACTAGCAGGATACAAAATCAAGCCACAAAAATCAGTAGCTTTCCCATACACAAACAATCACTCGGAAGAAGGAGAAATCAAGAAAACCATCCCTTTTATAATTGAAACCAAAAAAATCAAATTCTTGGGAATAAACATCAAAAAGAGGTGAAAGACCTATACAAATAAAATTATAAAACACTGTTAAAAGAAATAAAAGAAGACACAAAGAAATGGAAATACATTCCCTGCTCATAGATTGGAAGAATCAACATTATTAAAATGGCCATCCTCCCAAAAGCAATATACAGATTCAATGCTATTCCAATAAAAATCCCAATGACATTCTTCAAAGAAATAGAACAAATACTGATGAAATTCATATGGAACCACACAAAAAAAAACCACAAATAGCCAAAGTTCTACTGATGAAAACAAAGGAGAAAAAAGGTATCACACTTCCAAACTTCAAGCTATACTACAAAGCCATAATAAATAGAACAGTTTGGTATTGGAACAAAAACAGACACACAGACCAATGGAACCATACAAAGCCCAGAAATAAAGCCACACTTATATGAGCAACTAATCTTTGACAAAGGAGCAAAGAATATGTAATGGAACACGGACAGTTTGTTCAATGAATGGTGCTGGGAAAACTGGACCTTCACATGCAAAAAAATGAAAATAGACCAGTACCTCTCACTGTGAACAAAAATCAACTCAAAATGGATAAAAGAACTGGACATAAGACCTGAAACCATAAAATATATAGAAGAAAATATAGGTAAAACACTATTAGACATACATCTCAGAAATATCTTTAAAGACTCATCACCCAAGGCAGTGATAGTGAAGGCAAAGATAAACACCTGGGATTACATCAAACTGAGAAGCTTCTGTACAGCCAAAGAGACATTAACCAAAAGAGAGAGACACCCGACTGACTGGGAAAAAAAATCTTTGCACTCCATTCAACTGATAAGATACTGACAAAAAAGATATACAAAGAACTCACATGACTCAACAAAAACAAAAATAAACAATCCAGTCAAGAAATGGGCAGAAGAACTCAAAACACATTTTTCCAAAGAGGAAATGCAAATGGCCAACAGGCATATGAAAAAGTGTTCAACATTCCTTATAATCAGGGAAATGCAAATCAAAATCACATTAAGATACCACCTTACACCAGTAAGAATGGCACATATCAAAAAAACAAGCCACAACAAATGTTGGCGAGATTGTGATGAAAAAGGAACTCTCCTACATTGCTGGTGGGAGTGTAAACTGGTCCAACCACTATGGAAAGCTGTCTGGAGATTCCTCAGTCTACTAAAAATGGAGCTACCATAGGACCTGGCAATTCCACTCTTAGGGATCTACCCAGAGGACACAAAAATAGTGATACAAAAGAGCATATGTACACCTATGTTTATTGCAGCACTATTTACAATAGGTAAAACCTGGAAACAACCAAATCCCCCAAAATAGATGACTGGATCAAGAAGATTTGGTGTATATACACAATGGAATATTATTCAGCAATCAAAAAAGATAAACTCATGCCATTCGCAGCAACGTGGATGGAGCTAGAAGGAATTATGCTCAGTGAAGTAAGCCAGAAGGAAAAAGAAAAATAATAGAAGGTTTCACTTATAACAGGAGCATAGGGGAACTAAATAAGACATCAGTGTAAAAAAATAATAACAGTACAAAACACAACTGAGCAAAAACAGACAATTATAAACCAGAGACATCCTGCAGGGGAGCCTGAGGGAGAGGAATAGGAGGGAGAGAGGAAGGAGCACAGGGGTCTGTGGTAATGGTGCATGGGTGCGTTGGGGAAGGAAATTCTATGCGGACTCAAACTGAGGGGGTGGGGGGAAGCAAATATTGTTTTAAAATTTTTTTTAATGTTAAAATAAAAAAATAAATAACAAAAAAAAAGAAAAAAAATGATCCAATGCAAACAACAGACAAAAGACTTCACCATTGAAGGATACAGATGCCAAATAACTGTGATGCTCAATATTACAGGTCATTAGGGAAAGATAGACTAAAAACAACAATGATACCACTACATGCTTATTAGAAGGCAAAAGTCCCCCTAAAATGGGCAACAGCAAGTGCTGACTGCAGCACAGGACCCCTCATCACTGCTGGCAAGATAGGATGACCCAGTCACTCGGGACAATCTAACATTTCTTTTAAAGTCAAACACAGAAAAATCATACAGTCCAGTGAGCACTGCCCCTGCCATTTATCCAACTAATCTGAAAACTTGTATTTGAAAAACAACAAAGAAAACTAAACCCAAAACCCTGCATGGAAGTAAATGTTTATAGCAGAACCCCCACAAAGTGTGAGCTGCCCATAGTGACTTCCTTCCAAAGACAACAAAAGGCAACTGAAGGCAGGAAAAACGAAAGTGCATGTGTGTGCACCTGATGTGCTGCTGGAGGACAGCCTCAAATGGAGGCCATTGTGCCTGAGCAACTCTGCTCACAGTGTCATCAGAAGAGGAAAGTTTGAGAAACTGTCAGCCAGAGGAACTAAGGAGACGTGGTTGGAACTTCATGTGGTGTCCCGGGAGGGATTTCAGGGCATGAAAAGAGCATTAGGAAAAAAAATTAATGAAATGCAAATAAAGAGCAGAATTTAGTGAAAGTGCATCCATATTGTTTCTTCAACTGCTCAAATGCACTGTAGTCACGTCAAATGCTAACAATTTGGAAATGATGTGGGTTATATAGGCACGTTTGCCACGTTTCTGTAAATCTGACAGTATTTTTTAAAATGTTGTTTTAAATTAAATTTTAAATTAAAACATTTAAAAAAATAGCCCTCAACAAAATTATAGGTTGCAAAAGGAAAAATGATTACTTCCCATTTTTCCCAGGTATTGCTTTCAAGGGACTAGAGGGAAGAATTCTGAGGAGAAAAGCTGGACACCTCACACCCAGGGCAGGCTCCGGAGTCTCCTCTCCCCTGAGCCCTGCTTCTCTGACTCCTCACAGAGCATCTCACCCCCAGGACGCCGCCCTCCAGGACCCCCAACTCTGCCCACCTCAGGCCCCGCCCCGTCCTGGGGGCTCCACCAGAATCCGGAACAGCGCGGCAGCGCCCCCGTGTGGCCACAGGGCTGAGCACAGGAGCCCAGAGCTGCCCTTTCTCCTGCTCAGCCAGGCCCTCCCCAGCCTCCCTGGGCTCCCAGTAGCAAGACAGGTCCACTGTCACATTAGGCGTCCTCAAACTGATCCCTTAGTGGGTAACTATGGGCACAGGCCTGAGGGAAGAGCCAGGTGTCTAGGTCATAACAGTTGCTCCTCCAGTTCTGGATCCCCTGTTTCCCTCAATCTCTTTGCATGGGAACTTGGGCTCCAGAGTCCCTGATATTTGCTCCTGCTTCCAGGGATGAAAGTGCCTCTTCCTGAGCATCAGCCCTAAATTCTCCATCCCTAGGGTGAGGGAGGGGACAAATAACAGACTCTCAGGCCCAGTTCTAGACCTTCTGAGTCTTCATGAGAGTCCAGGTGACTCTTCTGCTCCCTGAAGCGGGGACTCCCTGGTCTCCATGTCTTCTCCATGTGGGGTCAAACTGTGCAGTCAGCTCTGGGGGAGTGTCTGCTCCGATTGCTCATCACTGTGGAATCTGGAGTTCAATTCTGCTCTTTTCTCTTGCTTAGTCATCACTTTCCGGGTGATCCTTACATGCACAAGACTTTAAATATCATTGACATCACATCACCTCCCAGATCTCTTTCTCACCTCAGACATTTCACCTGTGCCCCAGACTTATCTGTCCAACTGCCAACCTCACTTTCAATTCTAATGGATCTGATTCAACTTTCCTAAAGTGAATGCCTGGGATGCCCACATATGGGTCTTCTGGAGTCTTCCCCATGTCACTGAGGCTCCACCTCTCTGCCTGCACAGTCTGAGACACTGAGTGTCATCCTTGACCCTTTCTCACAGCCCAGGAGTAGGAAACACTGTAAAGTCCATGTCTACATATGCACAGTCCTGTCACTGCCTGTTATTTCCCTGCTCACCCCCAAGGAGCCACCAACCTCTCTGTCCTGGGACCTGCACTGAATTTCCTCCATGTCTCTTCCCACCTCTCACCCTTTCATGCTGCACAGCAGCCAGACTGAGGCTACCAGAGAGAAGTCACAGGTGTCTATCTGTTCAGAAGGTCTTGTTACCCCACATCTTACTCAGAGAGTCAAACCCTCCCAATATCCTCAGGCCTGGATGATCTGGGTGCACACAGATCCCATCTCCACTGGCCTCTGCTCAGTCCTTGGCCTCCTTGCTCATGTCAGTCACACAGACACATTCCTGCTCAGGCATCTGCATTGGAGGTTGTCCTGCCTGGACTGAACTTCCCTGTACATCACATCCTTGTGGGCAACGTGTCCATCAGACTTTTTCTCAAAGGTCACTTCAGTGAAACCCACACTGACCACGCTGGGAAGAAAACCACCCTGTCACCTTCCCACATCCCTTACCCACTTCTAACCAGACACACGTGGTTGACCATCTGATCTGCTGTCACACAGTCCCCAGTCTCCTCTCCCCACTAGGACACACTCTGCAGGCAGCAAGTTGTGCGTGTTTTTAGTTCACTGAGTTTTCCTAGTTGTATAAACAGTCAGTCACACATCTGGTGCAATAGTTATCAGTTATCTGGTGTGTCATCAGTGTAGAGTACCTCCCTGTTCTAGAGACAGTGTCGGTACTAACGTGACACATTAGAGGAGTTTGTAGGGTTTTTTAAAAATATTTATTTATATTTGTGTAGAAGAACTGGGGTGTAGATCAGTGTGCATGGATGGGGTTGGTAAGAGGATTCACCACAAAGAGTGGGGAGCAGAACAGGCAGATTTAATGGAATACACTGCTAAGGGGAGCAGCGGGCGAAACAGGAGAGGTCTGCTGCACCATAAGTGGGTAGCTCCCTGGCTGGGGATTGAACATGGGGTATAGAGTTGATAGTGCTGAGACTTAACCCCGGTGCCACCAGGGAGGACCCAAGTTCCTAGGCTTAAGGGTCCTATTTTTCAGCCAACTATGATGGTAATTGACTCCATCAACCCATGGGTCTCGATTAGCACCAGCACTGGGATTACTACATTAAAGGTCAGGGTTATGGGGAGAAGCTATAGAGAAAAACAGAAAACTATCAGGAACTTATCTAAATCCATCAGGAAATCATCAAATCCTCTTCTCTAGTAATACCAGGATTTTGTTGGAAAAGATGGAAAGAATAATCCAAAAAAAGTCCTAAATGAGGCCAAAAATCAGATGAGTCTGGAAATCCATCTCACCAGACTCCTGCATGCAGGGGATACCCTGGGCCTTGTGGGGCCAATGACAGATGCTCCTGCTGCACTCAGAGACAGGGACCAAGAGGACATGAGGCCTGGTCTCTAAACATCAAAGAGAATAGGCATAAAGCAAAAAACAAACAAACAAACAAGAACAAAGAAGCAAACAGGAATCTATAGGAAGGCTAGACCCTGGGCTGAGCCTGAGCTGAGCCTGGGCTGACCCGGTCACACAAGCACTCCCTGCCCAGACTACACAAGGCCTGGTGGGGTCTGACCCTGTGATCACAGGCCCTGGTGGCACAAGGTGCTCCTGAAAGACAAAGACAAAGGAGCAGAGAGATGACCCCTTAGGAGTGATCACATCAAAGCCCCCGATGCACTGAACCCCGACTGGACACAGGCCCCGTCCCCCTCGGCTCCTCACAGCCTCTCCCGCCCCCACCTGCACAGACTCAGCACAGCAAACACGTGATTCTGAAAGGTTTCCCATTCATTTCATCTCAAATTTTAAGAATCATTTTTATTAGCCCACCAAACCCATCAGGCAAGTTTACAAACTGTAATTTCAGAACTCAATTATTATTTCAAGGGGGAAGTAGTTACTATTCTTGAGGAAAACACAAAGACAGGTAGATAGCAGACTAAGCTGCTTCTGCTGGAGCAGGGAAATCATGAAGGAGAGACACAGGTCAGCATGGGGTGGGGCCTGGTGGGCAGGGCTGGGCCAGTCTTTCCCCTCCTCACATTATCTAATAAGAACAGAAACACATTCTGTTGCCTTTTGCAGCAAAGGAAACCAGAGGATCTTGAAGTCACAAAGGGGGAATTAGAAGAAATCCTGCATCACTCAGCCCCAACAAGGCAGCTGGCTCACACTGTGAAGGAAATGGATCATAAAAGAATTCAAAGTGGGCCTCCCCTGATGGCGCAGGTGGTTGAGCACTGTGCTGTGAAGCTGTCCGCAACCTCTGCAGAGCTGGTTTGATCCCCGCCGGCTGGCAAGGGTTCCCCTTAGCGTGGCAGATCTCTCCTGTCATGCCCACTGCTCCCCTCGGCAGTGTATTTTGTCAGTCTGCCTGTTCTGTTCCCTGCTCTGTCTCTGGTGAATCCTCTCGCCCTCCCGCACATCGGACCTGTACCCCAGTTCTTGTGTAAATAAATAAATAAATAAATAGTAGAAAAAAATTCAAAGAAACAGGTAAGTGTCGACATTCTCGATAGTCCACCGCATCCTCAGAATGTCCCCCTCACAGCTTCCCCAGAACCTGGTCCCATCCTCTCTGCCCCAACCCCTCCCACCACAGGCCTCCAGGGTCTCACCTTTAGCAGCAGTGAGAGGCATATCAGAGCCCTGGGTGCTATTGCTGCCTGGAGGAGAACAAAACAGAACCTGGTGAGAGCCATGAGAGATGACACCACAGGAGGGACTGATGTGGGTGACTCCCCCATGGGCTCCTTCTACACTGTCCCCAGGGCTCAGGGACGAAGCCCCTGATCCCCACTGTAGCGACAAGAAGGGCACAGTGCAGGATCTCTATGACCTGAGCAGAACTGGAAGGGAGAGGAGTTCTGGAGTCCTCGGTGGCTTTTTCAGGCATTATTTGGCATTTTACCAGGTACATGGCAGGCGTGGGTGCTGGGGGGCCGGGAGGCTGGCAGGCCTCCCAGGCTCTGCGAAACTTCACTCTTTACTGGGCTATCTTTGGTGTTCATTTCCGGTCTCTCGCTTGTTCTCCTGGTGATTCTGTTCCCCAATGCCTCCCTTATAAGCCCTGTCTCAGCCCAGCTGAATCCCACCTTTGTATGCCCACACCCTACTCCAGGTGCCCGCCATCAGGCATGCATTCAGGACTACAGGGATCCATCATCAATCCTAATGGCAAGAGGGAAGAAAAGCCTGACAATCATTTACCCTACACACACTGACCTCAGCCTGAGTGTAGCTTCCTCCTTTTCCTCCTGTGGGAGGGAGCATCATGTGAGACCAGGGAGAAGTCAGGCTATGAAGCCCTAATGGAATCCCCAAGTGTGGACCACAGGGAAGTTTCCAGAACTGTGACTGGACACTTAGGGCAAGACCAGGAAATATGAAGAGAGATGAGAGGGGACTTGACCAACTGCCTCCTGGGTCTGCCCTCAGCAGGGACCTTCCCCTCTGCCATTTGCTAGAATCAGGGCCCCAGCACCAGAATTATCAAGGGGAACAATGTGACTCATTTTCAAAAATTCTTCACAAAAGAGGGTTAGCAATCAGCTCCAGACTGGGCAACACAAGTGTGTGGATGGTTGTAGGGTAAGTAAAATCCGTATCAGGCTTTTCGCCTTCCCACCATTAGATTAAATGCATGCCTGATGGTGGGCTCCTGGAGTAGGGTGTGGGCATGAATAGGTGGGATACACCTGGGCTGAGAGTGCGCTAGTAAGGGTGGCGTCATGGGGATGCCAGTGGAACAGGAGAACCACCAGAAGGAGAACAAGCAAGAGAACAGCACCAGCAGAAAAGCAGAGGCCACTAGAAAACACAGGACAGCCCAGAAAGAGTGAAGACTTGCTGGGGGCTGGAGGGCTGCCAGTGCCTGCCAGCCTACTGACCCCCACACCCCGCACCCCTGCCTTCCTATACCTGCTAAACTCAATAAAAGCCTGAAAAAGCCACCACGGGCTCCAGGACTCCTCCTTCACTAGGAATCCTCTTTCACCCATCAGCTCGGGTCATAGAGAACCTGCCCTGTGCTCATCCTACCCTTACAATGGTACTCCCATTACCAGGTAGGTCTAGTTCTACCTGTGGCCTCAAAGCCCCCAGTGGATATGACCCCCCCATTTCCTTCCCTATCTGAGCGCTTCTTTCTCCATATCACAGCTGCACCAGTGCAACTCCAGTGAGTGCAATTCCAAGGAGAACCGGGCCAGCAATGATGTCCACGGCGGAGTCGGGGGTCTCAGGAGAGGGATCTAGAAGGGAAGGTGAGACCCTGAGCCCCAGGCCTCATCCTGACCCTCCGAAGGTCTCCAAAAGGGTTCTTGACACCCCTGGGAAGCTCTGTGCCCACATCCCCTTCCTTACCCCAAGTCAGGAATTGCGGGTCCAGCAGCCCGTCATGCTGCACACGGCACCTGTATCTCTGCTCCTCTCCAGAAGGCACCTCCACAGCCACCCACTTCTGGAAGGTTCCGTCCCCCCCAGGCCTGGTCTCCACCAGCTCCATGTCCAGGGTCAGGCCTTTCCCACGTCGCTGCCAGGTCAGGGTGATGTCCGCAGGGTAGAAGCCCAGGGCCCAGCACGTCAGGATGACCTTCTGGTCAAAGGTGGGGAGATGGGTCACCTGTGTCTTTGGGGGATCTGAGAAGGGTGAGAAATTACACACTCTGGGTTTTTCTCTCATGGACCCGGAAAAACCCTCCTGTGACCATCCTCAGAATGGACAGGGCAGTGGGTTTGGAAAGAGGAAGCACAAAATCTAGAAACCAGCCTGGTCTGGGGAGTCTGGGATAATCTCTTATTCCTTAGAAAGTTCTACAATTACGTGACCACTCTGGATAGGAGGACTCAGTTCTCTGAGGAGGAAAGCACAAACTTGTGCTCCTGACCTGGGAACTCACTAAAGCAGGAGTCAGATCAGAAGAATGTCCTCAGAACAATAACAAGACCCTGAGAGGAAAACTGATGGTTCCCAAGAGGGCTGCCCGGTCAAAAGGATCAGTGAGGGGTGATTTCCGGGCTGGTCTCCCCTCAGGCTCAGAGAAAAACTTCTGAGGAAAAGTGGGGTCCTCTGGGGAGTCAGGAAACCCAGGGGGCTCCTCCTCCCCTGCCCAGAGAGGGGGCGCTGCTGTGACCCTGACTCTACTCTCCCCGCGGTGCCGGCCTGAGGGGGGTTGGGAGACCCGCGGCCCCTCTTACCTACGAGATGCAGCGTCTCCTTCCCGATCTCCAGGTATCTGCGCAGCGACTCCACGCACCTGCCCTCCAGGTAGTGCCTGACGCGCTCCGCCTCTCCGGCCGCCTCCCACTTGCGCCAGGTGATCTGCGCGGCCGAGTCCGCCGCGGTCCAGGAGCGCAGGTCCCGGTTCAGGGCCAGGTAATCGGCGCCGTCGTAGGCGAACTGATGGTACCCGCGGAGGAGGCGCCCGTCGGGCCCCACGTCGCAGCCAGACATCCACTGGAGGGTGTGAGAGCCTGTCCCCGCCCCGTCACCCCGCGTCACCCCGCGGTCACCCCGCCCGCCCCCGCCGGGAATAAACCGAAACTGACGCGGGAACCCCGCGGGGAACGTCCCGGGGCGCGTCCCGGGTCGAGGGTCCGGCGGGTCCCCCTGCCTCGGGGGACGCTCGGGCCCGGGGTCTGGGGTCCCCGCCCGCCCGCGGGGGTGGGGTCGTGAGCGCCCCGGGCCCGCCCCGCTCACCGGCCGCGCTCTGGTTGTAGTAGCGGCGCAGGTTGTTCAGGCTGTGTAGATACCACGCGGTGTTGTTCCTGGAGATCCCCGTCTCCCTCTCCCAGTACCCCGGCCCCTCCTGCTCCATCCAGGGCGCCCGCGGCTCCATCCTCGGCCCGGGGGAGTCGCTGTCGAACCGCACGAACTGCGTGTCGTCCACGTAGCCCACCGAGATGATGCGGGGCTCCCCGGGGCCGGGCCGGGAAATCGCGGTGGAGAAATACCTCAGGGAGTGGGAGCCTGGGGGCGGGAGGGAGACCCGGGCTGGGGAGACGGGGCAGGAGGGGAGGGGGGCCAGGGGGCTCCTGAGATTGAAATGGGGCAGCGGATGAGAAGGCTGGACGCTGAGAGAGACAGAAAAGGGTCAGGGCATGGTGGGGTCACGGAAGACAACAGAGTCAGCAGTGGGGGTGAGGAGTCTTTCCTGGGTCCTTGCCCCCGCCCGGGGTTCGTCTACTACCCCCCTCCTCAGTGGCCTTTTCTCTCCAGAGCCTGCACTCACCTGCCCAGGTCTCTGTCAGGGCCAGGGCCCCTGAGAGCAGCAGCAGGAGGGTTGGGGGCCTCATGACGGGTGCTCTTGAGGTCTGGGGAGACTCTTGAGTCCAGACTGTCTGTCAGCAGCTGTGATGCTGATTGGCGGCTCTGGACCCTCCAGGCAATGGGGAGTGAGAACTGGGGTGAGTCACCGGTATCCAGGAAGGAAGACCCCGCACAGGTTGTGACAAAGAGATGTGAAACTGTGGGGAGATGGGGCATCCCCAACAGTAACCTTCCCTGTCCCATGCACAGCCCAGAGGGCTGAGACCCTGAGAACCACACCCTATACCTGGGACTTTGCTGCCCCTCCTCTCCTGCTCCAAGGCCTTTGTCACACTGTTGCCTTCCTGAGTCCTGGCCAGGGACTAGGGCAGCGATTTTTCAAGCTTTTTTGTTTCAGGATCTCTGCAGTTTTACAAACTAGCCAGGACCCCGGTATAAGTTTAGGAGGTTATAGCTCTCAGTATTTACTACATGAGGAATAAAAACAGTTTAAAGATATTTTCATTTAATTTAGAATAATATTAATAACCCAATGTGTGTTCAAAGTGTCTTAAAGAAATGTAGATATTTAATGAAAATAATCAGGGTCATGTGTGGGTCTTTTACAGCTTACATTTTTGCAGTTATTTTTCCTCTCTGTCTCACTAGAGGCATGCTGGATTGTCATAGTTTCTCCTGCATTTACTCTCTGTTTTGGTGGGCCACTGGAAAACTATACAGCCTCTCTGAAATATGTGAAAATACCATTTTAAGTATTTTTCACATAGTTGTGACTATTTAACTTTGTTCCACTTCTACAATAAATTGAAACTATACAAGTGGTGGTTTTTCAAATGTTATTTGCAAATTGAGTGGTAGAACAGTATCATTGAATATTTTCTATTCTGTTATATTAATTCCATAGGCCTCTACTGATTATTAATCTTTAACTAATACATGATTTTAAAAAGTGATGCGTTGTCTTACCAGGTTATATGATCTTTATATTAATTATTTGAGAATCAAATTTTGAAAATCATACATGTTTCATGTTCCAAAAATCCCCAAAGAAAAGTAAGCGGCTACTGGAAGTTGTCAAGTTTATAGTGATGGGACACAATTTTCCACTATCTGGTTTTCACTTGGAGCTTGTACTTTATCAAGGCAGTTAATTACTATCAGTTGTCAACTGTCACCTGATTTTCTAAAAGGGACACATTCATTTTCTAGAAAGTGTGTACAGATTAACCAAATCTAAATAATGATAGTTTTTGTCATTCATCCCTTCAAGCACAGATGGTAGTACCCCCTCCCAAAAGGTCTAATTCTTATACAAATTAGTTTCCTTGGGCCATAGTACTTTGGATTGTGGCAGAAGTGACTTATATGTGCTCTATGTCATCAGAACCTGGGTTTACTTTGTGTCCAGATTCTTTCTCTCAGGCCTGAGGAGATGCTCCCTGCTTTCCTGAGCCTCCCTGGCAAGGACCCCACAGCTCTTCATCCTGGACAGGGTCCAGGTCTCTGTCCACGTCCCTGATCCCTCCCTCCTGCTCCCTCCTGTGCAGCCCTTCTCCTCTGGGCTCAGGTGCTGGCCTTCCCTATGGAATGTTGACAATGAGCGGTCATCACCAAACTTGAGGCCTCATTTATTGCTTTTCTGTTTCTCATTGTTAACAACAGCTGACAGTGTTTTTTACTCTCTCCTGGCCTGAAAATGCTTTGTTTGTAACATTTTTATTTTATTTTATTTTTTAAAGATTTATTTATGCGTATAAGAACCGGGGTACAGGCCAGATATGCAGGATGGTGAGAGGATTCACCAGAGACAGAGTGGGGAACAGAACAGGCAGACTGAAATACACTGCTGAGGAGAGCAGCAAGTGAGCAGGGAGAGGTCTGCTCCATGTGGGTGTCTCCCTGGCCAACGGGAAATCAAACCTGCGCTGCAGAGGCTCAGGAGAGCTTCACAGTGAGTGCTGTGTTCAACTGGCTGTGCCACCGGGGAGCCCCAACATTTTTATTTTTGTAGTGAATACAGTTTATATCCTAAGAACTGTACCATATATATGTGTGTACACACACACATCATAACCAAAATAAAGCAGATCTTCCTAAATTTTGAAAGGGACATCAGGTGGTGGTCATCAGGCTCAGCGTAGAGCTGAAGGGCTGGGCTCCATGTCTACTCTGGACAGGGCCCTCACAGCCCTTCCTCCCTCCTCAAGATGCTGTTCTCTGTGGGGCCCATGTAGGATCTCCCCCTTCTCTACTGGGTGTGGGCATTCACTATTGTATTGTCAGTTCTAATGCTTTTTTAAAAATATTTATTTATACAAGAACCTGGGTACAGGCCAGATATGCGGGAAGGTGAGAGGATTCACCAGAGACGGAGCAGGGAACAAAACAGGCAGACTGACGAAATACACTGCTGAGGGGAGCAGCGGATGAGACAGGAGAGGTCTGCGGCGCCATGTGGGACCCTTGAAGGCGGGCGGGGATCAAACCAGCGCTGCAGAGGCTGCAGACAGCTTCACAGTGTGGTGCTCAACTGCCTGTGCCACCAGGGGAGGCCCAGTTCTAATGCTTTTAAGAAGATGGTTTTGTATCTCATACGTTATCTCACATTTTTAGCTCTTTTCAGTGGGAAGGTGTCCATCCATCCAGCCCACCTTTGTCAGGTGGAAATTCTAAGGCAAAATCATTCAGTGACAAGATGGTGGGTCCTAGAGTATAAGGTCAGAGCCTGAGAACACATGACTGAGAGGGATCTGCCAAGAGTTTGATAGTGTCAGGAACTGTGTAATTTATTTTTGATAATAAATGATTTTGATGATAACTAATATTTGCTATTCACGTGCATACAGAGGATTCATAAATACTCAAGAACATACACAAATACATAAGTCACATCATTCTCAGTCAACCAAGTCACCTCTACTCTGAACCCACTCTCGTCAGCAACTTCTCATTTTCTCCCCAGAAAAGCCTATGTATGCATTGATGTGTTAAGTCTGTAAAAGAGCTTGGGCCACAGACCAGGAGAAAATATTTGCAAAATATGACTAATATAATACATGTTTTAGGATATGCATGGAACCCTTAAAATTCAACAAGGAACAAATAACTTTCTAAAACTGAGCAAAACTCTGAACAGTTTCCAAGGACCTCATTGATGGCAACTAGGCATATGAACAGAAACTCAACATCATGTTGATATATGTAAATGCAAGTGCAAATTAAAGCATCATGGACATGCTATGCACACCTATTATATGGCCTAAATCCAAATACTATTACAGCAGCCTCCTTTATTCACATGGGATGTATTCCAAGACCCCCAGTGGATACCAGAACCACCAATAGTATGGAGACCTCTATATACGAAGATTTCCCTGCACATGCATACATATGATACATTTACTTTATAAACGAGGCACCGTGTGATTAATAACTTTAAAACAGGACAATCAATCCCAACAATGTACTGTAATAAAAGTTGTGTAACTGTGATCTTTCTCTAAATATCTTATGAAAAAATTTTACCCTAGTTTAATTTCAGGAAACTGAAGCCTTGGAAAGTGAAACCTCAGATAAGGGGGGACACTATGCACCAGGTGCTGACCAGGATGGGGAGCAATAGGGACCCCCATTTACTGCTGGAGGAAATGCAAAATAACACAGTCACTATGGAAGAGATAATAACTAATTCTTATTAAGTGAAACACAGTTACCCTAAAACCTGCTGATCAGGTTTTTTATTTACCCAACTCACTTTAAAACTTTTGTTCACACAAAACCTGCACAGAAATGTTTATAGCAGAGCACCCCTTAAGTGTGGGCTCCACATGGTGACTCCTTCCAGCGACTGCTATGTGGAAAGGGATACAGGAAAGAAAGAACTTCCCTGGGAGGAAGTGGAGACCCCATCTCAGCCAGGTGGGTATAGAGGCAAGATGGATACCAAACAGGTTTTATGATCCAGAAGATGGGTAAAGGAGAGTCCTGGAGCAATCAGTGGGTTTCTCAGGCTTTTATTGAGCTGTTACATATAGAGCAGCAACCAAGTACACGGCATGCAGGGGGCTCCCCATGGGCGGGGAGGCCTCCAGGCCCCAGATAAGCCTTCACTCTGGGCTTCTCTGGCCTCTTTCTCTCCTTTTCTCTCTTGCTTCTTCTCTTGCTTTTGCTTCTCTCCTGACTATCTCAATACCTTCCCATGTCCCACAAAAGCAAACAAGATAGTTTGCAACAATGTAACAACTGCAGGTGCCCTATCAGGCAGGGCAATCCTGAGGGTGGGAAGGCAGAACAGTCTGAAAACCATTTACCCTACAGTGGGGAAGGTGACATCATCAGTGAGGATCAGGTGCAGGTGACTCTCCAGGGTGCTGTGCTGAGAGTGGCCCTTCATGTTTCTGTTTTTCCCCAACCCCATCACCCCAGTCAACCAAACTCAATTTTTTTCTTTGATTTCCTCATTAACCCAATGATTTTTCAGTAGCATGTTGTTCAGTCTCCATGTAGTGGACAGTCTCTTTGCTTTCTTTTCATGGTTTATTTATAGTTTGATATCTTTATCATCTTAGGAGAGACTTGGTATGAATGCAGTCTTTATGTATTTTTTTTTAAGATTTATTTTATTTATACAAGAGCCGGGGTACAGTCCAGATGTGCAGGAGGGTGAGAGGATTCACCAGAGACAGATCGGGGAACAGAACAGGGACACTGGCGAAATACACTGCTGAGGGGAGCAGTGGGCGAGGCAGGAGAGGTCTGCTCGCCGTGTGGGTTGCTTTGAGGCTGGTGGGGATCAAAGCAGCGCTGCAGAAGCTGTGGACAGCTTCACAGCGCTGAGCTCAACTGCATGCGCCACCAGGGAAGCCCTTCATGTATTTTTTTAAAAGATTTATTTATTTCTAGAAGAACTGGGGTACAGGCTAGAAGTGTGGGGCAGGGAGAGCATTCACCAGAGACAGAGAGGGAGAAGAACAGGCAGACAGACTGAAAACACTGCTGAGGGGAGCAGTGGGTGAGACAGGAGAGGTCTGCCGCACCATGTGGGTAGCTCCCTGGCCGGCCGGGGATCGAACTGGCACTGCAGAGGACGTGGACAGCTTCACAGTGCTGCCCTCAACCCGCTGCACAACTGGGGAGGCCCAATCATGTATTTTTTTTGATGTTTGTGTTGTGTCCCCTTGTGTGGTTCATCCTGGAGAATGATCCACTTGTATTTGAGAAAAATGTGTATTCAGGTTTTTTTTTTTTTTGAGGGGTAGCAGTGTCCTATAGATGTTTATTAGTTCCGTGTGGTCTAGATTTCCTTTTAGAGCTATTGCGCCCTAGCTTCTTTTCTGTCTTGTTGCTCTGTACCTTGGTGAAAATGCAGTATTGAAGTCTCCTACCACCTGTGTTTTCAGAGCTGATAGTAATTATCTAATGTATTTTGGTGCTCCCTTGTTTGGTGAGTATATACTGATGAGTGTTAGGACTTTCTGGTGTATTATCCCCTTGATCATTATATATTGTCCTTTGGTGTCTCTTGCCACCTTTTTTAGTTGGAAGTCTATTTTATCTGTTATGAGTATGGCTACCCCTGCCTTCTTTTGGGGCTGTTTGTTTTTTTGTTTGTGGAATTGTCTTCCAAACCTTTACTTTCAAGCTATGCTGATCTTTAGCACTTAAGTGTTTCCTGGGAGCAGCAGGAGTTTGGGTTCTGTTTTTTTTTGTTTTTTTTTTTTTAAGAGGTATGTATTTTATTTATTTATTTGTTTGTTTACTTATTTATTTGTTTGTACATGCACTGGGTACAGTCAGAAGTACAGGAGGGTGAGAGAATTCACCAGAGCCAGAGCAGGGAGCAGAACAGGCAGAAGGACCGAAGTACACTGCTGAGGGGAGCAGCCGGCGGCAGGAGAGGTCTGCGCGCCATGTGGGACCCTCCTCCGGTGGCCGGGGAACAGCCAGGGATCGAACCGGTACTGCAGAGGCTGCGGGCAGCTTTGCAACCCAGCGCTCAACTGCTGCGCCACCGGGGAGGCCCCTGGGTTCTGTTTTGAATCTAGCATACTACTGGTAAATTTAGTCCATTAACACTTAGATACATGGAGGTCTCTTGTTGCCATTTGGTGATAGTGTTAGGGGGAAAAGGATGTCCTAAGCTAATTTTATACAGGCTTTGTGGACCCCACCCCCACTCCAGACGAAAGCCATTAGGACATTGGGAAAGACAAATCCCATCACCACCAAAGGGAAGGTTGCTGGAACCTGACGGTGGAGTTAAGCAGCCAGGTTTGGTATAAAATCAGACACGTTGGTCTTGGGGGCTTCCTTTTGGGTCTCCGCCAGCTCTCAGAGTGCCATTGGGTTTCCAGGTCGGTGGATCGGGTAGGACGCATTAAAGACTGTATTTCCCTATTTTCTCCCTGAGTTGTACATTTCCTCATTTCCCCTTCCCTTGTAAATAAACCTTTTATTAACCTTGTGTGTGTGCCTGCAGTGGAGTATTAATAAGTCCCTTTTAAGCACACGGGTGAGGACCCACAGCCAGGCAATCCGTTTTATATCGGGGCTGCCCTGTAACAATAGTGTTGTGATTTTCTTCTCTTCCTTGTTTAGTTCTTCCTGTTCATTCCTTTGTTGGTTTAGATTTCAAGACTTCTTGTAATATTTCTTGGAGTGGGGGTTTAATCATAATGAATTTCTAAGATTGTGCTTTTATAAGAAGGTCCTTAACTTTCCCTCATAAAGGAAGGTGAGCTTTGCAGGATGAAGTATACTTGGTTCTTTTCTACCATGTTGTTGACATCATTCTGATAAATTTAAAAGGACATAAATAATATAATGCTGGGAGCCATGGTACTCATGTTGTCTGACAAAGGTCCGGGCATGCGGCAGATTCCTGAAAAGTCAGGAATCTCATTAACTGACTGCTATGTTTTTGGCTGGTTTCTACCATTGTTAAAATACACATTTAAAAGTAAAACTGCAAATGCTGTTTGATCGGTTGCTGAACAACCAATTTGATGGCAAATGGCACTGTGTGATACAAATATTACATTTTTTGTAAAATTGTTGGTTCTCTGCCAGGGGCAGTGATTCAACATTTGGCCTTACATTAACAAGTGGAAGTGTAACAGGGTGGTCCCCAGGAAAGGGGGAGGTTCCCTGCCCCACCCAAGAGAGGGTGGAGCTGAGCAGGAAGAGGAGAAGCTGCAGAAGGGACTGAGGAAGGAAGCAGGATGGAGCAAGGAGACCTGGAGGAGGCGCATGGAGCCTAGAGACACGTGAAGAAACTGCGCTTGTCTTTTGGTCGTGGACTAGGTGACACAGATGTGGGTGAGACCCGTGGGCAGGTGACCATGGCAGCTTTTATCTTGATGTTGATTTTGCTCTTTTCTTTCCGGGCTTGTCCAGTTGTTTGTGACCCTTTTCTGTGGGTCCCCACTGGAAGATGCTTTAGACTTGTAGCAGGCTTTGGGGCCTTGCTCTGGGCCATTCCCATTTGGATGGACTTTTACCCACGAGGGGATGGGTAACTTTGGGTGCTTCATTTAGAAACTAGACTCTTTGCCTTACCTGTATTGTTTCCTAGTTTTATTAAAGTTCCTTCCCATTAAAGTCTCCTATGTTTTGTGTTGATGGGGCGGATGGCAGAACCCATTTAGAATAGGCAGGTTTGCGGGGTTTGGGCTGCCCCCTCCCTGTCCTATAACAGAAGGGCTTCTGGGAACAAAGGGCTGTGGACTTGGCTTGGCCAAGTCTTTGATATGGATGTGTGGTCTTTTGAGGCATGGGCTGGATGGAGAAGGAAATTCTTTTACTTTAAAGATAGCAGTTGGGTGGCATGCGTGAGCCATGCTCCAAGTGTAGGAAAATTCCTAATAAGCCAGGAGGCACCATAGCTGGCTTCTGCTAAATTCTTCCTGATTGTTTAGGGCTGATTCTCCTGGAGGTGACGATTGGTGTGGTAGCTGTTGGAGTTGCATTCAAGAATGGTCAACAGCAATTTTGTGACTGGTTGAGCTAGTAACCATGGCAGCACAGATAATGCACTTGGAAATGATCAATGTTGCAACTGCTGATATGTCAGGTATTAACCATTCTGGGAACCAAAAGCTGTAATGATCTCCAGCCCTGCCTCTGATGAAATGTTTGTAGTTCCTTAAAACAACAATCAGCAATCTTACAGAAAAAGAAATTTTCCCTTGATCTTAAAGTTAGATAGGGAAACTAGGCTGACAGGATAAGTGTAGGAGGAGTAATGGGTGGAAAAACTCTTGTTAGATTGGGAAAATTCCTCCCTCAATGGAGAGCTTGGGCTAGGGAAAAGTCAATGCATCTTCCTTCCCCCAGGTAACTTCCTGTCCTTTGTTTACCCCAGCCTTTAGTTAATCGTTCACTATGGCAAGCATAGAAATGTTATTATCAGTCACATAAGTTTTTTGCTAGTAATAAAATGACTGTTTAAGGTAAATGACTATTCTAAGAATGCTGTTTAGCAACTGTGCCTTCTTTAAAACAAAAAAGAATAAATGTCACAACCTCTGCAGGAGGGCAAATAGACCCATGGCTGTTGAGAGGAAGATGTGATGATTGTTATCTTCCTGCTCTAATGCATATGCTTATGCACGCTCATGGTTTGCTTGAAATGTATAAAGAGCTGCTGAGACCCTAGGCAGGTTGATGTCTGCACCCTGATCAAGTGTCTGCATCTCCTCAGTCCCCCTCCCCCTCATTTCCACAATTGCTTGGACGCCATCCCATCCTTCAGGAACCCCTGACACTCAGGCTGCAGCAGCTGGCTTGCAGCAATATAACTTATGTTCACATACAGGGCATGAAATTCAATAACTAAAGGAAATATGAAAACTTACAAATATGTGGAAATGCACTTCTACATAACCAAAAGATCAAAAAGAAATCAATATGGAATGAGTAAATACTTTCAGAATAATGATAATGAAGAAACAGCATGTCAAAATTTATTGGCTGTATTAAAGTTTGTAGAGGGAAGTTTATAGCTGTAAGTGACTAAATTAATAAAGAAAATTCTATAATCAATAACCAAAAGGTCCTCTTTTATTTTTAGAATTTTTTTTGAAGATTTATTTATTTATGTATACAAGAACTGGGGTACAGGCCAGAGGTGTGGGGGGTGAGAGGATTCACCAGAGGCAGAGTGGGGAACAGAACAGGTAGAATGACTGAAATACACTGCCGAGGGGAGCAGTGGGCGAGTCAGGGGAGGTCTGCTGTGCCATGTGGGTAGCTCCCTGGCCAGGGATCAAACTCATGCTGCAGTGCCTGTGGATAACTTCATAGGTTGTGTCTTAACCCCTTGTGCCACAAGGGAAGCCCAAAAGGTCCTCTTTAAATCAAAGGAAAAAGAGGAGCAAGCTAAATGCAAAACAAACAAAAGAGGAAAACAATAAGAAATGAATGAAATAGGGCCTCCCTGGTGGCTCAGTGGTTGAGCGCTGGGTTGCGAAGCTGCCCGCAGCCTCTGCAGCGCTGGTTCGATCCCCGGCTGCTCCCCGACCACCGGAGGAGGGTCCCACTTGGCGCGCAGACCTCTCCTGCCGCCCGCTGCTCCCCTCAGCAGTGTGCTTCGGTCCTTCTGCCTGCTCTGCTCCCCGCTCTGGCTCTGGTGAATTCTCTCACCCTCCCGCGCTTCTGACTGTACCCAGTGCTTGTCTAAATAAATAAATAAATAAATAAATAAATAAATCTTTAAAAAAAAAAAAGAAATGAATGAAATAGAGAAAAGTGACACACTACTTTAACATAACTAAGTCAAATGTGTTCTTTTGAAAGTTCAGTGAAACTGACATATTTTCAAGTAGACACACTGTAGGGTAAATGATTTTCAGGCTTTTCTGCCCTCCTTCCATTAGCAGTGCATGTCTGATGGAGGGCACCTAGATTTTGTTACATTGTTCTATTCAGGTGTGTTTTTTACTCTTGTGGGCCATGGCTGCAGTATTGATATATTGGCCAAGAGAAGCAGAGGCAGGAGGGAGAAAAGGAAAGAGAGCCCAGAAAAGAGTGAAGATTGGCAGGAGCTGGGAGGCCTACCAGCCTTCTGGCCCCCAGGAACCCCTGCCTGCCATGCACCTGTTTGCTGCACTGCATGTAAAAGCTCAATAAAAACCCGAGAAAGCCACTGAGGGCTCCAGGAGTCTCCTTTACGCGGTCTGCTTGAATCAGAGAGAATCATAGAGAACCAGCTCTGTCCCTGCCCTGCCTCTACACACACTATAAAAGGGGAAAAAAGAATCAAACTTCATGTATGTAGTGAAGGAAGGACTTTATGCGGCCATACGAAAATAAAGAGAATTATAAAGAACTCTATGAAAAAGGATATGCCAAGTATTAGAGAACTTAGATATAAGACAGATTCATAGAAATATATCAACTACTAAAGTAGTTCAAGATGAAACAGGCAATCTAAACATACATATAAAAATTACAAGATTGAATCAGTTTTTAAAAACTACCCACATATATATAAAGTTCCGACCCAAATGTCCAAAAACTTCCAAAGTGTAGAGGTGGTGAAACTACCCAATTCATTATATGAGGCCAAAATTGTTCAGATACTGTTAGGGGGAAAGAATGTCCTGAGCAAATTCCATACAGGCTTTGTGGACTCCACCCCCACTCCATCAAGACACTGGAAACTACAAATCTCATGACCACCAAAGGGAGGGTTGTGAGGACCTGAGGGCAGAGTTAAGCAGCCATGTTTTCTGTTTGGATATTTAACCAGCCATGCGAGGTGGGGGTGGGGGGTGTCTGCCTCTTGGCCTCAAGTGCTAGGCTTTTAGCCAGCTATCAGCAGGTCATTTGGGATTCCATGTCAGAGGAAAGGGTAGGACGCATTTACGAATTATCTCCCTCTTTTTCTCCATGAGTTATTCATTACCTCATTTCCCCTTTCCTTGTAAATAAACCTTTGATTAACCTTTAGTGTGTGCCTGCAGTTTAAGTCTCCTTTAAGCATGCGGGTGAGGACCCACAGTCAGGCAACCCGTTTTATATCAGGGTTGCTCTGTAACAATACCAGAACGGATCAAGTTGTCACAAGAAAAGGAAACTGCAGACCAATATCTCTTATGGATATAAGCTCAAGAAATACTCAACAAAATATAGTTTATCCAATCCAGCAATATATAAAAAGAATTATGTGGAATAACTATGTAGACTTTATTCCAGAAAATAAGCCTGAGTTAACATAAAATTCAATTATTGTAATACACCAAACCAATGTAATAAAAAAGAAAACCTCAAGCTTATTTCAGAATGTGTTGTAAAGGATTTGACAAGAAGAGCCTGGCAAGTTGGCAACAGAGTGAAGATACCGGGCTCACCTCCTGCTGCAGGGGGCCTTGTTGCCCCAGCCAGATAGGATACTGGCAAGCAGCTAAGAGAAAAGGCCTCACACTGTGGGGCTGAAGATCTAGCATCCCTTTGCTTTTTGTTCTTGGTCATAGAGAAAAAATTATTAGATGGTATATTGGGCAATAGATTATACGAGTTGGCAGACTGTGGGTAAATGGCACGGAAAATTATCTGTTTAGAAATTAGTTACTGAACAGTTTGGCCCACTTGACAATGGGAGATGGTTTGTTGTGCATGCCTGACAAGCAATCCAGCACAACAATTATAGTAAGTCCTTCTTTTGCCTTCTTTTGAAGTTTCTTGGGAAAGTTTTTAAATGAAGCTATTTGAGTTAAGGAGTTTCTAGGTAGAAAAAGTTCTGATAGCTGAGTAGTAGCCGGTCCCGGCTGAAGGCCATGCGAATAAGAAAAGTCTTTTCTTGCTTAGGCTTTAGCTGATAGGCATGTACTGGCAACTATCCACTGTCTTAGGTTATTGTTTAGCAGAAACAATGAGTTCTAGTGTAAGGCTTAGTTTTTTATTAAGCTTGAAGGTTGCCTTCTTGCTGAGAGCATGTAGTGGCCAAAAGCCCATGGAAAAAGAGATGCACTGATTGTTTCTGCTTTGTGTCTATGCACATGATAATGTAATCTCATGGCTTGCTAAAAAAGTATAAATACAGAACCTGCTGAACCCCTCAGCAGAAGATACTTGCACTTCATCGAGTGTCAGTGTCTCCTCACTACCTCATCCCCTTCCCCTCAGCCCTTAAGTTTTCACTGATGCCGTCTCATCCTTTCAGGAACCCCTGACAGGACATTTTGCTGAGGCTGGTCCCAGGCAAGTGGCATGGGAAGCAGGGACTTGAAAGGTAATCCTTCTTTCCTTTTCGGGGATGGCTAGGATCTGCTTGTGGTAATGCGCATACCCCCCCTGGAGAGACTAAGCAGGGTTAAGAAGAGCAGTAATTTAGAACCTAATAAGGTTAGTGGGTGTCTTATTAGTATTGAGAAGTCATGGGCCATATTGAGTCTAAGGAAAGAGGACTCTTTATTGATATAATTAAGTATACTCTTGCTGAGAGAGGCCTTAAGACCTCTCATGCACAATTGGCTAGTTTCCTAAATTTTGTTGAAATGTGTTGTCCTTAGTTTCCAAGGGACGGTACTCTGGATGCAAGAACTTAGGCCAGAGTAGGAGAGGAAATGACAACCTATTATACTCTCCATGGACCCGAGAAGGTTCCCATAGATGCCTTTTCATTGTGGGGTCTACTACAGGATATGCTAGATCAAGGGTCCGAATTGGAAAAAATAGATAAAAAACTCAGAGAATTATGGCTGCCTGCGCCTGCTGTTTCTTTATCCTTGGATGACATCAACGGGTCCTTGGCTGACAGCCCGTCATTAACAAAACAATTGCCTGAACAAATAGATCGCTTTAGCCAGACTGGAGGCAAAGTGAGAGATGCAAAACCAGAAGTAAAGCAGAAATTGGCCAGCAGCATTAGAGAAAGTGATCAGGATTCTTCGGATGATGAAACTGTTTTTCAAAAGCCAAAATTTGATTCTAGAGCCGAGGCTGACCTCTCTACTGAAGCATCGGCTCCTAATCATAAATCTATTCCTAAATCTGATCCGATTTCCAGCCTGGACTTGGCTGAGATTGTTAAAAGATGTATCAGTGATTTGGCTACAGCTAAGACTGATCTCAAGCCTTGTTCTGCAGATATACAATCAGACCCCTTTGAAAACGCACAGCCTGTGTCCAGGTCAATGCCACAAATGTTATCCAGTGATTTAATTCATAAAAAACCCAGAGCTGGTTTTGCTGGTGCAGTAAGAGAAGCAGAAGAGAAAGGTGATTTTACCTTACGGTGTTTTCCTGTGCTCAATGTTGATAATGAACATGAACAACCTCAATGGGAACCCCTCCCTTTGAGCCTTTAACGGAATTAAAAAGAGCAACCGCCGATTACAGGGCTACTTCTTATACCTTGCAGCTCATAGGATCAGTGGCCAGTCGCTTTCTCACGCCTCTTCACTGGCAGTTGACGGCTAGAACTAGTCTGTCTGGTGGAGCTTATTTGTTGTGGAAGGCAAATTATGAGGAGGAGGCACGGAGACTGGTAAAGAAATATAATGATAGAGGAATGAAAATGAGAGATGATGAAATCCCGCTTGGAATGGTTTTGGGTGAAGATGATTGGTGTGAAAATAATGTTCAGATCGGTCCACCTCCAGCCTTCCGTCTCGTGCGTGAAGCTGCAGTTGCTGCCTGGAGCCGGTTGCCGGCTGGTGAAATGAAAACGTCTGGCCTTGCTAATGTCAAACAAGGGCCCGAGGAATCTTATCAAGATTTTTTGTCACGGTTAATGGATGCTGACCAAAAAGCTATACCTAATGCCGAGGCGGCTCACGTTTTAACAAGACAGTTGGCCTTTGAAAATGCTTCAGCACCGTGTCAGGCATTGTTAAGACCCATTGTAAGAACAGGCGACCTTAATGAATATGTTTGAGTCTGTTCAGAGGTGACACCCTCTTACCATCAGGGTGTGGCTATTGCGGCTGCCTTAAAGGGACAGACCAGTAGCTAGTGGTTCGCCTCCCTTAATCAACAGAAAGGTAAGCGAATAAACAATGGCCCCAGTGGCCCTAAAATTTTTGGAAATTATTTCTCTTGCGAGCATTACAGCAGGACTTGCCCAAATTAGGTAGTCTCTGTGCCGCCTCCGACCTTTTCTCAACAATCTGACACGCTTTTCACAAATAACAATGTGATTCCTTCTCAAATGGTGCCTCCAAAAACTCTGCCCGCGTTGTAATAAAGGATTTCATTGGGTGAAGGATTGTCGGTCTAAATATCATAAAAATGGTGCATTGCTGCCACCTAATGGGCAATTTACTGCGGGCACCACTCCGACTGTTTTCTCAAAAACTACTCCACAGTCGGGAAACTGGGAAGGGGCCCGACCCAGGCCCCTCAAATAATTGGGGATCTAGACGACCAGAGCGGCGAAGAATCTATGATCTTGTCCGCAGGACCACAGGCGGCGCGGACTTGGACTTGCATTCCACCTCCGCCGCAATATTAACTTCTGATCAATCTTACACCGTGCTGGCGACGGGGGTGTATGGGCCCCTCCCGCCGGGCACAATGGAGCTTGTTTTTGGCAGAGGTTCTACGTCTCTGCAAGGCATAAAAGTGATACCGCTTGTTATTGATTCTAATTTTACTGGTGAAATAAAAGTCATGCTAGAGCCTCCAATACAAACTATACAAATTTTTCCAGGACAAAAAATTGCTCGATTACTGTTGCTGCCTCCGGTGTCGGTTGGCAATAAAATTGTGTCCCATGAGCCACAAGGTAATTCTGGTTTCGGATCCAGTGACATGGCCTTTTGGGTTCAACAAATTAAAGACAGTAGACTGACCAAGGTTATAAAAATTCCAGGAAAAGCAGTTGAGGGATTGTTGGACACCGGTGCTGATGTTACTTGTACAGCAGGGCATGATTGGACTAATGACTGGCCCACACAAGCTACACCCTCTACTTTGGTTGGGTTGGGATCAGCACAAAATGTGGCAAAAAGTTCTCAAATCTTAAATTGGAATGATGGAGAGGTGTCTGGGACTTTTCAACCTTATGTTGTCCCATCTCTTCCTGTGACATTGTGGGGAGGAGACATTCTCTCTCAAATGGGAGTGCTCCCATTTAGCCCCAGCTCAAATGTTACAAATGGGTTTTAACCCACATCAAGGTTTAGGAAAAAGGTTGGAGGGATGAGTGTTTCCCATTGAAGTTGCTCAAAGAGAGCGACAACAAGGCCTGGGATATGAATCAAATTTATGAAGGGGGCCATTGCAGAGGTTACAGCGGACCCAATTGTGTGGAAAAATGATGATCCAGTATGGGTAGAGCAATGGCCCCTGACATAGGAAAAAATCCAGGCTGTAACAACTTTGGTTCAAGAACAATTGATGAAAGGGCATATTCATCCTACCACCAGCCCATGGAATACTCCCATATTTGTGATAAAAAAGAAATCAGGAAAATGGAGACTTAACAGGATTTAAGAGCAATAAATGTTACTATGCAAGATATGGGATGCTTGCAACCAGGTTTGCCATCACCTGTGGCCATCCCTAAGGATGAACATGTTATTGTTATTGATTTACAAGATTGCTTTTTTACTATCCCTTTACATCCCCAAGACTGCAAAAGATGTGCATTTAGTGTTCCATCAGTGAATTTGAAGAGGCCATTTTAACCGTATGAATGGAAAGTTCTCCCTCAGGGCATGAAAAACAGTCCGACTTTATGTCAAAAATTTGTAGATATGGTTTTGTCGTCCTTTAGGGATGAGTACCCGTCCATTTACTGTGTTCACTATATGGATGACATTCTAATAAGTAATGCTCAAGTGGACTTGTTGAATCAGGCCTTGGCCCGTCTGGTAGCTTTGCTGCAAAGTTATGGACTTGTGGTGGCACCAGAAAAAATTCAAACTTCTCCACCAATTATTTGGGAAGGATTGTTTGTTCTTTAACTGTGTCACAACAAAAACTGCAGCTACGAACAGACTCTTTACAGACATTGAATGATTTTTGAAAGGTCCATGCAGCAGGCCTGAATGCAAAAGCCTACCTGGAAGCCCACCTGGGGGGCAGAAATGCGGATACCTGCCTGGAGGACTCAGACAATGAGCATCCCCCCTCCCCCTACGAGTCTCTTCTGAGAGAAAGAAACTCTACCTGCCCCAAGAAACTCCCCCCGCCCAACAAACTTTTTCCCGCCGTAGGAGCCCAGTTTCCCACCTGACCTCCTCACCCTATAAAATCCTGCTTCCCCCTAACAACGTGCGCGGCTTCACTGACCCCCACCTTGGGTGCCTGAGGTCCGCCCGGGGCGCAATAAACTTTCCCTCCCTTTGAGAAATGTAGCCTGGCTCTCCTTTTCTTTACCGCGCCCAACCTTTCAATTTTCAAAAACTACTTGGGAGACATAAATTGGATTAGAGCCCACTTGCAGTTAACCACTGCTGATTTACGCCCACTGTTTGATCTGCTAAAAGGTGATTCTAATCCCAACTCCCCTAGGCAATTAACACCTGAGGCTATACTAGCCTTACAAAAGGTCAATGATGCACTCAACAATCAACAACTGTTAAGGCTAGATTATGCTAAGCCTTGGCATTCATAATTTTAGCCACCCCGCACACACCAACCTGCGTTTTGTGGCAAAAGGGGTCACTGGAATGGTTACATTTACCAGTTACAGCAAAGAAGGTTGTTTGTCCCTATGCTTCCCAAGTGGCTGTATTATTATTAAGGGAAGGCATAGGAGCATGGAGCTCTTTGGCCAAGAATTTCCTGTTCTTGTTTTACCTTACAAGAAAGGACAAATTAATGACTTGCTCAGTTTAAGTGATGACTGGCAAATAGCCCTGCAATCTTTCTCGGGAGACATAAAGTTTCATTTGCCTCCCGACCCTGTGCTTCATTTCTTTAAGAAACAGGCTTTTATTTTTCCAACAATTGTTAGTGCTGTGCCTTTGCCAGAACCAGCTGTGCTTGTGTTTACGGATGGCTCCTCCAATGGTAGAGCTGCTTTCAATTATTAATGACAAACAAGTGTCCATCTAGACAACTGAAACCTCGGCCCAAAAAACTGAATTATTTGCAGTTCTCACAGTATTTAAAATTTTACAGAATCAGCCATTTAACCTTTTTACTGATTCCCAATATGTAACCAGATTATTTCTGATATTGAGACTGCTGTAATTGCTGATGCTAAAACTACCATTGCTCCACAGCTATTGGAGCTACAAGAGTTGATAAGATCTGGGACATCCAGGGTATATGTTGGCCATATTTGTGGTCATTCTAAATTACCAGGTCTTCTAGCTCATGGGAATGAGCTGGCTGATTTGCTGACTCGAGCAGCAGCATTTTCAGTACAGGAGGCAATTAATGATCATGCCCTTCATAACCAAAATGCCACTTCACTGTGGAGGCAATTCCATCTGACCTGAGAAACAGCCCGAGAAATTGTTCGCAAATGCTCGGTTTGCCCCACCACTCACCCTTCGCTTCCGATGGGGGTGAACTGCGAGGCCTTATACCAAATGACCTCTGGCAAATGGATATCACTCATGTTACTAGTTTTGGGAGGCTCAGTTTTGTCCATGTCTCCATGGACACATTTTCCCATGTTATTATGGCTACTGCCCATACAGGAGAGGCTTTTAAAGATGTCTCTCAACACTTAATGTTTTGTTTTGCCTATGCAGGCAAACCCCGTGCTATTAAAACTGACAATGCTCCCGTATGTACATCCTCTGACTTTAAAAAATTTTGCGCCTAGTTTCAAATTGCTCATTCCACAGGAATCCCTTATAATCCACAAGGGCAAGCTATTGTTGAAAGAGCCCACCAGACTTTAAAATCTCAAATAAGTAAACTACAGCAATCTGATCTTAAACATAGTTCGGCTCATCATATTTTAACTCATGCTATGTTTGTCATCAGTTATGTAAATTGTGATTCTGATGGGGTGTCTCCAATTAATAGACATTGGGATCCTGGCCAACTGGCCCCTAAACCTCAAGTTATGTGGAAAGATCTCCTTTCCAGAACATGGAAAGGCCCTGATGTGTTATTAGCAAATGGGAGAGGCCATGATTGTATCCACAGAATTCCAACGGCCTGATTTGGATTCCTGATAGACTGATTCGACATCATGTCTCAAAGGCCTTTACCGGCACCACACCTTAAAGAAAACCTTGGCAAAACTGTGCCAAGAAACACAACTTCGTTGGGACCAGGTACTATCCCTTGCCCTCCTCCGGATAACAGTGGCACCTAGAAGTGGGCTACAATTAAGCCCCTTTGAAATTGTGTTTGGAAGACCCTTCCAGGCCTCATTTCTGACATGCTCTAACCAATCTTCTTCCTTTCAAAGTTTAGGAGACTTGAAATAACCATCTAGGATCATGCATATGCTGCCAGTATTTTTTTTCACAGAAAGGTTTTCAATTTGATTTTGTTATTTCCTTTTAACTCTTTTTTTGTTTTGTTACTTTGGCATATGCGTGAAACTGCAGTTGTATGAGATATCCCACGCGTGATAAATGGTAACTAAAGAGCTCTTTGTGTCTATATGTTGTATATCTGTATGTCCTTTCCTAGTGTCTTTGTCTTGGCCTCCAGTTGACAAATTGGTATACATGGTGCCCATAAACGTCAAAAAAGTCTCTAACTATGAGAAAAACTAAAGATTATGGTTTGATTGTCAACATTGTACTACTGAACTAAGCTGGTGCCTTCATAGAGATTTAATATTGTTTCTGTTGTTTTTCTGATATTTATGGCAAAGCTTCCCAGAAATCTAAATTCAAGTACAAATTTGGTAGCCTGTCATTTGGCTGATGCAAGGAAATTTTGTGGAACCTCAGTGGAGCTCCTGAGACACTCCACAAAGTTTCTCCCTTTCTTCTGGGGAAAGGCATTAGATAACTTTGTTCTATTTAACTTACCTAATAAAGTATAACTGGAAGGGAAGCATTGTCACTTGGGAAAATGGTAAAACTTTGGCATGTACAGAAATGTTAACACTGGTTTTCAAAAATGTGTATAAAACCTCTCAGTACATGATGATATGTATGTGAATTGTCAATGGTGATTGTCGCCTTGTAATATTGTATACGTCAATTGTTTAATATCTACAAAAATTGTTTCTGGAAATATAGGGAAAAAAGGTCTCAACAAATTCCTATTGATGGAACTGTTGAGAGTAAAACTTTCCTACAAAGGACTGAATAGACCTGGAAATACACCTGATATTTACTAAGTTTTTTTTGACATAATACTGGAAATTTTTTTTTGCATTTTGTTCTGAATCCATAAAGTTTTCTTGCTTTGGTGACCAAGATCTGCAGCAAGGTTGCAATTTTTTTTTCCAACAAAGCTAACTTGTGTTTGCATTTTCTCTCCCCTTGATGCCAACACAGCATAAAATTAGTGGTAGTAATCTTTTACTACTTAGCTCAGAATCTGTTTTTGCATAACTTCCATAGGGATTTTGTCTCCTCAAAAAAAAAAAAAATTTTGGAAATGAATTTCATTATGTGGCTTTGAGTGGAGTTCTTCCAGAAAGTTGAAACAGAGCTGAAACAAGAAGAGGAGAACCTATTCGCTTTGTTCCGTAGGTTCCAGAAACCTCCAAAGAAGGTGAGGAAGCTTGCCTCCATTGGCTGGACTGGATAACCCGGCCAATGAAAAAGTCCTGGTACCCTCGAGAAGAGGAAAGCCCAGGTGGAGTCCGATGAGACCAACTTTGTTCCTGAAGCCAACATGGACCAGATGCCAACGGTTCGCTCTGATCCTATATAGAGTATTCCAACAAAGCCAGCTAAAATTGCTGCTTAGTTATTCTGCCCTGTGATTTTATGCAAAAATAGGTAAAATGGTTTAAAAGTAGATTTAGTTTACAAACTTTTGCTGTGCTGTTAAAGTATGGGATCAAGGTTGGGAGAATTTGTGTTTTACATAAATTAAGCCATTTTAAGATTTTTTTTCTGAGATTTTGACATATTCGCTCTCTTGTTCTGGCTAATGCCTCCAAATTTTTTTTGGCTTGGACTGATGAACTGTTTTTCCAGGGAAGGACTTTTACTTTCCATAATGGACAATACCTGGAGGGACTGGTTTTCATTCACACTGAAACCCAGTAAAATTTTCATCTGAGATTGCATCCCAACATCCATATATTCGATCTTCATCACCATGGAAATGATGGTCAAAAACAAAAAAGGGGGAGATGCTGCAGGGGGCCTTGCTGCCCCAGCCAGATAGGATACTGACAAGCAGCTAAGAGAAAGGGCCTCACACCTTGGGGCTGAAGATCTGGCATCCCTTTGCTTTTTGTTCTTGGTCATAGAGAGAGAAAAATTTATTAGAGGGTATACTGGGCAATAGATTATACGTGTCGGCAGACTGTGGGTAAATGACATGAAAAATTATCTGTTTAGAAATTAAACAGTTTGGCCCACTTGACAATGGGAGACAGTTTGTTGTACATGCCTGACAAGCAATCCAGCACAATAATTATAGTAAGTCCTTCTTTTGCCTTCTTTTGAAGTTTCTTGGGAAAGTTTTTAAATGAAGCTATTTGAGTTAAGGAGTTTCTAGGTAGAAAAAGTTCTGATAGCTGAGTAGCATCTGGTCTCTGGCTGAAGGCCATGCAAATAAGAAAAGTCTTTTCTTGCTTTGGCATTAGCTGATAGGGATGTACTGGCGGGCTCCACTGTCTTAGGTAATTGTCTAGCTGAAACAATGAGTTCTAGTGTAAGGCTTAGTTTTTTATTAACTTTGAAGGTTGCCTTCTTGCTGAGAGCACGTAGTGGCCAAAAATCTATGGAAAAAGGGATGCACTGATTGTTTCTGCTTTGTTTCTATGCACATGATAATGTAATCTCATGGCTTGCTAAAAAAGTATAAATAAAGAACCTGCTGAGCCCCTCGGCAGAAGGTACTTGCACCTCATCCAGTGTCAGTGTCTTCTCACTACCTCATCCCCTTCCCCTCAGCCCTTAAGTTTTCGCCAACGCCGTCTCATCCTTTCAGGAACCCCTGACACGACATTTTGTCGAGGCTGGTCCCCGGCAACAACCTTCTTATATTCACATTAAATTATAGCAGTACAAATTCATAACCGCTGAAGGATCAACCAACATCTGCAGCATGCGACATGAACAAAGTCCAGCAGAGCAGGGTGGGGAAATCTTTAATTGAACTGTGTGTGCAGTGATACAGGGAATACAAATCATAAGGGGGACCCTCCACAGGGCATAATAGGTCTCCATAGAGACCCTCCAGATTGGCTTAACCCACTCTGGGGACTTTGGAGACCCAGCACTGAAGACTTTGGAGGGAGTGCACAGAGCTGACCTCCAGGACCGGGAATGCACTATTGGAGACCACAGGGGCAGGGTGCAGAGTGATGACTGATGACACTGATGCTCCCAATATAGAACAGCTGGAGCCCAAACTGGGGGGAAGAGCCAGATGGATACACTTGCCTCCCCTCTAAGAGACTGTTATTTGTAGTGAGAGGTTGTGATACTCTAAACCACAGCCATCACTCAACCTCCTTACTCCCCCTACCTACCAACTCCCCACCCTTCCATACCCCCACTCCTCACACCCCCTCCCACCTGTCCCAAACAGTGTTAAAACACAACTAAATACATCCACTGAATGGTTTAATATCAACTGGATTTTAATCCAGGAGAAAGCAACCCGGGCTAAAGCTGTGCAACAGAAAGCTCAGTTTGTGTCCAGTACTGAATTAAGTTCTCAAACTTAGCATAGGGGTTGAGGTTAGCATAAGTCTATTCAAGGTATTTAGGGTGAGGAGTTGCCCTAGAGGAGGGGATCACTGTGGACCCCTCTCCAGAACTCTGGTATCTACAGCACAGGAGGAAGCTCGAGTCCCTGACACTCACTGGAGCTGATTCTTCAGGCCTCCTGCCCTGGGTCCTTCCCCCTATTACTTCTTATCAGTGACAGTTCTCCTGTCACCCGAACAGGTACAAAGGGGGCGGTCTGCAATTTAGCCCAGGTACCTGCTATAAACACTACAATGAAGAGACAGAAGAACAAATCACAAATGATGGAGCAAACAACAACCACAACCCTGAATTAAGCCTCAATCCAGCAGAACTGTGGCATCTACCTGAAGAGGAATTCGAGTGAACAGTTATAATAACACCACTAAACTTGAAAAAAATTTACATGATGTAAATCAGGAACAGAATAAAGACAGAGGAATATGATACTGTTACAGTTAGAACCAGGATAAAAAATATTAACAACATATTAAAAAATACAGGGCTTCATAACAGACTAACACAAGTAATGGAGAAGATTAATGAACTCAAAAAGGGTAATATCAGAGAAAACACCAGTAAAACAGCTGTTATAGGGCAGCCCCGATATTAAACGGGTTCCTGGCTGTGGGTCCTCACCCGCGCTTTAAAGAGACTTATGAATACTCTACTACAGACACACACAAAAGGGTTAATAAAAGGTTTATTTACAAGAGAAAAAGAAAATAAGGAAAAGGTACAACTCAGGGAGAAAATAGGGAAATAAAGTCTTTAATGCGTCCTACCCGATCCGACGACCTGGAAACCCAAAGTCACTCTCAGAGCTGACCGGACGCTGCAAGCTGGCCGAGAGCCCAAAATGGAGAGCGCCCCAAAGCCCACGTGTCTGCCTTTTGTATCCACCTGGCTGCTTAACCCCACCCTCAGGTCCCAGCCACCTTCCCTTTGGTGGTGATGGGATTTGGAGTTCCCAGTGTCTTTGGCTTTGACCTGGGGTGGGGGTGGAGTCCACAAAGCCTATATGGAATTTGCTTTGGGACATCCTTTTCCCCCTAACACTACTAGTGAAAAAAATTTAAATGAAAATAGTGCAAGATCCTAAGAGTATAGCCCCTAAACCATTCTTGTTGGAAGTCAGGGACCTCACTCCCCTCTGGGACTGAGAGAGGGTGGGCTCCACAAACAAAGGTGAGCAGGACAGCATGCACACAGAGCAAGGCTGCTGCAGGCCCACACACCATTTTGGACTGAGTAGAGACAGGCAGAGATCCGCCGTTAACGTGAACTGTGGGCACTGGGAGAGTGTAGCCCCTGCACCAGTTTTGGAAGCCAGGGACCCCAGGATCCCTTCTGGAACTGAGTAAATACCGAGGGAGGGCATCTTCAGTGCCCATCAACATATCCACAACATCACTACCCTTGTGGAGTCCGTCGTAACAGTGCAGGACTCGGTCTGGCCAGCAGCTCCCAAATCCCAGAAGGAGCACCAAAAGCTGTCCAGGGCAGCCCAGCAGATCAACATGGTACCCAGGGGAGGAAGCAGGGGCTTGGTATAGGGTACGCGAGGAGTGGAGACAAAGCCAGGATCATCGCCAGTCTCATTTATTCAGGAATGTGTACAATGTTATATAGGGTTCAGAGGAGGAGGTCTCTCCTTATCTCGAACAAGGAGAGACCACCAATGCAAACAAGCCACAAGGAGCAAGCAGGGGGAAAGGTTCAGTCGTCACAATAGGAAACTTGAAACCTTCCCTGGAGCTAACATTCAGTACCTGCTTCAGGCAAGAACCCGGATACTCAGGTCTGGTCCCGGACAAAAAGCTATTCCTACAAGAACCAGCCTTACAATGTCTCAATGCATAGAACAAATTAGAAAACAAACAGCCAGGAGAAGGGGAAAAAACAATAGCCAATCAAGTCCTCAGGGCAAGGATATGGCACAAAAAGAAAATCAGGTACCAGAACTGAACAATGATGACTTGGAAGAACTTCTCTGCCTGCCAGATAGAGGATTTAAAATTGTCATGATAAAAAAAAAAACATAAAGAAGATGAAAAAGGAAAAGAATGATATGAGAAATATAATTAATGAATTGAAGAATGAACTTGAGACCTGAAAGAAGGAAATGAAGGAAGATGTAACCTATGAAGCTATCCGCAGGCACTGCAGCATGAGTTCAATTTCTGGCCAGGGAGTAGCCCACATAGCAAAACAGACCTCTCCTGACTCACCTGCTGCTCCTCAGCAGTGTGTTTCAGTTGATCTGCCTGTTCTGTTCTCCACTCTGTCTCTGGTGAATCCTCTCACCCCTGTACCTCTGGCCTGTACTCCAGTTCTTGTATGCATAAAGAAATAAATCTTAAAAAAAAAATCCAATCTTCTTCTTTCTCAAGGAAACATATCTATCAGTGAACAGAAGATTTAAATTGAAATGTTAAATAAAAAAATAACAGAATTGGTGAAAGCCATGGAAGTAGAATAGACTGAGTGGGAGATTGAATCAGTGATCTGAAAGATGCAACTGGAGAAGACTCAAGATACAAAATGAGGGCCTCCCCTGGTGGCACAGCGGTTGAGCGCTGGGCTGCAAAGCTGCCTGCAGTCTCTGCAGCGCCAGTTCGATTCCTGGCCGCTTGCGAGGGTCCCACATGGCACAAAGACCTCTCTTGCCACGCCCGCTGCTCCCCTCAGCAGTGTACTTAGGTCCTTCTGCCTGTTCTGCTCCCCACTCTGACTCTGGTGAATTCTCTCACGCTCCCGCGTGTCTAACTGTACCCAGTGCTTGTATAAATAAATAAATAAATCTTTAAAAAAGATACAAAATGATAAATATAAAGGGAAAAAAATAAAGAAATACTTCAAGAATTATCCATGAGAAAAGGAAATATAAAAATTCTAGGCATCCCAGAAGGAGAAGAGAGAGAGAAGGTAACTGAAAAATTATTTAAATAAATAATAGAAGAAAGTTTCCTGAACTTGAAGAAGGAACTAAATATACAAACACAGGAATCTAAGAGAATGCCAGTCCACCTACATGAAAGGAGACCTACAGTGTGACACAGTAGTGAAACTTCTCAGAGTTTATACAAAGAAAGAATAATAAAGCTGACAAGTGAGAAGAAACAGATAACCAACCATGCACTTAGTTGTTAAATTTTCTTAGTTTCCTATAATCCAGAAAAGTTACTCAGCCTTTCTTGACCTTGATATTTTAGAAAAATAAAGATCAGATTTACGTAGAATTTCTTTCAATGTGTGTATTTCTTATGATTGGATTCATGTCGGAAAGGCATGGTGATAGTTTGTCCTAATATTTGTGAAGTTGGCATAACCACTTGCTTAAGGTAGTCTTCACTAGGTTTTTAACCATAAAACTACTATTTTCCCTTTGTAATTAATTATCTGGGGGAAGATATTTGGAAGGTATGAAAATATCCTGCTCTTTAATTTTTCCACTTAGACTAACCATCTATTGATGATTTCCTAAATCCATCATTTATTTTACCTTTAATGACTGTCTATTTTAAGGATGAAAGTCCTCACCTCACTTAGCTAATTAATTAACTAATTTAATATCAGTATTGATTCATGGATATTTGTTTTATTTAATGTGTTATAATTCACTACGGTCATTATTTTAATGCTCAGGCCAGCGGGAAGCCCATTAAGCTTGTTTCTGTGTGGTTTTTATGTGTTCCCATCAGTGTTTGAGAAATTTCTCAATTTCGAGAGTCAAAAGACACTCCAGGCTTATCTTGGACTTTCCCGGCTGTAGACAAGTCATTTGCCAAGAAGTGTTGGTTTCTTTTAATGGGGAATCACATACAGAATCCAAGATCTTGGTATGACATGTGCTATTGATATTAATGTGTAACTGCTTCTAGGCCCTTTTAATGGACAGACTTGGAAAATATGTATATATGTGTATACATAGACATTCATATATGTGTATATATTTATTTGTAATTTATATATGTATAACTATAAACATATACATGTACACAGGTGCATATATACACATATGCCTGCAGTTATTTTTGCATCTATCTATTAAAAACTATAATTTCAGGCCTCCCTGGTGGCACAAGGGCTTAAGACACACTTATGAAGCTATCCACAGCCACTGCAGCACAAGTTCGATCCCTGGCCAGGGAGCTACCCACATGGCGCGGCAGACCTCTCATGCCTCACCTGCTGCTCCCCTCAGCAGTGTGTTCTGATCCATTTGTTCTGTTTCCCCCTTTTGTCTCTGGTGAATCCTCTCACCCACACACACCTCTGGCCTGTAACCCAGTTCTTGTATGCATAAATAAATAAATCTTTAAAAAAAAAAAACTATGATTCAACCATTTTCTATCACACTCAATTACCACAGGATATATTGCCATTTTATCCATTTCCACATGGAACTCCCTTTTCAGCAGTAGGAATCTGACTATGGCTCCATTATCATACATCTGCATATAGATTTGAATCCTTTCTCTGCTGCTTTACAAAGGGTGTGACCTTGAACAAATACTTAACTTCTCTAAACTCTAATTTTCTCATCTTCAATAAGTTATAATTAATTTTGGGGGCTTGGTAGTCTTTAGAAACATAAACAAAAAATAAGTAGCAATGGCTAGCATATGAAAAATGCCCAATAAATGTAATGCATTGTTATTATCAATATTATTTATTAATATTATTATTGTCATCTTATAATTCTTATCTAGCATTCAGGTGTTCCCATTTCTTCCCAGGGTACTTTTCAAAAAACTCTTCTCTATTAGTTTGTAATAGGAATTAGAAACATCTATTTTGTTAATTATACTTAACAAGAGTACATACATTTTCTTTGCTTTTTAGTGAGAAAAAAAGAAGAGCAACCACAGACATCACTGCAATCAAATTTCAGCTCATGTCACTGTCTCTTTTTCACAAGTTAGCAGTACTGCATTAATAGCTGTCAACAGGCTTGATCACCCAGTGCTGTTAGGCAGCCGAGAATAATGAATTTAGGTGTCATCATATCAACCAGAAAGTATAAAAATGTCCTTCTCAATTAAGTTTTGAACAGGTAATCCATATTTACTTTTAAATATCCTGCTAACAATTAAAGGTCTTGAAATCTAAACACCCACCAGTTTCAAAGGCTACACAAATTATTAAAGTTTTATGTCCCTGTAAAGCATGATAAGAATAGAATGCTTTATTAATATTCTAACCGATGTGTTCCTGTTCCTTTTATGTCTTGACAATTCTTCTCTTTACTCCTTTACTTGTGATTAATTAGTAGTAAATATATCTTAGCTTTAAAATTGCACAGCTCTGGCGCTTCCTGGTGGCACAGGCGGTTGAGCGCTGCACTGTGAAGCTGTGTCTCCAGCCTCTGCAGCGCCGGTTTGATCCTGGCCAGCAGGGGTGAGAATCCCACATGGCAAGCAGACCTCTCCTGTCAGCCTGCTGCTCCCCTCAGCAGTGTATTTCGTCAGTCTGCCTGTTCTGTTCCCCACTCTGTCTCCGGTGAATCCTCTCATCCTCCCGCACATCTGGCCTGTACCTTGGTTCTTGTATAAAAATAAATTAAAAAATACATAAATAAAACAAAAATAAAGTTGCACGGCTCCTTTATTTAACTCTGAAGTCTACTTTTTCCACTGACCTTTATTTGTATCTTATGCTATATCAGATACTGCTTGGAACTGAGACCATGGAGTAAAAGGCATAGCTTATATCTTTACCTAGTTCATAATTTAAAAATAAAAAATTCCATTTTCAAGAGCAATTAGGAAAATCCACATTCTCAGAAATAAATTAACCACAAATATACAAGACCTCCACACTAAAAGTTATAAAACACTGCTGAGAGAAGTTAAGGAAAACACATATAAATGGACATATATACCTTTTCCTTTTAAAAAAGAGCAAGTTGCAAAATTTACAGTACCTGAATTCAAAATTTACTAAAGCTGCATTAATCAAGACATCAAGACAGTTTGATACTGGCACAAGTATTGACAATTACAAACAGAACAGATTAGAGTGTCCAGAAGTAGATACACTTAGGCAATCACTTAATTTTTAACAAACACAGCAAAGTAATGCATTGGGGTCAAGGAAAACCTTTTCAGTGAAAGGTACAGGAACAATTAGATATTCAACTGCAAAGTTTATTCATTCATTCATTCATTTATTTAACTGCCACTTTTTTATTTCTTTTTTTAAAGATTTATTTTTTATTTATACAATATCTGGGGTACAGGCCATAGGCACAGATGGGTGAGAGGATTCACCAGAGACTGAACGGGGAGCAGATCAGGCAGAAAGACCCAAAGCACTGCTGAGGGGAGCAGCAGGCAAGGCAGGAAAGGGCTGCTGCACCATGTGGGTTTCTGCTTGGCCGGCTGGGAATCGAACCCACGCTGCAGAGGCTGCAGACAGCTTCACAGCGCTGTGCTCAACCCACTGCGCCACCAGGGAGGCCCTGCAAAGTTTATTTAAGAGGAACCTGAATATTTTTCAGCATTGCTCTTATCCAACACCTGGCTCTGCTCTTATGCTTTTCTGGAGACACATTAGTAATGTATCACTAATGATGAGTATCAACAGTCAAGACATTGTTTCCACTATTCCAGTGCTATTCTACTACAGGGATAACACCTTATCTTTATAAAAATAAAATCTTTTTAAATTATTAAAATAACAGTAGTCATTAGTAACAGTTCCAGCAGTAAAGTAAAAAGCACACAATAATTGTCCATTATCATACAACCCAGGAATCACTGAAATTGAGATGATGTTTTTAAGCTTCTATAAATGATATCATAAAATTTGTACAATGCCTTTTTTACCTAATACTGTTTTGCATGTACTTCTCTTGTTTATGATTCCTTGCAATTTTATTATTATTATTATTATTATTTTTAATTTTTTTATAGAGGCATGTTTTATTTATTTATTTGTTTGTTTGTTTGTTTTGTTTTTTTTATACATGCACTGGGTACAGTCAGAAGCGTGGGAGGGTGAGGGAATTCACCAGAGCCAGAGCGGGGAGCAGAGCAGGCAGAAGGACCGAGGAACACTGCTGAGGGGAGCAGCGGGCGGCAGGAGAGGTCTGGTCTGTGCGCCATGTGGGACCCTCCTCCAGTGGCCGGGGAGCAGCCGGGGATCGAACTGGCGCCGCAGAGGCCGCGGGCAGCTTCGCAAACCAGTGCTCAACCGCTGTGCCACCGGGGAGGCCCCCACAATTTTATTATTTTTGTCTGAATGTAATGTGGTAATACTAGCTTTCATTTCAACTTATTCTCATGACATTTGTATGTCATTTTCATGACGTTCATTTCCCAAAGAAATAAATTTTAACTGCAAGCTATATCCAAGTTGCATATCTAATAAAGCTCTATTTCTGGAGTATCGAACAAACTCATGACTCTTCTATGAAAATTGCCCATTTCACAATCCTTTATCAAAAATATAATTTGGCTGTTGAGCAAGCAAGGAAGTAAGGATGGAATAAATTTATTTTTGTCTTTTATGTTATGTCAGACATATTTTGTGTACTTTGTATACTTAGTTATGACATTAACTGTGAGGAAATTAGGGCAGGTTTCAAAACTGAGCATTTCAAAAATTATATTTAAGCATCCTGCTACAAGAAAAACCTCAGAAGCAGTCTCTAGGCAGTAAAATGGATGACAGGTAAGATGGTCCATGGCCACTGTTGATTGTTGAAGTTCTGGCAACATGAACTATCTGGTCAACTATGGTCTCATCTAGAAATTTCAAAATTATGTATAAGAATAAAGTTTGCCTCTTCATGTGGCCTTCAACTATAACCCACTGTGTGAACTGAAGACCAGAGAGAGGCAAGCTTCAGGGAGAAGGAAAACAGGAGGAAATTCAAAAAGGAGAAGCAGATTTGGACCAAGAATACTTCTTTGAACCTGTCAGCTTAGTTGCAGGTTTCACTTCCTTCCAGAACTCCAATGCCTTTGAACTCTGTGAAACTCTGTGAAACTCTAATGCCTCTGAACTCTGTGAAACTTCTTAATCATTGCAATACCCAGCTCCCAACTTACTTTATGTCAATTCAAGTTTCTGTTAAAGAGAATATGACTTGTGGGAGATTTTCTTTCATCAGCAACCAACCCTCCTCATGTTTAGTATATTCTTTGACTTTGCCCTTGGAGAGATTTAGTTCTTCAATCTAAGGATTCCTGTGAGCTATAAACTTAGTGTTTCCAGCTCACTTAATGAGGTGCTGATAGAATTACCCAGGTCATCTCTGCTCTCTCGAAGTCTCAGTGTCAAACTCGTATGCATATTTTCCTGGCTTGAATGTGTTGTCAGAATGCATAGGATTCAATAATCAATGACTCCTTCAAGTAGTTCAATTCTAGTCCCTTTCTAATCTTGGAAATGAAATCAAATTTAATTTGCTCTGTTATTGTTCCCAATGTAGCCAGTAATTTTAATACTCTGAGAAGGAAGCATTTGAGCATTTTTGAATGTCAATCTGTTCTCAAAAATTTTCTCTTGGGTGAAACAGAAACTTACATGGTGTACTATCAGTGACTACAACAAAAAGAATGACATTCACTAACAATGTTAAAATATTTTAGCATTACCAATACAATTTTAATTGGTCCATATAGCTGACGGATATGTCTAGAAAGCCAATAAAATCATAAAGATATGTCTAAAATTAACACAACTCAAATATATCCTGATATGATTTTTTCTCTCACATGACAAAGAAAATTATCTTTACAATTCATTTGGCAATTCTGTCTACTTTGTATGAGATATTTTTAACATAGAGAACCAGCTTATAGATATATTGGGTTTTAGACACTTGATTTCTCTGTACTTCTGTAAAACACCACTCTTAAATTATTGTGAACATTTATTACAACAAGTAAATATTGTTCATTAAATATTCAACAGGAACTCCCCGGTGGCGCAGTGGTTGAGCTCTGGGTTGCGAAGCTGCCTGCAGCCTGTGCAGCGCCGGTTCGATCCCCGGCCACAGGGCGAGGGTCCCACATGGCGTGCAGACCTCTCCTGCCGCCCGCTGCTCCCCTCGGCAGTGTACTTCGGTCCTTCTGCCTGTTCTGCTCCCCGCTCTGGCTCTGGTGAATTCTCTCACCCTCCCACGCTTCTGACTGTACCCAGTGCTTGTATAAATAAATAAATAAACAAATCTTCTTAAAATAAATAAATAAATAAATAAATAAATATTCAACACTCTTCTAGGTGCTGTGGGTGATGTAGGAAAAAAAAGATGAGATGTGTTCTTTGCCCCCTTTACCTGGTAAAGTAGCTGGGGGAATGTATAACGCAATAGTGATAAAACGGGACTATGTAGAGTGATGCGTGTGCTGATTTTCTTTTTTAAGTTATGAGATGAAGAGACAGAAACAAACAAAAAAAGGAAACAGAAGTGAGGAACAATACATGAACAAAATTACACCCTTCACTTCTTTTTTCTTTTTTATTTATACAAGAGCCAGGGTACAGGCCAGATGCATGGGAAGGTGAGAGGACTCACCAGAGACAGAGAGGGGAACAGAACAGGCAGACAAATGAAATACACTGCTGAGGGGAGCAGCAGGTGAGACAGGAGAGGTCTGCTTGCCGTGTGGGTTGCTCCGAGGCCGTCGAGGATTGAACCAGTGCTGCAGAGTCTGCAGACAGCTTTGCAGAGCTGTGCTTAACTGCCTGTGCCACCAGGGAGGCCCCACACCTTTTGCTTCTGGTAACTTTTGTGTTCTTCCCTTTTTGGGGCTCCACTGGAATGAATCAAAATTGAAGTGGTTAGAGAGAACTTTCTGGAGAGGTGGGATTTGACTTGGGAACTGAAGTTAAACATAGAACCTGAAAGGAGAAATGACTAAAAGGACAACCTAAGTCAAAGTATGTTGTCAGTTGCCATAATTATGTCGGCCAATTCCTTATAATACTTGTAAGAAATCATTTACACACACACACACACACATGCACGCGCGCGTGCAATCTATAGGACTATTTTTCTGGACAACTCTAATACATTTGAGTTTAGCTAAAATGCTATGTACAGTTGGGAGTCAGTGCCTCCCTCTTTTCCACCAATATTTCTTTATCTATCCCATGTTGGGGACAGGGCGGGGCTCTGTGTTTAATGGTCATTTTCGTTAAACTCATGGTTCTCCTATGCTCAATCTCCTCTCAGTTCTCTTTTCTGAAACTACATTTCTTCTCTCCTGTGTTAAACTCTTCCTCTGCGCCCAAGCATTCTCCCCACACTGTCACCAAAAGAAGCATAAGGTGCTGGTGGTGTAAGAAAAGCAGGTAACTCACTGGCAACAAGGATTTTTGGACATCGTCATCCATCTTCCCATCACAGGGACTTTCTCACTGGCCATTTCTCTTCTCGGGCCCTGTCTGTCGCCATCGTGCTTCACTTCCCTCTTTTTAAACCTTGCTCCCAATTTCTTCACTCTTACAGGAGCCCCACTTTGCTGACCTGTCACCCCAAGATTTGGGTGGGCTTCTCCCCACACGCCCAGGGATGTCACCCGTGTGGAGACCCTGTGCCTAAGGAAGCTGTTACTGTCACTTCAATCGTGCAGAATATTTTAAAGGAAGAGTCATGAAGGACTTAGGAGCTTTTTGTCCTTTTCCTTCTTCCCGATGAAAGAAGTAATCACAGCTCTCCCTTTTAGAGCCCATGAGAATGTGTCAGTAGTTAGGAGGGGACCATCCTGGTCACGTGTACAGAGACCATGTCTGCTCCCCCAAGGATCTCACCTTTACTCTCAGAGAGAAGCTGAGTCACCTCCTTCTCATCCTCCCACCATGGCACGTCTCCCCCTTCCTCTCCCTGATGCCTCAGGGCCCTAAACACAGAGCAAACATCACAGGCTCACGCCATTATTCTTCAGAATTCATAAGCATGTACTTCTCCACACACATGCTATTAAATTTTGGTCTGTTCACCTATGGAGCTGTCGTTGTGAATTTGTTCATCCATTTAGTCTTAGAAAAACTCAGAAGGGATGGGGGAATTCTCCCTTGCCCCAACACAACTCCCTCATCTGAAAAAAGCTGTTACCTTAGGGGGTAAAAAATTTATCTCTTTTGACTAAAACTCATTAAAAAGTTATCAAAAGGGGCCTCCCCGGTGGCGCAGCGGTTGAGCGTTGGGTTGCGAAGCTGCCTGCGGCCTCTGCGGGGCCGGTTCGATCCCCGGCTGCTCCCCGGCCACCGGAGGAGGGTCCCACATGGCTCGCAGACCTCTCCTGCCGCCCGCTGCTCCCCTCAGCAGTGTACTTCGGTCCTTCTGCCTGCTCTGCTCCCCACTCTGGCTCTGGTGAATTGTCCCACCCTCCCGCACTTCTGACTGTACCCAGTGCATGTATAAACAAAACAAACAAACAAACAAATAAATAAAAACATGCCTCTATAAAAAAAAATTTAAAAAAAAGTTATCAAAAGTTATCACTTTAATTAATAATAAAAGATGTAAATTTAAATGTCCTCATTTAAATAGGGGTTTTGTTTATTTTTTTTTTCCAGAGGACCAGTGAAATGACAGTAATTTATTCAAGAGTTATTAAGATACGCTATGCCAGGCCTTAGGTGCTAGGGAGAAACCAATGAACAAATCAGGCAGCCCATAATCCCATGGAGGAAAGTGGCAGCCCCCAATATTTGCCTATTTCAAAAACCATCACCCCTTTCTATTTTTTTTTTCCACTAAAAGATGCTATTTTATTTGGAGCCAATGTGTCATGTTTTTTCAAAGTCACATTTCCCAGTTCCCTGTGTCCCTATAACAGATCACATGACATTATTTTGATTGATGATATATAAGTGAAAAACATATTCTGAGTTAACATTGGTCAAATTTCTTGACAGGCAATTAATGAGGGGACAATCAGTGTGGACCTCTGGGCGTGGAGTGTTCCAAACGGAAGATCAGTGATTGCAAGTGTCCTGGGATGGACCATGTCTAGAGGGTCCAAGGAACAGCAAGGATGGCAGTGTTGCTGGAACGCTGGTGTTGGGAAGAAACTAATCGTTGTCCATCCTTGTAAGTTCCCATGCCAGGAAACTAATTAAGTAGCCATAAGATAGAATAGCAAGAGCAAAGATACATCTTAATTGCATGGGCACAGAGGCCCAAACATGGCTAGTGGAACTTCTTGGTCATTCCAGTGAGTTATGTAGTAACAAAACTTGGAAGGAAAGAGATCTTGAATCTTCTGTATTTCAGTTTTCTTCACCTCAAAATAATCAGCCTGCCATGTTAGCACACACTGGGGCAAGCTGGATGGTCTTGAGAAGTTAGCAAAGAGGGCAAGGTGGAGAGCTTAGAGTCAGAGAGGTAAGCAGATAATGAAGGGGTTTCCAGGCCCTGGTAATATAGACTCCGAAAAGTATAGAAATCTAAAAAACTTGATGTAAGAGGTACAGAGATGTAAGAGTTTAGAGACTAGTTGTCAGACAACAGAAGAAGACATAGGAGCTGGCAAAACATGGTGAAGTAGAAGAGAGGGCCGAAATGAAGAGCCAGTGGGGTGGCATAAAGGACAAAGGGCTCTTCTGCAAACATAGGAAAGGATGTGAGGGCATGATCACCATCCTTAATTAATAAGTAAGTAAACTGAAACTGACATACACAGCCAAAAAGGTTCAAGTAGAAATGATAGGTAAAGAAGACAGACAAAATCCAATGTAGGGGCTCTCTGGTGGTCAGTGGTTAAAGACAATGCTATCAAGCTACTGCCAGCCAATGCAGCACGAATTTGATCCCCAGCTGGCCAGGGAGCATACTTCATTGTGCAGCAGACCTCTCTCGCCTGCTGCTCCCCTCAGCAGTGCATTTCTACCCTGCAATGTAAAAATATTGTCCACAGTTGTAGTTAGAGAAGAGGTGATGATCTGTATGATGAGCTCAGTCATTAATAAGTGGCCTTGATTTGAGGAGACAGGACCTCCCTGGTGGTGCAGCAGGTTGAGTGCAGCGCTGTGAAGCTATCCGCAGCCTCTGAAGCATGGGTTCAATTCGTGGCCAGTCAGGGAGATATCCACATGGCCCAACAAACCTCTCCTGTCTCACCTGCTGCTCTCCCCTCAGCAGTGATTTTGGTCATTCTGTCTGTCTGCCCCCTACTCTGTCTCTGGTGAATCATCTCACCTTCCTGTGCCTCTGGCCTGTATCCTAGCTCTTGTATAAATAAAATAAATCTTTTAAAAAATCATAAAAAAAAAGATTTGAGGAGACAGAAATCATTGTCACAAATGGAAATTGGTCAGATATTGACCGAGAGGTACAACCTAAACAAACCAGCTGATGTAATGGAAAAATGAAAGGGTAGAGATGATAAAGTAGACTCTGAAGAAAGCCATCCACAGGGTGAAAATCATGACTTGCAGGTGAAGAAGGGATCTTCCAGAGACGAGGTTCATGGATTTGCTTATTTGTAAGTCTATGGTGAAGGCCTCTGTGAATCCAGGAGATCAGCATGTTGGTGAGAAAGAGGAAGGACCACACAGGAACAGTGTGTTGATCCAGCTGTTTGGAAACTCTCCTATGGTGTCATGTAATTTGCTGCATCCTCTCAGCTCCACAGAAACAGTGAGATGGTGGGAATACTTAATCCATGGTAATGACCTAACAGTAAACATGATTCTCAGTAGACTTGATTCTATAAATATTGTGGGTGATTCATGAGGGAATGCCTATAGACAAAATAACAGCTCATTGTCGCAAAAAGGAAATAAAGGATAAAAGCACCAAGATTTCTTATAACTAGGAGAATGACATACTCTGGCCCTGTGGTTGGATACGGAAATGGTATAATAACATAATTATCTGCAGCATCGAGTACAAGATCCATCTGAGCTCTAGCAAATAGGGGAGGCTGGAGGATCCAGGGGTGCTGTACATGCAACAAGACACGATGGGGGACTCAGTCAGCGGGAGTCAGGTTTTGTCATCAAATGAGTCTGATGCCAAACTAGAGAGGGTCAGTCCACCACCCAGTAATGCCAGGCCAGGAAGCCTGGGCTGGTCTGCAGCCCTGGTCAGCAATAGGCGCAGCCTGCGGGGTTCAAGGGTTAGTTTTTAAGTTTCCCTTAATACAGCCCTTTGTTAGACTTTCTATATCCATATATGGATGACATATTTGTCTTTTTCCTTTGGACTTATTTCAATTAGCTCCATCCATGTTGCCCCAGATGGCATGATTTTATGTTTTTCTGATAAGTAGTACTCTATTATCTATATACCACTTCTTGAATTCTCATCTGTTTTCAGGCATTTTGGTTGATTCCATAGCTTGGATATTGTAACTAGTGCTGCAGTGATCATGGATGTGCAAAGTGCCCTTCATAGTAGTGTATTTGTGTTTTGTGGGTAGATACCTAGGAGTGGGGACTGCTGGGCCCTATGGTAGATACACTTTTAATTTTTTAAGCAATCTCAATACTGTTATATACATTTATGTGTGTGTGTGTGTGTGTGTGTATAATGTCATTGTTCTTTTTTATACAATGTATGCTTGCATGCTTTCTCCTCAGGTGTATTCCCCATGAAATTCCCAGCACCAATGCACCCATGAACCATCACCATAGTCTCTTGTGCTCTTTCTCCCCTGTTTTGCTCCTTCTACCTTCCCATCCCTTGCAAAATGTCTCTGATTTATAGCTGCTTGCTAATTTTGGTTTTTTATTTATTATTACTGTTGGTTATTTTCCTGATCCCTTATTTGACTCCCCTATATTTTTCTTCATCTCTCTGGCTTATTTCACTGAACATGATCCCTTCTAGCTCCATTTGAGAATGGCATGTGCTGATCTTTTTTGATTGCTGAATAGTATTTTGTTGTATATATACCACATCCTCTGGATCCAGTCATCTATTTTTGAGCATTTCGGTTGTTTCCACATCTTACCTATCATAAATAGCACTGCAATAAACTTAGGGGGCAGGTATCCTTTTGAATTAATGCTTTTGTATCCTTTGGGTAGATTCCTAGGAGTCGAATTGCTGGATTATATGGAAGCTCCACCTTTAGCAGGTTGAGAAATCTCCAGATAGCTTTCTATAGTGGTTAGACAAGTTTGAATTCCCACCCACATGTTAGGAGAGTTCCCTTTTCTCCACATCCTGGCCAACACTTGCTTTTGCCTGTTTTTTTTTTTTTTTTTTTAATATGTGCCATTCTCACTGGTGTACGGTGGTATCTCATTGTGGTTTTGATTTGCATTTGACCGATTTAAGTGATGTTGAACATTTTTTTGTATACCGTTTGACCATTTGCACTTCCTCTTTGGAGAAGTCTTTTTAACTCTTCTTCCCATTTTTTGACTGGATTGTTTATTTTTGTTGAGTCCTGTGAGCTCTATGTAAATCTTTGTGATCAATCCCTTACCAGTTGCATTGTATGCAAAAATTTTCTCCCAATCAGAAGGATATCTCTTTGTTTTGGTTAATGTCTGTTTTGCTGTACAAAAGCTTTTTAGTTTGATGTAATCCCAGCTGATTATCTTTTCCTTCACTTTCTTTGCTTATGGAGTTGTGTCTTTAAAGATGTTATGGATATTTATATCATGTAGTGTTTTGCTTATATTATCTTTTATATATTTTATGGTTTCAGGTCTTACGTTGAATTCTTACATCCATTTTGAGTTGCTTTTTGTGCATGGTGTGAGGTAGTAGTCTAACTTCATTTTTCGCATGTAGAAGTTCAGTTTTCCCAGCTCTATTTATTGAACAAACTGTCCCTTTTCTATTGCATATACTTTGTTCCTTGGTCAAAGACAAGTTGTCCATAAATATGTGGGTTTATTTTTGGGTTTTCTCTTCAATGCATTGGTCTGTGTCTGATTTTGTTCCAGTATCACACCGTTTTAATTAATATGGCTTTGTAGTATAGTTTGAAGTATGGGAGTGTAATGCCTCCATTCTCCTTCTTTTTAATCAAAGGTGCTTTGGCTATTTGCCGAAACCTTGATAACTGAAGGAGTCTACATTCCCAAAACAATGGAGAACTGTTCCCTATTCACTAGGTCCTCACCAGCACTTGTTAATGTTTCGTCTTTCTGATATAGGTCATTCTCACAGATATAAAGTGGTTTTGTTACAGCAACTTCCCAGAGAAATCAGATGGTATTCAGAGAAGTGGAGAGAGAGAGATTTTATGTCACACCAGTGGGCTCAATGGGTTTGCTCCCCAAAGGGCTGAGCACCCAAGAACAAGAATGGCAAAGTTTTATACAGTTTGTATGAGGAAACTTTCTATCCCATCCATCATAGCATAAGCATTCTTTATTGTTCGGGAAGGGGGTTCAAGGGAGTCACGGCTACCACCACCGACAAGCAGTGCAGTACACCCAGCAACTTCTTCACTTCAGCAAGCAGCAGAATCAAAGCGGTAGACTCCCCCAAGCAGCAGGTTTGGGAAACTCTGTTTCATTTGCCCCCCTTTGATGCCCCTAATATGTGCTAGGCCATACTAAGGTATGGACCCATAGCAAGCAGCAGGAAAGGAGCCTAAGGGCTCATATTGTCTAACTAACATTTGGAGTTTAGTAGCCTCCAAACAGAACTGGAAAAATTGAGTGGCCAGATTAAAAGACACAGCCCAAAAGCAAGCATCACAAGAATGGAGACCAGTGGACCCAGGACAGGCGTGATCAAGGCACAGTGTGGTGATGCTGTCCCACCAAGAGAAGCAAAAGAAGCAGCCAACCCTGGGGTCCAAACCCAGCAGCCCATAAGCATTCCGCCTGTGATGATCCTTGAGCTCCCGCCGTGTGCAGGCCAACTAGCTTCTGGGCTATGGTTGGAGCAGGGCTGAAGCAGGTCACGGGGTTTGGTGGGAATCTGCAGGGTCAGTCTGAACTGGTGTGCAGGGTCCGGGCAGACCATCCACTGTGCCGACGTTTCAGGCGAGCTGACGTATCTGGGGAGCATTGTTCCCTCAGAGTAATACCTGCAAATTTGACAGCAGTAGGATAGTAAGGATGACAGTACAGGGCCCCACCCACACAGGTTTGAGTGGCTCTTTTTCCAGTCCTTTACCCAGACTCAGTCCCCAGGTTTGTGGGGATGAACTGGGGATCCCAGAGGAACGGGGCCCTCTGGATGACAGCTTTATTAATCTTGTGTAAGACATTACTAAGGAGCTGAAACTGCTGATTTAGTTCCAGTTGGCCAGTGTGTCTGAGGTCTCCCCGCACTGTAGACACAACAAGGGAGGCCGGCCAAACAAAATCTCAAAGTGGGTGTAGCCACTGGCACTGGGAGTGCACCAAATTCTGAGCGGCATTAAAGGGAGAAGGCCCAAAGGGCAAACCTGTTTCCTGGCAAAACTTTCCCAGAGTTGTTTTAATGGTTCAGGTGACTTGCTCTACTCTCCCTGAACTCTGTGGCTGGTAGGCGGGAAAGGCTGGGCCAGTATCACTGCCAGTAGTCAGGGGATCCCATATCTAGGAATTATTTCTCTTACAAGAGCTTTGGTGACTCCTCGGGCCTTCTCCGTTCTGGAGGGGACGCCTCTACCCACCCACAGAAGGTGCAAATCAGAACAAGTAAATATTTGTAACCTCTGGGAGGCTTGATTTTTCTGTAGTACACCTACAGGTCTTAAAAGGGGAGGAACCTATGTGTTGTACACAAATCTGGCACCTGAAGAAGCAAACTAAAGGAACAAGAGTTTATCCATCTGGTAGGAGCCATCATTTCTCTGGTGTTTTTGCCCTTTTTTTTTTTTTTTGATATTTTATTTTTATTTTTTATTATTTTAAAAATTATTTATTTTTTACATCATTGTTCATTTTTAAACAATATTTGCTTCCCCACCCCCTCAGGTGTAGTTCCCATAGAATTTCCTTCACCAATGCACCTGTGCACCATCACCTCAGTCCCCTGTGCTCCTCCCTCCCCTGCTTCCTCTGATCCCTCTCCCTCCTCCTACCCTGTAGGATGTCTCTGGTTTTGTTCCTACCCTGTAGGATGTCTGCTTTTGTTTTGTTATGCTTTGTAATGTTATTATTGTTTTACACTGATGTCTTATTTGGTTCTCCTAGATTCCTGCTATAAGTGAAACCATCGATGATTTTCCTTTTCCTTCTGACTTATTTCACTGAACATAATTCCTTCTAACTCCACCCACACTGCTACAAATGGTATGAGTTTATCTTTTTTGATTGCTTTTAATATTAAGAATGACACATATAAAAAAAAACTAACAACAACAAATGTTGGCGAGGATGTGGTGAAAAAGGAACTCTCCTACACTGCTGGTGGGAGTGCAAACTGGTCCAACCACTATGAGAAGCTGTCTGGAGGATCCTCAGTCTACTAAATATGGAGCTACCATATGACCCAGCAATTCCACTCCTAGGGTTCTACGCAAAGGACACAGAAACATTGATTTAAAAGAACGCCTTTACCTTTATGTTTATTGCAGCACTATTTATAAAGGTAAAACCTAGAAACAACACAAATGCCCAAAAGTAGATGACTGTATCAAGATGATGTTGTACATACATACAGTGGAGTACTACTCAGTGATTAAAAACATAAGCTCATGCCATTTGGGAAATATGGATGGGGTAGGAAGGGATAATAAGCTTGATAAGTCGGATGGAAAAAATAAATATCAAATGGTTTCCCTTATATATGGGATATACAGAAATCAACAAGGGTTAGAATAAAGATGAAATTTTCAAACTGATCATAGATCTGAGGCTACAGAAGGGAAAAGGGAGAGAGATGGTTCCAAACAGGGGAGGGAAGAGCACAAGGGACTGTAGTGATGGATCATCGGTGCTATGGTGGTGAGAGAACTATAAGGACTACACCTGAGTGAAAAATCAAGTATTATACAAAAAATTACGATGTAAAAGAAAAAATAGATTTAATAAAAAAATTTATATCAATCACTGATAGCTAGAAAACAAAATTAAAATACCAAAAATAAAATTAATCAGAGAAACATGAAGTCACAAAATGGGGGTAAGAGAAATCCCCTAACATTCAGTCCCACACAAGGCAGAGCTCCCATTCTATTATGGAAAATAATGTTGAAGAAATTCGGGTGAATTACATTAAGTGATAACATTCTCAGTAGTCCACTGCATCCTAAGACTGTCCCACTCACAGCTCCCCACAGCCTGTACCCATCCTCTGGTGTGTCCCAGGGGGTAAGAGACATCCCAGAGTCCTGGGGACTGTTGCTGCCTGAGGAAGCACAAGAGAGACCTTGTCAGAGCCCAGAGATGAGATCCTCAGAGGAACTGATGAGGGTGACTCTCCCTAGAGTTCCCTCCACACTGTCCTCTACACTGCCCTCTGATCCACACTTACCTGCAGCCTGAGTGTAGCTGATTGCTTGTCCCCCTGTGGGAAGAAACATCATGTGAGACAAGGGAGGAGTCAGCCTATGGAGCCCTAAAGGAATCCCCAAGTCTGGGTCACAGGGAAGTTTCTAGAAATGTGATTGAAGACCAAGGTCAGGACTGGGATATATGAAGAATGGATATGAAAGGGAATTGGAGTCTTTCCTCAGCAGTGTCCTTCCCCTGTGACATTTACTGGGAAAGAGATCCCCATCACCACAGTTATAAGGGGAACAATAGGTTATCATTTTCATAAGTGCTTTACAAAAGAGTGAGTGTTCGCAATCAGCTCCAGACTGGAAAACATGTATGTGGATCATACTCCCTACTAATCAGGAAGGGGAAGTTCTCCCTGGGACTTGATAGGCCGCAGTGGACAAGACCCCCCACTCCCTTCCCTATCTGAGCGCTTCTTCCTCCACATCACAGCTGGAACCACCGCAGCTCCAGTGAGCACAGGGCCAAAGAGAACCAAGCCAACAATTATGCCCATGGTGGGGATGGAGGACTGAGGAGGGGGCACTGGAAGTGAAGGGAAGGAGAGACCCTGAGCCCCAGATCTCCACCTGATGCTCTAAAGGTCTCCAAAAGGGCTCCTGATTCCTCTGAGCAGAAGCTCTGTGCCCATGTTCCCTCCTTACCTCAAGTCAGACTCGGGGCTCCAGCAGCCCCTCATGCTGCACATGGCACGTGTATCTCTGCTCCTCTCCAGAAGGCACCACCACAGCCGCCCACTTTTGGAAGGTTCCATCCCCCCCAGGCCTGGTCTCCACCAGCTCCGTGTCCTGGGTCAGGTTCTCCCCATCTCGCTGCCAGGTCAGGGTGATGGCCGCAGGGTAGAAGCCCAGGGCCCAGCACCTCAGGGTGACTTCATGCTCAGAGGTGGGGTGGTGGGTCACGTGTGTCTTTGGGGGATCTGAGGAGAAGGGACAAAAAATTCACACTTTGGGTTTTTCCTTCCTGGACACAGAAGCAGCCTCACCGACCATCCTCAGAATGGACATGACAATTGGTTTGGGGGGAGGAAGCACAAAGCCCAGAAACCAGCCTAGTCTGGAGAATCTGGGATAATCAGGTGAGAGCCCAGGGTAGGAGGATGCAGGTCTCTAAGGAGAACACAGACTTTTTGTTCCTAACCTGGCTGGAGGGTGAATGACACAGAAAGGCAGGAGTCAGATCCAGAAATGTTCTCAGACCAAAACCAAGACTTTGAAAGGGAAACTCATGGTTCCCAGGATGGCTGCTTGGTCACAAGGATCCGGGGAGAGTTATTTCAGGATGGCCTCCCTCCCTCAGGAGAGACTGGATTCCTTAACCATCCAGAAAAGTGGTGTCTTCTGGGCGAGTCTCTCTCTAGCACAGAACATGAAACCCAGGGGGACTCTCCCTCTCTGCCCAGAAAGCAGGTGCTGTTCTGTCCATTATTCCGTTTTCCCTGTGGGGCGCCAGGAGAGGGGAGGTCCGAGGCCTTGTGGCCCCTCTTACCTGTGCGCTGCAGCACCTCCTTCCCCCAAACCAAGAATCTGAGGAGCCACAGGAAGCACTTGGTCTGCACATTGATCCTGACGTGCTCGGCCCTCCCCTGCGCCTCCCACTCGCGCTGGGTGATCTGAGCCCCCGAGTCCGCGGGGGTCCAGGAGCGCAGGTCCTCGCTCAGGGAGATGAAATCCGCGCCGTAGTAGGCGAACTTTTCATACCCGCCGAGGAGACGCAGGTCTGGCCCCACTTCACAGCCAAACATCCTTTGGAGGGTGTGAGACCCTGAAACACGTCCCTTTGGTCAACCCTGAGGTCACCCCGCGGTCACTCCGCCTTCTCACCCTGAATAAATCTAAACTGAAAATGAAAGCGGAGGCAGGAATGTCCCTTCCCGGGGGAGGGGCCTGGCAGACCCACCAGCCTCGAGGGGTCAGTGGACCCTGAGACTCGGGACACCCCGGCCTTAGGGTGGGAATGGGGGTGACCTGACCCTGGCACCGCTCCGCGAAGCTCACCGTCCTCGCTCTGGTTGTAGCGGCCGCGCAGGTCCCTCAGGAGCACTTGGAACCACTGTGCGCTGTTCCTTTGGATCAGAGTCTCCTCGTCCAGGTCCTCCTGCCCCACCTGCCCCGCCCAGGGCGCCCGCGGCTCCACACTCTGGCCGGGAGAGTCGCTGTCGAACCGCAGGAACTGCGTGTGGTCCGCGTACCCCACTGCGATGTAGCGGGGTTCCCCGAGGCCGAGGCCGGGCCGGGACATCGCGGTGGAGAAATACCTCAGGGAGTGGGAGCCTGGGGGCGGGAGGGGAGACCCGGGCTGACCCTCCTCTCAGCGCGGGCCCAGGGCCCAGGGAGATGGGCCTGGAGGGGAGACAGGGGCGGGGCCGTGAGGGTGAAAAGGGGGGTGGGCCAAGAAGGGCCCAGACTCAGGGGCCCAGAGCTCTCAGGGGAGGTGGGAGGGACAGAAGGGGCCAGAACACAACCGGCCTAAAGGTGGTACAAGAGATTGGGGGGAAATGAGCGTTTCCTGGGGTCCTGCACCCGCAGGGGGCTCCTGGCTCCTCCCTCCTGGAGCAACAGTGTCCAGCTGGACACGCACTCACCCGCCCGGGTCTCCATCAGGGCCAGGGGCCCCCAGAGCAGCAGCAGGAGGGGGAGGGGCATCACACCCCATCCAGGGGCCTGGGGAGAAGGAGTCCAGAGAGTCCTTGGAGACTTTGTAACTGGAGCAGGATGATGCTGATTGTCTTCCCTGGAAACCCCCAGGAAATGGGGAGAGAATGGGGGTGAGTGTGGGGTCATCAAGGCTGCACCACCCCACAGAGCCTGTGAGAGGGAGACATGATGCTGTAACAGGGTGACATCCACAGAAAGGGGAGGCTCCAAATTCCCTTCCCCACCTTAGGGAGGAGTGGATTTGGGCTGGGAGAAGCAGCAGCTTGGAGGAATGAAGAAACTAGTAGTGTTTTCAGATAATTGTGAATATTGATACTAAATTAAAACTGTACAGATGAAAAAAAAAAACTGTACAGATGGTAGTTTCGGGTTATTTGCTAAGTGAAACCTGAAATAATATCTGGAATATTTCCTATTCTGTTACATTTCCATAGGCTTCTCTTGCATATTGGTTGGAACTTTCGCTAATATATGATTTTTTTTAATTAATTAATTTATTTATATAAGCACTAGGTACAGTAAGAAGCGCGGGAGGGTGAGAGAATTCCCCAGAGCTAGAGTGGGGAGCAGAACAGGCAGATTGACGAAGTACACTGCTAAGGTGAGCAGCAGGCGGGGCAGGAGAGGTCTATGCTCCATGTGGGACCCTCGCTGGTGGCCGGGAATCAATCCAGTGCTGCAGAGGCTGTGGGCAGCTTCCTAGCCCAGCGCTCAACTGCTCCACCACTTCAGAGGCCCTAATGTATACTTTTTTAAGGTGATACATTGTTTCACTAAGTTACATAGCTCTTTAGTGTTAATTACACTGGAATCAAATGATCAAAAAAAGTTTTATTTTTTAATCACAAATCCCAAAAGAAAAATTTGTGCTGTAAATTGTCAAGTAGTGATGCACTCAATTTTTCATAATTCTGGTTTTATTTGAGAGCTTATTTTATCAGGCAAAATTACTGTCATTTGCTAATTGTTGATATTCTACAAGAAACAGACATTAAGCCTCCATGGTGGTGCAGCAGGTTGAGTACAGTGCTGTGAAGCTGTCCATAGCCTATGCAGCGCGGGTTCTGCAGGTTAGGGAGATTCCCACTGGCCTGGCAGACCTCTCCTGTCTCACTGGCTGCTCCCCTCAGCAGTATATTTCAGTCAGTCTGCCTGTTCTGCTCCCCACCCACTCTGTCTCTGGTGAATCCTCTCACCCTCCCATGCCTCTGGCCTGTACCCCAGCTATTGTATAAATAATAATAAAAAAAAAACTTGAAAAAAAAAAGAAAGAAACAGACATTCATTTTGAGGAACATGTCTGCTAATTAACCAAATTTAAATAACCTTAGTTTTTGTCATTCATCCCTTCAGGTAGGATTGGTATTGCCCACAAGTAAAAAGAGTCTAATTCATCTCATACAAATATTTTCCTCGGGACTCAGTGCTTGGGGATGCCACAGAAGTGCTCTGTGTGTCCTTCCAGGTCAGCTCACCACATATTTTAAAATGTGGAGTTGAGGATGATGCAGTAATGAAGATAACGTTTAATGCTTTTTCCAGGACATTTTCAAGTGAAACTGCTTTGATTTTTGTTCCTGCAGGTAAGTGCTGGTGAAGAATCACTACTTCTGCAGTGGTACTATAAGCTCCACTCTTACTAAATTTTACCTCAGCAAATGCCAAAATAGTGAAAAGACAAATGTGTCTAAGTGATGTTTTGAAAATAGTTTTACCTCATGACCCCATGAAAGGTTCTGGGTGACTTCAAGGGCTCCACAGACCACACTTTGAGAAATGCTTTTCTCAGGAAACCAGGTTGCATCTCCCAAGTGTTCTCTGCCTCCCCTTCACTTCTCAGAATCCCTCTCCCTGGCTGGCTCCTACCTCCCCAAGCTGCCTCCCCTGCAGATACAATGAGGAGCAGAGAGAGGCCCCTGGAGACGTGGAGCTTGCACTGTCGTGAGAGATGGACACTGAGTAAAGGTGACAAAGACACGTGTAAACCTGACTTGAGGCTTGTGCTGGGAGGAAGGAGCGTGTTTATTGTGAAAGCAGAGAAGCAGGAGCCCTAACACTATTATCAATAGTATCAAGAGATGGAAAAAAAAATTAACAACAAATTAAGCATAAGGAAAACAGATTATATCTATTCCCATAACTGTCACTTCCTGCCCCTGACACACATGTTCTGGCCCCATAGACCAGCCTGTCCCCTCTGCCCTCAGCCCCTCTCCACATCCTGTTTTAGGACCCAACCACATTGAGGAGGCCTGTGGCTTAATCTGCCTCCTGGTCCTGGCCCAGTCCTCACCCCCATCTGCTCTTCCCCTCATTTGTGATGCTCTGAAGGACGGGCCTCCCCCAGGTATACAGAAAGGTGTCCCCCAGACAGGCCACTGTGGCATGTGTATTATTTCCATCTGAGGGTCTTCAGGGGTTCATCTTAAGAAACGGTTACTGCTGCAGGGGGCCTTGTTGCCCCAGCCAGACAAGACACCCGCAAGCAGTGAAGCTAAAGGGCCTCACACTGTGGGGCTGAAGATCTAACATTCCTTCATTTTTTGTTCTTGGTCATAAAGAGAGACAAAATTTCCCAGAAAGTATATTAGGCAATAAATTACACATATCAACAGACTATAAGTGAATGGCACAGAAAATTATCTGTTTAGAAATTAGTTATTAAACAATTTGGCCCACTTGACAATGGGAAACAATTTATTGTACATGCCTGACAAGCAATCTCACACAACAATTATAGAAAATCCTTCTTTTGCTTTTTTAGAAGCTGCTTAGGATAGTTTTAAATGAAGTTAACTGTGTTAAGGAGTTTCTAGGTAGAAAAAGTTCTGATAGCTGAGAAGCAGCTGGTCTCCAGCTGAAGACCATATGAATAGAAGATGCTTAGGCTTTAGCTGATAGGGATGCACTGGCGGCTATCCACTGTCTTAGGTAATTGTCTAGCTGAAATAATAAGTTTTAATGTTAGGTTTGGTTTTTTATCTATTAACCTTGAAGGCTACCGTCTAGCTGAGTCCTGTAGGAGCCAGTAGTCCATGGGAATAAAATACACTAATTGTTTCTGCTTTGCACATGATGATGTAATTTTCTGATTACTAAAAATAAATAAATAAAGACCTGCTGAGTCTCTAGGCAGAAGATATTTGCACCCCATCCAGTATTAGTGTCTCCTTAATCCCCCTCCCTTTAGGCCCTAACGTGTCACCGAGGCCATCTCATCCTTTCAGGAACCTCTGACACGACATTTTGCCGGAGGCTGGTCCCCGGCAGGTTACCACTTCTATAACTACCTAGTATGAAAACTGGTGGTCTTACCCAAAATTAGAGTTATACCAGAAACGAGTTTTGTATCTGAGAAAACCACCTATGTGTTAGGGAAAACATAATTATAGAACATCTGGGCTTCATCATAGGAGCCACCCTGTCCTTGCCTTGTGTCCCCTCCTCTCTCCTGGGGTCCCAGGCCCCATCTCACTCCTTAGCTCAGGAGACACACCCTCGTTTCCTGACAGGGATTTCAGACACTCATTGAGATGTAGATCCCCTATGCATATATAAGAAAATTTGGTTATTTTCTAGTACTAAAAAAAAAGAAAAAAGAAAAAAAAAGATTTTATAAATTTCATTGCTCAAAATAAGAGTTATTAAAAATTAGAGATTTGATCATAGAAATGAATAAATGAGTAGAGGAACTGGAATATTAAAGTCTCACTCCCACTAAATAATGTTAATGGAAAAGAAATGACAAGCAGAGAGAAGACCTACAAGAAACTGAGTCTATTGATAGGGAGATTCCAACAAGTTAATAATACAAGTGTCTAAAAGAATGGACAGTGGAGGGCCACCCTGGCGCCGCAGGTGGTTGAGCTCAACGCTGTGAAGCTGTCCAAAGCCTCTGCTGTGTGGGCAGTGCCGGTTCTATCCCTGACGGCCTCGGAGCAATCCACATGGCGAGCAGACCTCTCCTGTCTCGCTCACTGAACCTCAATCTGCCTGTTCTGTTCCCCACTCTGTCTCTGGTGAGTCCTCTCACCCTCCCGCACATCTGGCCTGTACCCCAGTTCTTGTATAAATAAAAAAACGGACAGTGGAAATGATGAAAAAATTTCAAGAAAATCCCTGAGCATTCACAGATAAAATGTGCACGCTTTATGGGCGTGAACCTCTGGGTGTGTCCCACCCAGGTTCCTCCTACAGAGTATGAGCAGCCCCACACCATGACCCGCCCCAGGGACTTTCAGAAAGAGGCTGGAGAACAGACCTTGGGGCCCTCAAGAGACAACTCAGGCCTGGAGGCCAGAAGACCCTGGAGCCAGGCCTGCCCAGTCCTCAGGGCAATCCAGCCCAGACCCCATGTCAGGCCCAGGTGAGGGAGGCACAGACATTTACTTCAGTTGTTCGTGGGCTCAGGGGATACTGTCCACGTCCCTTCTCTATTGGGCAAAGGACATTAGTGGGCAAAAGGGGAACAAAGATGATGGACACAGAGAACAGGACACAGGAAAATCAGCCACAGGGGAGGGGGTTTAGGAGAGAAGCCAAGGGTGAGGTGAGGGATCCAGGCCATCAGGCCTGCCCAGATGAGCAGGCTCCAGGCCCGGGAGGCAGGACTGAGGCTGTGGGGCAGGGGTCTGCCTAGGATGAAGCGGGTAGAATAGCTGGTTTGTGATATGTCCATGGAGATTCTGACCCTGGGGAGGGTTTGGGTGTGATTAAGATTAAGCAAAACAGGAATGAAGGTCATGAGGGAACAAGGTAATTATAACTGCAGAGAAGAAAAGTATCCTGGTCTACTCACTACTCAGCTGGGACTGGTTCTCACGATCCTGGTGTGTATCTCAACAACCTACCAGAGGGGCCTTGGGGAAAATGCCAGTGCTGCGGATCTGGGGCCACCTCTGAGGCCTCTTTGCCACTCAGTCAATTCTCAAGGCCTGGGCAAGAGGCCTGGGCAGTGTGGGCAGGAACTTCTCCAAGATCCTGGCTGAAAGATTCCATGTGAAGTAGAACAAGGAGCCCCAGAAAGGCTGTGGGGAGAACAGTGACTGGTGACCCTGGGGAGAAAGCCACAGCTGTCATCCAACAGAGGAAACACAAAGAGGAAGCAAGTGACCAGGTGCTTCAGCACAGGCCCCATTGCTCTGTGCTGGCCTAGCCCTGAAACAGGAACCATTGCTTCTGAAATAACCACGACTCTGGTAAAAGGACATTAAAAATGTTGAACAGGACACGTCTCATCTGATGGCGGTGTTGGTAAAGATGGACCAGGCCAACCCACCAGTGTCTCCTCAGATGTTGGCCACCTTGTTCCTGGTGTTCCCAAATATCCAAATCTATGGCTAGCCACAAATTCTGACCTTTGATTCCTCAATTCAGTGAGATTTTTTTTTTTTTTTTTTGCTTCTGGCTCATGAGGTCATAACCATGCAAACCCTGGATCTTGGGGTGCATCTCAGCAACCTGCCAGAGGAGCCTCAGGGGCAAATGCCTGTGCTGTGGATCTGAGGGGCCACCTTCAAGGCCTCCTTGCCACTCAGCCAGCTCTTAAGGCCTGGGCAAGAGGCCTGGGCTGTGTGGGCAGGGACTTCTCCAAGGTGCTGGCTGAAAGATTCCATATGAAGGAGAAGAGAGCAGGGCAATCGTCAGGGGCCCTAGATAGGCTGTGGGGAAGATAGTAACAAGCCTCCCTAGGGAGGAGGCTGCAGCTGCTCACCCAGGAGCTGAAGCACCAGGAGGAAGCAAGTCACCAGGCCCTTCAGATCATGCCCCCATGTTCTGTGGTGCCCAAGTCCTGACACAGGAGACAACTTTCCTGAAAGAACACAATTCAGGGTAATGAGAATATTAATGTGAACAGGATGCATCTCAATCAAAGCAGGTGTTGGTATGGATGGACCAGGCCAAGTCCAGAGAGCAGCTGCTGCAGAACCTCCTAGAAGCAGGCACTTGAGCATGTTGGGAGCTAACACTGAGGAGATACTGAAAACTCAGACAGAGCCAAGATTTCTGCCAGGCTGACAGGCACGCAGAACAGCTTAGTGGTGGTCTCCATCCTCCAGGCTACTCAGAAAAATGGGTGCACATTGAGGCTTTGAAGGACATGCTGGAGACCTTGACCTGCCCCCAGAGTGTGGCTACATTTGTGGGGCTTGGATTACCATGTGCTTCAACTGTTCTGTGTCTTTGCCTTGATTATTCTTTGCTTTGACTGTTCTGTGCCTCTCAGTGTGCAGGAACAGGGAAAGTTTGCGATAAGAAACCTCTCAGGGCAAAAGTCCTGGTGTGAGTGTCTATACGTGCTGGAAACAGCGTGTGCAGAAACAGCAACAGGTGTGGTGGTGAGAGCAGCATAAACACTGAGGCTTTCCTTGACTCTCTCTGTTTCCCAGCCTTGGCTGGGGCCAGCTGGGGCCAGCTGGGGCCAGCTGGGGCCAGCTGGTGACTCGTCCCCCGCTTCCTTATGCATTCCTTGTGCCTGCTGCTTCTTTGATCTTTTTATTTTCTGTTTGATTCTAAATATAAATGAGACTGCCCTTGGAGCTGGGCTGCACCTTCGTGGTATGATCCCTCTAGGCTTCTCATTATTCTGCACAAGGCCTCTGAGTAATCCTTTTTCATCCCGCCGCCACATATCCTAAGGGGACAACTGGTGCCCCATGTGGGGAACCCGGTGTGGGAACTGGGACGACCTCTCCAACCTGGACCCAGACAAAAGGGAAGCCTATCACAAGGGAAGGACATCCGACTCCATTCCGGTGAGGAGCACAGGCAGCAAAGGGCTGGTCTTGCAAGCCTGCTGGGAGGCCAAGTTAGGTGTTCCACCTAGAGGATTTTTTCTTTTCTCTTCTTGTTTAATTGAATTTTGCTTTGGTTTTAAACTGTGGGGAAAGCACTTACAAGTGAAGAGAAACTACATAAATGACAATTAGAGCCCTTTAAAAGCAGGAAGATACAAAGTAACCAAGCACCAGTTCCTTAAATTACTTCTAATCCTTAGACAGCACTGTGCTCAGTACCCAAAAGGAGGAAGCTAGACCTGGAAGCCTGGAGAAGGCAGGGCAGTGGCTGAGGAAATCATCAGGACCAGGACAATGTCTCCCTTTCCCGCATGGAGTCTCTGGATCATCACTGAGACCAGTTCAAGGGGATAGAAGATCTGACATCCAGATGGCCCAGGGCTTCCTGCCCCAGCGCATCCTTCTCCTCTTCCCCCTCCTCTGCCGTCTCCAGCAAATTTTGAGCCCCCCAAGAAAAATCTGTTTTCATGAAGGATGACAATTGAAGGGAGAAATATTATTTGAGGAGGCCAGTGTCCCTAATGTGAAAGTTGGCCACCTGACGTTTTTAAAGAATTTAGAAAATATATTTCTGACAATAGTATTCAAAGTTCATTTACAAAAGAAATATTTGAAGCTATAGAAATGGGTATGAAATGACTGCATGGGATTGGAAAGTCCTTATCAAAATAGTACTAACCACTGCCCCCAGTGGTGCAAGGGGTTAAGTCTCAGCACTATGAAGCTGTCAGCAGCCACTGTGACAGGGTTTTATCCCTGGCCACGGGCCACTGTGGCAGGAGTTAGACCCTTATGGCACAGCAGAGCTTTCCTGTCTTCCCCAACGCTCCCATCAGCAGTGTATTTCAGTCAGTCTGCCCATTCTGCTCCCCACTGTCTGGTGAATCCTCACATTTCCCGCTCTCCCTCAGCTGTTCGTGGTCTCAGGGGTTACTGTCCACATCCCTCCTCTAGTGGGCAAAGGACACTAGTGGGCAAAGAGGAAACAAAGATGATGGACACAGAGAACAGGACACAGGAAAAGCAACCACAGGGGAGCAGGGACAGGAGAGAGGCCAAGGGTGAGGTGAGGGTGCCTGGTCTTCAGCCCTGCCCAGGTAAGCAGGACACAGGCCCCAGGAGGCAGGACTGAGGCTGTGGGACAGGGGTCTGCCCAGGATGAAGCGGGCAGAATAGCTGGTGTGTGTGATATGTCCATGGAGATTCTGACCCTGGGGTGGTCTTGGGGGTGATTAGGAATGAGCACAACAGGAACTAAGCCAGTGATGGAACAAGATAATTATAACTCCAGGGCCAATAAAAAAAATCAATCCAAAAAGGAAAAGCATCCTGGTCTTCTCACTGCTCAGCTGTGACTGGCTCATGAGATCATATCAGCGCAAACCCTGGATTCTGGTGTGTACTCAATAACCTGCCAAAGGGGCTTCAGGGACAAATGCCTGTGCTGTGGATCTGAGGGGCCACCGGCAAGGCCTCCTTGCCACTCAGAGCCAGCTGTCAAGGCCTGGGCAAGAGCCTGGGCTGTGTGGGCAAGGACTTCTCCAAGACCCTGGCTGAAAGATTCCATGTGAAGGAGCAGAGAGCAGGGCGACCATCAGGGGCCCTAGAGAGGCTGCCTGGAAGACAGTGACAAGCCTCCCTGGGGAGGAGGCTGCGGCTGCTCACCCAAGAGAAGGGGAGAGAGAAGGGGAGAGAGAAGCCAGAGAAGCCTGGAGTGAAGACTTGCTGGGGGCTTGGAGGCCTGCTGGCCTCCTGCCCTCCCCCACCTGCCTGCGGTGTACCTTTTTGCCACACTACATTTAAAGCTCACTAAAAGCCTGAGAAAGCCACCGAGGGCTCCAGGACTCCTCCTTTACCCAGGTCTGCTCGAATCATAGAAACCTGCTCTGTGACCATCCTGCCCCTATAATTGGTGTAAGTCAGCAGGATGATTTGAAGCAGACAGGTGTGGAGCCCTCCGAAGAACTCAGGAAGGACTAAGGAGGAGCAGACTGTGTTTGCCTGTGACAACGCTGGATGTCCCATGGCAGCACAGGTGGTGACCAGAGTCCAGGAGCTGCTGGAAGAGCTAGAGATGCTGCAGGAGCACAGGAGGTGGACAAGGTCTGGGAACTATGGGACGAGACCTCACCTGGAGGAGGAGGTGGCCCAAGAGGATCAGCCAATGACCCCAGGGGTAGCAGAATCGTTGGGGAAGGAAGGACCACAATTCGGAGCTTTCCCAGTGCTGATGCAGGAAAAGACTGATGGACTTGAATTTAACAATCCCACCAGAAGGCGGAGGAACTTTGGCAGGGTAATGTTCTGTTTTCGGGACCCTGGGGGAGGATGGTATGGTTTGTACACCCCAGGAGATGAGAATTTGGGGGCGGCCAGTGGGCCTTGATAGTCAAATGCAGCCTGTGTACTTCCCAGCGGCTAGGCAGTGGAAAAGCCAACTTAGAAAGGCAAAAGCTGGTGCTGAGATTGGGGAGCTTTGAGCGGCTGTTAAGCAGCCTAAGTATGCTACAGAAGGCCAGTGAGTCTCTTAAAATCTCCTGTGGGTGATGACCTGCTCATTGTGAAGTAAGGCTGAGGAGCTGAGGAATCTGTTCTTGGGGGATGGGTGGGGAACGTGGCTTGTGGTGAAGCCCACAGCCAAAGAGGGGATCCAAGAGAGGCCGCATGTGGAGCTTGTATCCATGGATCCCCGACCCATGTGCTTGTGCAATGGGTTGGTCTGAGTGCAGGGGGTCTGCATGTCGCATTGGTGGCTATCAAAGCCCAATGTTGGAGTGACCGCAGACAGAAAACCCTGAGGATTGGGCGATTACACCCAAAGTACAGAATTGCCAATCCAAGAGCGAGAGCATCTTGGGGGTGGATGCAGTGTGTGGCCTGTGGCTGAGACCACAGCCGGAGAAGGCCAGGAAGCCTGACGGCTCCTGGTGTGTGACAGCAGAGGCCTGAATGGTTTCCCCCTTGTATGAGCAGTGCCTTCGGCAGCAGAAGTGGTAGATCATCTGCTGGTGCCAATGATTGTCTTTTGCCACTAGGTTGGTACCCTGCCTGGAATTATTTGTATCTGTTGTATTTTCTTTTGTGGGCCATGGCTGCTGTGTTTGTTCAAGGAAACTTGTATATACTTGTATATAGATTGTATGGCAGAAAACCCTGAGGGGGTGGCTTGTAGGGTAAATGGTTTTCAGGATTTTCTGCCCTCCCATCATTAGTGTTGCTCTGCCTGATGGGCACCTGCAGTTGTTACATTGTTGCAAGCTGACTTACTTACTTCTGTGGGCCATGGGAGGAATATTGACATAGTCACCCAGAGAAGCAGACAGGAGACAGGTGGGAGAAAGAAGCCAGAGAAGCCCAGAATGAAGACCTATAGGGAGCTGGGAGGTCTGCTGGCCTCCTGGCTCCACAGCACCCCTGCCTGCCCTATACCTGGTTGCTGCACTGCATGTAAAGCTCAATAAAAACCTGAGAAAGCCACTGAGGGCTTAAGGACTCTCCTTTACCCAGGTCTGCTCGAATCATAGAAACCTGCACTGTGCCCATCCTGCCCCTACAGTGCAAAACTCCAAAATATATGTTATAGCCCCATGAAAATATGATGTCAATATATGATATTTTATTCATCTTTGATCTTTCAACAAATAAGTTTTCTAACTCCCTTTTCCTTTCATCCACAAGACTATTAGTCAATCATAAGCAGCAGCTTAGCGGTTTTCATACCTTCACAGCCATATAAATACCCTTAATATCTATGGTAAATATTTTAATTATTAGTTTTATGAGAAAAACTTGTATTGACAGGCCATAGGCCATGTCTGAAGCATAATTTCACTAGAGCAAAAGATGATCATTTCTTTTGCAAAAACAAATGTCTGAAGTTAGATGAAAGACAAAAAAAATAGGGCTCCCCTGGTGGCCAGGGGTTAAAGTGTCAATGCTATCAAGCTATCACCAGCCACTGCAGCAGGAATTCCATCCCCAGTGAGGGAGCTGACCCACAAGGCACAGCAGACCTCTCCTGTCTGGCTTGCTGCTTCCCTCAGCAGTGTATTTCAGTAGAGCTTCCTGTTCTGCTCCCCACTCTTTCTCTGGTGAATCTTGTCACCCCCCCCCCACACCTCTGGCCAACACCCCAGTCCTTGTATGCATAAATAAATAAAAAAATAAATCTTTTTTAAAAAGAGAAGGAAATAATGATTTCTCTTTATATTTAACCTGTATGCAGTCACCCAAATCACATCAATTCCTTCATGAGTACTACTTTAACATTATATAACAAATTATTAACAGAAAATACACAAGCCAGAAACCTTATAGCCTTAAACTTCATCAACTTTTCTTATATATTTGAAGACATAAAAATAAAAATCATTTCATATAACAGCATGCAAATTACATACCTTTGTAAAGTGGCGGGACAGTCAAACTATTTCCCAGGTTTTAGCTGAAGTGACCATCAAAAGTGCTCAGATTGTATCCAGCTTGGTTTTGGCAATTTCCCTCCTCGAGCCTAAGCAGAGGACAATATTAAAATCCATAAGTGATCCCCACTGACACTGTGGTGTAAATGGGTGTCGGCTATTTGGGCCCCAAAGGAAAGAAAAACACCCCTTGACACTGAGTGAGCCTGCGCGGTCCTTTTCATATCATTTCCTGTGTAAGTGGTTTTCATTTCCTCTAAAGCCAGTGCTAAGGCCTGTGGTTTGATCTTTCTGCAACGTCTACAAAAGCGAGTGAGTTTTACTTTGGCTCCAGTTTCTTTCTCTCAGGCTTGAGGAGATGCCCCCTGCTTTCCTGAGCCTCCCCATCCAGGACCTCAAGCTCTTTATACCGGACAAGGTGGTCTTTGTCCACCTGTCTGATCTGTGGTCATGGCTTTGCATCAGTAATCTGTGACTCTTACATCTGTCCCAAGCCTGAGTCCCACCCACCTTTCCCCACACACCACTGGGAACATAACCCTGGAAACTCGCTGGTCCAAGATGGCCCCAGAGTCTGTCCTCACAGATTTTCTGTCCCCCCCGGACTGGCCCCTAGATCCCTTCCTTGGTTTCCCTGCTCTTCCATTCAGGCACCTCAGATATTGTCCTGGAAGCTGGGAAAGGTACCTCCTCCGTATGCTGGCGTCTCACCAGCCTTAGACCCGCCCTCCAGGCAGGTGCCCGACTGCGTGTTCAGACTCCTGGAAAGGGGCAGGACGAGAGATGCTGGGCATGGGTAAGGGTGACTGATCCATGGGATCACTCCCTCCTACTAGTGGGTGCAGGTCACCTTCCCCCCACAGTTCTGAGATCCAAAAGGGGTGCCTTTTGGCTGTAGGTTGGAGATGACAAAAAAGGGTGTTTTTCCTGTCAATCTCTTGGAGGTGGGTAATGAGCCCTCCACTGCCTGATCATCCCTGGACTGTGTCCTCAGATCTTCTTCTGAAATACTGCCTGGCCAGCTCATAAACTAGAGAACAAAGAAATCCTGGTCAATGTTGGGAGTATAAATTTCAATTCTTATGCTGCAACTGAGGCAGGAGGTAAAATGCTGGAGACTAAAGTGAGAGACTCACAGCAGCTGATGGGGAAGCTGCCTTTGTTCTCAGTGAGACCAAGTGAAAAACAAGGACTTTGGGAAACTAATGTAAATCTTTTGTCTCAGTTTAAAGCCAAAAAACAATTATTTCTTATAAATGCAATCTTAAAACAAATGTTTTCTTATTAAATAAATTTATCCCAAAATTACCAGGGCACTGTGGGCCAGTTAAAAACTATTAGGGTGTCCCATACATTCTGGAAAGTTTTGTCCTCATTGTCATTCAACTCAAAGTATTTTTTAATTTCTTCTTTGATTTTGTCTTTTAATCCAGTGGTCTTCCCATAGTGGGTTTCAATCTCCATGAAGTGGGTGGATTCCTTGCTTTCTTTTCATGGTTTATTTCTGGTTTGATGACTTTATCATCAGAGAAAATAGTTGTAATAATTTTGATTTTTTTATGTTTTTTGAATTTATTTTAAATATTTTTACATCATTTTTCATTCTTGTACATTGCATGCATTTCCATCTTGGTTATAGTCCCCATAAAATTTCCACCACCCTTGTTTTGATCCTACTCCCTTCTCCTCCCCTGTTGTGTGTCTCTGGTTTATAGTTGCTTGTTGATTTTGATTTTTACTTTATTATAATTAGTCTTTTTCTTGATCACTTATTTAGGTTTCCTAAATTCCTGCTATGAGTGAGACCATCCAGTATTTTTCTTTTCTTTCTGGTTTATTTCACTGAGCATGATCTCTTCCAGCTCTGTCCATGTTGCTGCAAATTGCATGAATTTATCTCTTTTGATTGCTGAGTAAAATTCCATTGTGTATATATACCACATCTTCTTGGTCCAGTCATCTGTTTTGGGGCATTTATTGTTTACATAGCTTACCTATTGTAAATAGTGCTGCAATAAACATAGGGGTGCAGATGTCCTTTTGAATTAATGTTTTTGTAGCCCTTGGGTAAATACCTAGGAGTGGAATTGCTGCATCATACGGAAGTTCCATTTTTAGCAGATTGAGGAAACTCCACATAGCTTTCCATGGTGATTGGACCAGTTTGCACTCCCACAAGCAATGTTCCTGTTTCTCCACATCCTCACCGACATTTGCTGTTGCTAGTTTTTTAAATATGTGCCATTCTCACTGGTGTAAGATGGTATCTCATGGTAGTTTTGATTTGCATTTCCCTGATTACAAGTGATGTTGAACATTTTTTCATATGCCTGTTGGCCATTTGCATTTCCTCTTCAGAGAAGTTTCTTTTTAGCTCTTCTGCCCATTTTTGGACTAGATTATTTTCTTTGTTGTTGTTGAGTCTCATCAGCTCTTTGCAGATTTTTGTGATCAGTCCTTTATCATTAGTGTTGTGTGCAAAAATGTTCTCCCAGTTGGTGGGGTTTCTCTTTGTTTTTGTTATTGTCTCTTTTGCTGTGCAGAAGCTGTTTAATTTGATGTAGTCCCAGCTGTTTATCTTTGCCTTCACTATCACTGCTTTGGGTGATGTGTCTGTAAAGATGTCTTTGATATGCATATCATGTAGTGTTTCCCCTATATTTCCTTCTATGTATTTTATGGTTTCAGGTCTTATGTCTAGTTCTTTAATCCATTTTGAGTTGATTTTTGTGTATGGTGTGAGGTAGTGGTCAAGCTTCATTCTTTTGTATGTAACGACCCAGTTTTCCCAGCACCATTTATTGAACAAACTTTCTTTGCTCCAATGCATAGTCTTTGCTCCTTTGTCAAAGATTAGTTGATCATAAATCTGTGGGTTTATTTCTGGATTTTCTATTCAATTCCATTGGTCTGTATGTCTGTTCTTGTTCCAATACCATGCAGTTTTGATGATTATAGCTTTGTAGTATAGTTTGAAGTCTCAGAGTGTGATGCCTCCATTCCCTTCTTTTTTTTTCAGGAGAGCTTTGGCTATTCGGGGTTTTTGGTGATTCCACATGAATTTCATCAATAATTGTTCTATTTCTTTGAAGAATGACATTGAAATTTTTATTGGAATAGCATTGAATCTGTATATTGCTTTTGGTAGGATGGCCATTTTAATAATGTTTATTCTTCCCATCCATGAGCAGGGGATGTCTTTCCATTTCTTTGTGTTCTTCTATTTCTTTTAACATTGTTTTATAGTTTTCTTTGTATAGGTCCTTTACCTCTTTTGTTAGATTATTCCCAAATATTTGATTTTTTTTGTTTTGATAATAAAAGGGATTTTTTTTATTTCTTTTTCTTCAGATTTATTGTTTGTGTATAGGAAGGCTACTGACTTTTGCATGTTGATTTTGTATCCTGCCACTTTACTGAACTGATTGATGAGTTGAATTAGTTTTTCTGTGGAGTTTTTTGTTCTCTATGTATATTATCATAGCATCTGCAAATAGTGATAGTTTGACTTCTTCTTTTCCTATTTGGATTCCTTTTATGTCTTTTTCTTGTCTTATTGCTCTGGCTAGGACTTCCAGTATTATATTGAAAAGCAGTGGTGAGAGTGGACATCCTTGTCTTGTTCCAGATCTTAATGGGATTGCTTTCAGCTTTTCACCATTGAGAATGATACTGGCTGTTGGCTTGTCATAGATGGCCTTTTTGATGTTGAGGTATGTTCCTTGTATCCCAAGATTTTCAAGGGCTTTTATCATGAATCGGTGTTGTTCTTTGTCGAAAGCTTTCTCAGCATCTATTGATATTATCATATGGTTTTTATATTTCTTTTTGTTGATATGTTGGATAATGTTGATTGATTTTCAGATGTTAAACCATCCTTGTGTCCCTGGAATGAATCCTACTTGGTCGTGGTGAATTATCTTATGGATACATTGTTGGATTCTGAGAGCTAAAATTTTATTGAGGATTTTTGCATCAGTGTTCATTAGGGAGATTGGCCTGTAGTTTTCCTTTTTTGTGTTGTCCTTGTTCGGTTTTGGTATTAGTGTAATGTTGGCTTCATAGAACGTGTTTGGTATTGTCCCTTCCTTCTCAATTTTTTGGAAGAGTTTGTAGAGGATAGGCACTAATTCATCTCTGAATGTTTGGTAGAATTCATTTGTAAATCCATCAGGTCCTGGGCTTTTGTTTTTGGGGAGGTTTTTGATTACCATTTCAATTTCGCTGCTGGTAATTGGTCTGTTTAGGTGGTCTATTTCTTCTTTATCTAGCTTTGGGTGATTGTAGAGTTGTAGGAATTTGTCCATCTCCTCTAGATTGTTGAACTTGTTTCCATATAACTGTTCATAGTAGTTACTGATTATTCTTTTGATTTCTGCTGTGTCCGTTGTGATTTCTCCTCTTTCATTAATGATCCTGTTTATTTGTGCTTTCTCCCTTTTTCCCTTTGTGAGCCTGGCTAGGGGTTTGTCTATTTTATTGATTTTTTCAAAGAACCAGCTCTTGGTTTCATTGATCTTTTGGATTGTTTTTTTAGTTTCAATTTCATTTATTTCTGCTTTGTTTTTTATTATTTCTTATCTTCTACTGGTTTTGGGGTTTTTTTATTGTTCTTTTTCTAGATCTTTGAGCTTCAAGATTAGGTTGTTTCTTTGAGTTCTTTCTTGTTTCTTGATGTGAGCTTCTATTGCTATATATTTTCCTCTTATTACTGTTTTTGCTGCATCCCATACATTTAGGATATTGGTGTCCTCCTTGTAATTCAATTCAAAGAATTTTTTAATTTCTTCTTTGATCTCCTCATTAGTCCAGTGGTCTTCCAGTAGTGTAGTTTTTAATCTCCATGAGGTAGGAACGTTCCTTGCCTTCTTTTTATGGTTTATTTCTAGTTGGATGCCTTCATGGTCAGAAAAGATGGTTGGTATGATTTCTATCTTGGTGTATCTGTTGATGTTTGTCTTGTGCCCCAGTATGTGATTGATCCAGGAGAATGATCCATGTGCGCTTGAGAAAAATGTGTACTCCATTTTTTGGGGGTTTAGTGTTCTATAGATGTCTGTTAAGCCCAAATGCTCTAGGTCCTTATTTAGAGCTTTAGTTTCTTTATTTATTTTTTGTCTTGTTGATCTATCCATAGTTGATAGTGGTGTGTTGAAGTCTCCCACTACATATGTGTTTTCTCTGATGTCTGTTTTCAGAGAGGACAACAGTTGTCTGATATATTTTGGTGCTCCTTCGTTTGGTGAGTATATGTTAATGAGTGTTATTTCTTCTTGAAGTATTGTCCCCTTGATCATAATGTAGTGACCATTGGGGTCTCTTTTTATCTTTTTGAGTTTGAAATCTGTTTTCTCTGGTATAAGTATAGCTGTTCCCGCTTTCTTTTTTGGTCCATTTGCTTGTAGGATTGTTTTCCATCCTTTAACTTTGAGTCTATTTTTATCTTTTGTAGCTAAATGTGTTTCCAAAGACAGCAAAATGTTGGGTTTTGTTTCTTAATCCAGGCTGCAACTCTGTGTCTTTTTATTGAAGAGTTTAGTCCATTTACATTTAGAGTTAATATTGATATGTTAGCATCTGTATTTGCCATTGTGTTTGTCTTTCCTTTGATTTTATTTTTTTATCTTTTAAATTTTTTTTGGCCTTCTTTCATTGTTATTCGTCCCTCTGAGGTTCTGGCTTTAGGATTCCTTGTAGTATTTTTTGGAGTGGGGGTTTAGTCGTAATGAAATTCCAGAGTTTCTATTTGTCTGGGAAGGTCCTTATTCTTTCTTCATAGAGGAAGGAGAGCTTTGCAGGATAGAGTATTCTTGGTTGGCATCTGTTTTCTTGGAGTCTGTTGACTATGTCCCTCCACTCTCTCCTTGCCCGTAGTGTTTCTTCAGAGAAGTCTGATGTCAGCCTGATTGGTTTTCCTTTGAATGTTATCTGTTTCTTCCCTCTTGTCAGCTTCATTATTTTTTCCTTGTCCTGGATTCTTGGGAACTTTACTATTATGTGTCTTGGTGTATTTTTCTTTCGTTGTGGAAGTTTGGTGTTCTTCTTGCTTCTTGTATATCAATTTTCAGCTCCTTCTTCACATTTGGGAAGTTCTCTTCAGTTATCTCTTTGAATATTTTCTCTGTTCCTACATCTCTCTCCTCTCCTTCTGGTATTCCTATAACTCTTATATTTCCTTTCCTCATGGAGTCAGATAGTTCCCGAAGTCTTTCTTTGTTCTTTTTCCTTCGTACTTCTCTTTCCTTTTCTGTTTTGGTTCTTTTTATTTCTGTGTCTTCAAGAGTACTTATTCGTTCTTCCATTTCATCTATTCTGCTTTCATTGCTTTTCCCAGAGTTCTTTAGTTCCTCCATTAATTCTTTGATCTCTTGCATTTCTTTTACTTCCCTCTTTAGATATAATATGCAAAATGTTTAGATAGATTGATATGTTAGATGGAATTGCTTTTAACTGAGTGAGTTTTAGTACTCTGTGGTGCATTAACAGATTTTTGTTTCATTATTATCATCGTTGTTCATAAAGATGTCCATTTTATCAAAAGAACCTCTATAAAATGTCTTTAGCATCAGGTCCTCCCTGGTGATGCTGGGGTTAAGTCTCAGCTCTATCAAGCTATCTGTAGCCACTGCAGCATGAGTTCGATCCCCAGTCAAGAAGCTAACCCACATGGCACAGCAGACCTCTCCTGTCTTACCCTCTGCTCGCCTCAGCAGTGTACTTCAGTAGATCTGCATGTTCTGCTCCCAATCCTGTCGCTGGTGAGTCCTCTCACCACCCCAACACCAGTGTCCTAGGTCCCAGTTCTTGTATGCACAGGTAAATAAGAATAATTTAAAAAAAATCTCTGGCATGTTTGCAGCTGGCAGCTGAGTGTGTTGGGGAGGTACCATATTCCCTGCCCCATTTACACACCACCTTGGACTAGGTACCTGGAACGAGGTATGGAGCTGAGTGGTCAAGTGAAGTTATATAACCTGGAAGACCAGAGGGGAAGAGGGAAGTTGCACACTTGCTTCTCCAGCTTTGGTTTGCACCCAGGACTTGGGGTGACTTGGAGAGGATGCATGGAGGAGAGACATGTTAGAGACACTTGGAAGAGATAAAGAGGTGACAGAACATGGGAATGTTGACAATGGCAGCCCTTATCTTGATTCTTATTTTTGTATCTCTACTTTTGTCCTAGACTTGCCTGGCCGATTTGCCCCCTTCTTACTATTCCCTGCCAAAAGGCACCATGGACTTGTGGCAAGCTCTCAGCCTCAGCAGCCCAGCTTCAGGCCCACCCTATTTATTGGGCATTTGTCCATGAGGGAGTAGGTACTTTGGGGTGTTTAATGGGGAAACTTTCCTCTCTTCTTTCTCTATACATACTAACTAAAGATATTTTGCACTGAGAATCTGCTTTCTTTTTTATGTGTTGGAAGGCAGTACCCTGTTTTAGAGTGCACCCTCATGGGTTGGTGTCTCTGGTGCCCCTTGATCACAGACTAACAACTGCAGAGCTGTGTTACATGAAAGGATGGAAAATTGCAGCAGGCTGCACCTCCCATGCTGTCTCTTGACATGGTCCGGGCATTGGGGGAGACTCCCAAGAAGAGAAGCGGGGAGTTGAAGAGGGAAAGTTGTACTTCCCAGAAGAGGGTAGTTCTTGCACTTCCCAAAGAAGAACTGAACTAGGGAGTCTCCGTGGCAATGCCTGCTAATGCTCTTCTCTTTGTTCTTGGTTAATGCTGAAGTAAGTAAGTTATTAATTGGCATGTGAAAACCTAATCTGGACCCAGGTGACAATTGGCTTATTGTTCTTACGCATGAACTATCACAAAAGAAGTAAAAATTGTTGAAGATATAGTTAGGAAAGAAATGTTTCAGCCCTGAGAACTATGGAGAACAAGCGCCTTGAACCAGCTGTGCTTGGAAACCATAGCCTAACCTGGGGGTAACTGTTTGCGTCAACAATACATCTCCTGGTGTATGCGAAAGGCCAACAGTTCGCAGGTTGTGTGGAGGTTAGGAATTTCTAGTTAAGAGTTAGACTTCAGTAGAACTTACATAGATTTGATGAGTTGTTTTAGATCACTTTGAAGTAATTGATAATAGGCTAGATTAATCTAGTGCTAGAGAATGAGTTGATTTTAGTAATATAGCATAACAATGGACTTTCATGTCCACCCCAAAATTAGGAAGGCTTGACCGGATAATTGATTGTTACTGAACATTGTACTGTCTTAGACAATTGATTATGTTAGAAAATGAGTTGTACCTAGGAGAGTAATTGTCCCTGTTGATTTTCTTAATCAGATTAAAGAAGTGTCCTTTTGTAGTATGAGATCAAGAGGGTCTTTGTATATTCATGAGAAAATATGTAATGATTGTCTCTGTTCTGCTTTGATGCTTATGCTGATGTAATCTCACTGCTCGCCTTAAGGTATAAATAAAGACCTGCTGAGACCCTCAGTAGGAGATACTTGCACCAGAGAGGGTGTCTGTGTCTACCTCACTTCTACCTCGCTCCACATCCCCTCAGCCCTCCGAAAAACTTCACCGACGCCATCCTTTCCTCTCCGAGACCCCTGACACGACATCTAGCTGGAGCTGGTCTCCAGCAGAAAATATTTTATGTTTATTAGAAATATTACTTGAGGAAGCAAGGAATTTGGCAAGCAAACTTGATATTAAAATGATATTTCCTGTGACATTCCACAGGGCTCAGTAGACAATCTAGAATCTCAACTAACCATTGCAAATTACCATCAAGAAATACTTAGTGTTCCAGCGATGAAGCACATTATTAAGGACTTGAAGGCTATTTTCTCAGAGCAGTACCACACAGTTCTAAAATGTTCATCTCTGGTAATCTCTCATAGAACAGCTCACAGGTAAAACCATGCTAACATGGACCAAAGAGACTTATCTGGTCACAACATGCTCTTTGCTAATCTTTGTTATTGGAGATTCAAGCCAGAATGTAAAGGGATAGACATAGAGTTCCTATCCAGCGTGGACAAGACCCCCCTCCCACACAGTTCTGTTGTTCCATTTCAAGTAATGATGCTGTTCTTCCTTGTTTCACAAGGAAAGCTCTGAAATTGCATTAAAATACCTTAAGTATAATTATGAAATATTTCAAAAGACCAATAACTTTGCTTAATACAAATCTTTTTCTTAAAGATTTATTTATTTATGCATGCAAGAGCTGGGGTACAGGCCAGAGGTGTGGGGAGGTGAGAGGATTCACCAGAGACAGAGTGGGGAGCAGAACAGCCAGACTGACTGAAATACACTGCTGAGGGGAGCAGTGGGCAAGTCAGGAGAGGTCTGCTGTACCATGTGGGTAGCTCCCTGGCCAGTGGGCGATTGAACTAGTGCTGCAGAGGCTGCACATAGCTTCACAGTGTGGTGCTTAACACTTTGCGGCACCAGGGAGGCCCTTAACACAAATCTTGATATAAAAGCTGACAGACATTCTGCAGGAATGGGGGAGAAAGAGGATCAAAACAGGGAGGGAAAACACAAGGACTGTGGTGATGGTGCCCTGGTGAATGGTGGTGGGAATTTTTACGGGGACTACACCTTAGAGGAGAAAGCACACGTTGTATAAAAATGAACAATGATGTAAAATATGTATATATATATATAAATTATATATAAAAACGTGATCTTAATTTAATGGTTGATACATATATCAAACTGTACATTGAAGCCAGAGTTTTTTAAAAGTACTTCAGAAACCACCAAAAATAGTGAGAAGTTTTGGGAATAGGTTTTATGCTTCTATTTGATATTAGGAGGGAAAACTGGAGATATCTATGGGCCACCTAATCATCAAATGTTGGCTCATTCCAGTTAATAAATTAAACATTGAAAAATCTACCTATTAAATGTTAGATTTACCTACCTACTAAAAGTTCACTGAATTTTGATCTTTGAAGACATCACTTTTCTGAAGACAATATTGAAAGAACATTTCATTTCTATGGGATTTTTGTGGGTGGTACTCTGGAGATTTTTAGTTGTCATTTTGAGCATAACATTCTTACTGCCAAAAATATAATTATCAGATATTAGTTACTAGTTCTTTGAGGAAGTAAATGTTGGGGAGGTGTGGGAGAATAAATACATCTTTTAAAATATTTTTGTAATACAACTTTATTGTAATAAAGTTCAGGACTGACCACTGACTAGAAGGTATTTCTGTATGTTGTAAAACTATGAGTTCACAAAAGAGATCTCAGTATCGATTTTGTCTCCATTAAGTAAATACAAAAAGAAAATTGAAGTTTGAATAAAATGCAATTCATCAATGTTCCACATCTGATTGTTATTTACTTTCACTTGTTGAATTTACACCTTAACCCAACCATACATATCTATCTAGCAGGTGTGCAGTGAACACTTACATTTCATGGTCAGAACAGAATCAGAAGCCAAGGATACTGACCATCTATTTGAATGAATCTATATCTACTGCCTTGTTTTGATTTATAAGAACTATCTGGGAAAGATAGGAACTTTGCTGTTTGTGTAGTAATAATATAATAATTATAGCTGTTATTTTGGTGAGAAAAAATGATTTCCTACAGTAAAATGTGAATTTAATATTTTAAAAATAAAATGATAAAGAACTATTCTTCATAATCATAGAAAAAATCCTTAGTTAAATATAGGCAAATTCAGTGCAATTTTTTTTTGCAGACTGATACATCATGATAAAACAGTTTACCCCAGAAATGAAAGGTTGGTTTTACATTCAGCAGTCGATCAGTATTACTCATCATATTAACAGAATAAAGAAACAAAATCACAGGGTCTTGAATATGAATAAAAAAGCACATGACAAAATTTAAAAAGTCATTCGTGACAAAAAAAAAAAACCACTCTAATCCAACTAGGAATCGAAGAGGAACTTCCTCTATCTGATAAAGGATATTAATAAAAATCTTACAGTTGATATAATGCTGAAGGACAAAGTAGTGTTTTCCCTCTAAAATTGAACACAGGGCCAAGATAACCTCTCTGAAAGTTAAAGAGGTGTCCCTCACCAATGGAATATGGCAAGAAAATGAAGTAAAAAGGATATTTATTTGCATAGAAAATTCTAAGGAATTCATAAGCAATTACTAGCGATAATGTAGAAATTTGAAAATGTTGCAGGATTATGACCATATACTAAGGTCAGTTGCTCTTTTATGTACTAGCAGCAAACCAACTCTTTATAATGAAATCTTACAAATCCAATTATAGGGTTAGGTGGAAGATTATTGGTTGGTTGGTATACATTTGTAGAGGTGTGAACCTATGTTCCAAAAACATACACAGTGTTATAAATTAATGTTGCCTCAATAAACATAATTTAAAAATTAAAAAATCCATTTTCAAGAGCAATTAGAAAAATCAGCATTCTCAGAAATAAATTAACCACAAATATACAAGACCCCACTAAAAGTTATAAAACACTGCTGAGAGAAATTAAAGAAAGCACAAATAAATGGACATATATAACTTTTCCCTTTAAAAAAGAACAAATTGCAAAATTTGCAGTACCTGAATTCAAAATTTACTAAAGCTGCAGTATTCAAGACAGTTTGATACTGGCACAAGTATTGACAATTACCAACAGAACAGATTAGAGTGTCTGGAAATAGATACACTCAGGCAATCACTTAATTTTTAACAAACAGCAGAGTAATGCACTAGGGTCAAGCAAAACCTTTTCAATGAAAGGGACAAGAACAATTAGATATTCAACTACAAAGTTTATTTATTTATTTATTTTTTAATGCCACATTAATTTTTTTTGAAGATTTATTTTTTATTTATGCAATATCTGGGGTACAGGCCATGGGCATGGGAGGGTGAGAGGATTCACCAGATACTGAATGGGGAGCAGAACAGGCAGACAGACCAAAAGCACTGCTGAGGGGAGCAGCAGGCAAGGCAGGAGAAGTCTGCCGCTCCATGTGGGTTTCTCCCTCATAGGCTGGGAATCGAACCAGTGCTGCAGAGGCTGTGACAGCTTTACATCACTGTGCTTAACCCACTGTGCCACCGGGGAGGCCCTGCAAAGTTCATTTAAAAGGAACCTGAATATTCTTCAGCACTGCTCTTATCCAACAACACACTCTGCTCTTACCCTTTTCTAGAGACACATTAGTAATGTATCACTAATGATGAGTATCAACAATCAAGATATTGTTTCCACTATTCCAGTGCTATTCCTGCTACAGGGATAGTACCTTATCTTTATAAAAATAACCTTTTTACATTATTAAAATAACAGTAGTCATTAATAACAGTTCCAGCAGTAAAATAAAAAGCACACAATAATTGTCCATTACCATACAACCCAGGAATCACTGAAACTGAGATGATATTTTTAAACTTCTACAAATGATATCATAAAATTTGTATAGTGCCTTTTTATCTAATACTATTTTTGTACTTCTCGTTTATGATTTGCTGCAGGAGGAATTGTTGCCCCAGCCAGATAGGATACTGACAAGCAGCTAAGAGAAAGGGCCTCACACCGTGGGGCTGAAGATCTGGCATCCCTTTGCTTTTTGTTCTTGGTCATAAAGAGAGAAAAATTTATCAGAAAGTATATTAGGCAATAAATTATATGTATCAGCATACTGTAAGTAAATAGCTTGGAAAATTGTTTGTTTAGAAATTAGTTGTTGGGCTGTTTGGCTCACTTGACAATGGGAGATGGTTTGTTGTGCATGCCTGACAAGCAATCCAGCACAACAGTTGTAGTGGGTCCTTCTTTTGCCTTCTCTTGAAGTTTCTTGGGAAAGTTTTTAAATGAAGCTATTTGAGTTAGGAGTTTCTAAATAGAAAAAAGTTCTGATAGCTGAGTAGCAGCCGTCCCGGCTGAAGGCCATGCGAATAAGAAAAGTCTTTTCTTGCTTAGGCTTTAGCTGATAGGGATATACTGGCGGCTATCAACTGTCTTAGGTTATTGTTTAGCTAAAACAATAAGTTCTAGTGTAAGGCTTAGTTTTTTATTAACCTTGAAGGTGCCTTCTTGCTGAGAGCACATAGTGGCCAAAAGCCCATAAAAAAAGAGATGCACTGATTGTTTCTGCTTTGTTTCTATGCACATGATAATGTCATCTCATGGCTTGCAAAAAATGTATAAATAAAGACTGCTGAGCCTCTCGGCACCTCACCAAGTGTCAGTGTCTCCTCATTCTACCTCATCCCCTTCCCCTCAGCCCTTTCGTTTTCGCCGATGCCCTCTCTTCCTTTCAGGAACCCCTGACAAGACATTTTGCCGGAGGCTGGTCCCCGGCAGCAAGCAGCCTGTCACAGTTGCTGCTCCCGGTATCCAGCACATTCAGCCCCAGAACTTGCTATCAGGCCCTGGTGTGGCAGGCTGCGCCTCCCATTCTGTCACTTGACAAGGTCCTGGCATTGGGGGAGACTCCCAAGAAGCGGGGAGTTCCTGTGCTCCCCCAAAGAGGGGAAGTTGTACTTCCCAGAAGAAGGAAGTTCTTGCACTTCCCAAAGAAGAACTGAACTAGGGAGTCTCCTGCTAATGCTCTTCTCTTTGTTCTTGGTTAATGCTGAAGTAAGTTAGTTATAAATTGGCCTGTGAAAACCTAATTCGGACCCAGGTGACAACTGGCTTACTGTTCTTACGCATGAACTATCACAAAAGAAGTAAAAAATTGTTTAAGGTATAGTTAGGAAAGAAATGTTTCGGCCCTGAGAACTATGGAGAACAAGCTGCCCTGAACCAGCTGTGCTTGGAAACCATAGCTTAACCTGGGGGGTACTTGTTTGTGGCAACAATACATTTCCTGGTGTATGAGGTCAATAAATCGCAGGCCATGTGGAGGTTAGGAATTTCTAGTTAAGAGTTAGACTTCAGTAGAACTTAGGTAGATTTGATGAATTGTTTTAAACCACTTTGAAGTAATTAATATATTAACCACATTAATTGAGTGCTAGGAAATAGATTGATTTTAGTAATTGAATATAGAATAGGTATTTTACACCCACGTTTGTAATTGGGAAAGTTTAAATGTTGCCAAATGTTGTGCTGTTGATCATGCTAGTAAATGAGCTATACCTAGGAAACTAATTGTTCTTAGGTTACCAAAAAAATGGCCTACAGGTGTAAGGCCAAGGGAGTCTTCACATAATCATGAGAAAATATGTATTGATTGTCTTTGCTCTGCTTCAGTGCTTATGCTGATGTAATCCCACCGCTGGCCTTAAGGTATAAAGACCCGCTGAGACCCTCAGCAGGAGATACTTGCACGAACTAAGGTGTCTAGTCTACCTCACTTCTACCTCGCTCCACTTCCCTTAGCCCTCTGAGAAAGAGGAAAAACTTCACCAACTCCGTCCTCTCCATTCTGAGATCCCTGACACGAATTCTAGCTGGAGCTGGTCTCCAGCACCCTGGCCTCACCCAGACACTACACTACCATAGTGAGTTTGCATAAATTCAGCAAGAACAGAAATCATTATGCAGACTTTTAATTTTGTTTTGTTGGAACTTCATATAGGAACCCTCAGACTGAGAGCTCCTAAAAACCAGGAGTCAGGGCTCAGGACCACGCCAAGATCTCACCATCAGATGTGGCCTACGGTACCTGTATCTTCAGGGAAATCCCTCTCGAGGGTCCCGAGACATCTGGGGTTTCTGGGCCTGTCAAGGGACTTCTTACCCTCATGATAGACCCTTTGTACCCCTAAAACAGGTGCCAGGATATCGTATCTTTGTATGCTCTGAGATCAGTTTGGTTTCTGAAAACACAGCATTCCAGACAAAGCCTTGGTAAAATCCCTGTATTTCCAATGGTCTATTAAAGCGGGGGGGGGGGGGGTAGGAACATTATTGGATTTGTTCAAACACACATTTTGAAACCTGAAATCAGAACATTTAGTAAAAATTTTACATTTTGGGGGGAGAGAGAGAAAAGCAACTGTTTCAGCTTGCTCATAAAAAGATACAAGATTTATGAGTCAAGATTTGCAGTTATCTTTAGTTTCAGGAAAAACCTGTATTTTTTTTTCCTTAGTGTGAAAGAACTTTAAAAGGTTTAATGTGCATGGAGAGAAAAGAGAAGAAAGAACACTGGGAATAAAACACCCAAAGTTCTCCATCCCCTCGTTGGTAAAGACCCAACCACACAGCCTTGGCCCAAAGCTGGGCCACTGCAGCCTGAAAGGCCCCCCAAGTCTCAGGCACCTTCAGGTGGGGACCTGGGAAATGGATGGAAGGACCCAGAAAGTCTGGGCCAAAAGGAGCAAAATTAAAGTACAAGACAAGGGAAAGGTCACTCTCCCCATGGGTCTCTTTCAGGCGTCTTCTTCCACGCATCTAAGTTTCTGGTTCAAGTTTCCAAGAAGCAAGGTGGCTTTTCCACAAGTCTCTCTCCTGTGTGTCTCCCGGTGCTCTCTGCTCTGACAAACCTTCAAGTTCTGAGAAAATCGTCCATCAGAACAGCCGGTCCCAGCTGACATTCCTTGCGGCCGTCATGATAAGCCCCAGAACCAGCCGTCAGCCTCCTGGTTATCTTGCCCCTGGTACATCAGAGGGCACCAGTGTCTGGCACTCTTTGGGGCATCATCAGGGCAGGAATCTCAGTTTAAAACAAGAGCTTTAGTTAAAAGAAAACAGATCATGAGTCATGTAGTGTGTATGTGCAGCCTGTGTGCGCGCAGATTCCTGTACTAGGTATGGGCCCTCCCTCCCTGGCTCCCTCTCAGAAGGACAGAACTGAGGTAGATGACGGGGCACTGCCTGTGGTTCTCACCTGTGTGGTCAGTTGCAACCACTCAGGCTCAGGGAACAGCAATGAGGTTTCTTTAACAAACAGGAGAGCAGGGAAATAAAGATTCTCTAAGGCCTCAGTGGCCAGCTATGTCACCCCAGATAGTGTCCACAGTGTCCAATAGTCCCAAACTAAGGCTGCCTGTGTAAGGTGGTACAGTCCCATCAGGGAGGGCCTGGAACTGGTGGCACAGCTACCAAGCACTGGGCCAGGTTCCAAGTCCCAGTGGCAGCTGGAGATGCTCCCACGGGGTGCTCCCCTTTGAGGAGACACCCCAACAGGCACAGCCTCAGTCTGAATGCCAGGCTGGATGGGAAGGAGGCCACAGCACCGAGAGGTGGTGCTGGACACTCAGTAGCAATGACAGGTCTCAAAGGTGACCTTGCTGCTGTAGCCCTATCTGAATTCTGTATTTGTGTTTCTTTGTTTGGCACAGAGCCTTGGCATTATTAAACAAAGTGAATTTTTCTTAATGAATGTGGGGGGTTAAAGCAAAAGGATATAACCTTGTCCCCTCAATAATTTACTTTCTCTCCACCTTTTTCAAAATTATTGTTCAGAAAACATAAGTTACAGATTCGCTGGCTGGAAAGACACAGTCACCTCTTAGGTCACCCCTGGTATTTACGCAGGAGGTTGGTTTCTCTTGGTCTCTCAGCATGACCATCCCTCAGTAGGGTCCTCAATGCGGAGTTTCAAATGCTACCATTGCTACGTCTCCTGGCTGGATGTAGATTATTTCCCCTCATTAAAAATATTTAATAATGGGCCTCCCCTGGTGGCGGAGGCAGTTGGGTGCAGCGCTATGGGCTGTCTGCAGCATCTGTGGCGCCAGTTCCATCCCGGCCGGCTGGCAAGGGTGTCACTGGCGCAGCAGACCTCTCCTGTCTCGCCTGCTGCTCCCCCCAAGAGTGTATTTCGTCAGTCTGCCTGTTCTGTTCCCCGCTCTGTCTCTGGTGGGTCCTCTCACCCTCCCGCACATCTGGCCTGTGCCCTGGTTCTTGTATGAATAAATAAATAAATCTTTAAAAATATTTAATAATTGGGCAACAATCTGCTCAGTCTTTATAAGCTCTCCATGGAATAACTTTTCATTTTTTACCATTTCCAGCTGGCTGCTGGGCTTTTCTTCTGTCACCTTCTTTTACATAACTGCAGCATCAAGTACAAGATCCATCTCAGACCCAGCAAACAGCAGAGGCTGGGGACCCAGTGGTGGTGCAGGCAGGTGCAACAAGACACAATGGGGGACTCAGTCAGTGGGAATCAGGCTTTGTGGTCAAATGAGTCTGATGCCAAGCTAGAGAGGGTCAGTTCACCATTCAGTGCTGCCGGGCCAGGAAGCCTGGGCTGGTCTGCAGCCCTGGTCAGCAAAAGGCCCAGCCTGGGGGCGATCAAGGTTTACTTTTGAAGTTTGGCTTAATCTGGCCTTTCATTTGGTTTCTCTACATCCATACATAGGTGATATCATCAGGTACTGTCTTTTTCCTTTTGACTTTTCCCTCTTCCATCCATGTTGCCACAGGGGCATGAGTTATGTTTTCTGACCGTGGATGCTATTTCATTATACAGGGACACACATCACCTGTACATGTACATGTATGTAATATATGTAATCCCAGCTTATTCTTGATTTCTAACCTGTTTGGGGCATTTAGGTTGTGTCCATACTTGGCTACTGTAAATAGTGCTGCAGTGGAGACATGAGTGCAGGTCCCTTCACAGTAGAGTATCCTCTGTGAGTAGATCCTCAGTGTAGAATTGCTGGGTGCAATGGCAGATCCACATTTACTGTTTTTAGAAACCTCAATACTCTTTCCATAAGGGCTGGCTCAGTCTATATTCCAAAAACAATGTAGGACTGCCCCCTTTTTTCCATATCCTCCCTAGCACTTGAGTTTCTAGTCTTCTGGATATGGGCCATTCTTGCAGGTGTGGTTTAAACTAGGCGATCATAAAGCCACAAAATGTGGGCAAAAATAAATCCTGTAACACTCAGGCCAACACAAGGCTGTTTCACACTGTGGAAGAAAGAAAGTAATCATGAAGAAATTCAATGAATTACCTGAGTGTTAACATTAAAATAGTCCACTGCATTCTCAAGATGTCCTTCTGAAAGCATCTCCATCACCTAATGCCAGGCTCTCTGCCTCAACACACACCCCCACTGCAGGCCTCCAGAATCTCACCTTTAGGGACTCAGATACACTTCTGAGCCCTGGGACTCTGCTGTCCAGGGAGATCACAACAAAACTTGGTCACGATGAGACCACAGGAGGAACTGATGAGGGTGACTCCCCCATGGGCTCCATCTACACTGTCCCCAGGGGCTCAGGGATCCAACCCCTGACCCACACTTACCTGCAGCCTGAGTGTAGCTTCCTCCTTGTCCACCTGTGGGAAGAAACATCATGTGAGACCAGGGAGGAGCCAGGTCAGAAGTCCTAAAGGAATCTTCTAATCCTGCAGAACAGGGAAGTTTCCAGAACTGTGACTAAAAACATAGATTAGGACTCTGAAAAATGAAGAAAGGAGGTGAGGGGGGACTGTACCTCTGGACAACACACATGTGCACATGTGCGGATGGAACTTCCCATTAAGCAGGTAGGGCAAGTTCTCCCTGGGACTTGAAATCCCCCAGTTGACAAGTTCCCCCACTCCCTTCCCTACCTGAGTACTTCTTCTATGTCCTCACACATGAAGCCACCTTGTGTCCAATGCCCACACCCGCAAAGAAAACTGAACAAGCGAGGAGGACAATGGCGATGATGGAGAACTTAAAAGGTGTCGCTGGAATGGAAGAGAAGGTCAGACTGTGACCCACAGGCCTCAGTCTCACCTTCTGAAGGTCTCCAGAAGGGCTCCTGATGGGTCTGAGAACAGCCTCTGTTCCCACATCCCCCTCCTTACCCCATCTCAGTACTTGGGGCTTCAGCAGGCCCTCATGCTGCACATAGCACGTGTATTTCTTCTCCTCTCCAGAAGGCACCTTCACAGCTGCCCACTTCTGGAAGGTTCCATCCCCCCCAGGCCTGGTGTCCACGAGCTCTGTGTCCTGGGTCAGGTTCTTCCCAACTCGCTGCCAGGTCAGGGTGATGTCCGCAGGGTAGAAATCCAGGGCCCAGCACCTCAGGGTGACCTCATGCTCAGAGATGCGGTGTTGAGTCACATATGCCCTTTGGGGGCCTAAGTGGGAAGAATCGGAAATTTCATTCTTTGTGTTTCCTCCATAGACACTGAAGCAGCCTCATGTGACCATTCTCCAATGGACAAAACAACATGTTTGGAGGGAGGAAGCACAAACCCCAGAAACCAGCCTGGTCTGGGAGTCTGGGATAGTAAGTGAGAGCCCAGGGTAGGATGATGCAGGTCTCTAAGCATTGAAAACGTGGCAGACAGCTCCCTCTCTGGCCAGAAGGGGGCGCTTCTCTGACCATGATTCCATTTCCCTGCGGGGTTGCGCCTCAGGGAGATCCAAGGCCCCGCAGCCCTCTTACCTCTGAGCTGCAGCGCCTCCTTCCCCATCTCCAGGAGTCTGGGGAGCCACTCCACGCACTTGCCCTCCAGGCTGCTCCGGTCCTGCTCTGCCCGACCTTCCTCCTCCCACTTGCGCTGGGTGAGCTGAGCCGCCAGGTCCGCCGCGGTCCAGGAGCGCAGGTCCCCGCCCAGGGCGATGTAATCGGCGCCGTCGTAGGCGAACTGATCATACATGCTGAGGAGGCGCCCGTCGGGCCCCACGTCGCAGCCCAAAGTCCTCTGGATCGTGTGAGACCCTGAGCCCGCCCTTCAGTCACCCCGTGGTCTCCCGCCCGCACCCGATCCCCCGCCCTGAATAATCCCAAACTTAAATGAAACCTAAAGGGTGAAAGTCCCGCGGGCTCTTCCCTGGTAAGTAGCTTGGCAGGTGCCACAGGCTCAGGGGGTCACTGAGACTAGGGGCGGGGGGTGGGGGCGGGAGCGGTGACCCGCCCCGGCCCGCGCTGCTCACCGTCCCGGCTCTGGTTGTAGTAGCCGCGCAGGTCCTCCAGGAGCGCTTTGAGCCTCTGCGCCGAGAGTCTTTGGCTCCGCGTCTCCTCTTCCTGATCCTCCTGCCCCACCTGCTCCGCCCAGGGCGCCAGCACCTCCACCCTTTGATCCGGAGAGTCACTGTCGAACCGCCCGAACTGCGTGTCGTCCACGTAGCCCACCGCGAAGTACCAGGGCTCCCCGAGGCCGGGCCAGGACGTCGCGGTTTCTAAAAGCCTCAGAGAGTGGGAGCCTGGGGGCGGGGAGGGGTGAAAGCCGGGCTGACCCTCCTCCCGGGGCGGGTCCTGAGTCCCAGGGAGATGGGGCAGGGGAGAAAGTGTCCAGGAGGGAGGGAGCTCCAGAGACTGAAAATGGGCAGCGGGTCCAGAGGGGGCAAGACTCAGGGGGACAAAAGGAGGAGACAGGTGGGGGGACAGAAAGGGACCAGGACTGAGGGGGCCACGGGGGTGACAGAGGGGCCTAAGGCAGCAGCTTCCTCTGCAGAAGCCTTTTCCCTCCACCCTGCACTCACCAGCCCAGGGGTCTGTGGGGGCCAGAGGCCTGGAGAGAAGCAGCAGGAGGAAGGTTGGGGGCCCCATGACCAGCACTGCTGAGGTCTGGGGAGCTTCTGACTCTAGGGTGTGGGTGGAGACTTAACAGGGCAGGCAGTGATGCTGATTGGTTCTCTGGGAAGCTCCAGGCACTGGGGACTGAGAACTGGGGAGGAGTCACAAGTATGCAGGGCCCAGGCACTGCTGGTTGGAGACAGAAGTGAAACCAAGGAGCCAGTGGGGTATCCCCAAGAGTAACCTTCCTGCCCTAGACACAGCCCTGGAGTCTGGAACTGTAACAGGGTGGTCCCCAGAAAAGGGGGGGGGGTCCAGGTTTCCTGCCCCACCCAAAAGGAGGATGGAGCTGAGCCGGGAGAGAAGAAGCTGCAGAGGAGACTGAAGAAGGAAGGAAGCAGGATGGAGCCAGAAAGAGACCTGAGGAGGCACATGGAGCCTAGAGACACGTAAGAAACTGTGCTTGCCTTTTGGTCGTGGGCTGGGTGACACAGTTGTGGGTGAGACCCGTGGGGAGGTGACAGTGGCAGCTTTTATCTTGATTTTGATTTTGCTCTTTTCCTTCCGGCCTTGTCTGTTGTTTATGACCTTTTCTGTGGGTCCCCACTGGAAGATGCTTTAGACTTGTGGCAGGCTTTGGGGCCTTGCTCTGGGCCAATCCCATTTGGATGGAGTTCTACCCACAGGGGACAGGTAACTTTGGGTGCCTGATTTAGAAACTATATTCTTTGCCTTTTCTGTATTGTTTCCTAGTTGTGTTAAAGTTCCTTCCCATTAAAGTCTCATATCTTTTGTGTTGATGCAGTGGATGGCAGAACCCATTTAGAGTAGGCAGGTTTTGGGGGGTCTGGGGTGCCCTCTCCCTGCCCTGTAACAGAACTATGAGAACCAGACTAGGGACCTGTGGCTTTGCTCTGCCCCCTCCTCTCCTCACCCAAAGATTTGTCACCCTGTCTCCATGATTCCAGGCCCAAGGACTGGATCAGCAATTCTCAGTCATTGTCCTTTCAGGATCCGTGTCCAGTCTTACAAATTAGGGAGGACGCCAAGTATAACTGTTACAGAGCAACCCTGATATAAAACGGGCTGCCTGGCTGTGGGTCCTCACCTGCCACTGAAAAGGGACTTGTTAATACTCCACTACAGGCACACACAAAAGGTTAATAAAAGGTTTATTTACAAGGGAAAGGGAATTGAGGAAATGTACAACTCAGGGAGAAAATAGGGAAATAGAGTCTTTAATGCGTCCTACCCCGTCCGCCCACCTGGAAACCCAAAGGCACTCTGAGAGCTGGCCGGATGCTTCGAGCTGGTGGAGAGCCAAAATGGGGGATCCCCTCCAAAGCCCACATGTCTGGCTTTATACCAAACCTGGCTGCTTAACCCCACCCTCAGGTCCCAGCCACCTTCCCTTTGGTGGTGATGGGATTTGGAGTTCCCAGTGTCTTTTGGCTTTGGTCTGGAGTGGGGGGTGGAGTCCACAAAGCCTGCATGGAATTAGCTTTAGGACATCCTTTTCCCCCAACAGAAGTAGTATTTTCACGTTATTGGGAATATTCCACTTTGATACTAAATTAAAACTATACAGGTGGTCCTGGGAGCCATGCTACTCATGTCATCTGACAAAGGTCGGGGCATGGGGCAGATTCCGGAAAAGTCAGGAATCTCGTTAGCTGACTCCTGCTAGAGTCTCCTCATTTGTTTATGGCTAGTTTCTACCATTGTTAAATACACATTTAAAAGTAAAACTACAAATCCTGTTTGATCAATTACTGAATAACCAATTTGATGGCAAATGGCACTGCGTGATACAAATATTACATTTTTTATAAAATTAGTAATTCTTTGCCAAAAGGCAGTAATTTAACATTCATTTGGCCTTACATTAACAAGTGAAAAAAACTTCTTGGAACAAAAGGCTGTAAACATCTCTTGGCCAAGTCTCTGATATGGAGATATGGTCTTTTGAGGCAAGGGCTAAATGGGGAAGGAAATTCTTTTACTTTAAAGTTAAAGATAGCATTTGGGTGGCAGAGGGAAGCCATGCTCCAAGTGTAAGAAAATTCCTGATAAGCCAGGAGGCGCCATAGCAAGCTCCTGCTAAATTCTTCCTGTTTGTTTAGGGCTGATTCCCCTGGAGGTAATGATTGGTATGGTAGCTGTTAGAGTATGCATTCAAGAATAAGTCAACAGCAATTTTGTGACTGGTTGAAATAATAACCATGGCAGCACATATAATGCACGTGGAAATAGGCAATGTTACAACAACTGATATGTCACGCATTAACCATTCTGGGAACTGTGGAATCAAGCCTAAGTATTCTTAGCCATTGCTTTGTCATTTTGTGTGTAACTACCGTTTTAGAATTTTAGGTCTTGCTGTCCCTGGAAAGACTGCATTCCAGAGTTCGACCCCCACCGCAATCTGGTCTTATCTCAGTCCGCTAACCACAGTGGAGCCGAGCAATTCGAGCCACTAATGGGGTCAAACTAGCCATAAAATAGAGCTGCATCTCGATGTGACCAATCAGCTCAAAAACTGAAACTGTGCACCCACCATTGTTAGGAAATGCACCTGTGTAACCAATGAATGGTTGCCAACATGATTTAATTTTTAGAGATCTGCTTGTAGCCCTATATAAGATCCCTGTTCCCTTTGTTCAGGGCTCTCTGTGGAACAAAGTTTAGCCAAGGTTTCGCCATTTTGTATATCCTCCACCTTGATATGTTAGTCCTTGTCCAGCCGCATTCTGGAGATAGTTTCAGCACTCACAACCCTCACTCCACTTGGTGACGAAAAAGCAGACCTCCCCAGCCGCCACTGAGGGCAGTCCTATCCATAAATGGGACAGCATCACTAACTGTCCAATCAGTTTGAAACCGTAACCGTGCACGCCGAAATGCCTTTGTAGTAGCCAATGAGTAATTGCCAGCTTCTTTCAAAATTCGCGCCTGCTCGTGACCCTATTAGAGACCCCTGCTTACTCTGTTCGGGGCTCTCGACCTCTGCTGTTGCATCAGTGCGTGTCGTGGGCCCGGAGTCGAGTCCGTAATAAACTCCTTTGTGTTCTTGCATTGGCTGTCTGTGTCCTTGGGGGTTGCACTGGTCGATGTTGGGCACAACACTGTCGATATCTGCCACTGCATTGGTAGGTGCCATGAGCCCGGACTCAAGTCTGTAATAAACTCCCTTTCATATTTGCATCGGCTGTCTTTGGATTCTTGTAGGCTATTGAGACAGGGCAAGCTAGGGTTATTAGGCAGTTTTAGGACTTTGCAGGAGGGGACCTTTTAAGAATTCAGGAAGGCTTCAGAGATAAGGACGAGCAAGGAAATGAAACCAATTCCACTGGGAAAAACAAACATCCCAGCACCACAGATAATCTTGTTAAGGATGGTCCTGGTTTTCTTCAAATGATAAAGTGTAAAGATGCTCACCGGGAGGGCTAGACCATAAAGATAAAGATATAACAAATGGGGAAAGACAGACCTGTTAGATAAGGAATGTAAAGATCTCCCACTCAGTAGCAAATTAAGTGAGACAGCCAAAAACTGACCAATCACAAAGAGACTGGTAAAGCTTTAGAATAATCAGGGAAAGAAAGTATATATTCCCTGAGACACGACTTCACTTTGGCTTCCTTGCCCCTCCCAGGCCTGGTTCCCTGGCCTGGGAGTCCCACTTTATTTCTGCTCTTTTCCTCCTCAATAAACTTTTTCTTTCTATAAACGAACCTGCCTCTTCTCGCTTGCTTGCCTGAGCGTCTGCGAAGTTCCTGCTGCAGCTTCGTGAGACACCAACCCGTGGGGGGGTCTAGCGGCTGGGGCTCAGCACAGCCCTGCAGCCTGGAATCCGTTCCTGGCTGGGAGACTAGGCCTGACAATTCTGGTATCACTATGATCTCCGAGTCTGCTGATCTTGGGCACAACAGGAACCAAAAGCTATAACCATCTCCGGCCCCGCCTCTGATGAAATGTTTGTAGTTCCTTAAACAACAATCAGCAACCCTACAAAAAAAAGAAATTTTCCCTTGATCTTAAAGTTAAATGTGGAGACTAGGCTAACGAGATAAGTATAGGAGTAATAGGTAAAAAAACCTCTTATGTTAGATTAGGAAAATGCCACCCTTAATTGAGAGCTTGGGGCTAGGGAAAAGTCAATGCATCTTCCTTCCCCCAGGTAACTTCCTGCCCTTTGTGTCCCCTAGCCCTTAGTTAATCCTTCACTATGGCAAACATAGAAATGTTGGTTTCAGTCACAAGTTTTTTGCTAGTAATAAAATGACTATTTAAGGTAAATGACTACTCTAAGAACACTTTTGTTTATCAACTGTGCCTTCTTTAAATCAAAAAATAATAAATGTCACGACCTCTACAGGAGGGCAAATAGATCCTTGGCTATTCTTGAGAAAGATGTGATAATTGTTATCTTCCTGCCTTAATGCGTATGCTTATGCACTCTCATGTTTAGCTTGAAATGTATAAATAAAGGGCTGCTGAGACCCTCAGGAGGATGATGTCTGCACCCTGATCAAGTGTTTGCATCTCTGTACTCCCCCTCCCCCTCATTTTCCACAATTGCTTTGAGGCCATCCCATCCTTCAGGAACCCCTGACTCCCAGGCTGCTGCAGCTGGCTCACAGCAGGTGGTATTTTCTCAAAGGTTATTTGCAAAGTGAAACTTGAAACAGTAACATTGAATATTTCTTATTCTGTTACATTTCCATAGTCCTCTCTTGCATATTGATGGAGTCCTGTGCTGCTGCAGACCAGCCCCAGCTAGAAGTTTGTGTCAGGGGTCTCAGAGAGGAGAGGACAGCGTCGAAGGACTGAAGGGAAGTGGAGCGAGGTAGAAGTGAGGTAGACACAGACACCTTAGTTCGTGCAAGTATCTCCTGCTGAGGGTCTCAGCGGGTCTTTATTTATACCTTAAGGCCAGTGGTGGGATTACATCAGCATAAGCACTGAAGCAGAGCAAAGGCAATCAATACATATTTTCTCATGATCATGTAAAGACTCCCTTGGCCTTACACCCGTAGGCCATTCTTTGGTAACCTAAGAACAATTAGTTTCCTAGGTACAGCTCATTTACTAGCATGATCAACAGCACAACATTTGGCAACATTTAAACTTTCCCAATTACAAACATGGGTGTAAAGTTCCTATTCTATATTCAATTACTAAAATCAATCTATTTCCTAGCACTCAATTAACTTGGTTAATATATTAATTACTTCAAAGTGGTTTAAAACAATTCATCAGATCTATGTAAGGTCTACTGAAGTCTAACTCTTAACTAGAAATTCCTAACCTCCACACGGCCTGCTAATTATTGACCTCATACACCAGGAAACGTATTGTTGCTGTAAACAGGTACCTCCCATGTTAGGCTATAGTTTCCAAACTCAGCTAGTTCAGGGCAGCTTGTTTTCCATAGTTCTTAGGGTCAAAACATTTCTTTCCTAACTGTGCCTATAACAATTTTTTACTTCTTTTGTGATAGTTCATGTGTACGAACAGTAAGCCAGTTGTCACCTGGGTCCGAATTAGGTTTTCACATGCCAGTTAATAACTAACTTACTTCAGCATTAACTAAGAACAAAGAGGAGAGCATTAGCAGGCATTGCCATGGAGACTCCCTAGTTCAGATCTTCTTTGGGAAGTGCAAGAACTTCCTTCTTCTGGGAAGTACAACTTTCCCTTTTCGGGGGAGCACAGGAACTCCCCACTTCTCGGGAGTCTCCCCCAATGCCCGGACCTTGTCAAGAGACAGCATGGGAGGCGCAGCCTGCTGCACTGTGCTAATGTGTAATATGCTAATGTGTGGGTTTTTTTTTTAAGATTTATTTATTTATTTAAACAAGCACTGGGTACAGTCAGAAGCGCGGGAGGGTGAGAGAATTCACCAGAGCCAGAGAGGGGAGCAGAACAGGCAGACTGATGAAATACACTGCTGAGGGGAACAGCGGATGGCAGGAGAGGTCTGCGCACCATGTGGGACCCTCGCCAGCGGCCAGGGATCGAACTGGCACTGCAGAGGCTGCGGGCAGCTTCACAGCCCAGTGCTCAACCCCTGTGCCACCGGGGAGGCCCATAATGTGTGATTTTTTTAAGTAATATATTGTTTCCCTAAGTTATAAAGACCTTCATGTTCATTACAGTGGAATCAAATTATTAAAAAAATTGATTTTATTTTTCACCACAAATCCCAAAAGTAAAAGTACTACTGGAAATCGTCAAGTTTAGTGACAGGACACGATTTTCCACAATTCTGGTCTTGTCTGAGCACTTTTATTTTGTCAAGGTGAGGTTACTGTCAGTTATCAATTGTCAGTTGAATGTCAGTTTCTTAAAGGAGCACACATTCATTTTCAGGGCAATATCTGTCAATTAACCAAATCCAAATAGCCATAGTTTTTGTCATTCATCCCTTCATGTCAAGATGGTGTTGCCTACAAAAAAAGAAAAACAGTCTAATGCTGCACCTCCCCCTGCAGTGACCTTTAGGGCTAATGGCTTTCGCCAAGGTCCCTAGGTCTGGCTGGGCAAGGAACCAGCGCGCAGGGGGAGAACAGCAAAACTCCCTAAAGCAGGGGAGTACAGCAAAGTTCCCTGAAGACATGGATAAGACAGAAGCTTATCAAAGGATTACAACCACCAGAAGCTAAAACCTTATCCCGTCTTTCTAGAACTACAAACTTTATCCCTTTATTGTCCTTCTAAAACTTCCTTTTTTCTTATATAAAGGTCATTTGTTGTTAATTAAAAAATCATATGAAATCCTTAACACAAGGCTGACTCAAATGAAACGTTACTAAACCCTGTAATAATTAAAAAAATAGTTTTAAGTGAAAAAAGTAGCTAGTAAAACAAAAAATGCGATCATATAGTTTAAAAACAAAACTAATGGATTATCTACTTAAGAATGAGGCTAGGTCCAGATGTAAACCACTCAGCGATAAGCTAAATCCATTCACTGCTCCTGTATATATACTGGCGACTAACTTAAATAAAATCGCACTCAGATTTACACTCTCTCTTGAAGTGTATCTGTTTGTCATTTCTTCAACCAAATCCCTGACCACCCTGCACGTTTCTCTCAACCCTGAGACGGCCTCATCGTCTACTGCTGTGCTGGTCCGCGGCAGTCTAATTCATCTCATGCAAATATTTTCCTTGTCACATAGTAGCAGGGAACACAGCAGAAGTACTCTGTGTGTACTTGCGTGTCATCACATCAGGTACTGTACAATTGAATTTGATGATAAAATAATGAAGCTAATTTTCAATGCTTCAACAAGACATTTTGAAATGAAACTGGCTTGGAGTTGTGGTTCTGAGGTAAGTAGTGGTGAAGAATAACTACTATTGCAGTTAGTAATACAAGCTGCATTTTTACTAAGTTTTATCTCAGCAAATGTCAAAATAGTGAAAAAGCCAAAGATGTCTAAGTGATGTTTTGAAAACAGTTTTGACCTCATGGATCCTGTGACAGGCTCTGGGTGACTTCACAGACCACACTTTGACAAATGCTTTTCTCAGTGAACCAGGGAGCATCTCCCAAGTGTTCTCTGCCTTAGTCTCCCCTTCACTTCCCAGAATCCCCCTCCCTAGATGGCTCCTGACTCTGTTACGGAGCAACCCCGATTTAAAACGTGTTGCCTGGCTGTAGGTTCTCACCCGTGCGCTTAAAAGGGACTTATTAATACTCCACTACAGGCACATACAAAAGGTTAATATACAAGAGAAAAGGAATTAAGGAAATGTAGAACTCAGGGAGAAAATAGGGAAATAAAGTCTTTAATGCGTCCTACCTGATCTGCCGACCTGGAAACCCAAAGGCACTCTCAGAACTGGCTGCGAGCTGGCGGAGAGCCAAAATGGGGGATCCCTCCAAAGCCCCCGTGTCTGGCTTTATACCAAACCTGGCTGCTTAACCCTACCTTCAGTTCCCAGCAACCTGGCTGCTTAACCCCACCCTTCCCTTTGGTGGTGATGGGATTTGTAGTTCCCAGTGTCTTGATGGCTTCGGTCAGGAGTGGGGGTGGAGTCCACAAAGCCTGTATGGAATTAGCTTTAGGACATCCTTTTTTCCCTAACACCTCCCCAAGCTGACTCCCCTGAAGACACAATGAAGAGCAGAAAGAGGGCCATGGAGATGTGGAGCTTGCACTGTCATGAGAGAAGGACACTGAGTAAAGGTGACAAAGACACGTGTAAACCCTACCAGAGCCCCGTGCTGGGAGGAGGGAGAGTGTTTATTGTGAAAGTAGAGAAGTAGGAGTGCTATCAGGTCCCTTTCTATTATTTTAAATAATGTTAAAAGATGTAAAAAATATATTAAAAAAAGGGCCTCCCTGGTGGCATAAGATTAAAGTTTCAGCGCTATCACTGCACAGGACAGAGTTTGATCCTCGGCCAGGGAGTAACCCACATGGCACAACAGACCTCTCCTGACTCACCAGCTGCTCCCCTCAGCAGTGTATTTCAGTAGATCTGCCAGTTCTGCTCCCAACACTGTCTCTGGTGAATCTTCTCACCACCATCCCCCACCTCTGGCCTGTATGCCAGTTCTTCTATGCATAAACAAACAAACAAACAAATAAATAAGATGTATATCTTTAAAAATATACATTAAAAATAAATTTAGCATAAAGATAAAAGTGTTTATTTAATATTTTATCTTAGAATGAGAGAGACCTCTTGGAACTTATAAATTTGTTCGTAGAAATGAATAACTCAGCATATGAACTGGAATATTGAAGTCTCATGCCCACTAGTTATACAAATGGAAAAGAAATATCAGAGAGAAGACCTACAAGAATATGAGTCTTTCGATCAAGAGATTCCAAATAGTTAATAATACAAGTGTCTAAAAAATGGAGAGTGGAAATGATTTAAAAAAATCAAGAATGCGGGGCCCCCTCCCGCGGAAGAAACAATCTGGTCCTTGATGTTCAGCACAGTCAAGGAGCCGAGCACGCGGAGGGGGACACGCTGCACCTGCTCCCCAAGAAGATTGCTGCTGATGACGTACCAGATTCTAAGAAGATTGATGGCCATAAACACAATGTACCTGCTGTTCCTGCCATAGCAACAAATTCCTCCTGTGTTTCTGCGTACCCTTTTGTTGACCTCTGTTACTATGAATGTTTTTTCTTTCCTGTATTGCTTTAATTTTCCTAGTCACAATACAATGGTGTTATGAGTCAAATGTTACTGTTTAATACATAACCACAAAAATTCAGCAACATAAGATCCAGTTAACAAAGGAGTAAACAATTATATATGAAAAATAATATAGTAACTTCCTCCAACAGTCAAAACATTTCTCAGTATAAGTCATAAATAAAAAACACCCCTTGGCAACCACCTCAAGGTGGTCTTGCATAAAAATCCAAGCTTGCAAGCTTCTAATTAAACCCAATCATTATAAATAAAATATTAACCTGAATAAATAGTTAATAAAGGCGGCTAGTTTCAAAACAGTACTTATAATTATAGGTTTAAATATAGGTTTAAATTAAAAACAAGTTAAACAAGTATAGGTAGGTAAAAAATTACACTGTAACCATGACAATATGCAATCTGTGACCAATCATTAGTTAAAATATAACTTGTTGTAATCCTAAGCATATTTTATAATTATATCATGTCATGTCAATCATTTTTTGTGATGTAATGCTTTTAGAAATGTATAAAAATGTACGTTGATTTTGAGCACATTACAGTCAGATGTTCACTCCTGAAGTGTGTCTGTCTGTCATTTTTACCGAATCCTTGACCACCCTGCTTAGTCTCTCATCCCTGGGTCAGCCTTGCTAATCTACCTCTGTGCCAATCGGCGGCACAAGAAAATCCCTGAGCATTCACAGATAAAATGTGTACGCTGAGTGTCCTACCCGGGTTCCTACAGAGGATGAGCAGCCCCACACCATGACCTGCCCCAGGAACTTTCAGAAAGAAAATGGAGAAGGACAGACCTTGGAGCCCTCGAGAGACAACTCAGGCCTGGAGGCCAGAAGACCCTGGAGGCAGGCCTGCCCAGTCCGCAGGGGAATCTGATAGGGGGGAAAGGATGTCCCGAGCAAACTCCATACAGGCTTTGTGAACTCCACCCCCACGACACTGGGATCTACAAAATCCCATGATCACCAAAGGGAAGGTTGCGGGGACCTGAGGGTGGAATTAAGCAACTAGGCTCTTGGTTTGGGTATTTAACTGTCTGTGTGTGGGGGTGTCTCTGGCTAGGCCAGGAGGCATGCTACTGCTAGGTTTTCGCCAGCTCAGTGGGTCACTGGGATTCCAGGTCAGCGGAACATGTAGGACGCATTTACGAACTTATCTCCCACTTTTTCTCCCTGAGTTATTCATTTCCCATTCCCCCTTCCCTTGTAAATAAACCTTTTATCCACCTTTTGTGTATGTCTGCCATTTAGCATTAATGAGTCCCATTTAAGCACGTGGGTGAGGACCCACAGTCAGGCAACTCCATTTTTATTTATTTATTTATTTTTATTTATTTATTTATTTATTTGTTTGTTTGTTTTATACAAAAAAGAACCGGGGTACAGGCTAGATGTGCGGGAGGGTGAGAGTATTCACCAGAGACAGTGGGGAACAGAACAGGCAGACTGATGAAATACACTGCTGAGGGAGGCAGCGGGTGAGACAGGAGAAGTCTGTCATGCCATGTGGGACCCTCGCCGGTCAGCCGGGATCGAACTGGCGCTGCAGAGGCTGCGGACAGCTTCACAGCACTGCACTCAACCGCTTGCACCACCAGGGGAGGCCCCAGGCAACCCCATTTTATATCGGGGTTTGCCCTGTAACAAATCCAGCCCAGACTCCGTGTCAGGCCCAGGTGAGCGGAGGCACTGGGGGCACAGAAATTCATTTCAGCTGTTCATGGTCTCAGGGGTTACTTTCCACGTCCTTCCTCTAGTGGGCAAAGGACACTAGTGGGCAAAGGGGGGAACGAAGATGATGGACACAGAGAACAGGACACAGGAAAATCAACAACAGGGGACAGGAGAGAGGCCAAGTGTGAGGTGAGGAATCCGGACTTCAGCCGTGCCCGGTGAGCAGGACCCAGGCCCGGGAGGCAGGACTGAGACTGGGGAATAGGGGTCTGCCCAGGATGAAGCAGGCAAAATAGCTGGTGGGTGTGAGATGTCCCTAGAGATTCTGACCCTGGGGTGGTCTTGGGGGTGATTAGGAATGAGCACAACAGGAACTAAGCTAGTGAGGGAACAAGATAATTATAACTCCATAGAAGAAAAGTTTCCTGGTCTACTCACTGCTCAGCTGTGACTGGCTTTCACAAGGTCATAACAATGCAAACCCTGGATCCTGGTGTGTATCTCAACAACCTGCCATGGAGGTCTCAGGGCACAAATGCCTGTACTGTAGATTCTGAGGGGTCACCTCCCAGGCCCCTTGCAACTCAGAGCCAGTTCTGAAGGCCTGGGCAGTGTGGGCATGGTCCTTCTCCAAGGTCCTGGCAGAAGATTTCAATGTGAAGTAGGACAAGGGGCCTCAGGAAGGCTGTGTGGAAGATAGTGACTGGTGACCCTGGGGAGGAAGCCACAGCTGTCATCCAAAAGAGGAAACACAAAGAGGAAGCAAGTCACCCGGTGCTTCAGAACAGGTCCCACATGCTCCGTGGTGCCCCAACCCTGAAACAAGAGGCATCTCTTCTGAAATAACACATGATTCTGGCTTAGGACATTAAAAATGTTGAACAAGACACATCTCAGCTGATGCCGGTGTTGGCAGAGATGGACCACGCCATCCCTAGCAGTGTCTACTCAGATGTTGCCATTCACTCTCTTGTTGGCCACCTTGTTCCAGGTGTTCCCAAATATCCAAACGCATGGCTAGCCACAAATTCTCACCTTTGATTCCTCCAGTCTGTGATATTTTTTTACTTCTGTTTCTCTGAGCTTGTGCGGATTGGGGAATTCATCAGTCATAGGTGTAGACTCACAGATTATACCAGGATCAGTCTGTCACTCAAGGGTAGAGCTCCCTCTAAGTTCTTTCTGTTTTTCCATCAATTTCTCTTGAGTGTCCCACACCTGTGCAATTTAGTGGTCAGCCAGGGATTTGACAGTCTGTATTCAGATTTGGGATCTCAACCCCCCACCCCTCTTGTTAAAATACATATTAATTAAACTTCCTTGGACATGCTGTATTTTCAGGATATCCTTAAGATCCATATAGAGAAAGCCATAACTTCCATATGAAGATAGGTTATTATAGATCAACCTATGCATTACATAGTATTGTGGGGCAGATAATGAAATTTAAGAACATTCTACAAATGCCCTGTCCAATATGGTAGCTACAAGCAGCATATATGAAGTATAATATAAAATTGAGTATCTCAGGTTATGAGCCATATTTCAAGTGTTCAGTAGCCCGGTCTTACAGGCACCATATTGTTCAGTGCGTATGGAGAACAATCCCTTCTCCTAGAACATTCTGTTGCACAGCACAGCTCTTCATGCTTTGGGGATATCAAGTCAAATGCATTAGACACACACACATGTAAAGTGAAAGGGTCAATATTATCTCTCTTAAGTAATAGGTAATAGGTCAGGTCACTATCTGGATAGACATACATACTAAGCTGGTATAAAACAAAACCAAAAGAGGTTCTAGTGCCTCCAGACACAAAATGTTCCCAGTTGCAAAGGGAAACATCTGCCCCATCTCCCCTCTCAGACAGAGGACATGTTCATCCTCTCTGTGGATTGAGTTTTCTTCCAGGAGAGTCCAGGAACAAAGCTCAAACATAAGCTTTGGGAGCCTGATGCCCAAATCAGGGAAAGGGATTCTGGAAATGAAGAGGAGGCAAAGGTAGAGAACACTTGGGAGACTCTCCATGGTTCAGTGAGAACTGCACTTTTTAAAGTACAGTCTGTGGAACACTTGATGTCACCCAGAACCTTCCACAGGACCCATGAGATCCAAACCATTTTCATAACATCACTTAGATAACACTGGCCTTTTCATGCTTTCGACATTTCCTCTGAGGTAAAACTTAGTAAGAGTGGAGACTGCAGTACCAACTGCAGTAGTAGTTCTTCACAACTTACTTGTGGGAAAAAAAAAAAATCCAAACCAGTTTCACTTCAAAATGTCCTGGTTAAATCATGAAAGTATCTTTTTTATTTTATCATCTTGAAATCCACATTTTTTAAAGGTCTGAAATGATGACAAGGAAGTTCACATAAGGCCGGTGTGCTCCAGGCCAAAGGGCCATGTCCTGGGGGAAATGTATGAAGTGAATTAGCTTTCTCTTTTAGGAATCCCATTTTTAATTAAAGGGTGAATGGCTACTACTATGGGTACTTAGACTAGTTGAATTGCAGACACTTGCCTGAAAATGAATGTGAGTCTGTCCCTTAAGAAAATCTAATGAATATTGACCCTGACAGCACTTGTTGTCTTGATAAAATGTAAACTCCACATAAAATGTAAAAACGAGAATTATGGAAAATTGAGTCCCATCACTATAAACTTGACAACTTCCAGTATGGACTAATTTTTCTTTTGGGATCTGTGGCAAAAAATAAAGCAGATAATTTTTTTGATAATTTCATTCCAGTGTAATGAACACTGAAGACCTATATACAACCCAGTGAAACTGCATTACTTTAAAAAATAATATCATATACTAGTACAAAATATACAAGAGAGGCTTATATAATTAATGTAACAGAATAGGTATTGTTTCAGGTTTCACTTTGCAAATAACCTTTGAGAAACTACTACTTACGTAGTTATAATTTAGCATCAAAGTTGAATTTTCACAATTACCTGACAAGGTTATTCAAACACTACAGCTCATACTATCATGAGGCTGTATATTTTCTTCATGGACTCCAATAGAAACAACAGATTACATGTAGAAGAAAATATGAAAATTCAAAGATTTTCTAATGAGCAGACAAGAAAAACACAAAAATTTAAATTTTTCTCCTTATCCTGATTATTTTCAGATAATTTTCTTAAAAATAACTGCAATGGATTATTAATATTATTCTAAAAGTGAAATAGTAACACTTTCAAAATGGTTTCATTCCTTGTTTAGTGAATATTGATTGCTATAACCCACATGAACAAAATTATATTTAGGGTCCTCACTAAGACTGCACAGAGACCCTGAAAGGAAGATGTTTGAGAATCGCACAGACTGTTCCCAGGCCTGGACTCGGGGAGACTGTGTGACAAACACTTGATGCAGGAGAGGAAGGGGCAAAGCAATGACCACCCCCGTGTCTGGGTGCTGTTCTCAGGGTCTCAGTCCCCAGGGCATGTCTGGGGCCAGGAAGGTGACTGTTGGGGATTCCCCACCTCCTTTCAGTATCACTTGCTATCACCACCTGTGCCAGGTCCTCCTGCCTGGATACTGGTGACTCTCCCAGTTCTCACTCCCTATTGCCTGGAGGGTTTCCAGAGCAGCCAATCAGCATCCCAATGGCTCCTATCAACCTTCCTGCCCTCAGTCTCCCCAGACCCTGGGATGTGCTGGTCACGAAGCCCACAATCCTCCTGCTGCTGCTCTGGGGGATAGGGGAAGGGAAGAGAGGGATGGGAGAGGGAGAAGGGAGAGGGAGGGGTGGGGTGGGGCTGGCCTTGACCAACATCTGCACAGGTGAGTGTAGGGTCAGGCAGGAAACAACCACAGTGGAGTGGGAGAAAGAGCTAGGGAACCCTTGGGAGAGTCACAGGACCCCAGGAAATACACTTCTCTGTGGAGTCAGTCCAGTTGTTCCTCCTCTGCCCTGCCTTAGTCCCTTTCTCAGCAGCCCCCTCACCCGCAAGCCTGCCCTCAGTCCTCTTTCCCAGGAGCCCTTCTAGAGACCTTCAGATGGTCAGGATGAGGCTGTGGGTCAGGGTCCCACCTTCCCTTCCCTTCCAGTGCCCTCTCCTCAGCCCTCCATCCTCACTGTGGGCAGCACTGCTGGCCTGGTTCTTCTTAGAGCTGTGCTCACAGGCGGTGTGATGTGGAGGAAGAAGCTCTGGTTAGGAAGGTTGTGGGTGGGAAGATCTTGTCCACTGGTGGCTTTCAAGTCCCAGGTAGAACTTACCCTGCTTGGTAAATGCACTGTGTTGCCCAGTCTGGAGCTGACTGCTAACACTCTTTTGTAAAACACTTATGAAAATGAATCACAAATTGTTCTCTTTGATAATTCTGGTGATGGGGTCCTGATTCCCAGCAAATGGCAGAAGGGAAGGTCCCTGCTGAGGTCAGATTCCAACGAGGAGGTGGTAGGTCCAGTCCCCCCTGATCTCCTTTCTTCATATCCTGGTCCTGCCCTGGATGCTCACAGTTTCAAAACTTCCCTATGGTCCAGACTAGGGGATTCCTTTAGGACTTCATGGGCTGACTCCTCCCTGACCCTCCACACATAATGTTTCTTCCCACAGGGGAACAAGGAGGAAACTACGCTCAGGCTGCAGGTAAATGTGGGTCAGGGCTTTGGTCCCTGAGACCCTGAGGACCATGCAGATAGAGCCCACCCTCATCAGTCCCTCCTGTGGTCTCATCTCTCATGGCTCTGACCAGGTTCTGTTTTGTTCTCCCCCAGGCGGCAACAGTGCCCAGGGCCCTGTTGTGTCTCTCAGCTCCTAAAGGTGAGACCCTGGAGGCCTGCAGTGGGAGGGCCTGGGGCAGAGAGGATGAGACCAGGTTATGGGGAAATTGTGAGGAGGACATTTGAGGATGTGGTGGACTATGGAGAATGTAGACACTTAGTGATCCACCAGAACTTGTTCCTGACCAATTTCCTTCACAGTGTGAGATAGTGTCCTTGTGGGGACTTAGTGATGCAGGGTTTCTTCTGATCCCCACTTTGTGGCTTCAAGATTCCCTGGTTTAAACCACCATGAGATACCACCTCACACCTGTGAGAATGGCCCATAACAAAAAGACCAGAAAAACAAATGCTTGAAAATGTGGAGAAAAAGGGGGCAGCCCTGCTGAGGTGGGGATGCATGCTGGTCCAGCCCCCATGGAAAGGCTATGGATGGTTCTCAAAAGATCAAAAATGGATCTACCATATGACCCAGCAATTCTGCTCCTTGGCAACTACTTGAAGACTATAAAACACCAATATGAAGGGAAACCCGCACATCCATCATCACTGTAGCACTGTATTCAGTAGTCGAGTGATGGAAACAACTTAAATTCCCAAAAACAGAGGAGAAGATCAAGAAAATGTGGTCTGTATACACAGTGGAATACTTACTACTCAGTGTCAAGAAAAGTAAACTCATGCCATTTGTGCAACATGGATGGAGCTGGAAGGGATTATGCTCAGCAAATAGTTGGAAGGAGAAAGACAAATTCCAACGGTGTCACTGTGTGGAACATAGAGAAACAAAACAAATCTAACCCTTGAAATCTGACTATAAATCTGCACTACCAGGGGGCAGCGGGGGTGGTGAGAAAAGTGGGGGGGGCACAGTGGACTATGGTGGGGACCACGGGTGCTTTGGTGGTGGGTGCTGAATTAAGAACACCTGATCAGGCTGATCCTACACATCTGAAATACAGTGATATAAACCAACAATATGTCAATAAAATACATATTTACATTTAAATATCCCTGGTTTTCTTCCTGCAAAGGGCATCTTCATGTGTTGTGCTCCTATTAGCATAACGTGAGGAGGTGAGGAGACTGGCCCAGCCCTGCCCACCAGGACCCTCCCACACTGACCTGTGTTGTCCCCAAAAGGCCCCGGATGACCCTGCACACAGGAGTACATGACAGTAGAGATTAATCTCCAGACTCAAAGTTTTGGCTTCCTTTCAGAACATCTTCTGGATTATTCTTTCCATATTTCCTCAATCTTTTTTCAAGAATGCAATCCTGTGGTATTAGTAGAGAAAAGTATCAGATAATTCCTCCTCTTAGATCAGTTCTTGTTGGGTTTCTGTCTTCTCCGCAGCTGCTCCCTCTCCTTGCCCTATGGCCTAGTTTTCCCAGTGCTTCTGTGAATTTATGATTGATAAAGTAGAGTTTAAGATACATTTTCTGTTATTTTAAAATTGGTCCCATAAACTTAGGATCCTCTTTACTAAGGAGAGAAATACACCTGTATGCTGTGGTATGCAGGAAGGCTGGTGGCGAGGGTGCAGCACTTCGGAGAGGAGCACAGCGGACACTGATGTCAAGTGAGTGGAGGTGTGTTCAGCATGTGGTCTGAGACCACACTAGTAAAGACACTGTCTCTAGAACTCGGGGGTGCTCTACACTGATCATTCATGAACTGATTGTTACATGCAGATATGTGACAGGCTGTTTTTGCATCTTAACAGGCTCAACTTACTGACCTGTATAGCGTGTGTCCTAGTGGCATGAGGAGACTGTAGACTGTGTGATATTAAATAAGAGAAACATTCAATTAAAGTGAGTTAGACTTGTAGGACGGTGCCGCAGAGTCAGTGTGTGGGAACAGGAAGACAGTATCTTTCTAGTGTGGTCAGTGTGGGCCTCACTCAGAAAGACGCCTTTGGGGAAATATTTGAATAACGTGAATTACCCACAAGGGTGTCCAGGGAAGTTTTGTGCGGCAGAGCAACCCCCTCTGCAGTTGCATGAGGGCAGGCCTGTGTCGTGTGTCTGAGATTAGCGAGGAGGCTGCTGGCTGGAGCAGAGAGTGAGCCTGATGGGATCTCTGTGCCCCTACATCATGCAGACCTCAAGGACACTAAAAGGATTTGGACTTTTCTGCGTATGATGTGAAGTCACAAGATCTTTCTGAACAGAGTGTGTGACTCCTCTTAGAAGCATCAGTCTGGCTCCTGTGCAGAATCAAGACGTGAAGGTGTAAAGTCAGAAGATTATGTAAGAGCCGTGACAGGTGCTCCAGGTCCTAATCACCATCCACTTCCAGCCAAGTCCCCCCTGCCCAGATCCTGGCCGTGCAGGGCGTCCTCACATAAGGCACCTGGGTCCCTGTGAAGGGCCTATGAGCACCCTGAACCCCCCAAAAAGCCTGAGCACATGATGCTGTGCTAGGGAAGGGACTTCTCTTCTCACAGACCCAAGAAGAGATGAAAATCGTGAGCTCAGGGAAAGGACTAGGCCAGGGCCCGGCCAGGCTAAGGAAGCCGCCAGATGCATGTGAGCCAGCCAGTCTGAGTCTCAGCTGTCACCAGAGAGTTAGAATTTGGGCTCTCGGCAGAGGCAGCTCAGTGCTGTTTTTATGCTCTTCTTTCAAGTTGTAATTCAGGTTCCTTTCCACAAATGCCCTAGGAGCCCTCAGGTCAAGAACACCCTGTGCTGGGTCCTGTGCTGCCTGCATGCATGCTTGGGGCTCACTCCCCACATTCATCCCCAGGAGGGAAGACGTGATAGGGCAGGTCTCCCTCCCCCGTGATGTGAGTCCTCTGCTCACTAGAGGAGGCAGCAGAGGCTCCTGAGGAGACACTCGGGGACTCTCCTTGGGCCGGGCTGAGGAAAGGGCCTGCATGGACACCACTGCCTTTCCTCTGACACGTTCCTCACAGTTCCATAAGATATAGAAGAAAATAATCCAAATCTAAATTCCAGATTTTCCAAAAACCAAAAACACGTGCTCCCAAAGCCTTGTGCTTTGGACTGTGCTTTCGACTCTCAGCAGTCGGGGGTACACGGAGATCCCCTGGGAATGATCTCAGGAAGGCAAATTCCTGGATGAGATCTTCCAAACAAGTGACCCAAGTTCCCCAGGTGCCTCAGTGACTGTGTTGTCTGTGGAGACACAGTTTCATCCTGCCCTTGGTCCTCACCTTTGAGGACGATCCCCAGACAGACCTCAGCATCAGAAAGCCCCAGTGACATAAGAGCCCGCGGTGTGAGGATGTGAAGCACTTTCATAGGTTGGAGGGTCACTCTGACAAAGACACACGGGATGTGTTTCAACAGGGTCCTGAGAGCATGTCCACACAGTAAGCCAGGCCCATGAGCCTTTGGATGCAAAACCCGTGAAAAGTCCTGGGGTTTCACTTCTATTGTCTGAGGCACGTTTGGGAACATTGTTGCCACCACAAATGATTGTTGTCCTTTAAGCCTGTGGTTTCAATAAGATGAAGGGAGCAAAGGTGAATTTATTTCCCTCTTTTTTCTCCCTGAGTTATTCATTTCTTCATTTTCCCTTTCTTTTGTAAATAAACCCTTTTATTAAGCTTTTGTGTGCACCGGAAGTTGAGCATTAATAAGTCTCTTTTAAGCCTGCGGGTGAGGACCCACAGTCAGGCAACCTGTTTTATTTTGGGTTGCTCTGTAACAGTCCTGCTTTATGATTCATACTTAGTCCTCCTCCAGGCAGATGTGCCCATTTTCCCAGCTCTGATCATGGAATTAACCTCCCCTGTCCAAAGTCCTACTCTCTCAAATTTTACTGTCTTTGTTGAGTCCTCCTACATTGTCTGGCCTCATCTCTAGAGTATGTTTGGTTAACACCTCTTAGACTATACTGTCCTTATCTCAGAAGCCTCTTTACCTTCCAGGAATCCCTGCCTGCACTGTTCCTAAAGCTGCCTAATTAACCCTAAGGTGCAACTTCACTTTTACATTGTCAAGCCATCCAGAGCACATGAATTCCCTTATATGGGTATTATTTTAACATTACATAACAAGTTATTAACAGAAAACACATGTCAGAAACCCTATAGCCTTAAACTTCACATCAATCATAAACTTTTTTATATTTTTGAAGACATAAAAAGAAAAATCATTTCAAGTAACTGCTCCAACTACATTCATGTTTGTAAAGAGGTGGGGCAATCAGCTGCCAGCATCCTGTTTTCCAGGTTTAAGCTAAAATGACTCTCTTTAGTGTTTCAGGTTTTTATTTGGCATGCTTGGGGGCAACTTGCCTTTGGGCCTAAGCAGAGGACAATATTAAATACATTCATGACCCTCTCTGAGAATGTGCTGTAAATGGGTGTCTTGCTGTTTAAGGCCATGGGTAGAAACAACAAACCCCTTGAACCAAGAGGTTCACACAGTTTCACAGTTAGTTTGACTTGATCTGAGATCAAAGTCTGGTTTTAATTTCCTGCAGCTCCTAGTAAAGAAACAGGTTTACTTTACTCCTCAGAGCTTGAGGAGATGCTCCCTGCTTTCCTGAGCCTCCCTGTGCAGGACCCCACAGCTCTTCATAGTGGCCAGGGTGGTCTCTGTCCACATCTCCACTCTCTCCTTCCTGCTCCCTCCTGGGAAGCCCTTCTCCTCTGGGCTCAGGTGCAGGCCCTGCCAGTGGGAGGTTGACAATGATGGGTGATCCCCAAACTTGAGCCCTCATTTCAGTCAACACTTTGCTGTTTCTCATTGTTAACAACAGCTGACAATGGTCTGGTCTGAAAATGTTTTCCTTCTCTGGCTCCTGAGGTGTAGTACCAGTTTTTTTCAAATGATGGGACATTTTTGTCAAAATTAAATCATAAGATGTTCTAAAAAAAATGCACTGTGCACTGAGCTAGTCAAAATAATAATGCTATTATATTGAGAGGGTGAGGTTATATGAAAGAGGAGTCAGTTCACTAACAACAAGGCATAAAACTCAACAAAGAGTCCTAGTAGATGATATTTGGAAGCACAGAAACAAGTAGAGAATCAGCTAAAAGAAGTAAAACAGGATGTCTCTGAGATAGAAGAAATGGAAGCCTGAGGAACTCTGTCTTGACAACAGCTTTGTTCAAGCTTTTGAAATTATATACATATATCTATTTAAAAAAAATAGGACAATTATAACAATATACAGTATAAAAGGTATGTGAATGTGATTGCCTCCCAATATCTCATTATACATTAAAGTTTTGGACCCAGTTGATTGCAGAAACTGACACCTTGGAAAGTAAAACCATAGATAAAGGGGGGACACTGTGCAAAGGGCACTGACCTGATGTGAAGTAATGCGACACCCATTCACTGCTGGGAGAAATGCAAAATAGCACAGTCACTATGGAGGATATTTGGCAGTTTCTCATAAAGCTAAACACAGATTTATCCTAAAACCTGGTAACCATTCTTTTGGGTATTTACCCAACTCATTGGAGAACATGTTTACACAAAATCTGCACACAAATGCTTATAGCACAACAGCCCTTAAGTGTGGGCTGCACGTGGTGATCTTTCCAAAGACTGCCCTGTGGGCAGGGATATAGAAAAGAAACAACTTCACAGGGAGGAAGTGGAGACTCGAGCTCAGCCAGGTGGGGAAGGTGACATTATCCAGGTGAGGATCAGGAGCAGATTACTAACCCAACTATCAATATGTTCTTGAGAGTGACGCCCCATCTCTGTGGTCTTCCAAACCCATCACCCCAGTTAGCCAAAATCAATTTCAGGGGCCTTCTACAATCCGCCTGAGCAGGACTCCCCTAAATGTCCAGGTCAGCAAAACCCAGGAGAGTTTGAAACTCACTGTAGAGTAAATGAGTTAGAGGTCAGGCTTTTTTCCACCCTCCCACTGTTAGGGAGGAGGCCCAGCCCGAAGCGTTCCCGTGCCCATGTTCATGGACACCTGGGCAGGGGAGCAGGGACGCCTGTGGAAGTGTGGGCAGCTGTGCTGAGAGGCCAGGGATAAAGGGCAGAGTCACGCTGAGGCAAGACGACAGCTATGAGCGACCCTCTGGGGCAAGACAGCATGAGACAGCCTCCAGAGACAGGACACAGAAAAACACTGGGAGAGAAGCTGGCCTGTGCCCTGATTCAGTATAAAGTTCTGTGGACATCTACCAAAGGCTCCAAAATTTTCTTTTCATCTGTGAGAACCAACAATGAACCTGCCTGGCCTGGGCTAGTTGCAAAACACTGATTCAGCCTAGCAGCCTTAGGAAACATGTTGGGTTTTTACTTACTGTGGTATCAGGATGGGGTCCTGGGACAGAAAGAAGAAAAACTAATGACACACAAATGAAGCATGGAGTTTATGAATAACATATCAATATTGCCTCACAAGCTGTGCAGTAAGATAGTGATATAAGAAGTTAACAACAGGGGAAATGTGAGGGAACGACAGGAACTCTGTACCGATTTTAAAAGTTTTCCATGAAATACAAAGAATCCTAAGATAATAATGTTTATTTACAAGAATAACCCTCATGAATGTGGACTGTTCTAGGCCCTGTGAAAAATAATGTGGTTTCTCAAAACTATAAAAATAATATACCATGTAACCAGCAATTCCACTCTTTGCATTTTTCCAAAGAGCCCAAAAGCACTACCTTGCAAGGAGATACACACTCCTGTGTTCACTGCAGTCCCCTGTACAGCAGCCAAGTCATGGAAACAACATATGTGCCCAACAGTAGAGGAGTGGTATAAGAAGATGTGGCATATATACTCAATGGGATATTACTCACTATAAAAAGGTATAAAATCTTTCCATTTGCAACACCATGGATGGAAACTGGAGGGGATTAAGCTAAGTGAAGTAAGTCAGAAGGAAAAAGACATGTATCAGATAATTTGCTCATATGCAGAATATAGAAAAACCAAAAAAAAACAGGTCAGGTCAAAAAAAACAAACAAACAAATGGGGCTTCCCTGGTGGCACAAGGGGTTAAGAGGCAACCTATGACGCTATCTGCAGCCACTAAAGCACAAGTTCGATCCCCAGCCAGGGAGTTACCCACATGGCACAGCAGACCTCTCGTGGATCGCCCACTGCTCCCCTCAGCAGTGTATTTCAGTAGATCCACCTAAGTAGCCCCTTGAGTGCTCCCCACTCTGTCTCTGGTGAATCCTCTCAGCCCCCACACCTCTGGCCTGTGCCCCAGTTCTTGTATGCATAAATAAATAAATCTTAAAAAAAAATCAAAACAAACCCAGACATATGACTCTGAAATGAGGCTACTAGAAGGGGAAAGAAGGGGAGAGCAGAGTGTGGGGGACACAATGGATCTGGTGAAGGTCTCTGGGTGCTGGGGTGGAGGGGATGGTGCAGTCACTACCTCTGAAGAGATGTGAGCCTGTTCCCTACATGAATTGTAAATCAATGTTACTGAAATTTGAAAAATAGCCCTCAGCAAAGGGACAGGGACAGGGAGTGGATGAGAAAAGTATGTGCTTTGGTAATATAGATCCAAAGAGATGTGAAATTATTCCCCTAAATCACACACAGTACTGTAAATCAGTGTTACTTCAATTAAAAAAATTTAAAAATAGCCCTCAGGAAAGGCACAGGGAGTGAAGGGAAAAAGCATCTGCTTTGCAGTCTCCAGGGGGTTGTCATCAAGGGGCTGCAGAGAGAGGCTGTGGGGAGAGAAGATGGCACCTCAGACACGGGGCAGCGCCAGAGCCTCCTCTCCTCTCCTCCACTCCCCCCTCCCCAGCCTGGTGCCAGGGCTGCTCACAGGACATCTCACCCCCTCCCCCAGTGATGCTCAGCCCCAGCTCACCCTCTCAGCCTGAGTCACAACACCCAGCCTCTCCCCCTGCTAGACTAGGACAGCGCCGCAGCGCCCCCGTGTGGCCACGGGGCTGAGGACAGATAGTGAGAACCCTGTGATCTCCCAGGTTCTCCTGGGGCTCCGAGAGGGACAGGGCTGTGTGCACACAAAGGGGAGCCTCCATCCAGAGTCAGGTTCTGTGTCTGACCTGTTTCCCCAAACACACGCTGACATGCTGGTCCCTCTCCACTAATAACCATAGACTTTGTTTTAGGGAGGAGCAGGTCTCCAGGCCATAACAGCTGGATCCAAGGTCCAAGGTGGACCCCACAAACATACCAGGTCTGAGACCTTCACCAGAGGCCTTGTCACTTGTTTCTCTGCTGACTCCAGGGTTGAAGCCTCCTTCCCCAGGGAATCAACACTAAACTCTTCACCGTTAGCATGGGCTAGAGGAGGGAAGAGGTCATAGGCTAGCAAAAGGGGAATCACCTGAGCAGTGACTCCCTAGGGGACATGAGTGTGGGGGTACCTGATCTATTGTTTCTGTGCTGACAGCTCTGTAACTGACCGTTAACTGTACTGAAATTAAAGGCATTTTTGGCACTGCAGGTGTGTGGTGACTCACATTCTAGGTGAAGATGGGAAAGGAAAAGGGGAGTGGTGATGCAGGGATTCCCCTCTTCCAGAGCAAGTCCCCCTTATGCTGGGGTGACAGGGAGAATCAAGGACCCCAGAGAGGGGGCACACAAGGCCTGTGCCACCTACTGGGGCCAGTCCTGGGCCCTGACCCTGGATTTCGGAGCCCCTCCCTGTGCTGGGACCTCACAGCCCAGTCTCAGGCACCAATGTGAGCCCAATCTCAGCTCACAGCCCTCACCCCCTGGACACTATCTCAGGTACCAGGAGCCCCTGCACCAAGAGGAGTGGCCCAGGCCTTGGACTCCATGTTCTGGAACACAGAGGGCAAGGGTGGGAGGAGCCAGGAGTCTGAGGTGACACAGGAGATCAGCCAGGAGTAGATCCTGGCTTGCCGACTAACTTCTCCCCAGAACGGAATGTGTCCCCCAGCCTCACCCTCCAGGCCAGGTGTCCACACTCCATACTCAAGATGTCAAAGATGGACCTTCCTGCCCAGGGTGAGACCACCCACCCCTGGAACCTGGAGGGTGGTACTTCCCCCCTCCCTAGCCCTGGGAGCCCAGGCCTGGGGGCCTGTCTCTTCTTCCTCCTGGACAAGAGGCAGGGACCTGCTGTCTGGGTCCCTCAGGCCTCGCCCCTGCCACCTCCTGCAATGACAGGAAAGGTTTCTATTTCTTTGGCATGTCTTTTCACTCTTTCACTTTTAACCTATATTTGTTTGTATAGAATGTCTTTCTAGCACACATAGACTGTAAGTCTCCTTGATATTATCCAATCTGAGAATCTCAGACTTTTGATTGGAATTTTAGTTGATTTATATTTTTTAAAGATTTATTTATTTATGAATATAAGAGTGGGGGTACAGGCCAGAGGTGCGGGATGTGAGAGGATTCACCAGAGACAGAGTGAGGAACAGAATAGCAGACTGTCTGAAATACACTGCTTAGGAGAGCAGAGGGTGAGACAGGAGAGGTCTGCCACACCATGTGGGCATCTTCCTGGCTGGGGATGGAACTCTTGCTGCAGTGGCTACAGATAGCCTCATAGATTGCCTCTTAATCCCTTGTGTCACCATGGAGACACTCATTTATTTTTTTTAAAGATTTATTTATTTATGCATACAAGAACTGGGGTATAGGCCAGAGGTGTGGGAGGTGGGGGGATCCACCAAAGACAGAGTGGGGAGCAGAACAGGCAGATTGACTGAAATACACTGCTGAGGGGAGCAGCAGGCAAGTCAGGAGAGGTCTGCTGCGCCACGTGGGTAGCTCCCTGGCCAGGGATGGAACTGGTGCTGCACTGGCTGTGGATTGCTTCATAGGTTGTATCTTAACCTCTTGCCCCACCAGGGGGGCCCCACTACTAATTAATTAATTAATTAATTAATTAATTAATTAATTAATATATATTTTTTATAGAGGCATGTTTTATTTATTTATTTGTTTGTTTGTTTGTTTTGTTTATACATGCACTGGGTACAGTCAGAAGCGCGGGAGGGTGAGAGAATTCACCAGAGCCAGAGCGGGGAGCAGAACAGGCAGAAGGACCGAAGGACACTGCTGAGGGGAGCAGCGGGTGGCAGGAGAGATCTGCGCGCCATGTGGGACCCTCCTCTGGTGGCCGGGGAACAGCCGGGGATCGAACCGGCGCCGCAGCAGAGGCCGCGGGCAGCTTCGCAACCCAGCGCTCAACCTCTGCGCCACCGGGGAGGCCCACTACTAACATGATTTTTGATATGGTCAGATTTGAGTCTATCATTTTGATGTTTATTTTTTAATTGTCTCACATCTTTTTTATTCCATTTCATCATTTTTACCTTTCTTTGATTCAAGCAAATATTTTTCTGTGAAATTAATTCTTCATGTTTCTTTAGATATATTTATTTCAGTACTTTTTATTGTTCTAAGTATTGAAATTTGTATCTTTAATTTTTCAAAATCTACTTAATTGAACTACATCCCACAAAATATAGAAATTTACAGCAATAGAGTTCTATTGAACCACCTTAATGCTATTATTATAATAAATATATATTAATCAAAAATACATTAAGCCAAATAAAACGTCACAATACAAAAATTTAAGCAATCATATCTGTTCAATAAATTAAGACAAGTCTACAAAAAAGAGTATTCTGTGTGTCTCTGTTGCTAGTTATTGCTCTAATGTGTAAGTTATTATCTAGTGTCATTTCCCTGGGTCTAGAAGACTTCCTTTACCATTCCTTAGGACAGAACTGCTAGCAATGAATTCTCTGCTTTTAATTATCTATAGTGATTTACTTTGACTTCTTTCTCTCCTCTTTTATTTCTTAAGATCTTTACATGAAATAAAATTCTCCAATTTTAGATGGACAGTTAGGTAAATATAAATAATTACTAGAATCCTGGAACTACCTTAGAGCACAAACAGCACAGCCCCCTCATCCTAAAATATCTCAGGTACCTGTACATTTTTTTAAATTTATTTATTTACATATTTTTACATTATTCTTCATTTTTGTACAATGTTTGATTTCTCCTTTCAGGTGTTGTCCCCATAAAATTCCCACCACCAAGTCACCCCTGCATGATCACCATAGCCCCGGTGCGATTCCCTCCCCTGTTTTGATTCTTCTCCCTCCCCCTGGGAGCACCCCCTTCTTTCTAGAGCCAAGGCCCACACACAGCCATCCTTCCTGAAGGAAGAGCTCCCAGAGCCCTGGGCCCCACCCACCCCAGGGAGACACAGGACAGGGAGGGACACACTCACCTGGGGACCCCTGGGGGGATAGCTGGAGGAGGAGCAGCAGGGAGGGGAGGAGGCAGAGCACAGAGCTGGAGCAGGAGCAGGTGCCATCTCCTCAGGGCTGGGGAGAGACAGGGCAGGAGGCAGCCAGGCCCACACAGAGGAGCAGGGCAGCCAGGAGCTCTGGGCTTAGGGGGGAGCAGGGCCCAGGGACTCCCCCACCAGTAGGAGCAGTGCCCTTCCTAGTGACCCCTTGGACCCTGAGACCAAGGAAGTCAGACCTGGCTCCTCTCAGGGTTTCTGGAAGCCTCTGTGCTTCTAAACCATGAGGTTTATTGGAGAAAAACATCCTCCCTTCCCTTCCTACCTCATGGAACCACATCCCAGACCCACTTTGCTCAGAGCAGAGTGTTTAGTCCTGTGTTTAGTCCTGCCCTAAACACAGCAGGAGCCTGCTCAGATCTCCAGTGAGGGCTTCCTCCAGGTCCTCTCTAACTCTGGGGGGATTCCTGTCTCAGGGTGAGGGACCAGTGGGACAAAGCAGCAGAGAAGGGAAATGAGTCCTGATCAGAGAAAACACCCTCAGTCTGTTAGCAGGCAGAATGAGGGCCCCCCTCACCCTGAGGGACCCCAAGCCTGCATGCTTTTTTTGGGTTCTGCCATCTGCCACCTAAAGGCAGAGCAAACTCCTAGTGTGAGAGAGTCAGTAGAGGAGCCCGCATGGAGAGGAAGGGAAGATGGGATAACAGTTTCCCAATAAAAGACCCAAGTTACCCTGCCCTCCAAGACCAGCTAGACATCCTGGGGGGAGGGGCTGCAGCTGCAGGAGAGGCCCCACCCCCATCCCAGCTCTCAGCCCAGCCCAGCCCCCAGTGCCACCCACCCCAGGGGGAGGAGTGGACTCAAACCCAGGAGGACACACCCAGAAACCTCATCTTCCCCTGAATGCTGCCCTTGAGCCCTTGTGGAGAAGGAAAAGAGAGAGGGTACAGAGCTCAGGGAAGGTGTCCCTGGACAACACTGGGGGACACTGGACACCCTGCAGGAAGGACACTCACCCCCCTCACTGCCTCTCCAGCTCTTCAGGGCCTGTTCCTGCTGCTTTGTCAACACACACTGTTCCCTGTTCCCTGTTCTGTCTTGTGAGATACAAATTGTCCTGATGCTGGTGGGTTAATCATTTCCTTCCCTCTTTAATGGACATACACCTCTAACTTTTTTAATCGTTTCAAGTGCTTTTGAAATAGTTTCAGGTAAATACCTAAGGTTGCCAAAAGACAGAGGAGAATGTAAAATGAATTGTGAATTGAAAATACAACTACTGATTGGAAGAAGTAAGCCCCTTTCTCCAATGTGCAATCCAGTAAAGTTTATGAAGATAAGGTTAAGATGAGGGGTTCACAGGGAAAGCCTCCTCGAGAAATGGTGCTGGGACACTGGACAGATATATGCAAAAGAATGAAACTAGGGCCTCCCCCGTGGCACAGCGGTTGAGCGCTGGGCTGCAAAGCTGCCTGCAGCCTCTGCAGCGCCGGTTCGATCCCTGGCTACCGGCGAGGGTCCCACATGGCATGGCAGACCTCTCCTGCAGTGCCTACTGCTCCCCTCAGCAGTGTACTTCGTCAGTCTGCCTGTTTCTGTTCCCCACTCTGGCTCTGGTGAATCCTCTCAACCTCCCGTGCTTGTACCCAGTGCTTGTATAAATAAATAATTCTTTAAAAAAAAAAAAAGAATGAAACTAGACCACTGTCTCCCACCTCACACAAAAATTAACTCAAAATGGATAATAGACTGGGATGTAGGACCAGAAGCCATAAAATACATGGAAGAAAGAAGGACAGAACATAACATGACATACATTTCAGAGATATATTTGTGGCTCTATCCCCTGCAGCAAGGAGAACGAAAGGGAATACAGGGCCTCCCCGGTGGCCCAAGGGGTTAAGATGCAACTTATGATGCTATCTGCAGCCACCACAGCACAAGTTCAATCCCCAGCCAGGGAGAGACCCACATGGCACAGCAGACCTCTCCTGTCTCACCTGCAGCTCCCTCAGTAGTGTACTTCGGTCACTCTGCCTGTTCTGTTCCCCTCTCTGTCTCTGGTGAATCCTCTCATCCTTCAGCACATCTGGCCTGTACCCTGGTTCTTGCATAAATAAATAAATAAATCTTTTAAAAAAATTTAAAAAAGGGAATATAAACAGCAGGGGCTCCATCACACTAAAAAGTTTCTGCACAGGAAGGCACCATAATGCATGTAGCCCCTGCAGAGAGGGAGAAAGCACTTGCATACCACACATCTGACAGGACAGACAGCAAATATCTACAACTGTTTAGAGGAATAGGCCTGGGAATGCTGCCAGACACTACCAGAAAGGCATAAGCAGAGCCAGGAATGGAATCTATAAACACTTTCACTTTTTAGATCACTGGCCATTGATCTGAGAGAATGGGGGACATCGCACCCTGAAGGGCCCGTTCTGCCATCTCACCTCCAGCTGGCCTTGTTGTAATCAGTCACGCACAGACAGTCACAGCAAACAGCTATCAGGACAGCCCGTCACAGTTACTGCTCCTGGTATCCAGCACGTTCAGCCCCCAGAACTTGTTATCAGTCCCTGGCCTTACCCAGACACTACCCCGCCGTAGTCAGTTTGCATGAATTCAACAGGAACAGAAATTATTATGCAGACCTTTTCATTTTGCTTTGTGGGAACTTCATATAGGAACCCTCAGAGCTCCTAAAAGCCAGGAGTCAGGGCTCAGGACCACGCCAAGATCTCACCATCAGACATGGCCTGCAGTACCTCGAGGGGAAATCCCTCTCCAGGCTCCCGAGACATCTGGGGTTTCTGGGCATGTCAACAGCCTTCTTGACATGCATTTTGTACCCCTAAAATGGGTGCCAGGTTATTGTTTCCTTGTAGTCACTGAGATCAGTCTGGTTTCTGAAAACAAAACATTCCAGACAAAGCCTTGGTAAAATACCCGTATTTCCAATTGTCTGTTAAAGAGAGGGGGCAAAAGAACTTTATTGGATTTTTGCAAACAACATTTGACATGAGAAATCAGAACACTTAGTAAAAGTTTTACATCTTGGTGAGAAAGAGAAAAGCAGCTGTTTCAGTTTGCTCATAAGAAGATACAATATTTAAGGGTTTAGTTTTGCATAAGTTTTGTAGTTTAGTCATGACAAATTTGTATATATTTTTTCTTAGTGTGAAAGAACTTTAAAGAATTAATGTGCATGGAGAGAAAAGAGAAGAACGAACATATTGCGAATAAAACACCCAAAGTCCCCCATCCCCACGTGGGTAAAGACCCAACCACACAGCCCTGGCCCAAAGCAGGGCCACTGCGGCCTGAAATGACCTCCAAGTCTGAGGCACGTTCAGGTGGGGACCTGGGAAGTGGATGGAAGGACCCAGCAAGTCTGGGCCAAAGGAGCAAAATTAAAGTACAAGTCGAAGTAAGGGTTGTTCTCCCCATGGGTCTCTTCCAGGCATCTCCTTCCAAGTCTCTAAGTTCCTGGTTCAAGTCCAAAGCCAAGAGGCAAGGCAGCTTCTCCACACGTCTCTCTCCTCTGTGTCCCCTGGTGCTCTCTGTACTGACAAACTTTATGTTCTGAGCAAATCGTCCATCAGAACAGCCTGTCACAGCTGACACTCCTGGTGTCCATCATGATCAGCCCCAGAACTTTCTTTTTTTAATAAATATTTTATTTTATAATTCTTACATCTTTTTTCATCTTTGCACAATGTATGCATTTTCATTTTGGTTATATTCCCCTTACAGTTGCCCCCACCCCTTATTTTGACTCTAGTCCTTCCTCTCCCCTTCCCTCCCTGCCCCCTCCCCCCAGTAGTGTGTCTCTGGCTTATAGTTGCTTGTTGGTTTTGATTTTTACTTTGTAAAAATCTTTAATGTTCTTTGATTACAAGTGATGTTGAACATTTTTTCATATACAAGTTTCATATACCTGTCTGCCCATTTTTTGACTGGATTATTTTCTTTGTTTTTGTTGAGTCTCATCATTTGTAATTTTTGTGGTCAGTCCTTTATCATTAGTGTTGTGTGCAAAAATGTTCTCCCAGTCGGTGGGGTTTCTCTTTGTTTTGGTGCAGAAGCTCTTTAATTTGATGTAGTCCCAGCTGTTTATCTTTGCCTTCACTATCACTGCTTTGGGTGATGTGTCTGTAAAGATGTCTTTGATTTGCATGTCATGTAGTGTTTAGCCTGTGTTTTCTTCTATGTATTTTATGGTTTCAGGTCTTATGTCTAGTTCTTTAATCCATTTTGAGTTGATTTTTGTGCATGGTGTGAGGTAGTAGTCAGGCTTCATTGTTTTGCATGTAGCGACCCAGTTTTCCCAGCACCATTTATTGAAGAAACTTTCTTTGCTCCAGTGCATATTCTTTGCTCCTTTGTCAAATATTAGTTGACCATAAATCTGTGGGTTTATTTCTGGATTTTCTATTTGATTCCATTGGTCTGTGTGTCTGTTCTTGTTCCAATACCATGCAGTTTTGATGATTATAGCTTTGTAGTATAGTTTGAAGTCTGGGCGTGTGATGCCTCCATTCCCTTCTTTTTTTTTTTCAGAAGAGCTTTGGCTATTCAGGGTTTTTGGTGATTCTAAATGAATTTCATCAATAATTGTTCTATTTCTTTGAAGAATGACATTGAAATTTTTGTTGGAATAGCATGGAATCTGTATATTGCTTTTGGTAGGATGGCCATTTTGATAATGTTAATTCTTCCAGTCCATGAGCAGGGGATGTCTTTCCACTTCTTTGTGTCTTCTTCTATTTCTTTTAACAGTGTTTTATAGTTTTCTTTGTATAGGTCCTTTACCTCTTTTGTTAGATTTTTTTCCCAAGTGTTTGATTTTTTTTTGGGTCAATAATAAAAGGGATGGTTTTTATTTATTTCTTCTTCTTCAGATTTATTGTTTGTGTATAGGAAGGCTACTGACTTTTGCGTGTTGATTTTGTGTCCTGATATTTTACTAAACAGATTGATGAGTTGAATTAGTTTTTCTGTGGAGTTTTTGGCGTTCTCTATGTATATTATTATATCATCTGCAAATAGTGGTAGTTTAACTTCTTCTTTTCCTATTTGGATTCCTTGTATGTCTTTCTCTTGTCTTATTGCTCTGGCTAGGACTTCCAGTATTATATTGAAAAGCAGTGGTGAGAGTGGACATCCTTGTGTTGTTCCAGATCTTAATGGAAATGCTTTCAGCTTTTCACCATTGAGAATGATACTGGCTGTTGGCTTGTCATATATGGCCTTTTTGATGTTGAGGTATGTTCCTTATATCCCAAGAATTTCAAGGGTTTTTATCATGAATGGGTGTTGTCCTTTTTTGAAAGCTTTCTCAGCAGCTATTGATATTATCATATGGTTTTTATATTCCTTTTTGTTGATGTGTTGGATGACGTTGATTGATTTTTGGATGTTGAACCATCCTTGTGTCCCTGGAATGAATCCTACTTGGTCGTGGTGAATTATCTTATGGATACATTGTTGGATTCTGATAGCTAAAATTTTATTGAGGATTTTTGCATCAGTGTTCATTAGGGAGATTGGCCTGTAGTTTCCTTTTTTTGTGTTGTCCTTGTTCGGTTTTGGTATTAGTATAATGTTGGCTTCATAGAATCTGTTTGGTATTATCCCTTCCTTCTCAGTTTTTTGAAAGAGTTTGTAAAGGATAGGCACTAATTCATCTCTGAATGTTTGGTAGAATTAATTTGTAAATCCATCAGATCCTGGGCTTTTGTTTTTAGAAAGGTTTTTGATTACCATTTCAAAATTGCTGCGTGTAATTGGTCTGTTTAGTTGTTCTATTTCTTCTTTATCTAGCATTGGGTGATAGTAGAGTTGTAGGAATTTGTCCATCTCTTCTAGATCGTTGAACTTGTTTCCATATAAATGTTCATAGTAGTTTCTGATTATTCTTTTGATTTCTGCTGTGTCCGTTGTGATTTCTCCTCTTTCATTTGTGATCCTGTTTAATTGTGCTTTCTCCCATTTTTCCTCTGTGAGCCTGGCTAGGGGCTTGTCTATTTTATTTCTTTTTTTTGAAGAACCAGCTTTTGGTTTCATTGATCTTTTGGATTGTTTTTTCAGTTTTGATTTCATTTATTTCTGCTTTGGTTTTTATTATTTCTTTTCTTCTACTGGTTTTAGGTTTTTTTTTGTTGTTCTTTTTCTAGATCATTCTCATTCTTTGAGCTTTGAAATTAGGTTGTTTCTTTGAGTTCTTTCTTGTTTCTTGATGTGAGCCTCTATTGCTATATATTTTCCTCTTATTACCGCTTTTGCTGCATCCCATACATTTAGGAAATTGGTGTCCTCCTTGTCATTCAACTCAAAGAATATTTTAATTTCTTCTTTGATCTCCTCATTAGTCCAGTGGTCTTCCAGTAGTGTGGGTTTCATTCTCCATGAGGTAGGAGAGTTCTTTGCCTTCTTTTTATGGTTTATTTCTAGTTTGATGCCTTCATGGTCGGAGAAGATGGTTGGTATGATTTCATTCTTGGTGTATCTGTTGATGTTTGTCTTGTGTCCCAGTATGTGATCGATCCTGGAGAATGATCTAATCAGCCCCAGAACTTGCCATCAGCTTCCCGGTTATCCTGACCCTGGTACATCAGAGGGCGTCAGTGTCCAGCACTCTCTGGGGCATCATCAGGGCAGGAATCTTAGTTTAAAACAGGAGCTTTAGTTCAAAGAAAACAGATCATGAGTCATGTAGCGTGTACGTGCAGCCTGTGTGTGTGCAGATTCCTGTATGGGCCCTTCCTATGCAGACTCCTGTAGGTAGGGGCCCTTCCTCCCTGACCCTCTCTCAGAAGGACAGAGCTAAGGTAGAGGACAGGGCACTGTCTGTGTTTCTCACCCATGTGCTTAATTGCAAGACCACTCAGGCTCAGGGAACAGCAATGAGGTTTCTTTTTTTTTTCTTTTTTTTTTTTTTATTATTTTAAAGAGGCATGTTTTATTTGTTTGTTTGTTTTTATACATGCACTGGGTACAGTCAGAAGCGCGGGAGGGTGAGAGAACCCACCAGAGCCAGAGCGGGGAGCAGAGCAGGCAGAAGGACCAAAGTACACTGCTGAGGGGAGCAGTGGGCGGCAGGAGAGGTCTGCGCGCCATGTGGGACCCTCCTCTGGTGGCCAGGGAGCAGCCAGGGATTGAACTGGCGCCGCGGAGGCTGCGGGCAGCTTCGCAACCCAGCGCTCAACTGCTGCGCCACTAAGGAGGCCCAATGAGGTTTCTTTAACAAACAGGAGAGCAGGGAAATAAAGATTCTCTAAGGCCTCAGTAGCCAGCTATGTTACCCCAGATAGTGTCTGCAGCGTCCCATAGTCCCAAATTAAGGCTGCCCGTATATGGTGGGACAGTCCTGTTAAGGAGGGCCTGGAGCTGGTGGCACAGCCGCAAGCACTGGGCCAGGATCCAACTCACGGTTGCTCCCCTCTGAGGAAACACCCCATCAGGCACAGCCACAGCCTGATCGCTGGGCCAGACCTTTCAGGCCACAGCACTGGGAGATGGTGCTGGACAGTCAGCAGCAAGTACAACCTTGCTGTTGTACTTCAGCGGACTGCATGCCCTGGGGCTGTGTGGGGGGACAGAGAGCCTCTACAGCCAGCTTGGCTGCCGTCTTTGTCCATGACACTGACGGGGGCTGGTGGTGAAGTGCCCACCTACTGTCACCCACTGCCACTCCCGCTGCTGGCTGCAGTAGGCACAGCTGTCAGGGTGGTCTGGGCCCTGTCCTCAAGCAGTGGCCTCTGGAGCCTGCCAGAGTGGCTGGGGTCCATTCAAACCCAGCTGATACCCCCCCCAGTTCTCACCCTTAGCCCAGCAAGGTGGCCTCGGTGAAGCTGTCCTGTGGCACCCACTGCAGGGTGGCCTTGGTGCTGCCCAGAAGCAGCTCCCTAGGGAGAGCCTAAGCCCTAGGGGCTCCTCTGCTTAACCCTGGCTTGCTCTGGGGAAGGAAACCCCCCTCTGCCACCACCTCTAGAGCTGTGCCCACCAGCTCCCACGTGTACACATAGGGTACCAGGGCAGGAAACCCCCATTGCTGCTGCCAGCCCTTTCAGACTCCTGCTCCCACTGGCCTCTGGCTGTGCCCACTGGGGAAGCCGCACCAACAAAGCCTGCATGTCCCACCACTCGGGGGCAGGAAACAGCTGGGTAAGCCCCAGGGATCTGGAGTCAATATCACACACTACACTATTATATACAAATGTATACATTCACATGTATTTACTAATGCCTTTCCTAAATTTTACTTGAAAAATCTGTGCTGTAAATTTTTATCAAATGAGTGAGAAATCCATTCAGGGACAGTGACAGATTTTCCTTCTGCTGAACCACTTTTCATGTCCACCTGGATATGCCTCCTGGGAGGGAAAGCAAAACAGACCCCCTAGCACATGTCTTGTCTTTTCCTCCCAGGTCCTCACAGCTCCCTGATCACTGACATCAGGGGGCACCAATCTGGCTGAGCCCCAGGACATATGTGGGCGTGTTACCAACACTCATGTCTCTCCCAGACCCAGCAGCTCAGAGTGATGAACAGGAAACTGGGAATCACTTCCTCAACACGCCCTGCAGGTGAGGCTGACGCACAGCCAGGAATCTGGTCTCGCTCTTCTGCTAAAAGTATGATCAGCACCAATGTTATTATGAACAGACTCTCAGACTCTGTTCTAGACCTTGTGCGTCTTCATGAGTGTCCCAGCGGTGCCTGTGCTCACTGAAGTGGGCAAGTGTCCCTGGTCTCCCTGCCTTCTCCACGTGGTGTCAGAGTATACAGTTGGCTCTGGGAGGTGGTCTTAACACAAGGGGTTTTAGGGCTCAGTCCTGCTCCTTTATTTTCCTTAGTCATCACTCCCTGGGAGACCCATCATGTTCAAGACTTCAAATATCATGTACATCACATCACATCCCAGAGCTGTTTCTCAGTGTGCATATGTCACCTGTGCTCCTGGCTTGTCTGCTGCAGACAGATGATGAGAAGTTCTCAGTTATTAACAAGACTCAGAGACTAAATGAATTTGCAGCAGGGAAAGGCTGGGGAGAGCCCTAGACAGCAACTCTGCCTTTCACTCTCCCAGAAAAGCTTTTATTAATAAAAGCTCTCCTGAAAAAAAAAGAAGGGAATGGAGGCATCAGACTCCCAGACTTCAAACTATACTACAAAGCCATAATCATCAAAACTGCATGGTATTGGAACAAGAACAGACATACAGACCAATGGAATCGAATAGAAAATCCAGAAATAAACCCACAGATTTATGGTCAACTAATCTTTGACAAAGGAGCAAAGAATATGCATTGGAGCAAAGAAAGTTTGTTCAATAAATGGTGCTGGGAAAACTGGGTCGCTACATGCAAAAGAATGAAGCTTGACCACCACCTCACACCATACACAAAAATCAACTCAAAATGGATTAAAGAACTAGACATAAGACCTGAAACCATAAAATATATAGAAGGAAATATAGGCGAAACACTACGTGATTTGCACATCAAAGACATCTTTACAGACACATCACCCAAAGCAGTGATAGTGAAGGCAAAGATAAACAGCTGGGACTACATCAAATTAAAGAGCTTTTGCACAGCAAAAGAGACAATAACAAAAACAAAGAGAAACCCCACCAACTGGGAGAACATTTTTGCACCCAACACTAATGATAAAGGACTGATCACAAAAATCTGCAAAGAGCTGATGAGACTCAACAACAACAAAGAAAATAATCCAGTCAAAAAATGGGCAGAAGAGCTTAAAAGAAACTTCTCTGAAGAGGAAATGCAAATGGCCAACAGGCATATGAAAAAATGTTCAACATCACTTGTCATCAGGGAAATGCAAATCAAAACTACCATGAGATACCATCTTACACCAGTGAGAATGGCACATATTAAAAAAACTAGCAACAACAAATGTTGGCGAGGGTGTGGAGAAAAAGGAACTCTTCTGCACTGTTGATGGGAGTGCAAACTGGTCCAACCACTGTGGAAAGCTGTATGGAGATTTCTGGACCTACTAAACATAGAGCTTCCATATGATCCAGCAATTCCACTCCTAGGTATTTACCCAAAGGACACAGAAACATCAATTCCAAAGAACACCTGCACCCCTATGTTTATAGCAGCACTGTTTACAATAGCTAAGCTTTGGAAACAGCCCAAATGCCCAAAAATAGATGACTGGATCAAGAAGATGTGGTACATATATACCATGGAATATTACTCAGCATTCAAAAAAGATAAACACATGCAATTTGCAGCAACATGGATGGCGCTGGAAGGGATCATGCTCAGCGAAATAAGCCAAAAAGAAAAAGAAAAATACCGGATGGTCTCACTCATAGCAGGAATCTAGAAAACTTAAATAAGGGACCGGGAAAATGAATAACTATAAGAAAGTGAAAATCAAAATCAACAAAAAACTATGAACCAGAGACACTTTTAGGGGGGCGGGGGTGGGAGGGGAGGGATTGGGGTCAGAATGGGGGGGCTGCAATTGTATGGGGAATATAACAATAAAATTTATAAAAAAAAAAAAGAATATTTATATGAGTAAGCAAGACAAAAATGACTGGGGAATCTTTTTCACTGATTCTTTCACACCGGTTTAGGTTTTCAAAATCTGTCTTTCAAATGGACATGATGTTACAAACTAAATCGTTCATGGATAATCTTCTAACATTAAAAAAATATAGGGCTTCCAAAAAAAAAAAAAAAAAAAAAGATATGAACAAAAGGATAAGAAAATAGCACACAGAGGCCCCCTGGTGGAGCGAGGGGTTAAGTCTCAGCACTATGAAGCTACTGGCAGCCATTGAGGCCTGAATCAGATCCCCAGCCAGGGAGCTACCCACATGGTGCAGCAGACCTCTCCTGTCTCACCTGCTGCTCCCCTCAGCAGTGTATTTCAGTCAATCTGCCTGTTCTGCTCCCCGTTCTCTTTCTGGTGACTCTTCTTCCCTCCCCCTGCCTCCGCACCTCTGGCCTACTCCCAGCTGTTGTATGCATAAATCAAATAAATCTTTTTTCAAAAAAGAAAATAGCACTCAATTGTGTTTATGCTTATACAAACGAATAAGTTACTGCTGGAACAAGCTTCCCTGGTTAGTGGGGATCATGCCCACAAGCCAGTACGTCGTCAGAGAATAGGAATCAATTCTGGGAAGTTCTATTTGCAGAACTTCTAACTTCCTGGAACTTCGTGTGCAGAGTGAACAGGTCCACTCAGAGACTCTGGTTCCCTTTAAGGCAGCAGGCTGCCAACATCTGTCCAACTGCCACCATCATGCAGTTCCAGCTTCAGCTGGAACTACCCTCAGCTTCAGCTCTCCTAATGAACACCTCAGATGCCATTTCCACAAATGTGCTACTTTGTGTCACTGCAGGCTCCACATCTCTACTTCACAGTGTGAGATGTTGGGTGGCATCCTGACCCCTTTTTCTCACAACCCAGATGTTACATTAGGAAATGCTGTAAACTCCATCTCTAAATATATCCAGATCCAAACACTTCCTATTATTTTCCTGATCATACGCCATAAAGCTACCAAATTTTACATCCTAGAATCTGTTCTAGTTTCCTACATTTATCACCTTCACCTCTTGATTCTGCACAGCAGCCAGGCTGAGGTTTCTAAAGAGAAGTTGCACCATGTCAACCTCTGTCCAGAAAGGTCTGTTGATAACACATCTTACTCAGAGATAAGATTGTGAATTCCAAATCAATCTTCAGTGACAAGCCTAAATATTTGGCAATTATTTCCTTTTATAGAAAAGCATAGGTTTTTCACTTCGAAACATAGAAAAAGTGCAGTGTATCAGTTTAGTCAAAAATCCAGCAGCCAAATATACTACTTGGCCATCAAGTTTCCCTTTCCAAATACATTTAAAGTCACATAATTTTGTGCTTATTACATAGTGTTTTTAAATAAAAACCATCAAAATCTTTAGCTAAATAATTCCACATCTGGATTGAATCATGGTAGTATGGATATTTTTTAGAAATTCCAGTTTATTCATTGATCAGTAAAATGTAACATTTGACAATTTCCCCAGAGAATAAGCCTCCTGTGTGTAGGGTGATGACAGTGTCATCACACCCGCTAAGAAGTGGGTCATTTGCATAGTTACTACTAGATTCCATCAGACCTGCTGTCATGCTGAGGCTTCCCCATGAACAAAGTATGACAAGTGGTCAGTGCTGGGCCAGCACGGAAGACGGAGCTCACTCTTGACACCAGGCACCACCTGAATCCTGTATTTGTGCTTCCTTGTTATGACACTGAAACTTGGTGTTACTAAGCACAATGAGTTTTTTCTTAATGAATGTGGTGGGTTAAAGTAAATGGATATAACCTGGTCCCCTAATAATTTACTTTCTCTCCACCTTTTTAAAAATTATTGTTAAGACAATACAAGTTACAGATTCACTGGCTGGAAAAACAGTCACCTCTTAGGTCACCCCTGTACTTATTTATGAGGTTGGTTTCTCTTGGTCTCTCAGCATGACCATCCCTCAGCAGGGCCTTCAGTGCAGAGTATCCAAATGTTACCATTGCTATGTCTCCTGGTTGGATGTAGATTATTTTCCCTCATTAAAAATATTTAGTAATTGGGCAATAATCTGCTCAGCCTTTGTCACCTCTCCATGGAATAACTTTTCATTTTTCACCATTTCCTGCTGGCTACTGTGCTTTTCTTCTATCACCTTCTTCACATAACTGTGGTCCTTTCCCTTTAAAAGGGGAAGAATTTTTGAATGAGCCTCCAATTCTATCCCACAATGTAAAATATTGTCCACAGTTGTAGTCAAAGAAGAGGTGTGTATGGTCAGCTGAGCCATTAATAACTGGCCTTAAGATCTAAAGATACGGGACCTCCCCGGTGGCGCAGCGGTGGGCACTGGGCTGCGAGGCTGCCAGCCTCTGCAGCACCGGTTTGATCCCCGGCTGCCGGTGAGGGTCCCACATGGCGCGCAGACCTCTGCTGTCTTGCCTGCTGCTCCCCTCAGCAGTGTACTTCGTCAGTCTACCTGTTCTGCTCCCTGCTCTGGCTCTGGTGAATTCGCTTACCCTCCTGCATGTCTGACTGTACCCAGTGCTTGTATAAATAAATAAATAAATCTTTCAAAAAAAAAAAAAAGATACGAAAATCACCATCATGAATGGAAATTGTCCAAATATTGACCAAGACGTACAAACCTAAACAAACAAGTTGTGTAATGGAAAGATAAAAGGGTAGAGATGGTAAAAAGAAAGTCATTCACAGGGTGAAAAGCATGACTTGCAGGTGGAGTAGGAATCTTCCCGAAGGATGAAGTTTATGGTTCGCTTATACACAAGTCTGGCGAAGGCCTCTGTGAATCCAGCAGATCAGTATGTTGGTGAAAAAGAGGAAGGACCATATACTAATCATGAGTTGAATACAGCCATTTGGAAACTCTCCTACATTGTCATATAATTTGCTGTATCCTCTCAGCTCTAGCAGAAACAGTGAGATGGTCAGAATACTTAATCCATGGTAATGAGGTAACAGTAAACAATTTCTTGCAAGACTTGATTCTTTAAAAATTGTGGGGGTTGGGCCTCTCTGGTGGCCTAGGGGTTAAGTCTCAGCACAACCACTGAGAAGGCCCACTACAAATGCCTGTGTTGGATCACTGGCCAGGGAGCTATCCACATGGTGCAGCAGACCACTCCTGTCTTGCCAACTTCTCCCCTTAGCAGTGTATTTCTGTAGACTCACCTGCTCTACTCCCCACTCTGTCTCTGGTGAGTGCTTTTACACCTCTGGCCTTCACCCCATTTCCTCTATACAAAAATTTTAAAAAATCATTTTAAAAAATTGTGGATGTTTTATTAGTGAATTATACACAAGTAATAACTCAGTGTTGCAAAGAAAAAATAAAGGTTAAAAGCACCAAGATTTATTACTATCAGGAGAATAACAGTCTGTCGGAAGATGTCACCTTCTGCCATGTGGCTGGATATATAAGTGGTGTAAAAAGTCATAATCTGCAGCATCAAGTACAAGATCCATCTCAGACCCAGCAAACAGCAGAGGCTGGGGACCCAGTGGTGGTGTAGATGCAACAAGACACAACGGGGGACTCAGTCAGTGGAGTCAGGCTTTGTCGTCAAATAAGTCTGAGAGGGTCAGTCCACCACCCAGTGCTGCCAGGCCAGGAAGCCTGGGCTGGTCTGCAGCCCTGGTCAGCAATAGGCGCAGCATGGCGGGTCTTAAGGGTTAGTTTTAAAGTTTGGCTTAATCTGGCCCTTCGTCTGCTTTCTCTACATCCATATGTAAGTATTTCTCTTTCCTTTTGATTTATCCCTCTTCCATCCATGTTGCCGCAGGGGCATGAGTTATGTTTACTGATCACGAAATGCTATTTCATTATACAGGTACATACATCACCTGTATATGTACATATATATATACATGTAATCTTCATTTGTCACCTGTTTGGGGCATTTAGGTGGTTCCCATAGCTTGGCTACTGTAAACAGTGCTGCAATGGTGACGGGAGTGCAGGTCCATTCACAGGAGAGTATTTCTCCTCTGTGAGTAGACATTCAGTGTAGAATCCTGGGTCCAATGGCAGAACCACATTTACTCTTTTAAGAAACCTCAATACTGTCTCCATAAGGGCTGGCTCAGTCTATATTCCAAAAACAATGTAGGACTGCCCCATTTATTCCATATCCTTGCCAGCACTTGAGTTTCTGGTCTTCTGGATATGGGTCATTCTCGCAGGGATGAAGTGGTTTAAACCAGGGGATCATAAAGCCACAAAATATGGGGCAAAAAGAAATCCTGTAACACTCAGGCCAACACAAGGCTGTCTCACACTGTGAAAGAAAGAAAATAATCATGAAGAAATTCAGATGAATTACCTGAGTGTTAACATGATCAATAGGCCACTGCATTCTCAAGATGTCCTCCCGGAAGCATCCCTATCACTTAATGCCAGCCTCTCTGCAAAAACCCACACTCCCACTGCAGGCCTCCAGGGTCTCACCTTTAGGGACTGAGATACACTTCAGAGCCCTGGTACTGCAGTTGCCTGTGGGAGAACACAACAAAACTTGCTCAGAGATGAGCCCACAGGAGGAACTGATGAGAGTGACTCCCCCATCTACACTGTCTCCAGGGGCTCAGGGATCCAACCCCTGACCCACACTTACTTGGAACCTGATGTAACTTCCTCCTTGTCCACCTGTGGGAAGAAACATCATGTGAGACCACAGAGGAGCCAGGTCAGAAGTCCTAAAGGAATCTTCTAATCCTGCAGAACAGGGAAGTTTCCAGAATGTGACTAAAAACCCAGGTCAGGACTGGGAAAAATGAAGAAAGGAGGTAAGGGGGGACCGGCCTAAATGCCCTCTGGGCAACACACGTGTGTGGATGGTACTTTCCATTAACCAGGTAAGGCAAGTTCTCCCCGAGACTTGAGAGTCCCCAGTAGACAAGATCCCCCACTCCCTTCCCTACCTGAGTACTTCTTCTAACACTTCAGAGCTGCAGCCATCACACATCCAATGAGCGCTCCTCCAAGGAGAACCAGGCCAAAAATGAGGTTCATTGAGATGGAGGAGGACTGAGTATGCGGCCCTGGAAGGGAAGAGAAGGTCAGACCCTGACCCTGAGACCTCAGACTGACCCTCTGAAGGTCTCCAGAAGAAAGCCAGATGGCCCTGAGAACAGCCTCAGTGCCCACATCCCTCTCCTTACTCCATCTCAGGACTCGGGGCTCCAGCAGGCCCTCATGCTGCACATGGCACGTGTATCTCTGCTCCTCTCCAGAAGGCACCACGACAGCCGCCCACTTCTGGAAGGTTCCATCCCCCCCGGGCCTGGTCTCCACCAGCTCTGTGTTGTGGGTCAGGTCCTTCCCATCTCGCTGCCAGGTCAGGGTGATGTCCGCAGGGTAGAAGTCCAAGGCCCAGCACCTCAGGGTGAACTTCTGGTCAGAGGTGGGATGACGGGTCACATGTGCCCACTGGGGGCCTGAGTGGGAAGAATGGGAAATTTCATGCTTTGTGTTTCCTCCATGGACACTGAAGCAGCCTCATGTGACCACCTTCCAATGGACAAAACAGTATATTTGGAGGGAGGAGCACACACCCCAGAAACCAGCCTGGTCTGGGAGTCCGGGATAGCAGGTGAGAGCCCAGGGTGGGATGCAGGTCTCTAAGCATTTTGTTGCTGACTTGGGTGGAGGGTGATGACACAGACAGGCAGGAGTGAGATCTCTAAAAATGTTCTCTGACCAAAAAAACAAGATCTCAAGAGAGAAACTCATTGTTTCTAAGATGGCTGCTGGTCAAAAAAGATGCAGTGAAGAGTGATTTCACGGGTGGTCTCCCCTCTTTCTCAGGAAAAACTGGATTCCTTAACTGTCCTTCAGAAAAAGTGGGAGCCTCTGGGCCAGTCTCCATCCCGGAGCTTGAAAACGTGGCAGGCAGCTCCCTCTCTGGCCAGAAGGGGACGCTTTACTGACCATTATTCCATTTTCCTGTAGGGTGTGCGCCTCAGGGAGATCCAAGGCCTCTCACCTCTGAGCTGCAGCGCCTCCTTCCCCATCTCCAGGAGTCTGGGGAGCCACTCCACGCACTTGCCCTCCAGGCTGCTCCGGTCCTGCTCTGCCCGACCTTCCTCCTCCCATTCGCGCTGGGTGATCTGAGCCACCGAGTCCGCGGGGGTCCAGGAGCGCAGGTCCTCGCTCAGGGAGATGAAATCGGCGCCGTCGTAGGCGAACTGATCGTACCCGCGGAGGAGGCGCCCGTCGGGCCCCACGTCGCAGCCCAAAGTCCTCTGGATCGTGTGAGACCCTGAGCCCGCCCTTCAGTCACCCCGTGGTCTCCCGCCCGCACCCGATCCCCCGCCCTGAATAATCCCAAACTTAAATGACACCTAAAGGGTGAAAGTCCCGCGGGCTCTTCCCTGGTAAGGAGCTTGGCAGGTGCCACAGGCTCAGGGGATCACTGAGACTAGGGGCGGGGGGTGGGGGCGGGAGCGGTGACCCGCCCCGGCCCGCGCTGCTCACCGTCCCGGCTCTGGTTGTAGTAGCCGCGCAGGTCCTCCAGGAGCGCTTTGAGCCTCTGCGCCGAGAGTCTTTGGCTCCGCGTCTCCTCTTCCTGATCCTCCTGCCCCACCTGCTCCGCCCAGGGCGCCAGCACCTCCACCCTTTGATCCGGAGAGTCACTGTCGAACCGCCCGAACTGCGTGTCGTCCACGTAGCCCACCGCGAAGTACCAGGGCTCCCCGAGGCCGGGCCAGGACGTCGCGGTTTCTAAAAGCCTCAGAGAGTGGGAGCCTGGGGCGGGGAGGGGTGAAAGCCGGGCTGACCCTCCTCCCGGGGCGGGTCCTGAGTCCCAGGGAGATGGGGCAGGGGAGAAAGTGTCCAGGAGGGAGGGAGCTCCAGAGACTGAACATGGGCAGCGGGTCCAGAGGGGGCAAGACTCAGGGGGACAAAAGGAGGAGGCAGGTGGGGGGACAGAAAGGGACCAGGACTGAGGGGGCCACGGGGGTGACAGAGGGGCCTAAGGCAGCAGCTTCCTCTGCAGAGCCTTTTCCCTCCACCCTGCACTCACCAGCCCAGGGGTCTGTGGGGGCCAGAGGCCCGGAGAGAAGCAGCAGGAGGAAGGTTGGGGGCCCCATGACCAGCACTGCTGAGGTCTGGGGAGCTTCTGACTCTAGGGTGTGGGTGGAGACTTAACTGGGCAGGCAGTGATGCTGATTGGTTCTCTGGGAAGCTCCAGGCACTAGGGACTGAGAACTGGGGAGGAGTCACAAGTATGCAGGGCCCAGGCACTGCTGGTTGGAGACAGAAGTGAAACCAAGGGGCCAGTGGGGTATCGCCAAGAGTAACTTTCCTGCCCTAGACACAGACTGAGGCCTGGAACTATGAGAACCACACTGGGGACCTAGGGCTTTGCTCTCCACCTTCCTCTCCTCACCCAAAGCTTGGCCACCCTGTCTCCATGATTCCAGGCCCAAGGACTGGGTCAGCGATTCTCAGTCATTGTCCTTTCCTGATCCGTGTCTGGTGTTACAAATTAGGGAGGACGCCAAGTATATAATCTTGTGTGAGGTATCTCTACCCATATTTACCACACTTGGAGTAAAGCTGTGTTTAATCATGTAACTATTTCAGTTAGAGTAATAGTAATAATCGAATGCATAATAATAGAAAGTGTTCTTAAGAAAAATAACTTATTTGTGAAAATAATCAGGGCAATGAAAAGCGTGGATCTTTTATGTTTTTTGTTTTTGCAGTTGTCTTTCTTGTCTGTCTCATTAGAAGACAGCAGGATTTTCATGTTTCCTTCTGCATTTAGTTTGTGGTTCTGGTTGAAGTCTATGAAAAAATGTATATAGACTCACACAAATGTGTTGAAGTACTATTTCCGCATCATTGCGAATATTCCACTTTGATACTAAATTAAATCTATACAGGTGGTATTTTATCAAAGGTTATTTGCAAAGTAAAACCTAAAACAATATCATTGAATATTTCTTATTCTGTTACATTTCCATAGTCCTTTCTTGCATATTGATGGGGTCTTGTGCTAATTTGTGATTTTTTTAAGTAACATATTGTTCCCCTAAGTTATAAAGACCTTCAGTGTTCAATACAGCAGAATCAAGTTATTAAAAAATTGATTTTATTTTTCACCACAAATCCCAAAAGTAAAAATAGTAATGGAAATTGTCAAGTTAGTGATAGGACACAATTTTCCATAATTCGGGTTTTGTCTGAGTAATTTCATTCTGTCAAGGCGAGGTTATTGTCAGTTATCAATTGTCATTTGAAGGTCAGTTTCTTAAAGGAGCACACATTCATTTTCAGGACAATGTCTGCCAATTAACTAAATCCAAATAGCCATAGTTTTTGTCATTCATCCCTTCATGTCAAGATATATTGCCTACAAAAAAAGGGAAAGAAGTCTAATTCATCTCATGCAAATATTTTCCTTGGCACATAGCATCTGGGAAGGCAGCAGAAGTGCTCTGTGTGTACTTGCGTGTCATCACATCAGGTACTGTAAAATTGGATTTGATGATGATAAAATAATGAAGCTAATTTTCAATGCTTCAACCAAGATGTTTTGAAATGAAACTGGCTTGGAGTTGTGTTTCTGAGGGAAGTAGTGGTGAAGAATAACTACTATTGCAGTTAGTAATATAACCTCCATTTTTGCTAAGTTTTACCTCAGCAAATGTCAAAATAGTGAAAAAGCCAAAGATGTCTGAGTCACATTTTGAAAACAGTTTTGACCTCATGGATCCTGTGACAGGTTCTGGGTGACTTCAAGGGCTCCACAGACCACACTTTGACAAATGCTTTTCTCAGTGAACCAGGGAGCATCTCCCAAGTGTTCTCTGCCTTTGTCTCCTCTTCACTTCCCAGCATCCCCCTCCCTAGATGGCTCCTGCCTCCCCAAGCTGCCTCCCCTGAAAACACAATGAAGAGCAGAGAGAGGGCCATGGAGATGTGGATTTTGCCCTCTCATGAGAGATGGACACTGAGCAAAGATGACAAAGACACGTGTAAACCTGACCTGAGCCCCGTGCTAGGAGGAGGGAGATTGTTTATTGTGAAAGCAGAGAAGTGTTATCAGGTCCCCTTCTATTATTTTAAATAATGTCAAAAGATGTAAAAAATACATTAAAAACGGGACCTCCCTGGTGGCATAAGGGTTAAGTCTCAGTACTATCACTGCTTAGGACTGAGTTTGATCCTCAGCCAGGGAGTAACCCACATGGCACAACAGACCTCTCCTGACTCATCAGCTGCGCCCCTCAGCAGTGAATTTCAGTAGATCTGCCAGTTCTTTTCCCCATCTGTCCCTGGTAAATCTTCTCACGATCCCCCACCTGTAGCCTATACTCCAGTTCTTTTATGCATAGTAAATAAATAAATCTTTAAAAAATACATTAAAAATAAATTAAACATAAAGGTAGAAGAGTTTATTTAATATATATAATCATAAATAAGAGCGAACTCTTGGAAATTATAAATTTGTTCATAGAAATGAATAATTCAGCAGATGAACTAGAATATTGAAGTCTCTCTCCCATTAAGTCATACAAATGGAAAAGAAATGACAAGCAGAGAGAAGACCTACAAGAAACTGAGTCTGTCGATCAAGAGTATTCCAATACTGATTGGAATACTTGATTGACGCAAGTCAATCAAGAAAATCCCTGAGCACTCACAGATAAAATGTGCACGCTGAGTGTCCTCCCCAGGTTCCTCCTACAGAGGATGAGCAGCCCCACACCATGACCTGCCTGGAACTTTCAGAAAGAGACTGGAGAAGGGCAGACCTTGGGGCCTCAAGAGACAACTCAGGCCTGGAGGCCAGAAGGCCCTGAAGCCAGGCCTGCCCAGTCCTCAGGGGAATCCAGCCCAGACCCCATGTCAGGCCCAGGTGAGGGAGGCGCTGGGGGCACAGACATTCACTTCAGCTGTGCGTGGTCTCAGGGGTTACTTTCCATGTTCCTCCTCTAGTGGGCAAAGGGGGAAACGAAGATGATGGACACAGAGAACAGGACACAGGAGAGAGGCCCGGGATGAGGTGAGGGATCCGAGCCTTCAGCCCTGCCCAGGTGAGCAGGACCCAGGCCCGGGAAGCAGGACTGAGACTGTGGGACAGGGGTCTGCCCAGGATGAAGCGGGCAGAATAGCTGGCATGTGTGATATGTCCATGGAGAAGATTCTGACCCTGGGGTGGTCTTGGGGTGATTAGGAAGTGTAACAGGGTGGTCCCCAGGAAAGGGGGAGGTTCCCTGCCCCACCCAAGGAAGGGTGGAGTTGAGCAGGAAGAGAAGCTGCAGAAGAGACTGAGGAAGGAAGCAGGATGGAGCCAGGAGACCTGGAGGAGGCGCATGGAGCCTAGAGACACGTGAAGAAACTGCGCTTGTCTTTTGGTCGTGGACTGGGTGACACAGATGTGGGTGAGACCCGTGGGAAGGTGACCATGGCAGCTTTTATCTTGATCTGGATTTTGCTCTTTTCCTTCCGGGCTTGTCCGGTTGTTTGTGACCCTTTTCTGTGGGTCCCCACTGGAAGATACTTTAGACTTGTAGCAGGCTTTGGGGCCTTGTTCTGGGCTGATCCCATATGGATGGACTTTTACCCACGAGGGGATGGGTAATTTTGGGTGCTTCATTTAGAAACTAGATTCTTTGCCTTACCTGTATTGTTTCCTAGTTTTATTAAAGGTCCTTCCCATTAAAGTCTCCTATGTTTTGTGTTGATGCGGCGGATGGCAGAACCCATTTAGAATAGGCAGGTTTGCGGGGTTTGGGCTACCCCCTCCCTGTCCTATAACAGAAGGAGCACAACAGGAACTAAGCTCATGAGGGAACAAGATAATTATAACCCCAGAGAAAAAAAGTTTCCTGGTCTACTCACTGCTCAATTATGACTGGCTCTCATGAGGTCATAAAAATGCAAACCCTGGATCCTTGTGTGTATCTCAACAACCTGCCAGAGAGGTCTTAGGGTACAAATGCCTGTACTGTGGATTCTAAGGGGCCACCTCCCAGGACTCTTGAAACTCAGAGCCAGCTCTGAAGGCCTGGGCAATGTGGGCAGGGATGTTTCCAAGGTCCTGATTGAAAATTTCAATGTGAAGTAGAACAAAGAGCCTCAGGAAGGCTGTGGGGAAGATAGTGACTGGTGACCCAGAGGAGGAAGCTGCTGCAGGGGGCCTTGCTGCCCCAGCCAGATAGGATACTGACAAGCAGCTAAGAGAGGGGGCCTCACACCGTGGGGCTGAAGATCTGGCATCCTTTGCTTTTTGTTCTTGGTCATAGAGAGAGAAAAATTTATCAGAAAATATATTAGGCAATAAATTATATGTATCAGCATACTGTAAGTAAATAGCATGGAAAATTGTTTGTTTAGAAATCAGTTGTTGTGCAGTTTGACGCACTTGGCAATGGGAGGTGGTTTGTTGTGCATGCTTGACAAGCAATCCAGCACAACAGTTGTAGTGGGTCCTTCTTTTGAAGTTTCTTGGGAAAGTTTTTATTTTTATTTATTTTTTAATAATAAATTTTATTTTTATATTCCCCATACAATTGCAACCCCCTTATTTTGACCCCAATCCCTCCCCTCCCACCCTCTACCCCCCATAGAGTGTCTCTGGTTCATAGTTTTTTGTTGATTTTGATTTTCACTTTCTTATAGTTATTCTTGGGAAAGTTTTTAAATGAAGCTATTTGAGTTAAGGAGTTTCTAGGTAGAAAAAGTTCTGATAGCTGAGTAGCAGCTGGTCCCCAGCTGAAGGCCATGAGAATAAGAGGAGTCTTTTCTTGCTTAGGCTTTGGCTGATCAGGATGTACTGGCAGCTATCTACTGTCTTAGGTTGTTGTTTAGCTGAAACAATGAGTTCTAGTGTAAGGCTTAGTTTTTTATTAACCTTGAAGGTTGCCTTCTTACTGAGAGCACATAGTGGCCAAAAGCCCATAGAAAAAGAGATGCACTGATTGTCTCTGCTTTGTTTCTATGCACATGATAATGTCATCTCACTGCTTGCTAAAAATGTATAAATAAAGACCTGCTGAGTCTCTCGGCAGAAGATACTAGCACCTCCCAAGTGTCAGTGTCTCCTCATTCTACCTCATCCCCTTCCCCTCAGCCCTTAAGTTTCAGCCCCTTACAGGTCGCTGAGGCCATCTCATCCTTTCAGGAACCCCTGACATGACATTTTGCCGGAGGCTGGTCCCCGGCAGGAAGCGACAGCTGTCATCCAAAAGAGGAAACACAAAGAGGAAGCAAGTCACCCGGTGCTTCAGAACAGGCCCCACATGCTCCGTGGTGCCCCAACCCTGAAACAAGAGGCATCTCTTCTGAAATATCACATGATTCTGGCTAAGGACATTAAAAATATTGAACAAGACACATCTCAGCTGATGCCGGTGTTGGCAGAGATGGACCAGGCCATCCCTAGCAGCGCCTACTCAGATGTTGCCATGTACTCTCTTGTTGGCCACCTTGTTCCAGGTGTTCCCAAATATCCAAACGCATAGATAGCCCCAAATTCTCACCTTTGATTCCTTCATTCAGTGAGATTTTTTTGCTTCTGGTTCTCTGAGCTTGTGTGGATTGGGGAATTCATCAGTCATAGGTGTAGACTCACAGATTACACCAGGATCAGTCTGTCACTCAAGGGTAGAGCTCCCTCTAAGTTCTTTCTGTTTTTCCACCAATTTCTCTTGAGTGTCCCACACCTGTGCAGTTTTTGGTCAACCAGGGATTTGACAGTCTGTATTCAGATTTGGGATCTCAACCCTCCCTCTCTTGTTAAAGTACATATTAATTAAACTTCCTTGGACATGCTGTATTTCAAGGATATCCTTAAAACCCACATAGAGAAGTCCATGACTTCCATATGAAGATAATTTTATTATATATCATCTTACGCATTACATAGATTAGGGGGCAGATAATGAAATTTAAGAACATTCTACAAATGTCCTGTCCAATATGGTAGCTACAAGGAACATACATGAGATATAATGGAAAGTTAAAGATCTCAGCTCATGAGCCATATCTCAAGTGTTCAATAGCCCCATGGTTACAGGTACCATATTGTTCAGTGTACATGGAGAACAATCCCTTCTCCTAGAACATTCTGTTGCACAGCACAGCTCTTCATGCTTTGGGGATATCAAGTCAAATGCATTAGAAACATACACATGTAAAGTGAAAGGGCCAATATTATCTCCCTTAAGTAATAGGTCAGGTCACTATCTGGATAGATATAAATATTAATCAGAATAAAGCATCTTTTCCTAAATTTTAAAAAGGAAGGCGGGTGTTGGTTATCTAACTCAGCGCAGAGCTGAAGGGCTGGACAACGTGTCAGCCCTTCCTCCCTCCTCAGGACACTGTTCTCTGTGGGGCCCACGGAGGGTCTTGCCCTTGTCTTCTGGGTGTGGCCATTTATTACTATATTGTCAGTTCTGATGCTTTTAAGAAAGTGGCATTTTTCGCTATTTTCAGTGGGAAGGGGTGTCTGTTCATCCAGTCCAAATTTGTCAGGTGGAAATTCTCAGGCAAAACAGTTCAGTGACAAGATGGTGGGTCCTAGAGTAGAGGGCCAGAGCCTGAGAACACTCGGCTGAGGGGATCTCTGGAGTTTTTCATAGTGTCAGGGATTGTCATCTAATTTATTTTTGATAATAAATGGTTTTGATAATAACTAATATTTGTTATTTATGACACACAGAGGCCTCATAAGGACTCAAGAACATACACAAACAAATAAGTCACATCATCCTGTAGGCAACCAAGTCCCCTTTACTCTGAACCCCATGCAGTCAGCAACTTCTCATTTTTCTTCCCAGAAAAGTCTGTGCATTAATGTTAGTGTTGGGTCAGTAAATGAGCTTGGGCCACAGACTGGGAGAAATATTTGCAAATCACAACTCTTATATAATACATGTTTTAGAATATGCATGGAACCCTTAAAATTCAACAAGGAGCAAACAACATTTTAAAATTGAGCAAAACTCTGAACCATTTCCAAGGAAGCTATATTAATGGCAAGTAGGCAAATGAAAGGACAATATAAATGCAAATGCAAGTTAAAGCAACAAGGACACGCAATACACACCTATAAATCCAAACACCTAAATCCAAACACTAGTATAGCAGCTCCCCTTTTTCCATGTGGGATGTATTCCAAGACCCCCTAGTGGATACCTGAACCACAAATAGCATGGAGTCCTGTATACACAGAGATTTCCCTGCACATACATACATATGATACGTTCACTTTATAAATTAGGCACTGTGTGATTAATGACATTTCATTTTAGTTAGTGTCTCTTTTGCCGTACAGAAACTTTTAGTTTTAGGGGTAGTCCAAGCCTTTTCTCTTCTTTGTTTTCCTTGCTTCTGGAGATGACTCCTCAAAGATGTTTCTGAAGTTTATGTCACAGAGTGTTTTGCCTATGTTTTCTTGTATGTATTTTATGGTTTCAGATCTTATATTCAGGTCTCATCCATTTTGAGTTGATTTTTATTGTATGGTGAGAGGCATAGTCTAGTTTCATTCCTTTGCATGTGGCAGTCCAGTTTTCCCAGCACCTTTTATTTATTTATTTATTTTTTTAAATAATAAATTTTATTTTTATATTCCCCATACAATTGCAACCCCCCCATTCTGACCCCAATCCCTCCCCTCCCAGCACCTTTTATTGAAGAGACTTTCCTTATTCCAGTATACATTCGTTGTCCCTTTGTCATAGATTAGTTGGCCATAAATGTGTGGGTTTTTTCCTGGGCTTTCATTTCAGTTCCATTGGTCTGTGTGTCTGCTTTTGTTTCGATACTACACTTTTTATTATAATGCTTTGTAGTATCGTTTGGAGTCTGGGAGTGTAATACCTCTATTCTTCCCACTTCTAGTCAGGAGAGCTTTCGCTATTTGGATTTATTTGGGGTTCTATATGAATTTCATCAATATTTGTTCCATTTCTTTGAATAATGTCATTGAGATTTTTATTGGAATTGCATTGAACCTGTAAATTGCTTTTGTAGAGTGGCCACTTCGATGTCATCTCCTATTTATTTTGAAAGCATTTTGTAGTTTTCCTTGTAAAGGTCTTCACCTCCTTTGTTAGGTTTATTCCCAGGTATTTAATTTTGGGGGGCACAATTGTAGATGAGATGATTTTCTTAATTTCTTCCTTTTGAGATTGATTGATTGCATATAGGAAGGCTACCGATTTTTCGGTGTTGATTCTGTAACCTGCTACTTTACTAAACTGGTTTATTGTTTTAATTATTTTTCTCTGGCATTTTTAGAATTTTATATATATATTATTATATCATTTGCATATAGTGACAGTTTCATTTCTTCTTTCACTATTTGGACTCCTTTTATTTCTTTCTCTTGCCTAATTGCTATAGCTAGGACTTCTAGTATTACACTGAAAAGCAGTGGTGAGACATCTTTGTCTTGTTCCAGATCTTAATGGGAAGGCTTTCAATTTTTCACCGTTGAGAATGATATTAGCTGTGGGTTTGTCACATATGGCTTTTATTATGTTAAGATCTGTCCCTTTTAACCTGAGTTTTTTGAGGGACTTCATCATAAATGCATGTTCAACTTTATCAAAAGCTTTCTCTGCATCTATTGCTATGATCATATGGTTTTTCTTTTTGTTGGTGTGGTGAAGTACATTAATTGATTTTTGGATGTTGAACATCCTTGTGTCCCTGGGATATATCCCACTTGGTCATGATGTATAATCCTTTTGATGAATTTTTGGTTTCAATTTGCTAAGATTTTTTTGAGGACTTTTGTGTCTATGTGCATTAGGGAGATTGGTCTGTAGTTTTCTATTTTTGTGTTGTCTTTATTTGATTTTGGTGTTAGTGTAATGTTGGCCTCGTAAAATAAATTTGGTAGTTTTCTTGCTTTCCTGATTTTTTGTTTTCTTGCTTTCCTGATTTTTTTCCTGATTTTTTGCTTTCCTGATTAATTCATCTTTGTATATTTGGTAGAACTTGTTTGTGAAATCATCTGATCCTGGGCTTTTGTGTTTTGGGAGGGCTTTCATTACTATTTCACTGCTTGTAATTGTTGTTTTTGTTTTTTAAGTTTTCAGAGTCTTCTTTGTTCAGCTTTGGATGATTGTATAGTTCTAAGAATTTGTCCAGCCCATCTACATTGCAGAACTTGTTTGTATATGAATGTTCAGGGTAAGCTCTAATTATCCTCTGGATTTCTACTGTGTCTGTTGTAATTTCTCCTCTTTCATTTACAATCCTACTTATTCAGGTTTTCTTCTTTTTTCTCTTTTGCACCTTACTAGGGGTTTGTCTGTTTTAGTAATTATTATTGAAGAACCAGCTTTTAGTTTTATTGATCTTTTGGATTATATATTTTATTTTTATTGCATTTATTTCAGTTTGAATTTTTATTATTTCATTTTTTTCTGCTGGCTTTTGGATTTGTTTGTTGTTCTTTCTCTAGTTCCCCAAGATGGAAGGTTAGGTTGTTTCTTCAGATTATTTCTTTTAATTAATTAATTTAAATTTTATTTTTATATTCAGATTTTTTTCTTGTTTCTTGATATGGGCCTATAATGCTATGTACTTTCCTTTAATACTAATTTTGCTGAAGCCAATGATTCTGGAATGTTGTGTTGTCTTTGTCATTTGTCTCAAGGTAATTTTTAATTTCTTCTTTGATTTCCTCATTAACCCAATGGTCTCTCAGTAACACATTGTTTAGTCTCCATGTAGGAGGCAATCTCCTTGTTTTCTTTCATAGTTTATTTCTATTTTGATGTTTTTATCATCTGAGAAGAGACTTGGTATGATTTCAGTCTTCATGTATTTGTTGATGTTTGTGTTGTGACCAAGTATGTGGTCGATCTTGGAGAATGATCCATAGGTACTTGAGAAAAATGTGTATTTTGGGCGGGGGGCAGTGTCTTGTAAATGTTTATTAGTTCCGTCTGGTCTATAACTTCATTTAGGGCTATTGTGTCCTCGTTTATTTTCTGTTATTGCTCTGGCCCTTGGTGAGAGTGCTGTATTCAAGTTTCCTGCTACATATGTATTTTCTCCAATGTTTGTATCCAGTAATTGTCTAATGTATTTTGGTGCTCCATCATTTGGTGAGTCTATACTGATGAATGTTATGTCTTTCTGGTATATTGTCCCCTTGATCACTATATAATGTCCTTTGCTGTTGCTTGCCACCTTTTTTAGTTTGAAGTCTGTTTTATCTGCTATAAGTATGGTCACCTCTGACTTCTTTTGGGGGCATTTGTTTGTAGAACTGTTTTCTGAACCTTTACTTTCAATCTATGTTTATCTTTAGAGCTCAGGTGTGTTTTCTGGAGACAGTAGAAGTCTGGGTTTTGTTCTTTAGTCCAGCATGCTACTGTGTCTGTCTATTGGTGAGCTTACTCCATTAACACTTAAGGTGATTAGTGATACATGGAAGTCTATTATTGCCATTTTGGTGATCATTTGTGGTTCTATTCACTACCTTGTTCAGTGCTTCCTGTTCTTGTAACATTTCTTTGAGTGGAGGCTTAATTGTACCACATTTCGAAAGATTGTGTTTGTATAAGAAGGTTCTTATTTTTCCCTCAAAAAAAGAAGAGATTTGCAGGATATTCTTGGCTAAAATCTGTTGCCTTGGAGTGTTTTTGAATATGTTGCTCCATTCTCTCTTGTCTTTAGTGTTTATTCAAAGAAGTCTGCTTGTTGGTTTTCCTTTACATAATATTATATTAAATTATGTTAGGTTAGGTTAGGTTATGTAATGTTATGTTAGGTTAGGTTATATTTTCCTTTTCCCTTATCAGTTTAATTATTTCTACTTTGTCTTGTACTCTTGGAATCTTTCCTATTATGTGTCTTGCTGTAGTTTTCTTTCCATTATGGTACTTTGGGTTCTTCTAGCTTTCTGTATGTCTATTTTTCTTTCCTTTTTCAGATTTGGGAAGTTCTTTTCCATTATTTCCTTGAATAGTTTTAGTCCCTTCATCTCTTTCTTCTCCTTCTGGGATTCCTATGATTCTTATATTTCTTTTTCTCATGGTGTCAAATAATTCATGGAGTATTTCTTCATTCTTTTTCCTTCTTAGGTCTTTTTATATCATTCAATAGTACTGATTCATTCTCCCATTTCACCTGTTCTATTTTTTGTGGATCTTCCCAGAATTTTTTTAGCTCTTCCATTGATCTTTTTACCTCCTCACTTCTTTCACTTTCCCATTTTATATTCAACCTCATTCTTCTGTTCATTGATTATGTTTTTCATAGCATTCTGTTCCTTTTCTGCTTTAGTTTAGTTTAGTTCTTTTTTTTTTTTTTAAATTAAGATGATTCTGAATTCTTCATGAGGTAGAGGAATTCTTACCTATCAGTGTTGGGTTCTGGTATCTGATTTTCTTTCTGTGGTGTATAGTTCCCAGGAAGGCTTGCTCGACCACTTGTGTATTTCTTTTTCTTCACTGTTTGCTTTCACGTTTGTTCTTGGGGTAGGGCCATGTGGCCACTGGTGCCCACTGACATGACCTCTGTGTGCTTTTACCAGGGTGCATATGCATCTGGCTGGGGCTCGGGCCTCTCTGGGTGGCAGATGGGTGCCAATGTTCCTGCTGCTCTGCCTTCAGGTCCCACCTACTGGGCCTCTTCTGATGGCCAGTGGGTGGGTCTATACGCTGCCTGCGATGCTGGTGCAGTGGGTGGATTTGGGGTGGGATTAGGTGGTATCTGTTGACCAGACTGCTGCTGCTGGAGGGTGAGATGTCCCGGACTCTCACTTGGGTGTGGGCAGATCTGCACACAGTCTGGGTCTCTGTGGCAGCTGGGCAGGGGGATCCTGTGGCTTCCTCTGACCAGACCACTTGGGGTATCCAGAGGCCCTTGCTGTAGGGCCCAGCACTGCGAGTCTCCAGCAGTGGGCCTGTCTGCTGATGGGTGCACTTCCTGGTGTAGCTGGGGAAGCTGAGAGTCCCTGGTGCAGGGCAAAACAACTGTGAGGTTCGGGTTTTGGCCTGTTCCTCTTGGAAGGGTGGGCTGGTTGAGTGGTATGACTGGTGCTTGGTCTTTCAAGATGGAGGCTCAGTGCTCAATAGGCACTGGTGCCTGGAATTTTTCCCGTTTGCTAGGTGGTGCCAGAGGGTTGATGGGATGCGCCTCCCAGCAGGTGTTTATTCCTTAGTTGAGTCGCAGGAAAAAGAAGGAAAAATTAAGTTCTGACCACTCCTGGGTTGCTCACCTGTGGGTATCTGAGGGTTCTAGCTGTAGTAGGGTGGGATATTGAGGGTTCCTTGCTGCTACCCAGTCCAGACTTTAAGATATGGGCTGGCTTGGTGGGCGGGGCTTTCCATTCGGCCAGTACCTGTGGAGAATGGGGTCCTCCATTTTTTGCCCCCTTTTTGGTTCTTGGGTATCCTGGGTAATTGCTGCTGTCATATTGCTGGTTCAATGTGTATGTTTGCTGAAGACTCACTATCAGTTCTTTTTTCAGTTATTTTTAAGAGACAGGTTAATCTCAGCCTCTCTATTCTGCCACATGGTTAACATCATTCTCCCAAACCTAATAAATTTAAAAGACATAAAGAATATAAAGTATGTTCAATCACAGGGCAGGAAATTCAATAACTAGAAGAAATATGGGAAACTCATCAATATGTTAAAAATGTACTTTACATAACCAAAAGATCAAAAAAGATATCAAAAGGGAAATTAGAAAATACTTTGAGAATAATGAAAATTAAGAAACAGCACGAGGAAATTTATTGGCTGTCACTACAATGGGGCTTAGAGGAAAGTTTATACTTGTGACTACATTAATAAAGAAAATTCTCTAATCAATTACCAAAGGTCCTCTTTAAACCAAAATAAAAAGAGGAAAAAGCTAAACCCAAACCAAGCAAAGGAAGGAAAAAAATTGATTAGGGTGCTAGGTAAGCAAATAGAGAAAAGAGAAACAAAACACTAAAATAATTAAGTCAAATGTGTTACTTTGAAAGTTCAATGAAACTGACATATTTAAGTAGACACATTAAAAAAGGAAAGAAAAAGACTCTAATTTCTCAAATCTGTATTGAAAGAGGGACTCTACGTGACCATACAAAATAGAGAATTATAAGAGAAATTTGTGAAAAATTATATGCCAAGAATTAGAGAATTTAGATAAAAAGGCAGGTTCATAGAAAATTATGAACTACTAAGAGAAGTCAAGTTAAAATAGGCAATCTGAACACACCTATAATAACTTATAGGATTGACAAGTTATTAAAAACAATCCACATATAAAGCTCTGGCCCAAATGTCCAACTGGTGACCAAATGGTTAAAAAATAAAAAGTAATTCTTTACAAATATTTCCAAAGAGTAGAGGAGGTAACACTACCCAATTCATCATATGAGGTCAATATTATTCAGATACCAGAATAGACCCAGTTATCTTAAGAAATGAAAAACTGCAGGCTGATATCTCTTTGGATATAAGCTCAAGAAATATTCAACAAAACATAGCAAATCCAAACTAGCAATGTATAAAAAGAATTATGCAGAGAGCCTCCCTGGTATCGCAAGGGGTTAAGATGCAACCTATGAAGCGACCCTCAGTCACTGCAGCACAAGTTCGATCCCCGGCCAGGGAGATACCCACATGGCACAGCCAACCTCTCCTGACTCACCCATTGCTCCCCTCAGCAGTGTATTTCAGTCAATCTGCCTGTTCTGTTCCCCACTCTGTCTCTGGTCAATTCTCTGACCCCCCACACCTCTGGCCTGTACCCCAGCTTTTGTATATATAAACAAATAAACCTTATTTTTTAAAAAAAGAATTATGCAGAATAAGTAGAATTTATTCCAGTAAATCATGCTTGAGTTAACATTCAACTCAATTACTCTAGTACACCAAACTAATATAATAAAAACAAAAACCTCAAGCTTATCTCAGAATGTATTGTAAAGGATTTGACAAGAAGAGCCTGGCAAGTTGGCAGCAGAGTGAAGATACCCGGCTCACCTCCTCCTTATATTCACACTAAATTACTGCAGAACAAAATCATATCCCCTGGAAGATAAACTGAAATCTGCAGCATCGAACAGGAGCTAAAATGTGTGTGCAGTGATACAGGGGATACAGTTCATGAGATGTGGGTGCAGCTGTTGTACAGAGACCCTCTAGAGGGACTTAACCACACTGGAGACTTTTGAGATCCAGCTCTGTGGACTTTGGAGGGGGTGCACAGAGTTGGCCTCCAGGACAGGGATGTACTGTTGGAGAACCAGAGTGATGACTGATGACACTGATGCTCCCAATAAAGAACAGCTGGATCCCAAACTGGGGGGCTCACCTGTGATGGGATCACCTGTCTCTCTTACTAGAGGCTGTTATTTCTAGTGAGAGGTTGTGATCATCTAACCAACTACCATCACTGAATCCCCTTACTCCCCCTACCCTCCCATTTTCCTCCCTTCCATGCCCCTGTTAAGGGGAAAGGATGTCCTGCACAAACTTCATACAGGCTTTGCAGATGCCACCCCCAATCCATCAAGACACTGGGAACTACAAATCCCATGATCCCCAAAGGCAGATTGCAAGGACCTAACGACGGAGTCAAGCAGCCATTTTCTCTGTTTGTAAATAAAAACCAGCCATGTTAGTGGGGTCTGGGGCACTTCGCTTGTGCTCTTGGACAGGCAGATTTGGTCTCAGTGGGTCATTTGGGATTCCAGGTCAGAGGAATGGGTAGGATGCATTTAAGAATTTATCTCCCTCTTTTCTCCCTGAGTTGTACATTTCCTCATTTCCCCTTCCCTTGTAAATAAACCTTTGATTAACTTTTTGTGTGTGCCTGCAGTGTAAGTCCCCTTTAAGCACACGGGTGAGGACCCACAGTTAGGCAACCCGTTTTATATCGGGATTGCCCTCTAACATCTTGGCGCCCAGTGTGGTTTCCACATTACACCCGTAGTAGACCAGCCCAAAGTAACTCCTTGCTTTGGTCACCTTAAGTGCACGAGGTCTGCAGGACACTGGTAAAAGTCTTTGTCCCAGGTCTTCAACGGTTTTTTTTTTTTTTCCTTGGATAAAGCTCTGTCTGGTCTTTCAACCATGAGCTTAAGCAATCTCATCCCTAGCTTAAATTCTTTGTTTTTTTCTGGCCTTGACTTTAAATAGTCTTTTTCCATTAAACATCACAACCAAACAAATAATTTGGTGAAACCAGGGCTGTGGCACATGATTTTTCTTTCATATTCTTACCTGAGTGGCTTGCAAGCCATCCTTTTCAATCTGTGCTTCTGGGTGTTTTTCTGGTAGTGGGTGTGAGCACCATTGGCTACATTGCTGCTTCTCTGAGAACTAGCTGCTCCACTCCACCTATTGATACCATAAAGCAACAAATTCAGGCTCTCAATTTAGCTGTGCAGAGTATGAGGGAGGAAAACCCTGAAGTTCTTACAAGTGTGCAGGAGGGACTCCCTGGTGCCTCAGTGGGTTGAGTGCTGCACTGTTAAGCTGTCCGTGGCCTCTGCAGTGCGGGTTTGATCCTAGCCCACCCTCGAGAATCCCATATGGTGCAGCAGGCCTCTCCTGTCACGCCCGCTGCTCCCCTCAGCAGTGTATTTCTGTAGTCTGCCTGTTCTGCTCCCTGCTCTGTCTCTGGTGAATCCTCTCACCCTTCCGTGCCTGTGGCCTATACCCCAGCTCTTGTATACAAATAAATAAATCTTAAAAAGATACAAGCTGCCCCCCAAAAATTGGATGTGGGGGAGGCTAAGCTGCAGAGAAGGAATAAAATAGGACTGCAAGAGGGCAGAATTAAAAGAGGAGGATTATCATTTGTTGCATTCCTTAAACACACCAGGATAGAATCCTCAGTGTAGCAATGTTCCCCCTGTGCAGACTCCTGAGGCTTCACAGTTCCCACTGCTCTCCCGGGAAGAAACAAAAATGGTGTCTCCTCCCCACACTAGAAGCGGCACCCACTTTGGTAAGAAGGGTCACCGTGAGGTAGGACAGTTTCCTTTCCAACAGATGCTGATGGGTGGCTTGAATGAACATGGGTGACCTGCTGGGTACTTTTGGTGGCACCATCCCTTTAGCACTGTGGACCTCCTAAATTGGAGGAGCTCTGTCCCCTCATACTGGCAGGCTCCTAAGAGGATGGCAAACTTGTTTGCCTCTATCTTCCTCTCTCACCACCCTAACTGGGCAGATATACAGTCCATGCTCCAAACTTTGCTGACTCTGGATGAGCAGAGAATGGTTTTCAGGAAAGCCAAGGAGGAGACTGACCATCTCCACCAACAGGACAGAGAATCCCCAGAGCCAGAGATGGTTGTCCCAGTGGTAGATCCCAAATGGGACCCCAACAATGGGGGAATGGTGATGTTAGAACTGTATAAAAAATGTTTATTGGTAGGACTGCAGCAGGGAATCCCCAAACAAAAAAAATTTAACAAAATATTACAACTTGAACAGTGCACTAATGAGAATCCATCAGAGTTCCTTGAAGGAATTATTCAGACGTACACCAACCACACGGATATAAACCCAGATGCTCCAGAAAATGCTCGTCTGATCACTGTGGTGTTCATTACACATAGTGCCCCAGACATAAGGAAAAAGTTAGCAAAGGTGGACAGCATCTCAGAGATGAGTCCGTCCCAGGTAGTAGATTTAGCATTTCGAGTTTACAATAATAGAGAGGACAGGAGACCGAAACCCGCAACAGTTTTCGTACAAAGAGAGCACAGGACAGGGTTTCAGGGAAACAGTCAGGACTGAGAAGTGAAGCCAGGAGAAATGAACCCCTAGGGAGAAATCGGTGTGCTCACTGCAGGGAACAGGGACATTGGAAGTGCAGTTGTCCCAGATTACAGGAGAGCAGGAGACAAAATAATGACAGAAGACAGGACAGAAGACTGAGGACACCACGACATGATGATTCATGCAGGGGTTACAGGAGGGAAGATAGATGGAGCACATGGAACCTGGAACCAAGGAGAGAGGAAAGGAGGCAAATGGTAGCCCAGAGTAGAGGCTCAGGTGATGATAGGAGGGAATACCATCCAAATATCAGGAATCAAGAGCCCAGTACAGAGGAAAGGAGACAAATGATAGTACATGGAGAAGGTTCAGATGAAGAATAGGGGGGTCCAGGGGCCCCACTAGACCTAAAATAGCCCAGAAGGAAACTGACCCAGAGATGAAATCCCATTGGTCTTGTGAACCTATCGAGGACCTGAGATACTTATTTAAGAAAAAGACAAAAACTTGAATGTTACTGACTTCTTTTCCAGTTACTGTTGCAGGATACCCAAGGACTCACTTTTCTGAAGAAACCCTGAGATGACTAACATGCTCTAACCAATCTTTTCTTTCCAAGTTGAGGAGACGTGAAATAACATCTAGAATCACGCATATGCTGGCAGTATTGTTTTCACACAGAAAGGCTTTCGATCTTGATTTTGGTATTTCCTTTTAACTTCATTTTGGCCTATGAGTGAAACTGCAGTTGTATAAGATCTCCCATACGTGATAAATGGTAACTAAAGAGCTCTTTGTGTCTATATCTTGTATGTCTGGATGTCCTTTCCTTGTGTCCTTGTCTGGGCCTCTAGTGACTGACAAATTGGTATACATGGTGCCTATAGACATTGAAAGAAAAACTAAAGGTGGTGGTTTAATTGTCAACATTGTATTATTGAACTGAGCTGATGCCTTCATAGAGATTGAATATTGTTGTTTCTGCTGTTTTGTGATATTTATGGCAAAGCTTCCCAGAAATCTAAATTCAAGTAAAAAATTTGGTAACCTGTCATTTGGGTGATAGAAGGAAATCTTGTGGAACCTCAGTAGAGCTCCTGAGACACTCCACAGTTTCTCCCTTTCCTCCTGGGAAAGGCATTAGATGAATTTGTCCTATTTGGCTTACCTAGTAAAGTAACAGTAGAAGGGAAGCATTGTCACTTGGGAAAACGGGTAACACTTTGGCATGTACAGAAATGTTCACATTTGTTTGCTAAATGTGTTTACAACCTCTCAGTATCTGATGTAAATTGTCAATGGTGATTGTTGCCTTGTAATATTGTATAGTACAGAAATTGTTTCTGGAGAAAATAGGGAGAATAGGCCTCAACAGATTCCTATTAATGGAACTGTTGAGAGTAAAATTTCTTACAAAGAACTGAATAGACCTGGAGATACACCTGATTTTTACTAGGTTTTGTTTGACATAATACTGGTAAATTTTTTTTGCATTTTGTTCTGAATCCACAAGTTTTCTTGTTTTGAGTGACCAGGACCTGCAGCAAGGTTGCATTTTTTTTTTTTCCCAGCAAAGCTAACTTGTGTTTGCATTTTCTCTTCCCTTGATACCAACACAGCATGAAAATAGTGGTAATAATCTTTTACTACTTATCTCAGAGTCTGTTTTTGCATAACTTCCATAGGGATTTTGTCTGCTTAAACTAAAAAATTGGACATGAGTGGGGGGGGGGGCTTGCTGCCCCAACCAGCCAAGAAAGGGCCAGCTGGTAAACAAAAGAAAGGGCCTCACACCGTGGGTCTGAAGATTTCCAAGAACCTCACACTGTGGGGCTGAAGATTCCTTGCACCCCACACCATGGGGCCGAAGATCAAACTGTAACCTATAAACTTTCTTTGTTTTTTTGTTCTTGGTCATATAAGAAAAAACTTCTCAGAAAGTACATTGGGCAATAAATTATACATATAGAATACTGTAAGTAAATGGCACAAAGAAATACCTGCTTAAAAATTAAACACTGTACATTTGGCCTGCCTGACAATGGGAAAGAGTTTGTTATACATGAACATGACTGACAAACAACCCAGGATAACAATTATAGTAAGTCCTTCTTTTGCCTTTTTTAGAAGTTTCTTAGGAAAGTTTTTAAATGAAGTTAATTGTGTTAAGAAGTTTCTAGCTAGAAAACCCTGTTAGCCGATAACCAGAAAGCCGCTGGTCTCCGGCTGAAGGCCATGTGAATAGAAGACTCTTTGGATGCTTAGGCTTTAGCTGATAGGAGTGTGCCGATGGCTATCAACTGTCTTAGGTAATTGTCTAGCTGAAATAATGAATTTTAGTGTAAGGTTTAGTTTTTTATCTATTAACCTTGAAGGTTGCCTTCTTGCTGAGAGCACGTAGGAGCCAAAAGTCTATGGGAAAAGAATGCACTGATTGTTTCTGCTTTGCTTCCATGCATATGATGATGTCATCTCACCACTTGCACAAATGAATAAATAAAGACCCGCTGAGACCCTCAGTAGGAGATACTTGCACAAGACATTGTGTGTGTCTGCCTTATTCCTCCACTGCGCCGATGCCATCCCACCCTTCAGGAACCCCTGACACCCAGTTTGCCGAGGCTGGCTCCCAGCACATGAGTTTCATTGTGTGGTTTTGAGTGGAATCTTCCAGGAAGTTGAAACAGAGCTGAACCAAGAAGAGGAGAACCTGTTGCTTTGTCCATAGGCTCCTGAGACCCCCAAGGGAGGTGAGGAAGCTGCCCCCATGGGCAGGACTGGACAACCCAGAAAACAAAAAAAACCCTGGTACTCTCGAGAAGAGGAAGCCCACGTGGAGTCTGATGAGAGCAACTTTGTTCCTGAAGCCTACATCGACTAGATGCCAATGGTTCGCTCTGATCCTATATGGAGTATTCCAATAAAGCCAGCTAAAATTGCTGTTTAGTCATTCTGCCCTGTGATTTTATGCAAAAATAGCTAATAAGGTTTAAAAATAGATTTAGTTTGCAAAGTTTTGCTATGCTGTTGAAACAATTTGGGATCAATGTTGAGAGAACTTGTTTTTGCATAAGTTGAATCAATTTTAATATTTTTTTCCCTGTGATTTGATATCTTTGCTGTTTTGTTTTAGCTAATGCCTCCAGATTTATTTATTTTTGGCTTGGACTGATAAACTATTTTCCAGGAATGGAGGGCTTTTGCTTTCCACAGTGGACAATATCTTGAGAGACTGGTTTACTTTCAAACTGGAACCTGAGAAAAATTTTCATCTGAGGCTGCACCCCAGCATCCATAATTGATCTTCATCACCATGGAAATGGTGGCAAAAAGTGAAAGGGGGAATTGCTAGGGGTAAAGGATGTCCTGTGCAAACTTCATACAGGCTTTGTGGATGCTACCCCCACTCCATCAAGACACTGGGAACTATAAATCCCATGATCCCCAAAGGCAGATTGCAAGGACCTAAGGGCAGAGTTAAGCAGCCATTTTCTCTGTTTGTAAATAAAAACCAGCCATGTTAGTGGGGTTTGGGGCACTCGGCTAGTGCTCTTTACCAAGCAGGTTTGGTCTCAGTGGGTCACTTGGGATTCCAGGTTGGAGGAATGGGTAGGATGCAGCTAAGAATTTATTTTCCTCTTTTCTCCCTGAGTTGTCCATTTCCTCATTTCCCCTTCCCTTGTAAATAAACCTTTGTTAACATTTTCTGTGTGCCTGCAGTGTAAGTCCCCTTTAAGCATGTGGGCGAGGACCCACAGTCAGGCAACCCATTTTATATCTGGTTGCCTTATAACACCCCCCATCTTCCCCATCCTCTCCCACCTTCCCCAGACAGGGTCAAAACACAACTAAATACACCTGCTAACTGGCATTTAACATCAACTGGATTTTTTCTTTTATTTTATATAATTCTTATATCATTTTTCATTTTTGCACAATGTATGCATTTTCATTTTGGTTATATTCCCCATACAATACCCACCCCCCTTATTTTGGCCCTAATCCCTACTCTGGATTTTTAATCCTAGGAGAAAGCTATGCACTGGAAAGCTCAGTTTTTGTCCAGGGCTGAATTAATTTCTCAAACTTAGCATTGAGGTTAAAATAAGGCTGTTTAAGATATTTAGGGCGAGGTGTTGACCTAGAGGAGGGGCTCACTGTGGACCCCTCCCCACAACTCTGGTACCTACAGCACAGGAGGAAGCTTGATCCCTGACACTCACTGAAGCTAATTCTTCAGGCCTCCTGCCATGGGGCTTTCCCCCCTATTATTCCTTGTCAGTAACATTTCCCCAGGAACAAAAACAGGCACAAAGGGGGCAGTCTGCAATTTAGCCCTGGTCCCTGCTATAAACAATATAATGAAGTGACAGAAAAACAAATCACAAACGCTGGAGCAAACAACAACCAAAACCCTGAGAGAATCCTCAATCCAGTAGACTGTGGCATCTGCCTGAATAGGAGTTCAAGTGAACAACAGTTATAACAACACCACTGAACTTAAAAAAAAATGCATGGGCCTCCCCAGTGGCGCAGCGGTTGAGCGCTGTGTTGCGAAGCTGCCCGCGGCCTCTGCAGTGCCGGTTCGATCCCCGGCTGCTCCCCGGCCACTGGAGGAGTGTCACACATGGCGCGCAGACCTCTCCTGCCGCCCGCTGCTCCCCTCAACAGTGTACTTAGGTCCTTCTGCCTGCTCTGCTCCCCGCTCTGGCTCTGGTGAATTCTCTCACACTCCCGCGCTTCTGACTGTACCCAGTGCATGTATAAACAAAACAAACAAACAAACAAATAAATAAATAAAACATGCCTCTATTAAAAAAAAATGCATGATGTAAATCAGGATCAGAATAAAGACTGCAATAACATACTAATGCAGTTTGAACAAGGATCAAAAATGTTAACAACAGAACCTCCCCCAGTGGCTCAGCGGTTGAGCACTGGGCTGCAAAGCTGCCCGCGGCCTTTGCAGCACCGGTTCGATCCCTGGCCCGCCTGCGAGAGTCCCACATGGCGCGACAGACCTCTCCTGCCACGCCCGCTGCTCCCCTCAGCAGTGTATTTCATCAGTCTGCCTGTTCTGTTCCCTGCTCTGTCTCTGGTGAATTCTCTCACCCTCCAGCGCTTCTGATTGTATCCAGTGCTTGTATAAATAAATAAATAAATAAATAAATAAATAAATAAATCTTAAAAAAAATATTAACAACACATTCAAAAATACAGGGCTTCAATAACAGACAAACACAAGTAATGGAGAAAATTAATGAACTCAAAAAGGACAAGGGGTTAAGTCACAGCACTAACACCCCCTTCCCACCATAGTCCTCCAGTGAACCAGGTCACCTGCTCAAAACCAGTTAGCAATTTATCATATCTCTTTCCTGAAAAATATATGTATGTCTGAATCTGTTGTAGAGCAACCCCTATACAAAACGGGGTGCCTGACTGTGGGTGCTCACCCGCACACTTAAAAGGACTTATCAATGCTCTACTGCAGGCACACGTGAAAGGTTAATAAAAGGTACAAAGTTGGTCTCATCAGACTCCACCTGGGCTTTCCTCTTCTCGAGGGTACCAGGGACTTTTCGTTGGCCGGGTTGTCCAGTCCTGTCAATGGAGGCAAGCTTCCTCACCTTCTTTGGAGGTTTCTGGAACCCTACAAACAAAGCAAACAGGTTCTCCTCTTCTTGGTTCAGCTCTTTTTCAACTTTCTGGAAGAACTCCACTCAAAGCCACACAGTCAAACTCACATCCAATTTTTTGTTTAAGCAGACAAAATCCCTATGGAAGTTATGCAAAAACAGACTCTGAGATACGTAGCAAAAATTACTACCGCTATTTGTATGCTGTGTTGGTATCAAGGGGAGAGAAAATGTGACAAGTTAGCTTTGCTGGAAAAAATTGCAACCTTGCTGCAGATCCTGGTTACTCAAAACAAAACAAAATAAAACAAAAACTTTGTGGATTCGGGACAGAATGCATAAAAAATTACCAGTATCATGTCAAAGAAAACTTAGTAAATGTCAGGTGTATTTCCAGGTCTATTCAGTCCTTTGTAGGAAAGTTTTTACTCCCAACAGTTCCATCAACAGGAATCTGTTGAGACCTTTTCTCCCTATATTTCCAGAAACAATTTCTGTAGATATGAAACAATTGAATTACACAATATTACAAGGTGACAATCACCAATGACAATTTACATACATACCAGATACTGAGATTTTTTTTACACACATTTTAGAAAACCACTTTTAACATTTCTGTACATACCAAAGTTTTACCATTTTCCCAAGTGACAATGCTTCCCTTCCAGTTTTACTTCATTAGGTAAAAGCCAAATAGAACAAATTCATCTAATGCCGTCCCAGGAGGAAAGGGAGAAAACTTCGTGGAGTATCTCAGGAGCTCTACTGAGGTTCCACAAAATTTCCTTGCATCAGCCAAATGACAGACAACCAAATTTGTACTTGAATTTAGATTTCTGGGAAGCTTTGCCATAAATATCAGAAAATTAACAGAAACAACAATATTAAATCTCTACGAAGGCACCAGCTTAGTTCAGTAGTGCAATGTTGACAATCAAACCATAACCTTTAGTTCTTCTCATAACTGGAGACTGTCTCTTTTTTTTTTTTTTCTTTTCCAACGTCTATGGGCACCATTTATACCAATTTGCCAACCACTGTAGGCCAAGACAAGGACACAAGGAAAGGACATACAGACATACAACATATGGACACAAAGAGCTCTTTAGTTACTATTTATCACGCGTGGGATATCTCATACAACTGCAGTTTCACTCATTGGCCAAAGTAACAAAAAAAGCAGAGAAAAAAAAAAAACACCTCAAAGTTAAAAAAAAAGCAAAAAGTTAAAAAAAGAAACAACAAAATCAAAATCAAGGTTGAAAACCTTTCTGTGTAAAAAAAAATACTGGCAGCATATGCATGATCCTAGATGTTATTTCACGTCTCCTAAACTTTGAAAGGAAGAAGATTGGTTAGAGCATGTTAGTTTTCTCAGGGTTTCTTCAGAAAAAAGTGAGTCCTTGGGTATCCTGCAACAGTAACTGGAAAAGAAGGCAGTAATATGCAAGTTTTTGTCTGTTTCTTAAACAAATATCTCAAGTCCTCAATGGGTTCACAAGACCAATGGGACTTCGTCTCTGGGTCAGTTCCTCCTGGGGCTTTCTTAACTCTGGAATGATGTACCCAGGGTTTTATGCCTGCAAGTTTCGGAGAAGTATGTGTGCTCAACAAGACATCATAGGGACCAGTCCATTTTTCTGACAGCTGGTTTTGAGCATCCCCGCTCTGCCAAGTCTTCAGTAAGACCTGATCTCCAGGTCTGAAGGGATGCAATGGCTGATCAGGAGGCATAGAGATCCTCGAGGTTGCAAAGTTATGAATTACTGCCAGAACCTCCTGGATGTGTTTCACATATTGTGTGATCCAGCAATCTTGTGCTATGCCCAGACTGGCTTTCAGAACTGAGGCCTGAAAGGGTCTTCCAAACACAATCTCAAAGGGGCTTAATTGTAGCCCAATTCTAGATGCCACTCTTATGCGGAGGAGGGCAAGGGATAGTACCTGGTCCCAACGAAGTTGTGTTTCTTGGCACAGTTTTGCCAAGGTTTTCTTCAAGGTGTGGTTCATCTTTTCTGTTTGCCCGGAAGACTGCGGTCTTCATGCAGTGTGCAATTTCCGGTTAATCTGTAACGCACTGCTTACTGCATGAGTGACGTCAGAGACAAAAGCCGGCCCATTATCACCCTGGATAGAGTCCGGCAACCCAAAGCGAGGGATTATCTCTTTCAGCAGCTGTTTTGCAACTTCGGAAGCTTTTTCCATCTTTGTGGGAAATGCACATCCTGAGAACGTGTCCACAAAAACCAAGAGGTATTTGAAGTTGCCTGTTGTTCTAGGCATTTGTGTGAAGTCCATCTGCCAGTCCTCAAAAGGACACTTGCCCCGATATTGAACCCCAATGGCTTTAGGGTGGGAGTCAGTCTTGGGGTTATTCCTGGCACATAATTCACAACCTCGGGTGATCCGTTGTGCTATTTTGTGTAAATACGGGCCCTTCACATATGGGCGCACTGTTTCTAATAAGGCATCTCTCCCATAGTGAGATCCTTCATGAAGATGTTTTAGCACCGGATATATCAGGGCCTCCGGGAGGAGTATCATCCCATGGGAGTTTACTCTCCAAGTGGAGCTGGGGTCAAACTCAGTAAATCCCCATGCATGAGCTCTCTCCTCATCCCACTCGGTGTATTCAGGAGCATACTGAGTCAGGTCCACAAGAGGGATGAGTGCACCCTGGAGGGCAGAACGGGCAGAACAGCCAGCGGCCTTAGCCACCCGATAGGCTGCCCTATTGCCCTTTGCCATGTCAGACCCACCCTTTTGGTGGCCAGAACACTGCATCACAGCAACAGCTGATGGTAAAGCTACTGCCTTTAACAGGGCCAGGATTTCTAATGGGTGTTTGACGTCCTTGTTACTGGCAGTAAGAAGTCCCCGCTCCTTCCAAATGGCCCCATGCATGTGGAGAATCATAAAAGAGTACTTAGAGTCAGTAAATATATTGATTCTTTTACCTTTCAAGAGTTCCAATGCACGGGTCAGGGCTATTAATTCAGCTTTTTGTGCTGATGTACCTGCCGGAAGGGCCTTGGCTTCCACGGTGTTCTGGAGCGTCACCACTGCGTATCCCGCACATCGATGGCCTTGGTCCATGAAGCTGCTGCCATCTGTAAATAGCTCCCACTCTGGATCTGGCAGAGGCTGGTCAGTCAGATCTGGTCGGCTGGCATACACTGTGTCTATGGTTTCTAAACAGTTGTGGATTAAAGTGTCATTCTCAGGTCCATCTGCATTGCTTGGAAGCAGTGTGGCAGGATTCAGGGAATTAGAAACCTGCAGCTTAACATGAGGATTGTCCAACAGAGCTGCTTGATATTTTCCCATTCGCCTGGCAGTCAACCAAAGTCCACCCTTCTGCTCCAGCAATGTCAAGACCTGATGTGGCACACACACAGTGATGGGCTGACCCAATGTAAACTTCTCCGCCTCGTGTAGGAGGTCACAAGTGGCAGCTACAGCACGCAAACATGGAGGCCATCCCTTAGTGGTGTGGTCCAATTGTTTGGACAGATATGCAACGGGCTGCATTTCTGGCCCCAACAATTGGATTAGTACTCCTAGGCCAACACCCTGTCTCTCATGTACATGAAGTTTGAATGGCTTCCTAAGATCTGGAAGCCCTAATGGTGGTGCTGAGATCAACTTTACTTTTATTTCATCAAAGGCCTTTTGACATTCTGGGGTCCAAGACAAAGGTTCAGAGTCTAGGCCTTTGAGAGCTTCATATAAGGGTTTTGCTATTAATCCAAAGTTAGGAATCCAAATCCTGCAAAACCCAGACATACCCAAAAAATCCGCGCAACTGTCGCCGGTTGCTGGGGACTTTAAGGGCTGAAATTACTTGTTTCCTTTCCATCATCAAGCTCTGTCTGCCTTTCTCAATTTCAAACCCCAAATACGTCACCGTTTGTTTACAGATCTGTGCCTTTTGAGGTGACACCTTATAGCCACATTCTGCCAGATGGTTCAGTACCACTATGGTATTTTCCAGACAAGATTTGTAGTCTGGACTTGCAATCAATAAATCATCTATGTATTGCAACAAGATGCCCTGGTTTAATTGAACCTTCCTGAGATCCCTGGCCAGTATTTCCCCAAAAATAGTTGGGGAGTTCTTAAACCCCTGTGGAAGCACAGTCCAGCATTACTGGAGAGTGCTCTTGGACTTAGGGTCTTGCCACTTGAAGGCAAAAAGCAGTTGATCCTGGACATCTATTGGGATACAGAAAAAGGCATCCTTCAGGTCTAATACCGAAAACCACCCAAAGTCACCAGGTATGGCAGTTAATAAGGTGTAGGGATTAGGCACGGTGGGATGTAAATCCCGAACAATGTCATTAATGGCCCTTAAATCTTGGACAAAACGGTACTCGCCTGTAAGGGGTTTCTTCACTGGCAGAATCGGAGTGTTATACGGTGAGCCACAGGGCCGAATGAGTCCAGATTGAAGGAACCTTTTCAATACTGGCTCAATTCCCCTCAAGGCCTCCTCCTTTAAGGGGTATTGCTTCCTCCTCGGGGTTCTGCTCCCCTCTATCACTTCTTTCTTTACAGGCTCTGCATTTTTCACACGTCCTGGGGTTCCATCAGCCCATACCCATTTACTTACTCTTTCAACAATTTCTGGAGGTAAAATTTCACCTTTCGGTGGAACATCTTGAATAAGTAACATCTGGAACTGCAGAGCATGCTCTGGAGGCACCTGTAGGTGAAGCCTCTGATGTTTTGGTGAGAATATAATTCATGCGTTGAGCTTACTAAAGGTTGCGACCAAGTAGAGGGATTGGACACTCTTCCATGTATAGGAAGCTATGGTGGAGCTGTGTGGTGCCCAGCCAGCACTCCAAAGGTTGTAGGAAGGCTTTTTGTTGTGGCCTTCCCGTAATCCCAGTGACTGCTACAGTCTCTTTGCTCATTTTAGTTAATTTTGAATTCAAAACTGAGTATGTCGCTCCAGTGCCCACCAAGAAATCAATGAGACGATCCCCCACAGCGAGTGTTACCCGGGGCTTTGAGGGGGTTATTCTAATGGGCTTCTCTAGATCTAGTGGAGCCCCCGGGCACCCCTATTCTGCATCTGAACCTTCTCCATGAACTATCATTTGTCTCCTTTCCTCTGCACTGGGCTCTAGATTCCTTCTACTCTGTCTCTATTCCCTCCTATCTTCACCTGAGGCTCTACCCTGTGCTGTCATTTGTCTCCTTTCCTCTGTGCTGGGCTCTCGATTCCTTCTCTGCCTGTATTCCCTGTCATCATCTGAGCCTCTACTCTGTGCTAACATTTGTCTTCTTTCCTCTCTCCTTGGTTCCTGGTTCTGTGTACTCCTCCTATATTCCCTCCTGTAACCCCTACGTGAATCATCATATCGTGGTGTTCTCTGTCTTCTATCCTGCCTTCTATAATTATTGCGTCTGCTGCTTCCCTGTAATCTGGGACAACTGTACTTCCAATGTCCCTCTTCCCTACAGAAAGCACACTGATTTCTTCCTAGGGGTTCAGTCTCTGTCCATTACTGTTTCCCTGAAACCCTGTTCTGTGCTCTCTTTGTAAGAAAACAGTCGCAGGTTTCGGTCTCCTGTCCTCTCTATTATTATAAACCCTAAATGCCAAGTCCACTACCTGGGACGGACTCATCTCTGTGACACCGTCCACCTTAGCTAACTTTTTCTTTATGTCTGGGGCACTATGGGTAATGAAAGCCATAGTGATCAGACAAGCATTTTCTGGGGCATCTGGGTTTATATCCGTGTGGTTAGTGTATGTTTGAATAATCCTCTCAAGGAACTCTGACAGATCCTCATTAGCTCCTTGCTCGAGTTGCAATATTTTGTTAAAGTTTTTTTGTTTGGGGATCCCCTGCTGCAGTCCTACCAATAAACATTTTTTATACAGATCCAACATTGCCGTTCCTCCATTGTTAGGGTCCCATCCAGGATATTTCTCTGGGACAACAACCTCTGGCTCTGGGGATTGTCTATCCTGTTGGTGGAGACGGTCAGCCTCCTCCCTGGCTTTCCTGAATACCATCCTCTGCTCATCCAGAGTTAATAAAGTATGGAGCATGGACTGTATATCTGCCCAGTTAGGGCCGTGGGAGACGAAGATAGAGGCAAACAAGTTCGCCATCCTCTTAGGAGCCTGCCGGTACGAGGGAACAGAGCTCCTCCAATTTAGGAGGTCCGCAGTACTGAAAGGATGGTGCGACCAAAAGTACCCAGCAGGTCTCCCATGTTCATTCAAGCCACCCGTTGGCATCTGGCGAAGGGGAAACTGTCCTGCCTCAGAGTGATCCTTCCTGCCAAAATGGGTGCCAAGTCTAGTGTGGGGAGGAGACGCCATTTTAGTTTCCTCCCCTGAGGACAGTGGAGGCTGTGAAGCCTCAGGAGTCTGCACGGGAGGGGCCTTGTCACATGGAAGAGGATTTTGTCCTGATGTATTTAAAGTATTTAAAATATGATGCTCTTCCTCTTCTAACTCTGCCCGCTGGCAGTCCTCATGGAAAGAGGAAGGTCTATCCTTTCTCTGTGCCATCAGCCGAGCCTCCACCATATCCAATTTATGGAGGGCGACCTCTATCTGGTCCTGCATATTTTTAAAAGCTTGATCTTGTTTGCTTTTATAAACTGACTCAAGGATGTTACGGTTCTCATCCCCCATGCACTTAATAGTTAAATCAAAGGCCTGATTTTGCTGTTGTATGGCCACATTAAAAGCCTGAATTTGTTGTTGCATGGCTAAGTTAAGAGCCTGAATGTGTTGTTGCACATTCTCAGTATGTGAAGTAGAACATCTACCTCTCACAGAAACAAGAATGTAGCAAATGGCGCTTACACATATTACCAAAAAAACACCCAGAAGCACAGACTGTAAAGGGATGGCTTGTAAACCACCCATGTATGTACACAATAGTAAAATCACGTGCCATACACCAGGCTTCATCAAATTATTTACATTAATGAAACTGGTGGTGATATTTAATGGAAGAAGGCTACTTAAATTCAAGGCCGTAAGGAAACTGAAAAAACTCAGGCTAGGGATGAAACTGTATAGGCTCATGGTTGAGGCCATATTTGAGTCAAAAATGCACCCACAAGGGCTGTACGCACAGGGTAAAAAACAGACTTTTCAGGACTTGAGACAAATATTATACTGCTAGTCCTGCAGAACTAGTGCGCTTATGGTGACCAACGCAAGGAATGTTACTTTGGGCTGGTCAACCATGGGTATAACTTGGAAACCACGCTGGGCGCCAAACTGTTGTAGAGCAACCCTTATACAAAACGGGGTGCCTGACTGTGGGTCCTCACCCATGCACTTAAAAGGACTTATCAATGCTCTACTGCAGGCACATGCGAAAGATTAATAAAAGGTTTATTTACAAGGGAAGGGGAAATGAGGAAATGTACAGCTCAGGGAGAAAAGTGGGAGACAAAAGTTTTAAATGCATCCTACCCGATCAGCCGATCAGGAATCCCAAAATGGTGCTCTGTGAGCTGGCCGCAAGCCAGGAGCCGTGAAGCAGGGAGGCGAGCGATAGCGAGCGCCCCCAAGGCCCAGGCTGCCCAACTCCACCCTCAGGTCCCAGCCACCCTCCCTTTGGTGGTGATGGGATTTGTCTTTCCCAATGTCTTGATGGCTTTAGTCTGGAGTGGGGGTGGGGTCCACAAAGCCTGTATGGGATTAACTTAGGACATCCTTTCCCTCTAACAAATCTAGCCACTAGTGTATACTATTGAATAAGTACTAGGGGGAAAGGATGTCCTGAGCAAATGCCATACAGGTTTTGTGGACTCCACCCCCACTCCAGACCAAAGCCATCAAGACATTGGGAATGACAAATCCCGTCATCACCAAAGGGAGGGTTGCTGGGAACTGAGGGTGGAGTTAAGCAGCCAGAGGGCTCTCTTGACCTCACGGCTCTTTGCCCTTTGCCAGCTCTCAGTGTGCCTTTGGGATTCCAGGTCAGCGGAACTGGTAGGATGCATTCACAAATTTATCTCCCTCTTTTCTCACTGAGTTATTCATTTCTTCATTTCCCCCTTCTTTTGTAAATAAACCTTTTATTAACCATTTGCGTGTGCCTGCTGTTGAGTATTCCTAAGTCCCTTTCAAGCGCACAGGTGAGGACCCACAGTCAGGCAAAATGTTTCGTATCAGGGTTGCCTGTAACACAAGTACAAGAGTTTATTCACAGAGTAGGGGAAAAGACTTACAAATCAAATCATGTATCTGATAAAGGAATTGTATTTATAATTTATATTATAAATGAAGACTTACAACTCAACAGTAAGAAATGATCCAATGCAAAAATGGACAAAATACTTCACCAATGAAAAGATACAGATGTCAAATAACTATGATGTTTGATATCACAAGTTATTAGGGAAAGACAGACTAAAAACAACAGTGATACTCTCACAGGGTGATGCCCAGGAAAGGGTGAGGTTCCAGGTTCCCTGCCCCACCCAAAAGAGGGTGGGGCTGAGCGGGGAGGAGAAGCTGCAGAGGAGACTGGAGAAGGAAGGAAGCAGGATGGAGCCAGAAGGAGACCCGGAGGAAGCACATGGAGCCGAGAGACACATGCGATGAAACTGCGCTTGTCTTTTGGTCGTGGACTGGGTGACACCGATGTGGGTGAGAGACCTATGGGGAGGCGACAGTGGCAGCTTTTACCTTGATTTTGATTTTGCTCTTTTCCTTCCAGATTTCTCTGGTTGTTTCTGATGCTTTTCTGTGGGTCCCGGCCAGAGGGTGCTTTGGACTTGTGGCCTTGGGGCCTTACTCTGGGCCAATCCTGCTTGAGTGGACTTTTACCCACAAGGGGACAGGTAACTTTGGGTGCGTGATTTAGAAACTATATTCTTTGACTTTCCTGTATTGTTTACTAATTGTATTAAAGTTCCTTTTCATTAAAGTCTTAAATGTTTTGTGTTGATGTAGTGGGTGGCAGAACCTATTTAGAGCAGGCAGCTTTTGGGGTTTCTGGGGTGCCCCTCTCCCTGCCCTGTAACAGGAGCATGAAAAGAACATTAGGAAAATTAATGAAATCCAAACACAGGGCAGAGTTTAGTGAAAGTGCATCAATATTGCTTTCTTAGCTACACAAATGCATTCGTTATCAATTTGGAAATGATGTGGGTTATATAGGAGTTCTGCTACCTTTGAAACTTTTCTGTAAATATAACAGTATTTTTTTAAATATTGTTTTAAATTAAAATAACATTTTAAAAACAGCCCTCAACAAAGTTATAGTTGTAGAAGGGAAGAAAGGTCTACTTTCCAGTTTTCCGAGGTATTGCTATAAAAGACTGGAGAGAAGGGTCCTGGGGAGAAAAGCTGGAAACCTCACACACAGGGCAAGCTCCGGAGTCTCCTCCCCTCTGAGCCCCGTTTCTCTGATTCCTCACAGAGCATCTCACCCCCAGGACGCCGCCCTCCAGGACCCCCAACTCTGCCCACCTCAGCCCCCGCCCCGTCCTGGCGGCTCCACCAGAATCCGGAACAGCGCGGCAGCGCCCCCGTGTGGCCACAGGGCTGAGCACAGGAGACCAGAGCTGCCCTTTCTCCTGCTCAGCCAGGCCCTCCCCAGGGCCCCCTGGGGTCCCAGCGGCAGGACAGGTCCACGGTCACGTTAGGGGTCCTCAAATTGACCCCCTAGTGGGTAACTATGGGTATAGGCTTCAGGGAAGAACCAGGTGTCCAGGTCATAACAGTTGCTGTCCCAGGTTCTGGGTCCCCAAATTATCCGGGTTCCCTCAATCTCATCAGATGGGAACTTGGACTCCAGAGTCCCTGTTATTTTTTCCTGCTTCCAGGGATGAAAGTGCTTCTTCCTGAGCATCAGCCCTAAATTCTCCATCCCTAGGGTGGGGGATGGGCTAAGTAAGAGACTCTCAGGCTCTGTTCTAGACCTTCTGAGTTTTCATGAGCGTCCAGGTCGCTCCTGTGCTCACTGAAATGGGGGCTCCCTGGTCTCCGTGTCTTCACCATGTGGGGTCAGACTGTCCAGCTCTCGGGGGCATCTGCTCTGATTGCTCACCACTGTGGAATCTGGGGTTCAATTCTGCTCCTTTTTCATGCTGAGTCATCACTTCCTGGGTGACCCTTACATGCTCAAGACTAAATATCATTGACATCACATCACCTCCCAGATCTCTTTCTAAATTTTTTTTTTTTTTTTTTTTTTTATAGAGGCATGCTTTATTTGTTTGCTGGTTTGTTTGTTTGTTTTTGTTTATACATGCACTGGGTACAGTCAGAAGCGCGGGAGGGTGAGAGAACTCACCAGAGCCAGAGCGGGGAGCAGAGCAGGCAGAAGGACCGAAGTACACTGCTGAGGGGTGCAGCGGGCGGCAGGAGAGGTCTGCACGCCATGTGGGACCCTCCTCCTGTGGCCGGAGAGCAGCCGGGGATCGAACCGGCGCCGCAGAGGCCGCGGGCAGCTTCGCAACCCAGCGCTCAACCGTTGCGCCACCGGGGAGGCCCCCAGATCTCTTTCTTACCTCAGACATTTCACCTGTGCTCAGACTTGTCTGTCCAAGTGCCAACATCACTTTCAATTCTAATTGATCTCATTCAACTTTCCTAAAGTGAATGCTTAGGATGCCCGCATATGAGTCTTCTGGGGTCTTCCCCATGTCACTGAGGCTCCACCTCTCTGCCTGCACAGTCTGAAACACTGGGTGTCATCCTTGACCCCTTACTCACAGTTCTGCAGTAGGAAACACTGTAAAGTCCATGTCTAAATATTCATAATCCTATCACTTCTTATTTTCCCTGCTCACCCCCAAAATGAGCCACCAACCTCTGTGTCCTGGGACCTGCACTGGTTTCCTCCATTTCTCTCCCAACCTCTCACTCTTCCATGCTGCATAGTAGCTAGACTGAGGCTACCAGAGAGAAGTCCCACAGCTATATATCTGTGCAGAAGGTCTTGTCACCCCACATCTTACTCAGAGAGTCAAACCCTCCCAATATCCTCAGGCTGAATGATCTGAGTGCATACAGATCCCATCTCAGTTGGCCTCTGCTCCAGCCCTTGGCCTCCTGCTCATGTCAGTCACACAGACATTCCTGCTCAGATATCTGCATTGGAGTTTCTCCTGTCTGGACTGAACTTCCCTGCACATCACATCCTTGTGGGCAACGTGTCCATCAGACTTTTTCTCAACGATCACTTCAGTGAGACCCACACTGACCAAGCTGGGAAGAAAACCATCCTGTCCCCACACACTGACTCTGGTCACCCTCCCCATCCTTTACCCACTTCTTTTTTTTTTTTTTTTTATAGAGGCATGTTTTTATTTATTTATTTTATTTGTTCGTTTTGCTTATACATGCACTGGGTACAGTCAGAAGCGCGGGAGGGTGAGAGAATTCACCAGAGCCAGAGCGGGGTGCAGAGCAGGCAGAAGGACCGAAGTACACTGCTGAGGGGAGCAGCGGGCGGCAGGAGAGGTCTGCGCGCCATGTGGGACCCTCCTCTGGTGGCCGGGGAGCAGCCGGGGATCGAACCGGCGCCGCAGAGGCCGCGGGCAGCTTCGCAAACCAGCGCTCAACCACTGCGCCACCGGGGAGGCCCCCCTTTACCCACTTCTAACCAGACACGCGTGGTTGACTGTCTGATCTGCTGTCACACAGTCCCCAGTCTCCCCTCCTCACTAGGACACACTCCCCACAGGCCACAAGTTGTGAATGTTTTTAGTTCATTGAGGCTTCCTAGATGCAAAAACAGTCAGTCACACATCTGGTTATCAGTTGTGTCGTCAGTGTAGAGCACCTCCCTGTTCTAGAGACAGTGTCTTTACTAATGTGGCACATTACACCGGTGTATTTCTTTTGAAAAGAGATTCCTAGGTTTGGGTTTTTTTTTTTAATTTATTTTTGCATAGAAGAAATGAGACGTAGGTCAGAAGTGCAGGGATGCAGTTGGTGAGAGGATTCACCAGAGACAAGAGTGGGGAGCAGAATAGGTGGATTTACTGAAATACACTGCTGAGGGGAGCAGAGGCAAAACAGGAGAGGTCTACTGTGCCATGTGTAGGTTAGCTCCCTGGCTAGGGATCAAACTCTAGGGATCAAACTCGGGGTGTAGAAGTGATGGCGCTGAGACTTAACCCCTGTGCTACCAGGGAGGACCAAGTTCCTAGGCTTATAAGTCCTATTTTTCAGCCAACTATGAATTGATAGAATCATTTCATAGGTCCTGGTTAGTACCAGCACTAGGGTTACTGCATTTAAGGACAGGGTTACAGGGAGAAGCTGGAGAGAACAATAGAAATCAGAAACTTATCTAAATCCATCAGGAAATTATCAAATCCTCCTCTCTAATAATACCAGGATTTTGTTGGAGAAGATGTAAAGAATCATCCAGAAAAGTCGTAAAATGAGGCCAAAAATCAGATGAGTCTGGAAATCCATCTCACCAGACTCCTGTGTGCAGGGGACACCCTGGTCCTTGTGAGGACAATGACAGATGCTCCTGCTGCTGTCAGAGACAAGGACCAAGAGGACATGAGGCCTGGTCTCTAAAAGAATAGGCATAAAGGCAAAAACCAACCAAACAAACAAAAACCCAAAGCAGCAAAATACATAGAAAGGCTAGACCCTGAGCTGAGCCTGAGCTGACCCGGCTACACGCAGTCTCCACCCACATCCTGGAGACAGGACAGGCCCAGGTGGGGTCTGAGTCCCTGTGATCACAGGCCCTGCTGGGACAAGTGCTCCTGAAGGATAAGGACAAAGGAGCAGAGAGATGACCCCTGAGGAGTGACCACGTCAAAGCCCACGACGCACTGAGCACCAACTGGACACAGGCCCCGTCTCCCTCGGCTCCTCACAGCCTCTCCCGCCCCCACCTGCACAGACTCAGCACAGCAAACACGTGGTTCTGGAAGGTTTCCCATTTATTTCATCTCAAATTTTAGGAATCATTTTTATTAGCCCACCAAACCCATCAGGCAAGCTTACAAAAAGTAATTTCAGGTTATTATTTCAAGGGGGAAGTAGTTACTATTCTTGAAGAAAACACAATGATGGGTAGACACAGACTAAGCTGCTTCTGCTGCAGTAGGAAAATCATTAGGGAAAGACACAGGTCAGTGTGGGGAGGGGCCTGGTGGGCAGGGCTGGGCCAGTCTCCCCACCTCCTTGCATTATCTCATAAGAACAGAGACACATTCTGATGCCCTTTTGCAGCAAAGGAAACCAGCAGATCTTGAAGCTACAAAGTGGGGGTGAGAAAATATCCGGCATCACTCAGCCCCGACCAGGCAGCTGGCTTACACTGTGAAGGAAAAGGATCATAAGAAATTTCAAAGAAACACACATAAGCGTGGACATTCTCCATAATTCACCGCATCCTCAGAATGTCCCTCTCACAGCTTCCCCATCACCTGGTCCCATCCTCTCTGCCCCAACCCCTCCCACCACAGGCCTCCAGGGTCTCACCTTTAGAGGCTGTCAGACTCCTCAGAGCACTGGGCACTGTCGCTGCCTGCAGGAGAACAAAACAGAACCTGTTCAGAGCCACAGAGATGAGGCCACAGGAGGGACTGATGAGGGTGACCCCCCTCATGGGCTCCATTTACATTGTCCCCAGGGGCTCAGGGGCCAACCCCCTGATCCACATTTACCTGCAGCCTGAGTGTAGCTTCCTCCTTGTTCTCCTGTGGGAAGAAACAGCATGTGAGACCAGGGAGGAGTCAGGCCATGAGGTTCTAAAGGAATCCCCAAGTCTGGACCACAGGGAAGTTTCCAGAACTGTGACTGGACACTTAGGGCAGCATCAGGAAATATGAAGAAAGGAGATGAGAGGGGACTGGACCAACTGCCTCCTGGGTCTGCCCTCAACAGGGACCTTTCCCTCTGCCCTTTGCTGGAATCAGGGCCCCATCACCAGAATTATCAAGGTGAACAATCTTTGATTCATTTTCAAAAATGCTTCACAAAAGAGGGTGAGCAATCAGCTCCAGACTAGGGAACACACATGTGTGGATGGTACCTCCCATTACCAAGTAGGGCAAGTTCTCCCTGTGGCCTGAAAGCCCCCACTAGACAAGATCCCCCACTCCCTTCCCTACCTGAGTGCTTCTTCCTCCACATCACAGCTGCAGCCACCGCAGCTCCAGTGAGCACAGCTCCAAGGAGAACGAGGCCAGCAATGATGCCCACGGTGGGGTTAGTGGAGTCAGTAGGGACGGTGGGCTGAGAAGGTGGCACTGGAAGTGAAGGGACAGGAAGGTGAGACCCTGAGCCCGAGGCTTCCGTCTGATGCTCTGAAGGTCTCCAGAAGGGTCTTGATGCCCCTGAGAAATTCTGTGCCCACATTCCCTTCTTACCCCAAGTCAGGACTCTGGGCTCCTGCAGGCCCTCATGCTGCACATGGCACGTGTATCTCTGCTCCTCTCCAGAAGGCACCTCCACAGCTGCCCACTTCTGGAAGGTTCCGTCCCCCCCAGGCCTGGTCTCCCCCAGCTCTGTGTCCTGGGTCAGGTCCTCCCCATCTCGCTGCCAGGTCAGGGTGATGTCCGCAGGGTAGAAGCCCAGGGCCCAGCACCTCAGGGTGACCTTCTGGTGAGAGGTGGGGTGGTGGGTCACCTGTGTCTTTGGGGGATCTGAAGAGAAGGATGAGAATTTTCACACTTTGACTTTTTCCTCATGGACCTGAAAAACCCTCCTGTGACCATTCTCAGAATGGACAAGGCAATGGTTTAGAAGAGGAAGAACAAAATCTATAAATCAGGCCTGTCTGGGGAGTCTAGAATAATCTCTTATTCCTTAGAAAGTTCTAGAATTAGGGCGGACAGCTCTAGATAGGAGATCGCAGTTTACTAAGGAGAAGAGCAGAGACTTTTGGGGACAGATCTCTGACTCCTCAGAAAAGCAGGAGTCAGATCACAAAAATGCCCTCTGATCTGTAACAAGACCCTGAGGGAAACACTGATGATTCCCAAGAGGGCTGCGGGTCAAAAGGATCCGGTGAAGGGTGATTTCAGGGCTGGTGTCCCCTCAGACTCAGGAGAGACTGGATTCCTTAACTGTTCTGAGGAGAAGTGGGGTCCTCTGGGGAGTCAGGAAACCCAGGAGGCTCCTCCCCCCTGACCAGAGAGGGGGCGCTGCTGTGACCCTGACTCCACCCTCCCCGCGGTGCTGGCCTGAGGGGGGTTGGGAGATCCGCGGCCCCTCTTACCTGAGCGCTGCAGCGTCTCCTTCCCCATGTCCAGGTAACTGCGCAGCCACTGCACGCACCTGCCCTCCAGGTAGTTCCTCAGGTGATCCGCATTTCTGAGCGCCTCCCACTCGCGCCGGGTGAGCTGAGCGGCCGTGTCCGCCGCGGTCCAGGAGCGCAGGTCCTCGTTGAGGGCCAGGTAATCGGCGCCGTCGTAGGCCCACTGACTGTACCCGCGGAGGAGGCGCCCGTCGGGCCCCACGTCACAGCCAGACATCTGCTGGAAGGTGTGAGAGCCTGTCCCCGCCCCGTCACCCCGCAGTCATCCCGCCCGCCCCACCGGGAATAAACCGAAACTGACGCGGGAACCTCGCGGGGAACGTCCCGGGGCTCGTCCCGGGTCGAGGGTCCGGCGGGTCCCCCTGCCTCGGGGGACGCTGGGGCCGGGGTCTGGGATCCCCGCCCGCCCGCGGGGGTGGGGTCGTGAGCGCCCCGGGCCCGCCCCGCTCACCGGCCGCGCTCTGGTTGTAGTAGCCGCGCAGGGCGCGCAGGTTCTCTCGGAACGTCTGTGCGGCGCCCTTTGCTCTCCGCGTCTCCTCCTCCCAGTACTCCGGCCCCTCCAGCTCCATCCAGGGCGCCCGCGGCTCCATCCTCGGACTCGCCGCGTCGCTGTCGAACCGCACGAACTGCGTGTCGTCCACGTAGCCCACCTCCACGTACCGGGGCTCCCCGAGGCCCGGCCGGGACATCGCGGAGAGGAAATACTTCATGGAGTGGGAGCCTGGGGGCGGGAGGGGAGACACGGGCTGACCCTCCTACCTGGGAGGTCCCGGGGAGATGGGATTAGAGGGGAGGGGGCGAGGGGGCTCCTGAGATTGAAATGGGGCAGCGGATGAGGAGGCTGGAGACTCAGGGGCGGCGAAAGGAGGCGGGAGGCTGGCAGGGACAGAAAGAGGGCTAGTGCAGGGTGGGGTCACGGGGGACAACAGGGTCAGCAATGGCGGGGACGCGCCTTTCCCAGGGTCCTGCGCCCCCGCCGGGGTTCCTCCAGTTCCCCCTCCTCAGTGGCCTTTTCCCTCCTGAGCTCACCTGCCCAGGTCTCCCTCAGTGCCAGGGCCCAGGAGAGCAGCTGCAGGAAGGGTGGGGGCCTCATGACAGGTGCTCTTGGGTCTGGGGAGACCCTGAGTCCAGACTGGTCAGTGGAGAATTTGTAACCGGTGCCTCGGAGCTGCTGATTGGCTGCTCTGGAGACCTCCAGGCAATGGGGAGTGAGAACTGGGGTGAGTCACCAGTATCCAGGAAGGAAGACCCCACACAGGTTGTGAGAAGTGAAACTGGGAAGATTGGGAATTCCCAGCAGTAAACTTGTGGCCTCATTTTAATACTTTTCTGTTTCTCATTGTTAACAACTGACAGTGTTTTTTTTTACTACTTCCTGGTCTGAATATGCTTTTTCCCATTTTGTATTTTGTATAGTGAACACACATTTTATACACACACACACACAGACACATCATAGCCAGAATAAACCAGGTCTTCCTAAATTTTGAAAGGAAAGGGGTGGCAGGTGGTCGTCAGGCTCAGCGCAGAGCTGAGGGGCTGGGCTCTGTGTCTGCTCTGGGCGGGGCCCTCACAGCCCTTCCTCCTCCTCAGGACGCTGCTCTCTGTGGAGCCCGCGCAGGGTCTCGCCCTTCTCTTCTGGGTGTGACCATTTATTACTATATTGTAAATTCTGATGCTTTTGGCATTTCACATTGCATTTTTAATATTTTCTGTAGGAAGGTGTGTCCACCCATCCAGCCACCTTTGCCAGGTGGAAATTCTAAGGCAAAATAGTGCAGTGACAAGATGGCCGGTCCTAGGGCAGAGGGTCAGAGCCTGAGAACACGTGACTGAGGCTGATCTGCCAACTGTTTCATAGTGTCAGGATTGCAGTGTGACTTATTTTTGATACTAAATGATTTTCATAATAACTGATATTTGCTATTCATGCACACAGAGAGGATTCATAAGTACTCTAGAACATACACAAATACATAAGTCACATCATCCTCTGGTCAACCAAGTCTCCTCTACTCTGAACCCACTGCAGTTAGCAACTCCTCATTTCTCTTCCCAGAAAAGTCTATACATTGATGTGAGTGTTAGGTCTATAAAAGAGCTTGGGCCACAGACCAGGAGAAAATATTTGCAAGACGCAACTCTGATATAATACATGTTTTAGAATATGCATGGAACCCTTAAAATTCAACAAGGAACAAATAACTTTTTAAAAGTTGAGCAAAATGCTGAGCAGTTTCCAAGGAAGCTATATGGTGGCAACTAGGCATATGAACAGATACTCAATATGTCGAAAGACATACATAAATGCAAGTGCAAGTCAAAGCAACTAGGACACGCAATCCACACCTATAATTTGGCCTAAATCCAAATACTAGTACAGCAGCCCCCCTTTATCCATGTGGGATGTATTCCAAGACCCCCAGTGGATGCCTGAACCACCTATAGTATGGAGTCCTGTAAACATGAAGCTTTCCCTGTACACACATACATCTGATACGTTTACTTTATAAATTAGACACACTGTGATTAATAACAATAACATATTAAAACAGGACAATCAAAATCACAACAGACTATACTGTACTGTAATAAATGTGTGAATGTGATCTCTCTCTAAATATCTTATTACGACTTTGAATCTAGGTTAATTGCAGGAAAATGAAGCCTTAGAAAGTGAAACCTCAGGTAAGGGGGTATGGCATACTGTGCTGAGCAGGATGAGGAGCAACAGGGACCCCCATTCAATGCCAGGAGAAATGAAAAATAGCACAGTCACTATGGAAGAGATTTGGCAATTTCAATTTCTTATTAAGTGAAACACAGATTTACCCTAAAACCTGCTGATCACCTTCCTGGTTAGTCACCCAACTCACTTGAGAACTTTTGTTTACACAAAACCTGCACACAAATGTTTACAGCCGAGCACCCCTTAAGCGTGGGCTCCACATGGTGACGCCTTCCAACAACTGCTGTGTGGAAAGGGACACAGGAAAGAAAGATCTTCCCAGGGAGGAAGTGGAGACCCGGCCTCAGCCGGGGGTGGGAGGGGGGTGTGGAGGGGTGGGGAGGTGGGGGGGGAAGTGACATCGCCAGTGAGGAGCAGGTGCAGGTGACTCTCCAGGGCGCTGTGCTGAGAAGGGCCCTTTATGTTTCTGTTTTTTTCCCCAACCCCATCACCCCAGTCAACCAAACTCAACTTGAGGGCCCTTCTACAACACACCTGAGCAGCGCTCCCCTAAATGCCAAGATCATCAAAACCAAGGAGAGTCTGAGAGACTGACTCAGCCAGAGGAGCCTCAGGAGACACGACTGGGACTTAATGTGGTATCAGGATGGGAGCCTGGAACACACTAATGACATCCAAATAAGTGTGGAGTTTAGTAATAATATCAATATCATGTCATTAGCTGTGCAAACACTGAATGAGGAAGTTAGGAAATAGGAACAAACAGGGAGTTAGGAGCAGGGCCCCAAGGCTCAAGCCCATTTCTCAATCTGAACAATCAGTGGGAACTCGGAGGGGCTCCTCCAAGCCCAGATGTCTCAAACTCATTTATCGAACTAAATGGGAAACCATCGATGGGCATCAGGGGCCACCAACCCAGTTAACAATGGAATGTGCAGGACACGACAATGACAGGACGCTCAGGCCACAGACCAAAGCCGGTTCTGGGAAGACAGGCCAGGAACGTGGACAATTCAGTGGACCTCAGTGACCTAGGAGACCCATGGACTCCAACCAATCAGCAAGACACACAACATGGAGACACCCAGTGGCCAAACACCCCCACTCCTTGCCCACTATACCCTTATAAACTCCTGCTTTTAGGCCCTCAGTAGTAACCCCCTGGGGATTACTACTGACTCCTTTCTGCTCAGAGAGCTTTCCTATCCTTAGTAACTGTCAGTAACCTTCTTGCTTTTCTGTCTAACTACAAAAGAACTGAGAGACTCCCCAGGAGTCCCCAGGCTCCCAGGCCCTATTCATCATGAAAGTGATAGTGATTAACAACAGGGGATATGTGTGTGGGAATTACAGGAATTCTGTGATAATTTTACAGGTTTTCTGTAAATTATAAATGACCCTAAAATAACAACGTTTATTTTGAAAAACAGCCCTCAGGAATGTAGACTGATCCAATCCCTGTGGAAAATAATGTTCAGGCTTCTCAAAACATTAAAAATGATAGAGCATAATATCCAGCAATGCCACCCTTTGCTATTTAGCCAAAGATACAAAAACACCAACTTGAAAAGACGCACGCATCCTGTGCTCACTGCAGCACCCTGAACAGTAGCCGAGTTATGGGAACAACCTAAGTGCCCAAAGGCAGAGGAGCAGGGTAAGAAGATGTGGCATGTATACTCAGTGGGATATTATTCATTATAAAAAGAGATGAAATCTTGCCATTTGCAACACCATGGATGGAACTGGAGGGGATTAGGCTAAGTAAAACAAGTCAGAAGGAAAAAATCATGTATCAGATGATTTAACTCATATGCAAAATATCAAGAAACCAAAAATAGGGGATCAGAAAAAAACAAACCAAAACAAACCTTAGACACTTGACTGCAGAAATGAGGCTATTAGAAGGGTAGAGGGGGTGAGAGCAGAGTGGCGGGAGGCACAGTGGACTCTTGTGAAGGACTTAGGGTGCTGTGGTGTAGGGGGTGGTGTGGTAACATAGATCCAAAGAGATGAGAAACTATTCCCCTAAATTGTACACAGTACTGTAAACCAGTTTTACTTCAATTAAAAAAATAAAATAAAATAACCCTCAGGAAAGGCACAGGGAGTGGAAGGGAAAAGCATCTGCTTTGCAGTCTCCAGGGTGTGGTCATCAAGGGGCTGCAGAGAGAGGCTGTGGGGAGAGAAGATGGCGCCTCAGACACAGGGCAGCTCCAGAGCCTCCTCTCCTCTCCCCAACTCCTCCACCCCAGCCTGATGCTAGGGCTGCTCACAGGGCATCGTCACCCCCTCCCCCCAGTGATGCTCAGCCCCAGCTCACCCTCTCAGCCAGAGTCACACACACCCAGCCTCTCCCCTGGCTGCAGAGACTAGGAAAGCACCCCAGCGCCCCCCCGTGGTCACATGGTCGAACACAAGACCTAGAACATAGAGGAACAGAATTGTGCACACAATGGGGAGCCCTGGTTAAGAGTCAGGTTCAGTATCTAAATTGTTTTCGCCAAATACACGCTGACATGATGATCCCTCCCCATTAATAACCACAGACTTTGGATCAGGCAGGAGTAGATCCCCAGGCCATAACAGCTAATACCAGCACCAGGGTGGGCCCCACAAACATACCAGGTCTCCTCAGGCTCTTGGGATGACGCCTTGACCAAGAGGCCCTGTCACATGTTCCTGCTGCTGATTTTGAAGACCAGAGCTCGGGCCAACTGTCACCACCCAATGCCAATAACACAGAGACAGGAATTGAATTTTTTAAAAAAGATTTATTTATTTATTTATTTATTTATTTATTTATTTATTTATTTATTTATATAAGAACTGGGGTACAGGCCAGATGCGCGGGAGGGTGAGAGGATTCACCAGAGACAGAGCGGGAACAGAACAGGCAGACTGATGAAATACCCTGCTGAGGGGAGCAGTGGGCGAGACAGGAAAGGTCTGCTGCGCCATGTGGGATCGTCGCTGGTCGGCCGGGATTGAACTGGCACTGCAGAGGCTGCAGACAGCTTCACAGCATGGCGCTCAACCACCTGCACCACCAGGGGAGGCCCAGGAACTGAATTTTTAAGTTGTGTTTTAATCAGACAGCGGCAATCTGATGACAGGGGTTAACACCCTAAAGAAACCGCCTTCCCATTTCATTTCCAGCTGCCTTTTTATAGTGAGATGAACACAGACAGTTGGGCAGTGAGCAGGCCTTCACTGCTGCCAGGACCCCATGATGTGCAGCCCCCGGAGCTCCTTATCACCCTCCTAGACACCTGTCCTCGGGCTCGTCCCCCTGTGCTGAGGCTGGTTCAGGTAGCGCTGCTCCCTGCAGCCTCCAGACGTGTGCTTGGGCTGGAAAATTAACTCAGAGCAGACAGACCATAAGCAATGTGTCTTGCCCAACCCCCATTCCTTTCCTAACCCTTCAGTTCCAGAGATGGAGGTATCTTCTCCAGGGAATCAACTCTAAACTCCCCATCCCTAGGTTGGGCTAGAAGAGGGGCAGGAGAGACCCCCAGGGTCATGGGCAAGGCAGGGCTGAGTCTCCTAGAGGAGGACAGAGAGGGAAGAAATAGGAGAAATAAGGGACAGTGGCCAACAGGAGTCAGGGGAAAGGACCCAGAAAGGATGGACCAGGGGAGGGTCAGCTTACTGGGCACCTGGGTGGGAGGGATAGTCTGTGTGGGACAGGCCCAGAGGCTCTGGCTGGGGCTGAGAGAGTCTATTTTCGCCTACATGGTAACTATTAGGGGTCAGCTGTTTAATTGGCTGGGAAACTATACTTAAGTTTAAAGAATTTTCCATATTTAGATGTATGGTAATATTTAAGCACACAGGGAAGAAAGGGAAAAGAAGATAAAGTGGGTTTCCCTTCTTCCAGAGCAGGCCCCCCTTATGCTGGGGTCACAGGGAGTATCAAGGAGCCCAGAAAGGGGGAACACAAGGCCTGGGCCACCTGCAGGGGGCAGCCCTGGGCCCTGACCCTTGATTCCAGAGCCCCTTCCTGTGCTGGGACCGCATAGCCCAGTCTGAGTCCATCTCAGCTCACAGACCTCAGCCCTGGGACACCAGTCTCAGGCACCAGGAGCCCATGCACCAGGCGGAGTGGCCCAGGCCTTGGACTCCATGTTCTGGAGCACAGAGGGTAGAGGTGGGAGGAGTTGGAGTCTGAGGTGGCCACAGATCAGCCAGGAGTTGAGGCCTCAGCTGCTAACTTTTCCCCAAAACAGAATGTGTCCCCCCATCTCCAGACCTCAAAGGCTAGGTGTCTACGCACCGAAGCCAAGCTGCAAAGGTGGACCTTCCTGTCTAGGGTCAACCACCCACCTATGGAGCCTGGGAGGTGGCCCTTTCCCCTCCCCTTTGACCTCAGAGCCCAGCCCTGGTGTCCTGTCTCTCCTTCCCCCTACTGGGCCAAAGGGAGAGGGGCTGCTGACCCTGAAATTAAAGGCCCTGTTGTCCTGAACCAACAGTGACATTTTGGCCCTGCATGACTGTAGTGGCAGGATAGGCACTGAGCAGGTTCTCTATGATCCGCAGACTGGTAAAGGAAGGGTCTTCGAGCCCTCAGTGGCTTTCTCAGGCTTTTATTGAGCTTTACATGCATTGTAGCAACCAGGTACTTGGCAGGCAGGGTGTCTGGGGGGCCAGGAGGCTGTCAGGCCTCCAAGCCCTGGCAAGTTTTCACTCTGGGCTTCTTTGGCTTCTTTCTCCCATTCTCTCCTGCCTCTTCTCCAGCTTCCACTTCTCTTGGTGACTATCTAAATACCCCTCCCATGGCCTACAGAAGTAAAACAAGGTAGTTTGCTACAATGTAACAACTGCAGGTGCCCCATCAGGCAGGGCAATCCTAATGGTGGGAGGGCAGAAAAGCCTGAAAAACCATTTACCCTACAATGATGACTTAGAAGTCCTGGGGGTTAAGTTTCATGCTAAGAATCTCTGGGGCCCCAATAAATTGTAACTGATTCCAGCCTTGCAGCTGGGCAGAATGAGTGGATTCTGGGCATACATCTGGGACCAGAAGGACTTCAGTGAGTAACCACCCCACCGTTTGACCAGGACTCCCCTTGCCCAAGTGCCAGACTCTCAGAGGCAGTGGATGGTCTGGCTTAGACTGACCCCGTGCACTTTTGGCTATGTGTCCATTGCTGAGGGGCACTGAGTTCTTGCTCCCTGCTTTGTTCCTGGTCCATGTGAGCTAGTGGGTTTCTCCTCCCTGTCCAAACAAAAGGACTTGCCCACCCCATCACATACCAGGGAACTCTCTACCTTTGCCATCTCAGCCTCAGCTCTAAGGAGTCCCACACTTACTCTTTCATTAACATATTTATTTGGTACCTACTGTGTGCCAGACACTAGGCTATTTGGGATATTTCAGGTGAAACCCCTGTCCTCTTGCTCCTCTGGGAGCCTGCATGCTGATGGGGCGCTGGACTGTAAAGAGCAAAGCAACTTCAGTCAGTGATCAGGGTCAGCCAGTGAAGAGTGACTTTGAGAGACAGCCAAGGTCAGGGAGATGAGGGAGTGCCATCTTCAGGGGAGACTTTCCTGTGACATCTAAGGTGACATCTGAGCTTCAGGTGAGACCTGAAGGAGGTCCTCCCTGTTACTGTGAGGAAGAGTGTTCTAGAATCACCTGCAACCTAGACAATCCCTGTGCCAGCACCACTTAGTTTTCATCACCTTAGCTTATACTAAGTCTTGAAACAGGGTGCTGTGCCTCCTACATATTTCTTCTTTTTAAAAAAGAATTTTGCTAAGTCATATTTGCATAAGGTTGTGGGGAGAAATTTGTCATTGTTTTTTAAAAATGACCAAAATTTTGACTGGCATCTAGGATTCAGTATTGAATTTACTTTAAAGATCAAGTTTAAGAATATGGAGTATTCCAGTCCTGAATGTGGCCTTTCTCTCCATTTATTTCCTTTTCCTTTACTTTGTCTCAGCAGCACTATGTAGATGTCAGTTTACAATTCTTTTTTTTCCTTAGGTTTCACAAACTATGGTTTTTTTTTTTTTTGTTGTTGGTTTTTTTTTTTTTTTTTTTAGGTAATGTTATTTATATCGCAGTGCATGTCTTACACCTCTACAAATTCATGTGATTTCACCACACCCACCACCTAAACCCCAGTAATCCTGCAATGGTCCCACCTCCCACCTTTGCTCCCAGCAGGTCACTCTCCCCTTCTGATAGCCTTCCTCACAGTCCCTGTGCTCCTCCCCTACCCTTACCCACACTCTGGAAGTCTCAATCTGTGGTCAGTTTTCAAGCTTTATCCTTGTTTGACCTTTTGTTGATTTCCTTATATTCCACATGTAAATTGAATCAGTGTACAAATCTTAAGACAATTTCTTTAACTTGATGTCAAATATTTTATTTTGATACTAAGTGGAATTTAGAATTATCTATTCTTCTAATTCTACATTACTGATGCTTTGAAATACAGTTGACCTGTGTAGGGTAAGTGATTTTCAGGCTTTTCTCCCCTCCTGCCATTAGGATTGCATGCCAGATAGGTGGGCACCTGCATTTGTTACATTAAGTTATGCTATTTACTTCTGTGGGCCATGGCTACAGTATTGAGATATTTGCCAAGAGAAGCGGAAGAGGCAGGAGGGAGAAGGGGAGAAAGAATGCCAGAGAAGCCCTGAGTGAAGACTGCTGGGGGGCTTGGAGGCCTTCCAGCCTCCTGGGCCCCCAGCACCCCTGCCTGCCATGTACCTGGTTGCTGCACTACATATAAAAGCTCAGTAAAAGCTTGAGAAAGCCACTGAGGGCTCCCGGACTCTACTTTACCCAGTCTGCCCGGATCATAAAGAACCAGTTCTGTGCCAACGGGCACTACACGTGCTACCAGTCAGTTCCGGTAAACTCACCTGTTCAGTCTAGGCTTCTTTTGCCTAAGGATTTTCTATGTATGTGATCACATCAGCTGCATGTTACACTTTACTTTTTCTTTATAATTGATAGTCCTTTTATTTATTTTTCTTGCATAATACACTATGTAAGACTCTTAGTATAATGGCCTTGTTCCTAAAATAAGAAAGTATTGCGTTTTCACCATAAAGTATGATGTCAGTTTTTTTTTGTTTGAAAAAATGGTATCCTACTTTCCTGAAAGATTTTATCATCAATAGGTATTAAATAATTAAAATCTCTTTTCTGCATGGAGACAATCCTATGTTTACTGTTCTTTATGAATATAATACGTTAGAGTGATGTCTATATAGTTATTCAAAATTGTAGGTTGAGATAAAACCTAGTAGGATGTAATGTATTGACTTAGATTTGCTAATATTTCCTAAGAAATCAGGAGATGTTGGTTTAAAATTACATTTTGATATCCTTGTCTGGTTTTGGTATAAAGTTACATAGCCACCTAAAATGATTTGGAGGGTGCTTCTTCCTCCACTGTTTTCTACAACAGTTTGGGTAGGTCTCCTGTTAATACTTAAATGTTTGATAGATGCACAGTGAAGCCATCTGTGCCTGAGTTTTCTTTGGGCAATATTTTTAAAATGAATTTCATTTCTTTAGCTTATTCAGGATTATTTAGGGTTCCTAATCTTTTTAAAAAAGGATTTATTTATTTTACACATACAAGAACTGGGGAACAGGCCAGAGGTGTGGAGGGTGAGAGTGTTATAGGGCAACCCCGATATAAAACGGGTTGCCTGACTGTGGGTCCTCACCTGTGTGCTTAAAAGGGACTTACACTGCAGGCACATGCAAAAGGTTAACAAAGGTTTATTTACAAGGGAAGGGAAATGAGGAAATGTACAACTCAGGGAGGAAAGAGGGAGACAAAGTCTTTAATGTGTCCTACCTGGAATCCCAAATGACCCACTGAGACCAAACCTGCCTGGCCAAGAGCACGAGCCAAGTGCCCCAGACCCCACTAACATGGCTGGTTTTTATTTACAAACAGAGAAAATGGCTGCTTAACTCTACCCAGAGGTCCTTGCAACTTCCCTTTGGGAATCATGAGATTTGTAGTTCCCAGTGTCTTGATGGTGGGGGTGGCATCCACACAGCCTGTATGGAGTTTGCTCAGAACATCCTTTCCCCCTAATAATTATCCCCTTTTACTTTTTGCCACCATTTCCATGGTGATGAATATCAAATATATGGATACTGGGATACAGTGTCAGGTGAAAATTTTTCTCAGGGCTCCAGTTTGAAAGAAAACCAGTCTCTCCAGGTATCGTCCATTGTGGAAAGCAAAAGTCTTCCATTCCTGGAAAATAGTTTATCAGTCCAAACCAAAAAAAAAAAAAAAAAGAAAAATATCTGGAGGCATTAGCGAAAACAAAACAGCAAAGATATTAAATCACAGGAAAAAAATATTAAAACTGATTCAACTTATGCAAAAACAAGTTCTCTCAACATTGATCCCAAATTGTTTCAACAGCATAGCAAAAGTTTGCAAACTGAATCTACTTTTAAACCATTTTACCTGTTTTTGCACAAAATCACAGGGGAGAATAACTAAACAGCAATTTTAGCTGGCTTTGTGGGAATACTCCATATAGGATCAGAGCGAACCGTTGGCATCCGGTCGATGTAGGCTTCAGGAATAAAGTTGGTCTCATCAGACTCCACCTGGGCTTTCCTCTTCTAGAGGGAACCCGGGCTTTTTTGTTGGCCGGGTTGTCCAGTCCTGCCAATGGAGGCAAGCTTCCTCACTTCCTTTGGAGGTCTCTGGAACCCTACAAAGAAAGCAACAGGTTCTCCTCTTCTTGGTTCAGCTCTGTTTCAACTTCCTGGAAGAAATCCACGCAAAGCCACACAATGAAACTCATGTCCAATTTTTTTGTTTAAGCAGACAAAATCCCTATGGAAGTTATGCAAAAACAGACTCTGAGATAAGTAGTAAAAGATTACTACCACCATTTTCATGCTGTGTTGCTATCAAGGGAAGAGAAAATGCAAACACAAGTTAGCTCTGCTGAAAAATAATATAACATTGCTGCAGATCCTGGTCACTCAAAACAAGAAAACTTTGTGGATTCAGAACAAAATGCAAAAAAAAAAAAAAATTACCAGGATTATGTCAAACAAAACCTAGTAAAAATCAGGTGTATCTCCAGGTCTATTCAGTTCTTTGTAGGAAATTTTACTCTCAACAGTTCCATTAATAGGAATCTGTTGAGGCCTATTCTCCCTATTTTCTCCAGAAACAATTTCTGTACTATACAATATTACAAGGCAACAATCACCATTGACAATTTACATCAGATACTGAGAGGTTGTAAACACATTTAGCAAACAAATGTGAACATTTCTGTACATGCCAAAGTGTTACCCGTTTTCCCAAGTGACAATGCTTCCCTTCTAGTGTTACTTTACTAGGTAAGCCAAATAGGACAAATTCATCTAATGCCTTTCCCAGGAGGAAAGGGAGAAACTTTGTGGAGTGTCTCAGGAGCTCTACTGAGGTTCCACAAGATTTCCTTCTATCACCCAAATGACAGGCTACCAAATTTTTTACTTGAACTTAGATTTCTGGGAAGCTTTGCCATAAATATCACAAAACAGCAGAAACAACAATATTCAATCTCTATGAAGGCATCAGCTCAGTTCAATAGTACAATGTTGACAATTAAACCACAACCTTTAGTTTTTCTTTCAATGTCTATAGGCACCATGTATACCAATTTGTCAATCACTAGAGGCCCAGACAAGGACACAAGGAAAGGACATCCAGACATACAAGATATAGACACAAAGAGCTCTTTAGTTACCATTTATCACGTATGGGAGATCTTATACAACTGCAGTTTCACTCATAGGCCAAAATGAAGTTAAAAGGAAATACCAAAATCAAGATCGAAAGCCTTTCTGTGTGAAAACAATACTGCCAGCATATGCGTGATTCTAGATGTTATTTCACGTCTCCTCAACTTGGAAAGAAAAGATTGGTTAGAGCATGTTAGTCATCTCAGGGTTTCTTCAGAAAAGTGAGTCCTTGGGTATCCTGCAACAGTAACTGGAAAAGAAGTCAGTAACATTCAAGTTTTTGTCTTTTTCTTAAATAAGTATCTCAGGTCCTCGATGGGTTCACAAGACCAACGGGATTTCGTCTCTGGGTCAGTTTCCTTCTGGGCTATTTTAGGTCTAGTGGGGCCCCTGGACCCCCCTATTCTTCATCTGAACCTTCTCCATGTACTATCATTTGTCTCCTTTCCTCTGTACTGGGCTCTTGATTCCTGATATTTGGATGGTATTCCCTCCTATCATCACCTGAGCCTCTACTCTGGGCTACCATTTGCCTCCTTTCCTCTCTCCTTGGTTCCAGGTTCCATGTGCTCCATCTATCTTCCCTCCTGTAACCCCTGCATGAATCATCATGTCGTGGTGTCCTCAGTCTTCTGTCCTGTCTTCTGTCATTATTTTGTCTCCTGCTCACCTGTAATCTGGGACAACTGCACTTCCAATGTCCCTCTTCCCTGCAGTGAGCACACTGATTTCTCCCTAGGGGTTCATTTCTCCTGGCTTCACTTCTCAGTCCTGACTGTTTCCCTGAAACCCTGTCCTGTGCTCTCTTTGTACGAAAACTGTTGCAGGTTTCGGTCTCCTGTCCCCTCTATTGTAAACCCAGAATGCCAAGTCCACTACCTGGAACGGACTCATCTTTGGGATGCTGTCCACCTTTGCTAACTTTCTCCTTACATCTGGGGCACTATGTGTGATGAATGCCAGTGATCAGGAGAGCATTTTCTGGGGCATCTAGGTTTATATCCATGTGGCTGGTGTACATCTGAATAATTCCTTCAAGGAACTCTGATGGATCTTCATTAGCTCCCTGTTCCAGTTGTAATACTGTGTTAATTTTTTTTTGTTTGTTTGGGGATTCCCTGCTGCAGTCCTACCAATAAACATTTTTTACTCAGTTCTAACATCGTCATTCCCCCATTGTTGGCATCCCATTCGGGATCTGCCACTGGGACAACCATCTCTGGCTCTGGGGATTCTCCATCCTGTTAGTGGCTTTCCTGAATACTCCCCATTCTCTGCTCGCCCAGAGTCAGCAAAGTTTGGAGCATGGACTACATATCTGCCCAGTTAGGGTGGTGAGAGAGGAAGATAGAGGCAAACAAGTTTGCCATCCTCTTAGGAGCCTGCCAGTATGAGGGGACAGAGCTCCTCCAATTTAGGAGGTCCCCAGTGCTAAAGGGATGGTGCAACCAAAAGTACCCAGCAGGTCAGCCATGTTCATTCAAGGCACCCATTGGCATCTGGCAAAGAGGGAAACTGTCCTGCCTCAGGGTGACCCTTCCTGCCAATGTGAGTGCCATTTCTAGTGTGGGGAGGAGACGCCATTTTTGTTTCTTACCTGGAGGGCAGTGGGGGCTGTGAAGCCTCAGGAGTCTGCACAGGGGGAACAGTGCTACACTGAGGAGAATTCTGTAAGGAATGCAACAAATGATAATCCTCCTCTTCTAACTCTGCCCTCTTGCAGTCCTCATGGGAAGGAGAAGGTTTATTCCTTCTCTGTGCCATCAGCCAAGCCTCCCATACATCCAATTTTTGGAGGGCAGCCTGTATATGGTCCTGCATATTTGGTCCTGCATATTTTTAAGAACAGCACGGTTTTCCTCCCTCATACTCTGCACAGCTAAATAAAGAGCCTGAATTTGTTGGTGCATTGTCTCAATAGGTGGAGTGGAGCATCGAGCTCTCAGAGAAGCAACAATGTAGCCAATGGTACTATCACACGCTACCAGAAAAACATCCAGAAGCATAGATTGCAAAGCAGGGATGGCTTACAAACCACTCACGTAAGTATACAAAAGCAAAATCGTGTGCTATAGACATGGTTTTACCAAATTATTTACATTTATAAAACTGGTAGTAATATTTAACAAGGCTACTCAAAGTCAAGGCTGGAAAAAAACTGAAAGAACTCAAGTTAGGGATGAAATTGCTTAAGCTCATGGTTGAAACTCACCCGTAAGAGAGGGCCGTATGCAAGGAAAAAAAAAAAGCAAACTGTTCAAGACCTGAGACAGGACTTTGCGCACTGCAGACCTAGTGTGCTTATGGTGACTAACGCAAGGAAATTACTTTGGGCTGGTCAACCATGGGTGTAACTTGGAAACCACATGGGCACCAAGCTATTACAGGGCAACCCCGATATAAAATGGGTTGCCTGGCTGTGGGTCCTCACCCGTGTGCTTAAAGGGGCCTTAAACTGCAGGCACACACAAAAGGCTAATTGTAGGGTACATGCTTTTTCAGGCTTTTCTTCCCTCCCACCATTAGGATTGCCCTGCCTGATGGGGCACCTGCAGTTGTTACATTGTTATAAGCTGCCTTATTTACTTCTGTGGGCCATGGGAGGAGTATTGAGATAGTCAGCAAGAGAGAGTCAGGAGAAAGGAGAGAGAAGCCCAGAGGGAAGACTTGGGGGGGGGGGTGCCTTAGAGGCCTACCAGCCTCCTGGCCCCCTGGCGGCCTCTGGCCCTCCCCCTGGCCTCCAACCATGTACTGGGTTGCTGCACTATATGTAAAGCTCAATAGAAGCCTGAGAAAGCCACCAAGAGCTCCAGGACTCTTCCTGTACCCAGTCTGCTCAGATCCTAGGAAACCTGCTCTGTGCCATCCTGCCCTTTGGTGTCTTGATGCTCTCCGCTTTCATCGTTGCCGCGCTCCATTGCACTCTGCCACTCTCCACTGTACTCCTCCATCCACTCCACCGCACTCCTCTGTCCTCGGCACTGAACGACACTGCACTCTGCTGTGCCACGCCACACCATGCACACCACGCCACACAGCGCCATGCCATTTGGCTGAGTGCACATGTGCAGTGGGAGAGCGGAAAGGCCTGAAGCTTTTCCCCCCTACTTACCGGTAACCACAGGGAGATAAATTCTTAAATGCTTCCTACCTGTTCCGCTGACCTGGAATCCCAAATGAGCCGCCAAGACCAAGTGCTGCCTGGCCAGGAGAGCAAGCCAAGAAAGAGAGACCCTGCTTCACATGGCCAGTTATAAACACCAGCTGAGAAAATGGCTGCTTAACTCCACCCTTAGGTCCTTGCAACCTGCCTTTGGGGATCATGGGATTTGTAGTTCCCAGTGTGTTGATGGAGTGGGGGTGGAGTCCACAAAGCCTGTATGGAGTTTATGTAGGCCATCCTTTCCCCCTAACACTCTCAGGTGTAGTTCCTGTAAAATTCCCACCACCAAGTCACCCCTGCACCATCACCATAGTCCCTTGTGCTCTTCCCTCCCCTGGAGCACCCCAATCTTTCTAGAGCCAGGGGCCTCCCACAGCCATCCTTCATGAAGGAAGAGTTCCCAGAGCCCCTGGGCCCCACCCACCCAAGGGAGACACAGGAACAGGGAGGGACACACTCACTGGGGACCCAGGGGGCAGCTGGAGGAGGAGCAGCAGAGAGGGGAGGAGGCAGAGCACCATTTCCTCAGGGCTGGGGAGAGACAGGGCAGGAGGCAGCCAGGCCCACAGAGGAGCAGGGCAGCCAGGAGCTCTGGGCTGAGGCAGGAGCAGGGTGCAAGGACCACTCCCACTCCCTACCAGCAGGAACAGGGCCCTTCCTGGTGACCTCTTAGGCCCTAAAACCAAGAAGGACAGACCTGGCTCCTCTCGGGGCTTCTGAGCCTCTGTGCTGCTAGAGACCATGAGGTTTATTGGAGAAAAAAAATCCTCTCTTCCCTTCCCACCCCGTGGAATCCACACCCCAGACCTGCTCTGCTCAGAACACCATTCCCAGCACCTGGGCCTGAGCTGCAAACTGTCCTCCCCTCCCCATCATCACACCCAGTGACTCCCCAGGACAGAGGCCCAGACCCAGGCCCCCATGAAGGACAGGCCAGCGCCTGCTTGTGGTCCTTCCCCTCAGTGTGAGCAGGTGACCCTGAGAAGCATCAGGACAAAGACACTGTCCTCAAAGAGATAGGGTCCCCTCACAGGCTCCTGTCCTGCTTTGTCTGCTTGTTCAGTTCAGCCCTGACCTGCCAGGGACAAGGACAAGGTACTGCCCCAAAGACAGCTGGAGACGGGTCAGATCCCCACTGAGGGCTTCCTCTGTTACAGGGCAGGGAGAGGGGCACCCCAGACCCTCCAAATCTGCCTGCTCTAAATAGGTTCTACTATCCGCCGCATCAACACAAAACACATGAGACTTTAAGGGACCACATGTTACACCTCCTCGTCTCTAACTCTTAGGGTGATTCCTGCCTTGGGGTGAGGGACCCAGTGGAGACAAGCAGCAGAGAAAGGAAATGAGTCCTGATCAGAGAAAACACCCTCAATCAGCAGGCAGAATGAGGGGAACCCCAGGACCCCAGGCCTGTAAGCTCTAAATGGCGTCTACCACGTGTCATATAAAGGCAGAGCACACTCTGAGTGTGAAAGAACACAGTAGAGCAGCTCCATAGAGAGGAAGAGAAGATGGGATACCAGTTTCCCAACAAAACACTGAAAGTTACCTGCCCCCTCAGTGTAGAGGACCAGCCACACTTCCTGGGGGAGGGGCTGCAGCTGCAGGATGTGCCCCAACCCCACCCCAGAGCACAGTCTAGCCCAACCCCCAGCTCCACCCACCCCAGCAGGAGGGGAGCAGGAGGAAAAACTTGAACTCAAAACTGCCCCAGGAGGACACACCCAAGAACATCATCTCCCCCCAATGTTGCCCTTGGGAAGGAAAAAGATGGGGAGGGGCTACAGAGCACAGTACAGTAGTAGGTGTCCCTGGACAACCCTGGGGGACACTGGACACCCTGCAAGAAGGACACTGACTCTCCCCCCCCCACCCAGCCAGGTAGGGATGGTTCTGCTGCTTTATCAGCGCACACTGTTCACTGTTTCCTGTTCTATCTTCTCAGATACAAATTGTCCTGATGCTGGAGGGTTAGTCATTTTCTTTCTTCTTTAATGGACATACACCTCTAACTTTTTTAATTGTTTCAAGCGCTTTTGAAATACTTTCAGGTAAATACCTAAGTTGCCAAAGCACTGGGGAGAATGTAAAATGAATTGTGAATTGAAAATACAACTACTGATGGGAGGAAGTAAACCCCTTTCTCCAGTGTGCAATCCAGGAAAGTTTACGTTGACAAGGTTAGGATGAGGGGTTCACAGGGGAAGCCTCTTCAATAAACAGTGCTGGGGACACCTGACAGCCACGTGCAAAAGAATGAAACTAGACCACTGTCTCCCACCTCACACAAAATTCAACTCAAAATGGATAATAAGCTGGGATGTAAGACCAGAAGCCATAAAATACACGGAAGAAAACAAGGACAGAACACACCATGACACACATGTCAGAGATATCTATGTGGCCCCGTCCCCTGCAGCGAGGAGAACAAAAGGGAATGTGACAGCAGGGGCTCCCGCACACTCAACAGCTTCTATAGAAGGAGGCCATAACGCATAGAGCCCTGTGGAGAAGAAGCACTTGCACACAACACACCTGACAGCGCAGACAGCAAATATCTACAACTGTTAGAGGAATAGGCCTGGGCGCTGCTGCCCGACATCACCAGAAAGCTATAAGCAGAACCAGGAATGGAATCTACAAGCACTTTCACTTTACAGATCACTGACCATTGATCTGAGAGAATGGGGGGCATCACACCCTAAAGGGCCCGTACCCCCATCTCATCTCCAGCTGGCCTTGTTGTAATCAGTCACACAGAGACAGTCACAGCAAACAGCCATCAGAACAGCCTGTCACAGTTGCTGCTCCTGGTATCCAGCACTTTCACCCCAAAACTCATTATTAGCCCCTGGCCTCACTCACTACCATAGTGAGTTTGCATGAATTCAGCAAGAACAGAAATTATTATGCAGACTTTTAATTTTTCTCTGTTGGAATTTCATATAGGAACCCTCAGAATGAGAGCTCCAAAATGCCAGGAGTCAGGGCTAAGGACCACGCCAAGTTCTCACCATCAGATGTGGCCTGCGGTACCTGTATGTTCAGGGAAATCCCTCTCGAGGCTCCCAAGACATCTGTGGTTTCTGGGCCTGTCAAGGGCCTCCTTACCCTCATGGCAGACCCTTTGTACCCCTAAAACAGGTGCCAGGATATTATTTCTTTGCAGGCTCTGAGATCAGTCTGCTTTCTGAAAATACAACATTCCAGACAAAGCCTTGGTAAAATACCTGTATTTCCAACTGTCTATTAAGGAGGGGGGTGGGGGAGGGAGAGAACATTATTGGATTTGTTGAAACATAAATTTTGAAACCAGAAATCAGAACATTTAATGAAAATTTTATATTTTGGGGGGAGAGAGAGAAAAGCAACTGTTTCAGCTTGCTCATAAAAAGATATGATGTATGAGTCAAATGTTGCAGTTTTCTTAAGTTTCATGACAAACCTTCATTTTTTTTCTTAGTGTGAAAGAACTTTAAAAGAATTAATGTGCATGGAGAGATAAGAGAAGAAAAAAAAACAATTATAAATCAGAGACATACTGCAGGGGAGGAGGAGGGAGAGGGATCAGAGGGATGGAGAGAGGAGCACAGGGGACTGTGGTGATGGTGCATGGGTGCCTTGGGGAAGGAAATTCTATGGGGACTCAATCTGAGGGGGTGGGGGGAAGCAAATATTGTCTAAAAATGTAAAAAATTATAAATGTTAAAATAAAAAAAGAAATTGAAAAAAGAAAAGAGAAGGAAGAACATTGGGAATTAAACACCCAAAGTTCCCCAAACCTCGTGGGTAAAGACCCAACCACACAGCCTTGGCCCAAAGCAGGGCCACTACGGCCTGAAAGGTCCCCCGAGTCTAATGCACCTTCAGGTGGGGACCTGGAGAGTGGATGGAAGGACCCAGCATGTCTGGGCCAAAAGGAGCAAAATTAAAGTACTAAAGTACAAGGGCAAAGTTGGTCTCCCCACGGGTCTCTTCCAGGCGTCTCCTTCCAGGTCTCTAAGTTCCTGGTTTAAGACCAAAGCCAAGAGGTAAGGCGGCTTCTCCACACGTCTCGCTCCTGTGTGTCCCCCTGCGCTCTCTGCGCTGACAAACCTTCATGTTCTGAGCAAACCGTCCATCAGAACAGCCCGTCACAGCTGACACTCCTGGTGTCCATCATGATCAGCCCCAGAACTTGCCGTCAGCCTCCCGGGTATCCTGCCCCTGGTACATCAGAGGGCGTCAGTGTCCGGCACTCTTTGGGGCATTAGTAGGGCAGGATCTCAGTTTAAAACAAGAGCTTTAGTTCAAAGAAAACAGATCATAAGTCATGTAGTGTGTACATGCAGCGTGTGTGTGTGCAGATTCCTGTACTAGGTATGGGCCCTCCCTCCCTGGCCCCCTCTCAGAAGGATAGCTAAAGCAGAGGACAGGGCACTGCCTGTGGCTCTCACCTGTGTGCTCAGTTGCAACCACTCAGGCTCAGGGAACAACAATGAGTTTTCTCTAACAAACAGGAGAGCAGGGAAATAAAGAGTCTCTAAGGGCTCAGTGGCCGGCTGTGTCACCCCAGATAGTGACTGCAGTGTCCAATAGTGCCAAATTAAGTCTGCCTGTGTAAGGTGGTACAGTCCCATCGGGGAAGGCTGGAGCTGGTGGCACAGCCGCAAGCACTGGGCCAGGGTCCAAGTCACAGTGGCAGCTGGAGATGCTCCCGGGGGTGCTCCCCTTTGAGGAGACACCCCAACAGGCACAGCCACAGTCTGAATGCCAGGCTGAATGGGAAGGAGGACACAGCACCGGAAGGTGGTGCTGGACACTCAGCAGCAATGACAGGTCTCAAAGGTGACCTTGCTGCTGTAGCCCCATCTGAATCCTGTATTTTTGTTTCCTAGTTTGGCGCTGCGCCTTAGCATTATTAAACAAAGTGAGTTTTTCTTAATGAATGTGGGGGGCTAAAGCAAATAATCTGGTCCCCGCAATAATCTACTTTCTCTCCACCTTTTTAAAAATTATGGTTCAGAAAATATAAGTTACAGGTTCACTGGCTGGAAAGACACAGTCACCTCTTAGGTCACCCCTGGTGTTTACACAGGAGGTTGGTGTCTCTTGGTCTCTCAGCATGATCATCCCTCAGCAGGGCCCTCAATGAGGAGTTTCAAATGCTACCATTGGTATGTCTCCTGGCTGGATGTAGATTATTTTCCCTCATTAAAAATATTTAATAATTGGGCAATAATTTGCTCAGTCTTTGTAAACTCTCCATGGAATAACTTTTCGTTTTTACCATGTCCAGCTGGCTGCTGTGCTTTTCTTCTGTCACCTTCTTTCACAAAACTACAGCATCAAGTACGAGATCCATCTCAGACCAGGCAAACAGCAGAGGCTGGGGACCCAGTGGTGGTGCAGGTGCAACAAGACACAACGGGCAGGATTGACACAAGTCAGCAGGAGTCAGTTTTTGTGGTCAAATGAGCCAAAAAGCACATTAGGCACTACATTATATGCATCAGTATACTGCAAATAAATGAGCCAAGCGAGAGAGGGTCAGTCCACCACTCAGCACTGCAGGGCCAGGAAGTCTGGGCTGGTCTACAGCCCTGGTCAGCCCAGCCTGGGGTGGGAGTTTCAAGGTTTAGTTTTGAAGTTTGGCTTAATCTGGCCCTTTGTTTGGTTTCTCTACATCCATACATAGGTGATATCATCAGGTGCTGTTTTTTTCCTTTTGACTTTTCCCTCTTCCATCCATGTTGCCGCAGGGGCATGAGTTATGTTTTCTGACTGTGGATGCTGTTTCATTACACAGGGACACACATCACCTGTACATGTACATATATGTATACATGTAGTCCCAGCTTCTTCTTGATTTGTCACCTGTTTGGGGCATTTAGGTTATGTCCATACTTGGTTGCCGGGGACCAGCCTCCAGCAAAATGTCATGTCAGGGATTCCTGAAAGGATGAGACAGCGTCGGCGAAAACGAAAGGACTGAGGGGAAGGGGACGAGGTAGAATGAGGAGACACTGACACTTGGTGAGGTGCTAGTATCTTCTGCCGAGAGACTCAGCAGGTCTTTTTTTATTCCTCTTTAGTAAGCAGGAAAAAGTACATTGTCATGTGTAAAGCAGAAACAATTAGTGTATTTTATTCCCATGGACTACTGGCTCCTACGGGTCCCAGCTAGACGGTAGCCTTCAAGGTTAATAGATAAAAAACCAGACCTAACACTAAGACTTATTATTTCAGCTAGACAATTACCTAAGACAGTGGATAGCCGCCAGTGCATCCCTATCAGCTAAAGCCTCAGCATCAAAAGACTCTTCTATTCACATGGCCTTCAGTCAGAGACCAGCTGCTGCTCAGCTATCAGAACTTTTTTTTACCTACAAACTTCTTAACATAGTCAACTTCATTTTAAAAACTTTCCTAAGAAACTTCTAGAGAAAGCAAAAAAGAAGGACCTACTATAATTGTTGTATTGCAATGCTTGTCAGGCATGCTCAATAAGTTGTCTCCCATTGTCAAGTGGGCCAAATTGTTTAATAATTAGTTTCTAACAGATAATTTTCCATGCCGTTTATTTGCAGTATACTGATGCATATAATGTAGTGCCTAATGTACTTTTTGGGAAATTTTTTTTCTCTTTTTATGACCAAGAACAAAAAGTGAAGGAATGTTAGATCTTCAGCCCCATGGTGTGAGGCACAAGGAAATCTTCAGCCCCATGGTGTGAGGCCCTTTACCTTTGCTGCTTGCCAGTGTCTTATCTGGCTGGGGCATCAAGGCCTCCTGCAGCACTTGGTAACTGCAAATATTGCTGAGTGGTGACGGGAGTGCAGGTCCCTTCACAGGAGAGTGTTTATCCTCTGTGAGGAGATCCTCAGTGCGGAATTGCTGGGTCCAATGGCAGAACCACATTTATTCTGTTAAGAAACCTCAATACTGTTTCCATAAGGGCTGCCTCAGTCTATATCCAAAAACAATGCAGGACTGTCGCCTTTTTTCCATGTCCTTGCCAGCACTTGTTGTTTCTGGTCTTCTGGATATGCGTCATTCTCGCAGGTCTAGAGTAGTTTAAACCAGGGGATCCATAAAATGTGGGCAAAAATACATCCTGTATCACTCAGGCCAACACAAGTCTGTCTCACACTGTGAAAGAAAGAAAGTAATCATGAAGAAATTCAGATGAATTACCTGAGTGTTAACATCATCAATAGTCCACTATTGATTCTCAAGATGCACTCCTGAAAGCATCCCCATCACCTAGTGCCAGCCCCTCTGCCTCAACCCCCACCCCCACTGCAGGCCACCAGGGTTTCACCTTTAGGGGCTCAGATACACTTCTGAGCCCTGGGACTCTGCTGCCCAGGGGAGAACACAACAAAACTTGGTCGCGATGAGACCACAGAAGGAACTGATGAGGGTGACTCCCCCATGGGCTCCATCTACACTGTCCCCAGGGGTTTAGGGATCCAACCCCTGACACACACTTACCTGCAGCCTGAGTGTAGCTTCCTCCTGTCCACCTGTGGGAAGAAACATCATGTGAGACCATGGAGCAGCCAGGTCAGAAGTCCTAAAGGAATCTTCTAATCCTGCACCACAGGGAAATTTCCAGAACTGTGACTAAAAACCCAAGTTAGGACTGGGAAAAATGAAGAAAGGAGATGAGGGGGGACTGGACCAAATACCCTCTGGGTAACACACATGTGTGGTTGGTACTTCACATTAGCAAGGTAGGGCAAGTTCTCCCTGGGACTAGAAAGCCCCCAGTAGACAAGATCCCCCCACTCTCTTGCCTACCTGAGTACTTCTTCTATCTCCTCACACATGAAACCAGCTTGTGCCCAATGCTCACACCCACAAAGAAAACCGAACCAGCCAAGAGGACCATGGTAAGGATGGAGAACTTAAAAGGTGGCACTGAAACGGAAGGGAAGGTCAGACTCTGACCCTCTGAAGGTCTCCAGAAGGGCTCCTAATGGGTCTGAGAACAGCCTCTGTGCCCACATCCCCTCCTCACCCCATCTCAGGACTTGGAGCTCCAGCAGGCCCTCACGCTGCACATGGCACTTGTATCTCTGCTCCTCTCCAGAAGGCACCTCCACAGCCGCCCACTTCTGTAAGTTTCCATCCCCCCCAGAACTGCTCTCCACTAGCTCCATGTCCTGGGTCAGGTTCTTCCCATCTCGCTGCCAGGTCAGGGTGATGTCCGCAGGGTAGAAGCCCAGGGACCAGCACCCAGGGTGACCTCATGCTCAGAGATGGGGTGGTGGGTCACATATGCCCTTTGGGGGCCTGAGTGGGAAGAATTGGAAATTTCATGCTTTGTGTTCTCCTCCATGGACACTGAAGCAGCCTCATGTGACCATCCTCCAATGGACAGAACAGTATGTTTGGAGGGAGGAAGCACAAACCCCAGAAACCAGCCTGGTCTGGGAGTCCGGGATAGCAGGTGAGAGTCCAGGGTGGGATGCAGGTCTCTGAGCATTTTGTTGCTGACTTGGGTGAAGGGTGATGACACAGACAGGCAGGAGTGAGATCTCCAAAAATGCTCTCTGACCAAAAAACAAGATCTTGAGAGAGAAACTCATTGCTCCTACGATGGCTGCTGTGAAGGGTGATTTCAGGGGTGGTCTCCCGTCTTTCTCAGAGAAACTGGATTCCTTAACTGTCCTTCAGAAAAAGTGGGAGCCTCTGGGCCAGTCTCCATCCCAGAGCTTGAAAACGTGGCAGGCAGCTCCCTCTCTGGCCAGAAGAGGGCGCTTCCTCACCATGATTCCATTTCCCTGCGGGGTGCGCGCCTCAGGGAGATCAAAGGCCCCGCAGCCCTCTCACCTCTGAGCTGCGGCGCCTCCTTCCCCAACCCCAGGAGTCTGGGGGCCCCTCCACGCACCCGCCGCCCCCGCTGCTCCCGTCCTGCTCTGCCCGACCTTCCCCCTCCCCCTCGCGCCGGGGAGCTGAGCCGCGGGCCGCCGGGTTCAGGCGCGCAGGTCCCCGCCCAGGGCGCGTCCCCGGCGCCGTCGTGGGGAGCTGGTCGTGCCCGCGGGGGAGGCGCCGTCGGGCGCCGCGTCGCAGCCCAGAGTCCTCCGGATCGTGGGAGACCCTGAGCCCGCCCTTCAGTCACCCCGTGGTCTCTGCCCGCACCCGATCTCCCTCCCTGAATAATCCCAAACTTAAATAAAACCTAAAGGGGGAAAGTCCCGCGTGCTCTTCCCTGGTCAAGGGGCCCGGCAGGGGCCACGGCCTCGGGGGTCGCGGGGCCCCGAGACTCGGGGCGGGGGGTGGGGACGGGAGCGGTGACCCGCCCCGGCCAGCGCTGCTCCCCGGCCCGGCTCTGGCTGCGGCGGCCGCGCGGGGCCTCCGGGAGCGCTTGGAGCCTCCGCGCCGAGTGTCTGCGGAGCCGCGTCTCCTCGCGCGACCCTCCAGCCCCGCCCGCCCGCCCAGGGGCCCGCGGCTCTGCGCTCTGGCCCGGGGAGTCGCTGTCGAACCCCGAACTGCGTGTCGTCCACGTAGCCCCCGCGATGCACCGGGACTCCCCGAGGCCGGGCGGGACATCACCATTTCTAAAAGCCTCAGAGAGGGGGAGCCTGGGGGCGGGGAGGGGTGAAAGCCGGGCGGACCCTCCTCCCGGGGCAGGTCCTGAGTCCCAGGGAGATGGGGCAGGGGAGAAAGTGTCCAGGAGGGAGGGAGCTCCAGAGACTGAACATGGGCAGCGGGTCCAGAAGGGGCAAGACTCAGGGGACAAAAGGAGGAGGCAGGGTGGGGGGGCAGAAAGGGACCAGGACTGAGGGGCGCCTCGGGGGTGACAGAGGGGCCTAAGGCAGCAGCTTCCTCTGCAGAAGCCTTTTCCCTCCACCCTGCACTCACCAGCCCAGGTATCTGTCTGGGCCAGAGCCCTGGAGAGAAGCAGCAGGAGGAGGTTGGGGGCCCCATGACCAGCACTGCTGGGGTCTGGGGAGCTTCTGACTCCAGGCTGGTGGGTGGAGACTTACCTGGGAGGGCTGTGATGCTGACTGGTTCTCTGGGAACCTGCAGGCACTGGGACTGAGAACTGGGGAGGAGTCACAAGTGTCCAGGGCCCAGCACAGGTGGTGGAGACAGAAGGGAGGCTAAGGGGGCAGTGGGGTATCCCCAATAGTAACCTTCCTGCCCTAGACACAGCCCTGGGGTCTGGAACTATGAGAACCAGACTGGGGACCTGGGGCTTTGCTCTCCAGCTCCTCTCCTCACCCAAAGCTTTGCTACACTGTCTCCATGATTCCAGTCATTTTCCTTCCTGGATAGTCTCACAGTCTTACAAATTAGGGAGGACACCAAGTATATAATCTTGTGTGAGGTATCTCTACCCATATTTACCACACTTGGAATAAAGCTGTGTTGAATCATGGAACTATTTCATTTAGAATAATAGTAATAATCCAATGCATGTTAATAGAAGGTGTTCTTAAGAAAAATAACTTATTTCTGAAAATAATCAGGGCAATGAAAAGCGTGGATCTTGGGGCCTCCCCGGTGGTGCAGCGGTTGAGCAATTGACTGCGAAGTTGCCTGCAGCCTCTGCAGGGCTGATTCAATCCCTGGCCGCAGAGGAGGGTCCCACATGGCGGACAGACCTCTCCTGTCTTGCCCACTGCTCCCCTCAGCAGTGTGTTTCGTCAGTCTGACTGTTCTGTTCCCTGCTCTGACTCTGGTGAATTCTCTCACTCTCCCACGCTTCTGACTGTACCCAGTGCTTGTATAAATAAATAAATAACTATTTTTTTATAAAAAAAGAAAAGCGTGGATCTTTTCAATTTTTTACTTTTGCAATTGTCTTTCTTGTCTGTCTCACTAGAAGACAGTCGGATTTTCATGTTTCCTTCTGCATTTAGTCTGTGGTTCTGGTTGAAGTCTATGAAAAAATGTATACAGTCTCACACAAATATGTTGAAGTAGTATTTTCACATAATTGTGAATATTCCACTTTGATACTAAATTAAAATTCTACAGGTGATATTTCTCAAAGGTTATTTGCAAAGTGAAACCTAAAACAATATCATTGAATATTTCTTATTCTGTTACATTTCCATACTCCTCTCTTGCCTATTGATGGGGTCTTGTGCTAATGTGTGATTTTTTTTAAAGTAATATATTGTTCACTAAGTTATGAAGACCTTTAGTGTTCATTACAGAGGAATCAAATTATTAAAAAAAATTGATTTTATTTTCACCACAAATCCCAAAAGTAAAAGTAGTAATGGAAATTGTTAAATTAGTGATAGGACACAATTTTCCATAATTCTGGTTTTGTCTGAGCGCTTTTATTTTGTCAAGTCGAGGTCACTGTCAGTTATCAATTGTCAGTTGAATGTCAGTTTCTTAAAGGAGCACACATTCATTTTCAGGACAATGTCTGCCAATTAACCAAATCCAAATAGCCATAGTTTATGTCATTCATCCCTTCATGTCAAGATATATTGCCTACAAAAAAAAAAAAAAAAAGAGAGAGAGAAAAGAAAAAGTCTAATTCATTTCATGCAAATATTTTCCTTGGCACACAGTAGTAGCTGGGAAGGCAGCAAAGTCCTCTGTGTGTACTTGCGTGTCATCACATCAGGTACTGTAAAATTGGATTTGATGATGATAAAATAATGAAACTAATTTTCATTGCTTCAACCAAGACATTTTGAAATGAAACTAGCTTGGAGTTGTGTTTCTGAGGTAAGTACTGGTGAAGAATAACTACATTGCAGTTAGTAATATAAGCTCCATTTTTACTAAGCTTTACCTCAGCAAATGTCAAAATAGTGAAAAAGCCAACAGTGTCTAAGTGACTTTTTTTTAATTAATTAATTTATCTGTTTATTTATACAAGCACTGGGTACAGTCAGAGGCGTGGGAGGGTGAGAGATTTCACCAGAGCCAGAGAGGGGAGCAGAGCAGGCAGACTGACGAAGTACACTGCTGAGGGGAGCAGCGGGCACTGTGGGAGAGGTCTGCACACCATGTGGGGCCCTCGCCAGATGGCCAGGGATCCAACCGGCGCTGCAAAGGCCGCTGGCAGCTTTGCAATCCAGCGCTCAACCACTGCAAAATGTCTAAGTGACATTTTGAAAATAGTTTTGACCTCATGGATCCTGTGACAGGTTCTGGGTGACTTCAAGGATTCCACAGACCACACTTTGACAAATGCTTTTCTCAGTGAACCAGAGAACATCTCCCAATTGTTCTCTGCCTTTGCCTCCTCTTCACTTCCCAGAATCCCTCTCCCTGGCTGGCTCCTGCCTCCCCAGACTGCCTCCCCTGCAGTTACAATGGAGAGCAGAGAGAAGACCCTGGAGACCTGGGGCTTGCACCATCATGAGAGATGGACACTGAGTAAAGGTGACAAAGACACGTGTAAACCCGACCAGAGCCCCGCGCTGGGAGGAAGGAGTGTGTATTTTGTGGAAGCAGAGAAGTAAGAGCGCTAACAGGTCCCTTTCTATTATTTTAAATAATGTCAAAGGATGTAAAAAATATATTAAAAACAGGGCCTTGCTGGTGGCATAAGGGTTAAGTTTCAGCAAAATCACTGCCTAGGACTGAGTTTGATCCTTGGCCAGGGAGTAACCCACATGGCACAACAGACCTCTCCTGACTCACCAGCTGTACCCCTCAGCAGTGTATTTCAGTAGATCCACCAGTTCTGTTCCCCCATTCTGTCCTTGGTGAATCATCTCACCACCATGCCCCACCTCTTACAGTTGTTCAATGCATAAATAAATAATACCGCAGTTCTTCAATGTATAAATAAATAAATAAATCTTTAAAAATATACGTTAAAAAGAAATTAGGCATAAAGGTAGATGAATTTCTTTAATATATATAATCATAGAATAAAAGAGAGCTCTTAGAAATTATAAATTTGTTCATAGAAATGAATAATTCAGCAGTTGAAGTGGAATATTGAAATCTCACTCCCACTAAGTCATACAAATGGAAAAGAAATGACAAGCAGAGAGAAGACCTACAAGAATATGAGTTTGTACAAGAGAAAGAAATACAAGGAATCCAAATAGGCAAGGAAGAAGTCAAACTATCACTATTTGTTGATGATATGATAATATACATAGAGACCCCTAAAAACGCCACAGAAAAACCAATTCAACTAATCAATAAGTTTAGTAAAGTGGCAGGATACAAAATCAATGCACAAAAATCAGTAGCCTTCCTATACACAAACAATAAATATGAAGAAGAAGAAATCAAGAAAACCAGATGGTCTCACTCATAACAGGAATCTAGAAAACCTAAATAAGGGACCAGGAAAAAGAATAACTATAAAAAAGAAAAAATCAAAATCAACAAACAACTATGAACCAGAGACACACTATGGGGGGGGGGCGGGGAAAGGAGGGATTGGGATCAAAATAAGGGGGTTGCAATTGTATGGGGAATATAAAAATAAAATAAAAAAATACAAAAGTATTCGATAAACTATTTAGTGGATGCCTCTGGAAGAATAATGCCATAATGATTAAGGTCATGTATGTATGAATGTTTAAATGTGTGTGTGTGTATGTGTGTGAAAAGAAAAAAAAAGAATATGAGTCTGTTGATCAAGAGTATTCCAATAAGTAAATCAAACAAGTGTCTAAAAAATGGAGAGTGGGAATGATGAAAAAATTCAAGAAAATCCCTGAACACTCACAGATAAAATGTGCACACTGAGTGTCCTGCCCGGGTTCCTCCTACAGAGGATGAGCAGCCCCACACCATGACCCGCTGCCAGGAACTTTCAGAAAGAGGCTGGAGAAGGACAGACCTTGAAACCTTCAAGAGACAACTCAGACCTAGAGGCCAGAAGACCCTGGAGCCAGGCCTGCCCTGTCCTCAGGGGAATCCAGCCCAGACCCCATGTCAGGCCCAGGTGAGTGAGGCGCTGGGAGCACAGACATTCACTTCAGCTGTGCGTGGTCTCAGAGGTTACTTTCCATGTCCCTCCTCTAGTGGGCAAAGGAAACTAGTGGGCAAAGGGGAGACAAAAATGATGGACACAGAGAACAGGACACAGGAAAATCAGCCACAGGGGAGCAGAGACAGGAGAGAGGCCAAGGGTGAAGTGAGGGATCTGGGTCTTCAGCCCTGCCCAGGTGAGCAGGACCCAGGCCCCGGGAGGCAGGATTGAAGCTGTGGGACAGGGGTCTGCCCAGGATGGAGTGGGCGGAATAGCTGGTGTGTGTGAATGTCCATGGAGATTCTGACCCTGGGATGGTCTTGGGGTGATTAGGAATGAGCACAACAGGAACTAAACTCATGAGGGATCAAGATAATTATAACTCCGGGGAAGAAAAGTACCCTGGTCTACTCACTGCTCAGCTGTGACCAGCTCTCATGAGGTCATAACAAAGCAAACCCTGGATCCTGGTGTGTATCTCAACAACCTGCCAGAGAGGTCCCAGGGTACAAATGCCCGTACTGTGGATTCCGAGGGGTCACCTCCCAGACCTTCTTTCAACTCAAAGCCAGCTTTGAAGTCCTGGGCAGTGTGGGCAGGGTCCTTCTCCAAGGTCCTGTTTGAAGATTTCAATGTGTCGTAGAGCAAGGGGAGGATAGTGACTGGTGACCCTGGGGAGGAAGCCACAGCTGTCATCCAACAGAGGAAACACACAGAGAAAGCAAGTGACGAGGTGCTTCAGAACAGGCCCCACATGCTCTGTGCTGGCCCAGCCCTGAAACAAGAGGCAGCTCTTCTGAAATAACACATGATTCTGGCTAAGGACATTAAAAATGTTGAACAGGACACGTCTCAGCTGATGCTGGTGTTGGCAGAGATGGACCAGGCCATCCCCAGCAGCGTCTACTCAGATATTACCATTCACTCTCTTGTTGGCCACCTTGTTCCAGGTGTTCCCAAATATCCAAATGCATGGCTAGCCCCAAATTCTGACCTTTGAGTCCGCTGTTCAGTGAGATTTTTTTTTGCTTCTGTTTCTCTGAGCTTGTGTGGATTGGGAAATTCAGCAGTTATAGGCGCAGACTCACAGATTTCATGAGGATCAGTCTGTCATTCAAGGGTAGAGCTCCCTCTAAGTTATTTCTGTTTTTCCACCAATTTCTCTTGAGTGTCCACACCTGTGCAGTTTTTGGTGAGCCAGGGATTTGACAGCCTGTATTCAGATTTAGGATCTTAACCCTCCCCCCCTTGTTAAAGTATATATTAATTAAACTTCCTTGGACATGCTGTATTTTAAGGATATCCTTAAAACCCACATAGAGAAATCCATGACTTCCTTACAAAGATAATGTTATTATACATCAACCTATGCATTACATAGTATTGGGGGGCAGATAATGAAATTTAAGAACATTCTACAATTGTCCTGTCCAATATGGTAGATACAAGAGACATACATGAAATGTAATGAAAAGTTAAAGGTCTCAGCCCATGAGCCATATCTCAAGTGTTCAATAGCCACACGGTTAGAGGCACCATATTGTTCAGTGAACATGGAGAACAATCCCTTCTCCTAGAACATTCTGTTGTACAGCACAGCTCTTCATGCTTTGGGGATATCAAGTCAAATGCCTTAGACACACATACATGTAAAGTGAAAGGGCCAATATTATCTCTCTTAAGAGGTAATAGGTCAGGTCATTACCTGGATAGACATACATGTTAAGCTGTTATAAAACAAAACCAAAAGAGGTTCTGGTGCCTCCAGACACAAACTGTTCCCAGTTGCAAAGGGAAACATCTGTCCCATCTCCCCTCTCAGATGGAGGACATGCTCATCCTCTCTGAAGATTGAGTTCTCTTCCAGGAGAGTCCAGGAACAAAACTCAAAGATAAGCTTTGAGAGCCTGATGCCCAAACAAGGGAAAGGGATTCTGGAAATGAAGAGGAGGTAAAGTCAGAGAACACTTGGGAGACTCTCCCAGGTTCAATGAGAAAAACGTTTTTCAAAGTGCAGTTTTTGGAGCCCTTGATGTCACCCAGAACCTTTCACAGGACCCATGAGGTCAAAACCATTTTCATAATATCACTTAGACAACACTGGACTTTCACTATTTTGACATTTCCTCTGAGGTAAAACTTAGTAAGAATGGAGACTACAGTACCAACTGCAGTAGTAGTTGTTCTTCACCACCACTTACTTGCAGGAAAAAAAAAAAATCCAAATCAGTTTCACTTCAAAATGTCCTGGTTAAGACAGATTTACAAAAGAATTCTACCAAAAATTCAGAAATGAACTAGTGCCTATCCTTCCCAAACTCTTTCAAAAAATTGAGAAGGAAGGGACAATACCAAACACGTTCTATGAAGCCAACATTACACTAATACCAAAACCAAACAAGGACCGAACAAAAAAAGAAAATTACAGGCCAATCTCTCTAATGAACACTGATGCAAAATTCCTCAATAAAATTTTAGCTATCAGAATTCAACAATGTATCCATAAGATAAATCACCATGACCAAGTCGGATTTATTCCAGGGACACAAGAATGGTTCAACATCCAAAATCAATCAATGTAATCCAAAACATCAACAAAAAGAAATATACATATGATAATATCAATAGATGCTGAGAAAGCTTTTGACAAAATACAACACCCATTTATGATAAAGGTCCTTGAAATTCTTGGGATACAAGAAACATACCTCAACATCATAAAGGTCATATATGATCAGCCCATTGCCAATATCATTCTAAATGTGAAAAGTTAAAAGCATTTCCATTAAGATCTGGAACAAGACAAGGATGACCACTATCACTACTGCTTTTCAACGTAATAGTAGAAGTCCTAGTCAGAGCAATAAGACAAAAGAAAGACATACAAGGAATCTAAATAGGGAAGGAAAAAGTCAAACTATCACTATTCACAGATGATATGATAATATACATAGAGAACCCCAAAAACTAATCAAACTAATCAATCATTTTAGTAAAGTAGCAGGATACAAAATCAACACACAAAAATCAGTAGCCTTCCTATACACAAACAATAAATCTGAAGAAGAAATCAAGAAAACCATCCCCTTTATTATTGAAGCAAAAAAATCAAATACTAGGGAATAAACCTAATACCTATGCAAAGAAAACTATAAAACATTGTTAAAAGAAATAGAAGAAGACACAAAGAAATGGAAAGACATCCTTTGCTCATGGACTGGAAGAATTAACAGTATCAAAATGGCCATCCTACCAAAAGCAATTTACAGATTCAATGCTATTCCAATAAAAATTTCAATGACAGTCTTCAAAGAAATAGAACAAATACTGATGAAATTTACATGGAGCCACCAAAAACCCCAAATAGCCAAATCTCTCCTTAAAAAAAATGAAGGGACTGGAGCTATCATACACTCAGACTTCAAACTGTAATACAAAGCCATAATAATCAAAGTTGCATGGTATTGGAAGAAGGACAGACACCCGGACCAATGGAACCAAATAGAAAATTCAGAAATACACCCACAGATTTACAGTCAACTAACCTTTCACAAAGAAGCAAAGAATATGCAATGGAACAAAGAAAGGTTGTTCAATAAATGGTGCTGGGGAAACTGGGTCACTACATGCAAAAGAATGAAGCTTGACTACTACCTCACACCATCCACAAAAAAAAAAAAAAATCAAAATGGATTAAAGAAATAGACATAAGACCTGAAACCATAAAATATATAAACGGAAATATAGGCTAAACACTACACGACATACACCTCAGTAACATCTTTAAAGACACATCACCCAAAACAGTGATAGCTAAGGCAAAGATAAACAGCTAGAACTACGTCAAATTAAAGAGTTTCTATACAGCAAAAGAGACAGCAACCTAAACAAAGAAACACCCCACCTATTGGGAGAAAATTTTTGCACACAACTGTAACGATAAAGGACCTATTACAATAATCTGATGAGACTCAACAAAAGCTGATGAGCTAATGAGACTCAGCAAAAATAAATAATCAAGTCAAAAAATAGGCAGAAGAGCTAAAAAGACTCTTCTCCAAAGAGGAAATGCAAGTGGCCAACAAGCCTCTTGAAAAAATGTTCAACATCACTTGTAATCAGGGAAATGCAAATCAAAACTACAATGAGATACCATCTTACACCAGTGAGAATGGCACATATTAAAAAACTTGCAACAACAAATGTTGACGAGGATGTGGAGAAAATGAAGACTCCTGCACTGTTGGTGGGAGTGCAAACTGATCCAACCACTATGGAAAGCTGTGTGGAGATTCCTCAACCTACTAAAGATAGAGCTTCCATATGATCCAGCAATTCCACTCCTAGGTATTTACCCAAAGGACACAGAAACATTAATTCAAAAGGGCACCTGCACCCCTATGTTTATTTCAGCACTATTTACAATAGGTAAGCTATGGAAACAGCCCAAATGGTTGACTGGATCAAGAAGATGTGGCATATATACACAATGGAATACTATTCAGCAACCAAAAAAGATAAACTCATGTAATTTGCAGCAACATGGATGTAGCTGGAAGGGGTCATGCTCAGCAAAATAGCCTAGAAAGAAAAATCGGATGGTCTCACTCATAGCAGGAATTTAGAAAACATAAATAAGGGACCAGGAAAAAGACTAGTATAATAAAGTAAAAATTAAATCAAAAACAACTATAAACCAGAGACACACTCCGGGGTGTGAGGGGAGGGAGTAGGGACAAAATAAGGAGGGTGGGAATTGTATGGGGACTATCACCAAGATAAAAATGCATACATTGTACAAAAATGAAAAATGGGGCCTCCCCGTTGGCGCAGCGCTTGAGCACTGGGTTGCGAAGCTGCTTGCAGCCTCTGCAACGCTGTTCAATCCCTGGCCTCCAGGGAGGGTCCCACGTGGTGCGCAGACCTCTTCTGCCGCCCGCTGCTCCCCTCAGCAGTGTACTTCGTCAGTCTGCCTGCTCTGCTCTCCCCTCTGGCTCTGGTGAATTCTCTCACCCTCCCAGACTTCTGACTGTACCCAGTGCTTGTATAAATAAATAAATAAATAAATAAATAAATAAATAAATAAATCTTTAAAAAAAAAAAAAAGAAAAACGATGTAAAAAATATATAAAATGAAAAAAATGTCCTGGTTAAATCATGAAAGTATCTTTTCTATTTTATCATCCTGAAATCCACGTTTTTTTTTAAAGGTCTGAAACCATAGCAAGGGAGTGCACATCAGGCCCATCTGCTACAGTCCAAAGGGCTGTGTCCCCCGGGGAAATGTATGAAGTGAATTAGCCTTTTTTTTTTAGGCTATCCCATCTTTAATTGAAGGAATGAATGACTGAAACTATGGTTACTTAGACTAGCTGAATTGGGAGACACTTTCCTGAAAATGAATGTGAGTCTGTCCCTTTTAAAAATCAACTGATGACACTTGTTGCCTTGATAAAATGTAAACTCCCAGAGAAAACCGGAATTATGGAAAATTGAGTCCTTTCACTATAAACTTGAGAACTTACAGTACAGACTAATTTTTCTTTTGGGATCTGTGGTAAAAAATAAAACATGATTTTTGATAACTTGATCCCAGTGTAATTAACACTATATAGCTATGGAACATAATGAAACAATAGGTAACTTTAAAAAAAAAAATCATACAATTGTACAAGATCCATTAATCTTTAAGAGAGGCCTATGGGGTTAATATAAAAGAATAGGAAATATTCAAAGACATTGTTTCAGGTTTCACTTTGCAAATAATCTTTGAGAAAATATTACTTATATATCGTTATAATTTAGTATGAAAGTTGTAACAAAGTTGAATATTCATAATCTGAAAAGGTTATTAAAATACTATTCCTACCTATTTCCTTGAAATTGTATATTTTTTCATAGATTTCAAACAAAACATTAAATGTAGAAGAAACTATGAAAATAAAAGATTTTCTAATGAGACAAAAATGACACTTGTAAAAATATAAAATGTGAACGTTACCCTCCTTTCATTATCCTTATATTTACAGAAAGTTGTTTTCTTAAAAATGCTTTGTTAGCACACATTGGTTGTTATTATTCTAAAGTAAAGAAGTAATAACATCTTTTAAAAAGGTTTTATTCCAGTAAAGTAAATATTTAAAGCTATAACCCACATAACAAAATTATACATGGAATCCGTAGTAATTTGTAAGACTGTGCAGACATCCTGAAAAAAATTGTCTGAGAATCGCTGACCCAATTCCTGGGCCTGGACTCAGGGAGACGGTGTGACTAAGGTCTTGGTGCAGCAGAGGAGAGGGCAGCAAAGTCCCAAGTCTCAGGGGGTGGCTCTCAAGGTCTGAGCACCCAGGGCGCTGTCTGGGGCTGGAAGGTTACTGTTGGGGATTCCCCATCTCCCCACTTTCGCGCCTTCTCACAACCTGTGTCGGGTCCTCCTTCCTGGATACTGGTGAGTCACCCCAGGTCTCACTCCCCATTGCCTGGAGGTGTCCAGAGCAGCCAATCAGCAGCCCCGCGGCCCCAGTTCCAAAGCCCCCACCCACCCGCCGGGACTCTGTCTCCCCAGCCGGGTGGAGGCGCGTCCTGGGGGATGGGGGGCGCAGCCCTCCTGCTCCTGCTCGCGGTGGCCGCGGCCCCGAGGGAGACCCGGGCGGGTGAGTGCGGGTCGGGAGGGGACAGGGCGCTACCAGAGGCGGGAGCGAGGGCGTGGGCGGGCGTGGGAAAGGCGCGACCTCGCCGCCGCCCTAGTTGTCCCCCCACCTCGGCCCCGACCCGTCCTGGCCCCTTTCCGTACCCCCGAGACCCCAGCCTCCTCCTGCCCCCCGAGTCCCGGCCATTTTCGTCCCGCAGCCGCTTTTCACTCTTACTAGTCTTTCACCCACCCGTCGGCGTCCCCCTGGGACTCGAGCCCCCGAAAGGGGAGAAGAATAGGCCGGGTCTCCCCTCCCGCCCCCAGGCCCCCACTCCATGAGGTTTTTCTACACCACGATGTCCCGGCCCGGCCTCGGGGAGCCCCGCTTCATCGCCGTGGGGTACGTAGACGACACGCAGTTCGGGCGGTTCGACAGCCACTCCTCGGGCCAGAGGGCGGAGCCGCGGGCGCCCTGGATGGAGCAGGTGGGGCAGGAGGATCGGGACGAGGAGACGCGGCACCAAAGGAGCAACGCACAGTGGTACCGAGCGCAGCTGGACTCCCTGCGCGGGCTCCACAACCACAGCCAGACCGGTGAGCTGGCGCGGGGCCGGGCCGGGTCAGCACCCCCAGCCCCACGGAAGTGGGGTTGCCCAGGGTCTCCCCCTCCAGGCTTCTTTGGAAGCTGGCCGGGAACAGCCCGCGGGACTTTCACCCTGTTTCATTTGGTTTAGTTTATTCAGGATGGGAGGGCGGGGCCGGGCGGGGTGACGCGGGGTGACGGGGCGGGGACAGGCTCTCACATCCTCCAGAGGATGCATGGCTGCGACATGGGGCCCGACGGGCGCCTCCTCCACGGGCACAGTCAGTTCGCCTACGACGGCGCCGATTACCTGGCACTCAACGAGGACCTGCGCTCCTGGACCGCGGTGGACACGGCCGCTCAGATCACCCGGCGCGAGTGGGAGGCCCTGGGTGTGGCAGAGAAATTCAGGGACTATGTGGGGAGCAGGTGCTTGAGGTGGCTGCGCAGATTCCTGGAGTACGGGAAGGAGACTCTGCAGCGCACGGGTAAGAGGGGCCTGGAGGCCTCCCGGTCCTCCCCTGCCTGGAATAACTGCGGGAAATGAATCCTCTCTCTAGTCCCGAGAGGGGGACTCCCCTGGGTTTCATGTTCTGCACTAGAGAGACTCCCAGAGACTCCTGCTTCTCCTGAAGGACAGTGAAGGGATCCCGTCTCTCCTGAGAAAGACAGACAGTCCCTGACATCACACGTCACCGGGTCCTTTTGACCAGGAGGCTTATTTGAGAACCAGGAGTTTCTCTCAGTCTTATTTCTGGTCTGAGAACATTTTCAGTTATGTGATGATTCCTGCTTTTCTGTGTCATTCGCCTTCCACCCAGGTCAGGAATAAAAAATCTGTGTTCCTCTCCATCTGCTTCATCCTACCCTGGGTTTTCCTCCTCATTCTAGAACTTTCTAAGGAATAGGAGAATCTCAGAGATTCCCCCAGACTAGCCTGTTTTTTACATTTTATGCTTCTTGCTGCCACACCAGTTGTCTTGTCCATTGTGAGGATGGTCTCATGAGGATTCTTCAGTGTCCATGGAGGAAACGCAGAGTGAATTTTTCTGATTTACCACCTCAGATCCCCCAAAGACACGCATGACCCAGCACCCCACCTCTGAGCATGAGGTCACCCTGAGGTGCTGGGCCCTGGACTTCTACCCTGCGGACATCACCCTGACCTGGCAGCGAGATGGGGAGGACCTGACCCAGGACACAGAGCTGGTGGATACCAGGCCTGGGGGCGATGGAACCTTCCAGAAATGGGCGGCTGTGGTGGTGCCTTCTGGAGAGGAGCAGAGATACACGTGCCATGTGCAGCATGAGGGGCTGCTGGAGCCCCGGGTCCTGAGATGGGGTAAGGAGGGAACGTGGGCACAGAATTTCTCAGGGGCATCAGGAGCCCTTCTGGAGAACTTCAGAGGGTCAGGATGAGGCCTGGGGCTTAGGGTCTCACCTTCCCTTCCCTTCCAGTGCCCCCTCCTCAGTCCTCCATCACCACTGCGTACTTCTTTGCTGGCCTGGTTCTCGGAGTTGTGCTCACTGGAGCTGCAGTGGCTGCAGCTGTGATGTGGAGGAAGAAGCGCTGAGGTAGGGAAGGGAGAGGGGGGTCTTGTCCACTGGGGGCTTTCATGTTCCATGGAGAACTTGCCCTACCTGGTTAATGGGAAGTACCATCCACACACATGTCTTGCCAAGGGGGCATATAGTCCAATCCCCCCCCGCCCCACACCCTTTTTCCTTTCTTCATTTTTCCCAGTCCTGACCTGGGTCTTAGTCACAGTTCTGGAAACTTCCCTGTGGTGCAGGATTAAAAGATTCCTTTAGGCTTCTGACCTGACTCCTGCCTGGTCTCACAGGATGTTTCTTCCCGCAGGGGGACAAGGAGGAAGCTACACTAAGGCTGCAGGTAAGGGTGGATCATGGGTTTGGTCCCTGAATACCTGGGGACAGTGTAGAAGGAGCCCATGGGGGAGTCACCCCCATCAGTCCCTCCTGTGGTCTCATCTCTGACCAGGTTTGTTTTGTTCTCAACCAGGCAGCGGCAGCGCGCAGGGATTTGATGTATTTCTCAGCCCCTAAGGATCTTTTACGACGAACCTGATGAGGCTCCTGTTGTGCACACCCTCGACAGCAGGGTGATGGTATCACTGTTGTTCTTAACTGTGATAATTGAGCATTTGTTCATATTTTTAATTTTCTATGTCTGCATAGTTGTTATGTCTATGGAAGTCAATTTTTTTTTAAATAATAAATTTTATTTTTATATTCCCCATACAATTGCAACCCCCTTATTTTGACCCCAATCCCTCCCCTCCCCTCCCCTACCCCCCATAGAGTGTCTCTGGTTCATAGTTGTTTGTTGATTTTGATTTTCACTTTCTTATAGTTATTCATTTTCCTGGTCCCTTATTTAAGTTTTCTAAATTCCTGCTATGAATGAGACCATCCGGTATTTTTCTTTTTTTTTCTGGCTTATTTCGCTGAGCATGATCCCTTCCAGCGCCATCCATGTTGCTGCAAATTGCATGTGTTTATCTTTTTTGAATGCTGAGTAATATTCCATGGTATATATGTACCACATCTTCTTGATCCAGTCATCTATTTTTGGGCACTTGGGTTGTTTCCAAAGCTTAGCTATTGTAAACAGTGCTGCTATAAACATAGGGGTGCAGGTGCTCTTTGGAATTGATGTTTCTGTGTCCTCTGGGTAAATACCTAGGAGTGGAATTGCTGGATCCTATGGAAGCTCTATGTTTAGTAGGTCCAGAAATCTCCACACAGCTCTCCATAGCGGTTGGACCAGTTTGCACTCCCACCAACAGTGCGGGAGAGTTCCTTTTTCTCCACACCCTCACCAACATTTGTTGTTGCTAGTTTGTTTAATATGTGCCATTCTCACTGGTGTAAGATGGTATCTCATTGTAGTTTTGATTTGCATTTCCCTGATTACAAGTGATGTTGAACATTTTTTCATATGCCTGTTGGCCATTTGCATTTCCTCTTCAGAGAAGTTTCTTTTTAGCTCTTCTGCCCATTTTTTGACGGGATTATTTTCTTTGTTGTTGTTGAGTCTCATCAGCTATTTGCAGATTTTTGTGACCAGTCCTTTATCATTAGTGTTGTGTGCAAAAATGTTCTCCCAGTTGGTGGGGTTTCTCTTTGTTTTTGTTATTGTCTCTTTTGCTGTGCAGAAGCTCTTTAATTTGATGTAGTCCCAGCTGTTTATCTTTGCCTTCACTATCACTGCCTTGGGTGATGTGTCTGTAAAGATGTCTTTGATGTGAATATCACGTATTGTTTCGCCTATATTTTCTTCTATGTATTTTATGGTTTCAGGTCTTATGTCTAGTTCTTTAATCCATTTTGAGTTGATTTTTGTGTATGGTGTGAGGTAGTGGTCAAGCTTCATTCTTTTGCATGTATGTAGCAACCCAGTTTTCCCAGCACCATTTATTGAACAAACTTTCTTTGCTCCAATGCATAGTCTTTGCTCCTTTGTCAAAGATTAGTTGACCATAAATCTGTGGGTTTATTTCTGGATTTTCTATTTGATTCCATTGGTCTGTATGTCTGTTCTTGTTCCAATACCATGCAGTTTTGATGATTATGGCTTTGTAGTAGAGTTTGAAGTCTGGGAGTGTGATGCCTCCATTCCCTTCTTTTTTTTTGAGGAGAGCTTTGGCTATTCGGGGTTTTTGGTGATTCCATATGAATTTCATCAATAATTGTTCTATTTCTTTGAAGAATGACATTGAAATTTTCATTGGAATAGCATTGAATCTGTATATTGCTTTTGGTAGGATGGCCATTTTAATAATGTTTATTCTTCCAATCCATGAGCAGGGGATGTCTTTCCATTTCTTTGTGTCTTCTTCTATTTCTTTTAACAGTGTTTTATAGTTTTCTTTGTATAGGTCCTTTACCTCTTTTGTTAGATTATTCCCAAATATTTGATTTTTTTTGTTTCGATAATAAAAGGGATGGTTTTTTTTATTTCTTCTTCTTCAGACTTATTGTTTGTGTATAGGGAGGCTACTGACTTTTGCATGTTGATTTTGTATCCTGCCACTTTACTGAACTGATTGATGAGTTGAATTAGGTTTTTTGTGGAGATTTTGGGGTTCTCTATGTATATTATCATATCATCTGCAAATAGTGATAGTTTGACTTTTTCTTTTCCTATTTGGATTCCTTGGATGTCTTTCTCTTGTCTTATTGCTCTGGCTAGGACTTCCAGTATTATATTGAAAAGCAATGGTGAGAGTGGACATCCTTGTCTTGTTCCAGATCTTAATGGAATTGCTTTCAACTTTTCACCATTGAGAATGATACTTGGCTGTTGGCTTGTCTTATATGGCCTTTATGATGTTGAGGTATGTTCCTTATATCCCAAGAATTTCAAGGGCTTTTATCATAAATGGGTGTTGCACTTTGTCAAAAGCTTTCTCAGCATCTATTGATATTATCATATGGTTTTTATATTTCTTTTTGTTGATGTGTTGGATAACGTTGATTGATTTTCGGATGTTGAACCATCCTTTTGTCCCTGTAATGAATCCTACTTGGTTGTGGTTAATTATCTAGTGGATACATTGTTGGATTCTGATAGCTAAAATTTTATTGAGGATTTTTGCATCAGTGTTCGTTAGGGAGATTGGCCTGTAGTTTTCTTTTTTGTGTGTTGTCCTTGTTCGGTTTTGGTATTAGTGTAATGTTGGCTTCATAGAACGTGTTTGGTATTGTCCCTTCCTTCTCAATTTTTTGGAAGAGTTTGTGAAGGATAGGCACTAATTCGTCTCTGAATGTTTGGTAGAATTCATTTGTAAATCCATCAGGTCCTGGGCTTTTGTTTTTGGGGAGGTTTTTGATTACCATTTCAATTTCGCTGCTTGTAATTGGTCTGTTTAGGTGTTCTATTTCTTCTTTATCTAGCTTTGGGTGATTGTAGAGTTGTAGGAATTTGTCCATCTCCTCTAGATTGTTGAACATGTTTCCATATAACTGTTCATAGTAGTTACTGATTATTCTTTTGATTTCTGCTGTGTCTGTTGTGATTTCTCCTCTTTCATTTATGATCCTGTTTATTTGTGCTTTCTCCCTTTTTTCCTTTGTGAGCCTGGCTAGGGGTTTGTCTATTTTATTGATTTTTTCAAAGAACCAGCTCTTGGTTTCATTGATCTTTTGGATTTTTTTTAGTTTCAATTTCATTTATTTCTGCTTTGGTTTTTATTATTTCTTCTCTTCTACTGGTTTTGGGTTTTTTTGTTGTTCATTTTCTAGATCTTTGAGCTTCGAGATTAGGTTGTTTCTTTGAGTTCTTTCTTGTTTCTTGATGTGAGCCTCTATTGCTATATATTTTCCTCTTATTACTGCTTTTGCTGCATTCCATACATTAAGGATATTGGTGTCCTCCTTGTCATTCAATTTTAAGAATTTTTTAATTTCTTCTTTGATCTCCTCATTAGTCCAGTGGTCTTCCAGTAGTGTGGTTTTTAATCTCCATGAGGTAGGAAAATTCCTTGCCTTCTTTTTATGGTTTATTTCTAGTTTGATGCCTTCATGGTCAGAAAAGATGGTTGGTATGATTTCAATCTTGGTGTATCTGTTGATGTTTGTCTTGTGCCCCAGTATGTGATCGATCCTGGAGAATGATCCGTGTGCGCTTGAGAAAAATGTGTACTCCGTTTTTTTGGGGGTTTAGTGTTCTATAGATGTCTGTTAAGCCCAAATGCTCTAGGTCCTTATTTAGAGCTTTAGTTTCTTTACTCATTTTTTGTCTTGTTGATCTATCCATTGTTGATAGTGGTGTGTTGAAGTCTCCCACTATGTATGTGTTTTCTCTGATGTCTGTTTTCAGAGATGACAACAGTTGTCTGATATATTTTGGTGCTCCTTAGTTTGGTGAGTATATGTTAATGAATGTTATTTCTTCTTGAAGTATTGTCCCCTTGATCATAATGTAGTGACCGTTGGGGTCTCTTTTTATTTTTTTGAGTTTGAAATCTGTTTTATCTGATATAAGTATAGCTGTACCTGCTTTCTTTTTTGGTCCATTTGCTTGTAGGATTGTTTTCCATCCTTTCACTTTGAGTCTATTTTTATCTTTTGTAGCTAAATGTGTTTCTGGAGACAGCAAAAGGTTGGGTTTTGTTTCTTAATCCAGGCTGCAACTCTGTGTCTTTTTATTGAAGAGTTTAGTCCATTTACATTTAGAGTTAATATTGATAGGTTAGCATCTGTATTTGCCATTGTGTTTGTCTTTCCTTTGATTTTATTTATTCTTTTAATAATTTTTATTTTTGGCCTTCTTTCATTGTTATTCGTCCCTCTGAGGTTCTGGCTTTAGGATTCCTTGTAGTATTTTTTGGAGTGGGGGTTTAGTCGTAATGAAATTCCAAAGTTTCTGTTTGTTTGGGAAGGTCCTTATTCTTTCTTCATAGCGGAAGGAGAGCTTTGCGGGATAGAGTATTCTTGGTTGGCATCTGTTTTCTTGGAGTCTGTTGACTATGTCCCTCCACTCTCTCCTTGCCCGTAGTGTTTCTTCGAAGAAGTCTGATGTCAGCCTGATTGGTTTTCCTTTGGATGTTATCTGTTTCTTCCCTCTTGTCAGCTTCATTATTTTTTCCTTGTCCTGGATTCTTGGGAGCTTTACTATTATGTGTCTTGCTGTATTTTTCCTTTCGTCGTGGAATTTTGGTGTTCTTCTTGCTTCTTCTATATCAATTTTCAGCTCCTTCTTCATATTTGGGAAGTTCTCTTCAATTATCTCTTTGAATATTTTCTCTGTTCCTACATCTCTCTCTTCTCCTTCTGGGATTCCTATAACTCTTATATTTCCTTTCCTCATGGAGTCAGATAGTTCCCGAAGTCTTTTTTCGGTCTTTTTCCTTTGTACTTCTCTTTCCTTTTCTGTTTTGGTTCTTTTTATCTCTGTGTCTTCAAGAGCACTTATTCATTCTTCCATTTCATCTATTCTGCTTTCATTGCTTTTCCCAGAGTTCTTTAGTTCCTCCATTAATTCTTTGATCTCCAGCGTTTCTTTTGCTTCCCCCTTTAGGGATTCAATTTCATTCTTCTGATCGTTGATTATTTTTCTCATATCATTGTTTTCCTTTATGAGTTCTGTCACTTTTTTAATCATGGCAATTTTAAATTCTCTTTCTGGAAGGCTGAGAAGTTCTTCCAAGTTACTGTTGTTGCAATCTGGGGGGTGGTTTTCTTTTTGTGGTGTGCTTTTTTCCTGAGGAGTTGTTAGGTTGTTTGTGGTTCTTCTACTCACTACCATCTGTTTTCTAATTTGCCGTATGCATTGGGACACTGTGTTGCTGGGACTGGCCGGCATCTTGGGTGAACTTCTCTGCTCCCCTCTGGCTCCTCCGGGAGCCGTCTGTCGGTTTCAAGCAGTCTTTACTGAAGAAAGGTCCCTGTTATAAAATGCCGATGTGGGGACACACTCCACTGTGCGCCTGGTCTGCCCCAGCGGTGGGTTCCCTCTCCCACTCTGGGCTTGGACTGCATGCCAGAAGAGGCCTGCCGTGGGTGAACTTCCCCGCTCACCTCTGGTTCCTGAGGGAGCTTTCTGCTGGTTTCAGGCAGTCTTTACTGAAGAAACGTCCCTGTTCTAAAATGACGATGCGGGGCGCACTCCCTGCGCATCCGGTCTCAGGCACACTCTTCTGCGCGCCCGGTCTGCCCCAGCCGTGGGTGCCCGCTCCCCTTGTGGGCTCATTCTGCTGGTCGGAAGGGGCCTGGAGTGGGCTAACTTCCCAGCTGGCCATTGGCTCCTCCAGGAGCCTTCTGCTGGTTTCAAGCAGTCTTTTCTGAAGAAAGGTCCCTGTTCTATGGGGTGGTAGTGACTTTTTTCTGGTCGCTAGGTGGCGCTAGAGATCTCTCCTAGTGTCCTTGGGGGGCTGTTTTTTTCATCCCGTGGGACAGGGAACAGAGTGGAAATGGTAGGGTAAATCTCAACGACTTTGGGGTGCTGTGTCTGCCTTGTGCCCCACCATCATGGAGACCCCACACCCTGAATTTCGTGCCCCGGGTCTCAGTTCCAAAGCCCTCAGGTCCAGGACGCAGGCTGTAGCCCAGTTCAATGTCCACATGAAATGGCGTCTTTTGCACCCCGCACCCATGCCCGGGTGCCTGGTTTCTGATTACTCAGGGAGGGGCTTTCACCTCAGTGAGGGCCCCCGCGTGTCTCCCCGCAAGCCTAGGTCACAGGTGTGGGGACCTGGGCAGCCAAGATCCACATTTGCTTTTCAAGCGCGCCGCTTTTCGGCGCAAGCTTACCGGCTGGCCCGGGGCTGTGTGCATGTCTCCAGAGTCTTTGTTGTTTTCTAATGGCACCCGGAGCCGTTTGCTCACCTCCGCAGCGAATACTGCAGGGTTCTCCACAGCTCCAGTTCATGGGGTGTGGTGGCTAAAATAGTTCCTTTCCACTTCCAGTCCCGCTTGATGCGTAGTTTGTTCTTGTTGGTCGTTTTAGTTTGTTTTTTTCCTCCTTTCTGTTGGTCGGAGAGTGCTGACTTTGTGGGTGGGGGAGGGGAGCAGGGTTCTGCGCTTTCCTCCCTTCTAGTCCTCTTTTATGGCAACTTTCTTCTTTGGGTAGTTTGCTGGAGTCGTCCATTTATCTTCCGTGTCCCAGATCTCACTGGGACCTGCCGCTTTTCCTCCCTATTAACTTTTTTTTTAATGGGAGATCTTACAGCGTCTCCTCGCCGCCATGTTGCTCCGCCCTCCTAGAAGTCAATTTTTTTAAAAGATTTATTTATTCATGCTTCCAAGAACCGGGGTATAGGCCAGATGCGCAGGAGAGTGAGAAAATTCACCAGAGACAGAGTGGGGAATAGAACAGGCAGACCGACGAAATACACTGCTCAGGGGAGCAGCGGGTGCAACAGGAGAGGTCTACCATGCCATGTGGGATTCTTGCCTGCCGGCTGGGATCAAACCTGCACTGCAGAGCGTGCAGGCAGCTTCACAGCACTGCGCTCAACCACCAGCACCACTTCTGGGAGGCCAAGAAGTCAATTTTTTTTTTGCTATGTTTATAACACTGTTTTTGTCCTTATTAAAATTTGGTTATTTCTTGTTGATCATTGAGTTTTAAGCATTATTTGTAAATTCTCAATACAGTCCTTTATCAGTCCTTTATCGTGATATGCAAATGTTTTCCCCCACTCTGTGACCTGAACTTCTGTATTGATGGGAAAACAAGTATTATTGTCCAGACAGAAGCATGGATATATTTTTTTAGAAGAGAAAAAATAAATTGCTAATTGGTTTTGAGCAGATACTGGCTGACTGGGATGTTGGGGGATGGAGGGGAATACTTACTTATGCATATCCTTGAGTGTTATTTAAATATCCTTGTATGAGCATGAAATATACTTTCAAAAGTAAATTACACTTCATTCCTCAATTTATAAAACTCTTCACACATCATGTCCATATCACGTGTTAAGACCAGACTGACACGTGGGTTACCAGTGAGGGGCCCGCATGTCATAGTCCCAAAGGCATGTTTTCTCTCAGGGGTCACTCTGGTGTTGTCCGCTCTGTGGGTGTTGGACAAACGTGTAATGACCTGTGTCCATCATGAGAATATCATGCAGAGTATTTTCACTGCCCATAATGTCTTCCGTGCTCCAAGGAAGCAAAAGCAAAAAGAAACCAATGGAATCACATGAGACTAAAAAGCTGCTACATAGTGAAGGAAACTCGTTAAAATGAAAAGACAGTATCAAGTCGGAGAAAATATTTGCACATCATCAATCCATAAAGGAGTTAATATCCAAGATCTACAAAGAACTCTAAAACAAGAAAACAACTCAGTCAATACAGGGGCAGAGGATCTAAATAGGTACTTTTCTAAAGAAGACACACAGATGGCTGATAGGTACATGAATAAAAGTTTATCATCATGTGCTGTCAGGAAAATGCCAATTAAAACCACAATGAGCTACCACCTCACACCTGTGAGAATGACCCATTGAAGGGTGTGGAGGGAAAGGAACTCTGGTACATGGTGGGTGGGGATGAAGTCTGTTCCTGTTAGTGAGCAGAATGAGGGGTTCCCCGGACCCTCAAACCTGTACACTCTACATGGGATCTGCCATCAGCTGAATAAAGACAAAACATACTAACATACTCTAAAACATAAGACCTTCAAATAGAAAAGAACTTTAATACAATTAGTGTGTAATAGAGAATTAGTGTGCAATAGAGAGAAGAGAAAGAATATAGTTAGAATAGTTCACAAGTGATGCACCCAAAGCTACCCATCCCCTCATGGGTAAATTCCCAGCCAAACAGTTTTGGCCAAAAGCAGGCCCACCAAGGCCTGAAAGCCTGCCAAAAGTCTAAAGCACCTACTGGTAGAGACACATGGGGAGGGAGCCGGAGGGGCCAGGCAAGTCTGGAAGGACAAGAGCAAAATCAAAATCCACATCAAGATAAGGGTTGCCATTGTCAGCCTCCCCATGGGCCTCTCATCCACATCTTTGTCCCTTTCACATGTCTACAGTCCAGGAAGGGAGGGAGAGATGGAGCAGGGTTTGTTGCGTCATGCAACACCACACTGATAAAGAAACAGGAGTTGTGGAGTAGGCTACATAATGCAGGATGCTACTGAAGAGCAAGATCCTGGCTGTTTTTTATTGCGTAAGTTACATGGGGTAGGAGGACAAGGAGGAAAGGATGGGTGAAATAAGGAATGTCATCTTGGGCTTCAGGGGGACAGGAGTCTGCTGACCAGATGATTCTTATCTGCTTGATGATCAAGTGTTGTAATCAAAACCAGACCCCAGACCCCGGACCATGGTCCTAATCTTGTCAATAAGGCAGTTCACTGGTCAGCTTCTGGGGTCCCATGTCATACATTGGTGTTTGGCTCCTTGGGTGTTTCTGGTCATACCTTGTGATGCACACCCTTCCCAGGGAGATCAAGCTTTCTGCTCTTGAAAGATTTGAAAGGCACCTTGTAAGGTTTGGCTCCCATGACTGAGTGACCAGGCAGTTCTGACCTTGTACAGGAATGTAGAACTGCAGGTCGCAAAAATGGTGGCTGAACAGGCTGCTTAAGTTTAGCGGACCCACCAGGGACTACCTCAGTTGCTAGTGGAAGATGTAATGTTAGAGGGGGTGAACTGATGTTTCTTTCTCATTCTGGGGCTCTCCCATGTCCCCACCGTAACCCTCCATGTGCAGTAGGGAGAGCATATCAGGTCAAACCCACTCTGCTTCTCCCACGTCTCTCCCCACTTAGTGTTCAGGATGAATCTCCTTGTATTCATGGCCACACTGGAAGAGAGCACAGAAAGCTAAGTATCATTATTGTATTTGCTACATTGGGATTAGAGGTAAGTTTTTTTTTTTAATGATAAAAGTTCTTTTATTTGGGTTGTTGCTGTAACAATAGTGTGCAATTAGAATAAAACCTGGGAGGGCCTCCCCAGTGGCGCAGTGATTGAGCCCTGGGTTGCAAAGCTGCCCACAGCCTCTGCAGCACTGGTTCCATCCCAGGCCGCTGGCGAGGGTCCCACATGGAGCGCAGACCTCTCCTGCCGCCCGCTGCTCCCTCAGCAGTGTATTTCGTCACTCTGCCTGTTCTGCTCCCCGCTCTGGCTCTGGTGAATTCTCTCACCCTCCTGCACTTCTGAGAGTACCCAGTGCTTGTATAAATAAATAAATATTTAAAAGAAAAAAACCTGGGAGAAGGAGAAAGTGTTGAATTGAGTTTTCATAATGTAAACCAAAAAAGAAAAAAGTCAACAATGAAAATAAGAGAAATATTTCCGTGAATTATTCAGTTTAACCCACAACACCCTGGAAGTTGTCAGATACCATGATCCCAGCGTAACTAATGACTGTGGGAGTGAGACTCAGAAGCACAGCCCAGGCCACACATTGGGTGACCCAGGTTTCTGACCACACAGGGTCCCCCTGCTCTGGCAGTTGTAGTGGGGAAGGGTCTGGTTGCTGAGGAGGCTGAGGAATCAGTGTGGTCAAATCCACTGGAAACATCCAGAGTGAGGGTTGGGTCCTCTTAGTGACAGGCAAACACTACCTGCCCAGGCAGCCGTTCTATTGAGAAGTCAGATTAAAAAAATTCCTCCTGATATTGCTCTGGTGATGGAGGCAGATGAGGTGGGACAGAAAGTGGAGGTGATGCCAGGCCTTGTGAGCCCTTGCTGCCGGGTGTGGGGAGCAGAGAAGGCAGGTGAGCATCCATGTTGAGAAAGGCCTGGGGCGCCATGGGGAGCAGAGATTGGAGAGGGTGAGAGGGTGCGGGGCAGGGAGGAGGTTCCTGCAGCCTGACCAGGGCAGATGTGGTCACCTCTACCCTGAGTGTCTCCTCTGCCCTCCGTTCACCTTCCTCACCCACCTTGGGGGACAGTCATGGCCTTGGGATCACTACTGGACACCCTGTGGAAGAAGTGACCTGCAGCATTTGCCTGGAGACAAGAGACCCCTGGGAGCATCTCCTGTGGCCACAGCCTCTGCCAGGCCTGCTCTCAGCTGAGTCATTCTCAGATTCCCTGAGGTCTTGTGTGCTGTCTACGCTGCCAGGAGCCACCACAGGAGAGAACCGCAGGTTCAGTTTTGTTCTGGTCAGTTTGTCCTCTGGGGGCAGCCTTGCCCAGTGGTCATTTTCCTTTTTCTACATTTAATCTGGATCCCTGCAGCCTGGTGCAAGTAGTGGGGTATGACCGGCTTTGCTGAGGCCGCTTCAGTAGCAAGCCTTGACACAAGCCACGGGAAGAGAGGCACATGGCATTCTAGGCCCAAACTCAGTGTGCAGCCTGTGGCCTCCCTGAGCTCTGGCAGCGTTGGCCTGCGCTGTGCTGTGGCAGGTGGTAGACCGGCCTGGTGGGCTGTGATAGAGGGGGTGCCTGCTCTGGATGCTCAGGTGAGTGTCTGGCCCTGCTGAAGCCCACTCCCACTGTGATCCCTGATGCTGGGGGGAGAGGGGACCTTACTATGTGCAGCCTATGGGCCCATTTGATGCCCTCTGAGTGAGAGCGGCCTGCACTCCAGGGTGAGACTATCTGACCTCAGGCGTTTGGACACATTGGCATGTCTTTCAGTTAGGAATATAGTGCCAGAATTGAAATGGACCGGTCAGATTCAAGCTCTCACAGGTGCCATTCAAGATTTTTTTTTGTTTGTTTTAAAAGAGATTTTTTTCTTTACTTATGTATGCATACAGAACTGGGGTTTAGGCCAGAGGTGTGGGGGGCAAGAGGATTCACCAGAGACAGAGTAGGGAGCAGAAAAGGTGGGTCTACTGAAATACACTGCTAAGGGGAGCAGCAGGCAAGACAGGAGAGGTCTGCTGTGCCATGTGGGTTGGCTCCCTCGCCAGGGATCTAACTGGTGGCATAGGCTGTCAATAGCTTGATTGCGCTGTGTCTTTAACCCCTGCGCCACCAGGTAGCTCCCCTCACCACATTCAAAGTTTTTGAGATCATTCAGGGCTCTAAATGAACCAATCTGATTGGAGCTCCACTGGCACCAACCAAACAGCTGGGATTATAAAGGGACCAATCAGGCTTGGAAGGCGGCGCCCTGAAGAGGATACAAGCCAGAGCAGCAGCCAGCTTGAGCCACTTGATAGACAACTACCGGTCAGATCTGTTGGTACTCCTAGAAAGACCTTTGCCAAGACCTCCACAAAATATGAGACCTTTCCAGAGACCTTTGCTGAGACCTGATTGCTACCCCTGCCTCTGGCCCTGGCTCTAACACCGCCTGCAGACAGCACTGTCAGGCTGTCCCTCGTGTTTCTAAAGGAGCTGTTTGTGGGTGGCGTATGCCCAGCCTCTCTAAGGCTGTTTGCTGATGGTACAACGGCATCTCTCTATCAGATGTAAATTGGCATCTCTGGCACCATTGCCTTCTGGACCAGTGCTGACAGCACTGCTGACCTGTATCCAGCCTCCTCTGAGAGCTGTCCACCACTTCTCATCCTTGGGCACCATCTCCTGGTGGTATTGCAGCAGGGCCTTTTCAGTCCAAGGCCTGGTGCTGTCTGCCTGGCCTTTGGACAGCTGTTCCTGGTTGCTGCAGCATCACCTGAGCAGCCCCACCTGGGATCACCTCCAGGTGCCACTGGGAGTTGGCTCTGTCCACTGCTTACCAACTGTCACCAGCTCCAGGCTGCCATAGCACAGCTTGTTTGATTAGCCCCTGTTTTGAACTGCTGGACACTGAGGACACTGTCTGAGGTAGGACAGATGGCCATTTCTCGTCTTAGACGCTCCTTTGTTGTTTGCAGTCTCCCATTTTTAATAAACCCTGTTGCTTTTACACCCTGAGCCTGAGTGTTGTCTTGCAATTGTGAGCACATGGATGAGGACCCAGAGACAGTGACTGTCCCCAACATTGCCCTGTTTTAACATAACCTGAGATTGGAACTGCACACTGCAGGGTGTGGTGTCCTGTGCCCACCTGACCCCCCTTCTCTGTTCAGGCCTGAGAAAGTGACAAGTGAAGCTGCAAAAATTCATGTGTGAGCCTCCTTGGTGGCATAAGGGGTTAAGCACAGCACTGTGAAGCTATCCTCAACCTCTGAAGCATGAGTTAGATGCCAGCCCAAGGAGCTACCCACATGGCACAGCAGAGCTCTCCTGTCTCACCCGCTGTTGCCCTCAGCAGTGTAATTCGGTAGATCTGCCTGTTCTGCTCCTCACTCTGTCTCTGGTGAATCCTTCCATCCCCCGCACCTCTGGCCTGTTCCCCAGTTCTTATAAGCATGAATAAATAAATCTTGGGCCTCCCTGGTGGCGCAAGGGGTTAAGATGCAACCTAAGAAGCTGTCCACAGCCTCTGCAGCACGAGTTTGATCCCTGGCCAGGGACATACCCACATGGCGCAGCAGACCTCTCCTGACTCACCCACTGCCCCCCTCAACAGTGTGTTTCAGTCATTCTGACTGTTCTGTTCCCCACTCTGTCTCTGATGAATCCTCTTACCCCCCCATACCTCGGATCTGTACCCCAGTTCTTGTATGCATAAATAAATAAATTTTAAAATAAATAAATAAATCTTAAAAACAAAATTCATGCCTGCCAGAGAGTGTTAGGATTTGAGCTAAAAAGAACTTCAAATTCATTCTTATTATCTAGATGAGGGTAAATAATGAAAAGACCATCAGGGCCAGTGACGGCAGAACCTGGACACAGCCGGGACCCTGACTCCCTGTCCCTGCTCGTCCCCTCATGCCTGAGGGAGGACAGAGTCTGAGGGTTCCCGGAGAACAGCTGGACACTCCCCTCCTCCTGCTCGTCTCTGATGGAAAAAGCAGGAACCAAATGGTGAGAAAAGTTCAGGCCACGGGAAGCTGTAAGTCTGTCTCCCATGACCAGTCCTTGCCCGGGGAGGGCTGTGTGTTAGGAGGTGTGACCATAAGGCCGTGAGCCCTGATGACAACATCATCTAGGAGGCGGACCATGTAGAGGAGGGTTCCTGTTTCTCCCCAAACACTTCAAACTCTCTCACAGAAAGGATATTGATATAGAGGGAAATGAGGAATCAAGGTTAAAGCAAAGCAAAAAAATGCCTGTTTTATGAGCCCTGGGTACTGAGGCGATACAACACATCATTAATGAAGCAACAGGGGAATTTCAGGGCAGATGCCCTGTGGACACGCACAGGAGCAGGAGGAAGCTCTCCAGGGTGAGGCCTGTGAGGACACGTGTGAGGACCTATGTAGCGTGCCCAGTCATTGCACACGCTCCTGTTCCCTCCTGGGGGATCTGCAGACAGTGAACAAATGTCTGTGAATGAAACCATGGAAGATGCTCATGGGTTAGTGTGGGGGGAGAAACTGGGCTTAAAATAACATCGGGGGGAGGAACATCTAAGATTCTCTAGTGAAGAAATAGCTTAGACTTTTAACAAAAATGATGACGTTCTTTTAGTGAACAGCAGTCGTGGCTGTCAGCCCAGAGAGAGGCCAAAGGACAAGCAGGATCTGTGAGCTGCAGGGTGAGTGTCCACCTCAGGCAGAAGAGGCCTCTGCAGCCACAGACAGTGAGGATGGACATCAAGGGCAGAGATACCTAGAGACCGCTCTCCCTACGTGGGCACTGCAGACACGGGGTAAGGTCGCCCCCAGGGCCCCATTAGAGCTGCTCTTCTACCCAAGGGAGCGAGTGACCCACAGACCACCCGCTCCTGAGACCCGCTTCTCTCCTGGGGAGGAGAAGCCACACTTTCCTCTTTGCCTCCAGAGTCTCCATGAGCAGTAAATGTGCTCTGTGTGCGCTGTAGTGGTAAATAATTCAAGCTGTTTCAATAACATTCACTACTAGTAATGACATTCCTCAACTTCCAGGCTTAGGCTTGTGCCGGGGAGTTGGGTACATGGAAAGAGACACTTGAAAGAGACAAAGACTGGGTGAGGGACCCATGGGGAGGCTGACAATGGCAGCTGTTATCTTGATGTGGATTTTGACTTTGCTCTTGTCCTTCCAGACTTGCCTGGCCCCTCCTGCCCCTGTCCCATGGGTCTCTACCAGTCGGTGCCTCAGACTTGTGGCAGGTTTTTGGGTCTCAGTGGGCCTGCTTTGAACCAACCCTGTTTGGCTGGGCATTTACCCGTGAGGGGACGGGTAACTTTGGGTACTTAATTGGGAACTGTTGATCTATATTCTTTCTCTTCTCTTTCCCTATTGCACACTAATTCTCTATTGCACACTCATTGTATTCAAGTTTTTTTCTAACAAAGGTGTTATACATGACAGTATGTTTTGTCTTTATGCCGTTGATGGCAGATCCCATGTAGAGTGTACAGGTTTGAGGGTCCCACTAACAGGACCAGTCTCCATTCTCACCCACCACGCACCAGAGTTCCTTTTCCTTCTCACCCTTCAATGGGTCATTCTCACAGGTGTGAGGTGGTAACTCATTGTGGTTTTAATTGGCATTTTCTTGACAGCACATGATGATGAACATGTATCCATGTACCTATTAGTCATCTGTGTGTCTTCTTTAGAAAAGTACCTATTTAGCTCCACTGCCACTGTTTTGATTGGGTTGTTTTCTAGTTTTGGAGTTCTTTGTGGATTTTGGATACAAACTCCTTGTTGGATTGATGATGTCCAAATATTTTCTCTGACTCAGTGTTATCTTTTGATTTTAATGATAGTTTCCTTCACTATATAGAAACTTTAGTTTGATGTGATTCCATTGGGGTATTTGTTAGTTTGTTTGGTTTTGTTTTCTTGGAGCACAGAAGACATTAGGGGCAGTGAAAATACTCTGCATGATGTTCAAATGATGGACACAGGTCATTATACATTTGTCCAACACCCACAAAACAGACAACACCAGAGTGACCCCAAAGGGAAACCATGACTTTGGCAACTATGACGTGCGATTCCATCACTGGTAACACACGTCCCAGTCTGGTCTTAACACGTGATTTGGATGTTATGTGTGAAGAGTGTTATAAGTTGAGCAGTGTCATGTAATTTACTTTTGAAAGCATATTTCATGCACATACCAGAACATTTACATCACACTCAAGGATACAGATGAGTAAGTCACTTCCCTCTACACCCCCAACACCCCAGTCAGCCAGGACATCTGCTCAAAGCCAGTTAGCAATTTATCATTTCTCTTCTCCAAAAAAAAAAAAATATTATATAACTACGCTTCTGTCAGGACAATAATGCTTGTTTTCCTGTCAGTACAGGAGTTTAGGACACAGAGTGGGGGAAAACATTTGCAAATCATGAATCTCATCAAGGATTGTATCTAGAATTTACAAAATAACATTTAAAACTCAATGAGCAGAAAGAAATAACCCAATTTTAAAAAGGACAAAAACAGTGTTGTAAACGAATCGTGCCTCATTTGAAAAATGGACAAAAGACTGTTACAGACACGTCACCAAGAAGAGACACAGACGACAAGGAAGAACATGAACAGATGCTCAGCGTCACAGGGCACTAGGGAAAGACAAAAAGAACAACAGTGACGCCATCACACCTAGTAGGGGCTGAAAAATGCAAACATGGCACAAGTCCAGGTGCTGCCCAGGATGTGGACAACAGGAGCCTCATCACTGCCGGCAGGAACGCAAAATGACCGGTCACTGTGGAAGATCTTTGACTGTTTCTTTGAAAACCCAAAGACCTGACATACAGCCCAGCGATCACTGCCCCAGCTAGTTACCAACTAATTCAAAAACATATGTTTGTACTAAAACCCTGCATGCATGCAAATGTTTATAGCAGAACACCTGGAAGTGTGAGCTGACAATAGTGACTTCCTTCCAAAGACAACAGCATCTAAACAGATGGAAAAAAGAGAAGATTTTCAGAAAGAAATCTGGAAAATTCTGCCTTAGCCCGGCATTGCAGGTTAACACCATCAGTGATGAGTCAGGTGGACATGAAAAGCACTGAGGTGTTGAGTGGACAATGCCCCTACACCCCTGGGGTCTGCTTCCCCAAACCCACAGTCCCAGTCAAAAAAAAAAAAAAAACCTAAATTGAGGACAATACTCCTGAGCAGTGTTCCTTGATGGAGGTTAAGAGTAGAAAATTTAGGGTGGAGGGGTCACATGACCAGAAACTGGAGGTGGGGGCAGAAGTGATTAAAATAGTTATTAAACCAGTTATAGAAATGAAAAACACTTAGGCACCAGCTGCTCTAGCAAGCATCAGATGCTCTAGAATGTATCCGGAGATGCAAACCAGAGGTGGGATATAGGGATGGAGGCTGTTGCAGAGATTTCCAGGTCCTAAAAAATGACACTTGTCACATCATAGGAGTAATTAATTTAAAGATAGATACAATTGCAAAAAGGAAGGAGCCCTCCCAACTAGAACACTAAGTCAGTGCCCTTTCTGCCCTGGGAATTCGCAGCTCTGCTCCCAAGGGTGCTGCCTGGGGCCTGCAGGCTTCTCCTAACACACCTGCCCTCTTCAGGGGCAACAATTCCTGCCAATTGTGTCTGTGCAAGCATCTTCTTCTTTCAGTGTGTGTTTGTGTGTGTGTGTGTTTGTGTGTGTGTGTGCGTGCATGCGCCCGCGCCACTGAAAGGAAGATCCTGGTGAAAATTTTCTCAGCGGCGACCCAAGAACCCCCATCTGTGACCCCAACACCTCTCCCAAACATCACTCCTCACCAATGTCAATGTTAAAAAAACAAGGAAAGTCAGAGAAACTGCCATCCAGACAAACTGGATGGGATTATGGAGCATAAAATGGACATTAGCAAAACCTGAAATGAAAGTGTGGCGTTTACTAATTATGTCAACATTCCTTCATTAGTTGTAAAAATAAACAACTGTGCTCATGTAGGATGTTCACAAAATGGAAATGGTGTGGGATAAACAAGACCTGTACTATCTTTGCAACTTTTCTGTAAATTGAACAGTAGTCGTTAAGTTTTATTTTTTTTTAATGCTGTCAATATTTAATAGGTTATAGAAGGAAAAAATTTTCTCTTTTCCAGTTTTCCCAGGTATCACCATCCAGGGACTGGAGAGAGGGGTTCTGGGAGAAAAGCTGGAAACCTCACACCCAGGGCAGGCTCCGGAGTCTCCTCTCCTCTGAGCCCTGCTGCTCTGACTCCTCACAGAGCATCTCACCCCAGGACGCCGCCTTCCAGGACCCCAACTCTGCCCAACTCAGCCCCCGCCCCGTCCTGGCGGCTCCACCAGAATCCGGACCAGCGCGGCAGCGCCCCCGTGTGGCCACAGGGCTGAGCACAGGAGCCCAGAGCTGCCCTTTCTCCTGCTCAGCCAGGCCCTCCCCAGGCTCCCTGGGCCCCCAGCGGCAGGACAGGGATCTGCACACAAGGGGGCGCCCAAGTCCTGTGTGAGGTCAGAAGTCCTCAAATTTTCTTAGTCCTATGGACAAAAGGACAAAAGCAGGTTTCCAGGTCATGCAGCTGATTCCTAGATTATGGGCAGATCCCCCAAATAGAGAGGCTCCTTCAGCCTTGGAATGGATCCTTGGACTCCAGAATCTCTGTAATTTGTTTCTGCTTCTGCTTGCAGGGGTGAAAGCACCTCCTCCTGGGAATTAACATGAAATTCTACCCAGGAGTCCAGGTTCTCACCCAGGAAAAGGACAAGATTCCAGGAAAAAGACAAGGTCTGAGAGTGATCATGCAAGTCTTGCAACAGCGGGGGAGCTCCTCATGGTATTATGCAGGGGGGAGGGGAGGGAGTTATCGGTGAGAGGGCCACATCTAAGGGGAAAAATACCTATAGAAAGGTGACCCACGATGTAAGAAAATAAATATATATTTAAAAAAAATTCTCCATCCTTTATGGGCATCCCTGGTGGTGCAAGGGGTTAAGCACAGCACTGTGAAGCTATCCACAGCCTCTGCAGCACGAATTCGATTCCCCAGCTGGCCAGGGAGCTACCCACATGGCGACATGGCCCAGCAGACCTCTCCTGTCTTGCTGGCTGCTCCCTTCAGCAGTGTGTTTCAGTAGATCTGCCTGTTCTGCTCCCCACTTTGTCTCTGGTGAATCCTCTCACACACACCCCCGATCTCTGACCTATATCCCAGTTCTTGTATGCATAAACAATTTTTTTTTAAAATTCTCCATCCTTGAATGAGGGGAGGGGCCAAAGAGCTATGGCCAGGGCATGGCTATGAAGATGGGGAGGCTCCTAGAAATGGAGCCGAGGATGAAAATGGAGGCTAGGGGATGGGGCCCCAAAGGAGTGGTGGGGGCACCAGAGAGAATGGATGGGCTGGGAAGGGACAGCATCAGGACACTGTGAGGGGGAAGGTCTGTGTGGGTGACACGGGCTCTGGCTGGGGGCTGGGAGAGTCTCTGTTCTCACCTGGTGGGATTGCAGAGGGGTTAGTGCCGTAACTGTCCAGTAAGTTACATATGTTCTGGGCCTTTCCTGTCGGTGCAGGGCTGGTGTATATCAAACACCCACACTCAGGCTGATGAAGGAGAGAGATGAGGAGAGGACAGATGGTTAGGAGGAGGGCCCCATTTCCTGAGCCAGAACATGCCCCCAATGCTGGGGTGGCAGGGAGATTCCGGGAATCAAGAGCAGGGGAGTACCAGCCCTGGGGGCTGGTTCTGGGGCTCCAGGGCCCCATCCCTGCAGACAGGTCAGAGTCAGCCCCATTCACAGCTCCAGGCCACTGACAGCCCCTCTGTGCCGTGACCCTGCAGACACTGCTCTGGGGATTGTAAAGAAAACAAAACAGCAAAATTAAATGGAATCTAAAAACAGTAGGAACAATTTTTTTAAATCACCTTTATTTTGAAGACACCTCAGGCAACATGGAATCCCTGTCTGATAACTCATTGCCATCAGGACTGTGACTGTCACGTGAGCTACTCTGGCCTCCATTGTTTCTTGCAAGAAAACAGCCACTGATCACTTTATCTCCCGAATTTTTACAGGTTTATACCAAGTCACTTCATACTTTGCACCTAAAACAAAGATCTGGCATCTCGCACTTTCTCTGAGGGGGAGGCAGCAGGAGGAGCCTCACTCAGAGGCCCCAGCTCTGGGTCCCATGAGGCTGCGATGGGGACGAGATGTTGGCGGATCTGAACGGCCGTGATCAGCGTGGAAGGACCTGCCTCAGAGCTCATGCATGTGGCTCCTGGAGAAAACCCTCAGGTCCTTGTTCTGGGGGTGTGCCCTTAGCTGAGGGTCCACCATGTGCAGGGAGTCACCCCAGAGAGCCACTGGAGTTGGGGGTAGCCCAGGCGGGAAGTCTCAGCCCCTGTGAACCTGACTCTGTGACGTGGTGTGTCCCTTCTGCTACATTCTCCTCAAGAGGAAGAGCCAGCAAGTCAGACACACGGGGGGAACTGTCTCCCCTCCTGTGTGTTACTGAATTGGTGGAAAATTGAAAACCAACACAGTCGACCTTCTTGACACTAATTATTTACATTCTGCCCATGTGAAAAACAAGTTGCCTCCCACCCAAGGCCCCTAAAAGTCTCTTCTGTCACAGAAGCAGCGTGACTTCAGCATCTCATCACGTGACTAAGGACCATGCAGAGGAGGCTCCTTGAGGGCATCTGTTCAGTGAAACCATCTGTGCTCAGCTCCTCATGGGCTGAGGCAGTTTCCTGCCCCACAAGCCCTCAATGTGGATACAGTGGAGGACAGACACAGGGCAACTTGTAAACCCATTTTTTTAATATGGTTCTAAAGACTTAATTGAGATATAACTTATGACCATTAAGTCACTTGTTGAAGGCTCACCTCTCATGCCCTTTTGGTAAGCACAGAGCAGGGCAACCATCCCATACTCTATCTTGAGAACATCTCCATCACCACAGCAACCTTGTTTCCTGGGCCTGGGCCCATGGGCACCACCCCCACCTTCTCCTCCCCAGCCCTGGGCAGCCAGAGCCCACGCTCTGCCTCTGGAGACAGGCCTGGGGACTTCTCTTTAAGCACACCCCAAGTGACTCTGCTGACACAGACCACCAGCAGGCATTTGGGGTCCCCTAACCCAACACATACTGGTGCCAGTAACATGCTCCACTGGGTGCTGGGGTCATAGAGAACCACATGACCCCACCCTGGAGGATTTACAGCCTGGGTATGTGAGGAGAGAGGGGCTGCAGTAGCTGCCTCAGAGGACACCAAGGGCAGAGCCTGGGAGGTTCCTTCCTTAGCAGGAAGGGGACATGGGAGCTGGGTCTTGAAAGCCAGATGTGGGCACAGGAACGGAAGTGGCTCAGGTTGCTGATGGAAGGCTGACTACATGACCTCAGCAGTTACTTTCTCTGTGTGACCTCGGGGATTCCTCCCCAGCACTCTGTGAATTGGGAATTGATACTGTCCTGACACCCTCCTCCATTCCCACACAAACACACACACACAATGGAATAAAAAGATGAGATATTGTCATTTTCAACAATATGGACAGAATTTGAGGGAATTATGTTAAGTCAAATTGAGAAATACAAATACCTTTCCCTTGTGGATACGAAGGGAAAAAAGTAATCAACAAACACAACAAAATGGCAGTCACCAGAGGGGAAGGAGGGTGGAGGGAATAGTTTGGTGGAGGATTGTGACTGGACTTTTGCTAGTGGGTATGTGCAATATATGGTTGCCAGGTGAGAAGCTGTACTCCTCACATCTAAGCAGTGTGTAAATTAATGTTACTTCAATTAAAAAAAAAGTTACCAGGCCATCCTGGTGGCGCAGGCAGTTAAGTGCCGCACTGTGAAGCTGTCTGCAGCCTCTGCAGTGCTGGTTAGATCCTGGACCACCGGCAAGAATCCCACATGGCGCAGCAGACCTCTCCTGTCTTACCCACTGCTCCCTGCCCCCAGCAGTGTATTTCATCAGTCTGCCTGTTCTGTTCCCCGCTCTGTCTCTGTGAATCCTCTCACCCTCCCGCACATCTGGCCTGTACCCTGGTTCTTGTATAAAAAATAAATAAATCTTAAAAAAAAAAAGAATCAGACATCACTCTCAATTGTCTCCCTTAAAATATCATTTTTGGTGCATCGCCTTAGCCTTTTTCCCCCCGCAGTGATCCGTTAAGGATCTTATTAAGGCTAGAAGCCTTGTATGGGCCAGTAATGACACTACAGCTCAGGTCATGATCTGTACTTCTAGACCCTAGATTTTTATTATGACCTCCAGACACCTAACATTACGGTGACCACTTATTCTGCTGCTAGCCAGCAAAAGGTTAAAGGTTTTAATGCCGCCTTTCATGCCAGTGCCACATGGTTAACACCTCACATCACTCACCATAACCTCACTAGCCTTAACATTACTCATGTGCTCTTTCTAAGACAAAGAGCTGAGGTCTGGCTGCCTATTAATCTTACCTGTGAGTGGACTGGAGAATCTGCTCTTGAACAAATTACAAAAACTTTAGAACATGCTTTTTTCGGGTGTCCTGTGTCCTCATAGTTGCTATTATTGCTGCTATGGCCGCAACTGCTGCTACAGCTACAGTCACCCTAACTCACTCCACACTGCACAGCAAATGAATCGATATTTTCAAAATGTTACTTCTGACTCAAACTCCTGACTCAAACCACCATTGATCAGGAAATCTTACAGCAATTAGATGCCCTTGAGGCCTCAGTGTCCTCGCTTGGAGAACATCAACAAGCCCTCAGGACACGCATCAGACTTACTGTGATGCCCAGTACCACTCAATGTGCGTTACTCCTGTTCCTTTTACCACCACCTCCTCTTGGGAAGACGTCCAATGGCGCCTTGACGGTGCCTTCCAAGATCATCTGGCATGAGATACTCTAGATCTCAGACAAACTTCAGCAACAAATGTCTCAACTCCAACAAGAGGAAAAAATGCCACCTTTAGCCATCTAAATGATCTAGCCCACTGGCTAAATCCAACAACTTGGTTTTCAGGTATCACTATCAGAATCTGGGTTATGACTGGATTGGATATATTATGTATTTCATGTTTTCATTCAGTGCTCAAGGCCCACTGTCCCTTGTTCCAGGGGACTGGATAAGTCAAGGCCAGGCTGACCCTTCTACAACCATCACAATATCAACCCCTTTCTGTGCCTCCTGCTGACTCCTCTCCTGATTCTCACCTGCCATAAAACAAAAGGAGAGGAAATATGGGAGTTTGGATTATTCTTTGTCTTGACTCATTTGTGCCTCTCAGAGTATGAACAGGGAGAGTTTGAGATAAGGAACCTCTCAGGGCAAAAGTCCTGAGAGTCCTGTTTCAGCAGGTGCTGAAAACAGCAGTAGATGTTGTGCTTAGAGTAGCAAACCCCTGACTCTCCTTGATTTCACAGCCTTGGCTGGGCCAGACAGTTACGAGTCCCCCACACACTTGTGCATTCCCCATTTGCCTGCTTGCTTCGTTGGTCATTTTTTTTTAATTTTCTGTTTGATTCTAATACAAACGAGACTGCCCCTTGAGCTGGGCTGCACTTCTGTGGTGTGGTTCCTCTAGGCTTTTCATTGTCCTGCACGTGGAATCTGAGCAATCCTTTTTCATGCCACCACCACACTTTGTAACAAGACATGCATTTCCTGCTCATTGTCAACACCCCTTGACACTGAGTGATCTCCTTAATCCAATGTTCTCCCTGTAGCGTGAGGTTCAATCTCCATGAAGTGGGAGGTTTCTCCTTTCTTTTCATGGTTTATTTCTAGTTTGATGCCTTTATGATCAGAGAAGATCATTGGAATGATTTTGATCGTAATATTTCTGTTGATGTTTATCTTGTGGACCAATATGTGATCGATTCTAGGGAATGATCCAAGCTCACTTGAGAAAAATGTGTACTCAGATTTTTTGGGGTCCAGTATCCTGTAGATGTCTGTTAAACCCATGAGGTCTAGATCTTTATTTAGGGCTCTAGTATCCTTTTTTATTTTTGGTCTCGTTGATCTGTCCATTGGTGAGAGTGGGGTGTTGAAGTCTCCTACTACATATGTATTTTCTCTAATGTCTATTTACAGAGCTGAAAATAATTGTCTTATATATGTTGGTGCTCCTTCATTTGGTGAGAATACCTGCACCTCTATGTATATTGCAGCATTATTTACAATAGGTAAGATTTGGAAAGAATCCAAATGCCCAGATATAGATGACTGGATCAAGAAGATGTTGTGTATATATACACAATGGAATATTATTCAGCAATCCAAAAAGATAAACTCATGCCATTCACAGCAACATGGAAGGCAACTAAAAAGGATCACACTCAGTGAAATAAGTCAAAAGGGAAAAGAAAAATATCAGATGGTTTCACTTATAGGAGGAAAATAGGAGAATCAAATAAGGGATTGGGAAAAAAAACAAAACAAAATAAAATAAAATAAACAGTCAACTATAAATCGGAGACATTCTGCAGGGGGAGGGGGAAGGAGAGGGATCAAAACAAGTGCGGGAAGAGCACAAGGGACTATGGTGATGGTGCACGGGAGAACTGGTGTTGGGAATTCTATGGGGACTAGACCTGAGAAAAGAAAGCAAACATTGTACAAAAATGAACAGTGATGAAAAATATATATAAATAAATAAATAATTAAAAATAAACAAACCATTAAGGTGGAGCTTCCCTGGTGGCGCAAGGGTTAAATCTCAGCACTGTCAAGCTATGGCCAGCCCTGCAGCAAGAGTTTGATCCCAGGCCTAGGAGCTACCCACATGGTGCTGCATGCCTCTACTGTCTCGCCCATCTCCTGTGTCTTCCCTCCACGTCTCTCTCCAAGTGCTCTCTCCTCCCACACGCCTGTATCTTACAGCTGATGCTCCTAAAGGGCCCTGGCATAGGTTGTCTCTGTCCAGAAATGTCGTGTGACCCCACGTCTTACTCAGAGAAAAGGCAAAATCCTTCCAACATCCTCAGTGACAACAGTCTCATCATCCTCAGGGTGCACAGACCCCCATCTCAGTGACCCCTGCTCCAGCCGCAGCCTCTGACACCAGACACCCCCATCTTGGTGTGTCTGGGCTGGAGGTCGCCCTGCCTGGACAGAGCTTCTACAGACACCCTGTGCGTATGGAGTGTCCATCAGGTCTTCTCTCAAAGGTAATGTCCAGGTGAGGCCCACCCTGTCCATGCTAGGAGAGTAGCCCTCTTCCTTGTCCCCACGCACCTTCTCTGGGTCACCTTCCCCACATTCTTACCCACACCAGGATGCGTCGGAAAATTCATCTCTAACACCAGACTCCTGTGGGCAGGGGCAGCCCTGGGCCTTGTGGGGACAATAGCAGGTGCCTAAGCCTGATGCCTGAACACGAAAAAGAACAGGTGTGCTCCAAAAAAACCCCAAAGAAGCAAAATATAAACACACTGAGGCCTGAGGGCCCAGCCCTGTCTAAGTGTAGCCTGATCCAGCCACTCTCAGCCTGCACCCACATCCTGGAGACTGGACAGGCCCAGGTGGTGTCTGGCACAGGCCCTGCTGGGACAGGTGATCCTGAACGACAAGGACAAAGGAGCAGAGACATGACCCCTGAGGAGTGACCACATCAAAGCCCATGACACACTGAACACCGACTGGACACAGGCCCCGTCCCCCTCGGCTCCTCAAAGTCTCTCCTGCCCCCACCTGCACAGACTCAGCACAGCAAGCTGCAGTTCTGGTTGGTCTTCAGGGCTCCTACTTATTTTCAGTCAAATTTTAGGAATCTTTTCAATTAACACATCATAAAAAACAACCCAGAAAAAAAACATTTTATGTCTGGGTATCTATTTTCAGTAGGGAAGTGGACATTATTCCTCAGGAAAACACAAAGTCCAGGCAGGGGTGGAGCCAGCTCCGCCTCTGCTGGAGCAGGAAAGTCATCAGGGAGAGACACAGGTCAGTGTGGGGACGGGCCTGGTGGGCAGGGCTGGGCCAGTCTCCCCACCTCCTCACTTTATGCTAATGTGACCCCAGACACAGGAGGATGCCCTTTGCAGCAAGAGAGACCAGAGGATCTTTATTGAGGGAGCGGTTACATCACTGCTTACACTGTAGAAGGTCAGGGTCACCCCTCAGGTGCTGTCACTGTAGTACACCCACACCTGAGCCCCAAGGTCCTCCAGCAGAGCCCACTGAGACCCTCCCTGCTCTGCGGTCACCCTCCCCCTGCCCCTCTGGTAGCCACTGTTCTACATGCAGACTTCAAGGGTCAGTGTCTGTGAGTGTGTGTTGTTGATAGTCATAATCAACTTTTATTGGTTTCACATAAATTGCTAATAGTTTGCAAACCATGTTTCTCCAATATATTTATGTTAAAACATATGAATTTATTTATTAGATTTTTTGGCAGAGGAGGTAGAGAAAAAAAGCAGGAAGATTATAATTTCAGCGCTAATCTTCAGTGGCAGGGTTAAATACGTGGCCATTGTTACCCTTCATAGAAAGTTATAGACTTATAACTTCAAAACAAATCAAAACTACAGCACCTGAGTTTGCTTTAAAAAATAATACGAAGGTCCTCCCTGGCGGCGCGAGGGGTTAAGACGTGGCACTATGAGGCTAACCGTAGACACTGCAGCTCGAGTTCAATGCCCTGCCATGGAGGTGACACACATGGTGCAGCAGACCTCTCCTGACTCAACCATTGCTCCTCTCAGCAGTGTATTTCAGTCAGTCCACCTGTTCTGTTCCCCACTGTTCTCTGTCTCTGGTGAATCCTCTCAACCCCCAAACCTCTGGCCTGTACCCCAGTTCTTACATGCATAAATAAATAAATCTTTAAAAAAATAGTGAAATATATTACTTGGGCATCATATTTCCCTTTCTAAATATATTTACATTTACATAATTTTACACTTATTAAGTAATGGTTTTTAAAAATAAACATCAAAATGTTAAATTAAATAATCCCACATCTGATAAATCACGGTAGTATCAATTTTTTAAATTCCAGTTTATTTATTCATCAGTAAAATGTAACATTTAACAATGTCCCAGAGAATAGGGGGACATATGAAATATAAGAAATTCATTTGCATAGTTACTACAGATTCTATCAGACCTGCTGTCACATTGGGGTTTCCCCTTGAACAAAGTACTACAAGGTCATTGCCGGGCCAGCAGGGAAGACAGAACTTACTCCTGACACCAGGCACCATCTGTCACTGTACCCATGTTCCTTGTTACGGTACAGAGCCTTGGTGCTATTAGCACAATGAGTTTTTCTTAACGAATGTGGTGGGTTAAGGCAAAAGGACATAACATGGTTTCCTCAATCATTTATTTTCTCTCCAACTTTTTAAAAATTATTGATGAGACTATGTAAGTTACAGATTCACTGGCTGGAAAGACAGCCACTGCTTAGGTCAATCCCTGGTACTTACACATGAGGTTGGTTTCTCTTGGTCTCTCAGCACGACCATCCCTCAGTAGGGCCCTCAATGCGGAGTGTCAAATGCTACCATTGCTGTCTCCTGGCTGGATGTAGATTATTTTCTATCATTAAAAATATTTAATAATTGGCCTCCCTGGTGGTGCAGGTGGTTGAGCGCAGTGCTGTGAAGCTGTCTGCAGCCTCTGCAGCATGGGTTCGATCCTGGCCAGCCAGGGAGATACCCACATGGCTCGGCAGACTTCTCCTGTCTTCCCGCTGCTCCCATCAGCAGTGTATTTCAGTCAGTCTGCCTGTTCATTCCCCACTCTGTCTCTGGTGAATCCTCTCATGCTCCCGCACATTTGGCCTATACTCCTGTTCTTGTATGCATGAATAAATAAATATTTAAAAATTTAATAATTGGGCAATAATCTGCTCAGTCTTTGTAAACTCTCCACTGAATAATTTCTTATTTTTTACAACTTTCTGCTGGCTGCTGTGCTTTTTTCTGTCACCTTCTTCCCTTCAAAGGAGGAAGGGTTATTGAATGGGCCTCCAACTCTACCCCACAATGTAAAATACTGTCCACAGTTGTAGTTAGAGAAAAGGTGATGGTCTGTCTGATGAGCTGAGTCATTAATAAATGGCCTTAAGATTTGAGGAGACAGAAATCATTGTCATGAATGGAAATTGTGCAGACATTGACCGAGATGTACAACCTAAATAAACCAGCTGATATAATGGAAAGATTAAAGGTAGAGATGATAAGGTAGACTCTGAAGAAAACCATCCACAGGGTGAAAACCATGACTTGCTGGTGAAGAAGGGATCTTCCAGAGATGAGGTTCATGGATTTGCATATCTATAAGTCTATGGCGAAGGTCTGTGTGAATCCAGTAGATCAGCATGTTGGTGAGAAAGAGGAAGGACCATACAGGTACAATGAGTTGAATCCAGTTGTTTGGAAACTCTCCCATGTTGTCATATAATTTGCTGCATCTTCTCAGCCCCACAGTATTCCCACAGATGGTGGGAATACTTACTCCATGGTAATGACCTAACAGTAAACATGATTCTCAGTAGACTTGCTTCTATAAATATTGTGGGTGGTTCATTCCGGAATGACTATAGACAAAATAACGCTCATTGTCACAAAGAGGAAAAAACGAATAAAAGCACCAAGATTTCTTATAACCAGGAGAATGACAGTTTGTTGGAAGATGTCATACTCTGGCCCTGTGGTTGGATATAGAAATAATATAAAAAAATTATCTGCAACATCGAGTATAAGATCCATCTCAGCTCTAGCAAATAGGGGAGGCTGGAGGATCCCCTGGTGGTGTAGGTGCAACAAGATACAATGGGGGACTCAGTCAGCGGGAGTCAGGCTTTGTCATCAAATGAGTCTGATGCCAAACTAGAGAGGGTTGGTCCACCATCCAGCGCTGGCAGGCCAGGAAGCCTTAGCTCCATCCATGTTGCCCCAGATGGCATGAATTTATGTTTTTCTGATAAGTAGTATTCTGTTATTTATATACCACTTCTTCTTGATTTCTCATCTGTTTTCAGGCATTTTGGTTGTTTCCATAGCTTGGATATTGTAATTAGTGCTGCAGTGATCACGGATGTGCAAGGTGTCCTTCACAGTAGTGTATTTGTGTTCTGTGGGTACATACATAGAAGTAGGACTGCTGGGCCCTATGGCAGACACACTTTTAATCGTCTATGAAATCTCAATACTGTTATATATATATATATATATATATATATATATATAATTTTGTACAATGTCTGCTTGTATGCTTTCTCCTCAGGTGTATTCCCCATAAAATTCCCAGCACCAATTCACCCATGAACCATCATCCTAGTCCCTTGTGCTCTTCTCCCCTGTTTTGCTTCTTCTACCTCCCCCTCCCTTGCAAAATGTCTCTGATTTATAGTTTTCTGCTAATTTTGTTTATTTATTTATTACTACTGCTATTTATTTTCCTGGTCCCTGTTTGATTCCCCTATATTCCTATTATAAGTGAAATCAACCAATATTTTTCTTCATCTCTCTGGTTTATCTCACTGAACATAATCCCCTCTAGTTCCATCCACATTGAGAATGGCATGTGCTGATATTTTTAGATTGCTGAACAGTATTCCATTGTATATACACCACATCCTCTGGATCCAGTCATCTATTTTAGAATATTTGAGTTGTTTCCACATCTTACCTATTATAAATACTGCTGCAATAAATATAGGAGGGGCATGTATCCTTTTGAGTTAATGCTTTTGTATCCCTCGGGTAGATTCTTAGGAGTGGAATTGCTGGGTCATATGGCAGCTCCATTTTAGTAGTTTGAGGAAACTGCACACAGTTTTCCATAATGGTTGGACCAGTTTATATTCCCACCAGCCAGTGGGAGAATTCCCTTTTCTCCACATCCTTGAGAACATTTGTTGTTGACTATTTTTTAAAATATTTTATTTATTTTATATATTTTTACATCATTTTTGCACAATAAATGCATTTTCATCTTGGTTTTATTCCCCATACAATTCCCACCCCCCTTATGTTTCCTGTCTTTTTAATATGTGCCATTCTCACTGGTTTAGGGCAGTATCTCATTGTGGTTTTGATTTGCATTTCCCTGATTTAAGTGATGTTGAACATTTTTTCATATACCTGTTGGCCATTTGCATTTCCTATTTGGAGAAATCTTTTTAGCTCTTCTTCCCATTTTTTGACTGGATTGTTTATTTTTGTTGAGTCCTGTGAGTTCTTTGTAGATCTTTGTTATCGTCTCTTACCAGTTGCATTGTGAGCAAAATTTTTCTCCCAATCAGAAGGATCTCTCTGTTTTAGTTAATATCTCTTTTGCTGTACTAAAGCTTTTTAGGTTGATGTAATCCCAGCTGTTTATCTTTTCCTTTACTTTCTTTGCTTTTTGGGTTGTGTCTTTAAAGATATTATGGATGTTTATATCATGTAGTGTTTTGCCTATATTTTCTTCTATGTATTTTAAGGTTTCAGGTCTTACGTTGAATTCTTTTATCAAATTTCAGTTGGTTTTTGTGCATGGTGTGAGGTAGTAGTCTAGCTTCATTTTTTGTTTGTAGCAGTTCATTTTCCCATCACCATTTATTGAACAAACAGTCCTTGTTCCATTGCCTATACTTTGCTCCTTTGTCAAAGAGATTAGTTGTCCATAAATATGTGGGTTTATTTCTGGGTTTTCTATTCAATACCATTGGTCTGTGTTTTTTTGTTCTAGTATCGTAGTGTTTTAATTATTATGGCTTTATAGTACAGTTTGAAGTCTGGGAGTGTGATGCCTCCATTCTCTTTCTTCTTAGTCCAGAGAGCTTTGGCTATTTGCAGAAATCTTGATACTGTTTCCATCAAAACTGAACCCATCTACATCCCCATAAACAATGTAGGACTGTTCTTTATTCGCCATGTCCTTGCCAGCACTTATTAATGTCTCGTCTTTCTGATATAGGCCATTCTCACAGACATGAAGTGGTTTTGTTACAGCAATTTCCCAGAGAAATCTGACAGCACTTAGAGAGGTGGAGAGAGATTTAATGTCACACTAGCGCACTCAATGGGAATGTTCCCCAAAGGGCTGAGCACCCAAGAACAAGAATGACAAGGTTTTATACAATTTATATAAGGAAACTTACTATCCCATCCACCATAGCATAAGAATTCTTTATAGTTTGGGAAGGGGGTTCAAGGGAGTCACGGTTACCACCACGGACATGCAGTGCAGCACACACAGCAACTTCTTCGCTTCAGCAAGCAGCAGAATCAAAGTGGTAGACTCCCCCATGCAGCAGCCTTGGGAAACTTTCTGTTTCATTCTCCCCCTTTTGATGTCCCTACTATGTGCTAGGGAGTATCAAGGTATGGACTCATAGCAAGCAGCAGGAAAGGAGCCTAAGAGCTCATATTGTCTAACTAACATGTGGAGTTTAATAGCCTCCAAACAGGACTGGATTAACCGTGTGGCCAGATTAAAAGCCACGGCCCAAGGGTGAGCATCCCAAGAATGGAGATCAGTGGACCCAGGACAGGAGGGAGCCAAGGCACAGTGTGGTGATGCTGTCCCACCAAGGGAAACAAGAGAAGCAGCCACCACTGGGTCCAATCCAGCAGCCCATAAGCATTCCCCGTGATGCACCTCGAGCTTCACCTCGTGAAGCACCGTGATGCACCTGGCTGTGCGCAGGCCAACCCGCTTCCGGGCTGTGGTTGGAGCAGGGCTGCAACAGGTCACAGTGCTGGGCAGGAGTCTCTCTGCAGGGTCAGTCTGAGCTGGTTTGCAGCGTCCGGGCAGGCCATCCACGGTTCCGATGTCTCATGTGAGCTCACATATCTGGGGAGTCGCGTTCCCTCAGAGTAACACCTGCAAATTTGACAGCAGTAGGGTAGTAAGGATGACAGCACAGGTTCCCACCCAGACAGGTTTGAGTGGCTCTTTTTCCAGTCCTTTACCCAGACTCAGTCCCCAGGTTTGTGGGGATGAACTGGGGATTCCAGAGGTACGGGGCCCTCTGGGTGACAGTTTCATTATCCTTGTGTAGGACATTACTAAGGAGCTGCAGCTGCCAATTTAGTCGCAGTTGGCCAGTGTGTCTGAGGTCTCCCCTCACCACAGACACAACAGGGGAGGCCAGCCAAGCAAAATCTCAAAGGGGGTGTAGCCACTGGCACTGGGAGTGCGCCGAATTCTGAGAAGCACTAAGGGGAGAAGGTCCACCCTGGGCTAACCTGTTTCCTGGCAAAATTTTCCCAGAGTCATTTAATGGTTCAGGAGACATGTTCTACTGTCCCAGAACTCTGTGGCCGATAGATGGGAAGATTCCATGTAATATGAAGTAAACGAGTCAGGTGAGTGGTGATTTCAGCATCAAAGTCTAGGCCAGTATCACTGCCAATAGTCACGGGGATCCCATACTAGGAATTATTTCCCCTTACAAGAGCTTTGGTGACTTCTTGGGCCTTCTCCGTTCTGGAGGGGACGCCTCTACCCACCCAGAGAAGGTGCAGACCAGAACAAGTAAATATCTGTAGCCTCTGCAAGGCTTGATTTTTGTGATCCACCTACAGGTCCTTAAAAGGGAGAAGCCTGTGTGCTGTACACAAATCTGGCACCTGAAGAAGCAAACTAAAGGGACAAAAGTTTATCCATCTGGTAGGAGCCATCACTCCTCCGGTGTTTTCACCTTATTTTTTTTTTTTTAATTTGTGATTTTATTTATTTATTTTTATTATTTTAAAATTATTTGTTTTTTGCATCATTGTTCATTTTTAAACAGTATTTGCTTCCCATCCACCCTCCCCGCCGTGTAGTCCCTATAGAATTTCCTTCCCCAATGCACCCGTGCACCATCACCACAGTCCCCTGTGCTCCTCCCTCTCTCCCTTCCCCTGCAGCATGTCTCTGGTTTATAATTGTCTGTTTTTGTTTTGTTGTGTGTTGTATTGCTATTATTTTTTTACACTGATGCCTTGTTTCGTTCCCCTATATTCCTGCTATAAGTGAAACCATCCAATATTTTTCATTTTTCCTTCTAACTTATTTCACTGAGCATAATTCCTTCCAGCTCCATCCATGTTGCTGCAAATGACATGAGTTTATCTTTTTGATGGCTGAGTAACATTAAGAATGGCACATATAAAAAAAAATAGCAACAACAAATGTTGGCAAGGATGTGGTGAAAAAGGAACTCTCCTACATTGCTGGTGGGAGTGCAAACTGGTCCAACCACTATGGAGAGCTGTCTGGAGCTTCCTCAGTCTACTAAAAATGGAGCTACCATATGACCCAGCAATTCCACTCCCAGGGATCTACCCAAAGGACACAGAAACATTGATTCAAAAGGCCACCTGTACCCCTATGTTTATTGCAGCACTATTTATAATAGGTAAAACCTGGAAACAACCAAATGCCCAAAAATAGATGACTGGGTCAAGAAGATGTGGTACATATACACAATGGAATATTCTTCTTTATTTTTGATGCAAGCTCTCTTTCATCTCAACTCGGGTGTAGTTGCCGGCGCAGGCCCTGAGCCTGAGCACTGGGGGCTCCAGACAACAGTGGCAGGAGGTGATGTCTCAGCTGAGCCACCATGGGTGCTCAGGAGCTGATGGACGAGGGAATGGCGGTACTGGGCAAGGAGGAGCTGGTGTAGCGCCTGCAGCAGGAGGCAGCGGTGCACCTGGTCACTCTGGAGCAGCGAGGCCACCTCATCTAGGTGAGTCGGTAGTTGCAGAGCCACTGAGGCCAGATCTGCGACTCACACTATTTAACTGGCACCTGCAGGCTGAGATCCCCGGGCTGCATGACCTCTGCTGCCTTTTTGCATAGGCATCATACTGTGTGCTGGTGGCTGCTCTCAGGGACCCCAGCATCCCAGGCAGTGAGGACCTAGGTAGCTGTTGGCAGAAGCTGGCTGAGCAGGAGGGTTACCAGGAGGAGGAGCTCTGCCTGGCATTGGGTGAGGAATAGGGGGCCCACAGTGGAGTGGGGGGGTGGCCTCTGGCACCAGGTTGGCATCTGAGTTTGTCTTGCCCCCATGTGGACTCCACGACCTGGACTAAGGACCCAGTTTTCTTAGTACTGCCACCTGCCTGAATTGCTCCCCAAACGCCAGGATTGTGCTAGGCCTGTAGATGTGGACGCCGCCCCAGTCCAGGAGCCACTGGCTTTGGAGGGTCCTGATCAGGGAACAAAAACCTCACAGCAATTTCCCGAGAGAAATCAGAAGGCACTCAGAGAAGTAGAAAGCAAGAGATTTAATTACCACACTGGCAGGTTCAGTGGGATCATTCTTCATTGTTTGGGAATTGGTTCAAAGGAGTCATGGCTCCACCTCAGACAAGCAGTGTAGTACACCCAGCACTTCTCCGCTCCAGCAAGGAGCAGAATCAAAGCGGTACACTCCCCAAAGCAGCAGGCTTGGGAAACATCCTGCTTCTGGTTATCATTGTTTTAAATCAGGGGGTTGTGAATGGATCAAGAAGGTGTGGTCCATACACAGAGTGGAATACTACTCAGTGATCAAAAACATAAACTCATGCCATTTGGGAAATATAGATGGGGCAGGAAGAGATACTAAGCTTGAGAAGTCATAAGGAAAAAATAAATATCAGATGGTTTCCCTTATATGTGGGATATACAGAAATCAAACAAAGTGTCAGAATAAAGACAAAACTTGCAGCCTGATCCTAGATCTGAGGCACACAGCAGGGGAAAGGGAGAGAGATGGTTCCAAACAGGGGAGGGAAGAGCACAAGGGACTGTAGTGATGGATCATGGGTGCTATGGTGGTGAGAGAACTATAAGGACTACACCTGAGAGAGAAATAAAATATTATACAAAAATTAACAATGATGTAAGAGAAAAAATAAATAGATTTAATGAAAATTTTTATATCACTCACTGACAGCTAGAAAACAAATAAGATTAAATAAAGCAGAGGATCCTGAAGTTACAAAATGGGTTGAGAGAAATTCTATAACATTCAGTCCCACACAAGGCAGAGCTCTCATTCTATGATGGAAAATAATATTGAAGAAATTCTGGTGAGTTACATTAAGTGATAATATTCTGAGTAGTCCACTGCACCCTAAGACTGTCCCACTCACAGGTCCCCACAACCTGGCCCCGTCCTCTGGTGTGTCCCAGAGGGTGAGAGACATCCCAGAGTCCTGGGGACTGTTGCTGCCTGAGGAAGCACAGAAGAGACCTGGTCAGAGCCCAGAGATGAGACCCTCAGAGGAACTGATGAGGGTGACTCTCCCTAGAGTTCCCTCTACGCTGTCCTCAGGGGCTCAGGACCCAACCCCTGATCCACACTTACCTGCAGCCTGACTGTAGCTGATTGCCTGTACCCCTGTGGGAAGAAACATCATGTGATACAAAGGAGGAGTCAGGTGACAAGTCCTAAAGGAATCCACAAGTCTAGGTGAGAGGGAAGTTTCTAGAAATGTGACTGAAGACCCAGGTTAGGGCTGGGATATATGAAGAATGGATATGAAATGGACCTGGAGTCTTTCCTCAGCAGGGTCCTTCCCCTGTGACATTTCCTGGGAAACAGATCCCCATCACCACATTTATAAGGTGAACAATTGGTGATTTGCTGCAGGGGGCCTTGGTGCCCTGGCCAGGTAAGACACTAGCAAGCAGCTAAGAAAAGGGTCTCACACCATGGGGCCAAAGATTTCCAAAGAGCCTCACACCGTGGGGCTGAAGATTCCTTGTGCCTCACACTGTGGGGCTGAATATTAATCTATAACCTATAAGCATCCCTTTGTTTTTTGTTCTTGGTCATAAAAAGAGAAAAAACTCTCAAAAAATACATTGGGCAATAAATTATATGTATAAGAATACTGTAAGTAAGTGGCACAAAGAAATACCTGCTTAAAAATCAAACACTGTAAATTTGGCCTGCCTGACAATGGGAAATAATTTGTTAAACATGAACATGCCTGACAAGGCAACCCAGGACAACGATTATAGTAAGTCCTTCTTTTGCTTTTTTTGAAAAGTTTTTTAGGAAAGTTTTAAATGAAGTTAATTGCATTAAGGAGTTTCTAGGTAGAAAAAGTTCTGATAACCAGAAAGCAGCTGGTCTCCGGCTGAAGGCCATGCGAGTAAGAATCTTTTGATGCTTAGGCTTTAGCTGACAGGAGCATACGGATAGCTGTCGGCTGTCTTAGGCAACTGTTTAACTGAAATAATGAGTTTTAGTGTAAGGCTTAGTTTTTATATATTAACCTTGAAGGTTGCCTTCTTGCTGAGAGCATGTAGTGGCCAAAAGTCTACGGGAAAAGAATGCACTGATTGTTTCTGCTTTGTTTCATTGCACATGATAACATAATCTCACTGCTTGCTAAAACATGTATAAATAAAGGCCTGCTGAGGCCCTGAGTAGAAGATACTTGCACCTCATCAAGTGTCAGTGTGTCCTCACTACCTCATCCCCTTCCCTTCAGCCCTTAAAGTTTCACCTAGACCGTCTCATCCTTTCAGGGACACCCGACATGACATTTTGCCGAGGGTGGGCTTCGGCAGTGATTCATTTTCATAAGTGCTTTACAAAGAGTGAGTGTTAGCAATAAGCTCCACACTGGGCAACACATGTGTGTGGAACATACTCCCTATTAACCAGGAAGGGCAAGTTCTCCCAGGGACATGAAAGCCCCCAGTGGACAAGACCCCCCACTCCCTTCCCTACCTGAGCGCCTATTCCTCCACCACATACATAGCTGCAGCCACCACAGCTTCAGTGAGCATAGCTCCAAGGAGAACCAGGCCAACAACGATGCACACGATGGGGACGGAGGACTGAGGAGGGGGCACTGGAAGGGAAGGGAAGCTCAATCCCTGAGCCCCAGGCCTCATCCTGACCCTCTGAAGGTCTCCAGAAGGGCTCCTGATTCCTCTGAGCAGAAGCCCAGTGTCCACCTCCCCCTACTTACCCCAAGTCAGGACAGTAGGCTCCGACAGCCCCTCATGCTGCACACGGCACGTGTATCTCTGCTCCTCTCCAGAAGGCACCACCACAGCCGCCCACTTCTGGAAGGTTCCATTTCCCCCAGGCCTGGTCTCCCCCAGCTCTGTGTCCTGAGTCAGGTTCTCCCCATCACGCTGCCAGGTCAGGGTGATGTCCGCAGGGTAGAAGCCCAGGGCCCAGCACTTCAGGGTGACCTTATGCTCAAAGGTGGGGTGGTGGGTCACTTGTGTTTTGGGGGGATCTGAAGAGAATAGTCAAAAATTCACACTTTGGGTTTCCTCTGTGGATACTGAAGCAGCCTCATCCTTAGAATGGACATGACAATTGCTTTGGAGAGAGGAAGCATAAAGCCTATAAGCCAGCCTAGTCTGGAGAATCTGGGATAATCGGGTGAGAGGCCAGGGTAGGAGGACACAGGTCTCTAAGGAGAACACAGACTTTTGCTCCTGACCTGGGTGGAGGGTGAATGACACAGAAAGGCAGGAGTCAGATCCAGAAATGTTCTCAGACCAAAAACAAGACCTTGAAGAGAAACTCAGGGTTCCCAGGATGGCTGCCGGGTCACAAGGATCTAGGGAGAGTTATTTCAGGATGGCCTCCCTCCCTCAGGAGAGACTGGATTCCTGAACCTTCCAGAAATGTAGTGTCTTCTGGGCGAGTCTCTCTCTAGCACAGAACATGAAACCCAGGGGGCTCCTCCCTCTGCCCATTATTCCATTTTCCCTGTGGGGCGCCAGGAGAGGGAAGGTCTGAGGCCTTGTGGCCCCTCTTACCTGTGCGCTGCAGCACCTCCTTCCCCCAAACCAAGAATCTGAGGAGCCACTGGAAGCACTTGCTCTGTATAATGTTCCTGACGCGCTCGGCCCTCCCCTGCGCCTCCCACTCGTGCTGGGTGATCTGAGCCCCTGAGTCCGCGGGGGTCCAGGAGCGCAGGTCCTCGCTCAGGGAGATGAAATCCGCGCCGTCGTAGGCGAACTTTTCATACCCGCCGCGGAGACGCAGGTCTGGCCCCGCTTCACAGCCACACATGCTCTGGAGGGTGTGAGACCCTGCGCCCCGCCAAGTGGTCAGCCGAGAGGTCGCCCCTCAATCACACACAACCCTCAACCTGAATAAACCTAAACTGAAAATGAAAGGGCCGGCAGGAAAGTCCCTTCCCGGGGGAGGGGCCTGGCAGACCCACCAGCCTCGAGGGGTCAGTGGACCCTGAGACTCGGGACACCCCGGCCTGATGGTGGGAATGGGGGGTGACCTGACCCTGGCCCCGCTCCGCGAAGCTCACCGTCCTCGCTCTGGTTGTAGCGGCCGCGCAGGTCCCTCAGGAGCTCTGCGAACCACTGTGCGTTGTTCCTTTGGTTCTGAGTCTCCTCGTCCAGGTCCTCCTGCCCCACCTGCCCCGCCCAGGGCGCCCGCGGCTCCGCACTCTGGCCCGGAGAGTCGCTGTCGAACCGCCCGAACTGCGTGTCGTCCACGTAGCCCACGGCGATGTAGCGGGGGACCCCGAGGCCGGGCCGGGACATCGCGGTGTAGAAAAGCCTCAGGGAGTGGGAACCTGGGGGCGGGAGGGGAGAGCCGGGCTTACCCTCCTCTCAGCGCGGGCCCAGGGCCCAGGGAGATGGGCCTGGAGGGGAGAAAGGGGCGGGGCCGTGAGAGTGAAAAGGGGGGGGGGGCAAGAAGGGCCCAGACTCAGGGGCCCAGAGCACTCAGGGGAGGCGGGAGGGACAGAAGGGGCCAGAACACAACGGGCCTGAAGGGGATCAAGAGGTTGGGGGGAGATGAGCCTTTCCTGGGGTCCTGCACCCACAGGGGGCTCCTTGCTCCTCCCTCCTGGAGCAACAGTGTCCAGCTGGACACGCACTCACCCGCCCGGGTCTCCATCAGGGCCAGGGGCCCCCAGAGCAGCAGCAGGAGGGTGAGGGGCATCACACCCCATCCAGGGGCCTGGGGAGAATGATCCAGGAGAGTCCTTGGAGACTTTGTAACTGGAGCAGGATGATGCTGATTGTCTTCCCTGGACACCCCCAGGAAATGGGGAGAGAGAATGGGGGTGAGTGTGGGGTCATCAAGGCTGCACCACCCCACAGAGCCTGTGAGAGGGAGACATGATGCTGTGACAGGGTGACATCCACAGAAAGGGGAGGCTCCAAATTCCCTTCCCCTCCTTAGGGAGGAGTGGATTTGGGCTGGGAGAAGCAGCAGCCTGGAGGAATGAAGAAACGTAGTATTTTCAAATAATTGTGAATATTGATACTAAATTAAAACTGTACAGGTGTTAGTCTTAAAGGTTATTTGCTAAGTGAAACCTGAAATAATATCAGGGAATATTTCCTATTCTGTTACATTTCCATAGGCTTCTCTTGCATATTGATTGGAATTGTGCTAATGTATGATTTTTTAAGGTGATACATTGTTTCACTAAGTTACTTAGATTTTTTTAGTGTTAATTATTACACTAGAATCAAATGATCAAAAATGTTTTATTTTTTAATCACAAATCCCAAAAGAAAAATTCATAATATAAATTGTCAAGAGTGATGCACTCAATTTTTCATAATTCTGGTTTTCTCTGAGAGTATTTTATCAGGCAAAGTTATTGTCATTTGCCATTGTTGATTTTCTTCAAGAAACAGATACTCGTTTTGAGGAAAGTGTCTGCTAATTACCCAAATTTATTTATTTATTTTTTAAATTTTTTAAAAAAGATTTATTTATTTATACAAGCACTGGGTACAGTCAGAAGCGTGGGAGGGTGAGAGGATTCACCAGAGCCAGAGGAGGGAGCAGAACAGGCAGAAAGACGGAAGTACACTGCTGAGGGGAGCAGCGGGCTGCAGGAGAGGTCTGCATGCCATGTGGGACCCTCGCCTGGCAGCCGGGGATCAAATTGGAGCTGCAGAGGCTGTGGGCAGCTTCACAGCCCAGTGCTCAACTGCTGTGCCACCAGGGGAGGCTCTAATTACCCAAATTTAAATAACCTTAGTTTGTGTCATTCATCCCTTCAGGTAAGACTGGTGTTGCCCACAAATAAAAAGATTCTAATTCATCTCGTAACAAATATTTTCCTTAGGACACAGGGCTTGGGGATGCCACAGAAGTGCTTTGTGTGTCCTTCCAGGTCAGCACACCACATATTTTAAAATGTGAAGTTGAGGATGATGCAATAATGAAGATAACTTTTAATGCTTTTCCCAGGACATTTTCAAATGAAACTGGCTTTGATTTTCGTTCTTGCAGGTAAGTGCTGATGAAGAATTACTGCTTCAGCAGTGGTACTATAAGCTCCACTCTTACAAATTTTTACCTCAGCAAACGCCAAATAGTGAAAAGACAAATGTGTCTAAGTGATGTTTTGAAATTAGTTTTCCCTCATGGATCCCATGAAAGGTTCTGGGTGACTTCAAGGGCTCCACAGACCACACTTTGAGAAATGCTTTTCTCAGGAAACTAGGGAGCATCTCCCAAGTGTTCTCTGCCTTTGCCTCCTCTTCACTTCCCAGCATCCCTCTCCCTGGCTGGCTCCTGCCTCCCCAAGCTGCCTCCCCTGCAGATACAATGGGGAGCAGAGAGAGGCCCCTGGAGACATGGAGCTTGCGCTGTCAGGAGAGATGGACACTGAGTAAGGGTGACAAAGACACATGTAAACCCCACCTTGAACATTTTCAAGCACACAGAGAAATTGAAATAGCAGTGCAGAGCACACCCTAGATCCAGCATTAGCATTCGCCACATTAGCTTTATCACTCATCTTTATCCACGGCTCCATCTCTCTATTCATCCATCTTATTTTTCTGATGCATTTCAAAGTTAGTTGCACACGTCAGTACCCATCTTTCTTTTATTTTTTTAAAAGATTTTAAAAATTTATTTATGCATACAAGAGCTGGGGCACAGGCCAGAGGTGTGTGGGTGAGAGGATTCACCAGAGACAGAGTGGGGAACAGAGCAAGTGGATCTACCAGAATACACTGCTAAGGGGAGCAGTGGACGAAACAGGAGAGGTCTGCTGTGCCATGTGGGTCAGCTCCCTGGCCGGGGTTAGAACTCTTACTGCAATGGCTGCCAATAGCTTCGCAAGTGCGGAGACTTAACCCCTCATGTCACTAGGCACTCCCCACAACACTTGAGCTAAGAATCTTTTTTTGAGATAAAACTCTATCTGGAGAGGGCCTCCCCTGGTGGTGTAGCGGTTGAGCGCTGGTTCGTTCCCTGGCTGCCAGCGAGGGTCCCACAAAACAAACAAACAAACAAACAAACAAACAAAAAAACCAACTCTGTCTGGAGAAATGCACAAATCTTAAGTACACTACTGAAGGAGCTGTGACCCTTGTCAAGAACATTATGTATATTGGTCTTTTCTTCTCTTGGAAACAATGAACATTTAAATAATTCAATGATGTGTCTCACTTAACAATACAATTTATCTGCCCTCCCTCCTTTTGAGTAACTACCACAGTCCAATCTGAAGCCTCCCTGGCCCCTCCATTCTCAGCGCATTCCTGTGACCACACTCTCCTTGGGACAGAGCCCAGGCCTGAGTCATCTTCATAGTTATTTATTTTATTATATTTATTCTGATAACTTTGATTTTTTCAACCATATGGGGGGGTGGTTTATAGGTGTAAAACTCCAAAATATGTCTTATTGTCCCATATAAATGTGATCTTTTAATATATAATAGTTATTCATCTTTGACCTTTCTACAAATAAGTTTATCTAACTCTCCCTTTTCCTTTCATCCACAAGACTATTAGTTAATCATAAGCAGCAGCTTAGCTGTTTTCATACCTCCACAGCCATATATTATCATTTATATCTATGGCAAATATTCTAATAATCAGATTAGATAAATTATATTTACAGTCAATGTCTTAAGCATAATTTCATTAGAGCAATAGATGATCATTTCTTCTAGAAAAACAAATGTCTGAAGTTAGATGAAAGACAAGAAAATAGGGCACACCTGTAGCACAGATTTAAGTTGCAGCACTATCAAGTTATTGCTAGCCACAATGGCATGAATTTGATCCCCAACCAGGGAGCTAGTCCACAAGGCACAGCAGACCTCTCCTGTCTCACCTGCTGCTCCCCTCAGCAGTATATTTCAGCATATCTGCCTGTTCTGCTCCCCCACTCTCACTCTGTATCCAGTGACTCGTGTCACCCCCACACTTCTGGCCTATACCCCAGTTCTTGTATGCATAAATAAATAAAAATAAATCTTCAATATAAAAGAAAGACAAGGAAATAATGATTTCACTTTATAATTATCCTGTATGCAGTCACCCAAATCACACCAATTCCTTTACATGAGTACTATCTTAACATTATATAACAAGTTATTAAGAGAAAATACACAAGCCAGAAACTTACAGCCTTGAACATCAAATCAACCATCAACTCTTCTTAATTTTTGAAGACATAAAAATAAAAATCATTTCATATAGTATCTCATGGTAGTTTTGATTTGCATTTCCCTGATTACAAGTGAGAATGGCACATATTAAAAAAACTAGCAACAACAAATGTTGGCGAGGGTGTGGAGAAAAAGGAACTCTCCTGCACTGTTGGTGGGAGTGCAAACTGGTCCAACCACTATGGAAAGCTGTGTGGAGATTCCTCAACCTATTAAAGATAGAGCTTCCATATGATCCAGTAATTCCACTCCTGGTATTTATCCAAAGGACACAGAAACATCAGTTCCAAAGAGCACCTGCACCCCTATGTTTATAGCAGCACTGTTTACAATAGCTAAGCTTTGGAAACAGCCCAAATGCCCAAAAATAGATGACTGGATCAAGAAGATGTGGTACATATATACCATGGAATATTACCCAGCATTCAAAAAAGGTAAACACATGCAATTTGCAGCAACATGGATGGCGCTGGAAGGGATCATGCTCAGCGAAATAAGCCAGAAAGAAAAAGAAAAATACCAGATGGTCTCACTCATAGCAGGAATTTAGAAAACCTAAATAAGGGACCAGGAAAATGAATAACTGTAAGAAAGTGAAAATCAAAATCAACAAAAAACTATGAACCAGAGACACTCTATGGGGGGTAGGGGGCGGTAGGGGAGGGATTGGGGTCAAAATAAGGGGGTTGCAATTGTATGGGGAATATAAAAATAAAATTTATTATTAAAAAAAATCATTTCATATAACAGCATGAAAATTCCATACCTTTGTAAAGTGGTGGGACAGTCAAATTATTTCCCAGGTTTTAGCGGAAATGACCATCGAAAGTGCTCAGATTGTATCCAGCTTGTTTTTGTGCAATTTGCCTCCTTGAGCCTAAACAGAGGACAATATTAAAATGCATGAATGATTCCCACCGACACTGTGGTGTAAGGGGGTGTATAGTTTTTTGTGAATCAAACAGAGAAGAAGAATTTCCCCATGGTGGGGGGTTGTATCTGCCCCTGAACACTAAGGAAACAAACTTGGCAGAAAATTTCACAGGTGCTTTGTTACTGTTACCACAGCATTGTATAAAATGTTGGTCTGAGGTCACATTTCCCCACACAAACTGAGAACATAACAGTTGAAACTGCTGTGTTGTACCAGTCCACCTCAGAGTCTATCCTCACAGATTTTCTGTCCCCCCTGGACTGGCCCCTGGATCCCCTCCTTGGTTTCCCTGCTCCTCCATTCAGTCACCACAGATATTGTCCTGGAAGCTGGGAAAGGCTCCTCCTCCGTGTCCTGGTGTCTCACCAGCCCCTGAGTCCCACCATCCAGGCAGGTGCCCTACTGGGTCTTCAGAGCTGTGGAAAGGAGTAGGGACAGGACGACAGGCTGCTGGGCATGGTAAGGGTGACTAAGCCACGGGATGTCTCCTCTCCAACTGGTGGGTGTAGGTCACCTTCCCCCCACAATTCCAAGACTCAAAGGGGTGCCTTTTGGCTACAGGTCAGAGATGACAAAAAAGGGGGTGCTTTTCCTTTCATTCTCTTCCAGGTGGGTAAAGAGCCCTCCACTGCCTGCTCATCCCTGGACTGTGTCCTCAGATCTTCTGAGCTCCTGCCTGGCCAGCTCATAAACGAGCGAACAAAAAACTCCTGGCCGAAGTTTGGAGTATAAATTTCAATTCTTACACCACAACTGAGGCAGGAGGGAGAATGCTGGGGACTACAGTGAGACTCACAGCAGCTGATGGGGAAGCTGCCTTTGTTCTCATGAGACCAAGTGAAAAACAAGGACTTTGGGAAACTAATGTAAATCTTCTGTCTCTCTAAAAGGGCCTGAAGCAACCAGGACATTTCAGCCACAAGCATCCAAAGCGACCACCCAGGGCCATGCCCTCTGTAATAGCAGGATGGGCACGTTGCAGGTTATCTATGATCCGGCAGACGGGTAAAGGAGAGTCCTGGAGCCCTCAGTGGGTTTCTCAGGCTTTTATTGAGCTTTATATGTATTGCAGCAACCAGGTACACAGCAGGCAGGGGTGCCGGGAGGCCGGTAGGCCGATAGGCTTCTAGGCCCCAGGCAAGTCTTCACTCTGGGCTTCTCTGGCCTTCTTTTCTCCCCTTCCCTCTCTCCTGCCTCTTCCCTGCTTCTTCTTCTCCTCTTGATAACTATCTATATATTCTTCCCATGGCCCACAGAAGTAAGTAAGACATTTTGCTACAATGTAACAACTGCAGGTACCCCATCAGCAGGGCAAACCTAATGGTGGGAGGGCAGAAAAGCCTGAAAAACCATTTACCCTACACCCTCTGTGCCCTCACACAGGGCCCTGGAAGAGGAACTGTCCCACTCTCTACAGAGGGAGGGGCAGCCCAACCCACAAGCCAAACTGCAGGAAAAAATGGACCATAAGCTGCCTCTGACTGGGAATACCCCAGTGCAGGAGGGAAAGACCTTCATTAAAGGAGCTCAGAGGTAAGACAGGCTCTCCCACGTACTATCTCTAAGGACAAGAGACCTGGAGGAGGCACATGGTGCCGAGAGACACGTGAAGAAACTGCACTTGCCTTTTGGTTGTGGACCGGGTGACACAGATGTGAGTGAGAGACCCGTAGGGAGGTGACAATGGCAGCTTTTACCTTGATTTTTATTTTGCTCTTTTCCGCCCAGACTTGTCTGGTTGTTTCTGATCCTTTTCTGTGGGTCCCCACTGGAAGGTGCTTTAGACTTGGGGCAGGCTTACAGGCCTTGCTCTGGGCCAATCCTGTTTGGGTGGACTTTTACCCATGAGGGGACGGGTACCTCTGGGTGCTTGATTTAGAAACTATATGCTTTGTCTTTTCTGTATTTTTCTCTAATTGTATTAAAGTTCCTTTCCATTAAAGATCTTCTACATTTTGTCTTGTGCAGTGGATGGCAGAAACTATTAGAGCAGGCAGGTTTGGGGGTCCTGGGGGGCTCCTCTCCCTGCCCTGTAACACCAGTACAAAGGAATGATAGCATAACAGCTCTTACAATGTCTTACCATCTAAAAATTAAAAACTGGGATGTCATAACTCTAAATGTAAATAAAGTGAGTTGTGTTAAAGAATGTAATTGAAATGGATATGGTGAAGGTATTGGGAAACATTGAGTGTTAAAATAAAAAGGCTAGCTTTAAAATGAAATGGTATAAAAACAGTAAGGCAAAAGAAAGTGTTGAAGGTCTGAGAGAGGTATCTGAAAAAAACGTTAGGTGCTCAAAATCTTTTCCTATCAGCATTGCTGAGCCTCGTCAAAGAAATAGCTCTGGGGCTTCCCCCGTGGCACAGCGGTTGAGCACTGGGTTGCGAAGCTGCCCACAGCCTCTGCAGCACCAGCTCGATTCCCGGCTGCTCCCCGGCCACGGAAGGAGGGTCCCACATGGAGCCCAGACCTCTCCTGCAGCCCACTGCTCCCCTCAGCAGTGTACTTCGGTCCTTCTGCCTGCTCTGCTCCCTGCTCCGGCTCTGGTGAATTCTCTCACCCTCCCGCGCTTCTGACTGTACCCAGTGCTTGTATAAATAAAAATAAATAATAATAAAAAAATAAATCTTTAAAAAAAAAAGAAATAGCTCTGTTCTTAAAAATCCTTGTCACTCTGAGTAATTAACTATTTTATAAAAATCTGTAAGTTTGTTAATCCTATGACAACTTCCTTGAGACCAAAAATTCTAACATATTAAAGTCTTTATACATTCTGCAGGGGAGGAGGAGGGAGAGGGATCATAGGGAGGGAGGGAAGAGCACAGGGGACTGAGGTGATGGTGCATGGGTGCACTGGTGAAGGAAATTCTATGGGGACTACACCAGGGGGTGGGGAAGCAAATATTGTTTAAAAATGAACAATGATATAAGAAATAAAATATATATATAAATAAAAAAGTAAATTAAATTAAAAAAATGTTAAAGTCTTTGTCCTAAAGGACTCCGAATGTTAGGGGGAAAGGATGTCTTGAGCTAATTCCATACAGGCTTTGTGGACTCCACCCCCACGCCAGACCAAAGCCATGAAGACATTGGGAAAGATGAATCCCATCATCACCAAAGGGAAGGTTGCTGGGACCTGAGGGTGGAGTTAAGTTGCCAGGTTTGGTATAAAACCAGACACATGGGCCTTGGGGGGGTCTCTCTCTTGGCTTCAGGGCTCTTTGCTCTTTGCCAGCTCTCAGCGTGCCACTGGGATTCCCCTGGGATTCCAGGTAGGATGTATTCATGAGTTTATCTTCCTCTTTTTCTCCCTGAGTTATTCATTTCTTCATTTTCCTTTCCTTTGTAAATAAACCTTTTATTAACCTTTTTGTGTGTGCCTGCAGTTGAGTATTAATAAGTCCCTTTTAAGTGCAGGTAAGGACCCACAGTCAGGCAACTGGTTTTATATTGGGGTTGCCCTGTAACACTAAGACAGCCAATAAAAGTGTTTTCCTTGTAAAAACAAATTGGGTCAATCTGGGTATATTGTTAAAAATACATAACACATTAAATTTTAGTCTTCCTGAGTATTTCCTCTATGGGGACAGGGCATCATAACCAAATTCCAAATTAACAGCCCATTGGCTCTTCTAGCCACTGCTACAAAAGGCAGAAATAATAGAGAAGCCCCAGGTCTGAAATGTAATGATATTTGACAAATAAACGTTACATTCATGTCTCTAAAGACACCTAGTCTGCATTAATTCAAGCCTCGGGCCAAACAGGGTAAACCTGTAACCGTGTCAAAAAAACATGATCCATTATCAGTTTTCATTTGTGATGGGATTCCCATCCCTGCAATGACAGATAAAAGGTGTTTTTGAAGTGATAATGGAGGGCCTCCCTGGTGGCGCGAGGGGTTAAGACACAACCTAGGAAGCTGTCTGCAGCCACTGTAGTATGAGTTCGATCCCAGGCAAGGAGCTACCCACATAGCACAGCAGAGCTCCCCTGCCTTACCTGCTGCTCCTCTCAGCAGTGTATTTCAGTCATTCTGCCTGTTCATTTCGCACTGTGTCTCTGGTGAGTCCTCTGGCCGGGACCCAGGTCTTGTATGCATAAATAAATAAATCTTAAAAAAAAACCAAAAAACTAATAATGGACCTGCTTATATCTTCAAAGCTTTTAATTCTTTCCTGCTAGTTGGAATATTCAACATGTGCCTGGCGTCCCCAAACTACAGTAAAAAGAGCCAACAGGCTCTTCAAAACACAACTTACAAAACAAAACAAAAAAAAAGGGAATCAGAGAACAAGTTGCCCCTAAGGGAACAAATACATAAAGCTCCATTTACTTTAAACTTCCTAAATCGCAACCCCTCCGCCCTAACAGCTGTGCAGGCATCTCACTCCCGCTGAGTCTGGACGAGACCTGCGGTTTGCACCGACCCCGCCGCCAGGACCAGACTGGCCTGGCCTGTCCCATCACTGACCCGGGATGGGGGCGCTGCTGTCTGTCCCCGCAGGCACAGGCTGTGCTCCCTGACCAGGAGTTGGGTCCCACAGGGGTGAACCCCGCTCCGGACACTCACCACAGCGTCGGCTCTGCGTCTCCCCACAGCCCCAGGGCGCGGGCGGGGACCTGGGCAGCCGCACCCGCCGGTGCTTCCCGCGCTCCCGGCTGCCCTTGGCTGTTGGCGGGTCTCCGCGGGGTCCCCGCCTTGCTCTGGGGGCGCCCAGTTTGGGCTTCCAGGCGCCATTGGCTCTTCCCACAGGAACGCGCACGTTTCCCCAGTTCCTGGCTGCCTGGTGAGGTGCCTCTGGTTCCCTTGTGCTCACGGTCTAGCGGGTTCTTGGTTTGCTCTTGTTTATTTCCCTTTCTGTAGGGCGGGGTGAGGAGGCTTTGTGGGTGGGGGAGGCCACAGGGATCTGCTGCTTCCCTCTCTGCTCCTCTGTTACTGCAACTTCCCTCTCCGGGCAGTTTGCCAGCGTCACCAGCTTATCCTATGTGTCCTGGTTCTCGCAGGGACCTGCCGCTTTTACTCCCTATTGATAGTTTTTATGGGAGAGCTCACTCGGAGCGTTTCTTCCCCGCCCTGTTGATCCTCTGACTGTTCAGAGATTGGAATGTTTGCAGTACACCCGCCTCCCCGGAGGGGATGGAAAAGGACAAAGATGCATCTTGTGGACTCAATGGAGCATCTGCTCCACCGCCCTGGGCTGATCTAAAAAAGTTAAGGCGTGAAGCAGAAAAGACTTGAAGGTCACTGGGAAGCCTGAGACCCCAGAAAATCTGTTGCTCTCAATGTTAGCTCACATCCACATAAAATCTAAAGGTTTTAAGGTAATGATACGGGAATTGCAGTTTCTCAGGCCCCGTCTCCCAATCTGGAATGATCCCATGCTGCAGGGGCAGCGCTGAGTCCCAGCCGCTAGACCCCTCAAGAAGCCGCAGCAGGAACTTCGCTGACGCTCAGGCAAGCAAACAAGAAGAGGCAGACTTGTTTAGAGAAAGAAAAAGCTTATTGAGAAAAGGAAGAGAAATAAAGTGGGACTCACAGGCCATGGAGCCAGGCCAGGGAGGGGCAAGGAAGCCCAAGTGGGTCTGCCTAGGGAACATAGACCTTCCTTCCCTGATTACTCTAAAGCCCCACCAGGCTCTTTGTGATTGGTTAGCTCTCCCTGGTCTCACTCACTGCCTGAATGTCTCTGTGCCCAGAAATGAGTGTCTGTGTCCCAGGCATCTCACTGTGCATCTTATCTTTTTTCTTTATCGTCCTTGTCCAGGAATGTCCTGTTGCCCTCAGTCCTGGGGTGTTTGATGATGCCCTTTGGAATCTGTTGCCTTGTTATAGAGCAACCCCGATATTAAACGGGTTCCTGGCTGTGGGTCCTCACCCGCACACTTTAAAGGGACTTATGAATACTCTACTACAGACACACGCAAAAGGGTTAATAAAAGATTTATTTACAAGAGAAAAAGAAATAAGGAAAATATACAACTCAGGGAGAAAATAGGGAAATAAAGTCTTTAATGCGTCCTACCCGATCCGACGACCTGGAAACCCAAAGTCACTCTCAGAGTTGGCCGGACACTGCGAGCTGGCGGAGAGCCAAAAATGGAGAGCCCCCCAAAGCCCACGTGTCTGCCTTTTGTATCCACCTGGCTGCTTAACCCCACCCTCAGGTCCCAGCCACCTTCCCTTTGGTGGTGATGGGATTTGGAGTTCCCAGTGTCTTTGGCTTTGACCTGGGGTGGGGGTGGAGTCCACAAAGCCTATATGGAATTTGCTTTGGGACATCCTTTTCCCCCTAACAGCCTTATCTCTGGAGGCTTTCTTAACCCTCCTGAAGTCCCTGTACTGTCCTCGAGGCTGCCTAATTATCCCTAACTTGCCCTAGGACTCATTAACATGGCTGCTTGTAACATGGCTGCATTTCCTTGTTCATGGGACCATTATGTTCCATTCCATCTATTTTAAGTAATACTGCACAGGAAAGGATGTCCTGAGCAAACTCCATACAGGCTTTGTGGACTCCACACCCACTCCATCAAGACACTGGGAACTACAAATCCCAAGATCACCGAAGGACCTAAGGGTGAAGTTAAGCAGCCATGTTCTCTTTTTGAGTATTTAACTGTCCATGTGACCAGGGGTCACTCTCTTGGCCACATGTGTTTCGCCAGCTTAGCATGTCATTGGGAGTCCACGTCAGTGAAATGGGTAGGACGCATTTACAACCTATCTCCCTCTTTTTCTCCCTGAGTTGTTCATTTCCCCTTCCCTTGTAAATAAACATTTTATCAACTTTTTGTGAGTGTCTGCAGTTTAGCATTAATAAGTCCCCTTTAAGCCCATGGGTGAGGACCCACAGTCAGGCAACCAATTTATATTGGGGTTGCTGTGTAACAATACCACCTATTGGACACATATATTAAACCCACCTGTGTTTAATTTACTCCCATGTTGAAGGTCTGAGAGAGGTAAAGGCACCTATTCTGCATTCATTTATTTACTGGAGAAAATTGGCTTTCTCCTTCGGGTCCACTAAGGAATTGCGGTACTAAATGTAACCAGGAAGATTATCAGGGTGGATGGCATTTCCTTGTTCATGATTCGTTTTTCCTCACAGAAGATCTGCCCATGTGTGCCCTTGCTACCCACAGCTCTGGTCATTATTATTATTTTTTTTTTTTAGATTTTTTTTTTTTTAATAGAGGCATGTTTTATTTATTTATTTATTTGTTTGTTTTGTTTATACATGCACTGGGTACAGTCAGTGAGAGAATTCACCAGAGCCAGAGCGGGGAGCAGAGCAGGCAGAAGGACCGAAGTACACTGCTGAGGGGAGCAGCGGGCGGCAGGAGAAGTCTGCACGCCATGTGGGACCCTCCTCTGGTGGCCGGGGAGCAGCCGGGGATTGAACCGGCGTGGCAGAGGCCGCGGGCAGCTTCGCAACCCAGCGCTCTACCGCTGTGCCACCGGGGAGGCCCTCTGTTCATTATTGCATCCCTTTTCAACCTCAATGGTATATGAATCACATTTATCTAGGTACAAATGGCAAAAATCACAGTAAAATAATGAAACATCAAATTTTCACTCAAACACCAGGAGTAGGTGGTACAACAATATTGGGGGAAAACTTGCCTAAACCTAATGTCCCCATCTGTTCTGGGTACCACTTGGAGAAGGCCTAGACCTAAATTGGGTCATATGTAGATCAATTAATCTTACAGTAAATTCTTTGTTTTCTAACTGGTCCCTAGAAATTGGGGACCTTGAAATGTATTGTCCAGGAAACTAACACAACCTGGAACTGGGCCCTTCCATTTAATTCTTATGGCTATCATGGACACTGGGATCCCGGTTTAGCTGGGACCTCATTAAGAGTCAGACTTCACTCTCAAATGTCTCCCTTAAAATATCATTTTTGGTGCATTGCCTTAAACTTTTTCCCCCCAGTGATCCATTATGGATCTTATTAAGGTTAGAACCTTGTATGGATCAGCAATGACACTACAGTTTAGGTCATAATCTATACTTCTAGACCCTATATTTTTATTATGACCTCCAGAACACTTAACGTGATGGTGACCACTTATTCTGCTGCTAGCCAGAAAAAGGTTAAAGGTTTTAATGCCACCTTTCATGCCAATGTCACATGGTTAACCCCTCGCATCACTCACCACAACATCACTAGCCTTAACATTGCTCATGTGCTCATTCTAAAACAAAGAGCCGAGGTCTGGCTGCCAGGTAATCTTACCCGTGAGTGGATTGAGAATCTTCTCTTGAACAAATTACCAATGCTTTAGAACATACTCTTTTCGGTGTCCTCATAGCTGCTGTTATTGCTGCCACTGCTATGGCCGGGGCTGCTGCTACTGCCGTAGTGGCCCTACCTCACTCCCTTCACACTGCACAGCAAATGAATCAATATTTTCAAAATGTTACTTCCGAACTCCTGACTCAAATCACCACTGATCAGGAAATCTTACAGTGACTAGATGCCCTCGAGGCTGCAGTCTCCTGGCTTGGAGAACATCAACAAGCCCTCGGGACACTCAGCAGACTGAGTTGTGATGCCGAGTACCACTCAATGAGCATTACTGCTGTTCCTTTACCACCACCTCCTCTTGGGAAGTCATCCAATGGTGCCTTCATGGTGCCTTCCACGATCATCTGGGACGCGATAGTCTAGATCTCAGAAATAAACTTCAGCAACAAATGGCAAGAGGCAAATAATGCCACCTTCCGCCATCTAAATAATCTAGCCCACTGGCTAAACCCAACAAATTGGTTTTCAGGTCTCATTATCAGAATATGGGTTATGGCCAGACTGGGTATATTATGTATTTCATGTTTTCTTTCAGCGCTAAAGGCCCACTGTCTCTTGCTCCAGGCGACCCCGGACAAGCTGAGGCCAGGCTGACCCTTCTACAACCATCACAATATCAACCCCTTTCTGTGCCTCCTGCTGACTCCTCTTCTGATTCTGAATCCCCATAAAACAAAAGGAGAGGAAATATGGGAGCTTGGATTATTCTTTGCCTTGACTCATTTGTGCCTCTCAGAGCATGAACAGGGAGAGTTTGAGATAAGGAACCTCTCAGGGCAAAAGTCCTGAGAGTCCTGTTTCAGCAAGTGCTGAAAACCTCAATAGATGTTGTGCTTAGAGTAGCAAACCACTGACTCTCTCCCTGATTTCTCAGCCTTGGATGGGCCAGACGGTTACGAGTCCCCCACACACTTGTGCATTCCCCATTTGCCTGCTGCTTCTTTGGTCTTTTTTTTAAATGTTCTGTTTGATTCTAATAAAAACAAGACTGCTCTGTGAGCTGGGCTGCACCTTCATGGTGTGGTCCCTCTAGGCTTCTCATTGTTCTGCACATGGACTCTGAGTAATCCTTTTTCATCCCGCTGCCACATGTCATAATGAGACACGCATTCCCTGCTCAGTCTGTGGTATTTGATGAACATTTTCAGCACACAGAAATATTGAAATAACAGTGCAGAGCACACCACCTAGATACCAGCATTAGTATTTGCCACATTTGTTTTATTGCTTATCTTTCTTTATCCACGGATCTGTCTCTCTGTTCATCCTTCTTATTTTTCTGATGCATTTCAAAGTTACTTGCACATGTCAGCACCTTTCATTTCTCAACACTTGAGAATTCCAATTAACAACTAGAGTTCAAATTGGGTCAAGATTTTTCTTTGAGATAAAACTTTATTTGGAGAGATGTGCAAATCTTAAGTATACTATTAGAGGAGTTTTGACCCTTGTCCAAGAACATTATGTATATTGTTCTTTTCTTCTCTTGGAAACAATGAACATCTAAATAATTCAATGATGTGTCTCACTTAGCAATACAATTTATCCACACTCCCTCCTTTTGAGTAACTACCACAGACCAATCTGAAGCCTCCCTGGCCCCTCCATTATCAGCACGTTCCTGTGACCACACTCTCCTTGGAACAGAGCCCAGGCCTGATTCACCTTTATAGTTATTTATTTTATTATATTTATTCGGATAACCTTGATTTTTTGACCATATTTTTGGGGGAGGTAATAGGTGCAAAACTCCAAAATATATGCTATAGCCCGGTGTAAATATGGTATGTCAATATACGATATGTTATTCATCTTTTTCTAACTCTCCCTTTTCCTTTCATCCACAAGACTATTAGTCAATCATAAGCAGCAGCTTATCTGTTTTCATACCTTCACAGCCATATATTACCATTCTATCTATGGTAAATATTCTAATTATCAGTTTTATTAGAAAAACTTGTATTTACAGGCCATGTCTGAAGCATAATTTCATTAGAGCAATAGATGATCATTTCTTTTAGAATAGCAAATGTCTGAAGTTAGATGAAAGACAAGGAAATAGGGCACCCCTGGTGGCCCAGGGGTTAAAGTCTCAGTGCTCTCAAGCTATCACCAGCCACTGCAGAATGAATTCCATCCCCAGTGAGGGAGCTGACCCACAAGGCTCAGCAGACCTCTCCTGTCAGGCCCACTGCTCCCCTCAGCAGTGTATTTCAGTAGATCGGCCTGTTCTACTCCCCTACTTTTTATCTGGTGAATCTTGTCACCTCCCACCCCCAACCTCTGGTTTACATCCCAGTTCTTGTATGCATAAATAAATAAAAATAAATCTTTAATAAAAAAGAAATTCAAGAAAATAATGATTTCACTTTATAATTAACCTGTATGCAGTCACCCAAATCACACCAATTCCTATATATGAGCACTACTTTAACATTATATAGCAAGTTATTAACAGAAAACACACAAGCCAGAAATATTATAGCCTTAAACTTCAAATCAACCAACAACTCTTCTTAACTTTTTGAGAACATAAAACTAAAAATCATTTCATACAACAGCATGCAAACCACATACCTTTGTAAAGAGGTGGGACAGTCAAACTATTTCCCAGATTTTACCTGAAATGACCATCAAAAGTGTTCTGACTGCCTACAGCTTGTTTTTGGGCAATTTGCTTCCTTGAGCCTAAGCAGAGGACTATATTAAAATGCATAAATGATCCCCACTGACACTGTGGTGCAAATGGGGGTCTGGATCTTTGGGCCGCAAAGGAAACAAACCCCTCCCCCCCACCCGTGAACACTGAGTGAGCCTGAGCGGTCCTTGTCATGTCATTTCCTGTGCAGGTGGTTTTCATTTCCTCCAAAGCCTGTGCTAAGTTAGGGCCTGTGGCTTGACCTTACTGCAGCTTCTAGAAAAGCAAGCGAGTTTACTTTATCTTCAAATTCATTCTCTCAGGCTTGAGGAGATGCTCCCTGCTTTCCTGAGCCTCCCCGTCCAGGACCCCACAGCTGTTCACACTGGACAGGGTAGTCTCTGTCCATGTCCCTGACTCGTGGTCATGGTTTTGCTTCAATAATCTGTGACTTGTAAATCTGTCCCAAGCCCTGAGATCCACCCACCTTTACCCACACCCCACTTGGGACATAGCCCTGGAAACTATCCTGGTCCCAGCTGGCCCCAGTCTGTCCTCACAGATTTTCTGTCCCCCTGGACTGGTCCCTTGATCCCCTCCTTGGTTTCCCTGCTCCTCCATTCAGGCACCACAGATATTGTCCCGGAAGCTGGGAAAGGCTCCTCCTCCATGTCCTGGCGTCTCACCAGCCCCTGAGACCCACACTCCAGGCAGATGCCCGACTGCGTGTTCAGACTCTTGGAAAGGAGTAGGGGCAGGATGAGAGATGCTGGGCATAGGTAAGGGTGACTGAGCCACAGGATCTCTTCCCTCCCAATTGTGGGTGCAGGTCACCCTCCCCTCACAATTCTGAGACCCAAAAGGGGTACCTTTTGGCTACTGGTCAGAGATGACAAAAAAGGGGGTGCTTTTCCTGTCATTCTCTTCCAGGTGTGTAATGAGGCCTCCACTGCCTGCTCATCCCTGGACTGTGTCCTCAGGTCTTCTTTTCAACTCCTGCCCGGCCAGCTCATAAAGTAGAGAACAGAGAAATCCTGGGGGAAGTTGGGAGTATAAATTTCAATTCTTACGCCAAAATTGAGGCAGGAGGTAAAATGCTGGAGACTAAAGAGAGAGACTCACAGCAGCTGACAGGGAAGCTGCTGTTGCTCTCAGTGAGACCAAGTGAAACACAAGGACTTTGGGAAACTAATGTAAATCTTCTGTCTCAGTTTAAAGCCAAAAAACAATTATTTCTTATAAATGCAAACTTAAAACACATGTTTTCTTATTAAATAAATTTATTAGGACCCCCAAATTACCAGGGCCCTGTGGGCCAGTTAAAATCTATTAGGTTGTCCCATACATTTTGGAAAGTTTTGTCCTTATTGTCGTTTAACTCAAAGCATTTTTTAATTTCTTCTTTGATCTCCTCTTTAATCCATGGTCTTCCCATATTATGGGTTTCAATCTCCAAGAAATGGGAGTTTCCTTGCTTTTTTTTCATGGTTTATTTCTGGTTTGATGCCTTTATGATCAGAGAAGGTAGTTGGAATGATTTTGATCTTAATGTATCTGTTGATGTTTGTCTTATGGCCCAATATGTGATCAATTCTAGAGAATGATCTGTGTGCACTTGAGAAAAATGTACTTGGATATTTTTGGGGGTGCAGTGTCCTGTTAACCCATGAGGCATAGCTCTTTATTTAGGGCTCTAGTGTCCTTGCTCATGTTTTGTCTCGCTGATGTGTCCACTGGTGAGAGTGGGGTGTTGAAGTCTCTTACTATATATGCATTTTCTCTAAAGTCTGTTTTCAGAGCTGATAGTAATTGTCTTATATATGTTGGTGCTCCTTCATTTGGTGAGTAAACCTGCACCCCTATGTTTATTGCTGCACTATTTATAATAGGTAAGATGTGGAAACAACCCAAATGCCCCCCCAAAAAAATGACTGGATCAAGAAGATGTGGTACATATACACAATGGAATTCTATTCAGCAATCAAAAAAAGATAAACTCATGCCATTCACACATCTTACCTATTATAAATAGGACCTGCTGCTTTTCCTCCCTATTAACTTTTTTTTTTTTTTTCCATGGGAGGTCTTACTTGCAGTGTTTCCTCACTGCCATGTTGATCCGGACTCTCCCTTCTTTTTTTTCAGGAGAGCATTGGCTAGTCGGGGTTTTTGGTGGCTCCAAGTGAATTTCATCAGTATTTGTTCTATTTCTTTGAAGAATGTCATTGAAATTTTTATTGGAATAGCACTGAATCTGTAAATTGCTTTTGGTAGGATGGCCAGTTTGATTATGTTAATTCTTCTAATACATGAGCAGGGGATGTCTTTTGGTTTCATTGATCTTTTGGATTTTTTTTTAGTTACTATTTCATTTATTTCTTCTTTGATTTTTATTATTTCCTTCCTTCTACTGGTTTTAGTGTTTTTTGTGGTTGTTTTTCTAGTTCTTTGAGATGTGAGATTAGGTTGTTTTATTGAGTTCTTTCTTGTTTCTTGATGTGCACCTGTATTGCTATGTATTTTCCTCTTATTACTGCTTTTGCTGCATCCTATACATTTAGGAAATTGGTGTCCTCCTTGTCATTCAACTCAAAGTATTTTTTAATTTCTTCTTTGATCTCCTCATTAATCCAGTGGTCTTCCAATAGAGTGGGTTTCAATCTCCATGAGGTAGGGGGGTTCCTTGCCGTCTTATGGTTTATTTCTAGTTTGATGCCTGCATGGTCAGAGAAGATGGTTGGTATGATTTCAATCTTGGTGTGTCTGTTGATGTTTGTCTTGTGTCCCAGTATGTGTTCTATCCTGGAGAATTATCCGTGTGTGCTTGAGAAAAATGTGTACTCAGATTTTTTTGGGTCTAGTGTTCTCTAGATGTCTGTTCAGCCCATGTGGTCTAGATCCTTATTTAGGGTTTTAGTGTCTTTACTTATTTTTTGTATCATTGATCTATTCATTGTTGATAGTGGTGTGTTGAAGTCTCCTACCACATATGTTTTTCTCTGATGTCTGTTTTCAGAGATGATAATAGTTGTCTGAGATATTTTGGTGCTCCTTCATTTGGTAAGTAGATGTTAATGAGTGTTATGTCTTCTTGATGTATTGTCCCCTTGATCATAATGTAGTGACCATCTAAACTTTCCTCATCCTATAAAAGGACATCTTCCCCCCACAATCGGTGCAACTTCTCTGACTCTGGTAGGGGTCGGTGAACCTCACCCAGGAGAGCAATAAATTTCCTGCCTGTGAGAAACTTAGCTTGGCTTTCCTTTTCTTTATGGCAGCAATCCTTTCAAATACCAAAACTTCTCTTTATGAAATTGTACTCCAAAATACAAATCCACTTCTCATTACTTAAAGTTTTATTGAGTTTAATTATAAAAATTTGTTAAATATCAGGTTCTCAAAGTGACATGAGACTAGACTGGGGTCTGGGAAGCATGGAACCCCCTCAGGAACCACTGACTGTGCACAGCCACCACGACAATGCAGGACAGTCCCTCTGGGCTCACTGTAGTTTGGAGGAAGCACCTACAGACTGAGGATGCTCCTGCATTATCTAAGTCACCAGAAATATAGTCAGATTTGAAAGGAGTCTTTGAAGTGGTTAACTTAAATCTGAAACAGTCTTTGCATTTGTCCTCATCCTTCCCAAACTATGAAATCACAGGCTTCTCATCAATCTGACTGATGCTTGTGGGCTCTGACAGTGAGAAGCCCCATTACTCATGGGTTATGTGCCTCTTAAATAGGGATCCCTCCACCTTTGGGGAGTACAGGCATTTAAGAAGTGACTGCATAATCACACGGGTCAGGATCTAATTGAATACTGTAGCTCCAGGAAGGCACCCAGTAGTTTTTTTATGACAAGGGCAGACGGGTGAGGAATGTGGAGCCCTTAGTGGCTTTCTCAGGGAGCCACTTTTTGTAGGCTTTCTTTTTGTAGGGAGGTGACCAGGTGCGGGGCAGGCAGGGGAGCCCAAGGGCCAGGAGACTGGCAGGCGTCCCAGCATCTGGTGTATCTTCACTCAGTCTGGGCTCTCTGGTGTTCTCTCATGGTCTCTCTGCTGGTCTCTGCTGCATGGTCCTCTATGACATCGTCCTTATAGGCTCAGTCTCGGCTGAGGTGCGCCCACCTGCAGATGCCCACACCACAATCCAGAGGTCTGTCATGGATGCTAATGACAGGAGGGCAGAAAAAACCTGATCACTCCCATTCACCCTACAATCCACCTCCTCAGGGTTTTTGCTGTACAATCTACACAATCGTTTCCCTCGGCGAATATGAACACTGCAGCCATGACCCACAAAAGTAAACAATGCAACTGACGTTAGCGATGCACCAAAATACAATAGAATTCAACTAAGCCCAGGGAGGGACTAACCTAGGGGTAAAAAGACAAGATTATTTTTGCAGCAGATGATCCACCAATTCTGCTGCCAAAGGCACTGCTTATGTGAGAGGGAACCACTCTTTACTCAAGGCATCTGCCGTCACACTCCAGGAGCCGACAGGCTTCCTGGCCTTCTTTGGCTGTGGTCTCAGCCACAAACCACACACCACATCCACCCCCAACTTGCACTCATTCTGAGACTGGTGACACTATACTCTTTCGGAGGTAATTGCACAATCTCCAGGGATACTCACTGCTGTCACTCCAACACTCAGCTTTCATAGCCACCAGTGTGGCATGCAGACCCCTGCAGTCAGGCCAACCCTCCGGACACGCACTTGAGTCAAGGACCCATGGATACAAGCTCCACATGTGGCCTCACTCAGGTCCCCTCCACAAGCCACATTCCCTGCCCATCCCCCAAGGATGGGTCCTCTGCTCCTCACCCTTATTCAAAACAAACAGGGCATCATCCACAGGTGATTTTAAGAGGCTCCCCTGCCTTCTTTTGTGTCCTTTCAGCTACTAAACAACCATTCAGGGCTTCACAATATTAGCACCAGCTTTTGCCTTGTCTGTGTCAGCTTTTTGATCCACCTCCTCTGCCCAGCTGTTGAGAACCTCACGCAAGGTTGCTTTGGGCCACGAAGGCCCACTGGTCATGCCTTGATTTTCATCTCCTGGGATGTACACATAATCCCATCCACCCTCGGGGCCCATAACCATGACATCCACCTGCCAGTGTACCCCAGCCTTCAGGCGGGATTGTTATTCCAGGATTTTTATTCCAGGATTTTCCTCATGTCAGCACAGGGCAAGCTCCAGATGATGAATCGTGGTCCTCTTTCTTCTCCAATGAGTCTGCTGCCTCAGGGATCGTGGGCTGGTCCTTGCGGGCCGTCTCCTTCTTCACTCAATGTCTCATCCTACAGTTCCCGGACCTTGTCCACCTCCTGTGATCCTGCAGTGTCCTTAGCTCTTCCTGCAGTTTCTGCACTTGGTCACTTCCTGTGCTGCCACTGTGCATCCAGCATTGTCACAGCCTCATGGTCTGCATCCCTCAGTCCCTCCTGAAGTCTTCAGAGGGCTGCATACCCATCTGCATCCAATCATCCTGCCGACTACACCATTGTAGTGCCAGCAAAGCATGGAGCAGGTTTTCTAGGATCTGGGCAGATGGGAAAAGGAGGAGTCCTAGAGCCCTCAGTGGCTTTTTCAGGGTTTTAATGATCTTTCTACACCATTTATAGTGAGGTGACCAAGTGCAGGGCAGGCAGGGGCATATAGGGGCCAGGAGGCTGGCAGGCTCTCAGCCCCTGGTGAATTTTTACTCTTTCTGGGATCTCTGGTGTTCTCTTGTGGTCTCTTCACTTGTCTCTACTGCATCTGCTGCCAAGGACAGGGATCCTCTGCTGCCCCCATCCTTTGCCTCTGCCCTTATGCTCCCTCTTTGGCTCAGGTGCACCCACACACACAAGCCCATATCACACTCCAGGTGCCACCATCAGGCACGTGTGTAAGACCACAGGGATGGATCATGGATGCTAATGGCGGGAGGATGGAACAACCTGATCACTCCCATTTACCCAAAAAAACCAACATCATGCCAAAGATAAAGATGTGAGTTCTCATACCATAGGGGTCCCTGTGAGTCAAAATCTGATAGAGGGAAAGTGCAAAAAAAAAAAAAAGAAACCTCCCACGTGTAGTGGAAATGGCACTTGCACTTGAGGGCCGGGCCAGGGCCTCTCAATTGCAGGAAGAGACAGTGGCCTAAGGTGTGTTTGTCTCTCTTTGCTCAAACCATATTTGCTCTCAGCCTGAAGACAAATGTGCCACCTGATAATGCCACTGAGTCATGATAAGGGAAAAATAATCAACGATCAGAAGAATGAAATTGAGTCCCTAAAGAGGGAAGTAAAAGAAATGCAGGAGATCAAAGAATTAATATCTGGAGAATTCCCTCCCTTATTTAGTGTCACTTTCAGGGCTGAGCAGAGAAGGAAGATGCCAGGTGTCAGCACACGCCCTGCAGAGACAGTCACCACTTCCAGCCTCAGGTCATGTGGCTGCAGGAAAATGCCCACTGGCCGAGTTTGCCCAGAGGGGAGACAGCCCAGTCAGGGCTGCCCCTCTGGGGGGCTGATGAGGATCATACCGCAGGCTCAGGGAGAAGCCACCATGACTCACTGCCCCTCCAGTAGCTGGATGTGGATCCAGAGTCTCACCAAGGTCATTCTATAAGCCCCTCTACCCCTCCCTTTAGGCTGTGTGCATGGAGCAGCTCTGCGTGGTATTTTCACCAGCCCTGGGAGCAGGACACAGGCCCCATCACCAGGAATTAGATCCTGGGCCCCTGGGGTGTGGGTATTGGGTTCTGCCTGGCTCCCACAAAATATTCACACAGAGGTGCCGGCAGCCCTGCCTTTTCCACTACTCTGTGACCTTGTGAAGCTCCCCCTGGGAGGGAGAGAACAGTGGGCTAAACATGGGGGTCCCCTACCTGCATGTCCCTCCTCCCCAGGCCTGGGGGAGCCAGTGCTATTCTGGGTCTGTCTGGCCCACGTGTTTCCTGGGCTCTGGGCTGTGGGGTTGGAGAGGCAGCCCTTGGGGGTGGGGGCACAGACTATGAGACCCCAGGGGGTGCCAGGGCTGGGGGGCTTCTGGCTCAGCAGACTCCAGGCAGTGGGAGGGGAACATAGGGTGTTTCCTTGAGCATCATTTTCTTTATCAAGGATAGAAGGTGCCTGATGGATTATTGTTGGGAGGATGTGAAATTATGTCTCAAGAGGCCTGACCCACAGAAGGTGATACAATGACAGTCTCTTTTCCTGCCCCTCCAGAGAAGCATCCCTGTGCCTTTTTTTTATAATTAATCCTTTTTATTAAATTTTTTTAATTTATATCTTTTATACCATTGTGTATTGCCCATAAAATTCCCACCAGCAATTCCCCTGTGAGCCATTACTATAGTCCCCTATGCCCCTCTCTCCCCTGTTTTGATCCCTTTTCCCTGCCCTCCCTGGCAGAATGTCTCTGATTTATGGTTGCCTAATTTTGTTGTTTTCTTAAATTATTATTGTTTTTTTGCCTGATCCCTTATTTGGTTCCCCTATATTCCTCCTGTAAGTGAAACCATCTGATATTTTTCTTTTTCCTTCTGACTTATTTCCTGAACATAATCCCTTCCAGCTCCATCCATGTTACTGCAATTGGCATGAGTTTATCTTTTTGATTGCTGAATAGTATTCCATTATGTATATGTACCACATCTCCTTGATCCAGTCATCTGTTTTGGAGCATTTGGGTTGTTTCCATAGCTTAACTATTGTAAATAGTGCTGCAATATACATAAGGGTGCAGGTATCCTTTTGGATTAATGTTTTAGTGTCCTTTAGGTAGATTCCTAGGAGTGGAATTGCTGGGTCATATGGTAGCTCCATTTTTAGTAGGCGGAAGAGCTCCCACACAGCTTTCCATAGTGGTTGGACCAGTTTGCATTCTCATGAGCAGTGGAGGACAGTTCCTTTTCCTCACATCCTCACCAACATTTGTTTCCCTTTTTTTTTTTTTAAAGATTTATTTATTTATACAAGAAGTGGCGTACAGTCCAGATATGCAGGAGGATGAGAGGATTCACCAGAGACAGAGTGGGGAACAGAACAGGCAGACTGACAAAATACACTGCTGAGGGGAGCAGCAGGCGAGATAGGAGAGGTCTGCTTCGCCATGTGGGATTCTCACTGGCAAGCTGGGATGGAACCTGTGCTGCAGAGGTTGTTGCGGACAGCTTCACAGCAGCACTCAACTGCCTGCGCCACCAGGGAGGCCCCTGTTTTCATTTTTTAATTATGTACCATTCTCACTAGTGTAAGATGGTATCTCATTGTGGTTTGATGTTGCATTTCTCTGATTATAAGTGATGTTGAATATTTTTTCATATACCTATCGGCTGTTTGCTTTTCCTCTTTGGAGAAATGTCTTTTAAGTTCTTCTGCCCATTTTTTGACTGGATTGTTTACTTTGTTTTTTTTGCACTCTGTGTGCTCTTTGTAGATCTTTGTAACCAGTCCCTTATCTGTTGTACTGTGTGCAAAATTTTCTCCCAATCAGTAGGAGTCTGTTTTGGTGAGTGTCTCTTTTCTCTTAACAAGTTTGTTTGTTTGTTTAACCAGTTTGTCTTCCTGTATTCTAAGGAAAAGAAAGAACATTCCTCAGATGATAATATGGAAATTAAACACCAAAGGGTTAACAAAGTAGAGTGACTTTTGCCAGTCCCCCCAGATCTCCATATGCCTGCATCAAGAGGACATGCTTACCCTTCCTGTCTCCCCTTTGCAGACCCTTGCCCACCTCCCCTGTTTTTTACTCCTTTTCATAAATACCCCTGCCCTCTGCCAAAGAGCAGGAGAGTGGTATTTCAGACATGAGTCTTCTGCCCACCTCAGTTTATAGACAAATTAAACTACTTTCCTTCTCCTCAAACTCTGTTTCCTTTTATTGGCTGAGGTTAAGAAGCCAGTTTTTGGCATCAAAGTTGTCCAGTAAATTACAACACACTTCCTTGGGCACATGAAGAAGTAGTTTGTTCAGTAGATTTATAATCTCCATAAAACTCGAATTTTCTCCTTTAAGTTTTCTTTTATTGATTCTCCTAGTTTGACGTTGATCTCACTTATTATACTTAGAAATGGCCTAGACCTAGTTGTTGTCAAGTATTTCTTTGTTCTTTTACCAGGTGGGAATTTTACATCTTATGGTTGGAGAATATCAAAGAACATTTCAAGTAGACATGGAGATCAGTGACATGACAAATTTACATTCTCTAATCTTACAAAAATTTTTTTATACATAATTAAAATCCACAGAGGTAGTCACATTGCCTTTTTCTCAAGACCTACTGGTTATCTCCCTGTAGATTCTGAGAATGACTATCAGGGACACTTCGGTCTCAGGAGACTTGTCTCCTGGGCCTGTGGGGATCACAGCACCAGAACTTCCACAGAGTGGGGAGGGAGGGGCCGACCAGCTTGCAAGGTTGCATCACTCAGGGGGAGGAGACGCCCCTCCTCAGGTTATGGCCCAGGTGTGACTCACACTCTTTAGCTCACCAGGGGCTTCACCTAGGGTCCTGGTGCTTGTTCCTGCTGCTGAAACTGCTCCCGGATTTTCCTGGTGTTGCCCCCAGTCAAAGGACGTGGTCTCTGGAAGAAGAAATGGGGGGTTGGTCACAGTGGAGGGAGATTCAATTAAAAGAGGGAGAAGGGACAGAAACCTGCCTGGAGTGACTCTGTCATTGGGTGAACCTATCAAGGGAAGTTTTTTTCAGTAGGCTCATAACCTCAACTGGATTCTGTTGTTTTTGTCAGATCACTGTGAAAAGCTATAGAACATGATGCAACAAAGAACATGATCTCAAATGAAGGAAAACTGAGTTTGAATCCTGACTCTGCTCTCAACAGTGCCACCTTATCACATTATGAGTGTTATAACTTCTCTAGTCAGTTTTATCACAAGTACCATGAAGGGTAATAAGTCATGTGAGCATCTTGAGGACACAGCTATGGGACTGAAAACTGCACCCCCTCCCACCTGAGGGAAAGAACGGCCGGTAATTTGGTGACCCCTACATACCCTCTCCCAGGGTCAGAGGGTCCCCAAACTGAGAGACCCTCCTGCTGGCACCTGTGAGCAGCCTCTGATAAACAGACCCTCCTCCCTGACAAGCTGAGGAAACAGTATGAGGGAGATGGAGGACCTGGGATCATTTCTAGAACTGACTGGCCAGAGCAGTTTGCAATCACACTGGCAGTGGAAGAGGCTCCATTCCCACAGCATCCTCACCAGCATGTGTTGCTTCTGTTTGTTTGTTTTTAATATGGGCCCTTCTCACAGGTGTGCATTGGTGTCTCATTGTGGTTTTGATTTGCACAGATGAGTAGGTCAGGAAGATACTACTCAGAGATCAAAAAAGATAAATTCATCATTTGCAGCAACATGGATGGAGCTGGAAGGATTATGCTAAGCGAAAGTAGTCAGAAGGAACAAGACAAACATCAGATGGTTTCATTTATAGGGAGAATTAGAGAAATGAATGAAGGTTAAGAAGAAGATAAACCTCACAAGCTGACGTAGATCTGATGCATACAACAGAGCAGGGGAGGGGTAGGAGTCACACAGGGGAGGGAGGAGCACAACGCACTGTGGTGACGGATCACAGGTGCCAGGGTGGGGGAGAACTGTGGGAACTACACCTGAGGGGGGAAATCAAATACTGTCTAAAAACTAACAACGACGTAAGAAAATAAATATAAAAAATAAAAATAAAATATTTCAAATGCAGAGAAAAAAATGCAGAACTTTATCTTTCTAGAATGGTATGGGTTAATCCATAATGGAGCAAGTTACCAAAGATTTGTCACAAATGCAGAATGACATTAGGTAATAGACTTTACCTTACAAGGTAATAGATTTTACCTTATAAGACCCAGAACCTTCCCCTTCTGCAGCACTGGGTGACCGTAGTGGTTAAGACTATTGTAAACCACACCCTCCTGATACTCCAGAAATAGAAAAATACGCTTTTCCCACGCAGCTCACAAAACCCCATACCTGTGCTGCATTCTCGTCCCTGGATTCCAGAGCTGGGGCCAGAGCACAAACTGACCAGGACCCAGTGGGGCTGCTATTCCCTCTGGCGTGGCTCCTGGCAGCATGGACAGCACGTGGCACCTGGGTGGGTCTGAGAGTGAGTAGGCTGTTTGGTTGGTGCTAGTTGAGCTCCAATCAGATTGGTCCATTTAAAGCCATGAATGGTCTCATAAACCTTGAATGGCACCCGTGAGAAAGAGCTTGATTCTGATTGGTCCATTTACATTTCTGGCTCTGTATTCATAAATGAAACACCTGCCAGTGTGTCCAGATGCCTGAGGTCAGGTAGTCTCACCCTGGAGTGCAGGACGCTGTCACTCAGAGCCCATGTGACAGGCCCACAGGCTGCACACAGTAAGGTCCCCTCTCCCCATGGCAGCAGGAATCACAATGGGAGTGGGGTTCTGCCGCTGACCGGCGCAGTGGCAGAGCAGCAAGGCTGACCCAGGGATGAGAGACTGAGCTAGGCGGTCAAGGATTCGGCACAGAAATGAGTGACAAACAGACACACTTCAAGAGTGAAGATCTGAATGTAATGTGCTCAAAATCATCATAGACTTTTATACCTTTTCTAACAATAGATGATTTCATACAATTCTTTCTAAGCATAAAATACTTTGTAAGGCATAAGACATCTACTTTGTTATTCATGCTCATGTGATCGATGTTCCATGGCACATCAAACAAACCCAAGGTACTGAATCTACACAATCAGTTTTGTTTACACAGAACAGCATTCTTTAAGTTAGCTTTTCTTGATTCGTATCTCAAAACCACAATTATCAGAAAGAATTGATATTTACCTACTGGCATCTTTTACTTTTAGTGATCACGAGCAATATATTCTCTACGTAAGCACTTTGATCTTTATGGTGTTGTCTCATGTGAGAAGTATTATGATTATTATAAAACTACTATTGCCACACACTATTTTCTTTATCATGCATTTCCTGAAACTGATTGCACACATATAAAGAAAAAGCAAAGTAAGTGAAAAAGTAGTATGATTATAGACAGGTTGCTAAGTTGTTACTATTTCTGAAACAATGACTATCTGGTTAATGGTTAAACTCCTTTGTGGGTAATTCCATCAGGCTTGTTTGCAGGTGACGTTCTTAGCAGCCTTGTTTCATCAAAGGAGGGGTTATTTACTGCGGGCTTATTGCCTAAATTAGGCTTATAGGCATGTAGGCCTTGTTTGATCTGAACGCCAAAGTTTATCATGATGAAGCCCCTCGGGGACTGCGCCTGTCTTAGGTCGTCAGGAGTCACAGACATGAGGCTGGCCAGTGCCTTCTTTAGTCTGCCCCCGATCTTACCCGTCATTGACTGTCCAGTCCAGCGTACAGGGGAAGGGGGTCTTACTCACTCAGATGTGTCTGAGTGAAAGCCTCCCTCTTTCCAGTAAGTTCACTGGCGTTCAGCGGCAGAGGCTGCCGCAGGGTTCAGCAGGGCCAGATGCTCACCTGAGCACCCAGAGCAGGCACCCCTCTATCACAGCCCACAAGGCCGGTCTACCACCTGCCACAGCATAGCCCAGGTCAACACTGCCAGAGCTCAGGGATGCCCACAGGCTGCACGTTGAGCTTGGGGCTTGGCACACCATGGGCCTCTCTCCCCGTGGCTTGTGTCAAACCTTGCTACTGAAGTGGCCTCAGCAGTCAGTCACACCCCACTGAGTGCACCAGGTTGCAGGGATCCTCATTTATGTAGCTACTGGAAAATGACTACTGGTCAATTCTACCCCCAGAGGACAATCTGCCCCTAGAGGACAAACCCACTGGGGCTGCTGTTCCCTCTTGGATGGCTCCTGGCAGCATGGACAGCACATGACCCCTCAGTGGGTCTGAGAGTGACTCGGCTGTGACAGGCCTGGCAGAAGCTGTGGCCACAGGAGGTGCTCCCCGGGGCCCCTCTCTCCAGGCAGATGCTGTAGGTCCCCTCGGCCAGGAGGGCCCAGTTGTGGCCCTGAGGTCATGCCTGTCCCACAAGGTAGGTGAGGAAGGGGAACAAATGAACAGAAGAGGAGAGACTCAGGGTGGAGGTGACCACACCTGCACTGGTCATGCCGTAGAAGCCTCCTCCCTGCCCCACACACTCTCACCCTCTCCAGTCTCTGCTCCCTAAGGTGCCCCACTCCTTTCTCAACATGGACCCTCACCTGCCTTCTCTGCTCCCAACATCAGGCAGGGAGGGCTCACAGGGCCTGGCATCACCTCCACTTTCTCTCCCACCTTTCCCTGCAGCCAGGAGAGCAGACAGGGGCTGAGTGTCCACGATGTGCCAGGCCCTGAGCTGAGACTCACAGGCATCAGCTCCCCACCCTCACCAGGTCCCTAACCTCACCACACACAGGTGAGGAAACTGAGGCTCTGGGGGGGAGTCCCTGTGTGGGTCCCACCCGTGTGCTGGGGGCACAGGCTGGAGTCCAGGTCCAGGGAGAGGCCCACGCCACTCAGCACCTGCTGCAGCAGCTCCAGCTCCTGCGCGTGCCAGCCCCGGACCCGCCCGCACCCAACACCCAGGACCCTTACCCTGTCTCCTCAGGGTGACTCACCTCCCTGTCACCTCCTGCTCCCCCTGGGGGTCAGGTCACCTCTCACCTTCTCAGGGAGGAGGCCCAGCTCCTCCCAGGTCAGGGTCCCCTTGCTCTTTGCTCCCCAGGTCTGTCTCCAGCTGGACCCTGAGTTACAGACACACAGAGTCCCCGGACTGCTCACTCTGTGCCCCAGTGCCTGGAGGGTGGCACCCCAAATACAGGTCATTTGAGTTAAGAAATTAATTAACAAAAAGCAGCTCAGAGGACTCTTGTTTCTGGTTATGACTGGTTAGGACATTTCCATCAAACACATACTGAAAACAATGCCTATTGGTGGCATTTACCCTCTTCAAGAACAAAGATTTCAGGTATTTCAAGGGCTATTATGTGAAGATTTGTATTTACTCTGTTTGAACCCAGAGGTCAGAACCTGGTCATGTCTGCAGCAGTCTCGGGCCCAGCCTCTGTCATCACGTCCTCTCTCCCCTCATCTCCCTCCATCACAAGAGCAACATCAGGAGGAATTTTTAAATTCAACTGAATCACATATGGCTGTCTGGGCAGGTAGTGGGAGCCCGTCACTAAGAGGACCCAACCCTCACTCTGGATGTTTTCAGGGACTGTGACCACACTGAGGCCTCAGACCCCTCAGCCCTGAGACCCTTCCCCACTGCAGCTGCCACAGCAGGGGGTGAGGGGGCTGAGGTAAAATATTAATTTTGTTTCATTTTTTGCCTTTTTGTCCTGCTTTGTTTGCTTGGATTAACATTTTCTCCCTCTCCCACAGTTCTCTATTTCACATCATCATAACCACAAAAGATAGTAGAACTATTACAGCAAAACAGAAAACACTTATCTCCAATCCTGGTGGCTCATGTGGTAACAACACTCTTATTCTGCATCCTCATCCAGTGGGGACCAGGACAGTCATCCTGAGCACAGCGGTGAGGAAGGGAGGGAGGGAGGTGGGGGAACCAGTCTGGGTTTATCTGAGATCCTCTCCCTTCCCCACATGAAGGGTTATCCTCTCCTCCCTTCTGGACTATAGACAAAGGCTCAGCTCAGGAACTGGTATGACCTGGGCTAATCCTGCCCCTGGGCCAGGCCAACAGGGCACATACTCCTCCCTCTCAGTCTGTGGGACTCCCTCCAGCTGAGAGAGAGAGAAAGTAGCTGCAGCCCATGGAGGAAGTGACCTCTGGGAAACAGAGGGGCTGCCAGGCTGGAGCTCCCTGACTCCAAAGGAGATGAGCCTGGAGTGGGCATTAGAGGAGGAGAGAGGGAGCTGTCAGGGGGAGCTGCCCCCACAGCCCAGCAGGGTCCCACCCAGGCTCCTTACATCTAACCATGGGAATAGTCTCAACCCCCTCCTGTCTCCAGATCCTCTGCTGCCTCAAGTCCTGCTCCAAACCTGCTGCTCCATGGAACTGTACTTGTTGGGATGTTGCCTGACACTCTTCACTCTGTGGGACTGGAATTAATTTATGCTCAAGCTTGATATGCAATTGTCCTCCCATTGCCTTATGTTGTGTGCCTGTGTCTCCTGTCACACACACACACACACACACATACACACACACTCCCCTCTCCTTGGGAAGGAGATCCTCACTCAGCACTGGGGTTACTCTGACCCTCTGTCTCTGGTTCCCCTCAGAGCCGCCCTCTCTGCAGCGTCTCTACTCGGCGGAGTCTGAGCAGCCCCAGGAGTCCCTGCACCTCCTCTCTTTGACCTTGTGGGAAACCAGCCCCTCACCCTGCATGACAGTGAGGAGGCGAAGGCAAAGTCCTGAGGTCAGTGATGGATGGAGGAGACAAGTTATTTTTTTCTCTTGGTTTAAAATAGTTTTTTTTTTTTTTTACTGTATTTTTTGCAGTAATACATGTTTACACACTGCACATGACTCAAAATCAGAGACTCACATCCTTAGATACAGGTTCTCTCAACCCCCACCTCCAATGCACCCAGAGTCCTCCACTATATTCCTCTGGACCTTCTTACACCTTTTGTCCCCACACTCAAGCCCCTCTGGGAGCCTCCATTCTGCAGCCAGACTCCATGGTTTTGGTTAGGATTTCTCTGTTCCTTTGCTGGTTTCTGTATATTACACATACGAGTCATGTCATCTGGTATTTGTGGCTCTCCTGATTTATGTCACTTAGCACACTTTTACCTATTTCCATCCACGTTGTTGTAAATTCAAGATTTCATGGACATGTCACAAGAGTTCTCATCATCTATTTTATGCACATAGATTGTTTCCATAATTTGGCTATTGTAAATATTGTTGCAATAAACACAAGATTGCACATAGCCCTTGAAATGAGTTTTGCATTTTTTGGATAAACCCCAAGGAGTGCATGCTGGGTCCTCTGGCAGATCTATGTTTAATATTTTGAGGAAATGCGATACCGTTTTCCATAGGGGCTAGACCAGTTCCCACAATGATGTGTGAAGGTTCCTTTCCCCCCCACACCTTGCCAAAACTTGTTGTCTCTGGTCTTGTTAATATGAGCCCCTCACACGTGGGAGTTGCTGTCTCATTGTGGTTCTGATCTGCATACCCTGATGATGTGTGATGGGAGCATTTTCCATGTGCCTGTGACCATCTGTATTTTCTTTGGAGAAGTGTCCACTTAGCTCTTCTCCCCATTTTTGATAGGGCTGTTTCTGGGTGTTGAGTTATATGTATTATTCATACATCTTGGATGTATGACATGCAAGATGTCTCCCCGCCATAGGGTCTCTTTACATGTAATGACAGTTTCCTTCGCTGGGCAGGAGTTTGCAGTTTGATGTGGCTTCACTGGTCTCTCTTTGCTTCTGTTTCCTTGGAGCACAGAAGATATTGAGGGCAGTGAGTCTACTGTGTACAGCACAATATGGCGTCCACATCATTGTACACTTGTCTAAAATCCACAGCATGGACACCACCAAGGGTGACCCAAATGTGCAGCCATGGGCCATGAAAGATGATGATGAGCAGGTTCATCATGTGACAGACGTGCTGCTCTGGGCTTAGCATGTGATTAAGACATTATCTGTGAAGTGTTATACAGTTGAAGAGATTGTAGTAGGATTTAATTTTAAAAGTATTATTTCATGAGCACAGAAGAAAATTTTATACTCAAGAATTTATGTAGCAAAATAAATAACACCCCATTCCCACTATAACCCTCCAGTGAGCCAGGTCATTTGCTCAGAACTAGTTAGAAATTTATCATTTCTGGGCCTCTTTGGTGGTGCAGTGGGTTGAAAACAGAGCTTTGAAGGTGTCTGTTGCCTCTGCAGCACAGGTTTGATTCCTGGGTGGCCAGGGAGATACCCACATGGCGTGGTAGACCTCTCCTGTCTTGCCTGCTGCTGCCCTCAGCAGTGTACTTTGACAGTCGCCTGTTCTGCTCCCCGCTCTGGCTCTGGTGAATTCTGTCACCCTCCCGCACTTCTGACTATACCCAGTGAATGTATAAATAAATAAATAAATCTTTAAAAAAAAAAGAATAAACACAAATCAAATACAAACAAACAAACAAAAAAAACAACCAAAGTAGCAAATAGGATTCCATAGAAAGGCTAGACCATGAACTAAGCCTGGGCGGACCCAGCCCCACAAGCACTGCCGGCACAGACATGACAGCACAAGGCCAGGTGGGGACTGAGTCCCTGTGATCACAGGCCCTGCTAGGACAGGTGCTACTAAAGGTCAAGGACAAAGGAGCAGAGACACGACCTCTGACGAGTGACCAGTTTAAGCCCATAACACACTGAGCCCCGATTGGACACAGGCCCCGTCCCCCTCGGCTCCTCACAGCATCTCCTGCCCCACCTGCACAGACTCAGGACGGCAAATACATAATTCTGGAAGGTTTCCCATTTATTTCATCTCAAATTTTAGGAATCAGTTTTATATCCCCCCAATCAATCAGGTAAGCTCCCAAAAACTAATTTTAGAACTCAATTATTATTTTAAGAGGGAAGTAGTTACAATTCTTGAGCAAAACACAAAGACGGGGTAGACACAGACTAAGCGGCTTCACGGAGAGACACAGGTCAGTGTGCGGAGGGGCCGGGTGGGCAGGGCTGGGCCAGTTTCCCCACCTCCTCACATTATCTCATAAGAACAGAGACCCATTCAGATGCGTTTTGCAGCAAACGAAACCAGAAGATCTTAAAGTCACAAAGTGCGGGTGAGAAGAAATCCTGCATCACTCAGCCCCCACCAGGCAGCTGGCTCACACTGTGAAGGAAAAGGATCACAAGAAACACTTAAGTGTTGACATTCTCGATAGTCCACCGCATCCTCAGAATGTCCCCCTCACAGCTTTCCCATAACCTGGTCCCGTCCTCTCTGCCCCAGTGGTGGGAGACTGTTCCTCTAAAGGGAGCTGGGGTTTTTGGAGAGCACCTGTTTACTCTGCATAGGAAGTACCAGAACATTAGAAGTGCTGCAAAGAGAACTTCCCAGAACTGACTCCTGGGTACAGGAGTTCTCTGAGGACATGCTAGCGTGTGTGCATGTTCCCCACTAACCAGGAAAGCTTGTTCCAGCAATACCTTATTCATCTGTATAAGTACAAACATAATTGCATGCTATTTTATTTTTCCTTTGTTCATATCTTCAATAAAAGCTTGGGCTGGGCGAGTGAAAGGCAGAGATGCTCTCAATGGCTCTCCCCAGCCTCCCCTGCTGCAAATTCATTTAGATTCCAAGTCTTCATCAATGGCAGAGAACTTCATCAGCTGTCCTGTTGGCAGCACCCCAGCCCCTCCCACTGCAGGCTTTCAGGGTCTCACCTTTAGGGGCTGAGAAACACATCAGAGCTCTGGGCACTGTCACCACCTGGGGGAGAACAAAATAGAACCTGGTCAGAGTCACAGAGATGAGACCACAGATGGGACTGATGGGTGACTCCCCCATCCCATAGGCTCCATCTACACTGTCCCCAGGGGCTCAGGAATCAAACCCCTGATCCACACTTACCTGCAGCCTGAGAGTATCTTCCTCCTTGTCCTCCTGTGGAAGAAGCATCACGAGACCAGGGAGGAGTCAGGCTATGATGTCATAAAGGAATCTCCAAGTCTGGACCACAGGGAAGTTTCCAGAACTGTGACTGGACACTTAGGGCAAGACCAGGAAATACGAAGAAAGGAGATAAGAGGGCACTGGACCAACTGCCTGCTGGGGTCTGCCCTCAGCAGGGATCTTCCCCTCTGCCATTTGCTGGAATCAGGTCCCTAGCAGCAGAATTATCAAGGTGAACAATGTGAATCATTTTCAAAAATGCTTTACAAAAGAGAGTTAGCAATCAGTTCCAGACTGGGCAACTCAAGTGGGTGGATGGTACTTCCCATTACCAGGTAAGGCAAGTCCTACCTGCGGCCTGAAAGCCTCCCAGCAGACAAGATCCATCCCCCCCACCACCACTCCCCTACCTGAGTGTTTTGCTCTAGGCTGCACTACCCATGCTGTCTCTTGACAAGGCCTGGGCATTGGGGGAGACTCCTGAAAGAGGGGAGTTTCTGCACTTTCCAGAAGATCTGAATAAGGGAGTTTCCAGAGCAATGCCTACTAATACTCTTCTGTTTGTTCTTGGTTAATGCAAAAGTAAGTTAGTTATAAATTGGCTTGTGAAAACCTAATTCGTACCAAAGCGTTAATTGGCCTGTTGTTCTTATGCTTGAATTATTACAAAAGAAAGTAAAAATTGCTAAAGGTATAGTTAGGAAAGAAATGTTTTGGCCCTGAGAACTATGGAGAACAAGCTGCCCTATACCAGCTGTGCTTGGAAACCATAGCTTAACCCCAGGGGTAGGTGTTTGCGGCAGCAGTACATTTACTGCTGTATGCAAAAGGTCAATAGTTCGCAGGTTGTGTGGAGGTTAGATATTTCTAGTTAAGAGTTAGACTTCTGTAGAATTAAAATAGATTCGATGAGTTACTTTAGGCCACTTTGAATTAATTGATAAATTAGCTAGATTATTTGTGTGCTAGGGAGATAGGTTGATTTAAGTAACAGAATATAGGACAGGACTTCCACGCCCACTCCGGTATAAGGAAGCTTGAAAGGATGATTAATTGTTACCGAATATTGTGCTGTCTTAGGTAATTGATCATGCTGGGAAAATGAGTTGCACCAAGAAAACTAATTGTCCTGATGATTTTCTTAAGGTGATCTAAGAAGTGCCCTTTTTGGTATGAGACCAAGAGGGTCTCCATATGCCCATGAGAAAATATGTAATGATTTTCTTTCGCTTCATTGCTTATGTTGATGTAATCTCACTGTCTGCTGTGCTGTATAAAGACCTGCTGAGACCCTCAGCAGGAGATACTTGCACCTCATCAAATGTCAGGGTCTCCTCACTACCTCATCTACTTCATTTCCTCCCTCCCCTCAGCCCTCCATTTCGAGGCCATCTCATCTTTTCAGGAACCCCTGACACCACATTTTGCCGGAGCTGGCTTTCGACAGTGTTTCTTCCTCCACATCACAGCTGCAGCCACCGCAGCTCCAGTGAGCACAGCTCCAAGAAGAACCAGGTCAGTAATGATGTCCACGGTGGGGTCGGTGGAGTCAGTAGGGGTGGTGGGTTGAGGAGGGGGCACTGGAAGGGACTGGAAGGGGAGACCCTGAGCCCCAGGCCTTATCCTGACCTTCTGAAGGTCTCCAGAAGGGCTCCTGATGCCCCTGAGAAGCTCTGTGCCCATGTTCCCTCCTTACTTCAAGTCAGGACTCGGGGCTCCAGCAGCCCCTCATGCTGCACATGGCACGTGTATCTCTGCTCCTCTCCAGAAGGTACCTCCACAGCCACCCAATGTTGGAAGTTTCTGTTCCCCCCAGGCCTGGTCTCCACCAGCTCTGTGTCCTGGGTCAGGTCCTCCCCATCTTGCTGCCAGGTCAGGGTGATGTTTGCAGGGTAGAAGCCCAGGGTCCAGCACCTCAGGGTGACCTCATGCTCAGAGGTGGGCAGCGGGTCACATGTGTCTTTGGGGGATCTGAGGAGAAGGCTGAGAATTTTCACACTTTGGGTTTTTGTGTCATACCCCTAAAAAACCCTCCTGTGACCATCCTCAGAATGGACAGGGCAGTGGGTTTGGAAAGAGGAAGTACAAAATCTAGAAACCAGCCTGGTCTGGGGAGTCTGGGATAATACCTATTCCTTAGAAAGTTCTAGAATTGGGGAGACAACTTTGTGTAGGAGGACGCGGTTCTCTAATGAGGAGAGCACAGGCTTTTGCTACTGACCTGGGGACTCAGAAAAGCAGAGTCAGATCAGAAAAATGTCCTCTGACCAGTAAAAAGACACTGAGGGAGAAACTGATGGTTCCCAAGAGGGCTGCCGGGTCAAAAGGATTGGGTGAAGGGTGATGCGAGGGCTGGTCTCCTCTCAGGCTCAGGAGAGACTGGATTCCTTAACTGTTCTGAGGAGAAGTGGGGTCCTCTGGGGAGTCAGGACACCCAGGGGGCTCCTCCTCCCCTGACCAGAGAGGGGGCGCTGCTGTGACCCTGACTCCACCCTCCCCGCGGTGCCGGCCTGAGGGGGGTTGGGAGACCTCGAGGCCCCTCTTACCTGAGCGCTGCATTGTCTCCTTCCCGATCTCCAGGTCTCTGCGCAGCCACTGCACGCACCTGCCCTCCAGGTAGTTCCTCTCCTGCTCCGCCTCTCAGGCCGCCTCTCACTTGCGCAGGGTGATGTGAGCGGCCGTGTCCGCCGTGGTCCAGGAGCGCAGGTCCCGGTTCAGGGCCAGGTAATCGGCGCCTTCGTAGGAGAACTGATGGTACCCGCGGAGGAGGCGCCCGTCGGGCCCCAAGTCGCAGCCACACATCCCCTGGAGCGTGTGAGAGCCTGTCCCCAGCCCAGGGTCACCCCGCCAGCCCGTCCTCCAGCCGGGAATAAACCTAAACTGAAATGGAAATCTCACGGGGGATCGTCCCGCGGGCTAGTCCTGGGTCGAGGGGTGACACTTGGACCCGCGGTCTGGGGTTCCCCGCCTGTCCGCGGGGACAGGGTCGTGAGTGGCCCAGCCTTGCTCTGGTTGTAGTAGCTGCGCAGGGCCCGCAGGTTCCCTCGGAACATCTGTGCATTGGACTTCGCGTTCCTGGTCTCCAGCTCTATCTTTAATGAAAATAATCAGGGTCATGAGTGGATCTTTCAGAGCTTCTATTTTTGCAATTATTTTTCCTCTCTGTCTCACTGGAGGAATGTTGGATTGTCATATTCTCTCCTGCATTTACTCTTTGTTTTGGTGGGCCAATGAAAAAAGATAGTCTATCTGAAATATGTGAAAACAGCATTTTAAGTAACTTTCAGATAATTGTGACTATTCAATTTTGTTCCACTTCTACAATAAATTGAAACTATACAAGTGGTGGCTTTTTAAATGTTATTTGCAAAGTGAGTGCTAGAACAGTATCACTGAATGTTTTCTATTCTCTTACATTAATTCCATAGGCCTCTACTGATTATTAATCTTGAATTAATACATGATTTTAAAAAGTGAAGCATTTTTTAATCGGGTTATATGATCTTTATGTTAACTATTCAAGAATCAAATTTTGAAAATCATACATGTTTTCTGTTCCAAAGATCCTCAAAGAAAAGTAAGAGGAAGTTGTCAAGTTTACAGCAATGAGACACAATTTTCACTACCTGGTTTTCACTTGGAGCTTGTCCTTTATCAAGGCAGCTAATTACTATCATTTATCAACTGTCAATTTTTCTTTTTTTAAAATTTTTTAAGGTTTATTTATTTATGCAAGAATCAGGGTACAGGCCAGATGTGCAGGAGGGTGAGAGGATTCACCAGAGACAGAGCAGGGAACAGAACAGTCAGACTGACTGAAATACACTGCTAAGGGGAGCAGCAAGCAAGACAGGAGAGGTCTGCTTCACCCTGTGGAATTCTCGCTGGCCAGGTGGGATCAACCTGCACTACAGAGGCTTCAGACAGTGAGGTGCTTAACCAACTGCACCACCAGGGAAGCCCTCAGTTGATTTTCTTAAAGGGACAGCAGCTCACATTCATTATCTAGAAAGTGTGTACAGGTTAATCAAATCTAAAGAATGATAATTTTTGTCATTCATGTTTTCTAGTAAAGATAGTAGTGCCCTCCTCCCGCACCTCTAATTCACCTCACACAAATTAGTTTCCTTGGGACACTTTGGATTGTGGCAGAAGTGACTTATATGTGCTCTGTGTCATCAGAAACTGGGTTTACTTTGTGTCCAGATTCTTTCTGTCACGCTTGAGGAGATGCTCCCTGCTTTCCTGAGCCTCCCTGGCCAGGACCCCACAGCTCTTCACACTGGACAGGGCGGACTCTGTCCACATCCCTGCTCCCTCCCTCCTGCTCCCTCCTGTGCAGCCCTTCTCCTCTGGGCTCAGGTGCTGGCCCTGCCTGGGGAAGGTTGACAATGATGAGTCATCTCCACACTTGAGGCCTCATTTCAGTGCTTTTCTGTTTCTCATTGTGAGCAACAGCTAACAGTGTTTTTTACTCCCTCCTGGTCTGAAAATGCTTTGTTTGCAACATTTTATATTTTTTATGGTGAACACAGACTATATCCTAAGGACTTTACTATATCTATGTATGTATATGCACACATGCATCATAGGCAGACTATACCAGGTCTTCCTAAATTTTGAAAGGGATGATGGTTGTTGGTCCTCAGGTTCAGCGCAGAGCTGAGAGCTGGGCTTCCTGTCTGCTCTGGGCAGGGCCCTCACACTCCCTCCTCCCCTCCTCAGGATGCTGTTCTCTGTGGGGCCCATGCAGGGTCTCACTCTTCTCTTCTGGGTGTTTATTACTATGTTGTAAGTTCTAACTCTTTTAAGAAAATTGTTTTGTATCTCACACATAGCTCACATTTTTAGCTCTTTCAGTGGGAAGGGGTGTCCATCCATCAAGCCCACCTTGGTCAGGTAGAAATTCTAAGGCAAAATCACTCAGTGACAAGATGGCATGTCCTGGAGTAGAGGGTCAGAGCCTGAGAACACGTGACTGAGGGGGATCTGCCAAGTGTTTGATAGTGTCAGGGATTGTTGTACAATTTATTTTTGATAATAAATGATTTTGATAATTACTAACATTTGTTATTTACGCACACACAGAGGATTCATAAGTACTCAAGAACATACACAAATACATAAGTCACAGCATCCTCAGCCATCCAAGTCTCCTCTACTCTGAACCCACTGCAGTCAGCAACTCCTCATTTCTCTTTCCAGGAAAGTCTATGTTTGCACTTATGTGAGTGTTAGGTCTGCAAAAGAGTTGGGGCCACAGACCAGGAGAAAATATATGCAAAATATGACTCTAATATAATATATGTTCTAGAATATGCATGGAACTTTTAAAATTCAACAAGGAACAGAAAGCTTTTTAAAATTGAGCAAAACTCTGAACAGTTTCCAAGGAAGCTATATTGATGGCAACTAGGTATAGGAACAGAAACATGACATCATATGTTGAAAGACATATATAAATGCAAGTGTAAATTAAAGCAACAAGGACACTCAATACACACGTATAATATGGCTTAAATCCAAATCTAGTACAGCAGGCCCTCCTACATCCATGTGGGATGCATTCCAAGACCCCCGGTGGATACCAGAACCACCAATAGTATGGAGCCCTCTATACCCAAAGATTTCCCTGCACATACATACATATGATACATTTACTTTCTAAATCAGGCACCATGTCAATAATAACAATAACTTTAAAACAGGACAATCAAAATCACAACAATGTACTGTAATAAAAGCTGTGTGATTGTGATCTCTCTCTAAATATCTTATTATGAAAAAACTTTGAACCTAGGATATTTCGGGAAACTGAAGCCTTGGAAATTGTAACCTCAGATAAGGGGGGACACTGTGCACCAGGTGCTGACCAAGATGGGGAGCAACAGGAACCCCCATTCACTGACAGAGGAAAAGAAAATCACACAGTCACTTTGGAAGAGATTTGGCAATTTCAAATTCTTATTACATGAAACACAGATTTACCCTAAAACCTGCTGATCACTCTCCTGGATATTCACCCAGCTCACCTGAAAACTATTGTTTTTTCACAAAACCTGCACACAAATGTTTATAGTAGAGCACCCCTTAAGTGTGGCCTCCACATGGTGACTCCTTCCAAGGACTGCTGTGTGGAAAGCCACCCAGGAAAGAAAGAACTTCCCAGGGAGGAAGTGGAGACCCCACCTCAACCAATGGGGGAAGGTGACATCATCAGTGAGAATCAAGTGCAGGTGACTCTCCAGGGCGCTGTGCTGAGAAGGGCCCATCATGTTTCTGTTTTTTCCCCAACCCCATCACCCTAGTCAGCCAAGCTCACACTGAGAGCCCTTCTACAACACACCTGAGCAGTGCTCCCCTAAATGCCAAGACCATCAAAACCAAGGAGAGTCTGAGAGACTGACTCAGCCAAGGGGCCTCAGGAGACATGACTGGGACTTAATGTGACATCAGGATGGGAGCCTGGGACAGCAAAAAGAAATACTAATGACACCCAAATCAGGTACGGGGATTATTCATAACGTGACTATTGTCCCATTAGTTGTACAGATAAGATAGAGATATCCATGTTAACAGAGAAAAGGGTGTGGGATATACAGGGATCTTGTACCAAATTTTATTTATTACCAAATACAAATTTATTATTAAATACATTATTTTAAAATAAAAACATTAGAATGTAGCCCTCAGGAAAGGGACAGGGAGTGGAAGAGAAAAATCATATGCTTTGCAGTCTCCAGGGTGTGGTCATCAAGGGGCTGCAGAGAGAGGCTGTGGGAAGAGTAGATGGCTCCTCAGACACAGGGCAGCTCCAGAGCCTCCTCTCCTCTTCCCCACTCCCCCCACCCCAGCCTGGTGCCAAGGCTGCTCGAGGGGCATCTCACCCCCTCCCCCAGTGATGCTAAACCCAGCTCACCCTCTCAGCCTTGAGTCACACACACCCAGCCTCTCCCCTGGCTGCCAGACTAGGACAGCGCCGCAGCGCCCCCGTGTGGTCACGGGGGCTGAGGGCGGAGGCGAGAACCCTGTGATCTCCCAGGTTCTCAGGGGCTCCCAGAAGGACAAGGCTGTGCACACAAGGGGGAGTCCCATACAACTTCAGGTTCTGTGTCTGACCTGTTTCCTAATACACGCTGACGTGATGGTCCCTGTCAGCTAATCACCACAGACTTTGGTTCATGCAGGTGCAGATCCCCAGGCCATAACAGCTGACTCTAAAGACCAGGGTGGGCCCCACAAACATACCAGGTACCCTCAGTCTCCTGGGATGTCACTTTGACCCAGAGTCCCTGTCACTTGTTCCAGCTGCTGACTACAGGCATGAAGGCTCCTCCTCCAGGGAATCAGCACTAATCCCTCCATCCCTAGGCTGGGCTGGAAGAGGGCCAGGAGGAGAGATCCCCAGGGTCATGGGCCAGGAAGAGGGGGAGGCTCCTTGAGCAGTGAGGAGAGAGAGGAAATAGGGGCTTTAGGGGAGGGAGGCCTACAGTAGTGGAGGGGGAGGAGACAGGGAAGGGTCAGCTTAGTGGGCACCTAGGTGAAATGGCTGGTCTGTGTGGGAAGAGCCCAGGGGCTCTGGCTGGGGCTTGGAGAGTCTCTGCTGTCAGTTGGGCTGTGACCACACAGAGGCCTCTTTGTGATCAGCTGGGAAACTTTACTTTAGTGTAAGACCTTCGCTATGCATAGACAGATGGTATATTCAAACACACAGGGAAGAAAGGGAAAAGAAGATAAAGGGGGTAATTTAGTGCTCCCTCTTGCAGAGCAAAGTGCCTTTATGCTGGGGTGACAGGGAGAATCAAGGAGCCCAGAGAGGGGGAGCCCAAGGCCTGTGTTGCCTGCTGGGGACAGCCCCTCCCTGTGCTGGGAGCTCACAGCCCAGTCTGAGTCCATCTCAGCTCACAGCCTTCAGGCCCTGGACACTGTCTCAGGCACCAGGAGCCCTTGCACCAGCAGCAGTGGCCCAGGCCTTGGTCTCCATGTTCGGGAGCACAGAGGGCAGGGGTGGAAGGAGTTGGAGTCTGAGGTGGCCACAAGGGGATCAGCCAGGAGAAGGGCCAGTGACTGCCGACTCACTTCTCCCTAAAAGGGAATGTGTCTCCCCATCCCCATGCTCCAGGGCAGGTGTCCACACCCCATACCCAAGGTGCCCAGGGTGAGACCACCCACCTTTTGGAGTCCGGAGAGTGGCCCCTTCCCCCCTCTCCATACCTGGGAGCCAGAACCTGGTGTCCTCTCTCTTCGTCCCCTTCCTGGGCCAAGAGATGCCCTCTGGGTCCCTCAGGCCTCACTCCCTGCACTCCTGACTCTTAAGTTAAAGGCCTGGTGATCCTGGACCCAAATCAACTTTTTGATCTTCAATATTGACCTAGGGGTTAAGGGTCAGGGAGGAGTTCCCAGGACCCATAGGTGGCAGCCCCAGGCCTCCCAGCTGGGCAGAATCATTGTATCTGGACATAAGCCTGGGGCCAGAGGAATTCAATGCCTAACAAACCTACTACCTGGCCAGGGTGCCCTCCCCAATGCAAGAATCTGCAGAGGCTGGTGGTCTGTCTTAGACTGACTCCTTGCACTTCTTTAAAAAAAAAAATTAAATATTTACTTATTTTCTTACACTGTTAAGTTTTGTACAGTGTTTGATTCTCCTCTCAGGCGTAGTCCCCATAGTTTTCCACCGTTGTGATCCATCATCACAGTCCCCTGTGCTCTTGTTTCCCATTTTCACCCTCTTTCCCCGTTCCCTGCTGAATGCCTTAGATTTATGGCCCGCTTCTAAGTTTTGTCTTTTTCCTGTCCCTTTGTTTGATTTCTCTGTAGTCCACAAATAAGTGAAGGCAAATGATATTTATATATTTTTCTTTCTGATTTATTTTGCTTAGCATAATCCCTTCTAGCTCCATCCATGTTGCCACAAATGGCAGTTTATCCATTTGACTGTGGAGTAGTATTCCATTGTGTAAATACACTGTAACTTTTTTTATTACTACATTTTATTTTTATATTCCCCATACAATTGCAACCCCCTTATTTTGACCACAATTCCTCCCCTCCACGCCCCTCATCCCCCACAGAGTGTCTCTGGTTCATAGTTGTATGTTGATTTTGATTTTCACTTTCTTATAGTTATTCATTTTCCTGATCCCTTATTTAAATTTTCTAGATTCCTGCTATGAGTGAGACCATCTGGTATTTTTCTTTTTCTTTGTGGCTTATTTTGCTGAGCATGATCCCTTCCAGCTCCATCCATGTTGCTGCAAATTGCATGTGTTTATCTTTTTTGAATGCTGAGTAATATTCCATGGTATATATGTACCATATCTTCTTGATCCAGTCATCTTTTCTGGGCATTTGGGTTGATTCCAAAGCTTAGCTATTGTAAACAGTGCTGCTATAAACATAGGGGTGCAGGTGCTCTTTGGAATTGATGTTTCTGTGTCCTTTGGGTAAATACCTAGGAGTGGAATTGCTGGATCATATGGAAGCTCTATGTTTAATAGGTCCAGAAATCTCCACACAGCTCTCCATAGTGGTTGGACCAGTTTGCACTCCCACCAACAGTGCAGGAGAGTTCCTTTTTCTCCACAACCTCGCCAACATTTCTTGTTGCTAGTTTTTTTAATATGTGCCATTCTCACTGGTGTAAGATGGTATCTCATGGTAGTTTTGATTTGCATTTCCCTGATTACAAGTGATGTTGAACATTTTTTCATATGGCTGTTGGCCATTTGCATTTCCTCTTCAAGTTTCTTTTTAGCTCTTCTGCCCATTTTTTGACTGGATCATTTTCTTTGTTGTTGTTGAGTCTCATCAGCTCTTTGCAGATTTTTGTGATCAGTCCTTTATCATTAGTGTTGTGTGCAAAAATGTTCTCCCAGTTGGTGGGGTTTCTCTTTGCTTTTGTTATTGTCTCTTTTGCTGTGCAGAAGCTCTTTAATTTGATGTAGTCCAGCTGTTTATCTTTGCCTTCACTATCACTGCTTTGGGTGATGTGTCTGTAAAGATGTCTTTGATGTGCATAACACGTAGTGTTTCGCCTATATTTCCTTCTATGTATTTTATGGTTTCAGGTCTTATGTCTAGTTCTTTAATCCGTTTTGAGTTGGTTTTTGTGCATGGTGTGAGGTAGTAGTCAAGCTTCATTCTTTTGTATGTAGCGACCCAGTTTTCTCAGCACCATTTATTGAACAAACTTTCTTTGGTCCAATGCATAGTCTTTGCTCCTTTGTCAAAGATTAGTTGACCATAAATCTGTGGGTTTATATCTGGATTTTCTATTCGATTCTATTGGTCTGTATGTCTGTTCTTGTTCCAATACCATGCAGTTTTGATGACTATGGCTTTGTAGTATAGTTTGAAGTCTGGGTGTGTGATGCCTCCATTCCCTTCTTTTTTTTTGAGGAGAGCTTTGGCTATTTGGGGTTTTTGGTGATTCCATATGAATTTCATCAATAATTGTTCTATTTCTTTGAAGAATGACATTGAAATTTTGATTGGAATAGCATTGAATCTGTATATTGCTTTTGGTAGGATGGCCATTTTAATAATGTTTATTCTTCCAATCCATGAGCAGGGGATGTCTTTCAATTTACTTGTGTCTTCTTCTATTTCTTTTAACAGTGTTTTATCGTTTTCTTTGTATAGGTCTTTTACCTCTTTTGTTAGGTTTTTTCCCAAGTATTTGATTTTTTTTGTTTCGATAATAAAAGGGATGGTGTTTTTGATTTCTTCTTCTTCGGATATATTGTTTGTGTATAGGAAGGCTACTGACTTTTGCGTGTTGATTTTGTATCCTGACACTTTACTGAACTGATTGATGAGTTGAATTAGTTTTTCTGTGGAGTTTTTAGGGTTCTCTATGTATATTATCATATCATCTGCAAATAGTGATAGTTTGGCTTCTTCTTTTCCTATTTGGATTCCTTGTATGTCTTTCTCTTGTCTTATTGCTCTGGCTAGGACATCCAGTATTATATTGAAAAGCAGTGGTGAGAGTGGACATCCTTGTCTTGTTCCAGATCTTAATGGAAATGCTTTCAACTTTTCACCATTGAGAATGATACTGGCTATGGGCTTGTCATATATGGCCTTTATGATGTTGAGGTATGTTCCTTATATCCCAAGAATTTCAAGGGCTTTTATCATGAATGGGTGTTGCACTTTGTCAAAAGCTTTCTCAGCATCTATTGATATTATCATATGGTTTTTATATTTCTTTTTGTTGATGTGTTGGATAACGTTGATTGATTTTCAGATGTTGAACCATCCTTGTGTCCCTGGAATGAATCCTACTTGGTCGTGGTGAATTATCTTATGGATACATTGTTGGATTCTGATAGCTAAAATTTTATTGAGGATTTTTACATCAGTGTTCATTAGGGAGATTGGCCTGTAGTTTTCTTTTTTTGTGTTGTCCTTCCTTGTTCGGTTTTGGTATTAGTGTAATGTTGGCTTCATAGAATTTGTTTGGTATTATCCCTTCCTTCTCAATTTTTTGGAAGAGTTTGTGAAGGATAGGCGCTAAGCTAATTCATCTCTGAATGTTTGGTAGAATTCATTTGTAAATCCATCAGGTCCTGGGCTTTTGTTTTTGGGGAGGTTTTTGATTACCATTTCAATTTCGTTGCTTGTAATTGGTCTGTTTAGGTGTTCAATTTTTTCTTTATCTAGCTTTGGGTGATTGTAGAGTTGTAGGAATTTGTCCATCTCCTCTAGATTGTTGAACTTTTTTCCGTATAACTGTTCATGGTAGTTACTGATTATTCTTTTGATTTCTGCTGTGTCCGTTGTGATTTCTCCTCTTTCATTTATGATCCTGTTTATTTGTGCTTTCTCCCTTTTTTTCCTTTGTGAGCCTGACTAGGGGTTTGTCTATTTTATTTATTTTTTCAAAGAACCAGCTCTTGGTTTCATTGACCTTTTGGATTGTTTTTTTTAGTTTCCATTTCATTTATTTCTGCTTTGGTTTTTATTATTTCTTTTCTCCTACTGGTTTTGGGGTTGTTTTGTTGTTGTTGTTCTTTCTAGATCTTTGAGCTTCAAGATTAGGTTGTTTCTTTGAGTTCTTTCTTGTTTCTTGATGTGAGCCTCTATTGCTATATATTTTCCTTTCATTACTGCTTTTGCTGCATCCCATACGTTTAGGAAATTGGTGTCCTCCTTGTCATTCAATTCAAAGGATTTTTTAATTTCTTCTTTGATCTCCTCATTAGTCCAGTGGTCTTCCAGTAGTGTGTGTTTCAATCTCCATGAGGTAGGAGAGATCCTTGCCTTCTTTTTATGGTTTATTTCTAGTTTGATGCCTTCATGGTCAGAAAAGATGCTTGGTATGATTTCAATCTTGGTGTATCTGTTGATATTTGTCTTGTATCCCAGTATGTGATCAATCCTGGAGAATGATCCATGTGCATTTGAGAAAAATGTGTACTCAGATTTTTTTGTGTTTAGTGTTCTATAGATGTCTGTTAAGCCCAAGAGCTCTAGATCCTTATTTAGAGCTTTAGTATCTTTACTTATTTTTTGTCTCCTTGATCTATCCATTGTTGATAGTGGTGTGTTGAAGTCTCCTACTACGTATGTGTTTTGTCTGATGTCTGTTTTCAGAGATGGCAATAGTTGTCTGATATATTTGGTGCTCCTTCGTTTGGTGAATATATGTTAATGAGTGTTATTTCTTCTTGAAGTATTGTCCCCTTGATCATAATGTAGTGACCACTGGGGTCTCTTTTTATCTTTTTGAGTTTGAAATCTGTTTTATCTGATATAAGTATAGGTGTTCCTGCTTTCTATTTTGGTCCATTTGCTTGTAGGATTGTTTTCCATCCTTTAACTTTGAGTCTATTTTTATCTTTTGTAGCTAAATGTGTTTCCTGGAGACAGCAAAAGGTTGGGTTTTGTTTCTTAATCCAGCCTGTGACTCTGTGTGTTTTTATTGATGAGTTCAGTCCATTTACATTTAGAGTTAATATTGATATGTTAGCATCTGTATTTGCCATTGTGTTTGACTTTCCTTTGATTTTATTTATTTATTCCTTTAATAACTTTTTTTTTTTTGGCCTTCTTTCGTTGTTATTTGTCCCTCTGAGGTTCTGGCTTTAGGATTCCTTATAGCATTTTTTGGAGTGGGGGTTTAGTCATAATGAAATTCCAGAATTTCTGTTTGTTTGGGAAGGTCCTTATTCTTTCTTCATAGAGGAAGGAGAGCTTTGCTGATAGAGTATTCTTGGTTGGCATCTGTTTTCTTGGCGTCTGTTGACTATGTCCCTCCACTCTCTCCTTGCCTGTAGTGTTTCCTCAGAGAAGTCTGATGTCAGACTGATTGGTTTTCCTTTGAATGTTATCTGTTTCTTCCCTCTTGTCAGCTTCATTATTTTTTCCTTGTCTTGGATTCTTGGGAGCTTTACTATTATGTGTCTTGCTGTATTTTTCCTTTTGTTGTGGATGTTTGGCATTCTTCTTGCTTCTTGTGTATCAATTTTCAGCTCCTTCTTCATATTGGGAAGTTCTCTTCAATTATCTCCTTGAATATTTTCTCTGTTCCTACATTTCTCTCCTCTCCTTCTGGGATTCCTATAACTCTTATATTTCCTTTCCTCATGGAGTCAGATAGTTCCTGAAGTATTTCTTCGTTCTTTTTCCTTTGTACTTCTCTTTCCTTTTCTGTTTTGGTTCTTTTTATTTCTGTGTCTTCAAGAGTACTTATTCATTCTTCTATTTCATCTATTCTGCTTTCATTGCTTTTCCCAGAGTTCTTTAGTGCCTCCATTAATTCTTTGATCTCCTGCATTTCTTTTACTTCCCTCTTTAGGGACTCAATTTCATTCTTCTGATTGTTGATTATTTTCCCTTATCATTGTTTTCCTTTATGACTTCTGTCATTTTTTTAGTCATGGCAATTTTAAATTCTCTTTCTGGAAGGCTCAGCAGTTCTTCCAAGTTACTGTTGTTGTAATCTGGGGGGTGGTTTTCTTTTTGTGGTGTGCTTTTTTTCCTGAGGAGTTGCTGGGTTGTGTGTGGTTTTTCCACTCCCTACTGTCTGTTTTCTAATTTGCCATATGCATTGGGACACTCTGTTGCTGGTACTGGCCGGCATCTTGGGTGAACTTCTCAGCTCCCCTCTGGCTCCTCCTGGAGCCTTCTGCAGTTTTCAAGCAGTCTTTACTGAAGAAATGTCCCTATTCTAAAATGGCAATACGGCTCGCACTCCCAGTGCGCCCGGTCTACCCCGTCGAAGGGCTCCCACTCCCCCTCTGGGCTAGGACTGCACACTATAACTTTTTGATCCATTCCTCTGTTTTGGGGAATTTGGATAATTTTCATATCTCAGCTATTGTAAATAGTGCTGCAATAAACACAGGAGTGCAGGCTTCCTTTTGATATAGTATTTTTGTGTTTTGGGTAGTTCATAGGCGTGGAATTGCTAGGTCATATGGTAGATCCATTTTTAATAATTTGAGGAAACCCACGCAGCTTTCCATAGTGGTTGCACCAGTTTGTATTCCCACCAGCAGTGTAAGAAGACAGCTTTTTCTTCACATCCTCATCACCATTTGTTGTTCCCAGCTTTGTTGTTTTTTTTTAATATGGGCCTTTCTTACAGTTATAAGGTAGTATCTCATCATGGTTTTGATTTCCATTTCCCTGATTATAAGTGACGTTGAACATTTTTTTCTTATTCCTGCTGGCCATTTGTATTTCCTCTTTGGAGAGGTATCTTTTTAGCTCTTATGCCCATTTTATAAATGGGTTGTTTGTTTGGGTATTTTTTTGAGTTGTGTTATCTCTTTGTAGCTATTTTATATCAGTCCCTTATCAGTAGTACGATGTGCAAATATTTTCTCCCATTAAATCTGGTGTCTCTTCATTTTAGTGACTGTCTCTTTGGCCGTATAGAAACTTTTTGGTTGATGTGGTCCCAGCTGTTTCTCTACTCCTTTATTTTCCATGTTTCAGGAGAGAAGTCCTCTAAGATGCTTCTGATGTTTATGTCACAGAGAGTTTTGCCAATGTTTCTTCTACCGAGTTTTATGGTTTCAGGACTTGCATTCAAGTCTCATGCTTTTGAGTTGATTTTTTCATGTGGTGTTAGGTAGTTATCTCATTTCATTCTTCTGCATGTGACAGCCCTGTTTTCCCAGCACTGTTTGCTGATGAGGCTTTCCTTACTCCGCTGTATATTTTTTGTCCCTTTGTCATAGATTAGTGTGGTTTTATTTCTGGGCTTTCATTTTGATTCTATTGGTGTGTGTGCTGTTATTGTTTCAATGCTATGCTGCTTTTTTTATAACAGTTTGTAGTATGGCTTGGAGTCTGGGAATGTAGTGCCTCTATTCTCCTCCCTGCTAGTCAGGAGAGCTTTCACTATTTGGGTTTTTTGTTATTTTGGTTTTTGTTGTTTCATATGAATTTCATCAATATTTGTTCCATTTCTTTGAAGATGGTCATTGAGATTTTTATTGGAATTGCACTGAATATAAAAATTGGTTTTGGTAGAGTGGCCATTTTGATGTCTTCTATTTCTTTTAAAAGTGTTTTGTACTCCCACCAGCAGTGCAGGAGAGTTCCTTTATCTCCACATCCTTGCCAACATTTGTTGTTGCTAGTTTGTTTTTTTTTAAGATTTATTCATTTATGCATACAAGAGCTGGGGGACAGGCCAGAGATGGAGGGGGTGAGAGGATTCACCAGAGACAGAGTGGGGAACAGAACAGAAAGACTGACTGAAGTACACTGCTGAGGGGAGCAACAGGTGAGTCAGGAGAGGCCTGCTTCACCGTGTGGGTTTCTCTCTGGCTGTCCGGGGATTGAACTCGTGCTGCAGAGGTTGCAGATTGCCTCATAGTGTGGTGCTTAACCCCTTGCACCACCGGGGAGGCCCTGTTACTAGTTTTTTTTTTTTAATTAATTAATTAATTTGTTTGTTTGTTTGTTTGTTTGTTTTGTTTATACAAGCACTGGGTACAGTCAGAAGAACGGGAGGGTGAGAGAATTCACCAGCGCCAGATCAGGGAGCAGAGCAGGCAGAAGGACTGAAGTACACTGCTGAGGGGAGCAGTGGGCGGCAGGAGAGGTCTGCGTGCCATGTGGGACCCTCCTCTGGTGGCCGGGGAGCAGCCGGGGATCGAACCCATGCCGCAGAGGCCGCGGGCAGCTTCGCAAACCAGCGCTCAACCGCTGCGCCACCAGGGAGGCCCTGTTACTAGTTTTTTAATATGTGCCATTCTCATTAGTATAAGATGGTATCCCATTGTACTTTTGTTTTGCATTTCTCTGATTACAAAAGATATTGAACATTTTTTCATATGCCTGTTAGCCATTTGCATTAACTCTTTGGAGAAATTTCTTGTCACTGTTATAAGAAATGGGCAGCTCTTCTGCCCATTTTTTGACTGGGTTATTCACTTTGCTTTTGTTGAGACTCTTCAGCTCTTTGTAGATTTTTGTGATCAGTCCTTTAGCATTAGTGTTGTGTGCAAAAACTTTCACCCAGTCAGTGGGGTGTCTCTTTGTTTTGGTTACTGTCTCTTTGACTGTACAGCAGCTCTTTAATTTGATGTAGTCCCAGCTGTTTATCTTTGCCTTCACTATCAATGCTTTTGGTGATGTGTCTGTAAAGATGTTACTGAGGTGTATGTCATGTTGTGTTTCGCCTATATTTCCTTCTATGCATTTTATGGTTTCAGGTCTTATGTCTAGTTCTTTAATCCATTTTGAGTTAGTTTTTGTGCACGGTGTGAGGTAGTAGTCAAGCTTCATTCTTTTGCATGTAGCAACCCAGTTTTCCCAGCACCAATTATTGAACAAAGTTTCTTTGCTCCAGTGCATATTTTTTGCTCCTTTGTCAAAGATTAGTTGACCATTAATCTGTGGGTTTATTTCTGGATTTTCTATTCAGTTCCATTGGTCTGTGTGTCTGTTCTTGTTCCAATACCTTGCAGTTTTGATGACTATGGCTTTGTAGTATAGTTTGAAGTCTGGGAGTGTGATACCTCCATTACCTTCTTTTTTTTTTTTTTTTCAGGAGAGCTTTGGCTATTTGGTGACTCTATATGAATTTCATCAATATTTGTTCTATTTCTTTGAAGACTGTCATTGAAATTTTGATTGTAATAGCATTGAATCTGTAAATTGCTTTTGGTAGGATGGCCATTTTGATAATGTTAATTCTTCCAATCCATGAGCAGGGGATGTCTTTCCATTTCTTTGTATATTCTTCTATTTCTTTTTAACCGTGTTTTATGTTTTTCTTTGTATAGCTCCTTTACCTCTTTTGTTAGGTTTATTCCCAAGCATTTGATTTTTTTGTTTCAATAATAAAAGTGATGGTTTTCTTGATTTCTTCTTCTTTAGATTTATTTTTTTGTGTATAGACTCCTGATTTTTGTGTGTTGATTTTGTATCCTGCTACTTTACTAAACTGATTAATTAGTTTTTCTGTGGCATTTTGGGGTTCTCTATGTATATTATTATGTCATCTGTGAATAGTGAGAGTTTAACTTCTTCCTTGCCTATCTGGATTCCTTGTATGTCTTTCTCTTGTCTTATTGCTCTGGCTAGGACTTCCAGTATTATATTGAAAAGCAGTGGTGAGAGTGGACATCCTTGTCTTGTTCCAGATCTTAATGGAAATGTTTTCAACTTTTCACCATTGAGAATGATACTGGCTATGGGCTTGTCATATATGGCCTTTATGATGTTGAGGTATGTTCCTTGTATCCCGAGAATTTCAAGGGCCTTTATCATAAATTGGTGTTGTACTTTGTCGAACGCTTTCTCAGCATCTATTGATATTATCACATAGTTTTTATGTTTCTTTTTGTTGATGTGTTGAATTACCTTGATTGATTTTCAGATGTTGAATCATCCTTGTGTCCCTGGAATAAATCCTACTTGGTCATGATGAATTGTCTTATGGAGAAATTGTTGGATTTTGTTAGCTAAAATTTTATTGAGGATTTTTGCATCTGTGTTCATTAGAGAGATTGGCCTGTGGTTTTATTTTTGTGTGTTGTTCAGGAGGAATTTTTCTTATAAGATTAACAATAAAAGGGCTGCCTGGGCAAGTAGTGGGTGCCCATCACTAAGAGGACCCAACACTCACTCTGGATGTTGTCCAGTGTATTGTGATGATGAGAAAATAAGAAAGAAACAATAATTTCACCCACTCTAACATTACACCTTCCTCCAGGAGCTGAGGTTGGCCCTGCTCCATCTTTCCTCTCCTTCCCTGGACTGTAAACAAAGGCTCAGCTCAGAAACTGGTGTGACCTGTGCTAATCCTGCCCTCTGGGCCAGGCCAGCAGGGCACACACTCCTCCTTCCTCCTGTGTGACTCCCTTCAACTCTGGCCTAGAGAGAAAGTAGCTGCAGCCCATGGAGCCAGAGACCCCTGGGAAACAGAGGGGCTGCCAAGCTGGAGCTCCCTGACTCTGAAGCCAGTGGGTTTTCTATAGTGACCCCAAAGGAGGCGAGCTTAAAGTGAATGTTGGGGACTGGGAGAGGATGTTAGAGAAGGAGGGGGGGCACCACATCCTAGCAAGGGGCCCAGAGCAGGGTCCTACCCATCTCCTTCCAGCTCAGTCCAACCAAGACATATTTCTAAACTTCCTCCTCTTCTTCATATCCATTGCTTTCTCAAGACCTGCTCAAAAATAGCTTCTTGATGGAACTTTTGCCATCGAGGTGTTGTCCTGACATTCTTTGCTCTTTGTGGGATTTGAATTCATTTATGCTGGGCTTGATGTGTAATTGTCCTCCCATTGTGTGCCCTGTCTCTCCTGTTACACATACACACACAGACACACAGACACACACACACACAGATACACACACACACACACACACACACTCCCCTCTCCTTGGGAACCAGATCTTCACTCAGCACTGGGGTTGCTCTGACCCTCTGTCTCTGGTCCCCTCAGAGCCACCCTCTCTCCAGTGTCTCTACTCAGCAGTGTCTGAGCAGCCCCAGGAGTCCCTGCACCTCCTGCCTCTGCCCTTGTGGGAAACCAGCCCCTCACCCTGCATGACAGCGAGGAGGCGAAGGCAAAGTCCTGAGGTCAGTGATAGATGGAGACAATTTCCCTTTTTTTTTTAATTTTCTTTTTTCCCTCATTACTGTATTATTTCTACTGAGGCAACATCAATTTACATACTGCATGTGTTCAGATGCACAGGGTCACCCTTCTCAGATGTTTGTTACCACATCACACCCACCTAAGGGCACCCACAGTCTTCCACCACAGTCCATGAGGCCCTCTTCCCTCTTTGTGTCCTGCTCTCACCCTCCCTCACCCATAGATTCAATTCTCCATCATAGTTGTAGAGTTTGTTTTGGTTTAGTGTCATCTGTCTCTGCTTTGGTTCTTTATATTCCACATATGAATGAAATCATCTAGTACTTGGCTTTCTCCTTCAAATGTATTTTACTTAGCATCATTCCCTCCTGATCAATCCATGTTTTGGAAATTCAAGGTTTTATCTTTTTCACAGCTGAGTAGTATTCCCCCGTGTCTATCTATCACCTCTCCTTTGTCCTCATCTGTCATTGGGCACTTAGGTTATTTCCATAGTTGGGTATTGTGCATAGTGCTATAGTGAACATAGCAGACACATTTCCTTTGGAATTAGTGTTTTGTTTTGTTTTTAAGATTTATTTATTTATACAAGCACTAGGTACAGTCAGAAGCGTGGGAGGGTGAGAGAATTCACCATAGCCAGAGCAGGGAGCAGAGCAGGCAGAAGGACCGAAGTACACTGCTGAGGGGAGCAGCGGGCTGCGGGAGAGGTCTGTGCACCATGTGGGACCCTCCTCCGGTGGCCCGGGAGCAACCAGAGATCGAACTGGTGCTGCAGAGGCTGCGGGTAGCTTCACAACCCAGCGCTCAACTGCTGCACCACCAGGGAGGCCCAGGAATTAGTGTTTTTACCTCCTTTGGATAAATACCAAGGAATGGAATGCTCAACCATGTGGAAGGTGTATTTTGAATATTTTAAGGAACCTTCATTCTGTTCTCCATAGGAGTGGGACTGTAACAGTGTGGCATCCATAGGAAAGGAAGGTTCCAGTTCTCCTGCCCTACCCCAGGAAGGGTGGAGCCCACCAGGGGTGAGAAGCTAAAGAGGAGGCAGAAGCAACAAGGTGGGGAAAGAAGACTGGAGGAGGTTCATGGAGCGGAGGGACATGTGCAGGGAAACCTCGCTCGCTTCTGAGCTTTGGGCTGGTGCCGGAGACCTGGGGGACATGGAAAGAAACACTTGAAAGAGACAAAGACATGGGTGAGAGATCCAGGGGAGGATGACAATGGCAGCCTTTATCTTGATGTGGGTTTTGATTTTGCTCTTGTCATTCCAGACTTTCCTGGTTCTTCCTGCCCCTTTCCTGGGAGTCCCCACCAGTGGGGCCTTAGACTGTAGCAGGTTTTTGGGCCTCAGCAGTCCTGCTTTGGGCCAACCCTTCTTGGCTGGGCATTACCCATGAGGGGATGGGAACTTGGGGTGTTTCATTTGGAAACTATTTTAACTATATTCTTTATCTTCTCTTTCTCTATTGCACACGAATTATGTTATCATTCTTTTCTACTAAAGGTCTTACCCACTATAGTATGTTTTGTCTTTATATAACCAATAACAGTACCTACTTAGATTAATCAGGTTTGAGGATCTGGGGAAGCCCTTGTTCTGCCAGCTAACAGGACAAGTCTCCATTGCCACCTACAATGTACCAGAACTCCTTTTTCTGCTCCCCCTATACTGGGTCATTGTCACAGGTGTGAGGGGGTATCTCCTTGTTGTTTCAATTGGCATTTTCCTGACAGCAATGATGATAAACATTTATCCATGTAGGTATTGGCCACATGTGTGTCTTCTTTAGAGAAGTGCCTGTTTAGCTCTCGTTTTGATTGCATTGTTTTCTTCTTTTGGAGTCCTTGGTGGGATCAGTAGTCCTCGGTGTCTTCGATCTCTCTGGTCTGGGATGGCAGTGAGGGCCATAAAACCTATTTGTGGGGTTTGTTCAGGACATCCTCTCCCCCTAACAGAACCTACTACCTTTGCAACTTTTCTGTAAATCTAACAGTATTCTTTAATTTTTTTCTTTAAACTACCCTCAACACTTAATAGGTTGTAGAAGGAAAAATTCTATCTACTTTCCTGTGTTCCCAGGTTTTGTTATCCAGGGACTGGAGGGAGGGGTCCTGGGGAGAAGAGCTGGAAATCTCCCACACAGGGCAGGAGTCTCCTTTCCTGTGAGCCCTGCTTCTCTGGCTCCTCACAGAGCACCTCACCCCCAGGCCTCCGCCCTCCAGGACCCCCAACTCTGCCCAACCTAGCCCCTGCCCGGTCCTGGCGGCTCCACCAGAATCCAGAACAGCGCAGCAGCGCTCCCTTGTGGCCACAGGGCTGAGCACAGGCGACCAGAGCTCCACAAGACCTGTGCCAGGCTCTCTCCCAGCAGCAGGTTAGGGATCTGCACACAAGGGGACGCCCAAGTCCTGTGTCAGTTTTGGGGTTTTTTTTGCTTTCATTTTTAAAAAGTTATTTATATATATTTTACAAGTTCATTTTTTTAATGATCTATTTATTTATGCATACAAGAACTGGGCCACTGGCCAGAGGTGTGGAGGGTGAGAGGATTCACCAGAGACACAGTGGGGAACAGAACAGGCAGACTGACTGAAATATACTGCCAAGGGGAGCAGCGGGAGAGTCAGGAGAAGTCTGCTACACCATGTGGGTAGCTCCCTGCCCGAGGATCGAACTCGTGGTGCAGAGGCTGTGGATAGCTTCGTAGGTTGCTTCTTAACCTCTTGTGCCACCAGGGAGGCCGACTTCTGCCCATTTCTTGACTGGATTGTTTACTTCATTTTTGCTGAGTCTCATCACCTCTTTGTATATCTTTGTGATCAATCCCTTATCAGTTGTACGGATGCAAAGATTTTTTTCCCAACCAGTGGGGTCTCTCTTTGTTTTGGTTAATGTCTCTTTTCCTGTACAGAGCTTTTCAGTTTGCTGTAATCCCAGGTGTTTATTTTTTCCTTCATTTTCTTTGCTTTGGGTGATGAGTCTTTAAAGATGTTACTGAGACGTATGTTTTATAGTGTTTTATCTGTATTCTATACAATTTACAGTTTCTTATGTCCAGATCTTTTATCCATTTTGAGTTGATTTTTGTGCCTGGTGAGAGGTAGTGGTCTAGTTTCATTCTTTTGCATGTGGTGGTCCAGTTTTCCCAGCACCACTTATTAAACAAATTGTCCCTGTTCACTGTGTCAGTTTAAGTGTCATATTTCCTAGCCAGTGGGTAACTTTGGACTTAGAAGATAACCAGGTCTCCAGGACATCACAACTGGTTCCTAGGTTCTGGGCAAATCCCCAAATATATAGGTCACCTCAGTGTCTTGGGATGGAAACGTAGATCCCAGGGTCCGTGTACTTTGTTTCTGCCTCTGCTTCCAAGGAGGAAAGCCCCTCCTCCTGGGAATCACCTGGCATTCTCCATCCTTTGTGGAGGAGGGGAGGGACCTAGGAGAGCCCCAGGGCACTGGCTTGGAATATAGGGAGATTCCTGGAAAAGAGAGTACAGGATGGAAATGGGGACTTTATGGGATAGGGGTGGAAAGTGGGGAGCCAGATAGGGGTACAGTGGGGAGCCAGAGAGGACCGGGCAGGGAAGGGGCAGTATAGGGGACACTGTGGAGGGAAGGTCTGTGTGGGTGACATGGGGCTCTCATTGGGGGGCTGGGAGCATCTCTCTCACCTGGGGAGATGCAGCAGTGCTGGCCTGTGACTGCCCAGGGAACTGTGCACATCCAGGGCCTTGCCTGTCCTTGCAGGGCTGGTGTCACCCACACACACACACACACACACACCCACCCAAGGGAGGGTGGAGCTGAGCAGGGAGGAGAAGCTGAGAGGAGAGTGAAGAAAGGAAAGAGCCAAGAGGAGACCTGGGGGAGGCACATGGAGCAGAGAGACACTTGAAGAAGCTGCAAGCGCTTCTTGGTCCTGGACTGGGTGACACAGACGTGGGTGAGAGACTGCAGGGTGGTGTCAATGGCAGATTTATCGTGATTTTTCTCTTTTCCTTCCAGACTTGCTTGTTTCTGATCCTTTTTTATGGGTCCCTGAGGGAAGGTGCTCTAGACTGTGACAGGCTTTCGGGCCCTGCTTTGGGCCAGCCCTGGTTGGCTGAACATTTACCCACGAGAGGATGAGTAACTTTGGGTGCTTGGTTTGGAAACTTTATTCTTTCCCTTTTCTGTGTTATACCCTAATTGTATTTAAGTTCCTTTTCATGAAAGGTTGGCTTGGGCCATGCTACTCATGCTATCTGACAAGGTCCAGGCATGGGGGAAATTCCTGAAAAGTCAGGAAGCTCTGCAGCTGGCTCCTAATACTTCCTTTCATTTGTTTATGGCAGTTTTCACAATCATGGAAATTTTCTATAAAGCTTTAAAATGACATTATGAGTATTGACGTTAATGCTAAGTTTCGGTAATGCACACTCCAGCAGTTTGAAAAATGTACATTCCAACATAATTGATAATGTGACGATTTCCAGTATTTCTCTATGTCCCCTGATTTGTAAATCATCTACCATGAGCAATGCTAAAATCTTTAACAAATCATGCTTGAAGGAACTATTGGAAACAAGCCTGGTAAAAGTCCTCACAAGAGGAGGCACTGAGGCACCCCAGGGACAAATTGGCCTGAAAAAAATGCACCACATACTGTTCCCACAGCAGGGGGACCCATTGTCCCAGGGAACAAACTAGGAAGCGGCCTTTTGATCTTACAATGCCTGCTTGACCTTTGTGTAGTTAACTAGCTTGACCACATAAGTCCTACTCTGTCTAGCTCTGGTTTCTAGTTCTGAGAAATTTACTTCACTCAAAGAAAAAATGTAATCAGGTTAATCATAGACTAGGAAATTTGAGTAAAGATTGTGCACTGTTAATAATTTAAAAATAACCTCTAGAGAATGTAAAAATAAAATCACGTGACTGCATGATGTAATGATCAAATAACAAATTTCTGATGTATAAACAAAGCTCCGCTGAGGCTATCGGTAGGAGATACTTGTCACCTGATCGAGTGTCAATGTCTCCTCATTCCCCCATTCCCTCATTCCCTCATCTCCACCAACACCATCTTGTCCTTCGGGGACCCTACCCTGGACGGAGCTGGACTCTGGCAAAAGGTCTTATAAGTTTTGTCTTGATGTGGCGGATAGCAGAAAGATGGGGAGACAGACGGTTAAGGGGAGGCCGCCATCCTGTTTCAGAATATCCCCCCACAATTCTCCAATGCTGGGGTGTCAGGGAGATTCAGGGAGCCAAGATGAGGGCAGAGCAAGGCCTGGGCTGCCCTGGAGGACCAGCTCTGGGGGCTGATTATGGGGCTCCAGGGCACCACTCCCTGCAAGTGGGTCAGAGCCAGTCCTGCTCACAGCTCCAGGCTGCGGACAGCCCCTCTGTGCCGTGACCCTGCAGACACCGCTCTGGGCATTGCGTGAAGAAAAAGAAATGAGCAGCAAAATTAAATGGAATCTATAAACAGTAAAAATAATTTTTTATCACCTTTATTTTGAAGGACACTTCCAGGGGACATAGAATTCGTGTTTGACACCTTATTTCTCTCAGGACCTTGACTGTCACTCCAGCTGCTCTGGCCTCCCCTGTTTCTTGTGAGAAAACAGCCACTTATCACTTTATTGCCTGAATTTTCTAGTGGTTTGAAGCAGGAACAGATTGGGCCACGAAGAGGCCACAGGGCAGGAGGCCGCATGGAAGGAACGGCCACCCCCTGCCCAGGCTCTGAGACCAGGGAGCCAACAAAAAGCCCCTAAAGGCCAAAAGGCCCAAAACCAAAACCAGGAGCTACAGACCAACAAAGGGCAGTGCCTGGTATGAGGACAGGCCACTGTCTGTGGGTCTCACCTGTGTGCACAATTGCAAGAGACCTCAGGCTCCAGGAACAACCACCATGGGGTTTATTTACAAATAGGGAATCAAAGATCTCACTGTACCCACAAGTGGCAGCTGCCTCACGAGGGAGCATCAGTGATGGTCGCCACCGGTCAATAGGGGTGCTGGACAGCACCGGCCAGCAGTGATGGCCACAACAGGTCAAACAGAGGTGTTGTCAGAGACGCCTAGTGTTAAAAGCTCTTTGTGAGTGGTTGGGTTACACCAGCAACACACAGCTCTTTGAGACGCCAGGCCCAGGGCCTTTGGGGCTCCTCTCAGGTGATGTCAGGGACAGGTCCAAGGCCCAGCTAGTGACAGAGTCCTTCAGCTTCTCTCCCTCCTAGGACGGGGGCTGCTGGTGTTTCTTTTTCTTTCTTCGGAGGCTAAAACCATCTTCTTTTCTGCAGGGGCTTCTGGCGTCATCTCTCCTTCAGGGTTCTCTTGTCCTCTTCTCTCAGGGCTGGGGTCCTCCTCTCCTTTCCTTCGAGGGAGGGTGGAGGGGCTCCTCAGCAACAGCCAACCCTGGCTTTTATCCTTTTACCCACAAGTCTGATGGGATCGGTTAGCACCAATCTGGTGACAGCTCACAGCTCACACCTGGTGGCCCGTTACAAATGGCAGTGACTGGGCTTTGAGGAGCAGCTGCCACATCTGCCTGTGGTGGAGCAGCAGGTGGAAAACACCACAGTCCTGCCGTTCCCACCACTGAGACCCTGGTTTCCGGTAACAGTTTGTACCAAACCACTTCAAACTTATCAGCTAAACCACAAAGATCTGGCATCTGACACAGTCTCTGGGGTGAGGCAGCAGGAGGGGCCTCACTCAGAGGCTCCAGCTCTGGGTCCCACGAGGCTGCGATGGGGATGAGATGTTGGCAGATCTGAACGGCCGTGATCAGCGTGGAAGGACCTGCCTCAGAGCTCATGCATGTGGCTCCTGGAGAAAACCCTCAGTTCCTTGTCCTGTGGGCGTCCCCTTAGCTGAGTGTCCACAATATGCAGGGAGTTACCCCAAAGAGGGACCTGGGGGGGGGGACTGGGTGGGAAGTCTCAGCCCCTGTGAGCCTGATACTTTCGTGGCAAGTCCCTTTTGCTTTATTTCCTCATGAGGAAGAGCCAGCAAGTCAGACACACTCAGGGTGGAACTGTCTCCCCTCCTGTGTATCACAGAATTGGTGGAAAATTGAAAACCAACACAGAAGACCGTGTGGATGCTAATTATTCCCATTCTGTCCACATGAAAATAAATTGCCTCCCACCCAAGGCCCCTAAAAGTCTCTTCCATCACATAAGCAGCATGACATCAGCATCTCATCATGTGACTCAGAACCATGCAGCGGAGGCTCCTTGAGAGCATCTGTGCAGTGAAGCCATCTGTGCTCAGCTCCTCATGGCCTGAAGCAGTTTCCTGCCCCACAGAAATCAATGTGGATACAGTGGAGGACAGACACAGGGCAACTTGTAGACCCATTTTTTAATATGGTTCTAAAGCAACTTAATTGAGATATAATTTACGACTATTAGTCACTTGTTGAAGGCTCAACTCTCATGTCCTTTTGGTAAGCACAGAGCAGGGCAACCATCTCATACTCTACCTTGAGAACATCTCCATCACCACAACACCCTTGTTTCCTGGGCCTGGGCCCATGGGCACCACCCCCACCTTCCCCTCCCCAGCCCTGGGCAGCCAGGAGCCCACTCTCTGCCTCTGGGGACAGGCCTGGGAACTTCTCTCTAAACAAATCCCAGGTGACTCTGTGACACAGACCTGCAGAGGGCATTTCGGGTTCCCTATCCCAATGCATGCTGTTGCCTAGAAACATATTCCACTGGGTGCTGAGGTCACAGAGAACCACCTGGAGACCTGCAGACTGGGGTATGTGAGGAGAGAGGGGCTTCAGTAGCCTGCCTTAGAGGGGGCCAAGGGCAGAGCCAGGGATGTTCCTTCCTCAGCAGGAAGGGGACATAGGAGCTGGGTCTTGAAAGCCAGATGTGGGCACAGGAACGGAAGTGGTTCAGGGAGCTGATGGAAGGCCGACTGCATGACCTCAGCAGCTACTTTCTCTGTGTGACCTCAGGGATTCCTCCCCAGCACTCTGTGAATTGGGTATTGATATTGTCCTGACACCCCTCCCCCACTTCCTTTCAGAAATAAGGACATGGAGACTGGGAGGTTATGGTAGTGCCCAGGTCTAACCCCAGCTACCTGGCTAATGTCTGGGCCTCCCGCCTGACACCATGCTGCAAACTGACCAGGGGACCTATGAGGCAGTGACTGTGGAGCCATCAGCACCCTCTCCAGATACCACACATTTCTTGGCTGGATTTGACTAAAGACAAAAGGACAGTAGTAACTCATCATGTAATCACCCTTTATGTAAATGAATGGAACTTACCAAACAAAAAGGCCCAGAGTGACTGGTTACACCAAAAAATAAAACCCAACATTATGCTGACTCCAGGAGACAGGATCAAAAAAGCTCTTGGATAAAACACAAGAAAATGGTGCACCCCAAAAATTGCAGGGGCCTGCATATGAGATAAAATAAGCTTCCAGCAAAAAAGGTAACAAGAGACCTTTTCATAATCATGAGTTCAATTCCTAATCATATGAATATCATATGATTAAGGATCCTACATCAGGAAGACATAACACTCATCAATAGACATGCACCAAACAAAGGAGCAGCAAAATATATATGGCAACTATAAACAAATCTGAAAACCGATATTGGCAACAACACAATAGTGGTAAAGAAATTCAATACCCCACTTTCATCAAGGACACATCCACCTGACAGAACTCAGGGAAACTGTAGCTTTAAGTGAGGAATTAGACCGTGTGGGCTGAACAGATATTCACAGGGCACTACACTCCAAAAAAGCTGAATACATATTCTTGTCAGGGGCACATGGAATAGTCTCCAGAATACACCACTTCTTGGTCACAAAACAAGCGTCAATAAATTCATGATGACTGAAATCATATAAGTATCTCTCTGATCACAATGGTATCAAATTAGAATCAACCATAAAAACAAACCAGAGGGGGAAAGTAATACATGGAGATTGAATAACACACACGAAATGGTTAAGGAGGAAAGCAAATGGGTTAAGGAGAATAGTAACCAAGAAATTTAAAAATATCTTGATACAAATGACAGCTTATTGGTGGGGCACAGCAAAGGCAGCACTAAGAGGGGAATACAGAGCAATACAGGCCATACCTAGAATCAAGACAGAGGTCAAGGAAAGAATCTAACTTTACACCTAAAACAGCTAGAAGAACAAATGAAACCAAAAGACAGTAGAAGGAAATAAAATTAAAGCAGAAATGACACAGAAATCAAAGACAGATCAAAAAAATTCAATGAAACCAAAAGCTGGTTCTGAAAAAATAAAATTGACAAATCTTTTTCTACACTTTCAATAAGGAAAAAGGGGGGAAAACCTCTAATAAATAGTATTATTAGTATTAGTATTATTAGTATTAGTATTAGAAACAAAAGTGGAGAAGTTACAACAGACTCTTTAGGAATACAAAGGATAATGAGACAATACTAAATATCTATATGTCGATAAATTGAATAACCTCAAATAACCTAGAAGAAACTGACAAAGTCTTAGAAGTATATAACCTTCTGAGACTGAATCAGGAAGATTCACAACAAAGCAACTACAAGCAAAGACATTAAAACACGAATCAAAAGTTTCCCAAACAACAAAGCCCAGGACCAGACATTTTCAGTGACTTCTACAAAATTTTTAAAGATGAACTAATACCTGACTTCTCAACTCTTAAAAAAAAAAAAAAAAGAGGAAGAGGGCCTCCCCTGGTGGCACAGGCAGTTAAGCACAGCTCTGTGACGCTGTCCCCAGCCTCTGCAGCACCTGTTGGATCCTGGCCGGCTGGCAGGGGTCCCACATGGCAGGGCAGACCTCTCCTGTTGCACCCACTGCTCCCCTCAGCAGTGTATTTTGTCAGTCTGCCTGTTCTGTTCCCCGCTCTGTCTCTGGTGAATCCCCTCACCCTCCTGTGAATCTGGCCTGTACCCAGCTCTTGTATAAATAAATAAATAAATCTTAAAAAAAAAAAAAAAAAAGAGGAAGAGGGAACGCTGCAAAACACATTTCATGAGGCCAACATTCCCTTGTTACCAAAAGCAGAGAAGGACATCACAAAAAAAGAAAATTACAGACCAATCCCTGATGAATATAGATGCAAACATCCTCAATAATACCTAAGAAAACCAAATTCAAATGCACATTTGGCTGAGCGGGATTTATCTCACCAATACAAGGGTGGTTCAACCTTTGAAAAAAATCAATTAGATTTCTGCTGACACCAATAAGAATGTCCATTATCAAAAGTCAAGAAATAAATTTTCTGAGGATCAGGGGATAAAGGACCCTTATGCACTATTGGTTGGATGTAACTGGTGCAGCCATTTTGGAAAAGAATATGGCGGGTTCTCAAAAAAAATAATAGAATTGGAATATGATCCAGTATTTCCACTTCTTTATATTTACCTCAAGAATATGAAAACACTTGTTTAAAATGAGACAGGGGAAGAAACAGGAAGAGAGAAAAGGGCGGAGCAACATGGCAGCGAGGAGACGCTGCGAGTAAGCTCTCCCATTAAAAAAAGTTAATAGGGAGGAAAAGCGGCAGGTCCCAGTTAGACCTGGGACACGGAAGATAAACGGGTGACTCCAGCAAACTACCCGAAGAAGAAATTTGCCATAAAAGAGGACTAGAAGGGAGGAAAGCGCAGAACCCTGCTCCCCTCCCCCACCCACAGAGTCGGCACTCTCCGACCCGCAGAGAGGAGGAAAACAACAAACTAAAACGACCAACAAGAACAAACTATGCAGCCAGCGGGACTGTGAGTGGAAAGAAACTATTTCACCCACCACACCCCGTGAACGGGAGCTGTGGAGAACCCTGCAGGATTCGCTGCAGCGGTGAGCGAAGGGCTCCGGGGGCCATTAGAGAACAAGAGAAACTCTGGAGACCTGCGCACAGCCCGGGCTGGCCGGTAAGCTTGCGCGGAAAAGCGGCGTGCTTGGCGTGCTTGAAAAGCAAACACGGATCGGGATCGCGGCTGCCCAGGTCCCCGCGCCTGCGACCTAGGCTTGCAGGGAGATGCTCCGAGGCCCTCACTGAGGTGAAAGTCCCTCACTGAGTAAGTAGGAACCAGGCGCGGGAGCGGGGTGCAAAAGGCGCCATTCCTGAGGTCACTGTACTGGGCTACAGCCCACGTCCTGGACCTGAGGGCTTTGGAACTGAGACCAGGGGCACAAAATTCAGGGCATGGGTTCTCCACGACGGTGGGGCACAAGGCAGACACAGCACCCCAAAGCCTTTGAGGTTTACCCTACCATTCCCACTCTGTTCCCTGTCCCACGGGGTGGGGGTTGTAACAGCCCCCCAAGGACAATAGGAAAGATCTCTGGCACCACCTAGCGACCAGAAAAAAAGTCACTAACACCCCATAGAAAAGGGAAAATTCTTAAGACTGCTTGAAAAGGGCAGAAGGCTCCTGGAGCAGCCAGTGGCCAGCTGGGAGTTAGCCCACGCCAGGCCCCTTCTGACCAGCAGTCTGAGCCCACAGGGGGAGCAGGCACCCACAGCCGGGGCAGACCGGGCACGCAGAAGAGTGTGCCTGAGACCGGATGCACAGGGACTGCGTCCCGCGTGGCCATTTTAGAACAGGGACATTTCTTCAGTAAAGACTGCCTGAAACCAGCAGAAAGCTCCCTCAGAAGCCAGAGATGGCTCCTGGAGGAGCCAGAGGGGAGCGGAGAAGTTCACCCAAGATGCCGGCCAGTCCCAGCAACACAGTCTCCCAATTCATATGACAAATTAGAAAACAGACAGTAGGGAGTAGAAGAACCACATGCAACCTAACAACTCCTCAGGAAAAAAGCACATCACAAAAAAAAAACCACCCCCCAGATTACAATGACAGTAACTTGGAAGAACTTCTGAGCCTTCCAGAAAGAGAATTTAAAATTGCCATGATTAAAAAAGTGACAGAAGTCATAAAGGAAAACAATGATATGAGAAAAATAATCAATGATCAGAAGAATGAAATTGAGTCCCTAAAGAGGGAAGCAAAAGAAACGCAGGAGATCAAAGAATTAATGGAGGAATTAAAGAACTCTGGGAAAAGCAATGAAAGCAGAATAGATGAAATGGAAGAACGAATAAGTACTCTTGAAGACACAGAAATAAAAAGAACCAAAACAGAAAAGGAAAGAGAAGTATGAAGGAAAAAGAACGAAGAAAGACTTTGGGAACTATCTGACTCCATGAGGAAAGGAAATATAAGAGTTATAGGAATTCCAGAAGGAGAGGAGAGAGATGTAAGAACAGAGAAATATTTCAGGAGATAATTGAAGAGAACTTCCCAAATGTGAAGAAGGAGCTGAAAATTGATATACAAGAAGCAAGAAGAACACCAAACTTCCACGACAAAAGGAAAAATACAGCAAGACACATAATAGTAAAGCTCCCAAGAATCCAGGACAAGGAGAAAATAATGAAGCTGACAAAAGGGAAGAAACAGATAACATTCAAAGGAAAGCCAATCAGGCTGACATCAGACTTCTCTGAAGAAACACTACGGGCAAGAAGAGAGTGGAGGGATATAGTCAACAGACTCCAAGAAAACAGATGCCAACCAAGAATACTCTATCCCGCAAAGCTCTCCTTCCTCTATGAAGAAAGAATAAGGACCTTCCCAGACAAACAGAAACTCTGGAATTTCATTACGACTAAAGCCCCACTCCAAAAAATACTACAAGGAATCCTAAAGCCAGAACCTCAGAGGGACGTATAACAATGAAAGAAGGCCCCCCAAAAAAAGTTATTAAAAGAATAAATAAATAAAATCAAAGGGAAGACAAATACAATGGCAAATACAGATGCTAACATATCAATATTAACTCTAAATGTAAATGGACTAAACTCTTCAATAAAAAGACACAGAGTTGCAGCCTGGATTAAGAAACAAAACCCAACCTTTTGCTTTCTCCAGGAAACACATTTAGCTACAAAAGATAAAAATAGGCTCAAAGTTAAAGGATGGAAAATAATCCTACAAGCAAATGGACCAAAAAAGAAAGCAGGAACAGCTATATTTATATCAGATAAAACAGACTTCAAACTCAAAAAAATAAAAATAGACCCCAGTGGTCACTACATTATGATCAAGGGGACAATACTTCAAGAAGAAATAACACTCATTAACATATACTCACCAAACGAAGGAGCACCAAAATACATCAGACAACAGTTGTCATCTCTGAAAACAGACATCAGAGAAAACACATACGTAGTGGGAGACTTCAACACACCACTATCAACAATGGATAGATCAACAAGACAAAAAATAAGTAAAGAAACTAAAGCTCTAAATAAGGACCTAGAGCATTTGGGCTTAACAGACATCTATAGAACATTAAACCCCCCAAAAAACGGAGTACACATTTTTCTCAAGCGCACACGGATCATTCTCCAGGATTGATCACATACTGGGGCACAAGACAAATGTCAACAGATACACCAAGATTGAAATCATACCAACCATCCTTTCTGACCATGAAGGCATCAAACTAGAAATAAACCATAAAAAGAAGGCAAGGAAGTTTCCTACCTCATGGAGATTAAAAACCACACTACTGGAAGACCACTGGACTAATGAGGAGATCAAAGAAGAAATTAAAAAATTCTTTGAATTGAATGACAAGGGGGACACCAATTTCCTAAATGTATGGGATGCAGCAAAAGCAGTAATAAGAGGAAAATATATAGCAATAGAAGCTCACATCAAGAAACACAAAAGAACTCAAAGAAACAACCTAATCTTGAAGCTCAAAGATCTAGAAAAAGAACAACAAAAACACCCCAAAACCAGTAGAAGAAAAGAAATAATAAAAACCAAAGCAGAAATAAATGAAATTGAAACTAAAAAAAAAAACAATCCAAAAGATCAATGAAACCAAGAGCTGGTTCTTTGAAAAAATCAATAAAATAGACAAACCCCTAGCCAGGCTCACAAAGGAAAAAAGGGAGAAAGCACAAATAAACAGGATCATAAATGAAAGAGGAGAAATCACAACAGACACAGCAGAAATCAAAAGCATAATCAGAAACTACTATGAACAGTTATATGGAAACAAGTTCAACAATCTAGAGGAGATGGACAAATTCCTACAACTCTACAATCACCCAAAGCTAGATAAAGAAAAAATTGAACACCTAAACTAACCAATTACAAGCAGCAAAATTGAAATGGTAATCAAAAACCTTCCCAAAAACAAAAGCCCAGGACCTGATGGATTTACACATGAATTCTACCAAACATTCAGAGACTAATTAGTGCCTGTCCTTCAACAAAATCTTCCAAAAAATTGAGAAGGAAGGGACAATACCAAACACATTCTATGACGCCAACATTACACTAATACCAAAACCGAACAAGGACAACATAAAAAAGGAAAACTACAGGCCAATCTCACTAATGAACACTGATGCAAAAATCCTCAATAAAATTTTAGCTATCAGAATCCAACAATGTATCCATAAGATAATTCACCACGACCAAGTAGGATTCATTCCAGGGACACAAGGATGGTTCAACATCTGAAAATCAATCAACGTTATCCAACACATCAACAAAAAGAAATATAAAAACCATATGATAATATCAATAGATGCTGAGAAAGCTTTCGACAAAGTGCAACACCCATTCATGATAAAAGCCCTTGAAATTCTTGGGATATAAGGAACATACCTCAACATCATAAAGGCCATATATGACAAGCCAACAGCCAGTATCATTCTCAATGTTGAAAAGCTGAAAGCAATTCCATTAAGATCTGGAACAAGACAAGGATGTCCACTCTCACCACTGCTTTTCAATATAATACTGGAAGTCCTAGCCAGAGCATAAGACAAGAGAAAGACATACAAGGAATCCAAATAGGAAAAGAAGAAGTCAAACTATCACTATTTGCAGATGATATGATAATATACATAGAGAACCCCAAAAAATCCACAGAAAAACTAATTCAACTCATCAATCAGTTCAGTAAAGTGGCAGGATACAAAATCAACACGCAAAAGTCAGTAGCCTTCCTATACACAAACAATAAATCTGAAGAAGAAGAAATCAAAAAACCCATCCCTTTTATTATCGAAACAAAAAATATCAAATATTTGGGAATAAATCTAACAAAAGAGGTAAAGAACCTATACAAAGAAAACTATAAAACACTGTTAAAAGAAATAGAAGAAGACACAAAGAAATGGAAAGACATCCCCTGCTCATGGATTGGAAGAATAAACATTATTAAAATGGCCATCCTACCAAAAGCAATCTACAGATTCAATGCTATTCCAATCAAAATTTCAATGTCATTCTTCAAAGAAATTGAACCATTATTGATGAAATTCATATGTAATTACCAAAAACCCCAAATAGCCAAAGCTCTCCTGAAAAAAAAAACAAAGGGAATGGAGGCATCATACTCCCAGACTTCAAGCTATACTACAAAGCCATAATCATCAAATGCATGGTATTGGAACAAGAACAGACATACAGACCAATGGAATCGAATAGAAAATCCAGAAATAAACCCACAGATTTATGGTCAACTAATCTTTGACAAAGGAGCAAAGACTATGCATTGGAGCAAAGAAAGTTTGTTCAATAAATGGTGCTGGGAAATCTGGGTTGCTACATGCAAAAGAATGAAGCTTGACCACTACCTCACACCATACACAAAAATCAACTCAAAATGGATTAAAGAACTAGACATAAGACCTGAAACCATAAAATATATAGAAGGAAATATAGGCGAAATGCTACGTGATTTGCACATCAAAGACATCTTTACAGACACATCACCCAAAGCAGTGATAGTGAAGGCAAAGATAAACAGCTGGGACTACATCAAATTAAAGAGCTTCTGCACAGCAAAAGAGACAATAACAAAAACAAAGAGAAACCCCACCAACTGGGATAACATTTTTCCACACAACACTAATGATAAAGGACTGATCACAAAAATCTGCAAAGAGCTGATGAGACTCAACAACAACAAAGAAAATAATCCAGTCCAAAAATGGGCAGAAGAGCTAAAAAGAAACTTCTCTGAAGAGGAAATGCAAATGGCCAACAGCCATATGAAAAAATGTTCAACATCACTTGTAATCAGGGAAATGCAAATCAAAACTACCATGAGATACCATCTTACACCAGTAAGAATGGCACATATTAAAGAAACTAGCAACAACAAATGTTGGCGAGGGTGTGGAGAAAAAGGAACTCTTCTGCACTGTTGGTGGGAGTGCAAACTGGTCCAACCACTATGGAGAGCTGTGTGGAGATTTCTGGACCTTCTAAACATAGAACTTCCATAGGATCCAGCAATTCCACTCCTAGGTATTTACCCAAAGGACACAGAAACATCAATTCCAAAGAGCACCTGCACCCCTATGTTTATAGCAGCACTATTTACAATAGCTAACCTTTGGAAACAGCCCAAGTGCCCAAAAATAGATGACTGGATCAAGAAGATGTGGTACATATATACCATGGAATATTACTCAGCATTCAAAAAAGATAAACACATGCAATTTGCAGCAACATGGATGGTGCTGGAAGGGATCATGCTCAGCAAAATAAGCCAAAAAGAAAAAGAAAAATACCGGATGGTCTCACTCATAGCAGGAATCTAGAAAACTTAAATAAGGGACCAGGAAAATGAATAACTATAAGAAAGTGAAAATCAAAATCAACAAAAAACTATGAACCAGAGACAGTTTTGGGGGGCGTGGGGGGCGGGGGGGAGGGGTTGGGGTCAGAATGTGGGGGTTTCAATTGAATGGGGAATATAAAAATAAAATTAAAAAAATAAAAAAAGAAACAGGAAAAAAATAAATAAAATGAGACAGGGCCACTATTTTCATTGCAGCACTATTTAGAATAGCCCAAATATGGCACAACCCAAGTCCTGGAGAACAGATGAGTGGGTTATCAAAATGTGACTTATATCTCACATTCATATATCATGCACAAACACACACACACACACAACTGAATAGTACTCAGATATTTAAAAATATGAAATCTTTCCATTTACAACAATATAGATAGAATTAAGGGAATTATGATAAGTCAAATTAAGAAAGACAAATACTGTGTGTTTTGTGGATACAAAGGGAAAAAAAAAACAATCAAGATACACAACAAAATGGCAGTCACCAGAGGGGAAGGAGGGTGGAAGGAATAGTTTGGTAAAGGATGATGATTGGACTTTTGGTAGTGGGTGTGTGAGAAATATACAGCTGCTGGCTGAGAAGCTGTACACGTCACTTCTATGCAGTGTGTAAATTAATGTTACCTCAATTAAAAAAAAGAAGAAGAAAAAGTTTCCCCCAGTCTGCTGCCCCATCAGAGCCCTTGGCTTGTCGAGGTCTGGGAAGGAGAGGACAGGACTGTACTGTCCTCAGGAGCTCCCTGCACCTCCAAAGAGCCACTTCTCACCTGTGCTGCCCCAGTTTGGCCTGAGCCCCTCCTCTCTCACCTGGACACACAGACTAGTCTCTCCTGCCACCTCCAGTCTGGGCCTCTTTCACCTGAACCAGGTCCTGCCCTGCTCACAGCCTGGCAGGGGCTCCGCAGCCCCACAGTCACCCCCCGACCCCACAAGGTGACCCCTTCCCAGGCCTCTGACACCCACTCCTGTGTCCCTCCTTCTCCCTCTGCTCCACTGATCCTCACCCTGCTCTGTCCTTGCACACCTGGCACCAGTCAGCCCCCCACAGGCCATTCCCTCCATGGGACCCTCATCCCCAACACCCCTCCCCAAGGCTTTGCTCCCATCCCACCATCACACTGACCCCCTTGATGGACACAGCTGCCCCCACACGCCCCTCCCTCCCCTGCTGCCTGACCTGCTCCCTGCCTGTCCCTCCTCTCAGCCCCTCTGCAGGTGGGGGTGGGTGGGTTTCTTGTCTTTATTATTCACTGTCTCCTGCATGCAAGCAGCTCTCTGAAGATGGGGCTCTGTCTGATTTATACACAGCACCGAGCATATAACTGACACCCTATATATATATTAGTGGAAAGAAATGAATTAGTGACTGACAAGTTTTTGCAATACACGTAGAGTCAAAAGCAAAAATGAGGGGAAAGGCATGTTCAGTTTTTGATAGTTGTCATCCCTCCCCCTCATGGTCTAGCTCAGTGACTGCTCTTAACTGTGTCATCACATGAGTGGTTGGGGAGCTCCCCCATCTTTTTTTTTTAACATCAGTCTTCACTTTTTTACAATGTATGTTTTCTCCACTCAGGGGCAGTCCCTATAAAATTCCCATCACCAGTTCACCTGTGCACCATCACCATAGTCCCTTGTGCTCCTCCCTCCCGTTTTGATTCCTCTCCTTCCCTGTGGAAGCAACCCCTATCTTTCTGCCAGGGCCCCCACACAGCCACCCTTCCTGAAGGAAGAGCTCCCAGAGCCCCAGAGCCACCCACCCAGGAGAGACACAGGACAGGGAGGGACACACTCACCTTGGGACCCGCCCTGGGGGGGGGTGTAGCTGGAGGAGGAGCAGTGGGGAGGGGAGGAGGCAGAACACAGAGCTGGGGCAGGAGCAGGTGCCATCTCCTCAGGGCTGGGGAGAGACAGGGCAGGAGGTACCCAGGCCCACACAGAGGAGCAGGGCAGCCAGGAGCTCTGGGCTCAGTGGGGAGCAGGGCCCAGGGGCCCCCCACCAGCAGGAGCAGGGCCTTCCTAGTGACCCCTTAGGCCCTGAGACCAAAAAGGACAGACCTGGCTCCTCTCAGGGCTTCTGGAACCCTCTTTGTTGCTAGACCATGAGGTTATTGGAGAAAAAACATCCTCTTTTCCCTTCCCACCCTATGGAACCACACTCCAGACCCACTCTGCTCAGAGCACCAGGACCCTCAGTTCCCAACACCTGGGTCGAGGGTGCAAACTGCCCTCCCTCCCCATCATCACACCCAGTAACTCCCCAGGACAGAGGCCTAGACCCAAGCCCCATGAAGGATGGACCAGCAACTGCTTGTGGTCCTGTCCCCCCTCATTGTCAGCAGGTGTCCCTGAGAAGCATCAGGACACACAACACTGTCCCCAAGGAGTCAGGATACCCCAGGGGCCCCTGTCCTGCTGTCTGCTTCTTCAGTTAACCTGAAGGTCAGTCTCTCCCCAGTCCTGACCTGCCAGGGACAAGGACAAGGTCCTGCCCCAATCACAGCAGGAGCTGGGTCAGATCCCCACTGAGGGCTTCATCCTGTCCTCTCTAACTCTGGTGGGGGAGTCCTGCCTCAGGGTGAGGGACCCAGTGGGACAGAGCAGCAGAGAAGGGAAGACGAGTCCTGGTCAGAGAAAACAGCTTCAATGTGTTATCAAGCAGAATGAGGGGCACCCCGGGGCCCCAAAAACTGCAAGTTCTGCCATCTGCCACATAAAGGCAGAGCACACTCTGAGCGTGAAAGAACACAGTAGATTTGCACGCACAGAGAGGAAGGGAAGGGAGGAGAAGAGTTTCCCAACAAAACACCCAGTTACCATCCCCACGTAGGTAAACACCCAACCACACAGGGTTGCCCCAAAGTGGGGCCACTGCAGCCTGAAATCTTCCCACAAGTCTCAGGCACCTTCTGGCGGGGTCCCACAGAAGCCGATGAAAGAGGCCAGGCCAGTGGGGGACAAAGGGAGCAAAATGAACGCACAAACCACGGTCAAGGCTGGTGTCCCCACGGGTCTCTCCCAAGTGTCTCCTTCCACGTCCTCCTGTCCCTGGGGCGAGCCCAGCGCTGAGAAGCAAGGGGGGTTTCTCCACACGCCCCTCTCCTGTGTCGTCCCTGCATCTATCTCCAGGTGCTCTCTCCCCCACACGCCTGTGTCTTACGGTGGATGCTCCTAAAGGGCCCTGACATAGGTGGTCTCTGTCCAGAGAGGTTGTGTGACCCCATGTCTTCCTCAGAGAAAAGGCAAAACCCTTCCCACATCCTCAACGTCTGCATGATGTGGGCGCACAGACCCCATCTCAGTGACCCCTGCTCCAGTCGTAGCCTCCGTCACACAGACATCCCTGTCCTGGGGCGTCTGGGCTGATGTCGCCCTGCCTGGACAGAGCTTCAGCAGACACCCTGTGGCATAGAGTGTCCATTAGGTCTTCTTTCAAAGGTCCCTTCCCAGTGAGACCCACCTGCCCATCTAGGAGAGTAGCCCTCTTCCTTGTCCCCACACACCTTCTCTGGGTCACCTTCCTCACCATTCTTACCCACACCAGGATGGGTCTGAAAATTCATCTCTAACACCAGATGCCCATGAGCAGGGGCAGACCTGGGCCTTGTGGGGACAATAGCAGTGCCTAAGCCTGATCCCTGGACATGAAAAAGAACAGGTGTGCCCCAAAAAACCCCAAATATGTAAAATATAAACACACTGAGGCCTGAGGACCCAGCCCTGTCTGAGCGTAGCCTGATTCAGTCACACGCAGCCTCCACCCACATCCTGGAGACAGGACAGGCCCAGGTGGGGTCTGAGTCTCTGTGACCACAGGCCCTGCTGGGACAGGTGCTCCTGAAGCACAAGGACAAAGGAGCAGAGAGATGACCCCTGAGGAGTGACCACGTCAAAGCCCACGACGCACTGAGCCCTGACTGGACACAGGCCCCATTCCCCTCGGCTCCTCACAGCCTCTCCTGCCCCCACCTGCACAGACTCAGCACAGCAAACCTGCAGTTCTGGCTGGTCCTCAGGGCTCCTACTTAAATCCCATCAAATTTTAAGAATCTTTTCAATTAACCCATCAAAAAAACAATGCAGAACAGTTTCATATCTGGGTGTCTATTTTCAGTAGGGAAGTGGACATTATTCCTCAGGACAACACAAAGTCCAGGCAGGGGTGGAGTCAGCCCCGCCTCTGCTGGAGCAGGAAAGTCATCGGGGAGAGACACAGGTCAGTGTGGGGAGGGGCCTGGTGGGCAGGGCTGGGGCAGTCTCCCCACCTCCTCACGTTATGCTAATGTGACCCAGACACCTGAAAAAGCCCTTAGCAGCAAGAGGAACAAGAGGATCTTTATTGAGGGGGCGCTGGTCACATCACTGCTTACACTGTAGAAGGGTAGGGTCACCCCTCATGTGCTGTCACTGTAGCACACCCACCCCTGAGCCCACGGGCCTCCAGCAGAGTCCACTGTGCCACTCCCCACTTTGTGGTCACCCTTCCCATTGCCCCTTGGGTAGCCGCTGCTCTACGTGCAGACTTCAAGGGTTAGTTTGTGTGTGTGTGTTTTCAATAGTCATAATCAATTTTTTATTGGTTTCACATAAATAGCTAATAGTTTGCAAACCATGTTTTTCCAATATATTGATGTTAACACATATGAACGTATTTATTAGATTTTTTGGCAGGAGGTGGGAAAAAGTGGGGGAAGATGACAATGTCAAAGCTAATCTTCACTGACAGGGCTGAATACTTGGCCATCATTTCCCTTCAAAGAAAGTTACAGATTTATAAATTTGAAATATATCAAAACTGCAGTGCCTCAGTTTACTTTAAAAAACATAAGTGAGGGCCCTCTCTGGTGGTGCAAGGAGTTAAGATGCAGCACTATGAAGCTAACTGCAGCCACTGCAGCATGAGTTCAATCCCCAGCCAGGGAGGTGACCCACATGGCATGGCAGACCTCGCCTGTCTCCCACGTTGCTCCCCTCAGCAGTGTATCTCAGTCAGTCTGCCTGTTCTGTTTCCCACTCTCTCTGGTGAATCCTCTCACCCCCCACACCTCTGGACTTTACCCCAGCTCTTGTATGCATAAATCTTTTAAATTTATTTACTTATTGTAGGGTAAGGAAAAAATGTCAGGCTTTTCTGCCCTCCCACCATCAGGATAGATGATGGATCCTTGTGGTCCTGAATGCATGCCCGATGGCGGGCACCTGGAGTAGGTTGTGGGCCTAGGTAGATGAGATTCACCTGGGCTAAGACTGGGCTTTTGAGGGTGGTGTCACAGGGACGCCAGCAGAAGCCAAGAATGAACAGAAGCTGAGAAGAAGCAGAGAGAAGGCCAGGGACCCCAGAAAGGGTGAAGACTTGCTGGGGACTGGGAGGACTGCCAGCCTTCCGGCCCCCCAGCATCCTTGCCTGCCATATGCCTGGTAATCTAAATAAAAAGCCTGCAAAACCCACCGAGGACTCTCTAGGACTCCTTTACCTGGTCTGCTGGATCAGAAAACCTGCACTGTGTCCATTCCTGATCTTATACTTATACATACAAGAGCTGGGGTATAGGCCAGAGATGTGGGGGAGGAGGGATTCACCAGAGGATTCACCAGAGTCAGAGTGAGGAACAGAATAGGTGGAATGATTGAAATACACTGCTGAGGGAGCAGCTGGTGAGACAGGAGAGGTCTGCTTCACCATGTGGGTTGCTCCCTGGCCAGCCGGAGATTGAACTCGTGCTGCAGAGGCTGCAGATTGCTTCCTAGTATGGTGTTTAATCTCTTACACCACCAGGGAAGCCCAAATAAATCTTTAAAAGAAAATAGTGAAATATATTACTTGGGCATCACATTTCCCTTTCTAAATGTATTTACATTCACATAATTTTGCACTTATTACATAATGGTTTTTTAAAATAAATAAAAATCAAAATGCTAAATAATCCCACATCTGATAGTATCATTTTTTTTAATTCCAGTTTATTTATTCATCAGTAAAATGTAACATTTGACAATATCCCAGAGAATAGGGGGACATATGAAATATGAAAAGGCCATGTATATAGTCACTACAGATTCTGGGGCTTCCCCTTGAACAAAATACAGGTGGTCATTGCTGGGCCAGCAGGGAAGACGGAGCTCACTCCTGACACCAGGCACCACCTGTTACTGTATTCCTGTTCCTTGTCATGGCGCTGGGCCTTGGTGCCATTAGTACAATGAGTTTTTCTTAATGAATGTGGTGAGTTAAGGCAAAAGGACATAACCTGGTCCCCTCAATCATTTATTTTCTCTCCACCTTTTTAAAAATTGTTGTTGATCACTTGTAATCAGGGAAATGCAAATCAAGACTACCAAGAGATACCATCTCACACCAGTGAGAATGGCACATATTAAAAAACTAGCAACAACAAATGTTGGTGAGGTTGTGGAGAAAAAGGAACTCTTCTGCACTGTTGGTGGGAGTGCAAACTGGTCCAACCACTATGGAGAGCTGTGTGGAGATTTCTGGACCTACTAAACATAGAGCTTCCATATGATCCAGCAATTCCACCCCTAGGTATTTACCCAAAGGACACAGAAACATCAACTCCAAAGAGCACCTGCACCCCTATGTTTATAACAGCACTATTTATAATAGCTAAGCTTTGGAAACAACCCAAATGCCCAAAAATAGATGACTGGATCCAGAAGATATTGTATATATATACACAATGGAATATTATTCAGCAATCCAAAAAGATAAACTCATGCCATTCACAGCAACGTGGATGGCAACTAGAAGGGATTACACTCAGTGAAATAAGTCAGAAGGGAAAAGGAAAATATCAGATGGTTTCACTTATAGGAGGAAAATAGGAGAGCCAAATAAGGGATTGGGAAATAAAATAACAAAAAAAAATAAAATAAAATACAGTCAACTATAAATCCAAGACATTCTGTAGGGGAAGGGGTAAGGAGAGGGATCAAAACAAGGGAGGGAAGAGCACAAGGGACTATGGTGATGGTGCACGGGAGAATTGGTGGTGGGAATTCTGTGGGGACTAGACCTGAGAAAAGAAAGCAAACATTATACAAAAATGAACAATGAAGCAAAATATATATATAAATAAAAAACTAATTAAAAAATAAACAAACCATTAAGGTGGAGCCTCCCTGGTGGCATAAGGGTTAAATCTCAGCACTGTCAAGTTATGGCCAGCCCTGCAGCAAGAGTTTGATCCAGGCCTGGGAGCTACCCACATGGTGCTGCAGGCCTCTCCTGTCTCGCCCCTCTCCTGTGTCGTCCCCCTGTCTCTCTCCAAGTGCTCTCTCCTCCCACATGCCTGTATCTTACAGCTGATGCTCCTAAAGGGCCCTGACATAGGTGGTCTCTGTCCAGAGAGGTCGTGTGACCCCACATCTTACTCAGAGAAAAGGCAAAATCCTTCCAACATCCTCAATATCTGCATGATGTGGGTGCACAGACCCTGTCTCATTGACCCCTGCTCCAGCCGCAGCCTCTGACACACAGACATCCCCGTCCTGGTGCATCTGAGCTGGATGTCACCCTGCCTGGACAGAGCTTCTGCAGACACCCTGTGGACATGAAGGGTCCATCAGGTCTTCTCTCAAAGGTAATGTCCTGGTGAGGCCCAACTGTCCATGCTAAGAGAGAAGCCCTCTTCCTTATCCCCACACACCTTCTTCTGGGTCACCTTCTCCACATTCTTACCTACACCAGGATGCGTCTGAAAATTCATCTCTAACACCAGACTCCTGTGAGCAGGGGCAGCCCTGGGCCTTGTGGGGACAAGAGCGGGTGCCTAAGCCTGATCCATGAACATGAAAAAGAACAGGTGAGCTCCAAAAAACCCAAAGAAGTAAAATATAAACACACTGAGGCCTGAAGGCCCAGCCCTGTCGAAGTGTAGCCTGATTCAGCCACATGCAGCCGCCACCCACATCCTGGAGACAGGACAGGCCCAGGTGGGGTCTGACCCCTGAGGAGTGACCACGTCAAAGCCCACGACACACTGAGCACTGACTGGACACAAGCCCTGTCCCCCTTGGCTTCTCACAGCCTCTCCCACCCCCACCTGCACAGACTAAGCACAGCAAACCTGCAGTTCTGGCTGGGCCTCAGGGCTCCTCCTTATTTCCAGTCAAACTTTAGGAATCTTTTCAATTAACACATCAATAAAACAACCCAGAAAAAAACCAGTTTATGTCTGGGTGTCTATTTTCAACAGGGACGTGGACATTATTCCTCAGGAAAACATAAAGTCCAGGCAGGGGTGGAGTCAGCCTCGCCTCTGCTGGAGCAGGAAAGTCATCAGGGAGAGACACAGGTCAGTGTGGGGAGGGCCCTGGTGGGCAGGGCTGGGCCAGTCTCCCCACCTTCTCACATTGTGCTAATGTGACCCCAGACACAGGAGAACGCCCTTTGCAGCAAGAGAGACCAGAGGATCTTTATTGAGCGAGCAGTTACATCACTGCTTACACTGTGTAGAAGGGCAGGGTCCCCCCTCAGGTGCTGTCACTGTAGCACACCCACACCTGAGCTCCACGGTCCTCCAGCAGAGTCCACTGTGCTCCCTCCCTGCTCTGTGGTCACCCTCTCCCTGCCTCTCTGGTAGCTGCTGCTCTACATGCAGACTTCAAGAGTCAGTGGGGGGCCTCCCCGGTGGCACAACGGTTGAGCGCTGGGTTGCGAAGTTGCCCGCAGCCTCTGCAGCACCGGTTCGATTCCCAGCTGCTCCCCGGCCACTGGAAGAGGGTCCCACATGGCGCGCAGACCTCTCCTGCTGCCTGCTGCTCCCCTCGGCAGTGTACTTTGGTCCTTCTGCCTGCTCTGCTCCCTGCTCTGGCTCTGGTGAATTATCTCACCCTCCCGTGCTTCTGACTGTACCCAATGCTTGTATAAATAAATAAAAATAAATCTTTAAAAAAAAATCTTAAAAAAAAAAGAGTCAGTGTGTGTGAGCGTGTGTTGTTGATCGTCATAATCAACTTTCATTGGTTTCACATAAATAGCTAATAGTTTGCAAACCATGTTTCTCCAATATATTTATGTGAAAACATATGAACCTATTTATTAGATTTTTTGGCAGAGGAGGTAGAGGAAAAAAAGTGGGAAGATGATAATTTCAACGCTCATCTTCAGTGACAAGGCTAAATACGTGGCCATCATTACCCTTCATAGAAAGTTATAGATTTATGACTTCGAAACAAATCAAAACTGCAGTGCTTCAGTTTACTTATAAAAACAATATGAAGGCCCTCCCTGGTGGCACGAGGGATTAAGACACAGCACTATGAGGCTAACCGCAGCCACTGCAGCACGAGTTCAATCCCCAGCCATGGACGTGACACACATGGCACAGCAGACTTCTCCTGACTCGACCATTGCTCCCCTCACAATTCCGAGACCCAAAAGTGGTGCCTTTTGGCTACAGGTCAGAGATGACAAAAAAAGGGGGTACTTTTCCTTTCATTCTCTTGCAGGTGGGTAAAGAGCCTCCACTGCCTGCTCATCCCTGGACTGTGTCCTCCATCTTCTGAGCTCCTGCCTGGCCAGCTCATAAACTAGAGAACAAAGAAATCCTGGAGGAGGCTGGGAGTATAAATTTTAATTCTAACACCACAACTGAGGCAGGAGGGAAAATACTGGAGACTAAAGTGAGAGGGGAAGCTGACGGGGAAGCTGCCTTTGTTCTCATGAGACCAAGTGAAACACAAGGACTCTGAGAAACTAATGTAAATCTTCTGTCTCTCTAAAAGGGCCTCAAGCAAACAGGACATTTCAGCCACCAGTATCCAAAGAGACCGCCCAGGGCCATGCCCTCTAGGAGCAGGATGGGCACGAGCAGGTTATCTATGATGCGGCAGACAGGTAAAGGAGAGTCCTGGAGCCCTCAGTGGGTTTCTCAGGCTTTTATTGAGCTTTACATGCATTGCAGCAACCAGGTACACAGCACACAGGGGCTCTGGGAGGCCAAAGGGCCAGGAAGCCGTAGGCTTCTAAGCCCCAGGCAAGTCTTCACTCTGGGCTTCTCTGGCCTTCTTTTCTCCCCTTCTCTCTCCTGCCTCTTTCCTGCTGCTTCTCCTCTTGATGACAGCAGCTGATGGGGAAGCTGCCTTTGTTCTCATGAGACCAAGTGAAACACAAGGACTTTGGGAAAAATGTAAATCTTATGTCTCTCTAAAAGGGCCTGAAACAACCGGGACATTTCAGCCACAAGTGTCCAAAGAGACCGCCCAGGGCCATGCTCTCTGTACCATCGCACGTGGTGCTGGAAGAGGGACTGTCCCACTCTCTACAGAGGGAGGCGTGGACCAAACCACAGGCCAGACTGCAGGACAAACAGACCATAAGCTGCCTCTGACAGGGAAGACCCCAGTGCAGGAGGAAAAGACCTTCTCTAAAGGAGCCCAGAGGTGAGACAGGCTCCCCCAGGTACTATCTCTAAGGACAAGCCTCGGTTACCCCATAAATAACAAAGAGAGAGACACCTTCCTGGTGAATACAGGGGCCACTTGCTCAGCCTTGCTCTGATTTTCCACCCCAACCTACTGTCAGCTGTCCTCTCACTGGCATCAATGCCAACCCAAGCCAGGCTGCTTTACAGTGCCCACCCTGCTCACTGCAACGCCAGTGGTATACACTGATGGTTGGTTTTGCCTTCCTGTACCATTCCTGGGGCAAGATCACATAACCACATTCCAAGCCAGCCTCCAATCTGTCGTCTGCACAGTCAGCACCCACATGAGGCAGACACGGCCTCTGCAGCCACAGTGAGGATGGACAATAAGGGCAGAGATGTCTACAGATCCCTCTCCCTATGTGGACACTGCAGACACGGGGGTAAGGTCATCTCAGGGTCCCATTAGGGCTGCTCTTCTACCGGGGGGAGTAAGTTACCCACAGACCACCCTGTCCTGAGACACATTTCTCTCCTGGGAAGGAGAAGCCACACTTTCCCCTTTCCTTCCAGAGTCTCCGTGAGCACTAATGGTGCTCTGTATGTGTTGTAAGATGATGATTTTAGTGGCAGGATGGCCACAGTGCTGGTACATCTGTGTTTCGAGGAGACTGGGATAAAGGAGGAGTCCTGGAGCCTTCGCCCTCGGTGGGCTTTTACATGTAGTGCAGCAACCAGGTACATGGCAGGCAAGGGGACGGGGGAGGCCAGGAGATCCGCAGGCCTCCAAGCCCCCAGAAAGTCTCTATTCTGGGCTTCTCTGGCGTTCTTTCTCCCCTTGTCTCTCCTGCCTCTCTCCTGCTTCTGCTTCCCTGGGGAAATACCTCAATACTGCAGTCAAGGGCCACAGAAGAAAATAGCACAACTATAACAATGTAACAAATGCAGGCACCACATCAGGCAGGGCAATCCTAATGGGAGGAGAGCAGAAAAGCCTGAAAACCTTCTACTCTACAGTGATAAATTGTTTCAATAATACTCAGGAATAATAATGACATGGGCCTCCCTGGTGGCATAGGGGTTCAAGTCTCAGAGCTATCAAACTATCACCAGCCACTGCAACAGCAGTCCAATCCCTGGCCAGGATGCTGACCCACATGGCACAGCATAACTCTCCTGTCTTGCCCACTACTCCCTCAGCAGTGTATTTCAGTAGATCTGCCTGTTCTACTCCCCACTCTGTCTCTGTTGAATCTGCTCATCCCCTGAACCTCTGGCCTACACACCAGTTCTTGTATGCATAAATAAATAAAAATAAATCTTAAAAAAATAATTATAACAATGGCATATCCCAGGTGCCAGAGAAGAAACTGAGGCACAGATCACTGACATGATCTGCTCAGAGTCTACCTAGGGACAGAGCCTGGGGCTCCTATTTCCATCAGTGACTCACTGACCTCAGTCTTGTCTCAAGAAGGGGGAGAGGTCCTGGAGGGACACAGCTTACTCGAAGCTCTGGGTCCCCACAGATGGGAACTATGGGAGTCTATCTACTGAGTCAGGTACTGCTCCTGAAAGACTGGACAGCAGGCCCCTGTGCTGGGGGAGAGTCTTGGACACACCATTGATGGTGACACTCTGTCATGCACCCTGAGGTGACTGGAGAGTCCTCGAGTGAAAGGGCAGAATCTCTCTCTGCAGGAGGAGCAGGGCACCTGGGCCCTGTGGGTCACCTTCCTGTGAGCCAATTCTGGGCTCTCACACTCCAGAAACCAAAATGATCTTGGAGAAAAATCCCAAATTTAGAGGTGAGCTTGGATTTTGACACAGACAGGTGACCATCACTAGTGTAGAAAAACAGGACATGATATTTTTTCTTTTAAGATACCTAAAGAGAAAAGAAACCCAATCATTGGTTTCTGAGGACACAGGCAGACCTCACCTTTTTTCCCGCCAGAGATACAGCTTTCCTGTGGTCACTTACTAGAACCTGCTCAAAATTGGGAGTCAGGGGTCCTATCATATTAGTCCAATGTTGGCATCAGTGAAGGGACAGGGGTCTGCCCAAGATGAAGTGGGCAGAAGAGTTGGTGTGTGTGATATGTCCATGGAGATTGTGACCCCGGGGTTGTCTTGGGGGTGATTAGGATTTGAGCATAACAGGAACTAAGGTAGTGAGGGAACAGGATCATTATAATCCAGGGTCAATAAAAAAATCAACCTAAAAAGGAAAAGTATCCTAGTCTACTCACTGCTCAGCTGTGACTGGTTCTCACGAGGTCATAACGTTACAAAAGATACTGTTCTGGTCTGTTCTATGGGTACAAAATTCTACTTTCCTGTGTTTTCCTAATCTTGGAATCTGACTGTTTAAGATAAAAATTGCTAAGTTTCTTTGGAATTTCTAATAAACTATACAGGACACTTAATGCCCTTAGCAGTATACTTCAGTCAATCCACCTGTTCTGTTCCCCACTCTCTCTGGTGAATCCTCTTACCACCCCCACCTCTGGCCTATACCCCACTTCTTGTATGCATAAATAAATACTTTTAAAGAATAATACAATAACATGAGAATCAAAAAATCTGTGTCTATCACTGTCTTATACCTATGGAGGGTTAATTATAAATGGCATCTATATAAATTCTAATAAAAAGTCCCCAATTTTGAGATCACAATCTAAAATTTTGGTAATCAAAAACTAGTTCCAAACTTAATGGTTGAATTTCAAGAATACATGCCTTAAGGTTCTAATATTGGGTATCAATGTTTTATGTTTAAACATCTTTATTTTATTTTATTTTTTAATGATTTTATTATTTATACAAGAACCAGGGTACAGACCAGATGTGTGGGAGGGTGAGAGGATTCACCAGAGAAAGAATGGGGAACAGAACAGGCAGACTGACAAAATACACTGCTGAGGGGGGCAGCGGGCATGACAGGAGAGGTCTGCCCCATCATGTGGGACCCTCGCCAGCTGGCCTGGTGCTGGCTCTGGTGCTGCAGAGGCTGCAGACAGCTTCACAGCATGACGCTCAACTGCCTGTGCCAACAGGGGAGGCCCTAAACGTCTTTATTTTAAAAAGGAAGCACACAGTATTCAGAAAGAAGAGTAATTGACCAAGTCTACATCAAAAAGATAAGTGTGCATTTTGATGATTATACCTAAACTTCTCTTAAGACAATTCTTTTACCGAAAAAGTCCCAATTAACTTCTTTCCCCTTGTCCTAGCAAAAATTTCAAGATGACATCTATAGCCTCTTGGACAAGTTACTTAGCAGCACTGAGTTCCTCACATGAATGTAGGAAATGTATATGATATTAAGTTTCTCTGATTTTTCTTTTTTTCATCAATCTACCTAGTGCTTGCCTAAGTAAGACACTTGGTTTATGGGATTATTACAATTATCAACTCTGGAATTAATTTAAAATTCCAGTCCTAAAAAAACTAACAGCTACAATTGGTATCTCTCTCTTAAATTTGTTCTTTTGTCATTACTTAAATGGTGGACAAATTTCATATAAAGCTAAGGTTTTGCTAAGTTTAGCAATGAGAATTTGTTAAATAATTAAAATCACTTTCTCTAAAATCATTGAGCTTTCAGGTTTACTTTTTGCTTCTTATTATAAGAAAACTAAAATTTAATGTCATCTCAACTAAAAAAATTAAACCAATTAAGATGTGTGTTTATGTATGAGTTATCCAGTGTAACAGGTGGTCCTCAGGAAAAGAGGAGGTTCCAGGTTTCCTGCCCCACCCAGGGAGACTGGAGAAGGAAGGCAGCAGGATGGAGCCAGAAGGAGACCTGGAGGAGGCACATGGAGCAGAGAGACATGTGAAGAAACTGTGCTTGCCTTTTGGTCCTGAACTGGGTGACAGAGATGTGGGTGAGACCCGTAGGGAGTGACAATAGCGGTTTTGTCTTGATTTTGATTTTGCTCTTTTCCTCCCAGACTTGTCTGGCTGTTTCTGATTCTTTTCTATGGGTCCCCGCCAGAAGGCATTTTAGACTTGGGGCAGGTTTTCGGGCCTTGCTCTCAGCCAGTCCCGTTTGGGTGGACTTTTACCCACGAGAGGACGGGTAATTGTGGGTGCATGATTTAGAAACTATATTCTTTGTCTTTTCTGTATTTTTCTCTAATTGTATTAAAGTTCCTTTCCATTAAAGGTCTTCTATATTTTGTCTTGATGCAGTGGATGGCAGAAACTATTTAGAGCAGGCAGGTTTGGGGGTTCTGGGGGGCCCGTCACCCTTCCCTGTAACACCAGCACAAAGGAATGATAGCATAACAGCTCTTACAATGTCTTACAATCTAAAAATTAGAATCTGGGATGTCATAACTCTAAATGTAAATAAAGTGAGTTGTGTTAAGGGATGTATTTGAAATGGATATGGCGAAGGTATTGAGAAATGTTGAGTATCAAAATGAAATGGCTAACCTTAAAATGAAATGGTATAAAAATAGGAAAGCAAAAGAAAGTGTTGAAGGTCTGAGAGAGGTACCTGAAAAAAAAGTTAGGTGCTCAATGACTTGCTATAGAAATATTTAAGTTTAGTATCAGTAGTGTACTTACTTAAAAAAACAAATTTTAATTTTCATCTGTAATAAGGACTCAAGTATCCTTAAACTGCTCTCACTAGTTTTGGTATTGGAACAAAAACAGACACACAGACCAATGCAAATCAAATGCAAATCAAAGCTACACCGAGATACCACCTTACACCAGTAAGAATGACACATAACAAAAAAACAAGCAACAACAAATGCTGGCAAGATTGTGGTGAAAAAGGAACTCTGCTACATTGCTGGTGGGAGTGCAAGCTGGCCCAACCACTATGGAAAGCTGTCTGGAGGTTCCTCAGTCTATTAAAAATGGAGCTACCATATGACCCGGCAATTCCACTCCTAGGGATGTACCCAAAGGACACAAAAACATTGATTCAAAAAAGAACACCTGTACCCCTATGTTTATTGCAGCATTATTTGCAATAAAAACCTAGAAACAACCTAAATCCCCAAAAATAGATGACTGGATCAAGAAGATGTGGCATATATACACAATGGAATGTTATTCAACAATCAAAAAAGATAAACTCATGCCATTCGCAGCAATGTGGATAGAGCTAGGAGGAATTATGCTCTGTGAAATAAGCCCCTTCCCTTGTAAATAAACCTTTTATCAACCTTTTGTGTATGTCTGCAGTTTAGCATTAGTAAGTCCCCTTTAAGCACCTGGGTGAGGACCCACAGTCAGGCAACCCATTTATATCAGGGATGCTCTGTAACAATATCACCTATTGGACACATATATTAAACCCACCTGTGTTTAATTTACTCCCATGTTAAAGGTCTGAGAGAGGTAAAATCACTTATTCTTCATTCATTAATTTACTGGAGGAAATTGGCTTCCTCCTTCGGGTCCACTAAGAAATTGCAGTACTAAATGTAACCAAGAAAGTTATCAGGGTGAATGGCATTTCCTTGTTCATGATTCGTTTTTCCTCACAGAAGATCTGCCCATGTGTGCCCTTGACACCCACCGCTCTGGTCATTATTGCATCCCTTTCAACCTCAATCGTATATGAAACACATTTATCTAGGTACAAATGGCAAAAATCACAGTAAAATAATGAAATATCAATTTTCATTCAAACACCAGGAATAGGTGGTACAACAATACTGGGGAAAAACTTGCCTAAACTAATGCCCCCATCTGTTCTCATCCCTGGGTACCACTTGGAGAAGGCCGAGACCTAAATTGGGTCATCTGTAGATCAACTACTCTTACAGTAAATGCTTTGTTTTCTAACTGGTCCCTAGAAATTGGGGACCTTGAAATTTATTGGTCCAGGAAACTAACACAACCTGGAACTGGGCCCTTCCATTTCATTCTTATGGTTATCCTGGACACTGGAATCCTGGTGTAGCTGGGCCTTTAATAAGAATCAGACATCGGGCCTCCCTGGTGGTGCAACCTGCTGAGCACCACACTGTCCGCAGCCTCTGCAGCAGGATTTCCATCCCAGCAGGCGGCAACAATCCCACATGGTGAAGCAGACCTCTCCTGTCTTACCTGCTGCTCCCCCACCAGCAGTGTATTTCATCAGTCTGCCTGTTCTGTTCCCCGCTCTGTCTCTGTGAATCCTCTCACCCTCCCGTGCATCTGGCCTGTACCCCATTTCTTGTATAAAAATAAATAAATCTAAAAAAAAAAGAATCAGACATCACTCTCAATTGTCTCTCTTAAAATATCATTTTTGGTGCATTGCCTTAGTCTTTTCCCCCCCGCGGTGATCCATTAAGGATCTTATTAAGGCTAGAAGCCTTGTATGGGCCAGTAATGACACTACAGCTCAGGTCATGATCTGTACTTCTAGATCCTAGATTTTTATTATGACCTCCAGACACCTAACATTACGGTGACCACTTATTCTGCTGCTAGCCAGCAAAAGGTTAAAGGTTTTAATGCCACCTTTCATGCCAATGCCACATGATTAACCCCTTGCATCACTCACCATAACATCACTAGCCTTTACATAACTCATGTCCTCTTTCTAAGACAAAGAGCTGAAGTCTGGCTGCCTGTTAATCTTACCTGTAAGTGGACTGGAGAATCTTTTCTTCAACAAATTACCAAAACTTTAGAATATGCTCTTTTTGGGTGTCCTGTGTCCTCATAGCTGCTATCATTGCTGCTATGGCCGCGACTGCTACTACTGCTACAGTCACCCTACCTCACTCCACACTGCACAGCAAATGAATTGATATTTTCAAAATGTTACTTCTGAACTCCTGACTCAAACCACCACTGATCAGGAAATCTTATAGCAATTAGATGCTCTTGAGGCCTCAGTGTCCTCGCTTGGAGAACATCAACAAGCCCTCAGGACACGCACCAGACTTATTGTGATGCCCAGTACCAGTCAATGTGCGTTACTCCTGTTCCTTTTACCACCACCTCCTCTTGGGAAGACATCCAATGGCGCCTTGACGGTGCCTTCCAAGATCATCTGGCATGAGATACTCTAGATCTCAGAAATAAACTTCAGCAACAAATGGTTCAACTCCAACAAGAGGCAAAAAATGCCACCTCCAGCCATCTAAATGATATACCCACTGGCTAAATCCAACAAATTGGTTTTCAGGTCTCAGTATCAGAATATGGGTTATGACCGGATTGGGTACATTATGTATTTCATGTTTTCATTCAGTGCTCAAGGCCCACTGTCCCTTGTTCCAGGGGACCGGACAAGCCAAGGCCAGGCTGACCCTTCTACAACCATCACAATATCAACACCTTTCTGTGCCTCCTGCTGACTCCTCTCCTGATTCTCACCCGCCATAAAACAAAAGGAGAGGAAATATGGGAGTGTGGATTATTCTTTGCCTTGAATATTTTGTGCCTCTCAGAGTATGAACAAGGGAAGTCTGAGATAAGGAACCTCTCAGGGCAAAAGTCCTGAGAGTCCTGTTTCAGCATGTGCTGAAAACAGCAATAGATGTTGTTCTTAGAGTAGCAAACCCCTGACTCTCCCTGGGCCTTGCTGGGCCAGAAGGTTACAAGTCCCCCACAGACTTGTGCATTCCCCATTTGCCTGCTTGCTTCTTTGGTCTTTTTTTTAATTTTCTGTTTGATTCTAATACAAACAAGACTGCCCCGTGAGCTGGGCTGCACCTTCGTGGTGTGGTCCCTCTAGGCTTCTCATTGTCCTGCACATGGACTCTGAGCAATCCTTTTTCATCCCACCACCACACTTTATAATGAGACATGCATTTCCTGCTTAGTTTGTGGTATTTTATGAATATTTTCAAGCACACAGAAAAATTGAATTAACAGCACACCACCCAGATCCCAGCATTAGCATTTGCCACATTTGCTTTATCACTGATCTTTATCCATGCATCTGTCTCTCTATTCAGCCATCTTATTTTTCTGATGCATTTCAAAGTTAGTTGCACATGGCAGTACCTTTCATTTCTCAATAACTGAGCATTCCAATTAACAACTAGAGTTCAATTGGTTAAGATTTTTCTTAGAGATAAACCTTTATTTGGAGAAATGCACAAATCTTAAGTATACTGTCAGAGGAGTTTTCACCTTTGTCAAGAATATTATGATATATTATTATTTTCTGCTCTTGGAAACAATGAACATCTAAATAATTTAATGATGTGTCACACTTCACAATGCAATTGATCAGCCCTCACTCCTTTTGATAACTCCCACAATCCAATCTGAAGCCTCCCTGACCCCTCCATTCTCAGCACGTTCCTGTGACCACACTCTCCTTGGAACAGAGTCCAGGCCTGAGTCATCTTCATAGTTATTTATTTTTATTATATTTTTTGGATAACCTTTATTTTTCCATCATATATACATTTTTTAGGGGTTATAGGTACAAAACTCCAAAATATATGCTATCACCCCATATAAATATGATATATCAATATATGATGTGTTATTCATCCTTGACCTTTCAACAAATAAGTTAATCTAATTCTCCTTTTTCCTGTCATCCACAAGACTATCAGTCAATCATAACAGTAGGTTAGCTTTTTTCATAACTTCACAGCCAAATATTACCATATATAGCTATGGTAAATATTTTTATTATCCGTTTCCTTAGACAAACTTGTATTTACATGCAATGCCTGAAGCATAATTTCATTAGAGAAAGAGATGGTCATTTCTTCTAGAAAAACGAATGTCTGAAGTTAGTGAAAAAGAAGGAATAGGGCCTCCCTGGTGGCCCAGGGGTTAAAGTCTCAGCACTATCAAGCTATCACCAGGCACTGTGGCATGAATTGGATCCACAGCCAGGGAGCTGACCCACAAGGCACAGCAGACCTCTCCTGTCTCGCCTGCTGCTCCCCTCAGCAGTGTATTTCAATAGATACACCTGTTCAGCTCCCCACTCTGTCTCTGGTGAATCTCGTCACACACACCCCCCCACACACACCACTCTGGCCTACACCCCAGTTCTTTTATGCATAAATAAATAAAAATAAATCTTTTTTAAAGAAGGAAATAATGATTCCACTTTGTAATTAGCCTGTATGCAGTCACCCAAATCACACCAATTCCTTTACATGAGTGCTACTTTAACATTATTTTTTTTAAAAGATTTATTTATTTATGCATAGAAGCACTGGGTACAGTCAGAAGTGTGGGAGGGTGAGAGAATTCCCCAGAGCCAGAGCAGGGAGCAGAACAGGCAGACTGACGAAGCACACTGCTGAGGGGAGCAGCGGGCGCGGCAGGAGAGGTCTGGGCGCCATGTGGGACCCTTGCCGGCAGCCAGGGATAGAACCGGCACTGCAGAGGCTGCGGATAGCTTCGCAGCCCAGCGCTCAACCTCTGTGTCACCAGGGAGGCCCTACTTTAACATATAACAAGTTACTAACAGAAAACACAAAAATCAGAAACTTATTGCCTTAAACTTCAAATATCAACTTTTAGATATTTGAAGACATAAAAACACAAATCATTTCATATAACAGCATTGGAACTACACACCTTTGTAAAGTGGTGGGACAGTGAAACTATTTCCATGGAAATGACCATCAAAAGTGCTGAGATTGTACCCACCTTGTTTTGGGGCAATTTGCTTCCTTGAGCTTACGCAGAGGACAATACTAAAGTTTATGAATGATCCTCACTGACACTGTGGTGTAAATGAGGGTCTGGCTCTTTGGGCTGCAAAGAGCCCAAAAGAAGAGGAAATGTGGGAGTGTGGATTATTCTTTGCCTTGAGTATTTTGTGCCTTTCAGAGTATGAACAGGGGAAGTTTGAGATAAGGAACCTCTCAGGGCAAAAGTCCTGAGAGTCCTGTTTCAGCAGGTGCTGAAAACAGCAATAGATGTTGTGCTTAGAGTAGCAAACCCCTGACTCTCCCTGATTTCCCAGCCTTGGCTGGGCCAGAAGGTTACAAGTCCCCCACAGACTTGTGCATTCCCCATTTGCCTGCTTGCTTCTTTGGTCTTTTTTTTTAAATTTTCTGTTTGATTCTAATACAAACAAGACTGCACCGTGAGCTGGGCTGCACCTTCGTGGTGTGGTCCCTCTAGGCTTCTCATTGTCCTGCACATGGACTCTGAGCAATCCTTTTTCATCCCACCACCACACTTTGTAAGGAGACATGCATTTCCTGCTCAGTGTCAACACCCCTTGACACTGAGTGATCTCCTCAATCCAATGTTCTCCCTGTAGCGTGAGGTTCAATCTCCATGAAGTGGAGGTTTCTCCTTTCTTTTCATGGTTTATTTCTAGTTTGATGCCTTTATGATCAGAGAAGATCATTGGAATGATTTTGATCATAATGTTTCTGTTGATGTTTATCTTGTGGACCAATATGTGATCGATTCTAGAGAATGATCCAAGCTCACTTGAGAAAAATGTGTACTCAGATTTTTTGGGGTCCAGTGTCCTATAGATGTCTGTTAAACCCATGAGGTCTAGATCTTTATTTAGGGCTCTAGTATTCTTGTTTATTTTTGGTTTCGTTGATCTGTCCATTGGTGAGAGTGGGGTGTTGCAGTCTCCTACTACATATGTATTTTCTCTAATGTCTATTTACAGAGCTGAAAATAATTGTCTTATATATGTTGGCGCTCCTTCATTTGGTGAGAATACCTTCACCTCTATGTTTATTGCAGCATTATTTACAATAGGTAAAATTTGGAAAAAAATCCAAATGCCCAGATATAGATGACTGGATCAAGAAGATATTGTATATATATACACAATGGAATATTATTCAGCAATCCAAAAAGATAAACTCATGCCATTCACAGCAACGTGGATGGCAACTAGAAAGGATCACACTCAGTGAAATAAGTAAAAAGGGAAAAGAAAAATATCTGATGGTTTCACTTATAGGAGGAAAATAGGAGAACCAAATAAGGGATTGGGAAAAAATAACAATAAAAAAATAAAATAAAATAGTCAACTATAAATCTGAGACATTCTTCAGGGGGAGGGGAAGGAGAGGGATCAAAACAAGGGAGGGAAGAGCACAAGGGACTATGGTGATGGTGCACGGGAGAATTGGTGGTGGGAATTCTATGGGGACTAGACCTGAGAAAAGAAAGCAAACATTATACAAAAATGAACAATGATGCAATATATATATAAATAAATAAATAACTAAAAATAAACAAACCATTAAGGTGGAGCCTCCCTGGTGGCATAAGGGTTAAATCTCACTGTCAAGCTATGGCCAGCCCTGCAGCAAGAGTTTGATCCCAGGCCTGGGAGCTACCCACATGGTGCTGCAGGCCTCTCCTGTCTCGCCCCTCTCCTGTGTCGTCCCCCTATCTCTCTCCAAGTGCTCTCTCCTCCCACATGCCTGTATCTTACAGCTAATGCTCCTAATGGGCCCTGACATAGGTTGTCTCTGTCCAGAAAGGTCGTGTGACCCCACGTCTTACTCAGAAAGAAGGCAAAATCCTTCCAACATCCTCCGTGACAACATTCTCATCATCCTCAGGGTGCACAGACACCATCTCAGTGACTCCTGCTCCAGCTACAGCCTCTGACACACAGACATCCCCATCTTGGTGCATCTGGGCTGGAGGTTGCCCTGCCTGGACAGAGCTTCTACAGACACCCTGTGGGTATGGAGTGTCCATCAGGTCTTCTCTCAAAGGTAACGTCCCGGTGAGGCCCACCCTGTCCATGCTAGGAGAGTAGCCCTCTTCCTTGTCCCCACACACCTTCTCTGGGTCACCTTCCCCACATTTTCACCCACACTAGGATACGTCAGAAAATTCATCTCTAACACCAGACTCCTGTGGACATGGGCAGCCCTGGGTCTTGTGGGGACAATAGCAGGTGCCTAAACCTGATCCCTGAACATGAAAAAGAATAGGTGTGCTCCAAAAAATCCCAAAGAAGCAAAATATAAACACACTGAGGCCTGAGGGCCCAGCCCTGTCTAAGTGTAGCCTGATCCAGTCACACTCAGCCTCCACCCACATCCTGGAGATGGGACAGGCCCAGGTGGTATCTGACACAGGTCCTGCTGGGACAGGTACTCCTGAATGACAAGGACAAAGGAGCAGAGACATGACCCCTGAGGAGTGACCACATCAAAGCCCATGACACACTGAGCACCAACTGGACATAGGCCCCGTTCCCCTCAGCTCCTCACAGCCTCTCCCACCCCCACCTGCACAGGCTTAATACCGCAAACTTGTAGTCCTGGCTGGTCTTCAGGCCGCCTACTTATTTATTTCCAGTCAAATTTTAGGAATCTTTTCAATTAACACATCAAAAAAACAACCCAGAAAAAAAAAAACATTTTATGTCTGGGTATCTATTTTCAGTAGGGAAGTGGACATTATTCCTCAGGAAAACACAAAGTCCAGGCAGGGGTGGAGCCAGCCCCGCCTCTGCTGGAGCAGGAAAGTCATCAGGGAGAGACACAGGTCAGTGTGGGGGAGCCCTGGTGGGCAGGGCTGGGCCAATCTCCCCACCTCCTCACGTTATGCTAATGTGACCCCAGACACAGGAGGATGCCCTTTGCAACAAGAGAGACCAGAGGATCTTTATTGAGGGAGCGGTTACATCCCTGTTTACACTGTAGAAGGTCAGGGTCACCCCCTCAGGTGCTGTCACTGTAGCACACCCACACCTGAGCCCCAAGGTCCTCCAGCAGAGCCCACTGAGCCCCTCCCTGCTCTGCGGTCACCCTCCCCCTGCCCCTCTGGTAGCCGCTGTTCTACATGCAGACTTCAAGGGTCAGTGTCTGTGAGTGTGTGTTGTTGATAGTCATAATCAACTTTTATTGGTTTTAAATAAATAGCTAATAGTTTGCAAACCATGTTTCTCCAATATATTTATGTTAAAACATATGAACTTATTTATTAGATTTTTTTGGCAGAGGAGGTAGGGAAAAAAAGCGGGAAGATTACAATTTCAACGCTGATCTTCAGTGGCAGGGCTAAATACGTGGCCATTGTTACCCTTCATAGAAAGTTATAGATTTATAACTTCAAAACAAATCAAAACTGCAGCACCTCAGTTTACTTTAAAAAACAATACAAAGGCCCTCCCTGTTGGCGCGAGGGGTTAAGACGCGGCACTATGAGGCTAACCGCAGACACCGCAGCACAAGTTCAATCCCCTGTATGGAAGTGACACACATGGTGCCGCAGACCTCTCCTGACTCAACCATTTCTCCTCTCAGCAGTGTTTTTCAGTCAGTCCACCTGTTCTGTTCCTCACTGTTCTCTGTCTCTGGTGAATCCTCTCAACCCCCAAACCTCTGGCCTGTACCCCAGTTCTTACATGCATAAATAAATAAATCTTTAAAAAAATAGTGAAATATATTATTGGGCATCACATTTCCCTTTCTAAATATATTTACATTCACATAACTTTACACTTATCACATAATGGTTTCTAAAAATAAACATCAAAATGTTAAATTAAATAATCCCACATCTGATAAATCACGGTAGTATCAATTTTTTAAATTGATACTTCCAGTTTATTTATTCATCAGTAAAATGTAACATTTAACAATGTCCCAGAGAATAGGGGGACATATGCAATATGAAAAGGTCATTTGCACTACAGATTCTATCAGACCTGCTGTCACATTGGGGCTTCCCCTTGAACAAAGTACTACAAGGTCATTGCCGGGCCAGCACTGAAGACAGAACTACTCCTGACACCAGGCACCATCTGTCACTGTACCCATGTTCATTGTTACGACGCTGAGCCTTGGTGCTATTAGCATAATGAGTTTTTCTTAACGAATGTGGTGGGTTAAGGCAAAAGGACTTAACATAGTCTCCTCAATCATTTATTTTCTCTCCAACTTTTTAAAAATTATTGATGAGACTATAAAAGTTACAGATTCACTGGCTGGAAAGACAGTCATTGCTTAGCTCAATCCCTGGTACTTACACATGAGTTTGGTTTCTCTTGTTCTCTCAGCACGACCATCCCTCAGCAGGGCCCTCAATGCGGAGTGTCAAATGCTACCATTGCTGTCTCCTGGCTGGATGTCGATTATTTTCTATGATTAAAAATATTTAATAATTGGCCTCCCTGGTGGCGCAGGCAGTTGAGCACAGTGCTGTGAAGCTGTCTGCAGCCTCTGCAGCATGGGTTCTATCCTGGCCAGCCAGGGAGATACCACATGGCATGGCAGACCTCTCCTGTCTTCCCGCTGCTCCCCTCAGCAGTGTATTTCAGTCAGTCTGCCTGTTCATTCCCTACTCTGTCTCTGGTGAATCCTCTCATGCTCCCGCACATCTGGCCTATACTCTGGTTCTTGTATGCATGAATAAATAAATATTTAAAATTTTTTAATAATTGGGCAATAATCTGCTCAGTCTTTGTAAACTCTCCACTGAGTAATTTCTTATTTTTTACAACTTTCTGCTGGCTGCTGTGCTTTTTTCTGTCACCTTCTTTCCTTCAAAGGAGGAATGGTTATTGAAGGAGCCTCAAACTCTACCCTGCAATGTAAAATACTGTCCACAGTTGTAGTTAGAGAAGAGGTGGTGGTTTGTCTGATGAGCTGAGTCATTAATAAATGGGCTTAAGATTTGAGGAGACAGAAATCATTGTCATGAATGGAAATTGTGCAGACATTGACTGAGATGTACAACCTAAATAAACCAGCTGATACAATGGAAAGATTAAAGGTAGAGATGATAAGGTAGACTCTGAAGAAAACCATCCACAGGGTGAAAACTATGACTTGCAGGTGAAGAAGGATCTTCTAGAGATGAGGTTCATGGATTCGCTTATCTATAAGTCTATGGTGAATGCCTCTGTGAATCCAGTAGATCAGCATGTTGGTGAGAAAGAGGAAGGACCATACAAGTACAATGAGTTGAATCCAGCTGTTTGGAAACTCTCCTGTGTTGTCATATAATTTGCTGCATCTTCTTAGCCCCACGGTATTCCCACCATCTGGGAATACTTACTCCACAGTAATGACCTAACAGTAAACATGATTCTCAGTAGACTTGATTCTATAAATATTGTGGGTGGTTCATTAGGGAATGACTATAGACAAAATAATGCTCATTGTCACAAAGAGGAAATAAAGAATAAAAGCACCAAGATTTCTTATAACCAGGAGAGTGACAGTTTGTTGGAAGATGTCATACTTTGGCCCTGTGGTTGGATATAGAAGTAATATAAAAAAATAATTATCTGCAGCATCGGGTACAAGATCCATCTTAGCTCTAGCAAATAGGGGAGGCTGGAGGATCCAGGGGTGGTACAGGTGCAACAAGAAACAATGGGGGACTCAGTCAGCGGGAGTCAGGCTCTGTCATCAAATGAGTCTGATGCCAAACTAGAGAGGGTCAGTCCACCATGCAGCGCTGCCAGGTCAGGAAGCCTGGGCTGGTCTACAGCCCTGGGCAGCAATAGGCGCAGCCTAGGGGGGTCAAGGGTAAGTTTTTAAGTTTGTTAGACTTCTCTATACCATATATGAGTGACATGTTTGTCTTTCTCCTTTGGACTTATTTCAATTAGCTCCATCCATGTTGCCCCAGATGGCATGAATTTATGTTTTTCTGATAAGTAGTATTCTATTATTTATATACCACTTCTTCTTGATTTCTCATCTGTTTTCAGGCATTTTGGTTGTTTCCACAGCTTGGATATTGTAACTAGTGCTGCAGTGATCATGGATATGCAAAGGTGTCGTTCACAGCAGTGTATTTGTGTTCTGTGGGTACATACATAGAAGTGGGACTGCTGGGCCCTATGGCAGATACACTTTTAATCGTCTATGAAATCTCAATACTGTTACATATATACGTATATATATGTATGTGTGTGTGTATATATATATATATATATATATATATATATATATATAGTACAATGTCTGCTTGTATGCTTTCTCCTCAGGTGTATTCCCCATAAAATTCCCAGCACCAATTCTCCCATGAACCATCACCATAGTCCCTTGTGCTCTTCTCCCTCGTTTTGCTCCTTCTACCTCCCCTTCCTTAAAAAATGTCTCTGATTTATAGTTTTCTGCTAATTTTGGTTTTTTATTTATTACTACTGCTATTTATTTTCCTGGTCTCTTATTTGATTCCCCTAGATTCCTCCTATAAGGGAAATTAACCAATATTTTTCTTCATGTCTCTGGTTTATTTCACTGAACATAATCCCCTCTAGTTCCATCCATGTTGAGAATGGCATGTGCTGATCTTTTTAGATTGCTGAATAGTCTTTCATTATATATATACCACATCCTCTGGATCCAGTCATTTATTTTAGAATATTTGAGTTGTTTCCACATCTTACCTTTTATAAATACTGCTGCAATAAATATGGGGGGGCATGTATCCTTTTGAGTTAATGCTTTTGTATCCTTTGGGTAGATTCCTAGGAGTGGAATTGCTGGGTCATGGCAGCTCCATTTCAGTAGTTTGCAGAAACTCCACACAGTTTTCCATAATGATTGGACCAGTTTATATTCCCACCAGCCAGTGGGAGAATTCCTTTTCCTCCACATCCTTGTGAACATTTGTTGTTGCCTATTTTTAAAAATATTTTATTTATTTTATGTATTTTTACATCATTTTTGCACAATGTATGCATTTTCATTTTTGCACAATATACACATTTTCATCTTGGTTTTATTCCCCACACAATTCCCACCCTCCCCTTATGTTTCTTGTTTTTTTAATATGTGCCATTTTCACTGGTTTAGGGCAGTATCTCATTGTGGTTTTGATTTGAATTTCCCTGATTTAAGTGATGTTGAACATTTTTTCATATACCTGTTGGCCATTTGCATTTCCTTTTTGGAGAAGTCTTTTTAGCTCTTTTTCCCATTTTTTGACTGGATTGTTTATTTTTGTTGAGTCCTGTGAGTTCTTTGTAGCTCTTTGTGATCCTCTCTTACCAGTTGCATTGTGTGCAAAAATTTTCTCCCAATAAGAAGGGTCTATCTGTTTTAGTTAATATCTCTTTTGCTGTACTAAAGCTTTTTTAGGTTGATGTAATCCCAGCTGTTTATCTTTTCCTTCACTTTTTTTTTTTCTGGGTTGTGTCTTTAAAGATGTTATGGATATTAAGATCATGTAGTGTTTTGCCTGTATTTTCTTCTATGTATTTTATGGTTTCAGGTCTTATGTTGAATACTTTTATCAAATTTCAGTTGGTTTTTGTGTATGGTGTGAGGTAGTAGTCTAGCTTCATTTTTTGCATGTAGCAGTTCAGTTTTCCCAGCACCATTTATTGAAAAAACTGTCCTTGTTCCATTGCCTATAATTTGCTCCTTTGTCCATAAATATGTGGGTTTATTTCTGGGTTTTCTATTCAATACCATTAGTCTGTGTTTTTTTGTTCTGGTATCGCAGTGTTTTAATTATTATGGCTTTACAGTACAGTTTGAAGTCTGGGAGTGTGATGCCTCCATTCTCTTTCTTTTTAGTCAGGAGAGCTTTGGCTAGTTGCAGAAACCTTGATAGTGTCTCCATCAAAACTGAACCCATCTACATTCCCATAAACAATGTAGGACTGTTCCCTATTCAACATGTCCTCGCCAGCACTTATTAATGTCTGGTCTTTCTGATATAGGCCATTCTCACAGACATGAAGTGGTTTTGTTACAGCAATTTCCCAGAGAAATCTGACAGCACTCAGAGAGGTGGAGAAAGATTTAATGTCACACTAGTGCGCTCAGTGGGAATTTCCCCAAAGGGCTGAGCACCCAAGAACAAGAATGGCAAGGTTTTATACAGTTATATAAGGAAACTTGCTATCCCATCCACCATAGCACAAGCATTCTTTATAGTTTGGGAAGGGGGTTCAAGGGAGTCATGGCTACCACCATGGACAAGCAGTGCAGCACACACAGCAACTTCTTTGCTTCAGCAAGCAGCAGAACCAAAGTGGTAGACTCCCCCAAGCAGCAGCCTTGGGAAACTTTCTGTTTCATTCCTCCCTTTTGATGTCCTTACTATGTGCTAGGGAGTATCAAGTTATGGACTCACAGCAAGCAGCAGGAAAGGAGCCTAAGGGCTCATATTGTCTTAACTAACATGTGGAGTTTAGTAGCCTCCAAACAGAACTGGATTAATCGTGTGGCCAGATTAAAAGCCACGACCCAAGGGTGAGCATCACAAGAATGGAGATCAGTGGACCCAGGACAGGAGGGAGCCAAGGCACAGTGTGGTGATGTTGTCCCACCAAGGGAAACAAGAGAAGCAGCCACCACTGGGTCCAACTCAGCAGCCCATAAGCATTCCCTGTGATGCACCTTGAGCTTCTGCTGTGTGCAGGCCAACCCGCTTCTGGGCTGTGGTTGGAGCAGGGCTGCAACAGGTCATGGTGTTGGGCAGGAGTCTCTCCGCAGGGTCAGTCTGAGCTGGTTTGCAGTGTCCGGGCAGGCCATCCACGGTTCTGATGTCTCATGTGAGCTCACACATCTGGGGAGTCGCGTTCCCTCAGAGTAACACCTGCAAATTTGACAGCTGTAGGGTAGTAAGGAAGACAGTACAGGTTCCCACCCAGACACGTTTGAGTGGCTCTTTTTCCAGTCCTTTACCCAGACTCGGTCCCCAGGTTTGTGGAGATGAACTGGGGATCCCAAAGTTATGGGGCCCTCTGGGTGACGGTTTCATTAACCTTGTGTAGGACATTACTAAGGAGCTGCAGCTGCCGATTTAGTCCCAGTTGGCCAGTGTGTCTGAGGTCTCCCCTCCCCATGGACACAACAGGGGAGGCCGGCCAAGCAAAATCTCAAAGGGGGTGTAGCCACTAGCACCAGGAGTGCACCGAATTCTGAGCAGCACTAAGGGGAGAAGGTCCACCCCGGGCTAACCTGTTTCCTTGCAAAATTTTCCCAGAGTCGTTTAATGGTTCGGGAGACATGTTCTGCTGTCCCAGAACTCTGTGGCCGATAGGTGGGAAGATTCCATGTAATATGAAGTAAGCGAGTCAGGTGAGTGGTGATTTTAGCAGCAAAATCTAGGCCAGTATCACTGCCAATAGTCACGGGGATCCATACTAGGAATTATTTCCCTTACAAGACCTTTGGTGACTTCTCGGGCCGTCTCTGTTCTGGAGGGGACGCCTCTACCCTCCCAGAGAAGGTGCAGATGAGAACAAGTAAATATCTGTAGCCTCTGCAAGGCTTGATTTTTTCTGAGGTCCACCTACAGGTCCTTAAAAGGGAGTAGCATATATGCTGTACACAAATCTGGTACCTGAAGAAGCAAACTAAAGGGACGAAAGTTTATCCACCGGTAGAAGCCATCACTTCTCTGGTGTTTTCACCTTTTTTTTTTAATTTGTTATTTTATTTATTTATATTATTTTTAAATTATTTATTTTTTACATCATTGTTCATTTTTAAACAATATTTGCTTCCCACCCCCCACCCTCTGCCATGTAGTCCCCATAGAATTTCCTTCCCCAATGCACCTGTGCACCATCACCACAGTCCCCTGTGCTTCTCCCTCCCTCCCTCTGATCCCTCTCCCTCTCTTCCTCTGCAGCATGTCTCTGGTTTATAATTGTCTGTTTTTGTTTTGTTGTGTTTACTACTGCTGTTATTTTTTACACTGATGTCTTATTTTGTTCCCCTATATTCCTGCTATAAGTGAAACCATCCAATATTTTTCATTTTTCCTTCTGACTTATTTCACTGAGCATAATTCCTTCTAGCTCCATCCATGTTGCTGCAAATGGCATGAGTTTATCTTTTTGATGGCTGAGTAACATTGAGAATGGCACATATAAAAAAAAATAGCAACGACAAATGTTGGCAAGGATGTGGTGAAAAAGGAACTCTCCTATATTGCTGGTGGGAGTGCAAACTGGTCCAACCACTATGGAAAGCTGTCTGGAGATTCCTCAGTCTACTAAAAATGGAGCTACCACATGACCCAGCCATTCCACTCCTAGAGATCTACCCAAAGGACACAGAAACATTGATTCAAAAGGCCACCTGTACCCCTATGTTTATTGCAGCACTATTTACAATAGGTAAAACCTGGAAACAACCAAATGCCCCAAAATAGATGACTGGGTCAAGAAGATGTGGTACATATACACAATGGAATATTCTTCTTTATTTTTGATGCAAGCTCTCTTTCATCTCAACTCGGGTGTAGTTGCTGGCACAGGCCCTGAGCCTGAGCACTGGGGGCTCCAGACCATAGTGGCAGGAGGTGATGTCTCAGCTGAGCCACCAGGCGTGCCCGAGGCAGGCATTGTGGAGGAGCTGACAGATGAGGGGATGGCGGTACTGGGCAAGGAGGAGCTGGTGTAGCACCTGCAGTAGGAAGCAGTGGCACGCCTGGCCACTCTGGAGCAGCGAGGCTACCTCATCTAGGTGAGTTGGCAGTTGCAGAGCCACCGAGGTCAGATCTGCGACTCACGCAATTTAACTGGCACCTGCAGGCTGAGATCCCTGGGCTGCGTGACCTCTGCTGCCTTTTTGCATAGGCATCATACTGTGTGCTGGGGGCTGCTCTCAGGGACCCCAGCATCCCAGGCGGTGAGGACCTAGGTAGTTGTTGGCAGAAGCTGGCTGAGCAGGAGGGCTACCAGGAGAAGGCGCTCTGCCTGGCATTGGGTGAAGGAGGACTGTGGTGTGGGGGGCGGCCTCTGGCACCAGGCTAGCATCTGAGTTTGTCTTGCCCCTGTGTGGGCTCCACGACCTGGACTAAGGACCCAGTTTTCTTTGTACTGACACCCACCTGAATTGCTCCCCAAATGCCAGGATTGTGCTAGGCCTGTAGATGTGGATACCGCCCAGTCCAGGGGCCGCTGGATTTGGAGGGTCCTGATCAGGGAACAAAAACCTCACACAGAGAAATCAGAGGGCACTCAGAGAAGTAGAAAGTGAGAGATTTAATTGCCACACTGGCAGGCTCAGTGGGATCATTCTGCATTGTTCGGGAATTGGTTCAAAGGAATCATGGCTACCACCTCAGACAAGCAATGCAGTACACCCAGCACTTCTCCGCTCCAGGAAGCAGCAGAATCAAAGCAGTACACTCCCCCAAGCAGCAGGCTTGGGAACGTTTGCTTCAGGTTATCATTGTGTTTTAAATCAGGGGGTTGTGAATAGATCAAGAAGGTGTGGTCCATATATACAGTGGAATACTACTCAGTGATCAAAAACATAAACTCATGCCATTTGGGAAATATGGATGGGGCAGGAAAAAATACTAAGCTTGATAAGTCAGAAGGAAAAAATAAATATCAGATGGTTTCCCTTATATGTGGGATATACAGAAATCAAACAAAGGGTCAGAGTAAAGACAAAACTTCAGCCTGATCCTAGATCTGAGGCACACAGCAGAGGAAAGGGAGAGAGATGGTTCCAAACAGGGGAGGGAAGAGCACAAGGGACTGTAGTGATGGATCATGGTGCTATGGTGATGAGAGAACTATAAGGACTACACCTGAGAGAGAAATCAAATATTATACAAAAATTAACAATGATGTAAGAGAATAAATAAATAGATTTAATAAAAAATTTTCTATCACTCACTGACGGCTAGAAAACAAATAAAATTAAATAAAGCAGAGGATCCTGAAGTTACAAAATGGGGGTGAGAGAAATCCTGTAACATCCAGTCTCACACAAGGCAGAGTTCTCATTCTACAATGGAAAATAATACTGAAGAAATTCTGGTGAGTTACATTAAGTGATAACATTCTCAATAGTCCACTGCATCCTAAGACTGTCCCACTCACAGCTCCCCACAACCTGGCCCCATCCTCTTGGGTGTCCCAGGGGGTGAGAGACATCCCAGAGTCCTGGGGACTGTTGCTGCCTGAGGAAGCACAGAAGAGACGTGGTCAGCGCCCAGAGATGAGACCCTCAGAGGAACTGATGAAGGTGACTCTCGCTAGAGTTCCCTCTACGCTGTCCTCAGGGGCTCAGGACCCAACCCCTGATCCATACTTACCTGCAGCCTGACTGTAGCTGACTGCGTGTCATCCTGTGGGAAGAAACATCATGTGAGACAAGGGAGGAGTCAGTCCTAAAGGTATTCCCAAGTCTAGGTGAGAGGGAAGTTTCCAGAACTGTGACTGAAGACCCAGGTCAGGACTGGGATATATGAAGAATGGATATGAAAGGGAATTGGAGTCTTTACTCAGCAGGGTCCTTCCCCTGTGACATTTCCTGGGAAACAGATCCCCATCACCACAGTTATAAGGTGAACAATTGGTGATTCATTTTCATAAGTGCTTTACAAAGAGTGAGTGTTCACAATCAGCTCCAGACTGGGCAACACGTGTGTGGATCGTACTCCCTAGTAACCAGGAAGGGCAAGTTCTCTCTGGGACATGAAAGTCCCCAGTGGACAAGATCCCCCACTCCCTTCTGTACCTGAGCGCGTATTCCTCCACCTCACAGCTGCAGCCACCGCAGCTCCAGTGAGCACAGCTCCAAAGAGAACCAGACCAGCAATGATGCCCGCAGCGGGGATGGAGGACTGAGAAGGGGGCACTGGAAGGGAAGGGAAGGTAGACCTTGAGCTTCAGGCCTCATCCTGACCCTCTGAAGGTCTCCCAAAGGGCTCATTATTTCTCTGAGCAGAAGCTCAGTGCCCACGTCCCCCTCCTTACCCCAAGTCAGGACTGTAGGCACCAATAGCCCCTTATGCTTCACATGGCACGTGTATCTCTGCTCCTCTCCAGAAGGCACCACCACAGCCGCCCACTTCTGGAAGGTTCCGTCCCCCCCAGGCCTGGTCTCCACCAGCTCTGCGTCCTGGGTCAGGTTCTCCCCATCTCGCTGCCAGGTCAGGGTGATGTCCGCAGGGTAGAAGCCCAGGGCCCAGCACTTCAGAGTGACCTTATGCTCAGAGGTGGGGTGGTGGGTCACTTGTGTTTTGGGGGGATCTGAAGAGATTGGTCAAAAATTCACACTTTGGGTTTCCTCTATGGATACTAAAGCAGCCTCACTGACCATCCTCAGAGTGGACATGACAATTGGTTTGGAGGGAGGAAGCACAAAACCTAGAAACCAGCCTAGTCTGGGGAATCTGGGATAATCAGGTGAGAGCTCAGGGCAGGAGGACGCAGGTCTCTAAGGAGAACACAGACTTTTGCTCCTGACCTGGGTGGAGGGTGAATGACACAGAAAGGCAGGAGTCAGATCCAGAAATGTTCTCAGACCAAAAACAAGACCTTGAAGAGAAACTCAGGGTTCCCAGGATGGCTGCCGGGTCACAAGGATCCAGGGAGAGTTATTTCAGGATGGCCTCCCTCCCTCAGGAGAGACTGGATTCCTTAACCGTCCAGAAAAGTGGTGTCTTCTGGGCGAGTCTCTCTCTAGCACATAACATGAAACCCAGGGGGACTCTCCCTCTCTGCCCAGAAAGCAGGTGCTATTCTGCCCATTATTCCATTTTCCCTGTGGGGCGCCAGGAAAGGAGAGGTCAGAGGCCCTGCGGCTCCTCTTACCTGTGCGCTGCAGCACCTCCTTCCCCAAAATCAGGAATCTGAGGAGCCACTGGAAGCACCTGCCCTGTATACTGTTCCTGATGTACTCGGCCCTCCCCTGCGCCTCCCACTCGCGCTGGGTGATCTGAGCCACCGAGTCCGCGGGGGTCCAGGAGCGCAGGTCCTCTCTCAGGGAGATGAAATCCGCACCGTCGTAGGCGAACTTTTCATACCCGCCGAGGAGACTCAGGTCTGGGCCCACTTCACAGCCACACATCCTCTGGAGGGTGTGAGACCCTGTACCCCGCCCAGCGGTCAGCCTGGAGGTCGCCCCCCCATCACCCCTCCAACCCTGAATAAACCTAAACTGAAATGAAAGGGCCGGCAGGACAGTTCCTTCCCGGGGGAGGGGCCTGGCAGATTCACCAGCCTCGAGGGGTCAGTGGTCCCTGAGACTCGGGACACCCCGGCCTTAGGGTGGGAATGGGGGGTGACCTGACCCTGGCCCTGCTCTGCGAAGCTCACCGTCCTCGCTCTGGTTGTAGCGGCCACGCAGGTCCATTAGGAGCGCTTGGAACCACTGAATGTTGTACCTTTGGTTCTGAGTCTCCAAGTCCAGGTCCTCCTGCCCCACCTGCCCCGCCCAGGGCGCCCGCGGCTCCGCACTCTGGCCAGGAGAGTCGCTGTCGAACCGCCCGAACTGCGTGTCGTCCACGTAGCCCACGCTGATGACACGGGGCTCCCCATTGTGGTTGTGGTTGCCATTGCCGTTGCTGTTGCCGTTGCCATTGCGGGACATGGTGGTGGAGAAACACCTCAGGGAGTGGGAGCCTGGGGGCGGGGAGGGGAGACCCGGGCTGACCCTCCTCTCAGCATTGGACCCAGGGCCCAGGGAGATGGGCCTGGAGGGGAGACAGGGGCGGGGCTGTGAGAGTGAAAAGGGGGGTGGGCCAAGAAGGGCCCAGACTCAGGGGCCCAGAGCACTCAGGGGAGGCGGGAGGGACAGAAGGGGCCAGAACACAAGGGGCCTGAAGGGTGTACAAGAGGTTGGGGGGAGATGAGCCTTTCCTGGGGTCCTGCACCCGCAGGGGGCTCCTTGCTCCTCCCTCCTGGAGCAACAGTGTCCAGCTGGACACGCACTCACCCGCCCGGGTCTCCATCAGGGCCAGGGGCCCCCAGAGCAGCAGCAGGAGGGGGAGGGGCATCACACTGCTTCCAGGGGTCTTGGGACAAGGAGTCCAGGAGAGTCCTTGGAGACTTTGTCACGGGAGCAGGATGATGCTGATTGTCTTCCCTGGACACCCCCAGGAAATGGGGAGAGAGAATGGGGGTGAGTGTGGGGTCATCAAGGCTGCACCACCCCACAGAGCCTGTGAGAGGGAGACATGATGCTGTGACAGGGTGACATCCACAGACAGGGGAGGCTCCAAATTCCCTTCCCCACCTTAGGGAGGAGTGGATTTGGGCTGGGAGAAGCAGCAGCCTGGAGGAATGAAGAAACTGGTAGCATTTTCAGGTAATTGTGAATATTCCAGGGTGAATTAAAACTGTACAGGTGGTCGTTTCTCGAAGGTTATTTGCAAAGTGAAACCTGAAATAATATCAGGGACTATTTCCTATTCTGTTACATTTCCATAGGCCTCTCTTGCATATTGGTTGGGACTTCTGCTAATGTATGATTTTTTAGGGTGATACATTGTTTCACTAAGTTACATAGATCTTTAGTGTTAATTACACTGGAATCAAATGATCAAAAAATGTTTTATTTTTTTAATCAGAAATCCCAAAAGAAAAATTCATACTATAAATTGTCAAGTAGTGAGGCACTCAATTTTTCATAATTCTAGTTTTCTCTGAGAGCTTATATTTTATCAGACAAAGTTACTGTCATTTGCCATTGTTGATTTTCTTCAAGAAACAGACACTCATTTTGAGGAAAGTGTCTGCTAATTACCCAAATTTAAATAACCTTAGTTTTTGTCATTCATCCTTTCTGGTAAGATTCGTGTTGTCCACAAATAAAAAGAGTCTAATTCATCTCATACAAATATTTTCCTCAGGACACAGGGCTTGGGATGCCTCAGAAGTGCTCTGTGTGTCCTTCCAGGTCAGCACACCAGATATTTTAAAATGTGGAGTTGAGGATGATGCAATAATGAAGATAACTTTTAATGTTTTTCCCAGGACATTTGCATGTGAAACTGGCTTTGATTTTTGTTCCTGCAGGTAAGTGCTGGTGAAGAATTACTACTTCTGCAGTGGTGCTATAAGCTCCACTCTTATGAATTTTTACCTCAGCAAATGCCAAATAGTGAAAAGACAAATGGTGTCTAGGTGATGTTTTGAAACTAGTTTTACCTCATGGACCCCATGAAAGGTTCTGGGTGACTTCAAGGGCTCCACTGACCACACTTTGAGAAATGCTTTTCTCAGTGAACCAGGGAGCATCTCCCAAGTGTTCTCGGCCTTTGCTTCCTCTTCACTTCCCAACATCCCTCTCCCTGGCTGGTTCCTGCCTCCCTAAGCTGCCTCCCCTGCAGATACAATGGGGAGCAGAGAGAGGCCCCGGGAGACGTGGAGCTTGCACTGTCAGGAGAGATGGACACTGAGTAAAGGTGACAAAGACACATGTAAACCCGACCTGAGCCCCGTGCTGGGAGGAAAGAGTGTGTTTATTGTGAATGCAGAGAAGCAGGAGCCCTAATAGGACCCTACCACTACTATCAATAGTATCAAAAGTATCAAAAAATCAGATAGTATCAATAGTATCAAAAAATATATATATTAAAAATAATTCAGCATAAGGAAAAGATTTTATCTCTTCCCATAACTGTCACTTCTATCCCTGACACACGTGCTCTGGCCCCATAGACCAGCCTGGCCCCTCTGCCCTCAGCCTCCCTTCATGTCCTGCCCCAGCACCCAACCATACTGAAGAGGCCTGTAGCCTAATCTACAGCCTAGTCCTGGCTCCGTCCTCCCCCTCATCTGCTCTTCCCTCATTTATTATGCGCTGAAGGACAGGCCTCCCCAAGATGTTCACAAAGGTGTCCCCCAGACAGGCCAATTGGCACGTGAATTATTTTCATCTGAGGATCATCAGAGGTTTATCTCAAGAAACGGTTACCACATCTATAACTACCTAGTATGAAAATGGGGGCCTTACCCAAAATTAGGGTTATTACCAGAAACAAGCTTTGTATCTGAGAAACCTACTATGTCAGGGCAAACATAGACTATCAGACCTTCTTTTTTTTTTTAATATACATATCCTTTTTTTTTTTTAAAGATTTATTTTATTTATTTATATAAGCACTGGGAAGGTGAGAGAATTCACCAGAGCCAGAGCGGGGAGCAGAGCAGGCAGAAGGACCGAAGTACACTGCTGAGGGGAGCAGCGGGCGGCAGGAGAGGTCTGCGCGCCATGCCATGTGGGACCCTCCTCCAGTGGCCGGGGAGCAGCCAGGGATCGATCCGGCGCTGCAGAGGCTGCAGGCAGCTTTGCAACTCAGCGCTCAACCGCTGCACCACTGGGGAGGCCCGAATATCAGACCTTTGTCATGAGTCACCCTGTCCTTGCCATGTGATCCCCTCCTCTCTCCAGGGGTGCCAGGCCCCCATCTCACTCCTTAGCTCACCCTGGGTTCCTGCACAGATTCACACACTCATTTAGATGTAGTTTCCCTATGCATATATAGAGAAATTTGGTTACTTTCTAGTACTTAAAAACAAAAAGGAAAAAGAAAAAAGATGTTATAAAATTTCAGGTGCTCAGAATAAGAGTTCTTGAAAATTAGAGATTTTAATTATAGAAATGAATAAATGAGTAGATGAACTGGAATATCAAAGTCTCACTCCCACTAAATAATGTGAATGGAAAAGAAATGACAGCAGAGAAAAGACCTACAAGAAACTGAGTCTATCAACCAGGAGATTCCAACTAGTTAATAATACAAGTGTTGAAAAGAATGGAGAGTGGAAATGATGAAAAAAAATCAGGAAAATCCCTGAGCACTCACAGATAAAATGTGCACACTGAGTGTCCTCCCCGGTTCCTCCTACAGAGGATGAGCAGCTCCACACCATGACCCGCCCCAGGGACTTTCAGAAAGAGGCTGGAGAAGGACAGACCTTGGGGCCCTCACGAGACAACTCAGGCCTGGAGGCCAGAAGGCCCTGGAGCCAGGCCTGCCCAGTCCTCAGGGGAATCCAGCCCAGAACCATGTCAGGCCCAGGTGAGGGAGGCGCTGGGGTCACAGACATTCACTTCAGTTGTTTGTGGTCTCAGGGGTGACATTCCACATCCCTCCTCTAGTAGGCAAAGGGCACTAGTGGGCAAAAAGGGAAACAAAGATGTTGGACACAGAGAACAGGACACAGGGAAATCAACCACAGGGGAGCAGGGACAGGAGACAGGCCAAGGGTGAGGTGAAGGATCCGGGCCCTCAGCCCTGCCCAGGTGAACAGGCCCCAGGCCCCGGGAGGCAGGACTGAGGCTGTGGGACAGGGGTCTGCCCAGGATGAAGCGGGCAGAATAGCTGGTGTATGTGATATGTCCATGGAGATTCTGACCCTGAGGTTGTCTTGGGGGTGATTAAGAATGAGCACAACAGGAAATAAGCTAGTGAGGGAACAGGATAATTACAATATCAGGGACAATAAAAAACCAATCTAAGAAGGAAAAGCATCCTGGTCTACTCACTACTCAGCTGTGACTGGCTCTCACAAGGTCATGATGCAAACCCTGGATCCTGGGGTGTATCTCAACAACCTGCCAGAGAGCCCTGGGGGGGGGTCGGGGGGGGCCGGTAAATGCCTGTGCTGTGGATTCCAAAGGGGCCACCTTCCAAGCCTCCTTGCCACTCAGAGACAGCTCTCGTGGCCTGGGCAAGAGGCCTGGGTGGTGTGGGCAGGGACTTCTCCAGGATGCTTGCTGAAAACCTCAATGTGAAGGAGCAGAGAGCAGGGCAACATCAGGGGCCCTAGAAAGGCTGCCGGGAAGGCAGTGACAAGCCTCGCTGGGGAGGAGGCTGCAGCTATTCACCCAAGAGCTAAAGCACAAAGGAGGAATCAAGTCACCAGGCCCTTCAGAACATGCCCCACATGCTTTGTGGTGCCCAAGCCCTGACACAGGAGACAGCTTTTCTGAAAGAACACATGATTCTGGTCAAGGAACACATTAAAAAATTCTAGTATCGATGCAGGTGTCGATAGAGAGGAACCAGGCCAAATCCAGAGAGCAGCTGCTGCAGAACCTCCTAGAAGCAGATGCATGAGCATGTTGGGAGCTGACACAGAGGAGACACTGAAAACTCAGAGCCGTGATTTCTGACAGGCTGAAGCCTCCTGGAGGAGCTTTGTGGTGGGCTCCACCCCCAGACAACTCAGAAAAATGGGTGCATTCAAAGGCTTTTAAGGACAGGCTGGAGGCCTTGACCTACCCACAGAGTGTGGCCACATTCACCCCTCAGTCTGTGGTATTTTATGAGCATTTTCAAACACACAGAGAAATTGAAATAACAGTGCAGATCACACCCTAGATTCAGCATTAGCATTTGCCACATTTGCTTTATCACTCATCTTTATCCACAGCTCCATGTCTATTCTTCCATCTTATTTTTCTGATGCATTTCAAAGTTAGTTGCAGATGTCAGTACCCATCTTTCTTTGATTTTTTAAAAAACATTTGTTTTATTTATGCATACAAGACCTGGGGTGCAGGCCAGAGATGTGTGGGTGAGAGGATTCACCAGAGATAGAGTAGGGAACAGAGCAAGTGGATCTACCAAAATACACTGCTGAGGGGAGCAGCGGGCGAAACAGGAGAGGTCTGCTGTGCCATGTGGGTCAGCTCCCTGGCCAGGGTTAGAACTCTAACTGCAATGGCTGCCATTAGCTTCGCAGTGCTGAGACTTAACCCTTTATGTCACTAGGGACTCCCCACTTTTCATTTCTCAACACTTGAGCTAAGAATCTTTTTATGAGATAAAACTCTATCTGGAGAAATGCACAAATCTTGAGTATACTACTGGAGGAGCTGTGACCCTTGTCAAGAACATTATGTATATTGTTCTTTTCTTCTCTTGGAAACAATGAACATTTAAATAATGATGTGTCTCACTTAACAATACAATTTATCCGCCCTCCCTCCTTTTGAGTAACTACCACAGTCCAATCTGAAGCCTCCCTGGTCTCTCCATTCTCAGCGCATTCCTGTGACCACACTCTCCTTGGGACAGAGCCCAGGCCTGAGTCATCTCCATAACTATTTATTGCTGCAGGAGGCTTTGTTGCCCCAGCCAAATAGGATACTGACAAGCAGCAAAGAGAAAGGGCCTCACACCGTGGGGCAGAAGATCTGGCATCCCTTTGCTTTTTGTTCTTGGTCATAGAGAGAGAAAAGTTTATCAGAAAGTATATTAGGCAATAAATTATATGTATCAGCATACTGTAAGTAAATAGCACGGAAAATTGTCTGTTTAGAAATTAGTTGTTGAGCAGTTTGGCCCACTTGACAATGGGAGATGGTTTGTTGAACATGCCTGACAAGCATTACAATACAATAATTATAGTGGGTCCTTCTTTTGCCTTCCCTTGAATTTTCTTGGGAAAGTTTTTAAATGAAGCTATTTGAGTTAAGGAGTTTCTAGGTAGAGGAAGTTCTGATAGCTGAGTAGCAGCCGGCCCCTGCTGTGAAGGCCATTGAGAATAAGAAAAGTCTTTTTTTTTGCTTAGGCTTTAGCTGATAGGGATGTACTGGCAGCTATCCACTGTCTTAGGTTATTGTTTAGCTGAAACAATGAATTTTAGTGAAAGACTTAGTTTTTTATTAACCTTGAAGGTTGCCTTCTTGCTGAGAGCATGGAAAAGGAGATGCACTAATTGTTTCTGCTTTGTTTTTATGCACTTGATAATGTCATCTCACTGCTTACAAAAAATGTATAAATAAAGAACCTGCTGCGCCTTTCGGCAGAAGATACTAACACCTCACCAAGTGTCGGTGTCTCCTCATTCCCTTCCCCTCAGCCCCTAAGTTTCAGATCATTCGTTTTCGCCGAGGCCGTCTCATCCTTTCAGGAACCCCTGACACGACATTTTCCCGGAGGCTGGTCCCCGGCAATTTATTTTATTATGTTTATTCTGATAACTTTGATTTTTTCAACCATATGGGGGAGTTATAGGTGCAAAACTCCAAAATATATCTTATTGTCCCATATAAATGTGATCCATCAATATATAATAGGTTATTCATCTTTGACCTTTCAGCAAGTAAGTTTATCTAACTCTTTTCCTTTCATCCACAAGACTATTAGATAATCATAAGCATCAGCTTAGCTGTTTTCATATATTCACAGCAATATATTACCATTTATATCTATGGTAAATATTCTAATTATCAGTTTTATTAGACAAATTTGTATTTACAGGCAATGTGTGACACATAATTTCATTAAAGCAATAGATGATCATTTCTTCTAGAAAAGCAAATGTCTGAAGTTAGATGAAAGACAAGGAAATAGGGCACACCTGGTAGCACAGGGGTTAAGTCTCAGCACTATCAAGCTATCACCAGACACTATGGCATGAATTTGATCCCCAGCCAGGGAGCTGGTCCACAAGGCACAGCAGACCTCTCCTGTCTCGCCTGCTGCTCCCCTCAGCAGTGCATTTCAGTAGATCTGCCTGCTCTGCTCCCCACTCTGTATCCAGTGACTCTTTTCCCCCTCACCCTTCTGGCCTATACCCCAGTTTTTGTACGCATAAATCAATAAAAATAAATCTTTCATAAAAAAAAGAAAGACAAGGAAATAATGATTTCACTTTATAATTATCCTGGATGCAGTCACCCAAATCACATCAATTCCATTACATGAGTACTGTCTTAACATTACATAACAAGTTACTAACCGAAAATACGCAAGCCAGAAACCTTATAGTCTTAAACATCACATCAACCATCAACTTTTCTTAATTTTTGAAGACATAAAAATAAAACTCATTTCATATAACAGCATGAAAATTCCATACCTTTGTAAAGTGGCGGCACAGTCAAATTATTTCCCAGGTTTTAGCGGAAATGACCACCAAAAGTGCTCAAGCTGTGTCCAGCTTGTTTTTGGGCAATTTGCCTCCTTGAGCCTAAGCAGAGGACAATATTAAAATACATGAATGATCCCCACTGACACTGTGGTGTAAGGGGGTGTGTAGTTTTTTGTGAATCGAATAGAGAATAATGTCCCCATTGTGGGGGGGGGGGGCGGGGATTATCTGCCCCTGAACACTAAGCAAATGAACTTGGCAGAAAATTTCACAGGTGCTTTGTTACTGTTACCACAGCATTGCACAAAATGTTGGTCTGTGGTCACATTTCCCCACACAAACTGAGAAGGTAACAGTTGAAACTGCTGCGTTGTACCAGTCCACCTCAGAGTCTGTCCTCACAGATTTTCTGTCCTCCCTGGACTGGCCCCTGGATCCCCTCCTTGGTTTCCCTGCTCCTCCATTCAGGCACCACAGATATTGTCCTGGAAGCTGGGAAAGGCTCCTCCTCTGTGTCCTGGTGTCTCACCAGCCCCTGAGACCTGCCCTCCAGGCAGGCGCCCGACTGGGTCTTCAGACCTGTGGAAAGGTGTAGGGACAGGACGAGGGGCTGCTGGACATGGGTAAGGGTGACCAATCAACGGGATCTCTCCCCTCCAACTTGTGGGTGCAGGTCACCTTCCCCCCACAATTCCGAGACCCAAAAGGGGTGCCTTTTGGCTACAGGTCAGAGATGACAAAAAAGGGGGTGCTTTTCCTGTCATTCTCTTCCAGGTGGGTAAAGAGCGCTCCACTGCCTGCTCATCCCTGGACTGTGTCCTCCATCTTTGAGCTCCTACCTGGCCAGCTCATAAACTAGAGAACAAAGAACTCCTGGAGGAGGCTGGGAGTATAAATTTTAATTCTAACGCCACAAATGAGGCAGGAGGGAAAATGCTGGAGACTAAAGTGAGAGACCCACAGCAGCTGATGGGGAAGCTGCCTTTGTTCTCAGTGAGACCAAGTGAAAAACAAGGGCTCTGAGAAACTAATGTAAATCTTCTGTCTCTCTAAAAGGGCCTCAAGTAAACAGGACATTTCAGCCACCAGTATCCAAAGAGACCGCCCAGGGCCATGCCCTCTAGGAGCAGGATGGGCACGAGCAGGTTATCTATGATACGGCAGACGGGTAAAGGAGAGTCCTGGAGCCCTCAGTGGGTTTCTCAGGCTTTTATAGAGCTTTACATGCATTGCAGCAACCAGGTACACAGCACACAGGGGCTCTGGGGGGCCAAAGGGCCAGGAAGCTGTAGGCTTCTAGGCCCCAGGCAAGTCTTCACTCTGGGCTTCTGCTTCTTCTCTGCTTGATGACTATCTCTATATTCTTCCCATGGCCCACAGAAGTAAATAAGACAGTTTGCTACAATGTAACAACTGCAGGTGCCCCATCAGCAGGGCAAACCTAATGGTGGGAGGACAGAAAAGCCTGAAAAACCATTTACCCTACACCCTCTGTGCCCTCACACAGGGTGCTGGAAGAGGGACTGTCCCACTCTCTACAGAGGGAGGCGCAGCCCAACCCACAAGCCAGACTGCAGGACAAACAGACCATAAGCTGCCTCTGACTGGAAAGACCACAGTGCAGGAGGAAAAGACCTTCTCTAAAGGAGCCCAGAGGTGAGACAGGCTCCCCCAGGTACTATCTCTAAGGACAAGCCTCGGTGACCCCATAAATAACAAAGAGAGAGACACCTTCCTGGTGAATACAGGGGCCACTTACTCAGCCTTGCTCTGATTTTCCACCCCAACCTACTGGTCAGCTGTCCTCTCACTGGCATCGATGCCAACCCAAGCCAGGCTGCTTACAGTGCCAGGCCCTGCTCATTACAAGGCAAATGCTATACACTGATGGTTGGTCTTGCCTTCCTGTCCCACTCATTGGGGCAAGATCACATAACCACATTCCAAGCCAGCCTCCAATCAGTCGTCTCCACAGTCAGCGTCCTCAACAGGCAGATACGGCCTCTGCAGCCACAGACAGTGAAGATGGACAATAAATAAGGGCAGAGATGCCTAGAGACCACTCTTCCCACATGGACGCTGCAGACACAGGGGTAAGGTCACCTCCAGGGCCCCATTAGAGCTGCTCTTCTATCTGAGGGAGCAAGTGACCCACAGACCCTCCTCCTGAGACCCACTTCTCTCCTGGGGAGGAGAAGCCACACTTTCCCCTTTGCCTCCACAGTTGCCCTGAGCAGTAAAGGTGTCTGTGTGAATTGTAAGATGGTGATTGCAGGGGCAGGATGGCCACAGTGCTGGTTCATCTATGATCCGAGCAGACTGGGATAAAGGAGAAGTCTTGGAGCCCTCGGTGGATTTCTCAGGCTTTTATTGAGCTTTATGTATAGTGCAGCAACCAGGTACATGGCAGGCAGGGGTGCCGGGAGGCCAGGAGGCCAATAGGCCTCCAAGCCCCCAGTGACTCTCCACTCTGGGCTTCTCTGGCCATCTTTCTCCCCTTCTCTCTCCTGCCTCTCTCCTGCTTCTGCTTCTCCTGGGGAAATACCTCAATACTGCAGTCAAGGCCCACAGAAGTAAAAAATACAATTATAACAATGTAACAAATGCAGGTGCCCCATCAGGCAGGGCAATCCTAATCCCAGGAGGGCAGAAAAGCCTGAAAACCATTTACCCTACAGTGATAAATTGTTTCAATAATACTTATGAATGATAATGACTTGGGCCTCCCTGTTGGGGCCCGGGTTCAGGTCTCAGGGCTATCAAGCTATCTCCAGCCACTGCAACACGAGTTCAATCCCCAGCCAGGGACCTGACCTATGTGGCATAGCAAACCTCTCCTGTCTCATCCGCTGCTCCCCTCAGAAGATCTGCCTGTTCTGCTCTCAACTCTGTCTTTGGTGAATCATCTCACCCCCTGCACCTCTGGCCTACACCCCACTTCTTGTATGCATAAATAAATAAAAATAAATCTTTAAAAAATAATTATAACAGAGTTGGGGCCAAGATGGCAGCAGGGAAACACTGTGACTAAGTCCTCCCATAAAAAAGAAAGTGAATAGGGAGGAAAAGCGGCAGGTCCCTGTGAGAACTGGGACACGGGAGATCAACAGGAGACTCTGGCAAACTGCCCGAAGAGGAAAGTTGCCATAAAAGAGGACAGAGAAGAGAGGAAAGCGCAGAACCCTGCTACCCTCCCCCACCCTCAACTCTGGTCCACTCCAACCCACAGAAAGAAAAAATAACAACAATGAGAACAAAGTACACATCAAGGACTGTGAGTGGAAAGGAACTATTGCAGTCACCGCACCCCATGAATAGGAACTGTGGAGAACTGTGCAGGAATCACTGTGAAGGTGAGAGAATGGCTCAGGATGCCATTAGAGAAAAACAAGGACTCTGCAGAGACCTACAAATACTCCAAGGCCAGCTGGTAAGCTTGTGTGGAAAAGTGGCGTGCTCGAAAACATACGCGGATCACAGCTGCCCAGGTCCCCGCGCCCGCGACCTAGGTTTGTGGGGAGACACGTGGGAGCCCTCACTGTGTTGAATGCCCCTCACTGAGTAATCAGAAACCAGGCGCCCGGACATGGGAGTGGGGATGCAAAAGGCGCTATTTCTGTGACACTGGGCTACAGCCCATGTCCAGTATCTCAGGGCTTCGGAACTGAGACTTGGGGCACTAAATTCCGGGCATGGGATCCCCCAACAGCAGAGCACAGGGCATACACAGCACCCCCACACCATTGAGGCACTCCACACCACCCCCACTCTGTTTCCCAGACCCATGGGGGAAAAACAGTTCTGGAAGGACACTAGGAAAGATCTCTGGTATCACCTAGTGATCAGAAAAAAATCACCAACATCCTGATAGTTGGAAACCAGGGATCCCAAAAACACCCTCAGGCTCTGAGAGAGGGTGGACCACACAAATGAGGTTAAGAAATGAAATAAGGCATGAAGCAAGAGCCCATTCTGGAACTGAGAGCCAGGCACAGGATCTGGGGCATGGGACTCGCCATAGCAATGGACACCGCACAGGGTAACAGCCAGTGTTTTGGATCTGATAGCCCTGGAACTGAGATCTAGAGTGCAGACTTCAGGGCGTGGGATCCATACAGCTGTGGGCACAGCACCAGGTGAACATGGGGCAGACACAGCACCCAGCTTGAATAAGAGCCCCTGTGTTGAGGTGTTCCCCTCCGCCCCCCAATCCTCAGTTTCTCAGAGAACCACTGGGAAAATGCACAGGTCAGCAAGTACAGGTCTCTGGCACCACCTCGTGACCAGAACAAAATCACCAACTAGTTGATTCCCTGACGGAACTGAGTAAATACAGAGGGAGGGAACTGTAAGGGACAATGCCCAGCAACACAGCATCAACACCGTCATGGAGTTTTAGTCTACCAGTGCTGGTCTCAGTCTGGCAAACATTTTCTGACACCCCTAAAGGAGCATTCCAAAGAGATGTCTGCCAACACCAGTGGCACAACGTCCCAATGCATAGAGCTAATTATAAAGCAAACAACAGGGAGAAGAAAAAATATAAATAACCAAGCAAGCCCACAGGAGAAGGACACACCACAAAAAGAAATACAGTCACCAGAGCTCAACAATGACATGGAAGAACTTCTCAGCCTATCAGATAGAGAATTAATGATCATCATGAACTCCCAATTACCACGATGAAAAGAAAACTACAGCAAGACACCTAATAGTAAAGCTTGCAAGAGTCTAAGACAAGGAAAAAATAATGAAACTGGCAAGAAGGAGAAACAGATAACTTATAAGGGAAAACCAATCAGGTTAACTTCAGAATTCTCCAAAGAAACATTACGGGCAAAGAACAGAATGGAGAAACATATTCAGCAAACTTCAAGACAGCAAATGCCAACCAAGAATACGTTACCCTGCAAAGCTATCCTTCCTCTACAAAGAAAAAATATGGACCTTCTCAGACAAACAGAAACTCTAGAAATTCATTACAACTAAACCCCCACTCCAAAAAATTCTACAAAAAGTCCTAAAGCCAAAACCAACAGAGGAATGAACAAGAAGAAAAGAATAAAGCAAGGAATAAAATCACAAAAAAGACACACAAAATGATAAACACAGATGCCAACATATCAATATTAGCTCTAAATGTAAATGGATTAAAGTCATCTATAAAAAGACACAGAGTAGCAGGCTGGATTAAAAAACAAAACCCAGGGCCTCCCCAGTAGCACAGTGGTTGACCTCTGGGTCGCGAAGCTGCCCACAGCTTCTGCAGTACCGGTTCGATCCCTGGCCACTGGGCAAGGGTCCCACATGGTACGCAGACCTCTCCTGCCATGCCGGCTTATCCCCTCAGCAGTGTACTTCATCAGTCTGCCTGTTCTGCATCCTGCTCTGGCTCTGGTGAATTCTCTCACCCTCCTGCGCTTCTGACTGTACCAGTGTTGTATAAACAAATAAATAAATCTTAAAAAAAAAAAAAAACCCTCTGCTGTCTCCAGGAAACACATTTAACCACAAAAGATAAACAGAGACTGAAAGTAAAAAGTTGGAAAACAATCCTACAAGCAAATGGACCAAAAAGAAGGCAGAAACAACCATACTTATATCAGATGAAATAGACTTCAAATTAAAAAAGGTAAAAGGAGACATAGAAGGACACTACATTATGATCAATGGGACAATACATCAGGAAGACATAACACTCATCAACATATACTCACCAAATGAAGGGGCACCAAAATACATTGGACAATTATTATCAGCTCTGAAAACAGACATTAAAAAAAAAGACATATATAGTGGAGACTTCAACACCCCATTCTCACCAATGGACAGATCAATGAGACAAAAAATAAACAAAGACACTAGAGCCCCAAATAAAGACATAGAACTCATGGACTTAACAGACATCTATAGGATACAGCACCCAAAAAAATCCAAGTAATCATTTTTCTCAAGTGTGTGTGGATCATTCTCCAGAATCAATCACATACTGGGCCACAAGACAAACATCGACAGATACATGAAGAGCAAAATCATTCCAAATATCTTCTCCAATCATAAAGGCATCAAGGTAGAAATAAATCATGAAAAGAAAACAGGAACCCTCCTACTTCATGGAGATTGAAATCCACACTACTGGAAGACAACTGGACTAATAAGGAAATTGAAGAAATTAAAAAATGCTTTGAGTTGAGTGACAAGAAGGACACCACTTTCCAGAATGTATGGGATGCAGCAAAAGCAGTAATAAGAGGAAAATATATTGCAATACAGGCTCACATCAACAAACAAGAAAGAACTCAAAGAAACAACCTAATCTCACATCTCAAACAGCTAAAAAAAAAAAAACCCTAAATCCAGCAGAAGAAAGGAAATAATAAAAATCAAAGCAGAAATAAATGAAATGGAAATAAAAAAAAAACAATCCAAGAGATCAATAAAATAAAAAGTTTGCTCTTTGAAAAAATAAACAAAATAGACAAGCCTCTAGCCAGGCTCACAAAGAAAAAATGGGAGAAAACACATATAAATAGGATTATAGATGAAAGAGGAGAAATCACAACAGACTCAGTAGAAATCAAAAGAATAATCAGAGATTACTATGATCACTTTTATGCAAACAAATTCAACAACCTAGAAGAGATGGGCAAATTCCTACAATGATACAATCATCCAAAGCTGGACGAACAAGAAATAGAACAACTAACAGACCAATTAGAAGCAGCAAAATTGAGGCAGTAATCAAAGCACTCCCCAAAAAACAAATCCAGGCCCAGACGGCTTCACAAATGAATTCTACCAAACGTTCAGAAGTGAATTATTATACCTATCCTACACAAACTCTTTCAAAAAATTGAAAAAGAAGGAATACTACCAAATAGGTTCTACGAAGCCAGCATGACACTAATACCAAAACTAAACAAAGACAGCACAAAAAAAGAAAATTACAAGCCAATCTCCCTAATGAACACTGATGCAAATATTGTCAACAAAATCCTTGCCAACAGAATCCAACACTGCATCAAAGGGATAGTACACATTTCCTTATTCATGGGGCCATTATGTTCCATTCCATCTATTTTAAGTAATACTGCACAGGAAAGGATGTCCTGAGCAAACTCGATACAGGCTTTGTGGACTCCACCCCCACGCCATCAAGTCACTGGGAACTACAAATCCCATGATCACCAAAGGACCTGAGGGCGGAGTTAAGCAACCATGTTCTCTGTTTGAGTATTTAACTGGCCATGTGGCCAGGGGTCACTCTCTTGGCCACATGATGCACTCGGTATTTCGCCAGCTTAGCACATCATTGGGAGTCCACGTCAGTGGAATGGGTAGGACGCATTTATGAACTTATCTCCCTCTTTTTCTCCCTGAGTTGTTCATTTCCCCTTCCCTTGTAAATAAACCTTTTATCAACTTTTTGTGTATGTCTGCAGTTTAGCATTAATAAGTCCCCTTTAAGCACATGGGTGAGGACCCACAATCAGGCAACCCATTTATATCAGGGTTGCTCTGTAACAGTACCACCTATTGGACACATATATTAAACCTACCTTTGTTTAATTTACTCCCATGTTGAAGGTCTGAGAAAGGTAAAGGCACCTATTCTGAATTCATTAATTTACTGGACCAAATTGGCTTCCTTCCTCCTTCGAGTCCACTAAGAAATTGCGGTACTAAATGTAACCAGGAAGATTATCAGGGTGAATGGCATTTCCTTGTTCATGATTGTTGTTTCCTCCCAGAAGATCTGCCCATTTTTGCCCTTGCTACCCACAGCTCTGGTCATTATTGCATCCCTTTTCAACCTCAATGGTATATGAATCACATTTATCTGGTACAGATGGCAAAAATCACAGTAAAATAATGAAACATCAAATTTTCACTCAAACACCAGGAGTAGGTGGCACAACAATATTGGGGAAAAACTTGCCTAAACCTAATGTCCCCATCTGTTCTCACCTCTGGATACCACTTGGAGAAGGCCTAGACCTAAATTGGGTCATCTGTAGATCAACTAATCTTACAGTAAATTCTTTGTTTTCTAACTGGTCTCTAGAAATTGGGGACCTTGAAATGTATTGTCCAGGAAACTAACACAACCTGGAACTGGGCCCTTCCATTTAATTCTATGGTTATCCTGGACACTGGAATCCTGGTTTAGCTGGGCCCTCATTAAGAATCAGACATCACTCTCAAATGTCTCCCTTAAAATATCATTTTTGATGCATCGCCTTAACCTTTCCCCCCCAGTGATCCGTTAAGAATCTTATTAAGGCTAGGAGCCTTGTATGGATCAGTAATGACACTACAGTTCAGGTCATGATCTGTGCTTCTAGGCCCTAGATTTTTATTATGACCTCCGAACACTTAACATGACGGTGACTACTTATTCTGCTTCTAGCCAGCAAAAGGTTAAAGATTTTAATGCCACCTTTCATGCCAATGCCACATGGTTAACTCCTCGCATCACTCACCACAACATCACTAGCTTTAACATTGCTCATGTGCTCATTATAAAACAAAGAGCCAAGGACTGGCTGCCAGGTAATCTTACCCGTGAGTGGAATGAGAATCTGCTCTTGACAAATTACCAATACTTTAGAACATACTCTTTTCGGTGTCCTCATAGCTGCTGTTTTGCTGCCACTGCTATGGCCAGGGCCGCTGCTACTTCTATACTAGCCCTACCTCACTCCCTTCACACTGCACAGCAAATGAATCAATATTTTCAGAACGTTACTTCCGAACTCCTGACTCAAACCACCACTGATCAGGAAATCTTACAGTGACTACATGCCCTGGAGGCCGCAGTGTCCTGGCTTGGAGAACATCAACAAGCCCTCGGGACACGCAACAGACTGAGTTGTGATGCCGAGTACAACTCAATGTGCCTTACTCCTGTTGCTTTTACCACCACCTCCTCTTGGGAAGACGTCCAATGGCGCCTTCAAGGTGCCTTCCATGACCATCTGGGACGCGATATTCTAGATATCAGAAAAAGACTTCAGCAACAAATGGCCCAACTCCAGCAAGAGGCAAATAATGCCACCTTCAGCCATCTAAATGATCTAGCCCACTGGCTAAACCCAACAAATTGGTTTTCAGGTCTCATTATCAGAATATGGGTTATGGCCAGACTGGGTATATTATGTATTTCGTGTTTTCTTTCAGCGCTAAAGGCCCACTGTCCCTTGTTCCGGGCAACCCCGGACAAGCTGAGGCCAGGCTGACCCTTCTACAGCCATCACAATATCAACCCCTTTCTGTGCCTCCTGCTAACTCCTCTCCTTACTCTGAACCCCCATATAACAAAAGGAGAGAAAATATGGGAGCTTGGATTATTCTTTGCCTTGACTCATTTGTGCCTCTCAGAGCATGAACAGGGAGAGTTTGAGATAAGGAACCTCTCAGGGCAAAAGTCCTGAGAGTCCTGTTTGAGCAAGTGCTGAAAACTTCAATAGATGTTGTGCTTAGAGTAGCAAACCACTGACTCTCTCCCTGATTTCTCAGCCTTGGCTGGGCCAGATGGTTACGAGTCCCCCACATACTTGTGCATTCCCCATTTGCCTGCTGCTTCTTTGGTCTTTTTTTTAAAATGTTCTGTTTGATTCTAATAAAATCGAGACTGCTCTGTGAGCTGGGCTGCACCTTCGTGGTGTGGTCCCTCTAGGCTTCTCATTGTTCTGCATATGGACTCTGAGTAATCCTTTTTCATCCTGCCGCCACACGTCGTCGTAAGGAGACATGCATTCCCTGCTCAGTCTGTGGTATTTGATGAATATTTTCAGCACACAGAAATATTAAAATAACAATGCAATTTTATTAGAAAAGCTTGTATTTACAGGCCATGTCTGAAGCATAATTTCATTAGAGCAATAGATGATCATTTCTTTTGGAAAAACAAATGTCTGAAGTTAGACAAAAGACAAGGAAATAGGGCACCCCTGGTGGTCCAGGGGTTAAAGTCTCAGTGCTATCAAGCATTCACCAGCCACTGCAGCATGAATTCCATCCCCATTGAGGGAGCTGACCCACAAGGCACAGCAAACCTCTCCTGTCAGGCCCACTGCTCCCCTCAGCAGTGTATTTCAATAGATTGGCCTGTTCTGCTCCCCAACTCTGTATCTGGTGAATCTTGTCACCCCCCACCCCCAACCTCTGGTTTATACCCCAGTTCTTGTATGCATAAATAAATAAAAATAAATCTTTAATAAAAAAGAAATTCAAGGAAATAATCATTTCACTTTATAATTAACCTGCATGCAGTCACCCAAATCACACCAATTCCTTTATATGAGCACTACTTTAACATTACATAACAAGTTATTAACAGAAAGCACACAAGCCAGAAACCTTATAGCTTTAAACTTCAAATCAACCAATAACTCTTCTTAACTTTTTGAAAACATATAACTAAAAATCATTTCATACAACAACATGCAAACCACATACCTTTGTAAAGAGGTGGGACAGTCAAACTATTTCCCAGATTTTAGCTGAAATGACCATCAAAAGTGTTCTGACTGCCTACAGCTTGTTTTTGGGCAATTTGCCTCCTTGAGCCTAAGCAGAGGACTATATTAAAATGCATAAATGATCCCCACTGACACTGTGGTGCAAATGGGGATCTGGGTCTTTGGGCCGCAAAGGAAACAAACCCCTCCCCCCCACCCGTGAACACTGAGTGAGCCTGAGTGGTCCTTTTCATATCATTTCCTGTGCAGGTGGTTTTCATTTCCTCGAAAGCCTGTGCTAAGTTAGGGCCTGTGGCTTGACCTTACTGCAGCTTCTAAAAAAGCAAGCAAGTTTACTTTATCTCCAAATTCATTTCTCAGGCTTGAGGAGATGCTCCCTGCTTTCTTGAGCCTCCCCGTCCAGGACCCCACAGCTGTTCACACTGGACAGAGTGGTTTCTGTCCACGTCCCTGACTTGTGGTCATGGTTTTTCTTCAATAATCTGTGACTCTTAAATCTGTCCCAAGCCTTGAGATCCACCCACCTTTCCCCACACCCCACTGGGGACATAACCCTGGAAACTACCCTGGTCCCAGCTGGCCCCAGTGTCTGTCCTCACAGATTTTCTGTCCCCGTAGGACTGGCCCCTGGATCCCCTCCTTGGTTTCCCTGCTCCTCCATTCAGGCACCACAGATATTGTCCTGGAAGCTGGGAAAGGCTCCACCTCCGTGTTCTGGCGTCTCACCAGCCCCTGAGACCCACCCTCCAGGCAGGTGCCTGACTTCGTGTCAGACTCCTGGAAAGGAGTAGGGGCAGGACGAGAGACTGCTGGGCACAGGTAAGGGTGACTGAGCCACGGGATCTTTTCCCTTCCAATTGTGGGTGCAGGTCACCCTCCCCTCACAATTCTGAGACCCAAAAGGGGTACCTTTTGGCTACTGGTCAGAGATGACAAAAAAGGGGGTTCTTTTCTTGTCATTCTCTTCCAGGTGGGTAATGAGGCCTCCACTGCCTGCTCATCCCTGGACTGTGTCCTCAGATCTTCTTTTCTACTCCTGCCCAGCCAGCTCATAAAGTAGAGAACAGAGAACTCCTGGCCGAATTTGGGAGTATAAATTTCAGTTCTGCCACAACCGAGGCAGGAGGTAAAATGCTGGAGACTAAAGAGAGACTCACAGCAGCTGATGGGGAAGTGGCCTTTGTTCTCATGAGACCAAGTGAAACACAAGGACTCTGGGAAACTAATGTAAATCTTCTGTCTCAGTTTAAAGCCAAAAAACAATTACTTCTTCTAAATGCAAACTTAAAACACATGTTTTCTTATTAAATAAATTTATCAGGACAACAAAATTACCAGGGCCTTGTGGGCCAGTTAAAACCTATTAGGGTGTCCCATACATTTTGGAAAGTTTTGTCCTCATTGTCGTTTAACTCAAAGTATTTTTTAATTTCTTCTTTGATCTCCTCTTTAATCCATGGTCTTCCCATAGTGTGGGTTTCAATCTCCATGAAATGGGAGTTTCCTTGCTTTCTTTTCATGGTTTATTTCTGGTTTGATGCCTTTATGATCAGAGAAGATAGTTGGAATGATTTTGATCTTAATGTATCTGTTGATCTTTGTCTTATGGCCCAATATGTAATCAATTCTAGAGAATGATCTGTGTGCACTTGAGAAAAATGTACTCGGATATTTTTTGGGGTGCAGTGTCCTGTTAAGCCCATGAGGTCTAGCTCTTTATTTAGGGCTCTAGTGTCCTTGCTCATGTTTTGTCTCATTGATGTGTCCACTGGTGAGAGTGGGGTGTTGAAGTCTCTTACTATATATGCATTTTCTCTAAAGTCTGTTTTCAGAGCTGATAGTAATTGTCTTATATATGTTGGTGCTCCTTCATTTGGTGAGTAAACCTGCATCTCTATGTTTATTGCTGCACTATTTATAATAGGTAAGATGTGGAAACAACCCAAATGCCCAAAACAGATGACTGGATCAAGAAGTTGTGGTACATATACACAATGGAATTCTATTCAGCAATCAAAAAAGATAAACTCATGCCATTCACACATCTTACCTATTAGAAATAGGACCTGCTGCTTTTCCTCCCTATTAACTTTTTTTTTTTTTTATGGGAGGTCTTACTTGCAGTGTTTCCTCACTGCCATGTTGATCTGGAATCTCCCTTCTTTTTTTTCAGGAGACCTTTGGCTATTCAGGGTTTTTGGTGGCTCCAAGTGAATTTCATCAATATTTGTTCTATTTCTTTGAAGAATGTCATTGAAATTTTTATTGGAATAGCATTGAATCTGTAAATTGCTTTTGGTAGGATGGCCATTTTGATAATGTTAATTTTTCTAATACATGAGCAGGGGATGTCTTTTGGTTTCATTGATCTTTTGGATTTTTTTTTAAGTTACTATTTCATTTATTTCTTCTTTGATTTTTACTATTTCCTTCCTTCTACTGGTTTTACTGTTTTTTTGTGGTGGTTTTTCTAGTTCTTTGAGATGTGAGATTAGGTTGTTTCACTGAGTTCTTTCTTGTTTCTTGATGTGAGCCTCTATTGCTATATATTTTCCTCTTATTACTGCTTTTGCTGCATCCCATACATTTAGGAAATTGGTGTCCTCCTTGTCATTCAACTCAAAGTATTTTTTAATTTCTTCTTTGATCTCCTCATTAGTCCAGTGGTCTTCCAATAGGGTGGGTTTCAATCTCCATGAGGTAGGGGGGTTCCTTGCCTTCTTCTTATGGTTTATTTCTAGGTTGATGCCTTCATGGTCAGAGAATGATTGGTTGGTATGATTTCAATCTTGGTGTATCTGTTGAGGTTTGTCTTTTGTCCCAGAATGTGCTCTATCCTAGAGAATGATCCGTGTGTGCTTCAGAAAAATGTGTACTCAGATTTTTTTAGGTCTAGTGTTCTATAGATGTCTGTTAAGCCCATGTGGTCTAGATCCTTATTTAGGGTTTTAGTGTCTTTCCTTATTTTTTGTCTCGTTGAGCTATCCTTTGTTGATAGTGTTGTGTTGAAGTCTCCTACCACATATGTTTTTCTCTGATGTCTGTTTTCAGAGATGATAATAGTTGTCTGAGATGTTTTAGTGCTCCTTCATTCGGTGAGTAGATGTTAATGAGTGTTATGTCTTCTTGATGTATTGTCCCCTTGATCATAATGTAGTGACCATCTAAACTTTCCTCACCCTATAAAAGGACATCTTCCCCCCACAATGGGTGCAACTTCTCTGACTCCCGCATGGGTCAGTGAACCTCACCCAGGAGTGCAATAAATTTCCTGCTTGTGAGAAACTAGCTTGGCTTTCCTTTTCTTTACGGCAGCAATCCTTTCAAATACCAAAACTTCTCTTTATGAAATTGTACTCCAAAATACAAATCCACTTCTCATTACTTAAAGTTTTATTGTGTTTAATTATAAAAATTTGTTAAATATCAGGTTCTCAAAGTGACATGAGACTAGACTGGGGTCTGGGAAGCACAGAACCCCCTCAGGAACCACTGACTGTGCACAGCCACCATGACAATGCAGGGCGGGCCCTCTGGCCTCACTGTAGTTTGGAGGGAGCACCTACAGACTGAGGATGCTCCTGTATTATCTAAGTCACCAGAAATATAGTCAGATTTGAAATGAGTCTTTGAAGTGGTTAACTTACATCTAAAACAGTCTCTGAATTTGTCCTCATCCTTCCCAAACTATGAAATCACAGGCGTCTCATCAATCTGACTGATGCTTGTGGGCTCTGACAGTGAGAAGCCCCATTACTCATGGGTTATGTGCCTCTTAAACAGGGATCCCTCCACCTTCGGGGAGTACAGGCATTTAAGAAGTGACTGCATAACCACACGGGTCAGGATCTAATTGAATATTGTAGCTCCAGGAAAGCACCCAGTAGTTTTTTTATGACAAGGGCAGACGGGTGAGGAATGTGGAGTCCTTAGTGGCTTTCTCAGGATTTTACTGATCTTTCTATACCATTTGTAGGGAGGTGACCAGGTGCGGGGCAGGCAGGGGAGCCCAAGGGCCAGGAGTTTGGCAGGCGTCCCAGCATCTGGTGTATCTTCACTCAGTCTGGGTTCTCTGGCATTCTCTCGTGGTCTCTCTGCTGGTCTCTGCTGCATGGTCCTCTATGACATCGTCCTTATATAGGCTCAGTCTCAGCTGAGGTGCGCCCACCTGCGGATGCCCACACCACACTCCAGAGGTCTGTCATGGATGCTAATGACAGGAGGGCAGAAAAAATCTGATCACTCCCATTCACCCTATAATCCACCTCCTCAGGGTTTTCACCGTACAATCTACACAATCGTTTCCCTTGGCGAATATGAACACTGCAGCCATGACCCACAAAAGTAAACAATGCAACTGATGATAGCAATGCACCAAAATACAACAGAATTCAACTAAGCCCAGGGAGGGACTAACCTAGGGGTAAAAAGACAAGATTATTTTTGCAGCAGATGATCCACCAATTCTGCTGCCAAAGGCACTGCTTATGCGAGAGGGAACCACTCTTTACTCAAGGCATCTGCCGTCACACTCCAGGAGCCATCAGGCTTCCTGGACTTCTTTGGCTGTGGTCTCAGCCACAAACCACACACCACATCCACCCCCAACTTGCACTCATTCTGAGACTGGTGACACTATACTCTTTCGGAGGTAATTGCACAATCTCCAGGGATACTCACTGCTGTCACTCCAACACTCGGCTTTCATAGCCAACAGTGTGACATGCAGACCCCTACAGTCAGGCCAACCCTGCGGACACGCACTTGAGTCAAGGACCCATGGATACAAGCTCCACATGTGGCCTCACTCAGGTCCCCTCCACAAGCCACATTCCCCGCCCATCCCCCAAGGACGGGTCCTCTGCTCCTCACCCTTATTCAAAACAAACAGGGCATCATCCACAGGTGATTTTAAGAGGCTCCCCTGCCTTCTTTTGTGTCCTTTCAGCTACTAAACAACCATTCAGGGCTTCACAATATTAGCACCAGCTTTTGCCTTGTCTGTGTCAGCTTTTTGATCCACCTCCTCTGCCCAGCTGTTGAGAACCTCACGCAAGGTTGCTTTGGGCCACGAAGGCCCACTGGCCATGCCTTGATTTTCATCTCCTGGGATGTACACATAATCCCATCCACCCTCAGGGCCCATAACCATGACATCCACCTGCCAGTGTACCCCAGCCTTCTGGCGGGATTGTTATTCCAGGATTTTTATTCCAGGATTTTCCTCATGTCAGCACAGGGCAAGCTCCGGAAGATGAATCGTAGTCTTCTTTCTTCTCCAATGAGTCTGCTGCCTCAGGGATCGTGGGCTGGTCCTTGCGGGCCGTCTCCTTCTCCACTCAAGGTCTCATCCTGCAGTTCCCGGACCTTGTCCACCTCCTGTGCTCCTGCAGTGTCCTTAGCTCTTCCTGCAGTTTCTGCACTTGGTCACTTCCTGTGCTGCCACTGTGCATCCAGCATTGTCACAGCCTCATGGTCTGCATCCCTCAGTCCCTCCTGAGGTCTTCAGAGGGCTGCATACCCATCTGCATCCAATCATCCTGCCGACTACACCATTGTAGTGCCAGCAAAGCATGGAGCAGGTTTTCTAGGATCTGGGCAGATGGGAAAAGGAGGAGTCCTAGAGCCCTCAGTGGCTTTTTCAGGGTTTTAATGATCTTTCTACACCATTGATAGTGAGGTGACCAAGTGCATGGCAGGCAGGGGCATATAGGGGCCGGGAGGCTGGCAGGCCTCCCAGCCCCTGGTGAATTTTTACTCTTTCTGGGATCTCTGGTGTTCTCTTTTGGTCTTTTCACTTGTCTCTACTGCATCTGCTGCCTGGACAGGGATCCTCTGCTGCCCCCATCCTCTGCTGCCCCCATCCTCTGCCTCTGCCAGTATGCTCCCTCTTTGGCTCAGGTGCACCCACTCACACATGCCCATATCACACTCCAGGTGCCACCATCAGGCACGTGTGTAAGACCACAGGGATGGATCATGGATGCTTATGGCAGGAGGATGGAACAACCTGATCACTCCCATTTACCCAAAAAAACCAACATCATGCCAAAGATAAAGATGTGAGTTCTCATACCACAGGGGTCCCTGTGAGTCAAAATCTGATAGAGGGAAAGTACAAAAAAAAAAAAAAAGAAACCTCCCACGTGCAGTGGAAATGGCACTTGCACTTGAGGGCCGGGCCAGGGCCTCTCAATTGCAGGAAGAGACAGTGGCCTAAGGTGTGTTTGTCTCTCTTAGCTCAAACCATATTTGCTCTCAGCCTGAAGACAAATGTGCCACCTGATAATGCCGCTGAGTCATGACGGGACAGCTCAGTGCTTCCATCCTGACAAATCCAAGGAGCAAGGCAGCCCCCCTGACCTGATGGGAACCTGCCCACAGCCCGTGTTGTTGAGACAGTGCAGGCAGGTGAGCAGGGTTGGTCCCAGAGCACACACTGACCCTGACAGAGCTCAGACTCAGGCCTCGTGAGGCACCTGCTGATGGACGGGCCGTTGGTCTCTCCACATTGGATTTTGAAGGACACATTATAAATTGAGCCCCTTTATAAAGAAGGTTAAATGGGGCCTCCCTGTTGGCACAAGAGGTTAAGCCTAAGTACTATGAAGCAGTCATCAGCCACTGCAGCACAAATCTTATCCCCGGCCAGGACGCTAACCCACATGGCACAGCAGACCTCTCATGACTTACCGGCTGCTCCCCTCACCAGTGTATTTCATTAGATCTGCCTGTTGTGCTCCCCACTCTGTCTCTGGTGCATCCTCTCACCCCCCACACCTCTGGCCTACACCCCAGCTCTCATATGCATAAATAAATAAATCTTTTTAAAAAAGTTTCAATGAACTAAAATAAAACTTAATCTTTATGGTAAAACTTTCATGCCATGAAAATGGATTTCATGACCAGCCCCAGAATGACAGGATCAAGTTTTACATTTAAATAAGATCCTTCTTATGTGCTTTCCTCTAGATTTTCAGAAGTTCTGCTCTAGGACCATGATTCTCTAAAGTGGGATCCCCAGACACCTGGAGCTCATCTCAGAGAGAAGATTCTCAAGCTCTGTCCAGAGGTGCTGCATCTGGTTGGGGAGGCCCAGGAATCTGCATTTTGACAATCATCGTAAATTTTCTGAAACCTCAGGTTTCAGAACCACTTTAGATGGTGGGGAATCTGGGTGAGGTCTGTGATTGGAAATGGATGATGATTAGGACCTGGAGCACCTGCCATGGATCCTACTATCATCAGTGGGCGGATCCAGTGACCCCGGATGACACAGACCTTCCATCCTCATGAACCACACAGATGTGATGCAGGGAGGATGACACACCTGTCCCTACACTGATCCAATGTGGGATGAACATGACAGGAGCCCTGAGCTGGTAGTTAATTAATTCTGAGCAAGTTCTCATGAGTGGCCATGGGAAAGCCGTGTCCTTGCCAGGATCACAGGGTCAGCTGTGCCCTGGTCCACAGAGGCCAAGGAATGGGGCTGTTTTCCCTGTGAAAGATCCTGAAAAGCAAAAATGATGGCCTGTTCTTCCTGTTATAGTGATGGTCACCTGTCCTTTTTTGAAATCCAAGGTCACCTCTGTCGTTGGGGATTTTCATACAGGATCAGTTTGGTTTCTGGGATGTGAGAGCCCAGACCTGTCCCCTGGTGACCCTCACACCAGATGCCCTCCTTCTGCAGAGGGAAAGTGGGCCCTTTATTGTCAATGACTTTGCAGCCACTGAAGCTGCAGTGTCCTCCTATGACAGTGTCACTACAGCAGTGTGTCCCTGGCAGGGCAGGGAGGGACCCTCATACCCAGCACTAGGGCTGGTGTCCTATCTCTGGGTATGAACACAGGCCCTGGCAGAGAGACTATCACAGTGACATGTCCCATCCTCAGAGAGCAGGCGCTCTAGGTGCACAGTGTCCTGGGCCAGGACCGCTTCCTGCCACAGAGAGACTGAGGGTCAGGGTCACGGATGAAAAGAAGGCCCCAGATACTGACCCAGGGTAGACGCAGGGCAGATTGAGGGAGTGACCTGTGGCTCAGTTTTATCCAGCGGAACTGGAGATGTCCTTATTATTAATTACTATTATAGAAACAGCTTGAATTTAGTATCACCTTACAGAATACAAAGAGCGCTTTCACTGTTCATGGTGACTGGAAGCAAAGGCAGATGAGCTGCTTCTTCACAGGAGAGAAATGAGTCTCAGAAGAAAGGAGTCTACACCCCATTGACGCCATAGAGGCCACGGCAGTGTGTCCAGTTCCTTCTATTCTGCTCCCTCTGGTGGAAGAACAGCACTAATGGGGCCCTGGAGGTGACCTTACCCCCGTGTCTGCAGTGCCCATGTGGGGAGAGGGGTTTCTGAGCATCTCTGACCTTAATGTCCATCCTCTGCAGAAGTCACAGGGTCCACCTGATGGTGACACTCCACCTGCAGTTCACAAATCCTGCTTGTCCTTTGGCCTTTCTCTGGGTTGACGGCCATGACTGCTGTTTACTAAAAGGAAATCTTTATTTAAAAAATTAAGTCATTTCCTTCACCAAAGATTGTGGAACTTTCCCATGATGCTTTTTAAGCCATTTGTTTCCCATCACAGGCCTTCAAGCTTCGGTCTATCATGGTTTCATTCACAAATATTTAATAACTGTCTATAGATTAGGATCATCTCCATTGATTGTGGACCCTCAATAGGTCTCTCACACGTGTGCTTCACAGGCCTCACCCTGGAGAGCTTCCTCCTGCACCTGTGCTGCATCCACAGGGCATCTGTCCTGAAATCCTCCCCACCCTATAACAACAGTGTTTATGTCACTTCACCACCCAGGACACCATCAACTCCAAAAGTTCGTGTCCTTTTGATGTTGAACCTTCCTGCCTCATTTTCCCTCTGTACTAATAATGTCAGACTGACCTGTTCATTAGTTGAAGCTATGTTGAGACAAAGCCACAATGTAGACTAAAGATCCAGGGAGTTACTGGTAAATGTTCTCAAGACCACACACCTGACTTATGCACCCTAGATAACTGCTTAGGAGTCTCCCACTTCTGTTCTCCCTGCTTGCTTCAGGTGTAAATGTGCCCCTGCTTGGGCAATAAATACTCTGTTACCTGATTGCCCGGGGCTCAGACTTTGGAGAAAGACCTCCTCTGGGGTTGCCCTTGTAAGCAAAGATCTTCCCTCCTCCTCTCTGAGTGCTGCCTGGCTCCCTACCAGAATTCTGTTATAACAATAACCTTTTAGTGAGAAGGTCTGAAATGTTTGCAGAGAAAACAGACATCTTCTGCTACTGAAATGAATATTCTTAAATGAATATTGTCATCAGTCTGTAAAACTTATAGTCAAATACCATGAATTACCTTCAACCTTGGAAAAGGAATATTCTCATTATAGATAAATGGCATCCTGTGGCCTAAATGTTTGTCTCCATTTGGGTCCTATGTTTTCTATGAGGGAAGAGCAGGGGGAGGTGAGTGTCCAGCTCCTCTCCAGGACCCTCAGCTTCTGTCCTTCCTCAGGCATCGGGTGATGAGCAGGGACGGGGAGTCAGGGTCCCGGCTGTGTCCAGGTTCTGCCATCACTGGCCTGATGGTCTTTTCATTGATCCCCTCACGGGTATAGTGAGAATAACCGTGAAGATCTTTCCAGCTCAAGTCTTCACATGTCCCGCAGCCCTGACTGTCTGGAGCGTCCCCTCCCTTATTTAGTGTCACTTCTCAGGGCTGAGCAGAGAAGGAAGGTGTCAGGTGTCAGCACACGCCCTGCAGGGACAGTCACCACTTCCAGCCTCAGGTTATGTGGCTGCAGGAAAATGCCCACTGGCCGAGTTTGCCCAGAGGGGAGACAGCCCAGTCAGGGTGCCCCTCTGGGGGGCTGATGAGGATCATACTGCAGGCTCAGGGAGAAGCCACCATGACTCACTGCCCCTCCAGTAGCTGGATGTGGATCCAGAGTCTCACCAAGGTCATTCTATAAGCCCCTCTACCCCTCCCTTTAGGCTGTGTGCATGGAGCAGCTCTGCGTGGTATTTTCACCAGCCCTGGGAGCAGGACACAGACCCCATCACCAGGAATTAGATCCTGGGCCCCTGGGGTGTGGGTATTGGGTTCTGCCTGGCCCCCACAAAATATTCACACAGAGGTGCCGGCAGCCCTGCCTTTTCCACTACTCTGTGACCTTGTGAAGGTCCCCCTGGGAGGGAGAGAACAGTGGGCTAAATATGGGGGTCCCCTACCTGCACGTCCCTCCTCCCCAGGCCTGGGGGAGCCAGTGTTGTTCTGGGTCTGTCTGGCCCACGTGTCTCCTGGGCGCTGGGCTGTGGGGTTGGAGAGGCAGCCCTTGGGGGTGGGGGCACAGACTATGAGACCCCAGGGGGTGCCAGGGCTGGGGGGCTTCTGGCTCAGCAGACTCCAGGCAGTGGGAGGGGAACATAGGGTGTATCCTTGAGCATCATTTTCTTTATCAAGGATAGAAGGTACCTGATGGATTATTGTTGGGAGGATGTGAAATTATGTCTCAACAGGCCTGACCCACAGAAGGTGATACAATGACAGTCTCTTTTCCTGCCCTTCCAGAGAAGCAAACCTTTTTTTATAATTAATCTTTTTTATTAATTTGTTTTTTTATTTATATCTTTTATACCATTGTGTATTGCCCATAAAATTCCCACCAGAAATTCCCCTGTGAGCCATTACTATAGTCCCCTGTGCTCCTCTCTCCCCTGTTTTGATCCCTTTTCCCTGCCCTCCCTGGCAGAATGTCTCTGATTTATGGTTGCCTAATTTTGTTGTTTTCTTAAATTATTATTGTTTTTTTTTTCCTGATCCCTTATTTGGTTCCCCTATATTCCTCCTGTAAGTGAAACCATCTGATATTTTTCTTTTTCCTTCTGACTTATTTCCTGAGCATAATCCCTTCCAGCTCCATCCATGTTACTGCAATTGGCATGAGTTTATCTTTTTGATTGCTGAATAGTATTCCATTATGTATATGTACCACATCTCCTTGATCCAGTCATCTGTTTTGGAGCATTTGGGTTGTTTCCATAGCTTACCTATTGTAAATAGTGCTGCAATATACATAAGGGTGCAGGTATCCTTTTGGATTAATGTTTTAGTGTCCTTTGGGTAGATTCCTAGGAGTGGAATTGCTGGGTCATATAGTAGCTCCATTTTTAGTAGGCGGAAGAACTCCCACACAGCTTTCCATTGTGGTTGGACCAGTTTGCATTCTCATGAGTAGTGGAGGACAGTTCCTTTTCCCCACATCCTCACCAACATTTGTTTCCCTTTTTTTTTTTTAAAGATTTATTTATTTATACAAGAAGTGGGGTACAGTCCAGATATGCAGGAGGGTGAGAGGAGTCACCAGAGACAGAGTGGGGAACAGAACAGACAGACTGACGAAATACACTGCTGAGGGGAGCAGCAGGCGAGACAGGAGAGGTCTGCTTCGCCATGTGGGATTCTCGCTGGCAAGCTGGGGTGGAACCTGTGCTGCAGAGGCTGCTGCGGACAGCTTCACAGCAGCACTCAACTGCCTGTGTCACCAGGGAGGCCCCTGTTTTCATTTTTTAATTATGTACCATTCTCACTAGTATAAGATGGTATCTCATTGTGGTTTGATTTTGCGTTTCCCTGATTATAAGTGATGTTGAATATTTTTTCATATACCTATTGGCTGTTTGCATTTCCTCTTTGGAGAAATGTCTTTTAAGTTCTTCTGCCCATTTTTTGACTGGATTGTTTACTTTGTTTTTGTTGCGTTCTGTGTGCTCTTTGTAGATCTTTGTAACCAGTCCCTTATCTGTTGTACTGTGTGCAAAATTTTCTCCCAGTCGGTAGGTGTCTGTTTTGGTGAGTGTCTCTTTTCTCTTAACAAGTTTGTTTGTTTGTTTAACCAGTTTGTCTTCCTGTATTCTAAAGAAAAGAAAGAACATTCCTCAGATGATAATACGGAAATTAAACACCAAAGTGTTAACAAAGTAGAGTGACTTTTGCCAGTCCCCCCAGATCTCCATATGCCTGCATCAAGAGGACATGCTTACCCTTCCTGTCTCCCCTTTGCAGACCCTTGCCCACCTCCCCTGCTTTTTACTCCTTTTCATAAATACCCCTGCCCTCTGCCAAAGAGCAGGAGAGTGGTATTTCAGACATGAGTCTTCTGCCCACCTCAGTTTATAGACAAATTAAACTACTTTCCTTCTCCTCAAACTCTGTTTCCTTTTGTTGGCTGAGGTTAAGAGGCCAGTTTTTGGCATCAAAGTTGTCCAGTAAATTACAACACACTTCCTTGGGCACATGAAGAAGTAGTTTGTTCAGTAGATTTATAATCTCCATAAAACTCGAATTTTCTCCTTTAAGTTTTCTTTTATTGATTCTCCTAGTTTGACGTTGATCTCACTTATTATACTTAGAAATGGCCTAGACCTAGTTGTTGTCAAGTATTTCTTTGTTCTTTTACCAGGTGAGAATTTTACATCTTATGGTTGGAGAATTTCAAAGAAGATTTCAAGTAGACATGGAGATCAGTGACATGACAAATTTACATTCTCTAATCTTACAAAAGTCTTTTTATACATAATTAAAATCCACAGAGGTAGTCACATCGCCTTTTTCTCAAGACCTACAGGTTATCTCCCTGTAGACTCTGAGAATGACTCTCAGGGACACTTTGGTCTCAGGAGACTCCTCTCCTGGGCCTGTGGGGATCACAGCACCAGAACTTCCACAGAGTGGGGAGGGAGGGGCTGACCAGCTCCCAAGGATGCATCACTCAGGGGGAGGAGACGCCCCTCCTCAGGTTATGGCCCAGGTGTGACTCAAGCTCTTTAGCTCACCAGGGGTTTCACCTCGGGTCCTGGTGCTTGTTCCTGCTGCTGAAACTGCTCCCGGATTTTCCTGGTGTTGCCCCCAGTCAAAGGACATTGTCTCTGGAAGAAGAAATGGGGGGTTGGTCACAGTGGAGGGAGATTTACTTAAAAGAGGGAGAAGGGACAGAAACCTGCCTGGAGTGACTCTGCCATTGGGTGAACCTATTAAGGGTAGTTTTTTTCAGCAGGCTCATAATCTCAACTGGATTCTGTTTTTTTTGTCAGATCACTGTGAAAAGCTATAGAACATGATGCAGCAAAGAACATGATCTCAGATGAAGGAAAACTGAGTTTGAATCCTGACACTGCTCTCAGCAGTGCCACCTTATCACATTATGAGTGTTATAACTTCTCTAGTCAGTTTTATCACAAGTACCATGAAGGGTAATAAGTCATGTGAGCATCTTGAGGACACAGCTATGGGACTGGAAACTGCACCCCCTTCCACCTGAGGGAAAGAAAGGTTAGTGATTTGGTGACCCCTACATACCCTCTCCCAGGGTCAGAGGGTCCCCAAACTGAGAGACCCTCCTGCTGGCACCTGTGAGCGGCCTCTGATAAACAGACCCTCCTCCCTGACAAGTTGAGGAAACAGTATGAGGGAGATGGAGGACCTGGGATCATTTCTAGAACTGACTGGCCAGAGCAGTTCGCAATCACCCTGGCAGTGGAAGAGGCTCCATTCCCACCACATCCTCACCAGCATGTGTTGCTTCTGTTTGTTTGTTTGTTTTTAATATGGGCCATTCTCACAGGTGTGCATTGGTGTCTCATTGTGGTTTTGATTTGCACAGATGAGTAGGTCAGGAAGATACTACTTAGAGATCAAAAAAGATAAACATCAGTTGCAGCAACATGGATGGAGCTGGGAGGATTATGCTAAGCGAAACTAGTCAGAAGGAAAAAGATAAACATCAGATGGTTTCATTTATAGGGAGAATTAGAGAAATGAACGAAGGTCAAGAAGAAGATAAACCTCGCAAGCTGACGTAGATCTGATGCATACAACAGAGCAGGGGAGGGGTAGGAGTCACACAGGGGAGGGAGGAGCACAACGCACTGTGGTGACAGATCACCGATGCCAGGGTGGGGGAGAAATGTGGGAACTACACCTGAGGGGAGAAATCAAATACTGTCTAAAAACTAACAACGACATAAGAAAATAAATATAAAAAATAAAAATAAAATATTTCAAATGCAGAGAAAAAAATGCAGAACTTTATCTTTCTAGAATGGTATGGGTTAATCCATAATGGAGCAAGTTACCAAAGATTTGTCACAAATGCAGAATGACATTAGGTAATAGACTTTACCTTATAAGGTAATAGGTTTTACCTTATAAGACCCAGAACCTTCCCCTTCTGCAGCACTGGGTGACCGTAGTGGTTAAGATCGTAGTAAACCACACCCTCCTGGTCCTCCAGAAATAGAAAAATACGCTTTTCCCACACGGCTCACAATACCCCATTCCTGTGCTGCATTCTTGTCCCTGGATTCCAGAGCTGGGGCCAGAGCACAAGCTGACCAGGACCCAGAGGGGCTGCTGTTCCCTCTGGCGTGGCTCCTGGCAGCACGGACAGCACGTGGCACCTGGGTGGGTCTGAGAGTGAGTTGGCTGTTTGGTTGGTGCCAGTTGAGCTCCAATCAGATTGGTCCATTTAAAGCCATGAATGGTCTCATAAACCTTGAATGGCACCTGTGAGAAAGAGCTTGATTCTGATTGGTCCATTTACAATTCTGGCTCTGTATTCATAAATGAAACACCTGCCAGTGTGTCCAGATGCCTGAGGTCAGGTAGTCTCACCCTGGAGTGCAGGACGCTGTCACTCAGAGCCCATCTGACAGGCCCACAGGCTGCCCACAGTAAGGTCCCCTCTCCCCATGGCAGTAGGAATCACAATGGGAGTGGGCTTCAGCAGGCCAGATGCTCACCTGAGCACCCAGAGCAGGCACTCCTCTATCACAGCCCACAAGGCCGTCTACTACCTGCCACAGCATAGCCCAGGTCAACGCTGCCAGAGCTCAGGGATGCCCACAGGCTGCACGTTGAGCTTGGGGCTTGGCACACCGTGGGCCTCTCTCCCTATGGCTTGTGTCAAACCTTGCTACTGAAGTGGCCTCAGCAAAGTCAGTCACACCCCACTGAGTGCACCAGGTTGCAGGGATCCTCATTTATGTAGCTACTAGAAAATGACCACTGGCCAATTCTGCCCCCAGAGGACAATCTGCCCCTACAGGACAAACCCACTGGGGCTGCTGTTCCCTCTTGGGTGGCTCCTGGCAGTGTGGACAGCACATGGCCCTTGGTGGGTCTGAGAGTGACTCGGCTGTGACAGGCCTGGCAGAAGCTGTGGCCACAGGAGGTGCTCCCCGGGGCCCTTGTCTCCAGGCAGATGCTGTAAGTCCCCTCTGCCAGGAGGGTCCAGTTGTGGCCCTGAGGTCATGCCTGTCCACAAGGTAGGTGAGGAAGGGGAACAAACGAACAGAAGAGGAGAGACTCAGGGTGGAGGTGACCACACCTGCACTGGTCATGCCGTAGAAGGTATGAGGAGTCCCTGCCCCGCACACTCTCACCCTCTCCAGTCTCTGCTCCCTAAGTTGCCCCACTCCTTTCTCAACATGAACCCTCACCTGCCTTATCTGCTCCCCACACCCGGCAGGGAGGGCTCACAGGGCCTGGCATCACCTCCACTTTCTCTCCCACCTTTCCCTGAAGCCAGGAGAGCAGATGGGCCTGAGCGTCCACGATGTGCCAGGCCCTGAGCTGAGACTCACAGGCATCAGCTCCCCACCCTCACCGTGTCCCTAACCCCACCACACACAGGTGAGGAAACTGAGGCTTTGGGGGGGAGTCCCTGTGTGGGTCCCACCCACGTGCTGGGGGGACAGGCTGGAGTCCAGGCCCAGGGTGAGGCCCACGCCCCTCAGCACCTGCTGCAGCGGCTCCAGCTCCTGTGCGTGCCAGCCCTGGACCCGCCCGCACCCAACACCCAGGACCCTCACCCTGTCTCCTCAGGGTGACTCACCTCCCTGTCACCTCCTGCTCCCCCTGGGGCTCAGGTCACCTCTCACCTTCTCAGGGAGGAGGCCCAGCTCCTCCCAGGTCAGGGTCCCCTTGCTCTTTGCTCCCCAGGTCTGTCTCCAGCTGGACCCTGAGTTACAGACACACAGAGTCCCCGGACTGCTCACTCTGCGCCCCTTTGCCTGGAAGGTGGCACCCCAAATACAGGTTATTTGAGTTAAGAAATTAATTAACAAAAAGCAGCTCAGAGAACTCTTGTTTCTGGTAATGACTGGTTAGGACATTTCCATCAAACACATACTGAAAACAATGTCTGTTGGTGGCATTTACCCTCTTCAAGAACAAAGATTTCAGGTATTTCAAGGGCTATTATGTGAAGATTTGTATTTACTCTGTTTGAACCCAGAGGTCAGAACCTGGTCACTTCTGCAACAGTCTCGGGCCCAGCCTCTCTCATCACTTCCTCTCTCCCCTCGTCTCCCTCCATCACAAGAGCAACATCAGGAGGAGTTTTTAAATTCAACTTAATCCCATATGGCTGCCTGGGCAGGTAGTGGGCGCCCTCACTAAGAGGACCCAACCCTCACTCTGGATGTTTCCAGTGGGTGTGACCACACGGAGGCCTCAGCCCCCTCAGCCCTGAGACCCTTCCTCACTGCAGCTCCACAGCAGGGGGTGAGGGTGGGGCTGAGGTAAAATATTAGTTTTGTTTCATTTTTTGCCTTTTTGTCCTGCTTTTATTGTTTGCTTGGGTTAACATTTTCTCCCTCTCCCACAGTTCTCTATTTCACATCATCATAACCACAAAAGATAATAGAACTGTTACAGTAAAACAGAAAACACTTACCTCCAATCCCGGTGGCTAATGTGGTAACAGCACTCTTTTTCTGCCTCCTTTTCCAGTGGGGACCAGGACAGTCATCCTGAGCACAGCAGTGAGGAAGGGAGGGAGGGAGGTGGGGGAACCAGTCTGGGTTTATCTGAGATCCTCTCCCTTCCCCACATGAAGGGTTATCCTCTCCTCCCTTCCTGGACTGTAGACAAAGTCTCAGTGCACGAACTGGTATGACCTGGGCTAATCCTGCCCTTGGGCCAGGCTAGCAGGGCACACACTCCTCCCTCTCAGCCTGTGGAATTCCCTCCAGCTCTGGTCTAGAGAGAAAGTAGCTGCAGCCCATGGAGGAAGTGACCGCTGGGAAACAGAGGGGCTGCCAGGCTGGAGCTCCCTGACTCCAAAGGAGATGAGCCTGGAGTGGGCATTAGAGGAGGAGAGAGGGAGCTGTCAGGGGGAGCTGCCCCCACAGCCCAGCAGGGCCCCATCCAGGATCCTTACATCTAACCATGGGAATAGTCCCAACACCATCCTGTCTCCAGATCCTCTGCTGCCTCAAGTCCTGCTCCAAACCTACTGCTCCAAGGAACTGTGTTTATTGGGGTGTTGCCTGACACTCTTCACTCTGTGGGACTGTAATTAATTTATGCTCGAGCTTGATGTGTAATTGTCCTCCCATTGCATTATGTTGTGTGCCCTGTCTCTCCTGTCACACACACACACACACACACACACCCGCACACGCACTCCCCTCTCCTTGGGAACCAGATCCTCACTCAGCACTGGGGTTACTCTGACCCTCTGTCTCTGGTCCCCTCAGAGCCGCCCTCTCTGCAGTGTCTCTACTCAGTGGTGTCTGAGCAGCCCCAGGAGTCCCTGCACCTCCTGCCTCTGCCCTTGTGGGAAACCAGGCCCTCAGCCTGAATGACAGTGAGGAGGAAAGGTAAAGTCCTGAGGTCAGTGATGGATGGAGGAGACAAGTTATTTTTTTTCTCTTGGTTTAAAATAGTTGCTTTCTTTTTTTTTTACTGTATTTTTTGCAGTAACACGCGTTTACACACTGCACATGACTCAAAATCGGAGACTCACATCTTTAGATGCAGGTTCTCTCAACCCCCACCTCCAATGCACCCAGAGTCCTCCACTATATTCCTCTGGACCTTCTTACTCCTTTTTTTTTTTTTAAAGATTTATTTATTTATTATTTATTTATACAAGCACTGGGTACAGTTAGAAGCGCGGGAGGGTGAGAGAATTCGCCAGAGCTAGAGTGGGGAGCAGAGCAGGCAGAAGGACCGAAGCACACTGCTGAGGGGAGCAGCAGGCGGCAGGAGAGGTCTGCGTGCCATGTGGGACCCTCCTCCGGTGGCCTGGGAGCAGCAGGGGATCAAACCGGCACTGCAGAGGCTGCGGGCAGCTTCGCAACCCAGCGCTCAACCGCTGCGCCACCGGGGAGGCCCTTCTTACTCCTTTTGTCCTCACCCTCAAGCCCCTCTGGGAGCCTCCATTCTGCAGCCAGACTCCATGGTCTTGGTTAGTTTTTCTCTGTTCCTTTGCTGGTTTCTGTATAATACACATATGAGTCATGTCATCTGGTATTTGTGGCTCTCCTGATTTATGTCACTTAGCACACTTTTACCCATTTCCATCCATGTTGTTGTAAATTCAAGATATCATGGACCTGCCACAAGAGTTCCCATCATCTATTTTATGCACATAGATTGTTTCCATAATTTGGCAATTGTAAATATTGTTGCAGTGAGCACAAGAGTGCACATAGCCCTTGAAATGAGTTTTGCATTTTTTGGATAAACCCAAAGGAATGGATGCTGGGTCCTCTGGCAGATCTATGTTTAATATTTTGAGGAAACACCATACTGTTTTCCATAGGGGCTGGACCATTTCCCACAATGATGTGTGAAGGTTCCTTTCCCCCCACACCTTGCCAAAACTTGTTGTCTCTGGTCTTGTTAATATGAGCCCCTCACAGGTGGGAGGTGGTGTCTCATTGTGGTTCTGATCTGCATCCCCTGATGACGTGTGATGGAAGCATTTTCCGTGTGCCTGTGGCCATCTGTATCTTCTTTGGAGAAGTGTCCACTTAGCTCCTCTCCCCATTTTTGATAGGGCTGTTTTCTGGGTGTTGAGTTATATGTATTATTCACACATCTTGGATGTATGACATGCAAGATGTCTCCCCCCCATCGGGTGTCTTTACATGTAATGACAGTTTCCTTTGCTGGGCAGGAGCTTGCAGTTTGATGTGGCTCCACTGGTCTCTCTTTGCTTCTGTTTCCTTGGAACACAGACGATATCGAGGGCAGTGAGTCTACTGTGTACAACACAATATGGCGTCTACATCATTGTACACTTGTCTAAAATCCGCAGCATGGACACCACCAAGGGTGACTCCAATTTGCAGCCATGGGCCATGAGAGATGATGATGAGCAGGTTCATCATGTGACAGACGTGCTGCTCTGGGCTTAGCATGTGATTAGGACATTATCTGTGATGTGTTATACAGTTGAAGAGACTGTAGTAGGATTTAATTTTAAAAGTATTATTTCATGAGCACAGAAGAAAATTTTATACTCAAGAATTTACGTAGCAAAATAAATAACACCCCATTCCCACCATAACCCTCCAGTGAGCCAGGTCATTTGCTCAGAACTAGTTAGAAATTTATCATTTCTGGGCCTCCCTGGTGGTGTAGCGGGTTGAACACAGAGCTTTGAAGATGTCTGCAGCCTCTGCAGCACAGGTTTGATTCCTGGCCGGCCAGGGAGATACCCACATGGCGTGGTAGACCTCTCCTGTCTCGCCCGCTGCTCCCCTCAGCAGCGTACTTCGTCAGTCTGCCTGTTTTGCTCCCCACTCTGGCTCTGGTGAATTTTCTCACCCTCCTGCACTTCTGACTGTACCCAGTGCATGTATAAATAAATAAATAAATCTTTAAAAAAAAAAACAAAACAATAGAAACAAATCAAAACAAACAAACAAAAACAGCCAAAGTAGCAAATAGGAATCCATAGAAAGGCTAGACCCTGAGCTAAGCCTGGGCTGACCCAGCCCCACAAGCACTCCCGGCCCAGACATGACAGCAGAAGGCCAGGTGGGGCCTGAGTCCCTGCGATCACAGGCCCTGCTGGGACAGGTGCTACTAAAGGACAAGGACAAAGGAGCAGAGACACGACCTCTGACGAGTGACCAGTCAAAGCCCATGACACACTGAGCCCTGATTGGACACAGGCCCCGTCCCCCTCAGCTCCTCACAGCATCTCCTGCCCCCACCTGCACAGACTCAGCACAGCAAATACGTGATTCTGGAAGGTTTCCCATTTATTTCATCTCAAATTTTAGGAATCATTTTTATTATCCCCCCAATCGATCAGGCAAGCTTCCAAAAACTAATTTCAGAACTCAATTATTATTTCCAGAAGGAAGTAGTTACTATTCTTGATCAAAACACAAAGACGGGGTAGACACAGACTAAGCTACTTCATGGAGAGACACAGGTCAGTGTGGGGAGGGCCCTGGTGGGCAGGGCTGGGCCAGTCTCCCCACCTTCTCACATTATCTCATAAGAACAGAGACACATTCAGATGCCTTTTGCAGCAAACGAAACCAGAAGATCTTAGAGTCACAAAGTACGGGTGAGAAGAAATCCTGCATCACTCAGCCCCCACCAGGCAGCTGGCTCACACTGTGAAGGAAAAGGATCACAAGAAACATGTACGTGTCGACATGCTCCATAGTCCACTGCATCCTCAGAATGTCCCCCTCACAGCTTCCCCATAACCTGGTCCCATCCTCTCTGCTCCAGTGTTGGGAGACTGCTCCTCTAAAGAGAGCTGGGGTTTTTGGAGAGCACCTGTTTACTCTGCATAGGGAGTACCAGAACATTGGAGGTGCTGCAAAAAGAACTTCCCAGAACTGACTCCTGTTCTCTGAGGACATGCTACCATGTGTGCATGTTCCCCACTAACCAGGAAAGCTTGTTCCAGCAGTAACTTATTCATCTGTATAAGCACAAACACAATTGCATGCCATATTCTTGTTCCTTTGTTTATATCTTCAATAAAAGCTTGGGCTGGGCGAGTGAAAGGCAGAGCTGCTCTCAGTGGCTCTCCCCAGGCTCCCCTGCTGCAAATTCACCTAGACTCCAAGTCTTCATTAATGGCAGAGAACTTTATCAGCTGTCCTGTCTGCAGTACCCCAGCCCCTCTCACTGCAGGTCTCCAGGGTCTCACCTTTAGGGGCTGAGAGACACATCAGAACTCTGGGCGCTGTCGCCGCCTGGGGGAGAAAAAAACAGAACTTGGCCAGAGTCACAGAGATGAGACCACAGATGGGACTGATGGGTGACCCCCCCACCCCATGGGCTCCATCTACACTGTCCCTAGGGGCTCAGGAATCAAACCCCTGATCCACACTTACCTGCAGCCTGAGAGTTGCTTCCTCCTTGTCCTCCTGTGGAAGAAGCATCACGTGAGACCAGGGAGGAGTCAGGCTATGACGTCAAAAGGAATCTCCAAGTCTGGACCACAGGGAAGTTTCCAGAACTGTGACTGGACACTTAGGGAAAGACCAGGAAATATGAAGAAAAGAGATGAGAGGGAACTGGACTAACTGCCTGCTGGGGTCTGCCCTCAGCAGGGAACTTCCCCTCTGCCATTTGCTGGAATCAGGTCCCCAGCACCAGAATTATCAAGGTGAACAATGTGATTCATATTCAAAAATGCTTTACAAAACAGAGTTAGCAATCAGTTCCAGACTGGGCAACTCAAATGTGTGGATGGTACTTCCCATTACCAGGTAAGGCAAGTCCTACCTGTGGCCTGAAAGCCCCCCAGCAGACAAGATCCATCCCCCCCACCACTCCCCTACCTGAGTGTTTTGCTCTAGGCTGCACTACCCATGCTGTCTCTTGACAAGGTCTAGGCATTGGGGTAGACTCCTGAGAAGAGGGGAGTTTCTGCATTCTCCCAGAAGATCTGAATAAGCGAGTGTCAGGGTCTCCTCACTACCTCATCTACTTCATTTCCTCCCTCCTCTCAGCCCTCCATTTCGAGGCCATCTCATCTTTTCAGGAACCCCTGACACGACATTTTGCCGGAGCTGGCTTTCGGCAGTGTTTCTTCCTCCACATCACAGCTGCAGCCACCGAAGCTCCAGTGAGCACAGCTCCAAGAAGAACCAGGCCAGTAATGATGTCCACGGTGGGGTCGGTGGAGTCAGTAGGGGTGGTGGGTTGAGGAGGGGGCACTGGAAGGGACTGGAAGGGGAGACCCTGAGCCCCAGGCCTTATCCTGACCTTCTAAAGGTCTCCAGAAGGGCTCCTGATGCCCCTGAGAAGCTCTGTGCCCATGTTCCCTCCTTACCTCAAGTCAGGACTCGGGGCTCCAGCAGCCCCTCATGCTGCACATGGCACATGTATCTCTGCTCCTCTCCAGAAGGTACCTCCACAGCCACCCAATGTTGGAAGTTTCTGTTCCCCCCAGGCCTGGTCTCCACCAGCTCTGTGTCCTGGGTCAGGTCCTCCCCATCTCGCTGCCAGGTCAGGGTGATGTTTGCAGGGTAGAAGCCCAGGGCCCAGCACCTCAGGGTGACCTCATGCTCAGAGGTGGGGTGGCGGGTCACCTGTGTCTTTGGGGGATCTGAGGAGAAGGCTGAGAATTTTCACACGTTGGGTTTTTGTGTCATACCCCTGAAAAACCCTCCTGTGACCATCCTCAGAATGGACAGGGCAGTGGGTTTGGAAAGAGGAAGCACAAAATCTAGAAACCAGCCTGGTCTGGGGAGTCTGGGATAATACTTATTCCTTAGAAAGTTCTAGAATTAGGGAGACAACTTTGTGTAGGAGGACGCAGTTCTCTAATGAGGAGAGCACAGGCTTTTGCTCCTGACCTGGGGACTCAGAAAAGCAGAGTCAGATCAGAAAAATGTCCTCTGACCAGTAAAAAGACACTGAGGGAGAAACTGATGGTTCCCAAGAGGGCTGCCGGGTCAAAAGGATTGGGTGAAGGGTGATGCGAGGGCTGGTCTCCTCTCAGGCTCAGGAGAGACTGGATTCCTTAACTGCTCTGAGGAAAAGTGGGGTCCTCTGGGGAGTCAGGAAACCCGGGGGGCTCCTCCTCCCCTGACCAGAGAGGGGGCGCTGCTGTGACCCTGACTCCACCCTCCCCGCGGTGCTGGCCTGAGGGAGGTTGGGAGACCTGGAGACCCCTCTTACCTGAGCGCTGCAGAGTCTCCTTCCCGATCTCCAGGTCTCTGCGCAGCCACTGCACGCACCTGCCCTCCAGGTAGTTCCTCTCCTGCTCGGCGTCTCAGGCCGCCTCTCACTGGCGCCTGAAGATCTGCGCGGCCATGTCCGCCGCGGTCCAGGAGCGCAGGTCCCCGTTCAGGGCCAGGTAATCGGCGCCGTTGTAGGCGAGCTGATGGTACCCGCGGAGGAGGCGCCCGTCGGGCCCCACGTCGCAGCCACACATCCCCTGGAGCGTGTGAGAGCCTGTCCCCAGCCCGGGGTCACCCTGCCAGCCCGCCCTGCAGCCGGGATTAAACCTAAACTGAAATGGAAATCTCACGGGGGAACGTCCCTCCGGCTAGTCCTGGGTGGAGAGGTGACACTTGGACCCGCGGTCTGGGGTTCCCTGCCTGTCCGCGGGGATGGGGGTCCTGAGCAGCCGGGCCTTGCTCTGGTTGTAGCAGCTGCGCAGGGCGCGCAGGTTCCCTCGGAACATCTGTGCATTGGACTTCGCGTTCCTAGTCTCCAGCTCTAATGAAAATAATCAGGGTCATGAGTGGATCTTTCAGAGCTTCTATTTTTGCAATTACTTTTCCTCTCTGTCTCACTAGAGGAATGTTGGATTGTCATATTCTCTCCTGCATTTACTCTTTGTTTTGGTGGGCCAATGAAAAAAGATAGTCTATCTGAAATATGTGAAAACAGCATTTTAAGTACCTTTCAGATAATTGTGACTATTCAGTTTTGTTCCACTTCTTCAATAAATTGAAACTATACAAGTGGTGGCTTTTTAAATGTTATTTGCAAAGTTAGTGGTAGAGCAGTATCATTGAATGTTTTCAATGATAGGCCTCTACCGATTATTAGTCTTGAATTAATACATGATTTTAAAAAGTGAAGCATTTTTTAATCAGGTTTTATGATCTTTATGTTAACTATTCAAGAATCAAATTTTGAAAATCATACATGTTTTCTGTTCCAAAGATCCTCAAAGAAAAGTAAGAGGAAGTTGTCAAGTTTACAGCAATGAGACACAATTTTCACTACCTGGTTTTCACTTGGAGCTTGTCCTTTATCATGGCAGCTAAGTACTATCATTTATCAACTGTCAGTTTTTCTTTTTTTAAATTTTGTTAAAGTTTATTTATTTATGCAAGAATCAGGGTACAGGCCAGATGTGCAGATTTATTTATGCAAGAATCAGGGTACAGGCCAGGGTGAGAGGATTCAGCAGAGACAGAGCAGGGAGCAGAACAGGCAGACTGACTGAAATACACTGCTAAGGGGAGCAGCAAGCAAGACAGGAGAGGTCTGCTTCACCCTGTGGAATTCTCACTGGCCAGGTGGGATCGACCTGCACTACAGAGGCTTCAGACAGCTTCACAGTGAGGTGCTCAACCAACTGCACCACCAGGGAAGCCCTCAGTTGATTTTCTTAAAGGGACAGCAGCTCACATTCATTATCTAGAAAGTGTGTACAGGTTAATCAAATCTAAAGAATGATAGTTTTTGTCATTCATCTTTTCTAGTAAAGATGGTACTGCCCTCCTCCCGCACCTCTAATTCACCTCACACAAATTAGTTTCCTTGGGACACAGCACTTTGGATTGTGGCAAAAGTGACTTATATGTGCTCTATGTCATCAGAAACTGGGTTTACTTTGTGTCCAGATTCTTTCTGTCACGCTTGAGGAGATGCTCCCTGCTTTCCTGAGCCTCCCTGGCCAGGACCCCACAGCTCTTCACACTGGACAGGGTGGACTCTGTCCACATCCATACTCCCTCCCTCCTGCTCCCTCCTGTGCAGCCCTTCTCCTCTGGGCTCAGGTGCTGGCCCTGCCTGGGGAAGGTTGACAATGATGAGTCATCTCCACACTTGAGGCCTCATTTCAGTACTTTTCTGTTTCTCATTGTGAGCAACAGCTAACAGTGTTTTTTACTCCCTCCTGGTCTGAAAATGCTTTGTTTGCAACATTTTATATTTTTTATAGTGAACACAGACTATATCCTAAGGACTTTACTATATTTATGTATGTATATGCACACATGCATCATAGGCAGACTATACCAGGTCTTCCTAAATTTTGAAAGGGATGATGGTTGTTGGTCCTCAGGTTCAGCGCAGAGCTGAGAGCTGGGCTTCCTGTCTGCTCTGGGCAGGGCCCTCACACTCCCTCCTCCCCTCCTCAGGATGCTGTTCTCTGTGGGGCCCATGCAGGGTCTCACTCTTCTCTTCTGGGTGTTTATTACTATGTTGTAAGTTCTAACTCTTTTAAGAAAATTGTTTTGTATCTCACACATAGCTCACATTTTTAGCTCTTTCAGTGGGAAGGGGTGTCCATCCATCAAGCCCACCTTGGTCAGGTAGAAATTCTAAGGCAAAATCACTCAGTGACAAGATGGCATGTCCTGGAGTAGAGGGTCAGAGCCTGAGAACACGTGACTGAGGGGGATCTGCCAAGTGTTTGATAGTGTCAGGGATTGTTGTACAATTTATTTTTGATAATAAATGATTTTGATAATTACTAACATTTGTTATTTACGCACACACAGAGGATTCATAAGTACTCAAGAACATACACAAATACATAAGTCACAGCATCCTCAGCCATCCAAGTCTCCTCTACTCTGAACCCACTGCAGTCAGCAACTCCTCATTTCTCTTTCCAGGAAAGTCTATGTTTGCACTTATGTGAGTGTTAGGTCTGCAAAAGAGCTGGGGCCACAGACCAGGAGAAAATATATGCAAAATATGACTCTAATATAATATATGTTCTAGAATATGCATGGAACTTTTAAAATTCAACAAGGAACAGAAAGCTTTTTAAAATTGAGCAAAACTCTGAACAGTTTCCAAGGAAGCTATATTGATGGCAACTAGGTATAGGAACAGAAACATGACATCATATGTTGAAAGACATATATAAATGCAAGTGTAAATTAAAGCAACAAGGACACTCAATACACACGTATAATATGGCTTAAATCCAAATCTAGTACAGCAGGCCCCCCTACATCCATGTGGGATGCATTCCAAGACCCCCGGTGGATACCAGAACCACCAATAGTATGGAGCCCTCTATACCCAAAGATTTCCCTGCACGTATATACATATGATACATTTACTTTCTAAATCAGGCACCATGTCAATAATAACAATAACTTTAAAACAGGACAATCAAAATCACAACAATGTACTGTAATAAAAGCTGTGTGAATGTGATCTCTCTCTAAATATCTTATTATGAAAAAACTTTGAACCTAGGATAATTTCGGGAAACTGAAGACTTGGAAATTGTAACCTCAGATAAGGGGGGACACTGTGCACCAGGTGCTGACCAAGATGGGGAGCAACAGGGACCCCCATTCACTGACAGAGGAAAAGAAAATCACACAGTCACTTTGGAAGAGATTTGGCAATTTCAAATTCTTACTACGTGAAACACAGATTTACCCTAAAACCTGCTGATCACTCTCCTGGGTATTCACCCAGCTCACCTGAAAACTTTTTTTTTTTTTTTTTCACAAAACCTGCACACAAATGTTTATAGTAGATCACCCCTTCAGTGTGGCCTCCACATGGTGACTCCTTCCAACGACTTCTGTGTGGAAAGCCACCCAGGAAAGAAAGAACTTCCCAGGGAGGAAGTGGAGACCCCACCTCAACCAATGTGGGAAGGTGACATCATCAGTGAGAATCAAGTGCAGGTGACTCTCCAGGGCGCTGTGCAGAGAAGGGCCCTTCATGTTTCTGGTTTTTCCCCAACCCCATCACCCCAGTCACCCAAGCTCACACTGAGGGCCCTTCTACAACACACCTGAGCAATGCTCCCCTAAATGCCAAGACCATCAAAACCAAGGAGAGTCTGAGAGAATGACTCAGCCAAGGGGCCTCAGGAGACATGACTGGGACTTAATGTGACATTAGGATGGGAGCCTGGGACAGCAAAAAGAAATACTAATGACACCCAAATCAGGTACAGGGATTATTTATAACATGTGACTATTGTCCCATTAGTTGTACAGATAAGATAGAGATATCCATGTTAACAGAGAAAAGGGTGTGGGATATACAGGGATCTTGTACCAAATTTTATTTATTACCAAATACAATTTATTACAAAATACATTATTTTAAAATAAAAACATTAGAATGTAGCCCTCAGGAAAGGAACAGGGAGTGGAAGAGAAAATCTTCTGCTTTGCGGTCTCCAGGGTGTTGTCATCAAGGGGCTGCAGAGAGAGGCTGTGGGGAGAGAAGATGGCGCCTCAGACACAGGGCAGCTCCAGAGCCTCCTCTCCTCTTCCCCACTCTCCCCACCCCAGCCTGGTGCCTGGGCGGCTCACAGGGCATCTCACCCCCTCCCCCCAGGGATGCTCAGCCCCAGCTCACCCTGTCAGCCTTGAGTCACACACACCCAGCCTCTCCCCTGGCTGCCAGACTAGGACAGCGCCGCAGCGCCCCCGTGTGGCCACGGGGCTGAGGACAGAGGGCGAGAACCCTCTGATCTCCCAGGTTCTCAGGGTCTCCCAGAAGGACAGGGCTGTGCACACAAGGGGGAGGCCCATACAGCTTCAGGTTCTGTGTCTGACCTGTTTCCTAATACACGCTGAGGTGATGATCCCTGTCAGCTAATCACCACAGACTTTGGTTCAGGCAGGTGCAGATCCCCAGGCCATAACAGCTGACTCTAAAGACCAGGGTGGGCCCCACAAACATACCAGGTGCCCTCAGTCTCCTGGGATGTCACCTTGACCCAGAGTCCCTGTCACTTGTTCCAGCTGCTGACTACAGGCATGAAGGCTCCTCCTCCAGGGAATCAGCACTAATCCCCCCATCCCTAGGCTGGGCTGGAAGAGGGGCAGGAGGAGAGACACCCAGGGTCATGGGCCAGGAAGAGGGGAGGCTCCTTGAGGAGTGAGGAGAGAGAGGAAATAGGGGCTTTAGGGGAGGGAGGCCTACGGTAGTGGAGAGGGAGGAGACAGGGAAGGGTCAGCTTAGTGGGCACCTGGTGGGAGGGCTGGTCTGTGTGGGGAGAGCACAGGGGCTCTGGCTGGGGCTTGGAGAGTCTCTGCTGTCAGTTGGGCTGTGACCACACAGAGGCCGCTTTGTGATCAGCTGGGAAATTTACTTTAGTGTAAGACATTCGCTATGCATAGACAGATGGTATATTCAAACACACAGGGAAGAAAGGGAAAAGAAGATAAAGGGGGTAATTTAGTGCTCCCTCTTGCAGAGCAAAGTGCCCTAATGCTGGGGTGACAGGGAGAATCAAGGAGCCCAGAGAGGGGGAGCCCAAGGCCTGTGTTGCCTGCTGGGGACAGCCCCTCCCTGTGCTGGGGGCTCACAGCCCAGTCTGAGTCCATCTCAGCTCACATCCTTCAGGCCCTGGACACTGTCTCAGGCACCAGGAGCCCCTGCACCAGCAGCAGTGGCCCAGGCCTTGGTTTCCATGTTCAGGAGCACAGAGGGCAGGGGTGGAAGGAGACGGAGTCTGAGGTGGCCACAAGGGGATCAGCCAGGAGAAGGGCCAGTGACTGCTGACTCACTTCTCCCTAAAAGGGATTGTGTTTCCCCATCCCCACGCTCCAGGGCAGGTGTCCACACCCCATACCCAAGGTGCCCAGGGTGAGACCACCCACCTTTTGGAGCCCGGAGAGTGGCCCCTTCCCCCTTCTCCATACCTTGGAGCCAGAACCTGGTGTCCTCTCTCTTCATCCTCTTCCTGGGCCAAGAGATGCCCTCTGGGTCCTGCAGGCCTCACTCCCTGCACTCCTGACTCTTAAAGGCCTGGTGATCCTGGACCCAAATCAACTTTTTGATCTTCAATATTGACCTAGAGGTTAAGGGTCAGGGGAGGAGTTCCCAGGGCCCCATAGGTGGCAGCCCCAGGCCTCCCAGCTGGGCAGAATCATCACATATGGACATAAGCCTGGGGCCAGAGGACTTCAATGACTAACAAACCTACTACCTGGCCAGGGCGCCCTCCCCAAAGCAAGAATCTGTAGAGGCTGGTGGTCTGTCTTAGACTGACTCCTTGCACTTCTTTAAAAAAAAAAATTAAATATTTACTTATTTTCTTACACTGTTAATTTTTGTACAGTGTTTGATTCTCCTCTCAGGCGTAGTCCCCATAGTTTTCCACCACTGTGATCTATCATCACAGTCCCCTGTGCTCTTGCTTCCCATTTTCACCCTCTTTCCCTGTCCCCTGCTGAATACCTTAGATTTATGGCCAGCTTGTAAGTTTTGTCTTTTTCCTGTCCCTTTGTTTGATTTCTCTGTAGTCCACATTTAAGTGAAGCCAAATGATATTTATATATTTTTCTTTCTGATTTATTTTGCTTAGCATAATCCCTTCTAGCTCCATCCATGTTGCCACAAATGGCAGGAGTTTATCCATTTGATTGTGGAGTAGTATTCCATTGTGTAAATACACTATAACTTATTTTTTATGAATACATTTTATTTTTTATTCCCCATACAATTGCAACCCCCTTATTTTGACCCCAATTCCTCCCTTCCCCGCCCCTCATCCCCCATAGAGTGTCTCTGGTTCATAGTTTTTTGTTGATTTTGATTTTCACTTTCTTATAGTTATTCATTTTCCTGATCCCTTATTTAAATTTTCTAGATTCCTGCTATGAGTGAGACCATCCTGTATTTTTCTTTTTCTTTCTGGCTTATTTTGCTGAGCATGATCCCTTCCAGCTCCATCCATGTTGCTGCTAATTGCATGTGTTTATCTTTTTTGAATGCTGAGTAATATTCCATGGTGTATATGTACCACATCTTCTTGATCCAGTCATCTATTTTTGGGCATTTGGGTTGTTTCCAAAGCTTAGCTATTATAAACAGTGCTGCTATAAACATAGGGGTGCAGGTGGTTTTCGGAATTGATGTTTCTGTGTCCTTTGAGTAAATACCTAGGAGTGGAATTGCTGGATCATATGGAAGCTCTATGTTTAGTAGGTCAAGAAATCTCCACACAGCTCTCCATAGTGGTTGGACCAGTTTGCACTCCCACCAACAGTGCAGAAGAGTTCCTTTTTCTCCACATCCTCGCCAACATTTGTTGTTGCTAGTTTTTTTAATATGTGCCATTCTCACTGGTGTAAGATGGTATTTCATGGTAGTTCTGATTTGCATTTCCCTGATGACAAGGGATGTTGAACATTTTTTCATATGCCTGTTGGCCATTTGCATTTACTCTTCAGAGAAGTTTCTTTTTAGCTCTTCTGCCCATTTTTTGACTGGATTATTTTCTTTGTTGTTGTTGAGTCTCATCAGCTCTTTGCAGATTTTTTGTGATCAGTCCGTTATCATTAGTGTTGTGTGCAAAAATGTTCTCCCAGTTGGTGGGGTTTCTCTTTGTTTTTGTTATTGTTTCTTTTGCTGTGCAGAGGCTCTTTAATTTTGATGTAGTCCCAGCTGTTTATCTTTGCCTTCACTATCACTGCTTTGGATGATGTGTCTGTAAAGATGTCTTTGATGTGCATATCACGTAGTGTTTTGCCTATATTTCCTTCTATGTATTTTATGGTTTCAGGTCTTATGTCTAGTTCTTTAATCCATTTCGAGTTGATTTTTGTGTATGGTGTGAGGTAGTAGTTAAGCTTCATTCTTTTGCATGTAGCAACACAGTTTTCCCAGCACCATTTATTGAACAAACTTTCTTTGCTCCAATGCATAGTCTTTGCTCCTTTGTCAAAGATTAGTTGACCATAAATCTGTGGGTTTATTTCTGGATTTTTCTATTCAATTCTATTGGTCTGTGTGTCTGTTCTTGTTCCAATACCACGCAGTTTTGATGATTATGGCTTTGTAGTATAGTTTGAAATCTGGGCATGTGATGCCTCCACCCCCTTGTTTTTTTTTAGGAGAGCTTTGGCTATTTGGGTTTTTGGTGATTCCATATGAATTTCATCAATAATTGTTCTATTTCTTTGAAGAATGACATTGAAATTTTGATTGGAATAGCATTGAATCTGTATATTGCTTTTGGTAGGATGGCCATTTTAATAATGTTTATTCTTCCAATCCATGAGCAGGGGATGGCTTTCCATTTCCTTGTGTCTTCTTCTATTTCTTTTAACAGTGTTTTATAGTTTACTTTGTATAGGTCTTTTACCTCTTCTGTTAGATTTATTCCCAAGTATTTGATATTTTTTTGTTTCGATAATAAAAGGGATGGTGTTTTTGATTTCTTCTTCTTCAGATTTATTGTTTGTGTATAGGAAAGCTACTGACTTTTGCATGTTGATTTTGTATCCTGACACTTCACTGAACTGATTGATGAGTTGAATTAGTTTTTCTGTGGAGTTTTTGGGGTTCTCTATGTATCTTATCATATCATCTGCAAATAGTGATAGTTTGACTTATTCTTTTCCTATTTGGATTCCTTGTATGTCTTTCTCTTGTCTTATTGCTCTGGCTAGGACTTCCAGTATTATATTGAAAAGCAGTGGTGAGAGTGGACATCCTTGTCTTGTTCCAGATCTTAATGGAAATGCTTTCAGCTTTTCACCATTGAGAATGATACTGGCTGTTGGCTTGTCATATATGGCCTTTATGATGTTGAGGTATGTTACTTGTATCCTGAGAATTTCAAGGACTTTTATCATGAATGGGTGTTGCACTTTGTCGAAAGCTTTCTCAGCATCTATTGATATTATCATATGGTTTTTATATTTCTTTTTGTTGATGTGTTGGATAACGTTGATTGATTTTCGGATGTTGAACCATCCTTGTGTCCCTGGATGAATCCTACTTGGTTGTGGTGAATTATCTTATGGATACATTGTTGGATTCTGATAGCTAAAATTTTATTGAGGATTTTTGCCTCAGTGTTCATTAGGGAAATTGGCCTGTAGTTTTCCTTTTTGTGTTGTCCTTCATGTTCGGTTTTGGTATTAGTGTAATGTTGGCTTCATAGAATGTGTTTGGTATTAACCCTTCCTTCTCAGTTTTTTGCAAGAGTTTGTGAAGGATAGTTACTAATTCGTCTCTGAATGTTTGGTAGAATTCATTTGTAAATCCATCAAGTCCTGGCTTTTGTTTTTGTAGATGTTTTTGATTACCATTTCAATTTTGCTGCTTGTAATTGGTCTGTTTAGGTGTTCTATTTCTTCTTTATCTAGCTTTGGGTGATTGTAGAGTTGTAGGAATTTGTCCATCTCCTCTAGATTGTTGAACTTGTTTCCATATAACTGTTCATAGTGGTTACTGATTATTCTTTTGATTTCTGCTGTGTCTGTTGTGATTTTTCCTCTTTCATTTATGATCCTGTTTATTTGTGCTTTCTCCCTTTTTTCCTTTGTGAGCCTGGCTAGGGGTTTGTCTATTTTATTTATTTTTTCAAAGAACCAGCTTTTGGTTTCATTGACCTTTTGGATTGATTTTTTAGTTTCAATTTCATTTATTTCTGCTTTGGTTTTTATTATTTCTTTTCTCCTACTGGTTTTTTTTTTTTTTTTGTTCTTTCTAGATCTTTGAGCTTCGAGATTAGGTTGTTTCTTTGAGTTCTTTCTTGTTTCTTGACGTGTGCCTCTATTGCTATATATTTTCCTTTCATTACTGCTTTTGCTGCATCCCATACATTTAGGAAATTGGTGTCCTCCTTGTCATTCAATTCAAAGAATTTTTTAATTTCTTCTTTGATCTCCTCATTAGTCCAGTGGTCTTCCAGTAGTGTATGTTTCAATCTTCATGAGGTAGGAGAGTTCCTTGCCTTCTTTTTATGGTTTATTTCTAGTTTGATGCCTTCATGGTCAGAAAAGATGGTTGGTATGATTTCAATCTTGGTGTATCTGTTGATGTTTGTCTTGTGTCCCAGTATGTGATCGATCCTGGAGAATGATCCGTGTGTGCTTGAGAAAAATGTGTACTCAGATTTTTTTGCATTTAGTGTTCTATAGATGTCTGTTAAGCCCAAGAGCTCTAGATCCTTATTTAGAGCTTTAGTGTCTTTACTTATTTTTTGTCTCGTTGATCTATCCATTGTTGATAGTGGTGTGTTGAAGTCTCCTACTACGTATGTGTTTTGTCTGATGTCTGTTTTCAGAGATGACAATAGTTGTCTGATATATTTTGGTGCTCCTTCGTTTGGTGAATATATGTTAATGAGTGTTATTTCTTCTTGAAGTATTGTCCCCTTGATCATAATGTAGTGACCTTTGGGGTCTCTTTTTATCTTTTTGAGTTTGAAATCTGTTTTATCTGATATAAGTATAGCTGTTCCTGCTTTCTTTTTTGGTCCATTTGCTTGTAGGATTGTTTTCCATCCTTTAACTTTGAGTCCATTTTTATCTTTTGTAGCTTAATGTGTTTCCTGGAGACAGTAAAAGGTTGGGTTTTGTTTCTTAATCCAGCCTGTGACTCTGTGTCTTTTTATTGACGAGTTCAGTCCATTTATATTTAGAGTTAATATTGATATTTTAGCATCTGTATTTGCCATTGTGTTTGTCTTTCCTTTGATTTTATTTATTTATTCTTTTAATAACTTTTTTTTTTGGCCTTCTTTCATTGTTATTCGTCCCTCTGAGCTTCTGGCTTTAGGATTCCTTGTAGTATTTTTTGGAGTGGGGGTTTATTCGTAATGAAATTCCAGAGTTTCTGTTTGTCTGGGAAGGTCCTTATTCTTTCTTCATAGAGGAAGGAGAGCTTTGCAGGATAGAGTATTCTTGGTTGGCATCTGTTTTCTTGGCGGCTGTTGACTATGTCCCTCCACTCTCTCCATGCCGGTAGTGTTTCTTCGGAGAAGTCTGATGTCAGTCTGATTGGTTTTCCATTGAATATTATCTGTTTCTTCCCTCTTGTCAGCTTCATTATTTTTTCCTTGTCCTGGATTCTTGGGAGATTTACTATTATGTGTCTTGCTGTATTTTTCATTTCGTCGTGGAAGTTTGGTGTTCTTCTTGCTTCTTATATATCAATTTTCAGCTCCTTCTTCATGTTGGGAAGTTCTCTTCAATTATCTCTTTGAATATTTTCTCTGTTCCTACATCTTTCTCCTCTCCTTCTGGGATTCCTATAACTCTTATAGTTACTTTCCTCATGGAGTCAGATAGTTCCCGAAGTCTTTCTTCGGTCTTTTTCCTTCGTACTTCTCTTTCCTTCTCTGTTTTGGTTCTTTTTATTTCTGTGTCTTCAAGAGTACTTATTCGTTCTTCCATTTCATCTATTCTGCTTTCATTGCTTTTCCCAGAGTTCTTTAGCGCCTCCATTAATTCTTTGATCGCCTGCATTTCTTTTACTTCCCTCTTTAGGGACTCAATTTCATTCTTCTGATTGTTGATTATTTTCCCTTATCATTGTTTTCCTTTATGACTTCTGTCAGTTTTTTAATCACGGCAATTTTAAATTCTCTTTCTGGAAGGCTCAGAAGTTCCTCCAAATTACTGTCGTTGCAATCTGGTGGGTGGTTTTCTTTTTGTGGTGTGCTTTTTTCCTGAGGAGTTGCTGGGTTACGTGTGGTTTTTCTGCTCCCTACTGTCTGTTTTCTAATTTGCCATATGCATTGGGACACTGTGTTGCTGGGACTGGCCGGCATCTTGGGTGAACTTCTCAGCTCCCCTCTGGCTCCTCCGGGAGCCTTCTGCAGTTTTCAAGCAGTTTTTACTGAAGAAATGTCCCTGTTCTAAAATGGTGATGTGGGACACACTCCCTGCATGCCCGATCTGCCCCGTCAGTGGGCTTCTGCTCCCCCTCTGGGCTAGGACTGCACACTATAACTTTTTGATCCATTCCTCTGTTTTGGGGAATTTGGGTTATTTTATATCTCATCTATTGTAAATAGTGCTGCAATAAAAAAAGGAGTGCAGCCCTCCATTTGATATAGTATTTTTGTGTTTTGGGTAGTTCATAGGAGTGGAATTGCTAGGTCATATGGTAGATTTGTTTTTTAATAATTTGAGGAAACCCACACAGCTTTCCATAGTGGTTGCATCAGTTTGTATTCCCACCAGCAGTGTAAGAAGACAGCTTTTTCTTCACATCCTCATCACCATTTGTTGTTCACAGCTTTGTTGTTTTTTTTAATATGGGCCTTTCTTATAGGTATAAGGTGGTATCTCATTGTGGTTTTGATTTCCATTTCCCTGATTATAAGTGATGTTGAACATTTTTTCTTATTCCTGCTGGCCATTTGTATTTCCTCTTTGGAGAAGTGTCTTTTTAGCTCTTATGCCCATTTTATAAATGGGTTGTTTGCTTGGGTATTTTTTTGAGTTGTGTTAGCTCTTTGTAGCTATTTTATATCAGTCCCTATCAGTAGTACGATGTGCAAATATTTTCTCCCATTAAATCTGGTGTCTCTTCATTTTAGTGACTGTCTCTTTGGCCGTTATAGAAACTTTTTGGTTGATGTGGTCCCAGCTGTTTCTCTTCTCCTTTATTTTCCATGTTTCAGGAGAGAAGTCCTCTAAGATGCTTCTGATGTTTATGTCACAGAGAGTTTGGCCAATGTTTCTTCTACCGAGTTTTATGGTTTCAGGACTTGCATTCAAGTCTCATGCATTGGAATTGATTTTTTTCGTGTGGTGTTAGGTAGCAAGCTCATTTCATTCTTCTGCATGTGACAGTCCTGTTTTCCCAGCACTGTTTGCTGATGAGGCTTTCCTTACTCCTCTGTATATTTTTGTCCCTTTGTCATAGATTAGTGTGGTTTTATTTCTGGGCTATCATTTTGATTCTATTGGTGTGTGTGTCTATTATTGTTTCAATGCTATGCTGGTTTTTTTTATAACAGTTCAATGCTATGCTGTTTTTTTTATAACAGTTTGTAGTATGGCTTGGAGTCTGGGAATGTAGTGCCTCTATTCTCCTCCCTGCTAGTCAGGAGAGCTTTCACTATTTGGGTTTTTTGTTTTTTTGGTTTTTGTTGTTTCATATGAATTTCATCAATATTTGTTCCATTTCTTTAAAGAAGGTCATTGAGATTTTTATTGGAATTGCACTGAATATAAAAATTGGTTTTGGTAGAGTGGCCATTTTGATGTCTTCTATTTCTTTTAAAAGTGTTTTGTACTCCCACCAGCAGTGCAGGAGAGTTCCTTTTTCTCCACATCCTCGCCAACATTTGTTGTTGCTAGTTTGTTTTTTTTTTAAGATTTATTCATTTATTCATACAAGAGCTGGGGAACAGGCCAGAGATGCAAGGGGTGAGAGGATTCACCAGAGACAGAGTGGGGAACAGAACAGAAAGATTGACTGAAGTACACTGCTGAGGGGAGCAACAGGTGGGTCAGGAGAGGCCTGCTTCACCATGTGGGTTTCTCTCTGGCTGTCCGGGGATTGAACTCGTGCTGCAGAGGTTGCAGATTGCTTCATAATTGGTGCTTAACCTCTTGCATCACTGGGGAGGCCCTTTTACTAGTTTTTTTTTTTTAATTAATTAATTAATTAATGTATTTAATTTTTTGTTTGTTTGTTTTGTTTATACATGCACTGGGTACAGTCAGAAGTGCGGGAGGGTGAGAGAATTCACCAGAGCCAGAGCGGGGAGCAGAGCAGGCAGAAGGGCCGAAGTACACTGCTGAGGGGAGCAGCGGGCGGCAGGAGAGGTCTGCGTGTCATGTGGGACCCTCCTCTGGTGGCTGGGGAGCAGCCGGGGATCAAACTGGTGCCACAGAGGCCGCGGGGAGGTTCGCAAACCAGCCCTCAACCGCTGCGCCACCAGGGAGGCCCTGTTACTAGTTTTTTAATATGTGCCATTCTCATTAATATAAGATGGTATCCCATTGTACTTTTGTTTTGCATTTCTCTGATTACAAAAGATATTGAACATTTTTTCATATGCCTGTTAGCCATTTGCATTAACTCTTTGGAGAAGTTTCTTGTCACTGTTAAAAGAAATGGGCAGCTCTTCTGCCCATTTTTTGACTGGATTATTCATTTTGCTTTTGTTGAGACTCTTCAGCTCTTTGTCGATTTTTGTGATCAGTCCTTTAGCATTAGTGTTGTGTGCAAAGATTTTCACCCAATCAGTGGGGTGTCTCTTTGTTTTGGTTACTGTCCCTTTGACTGTACAGAAGCTCTTTAATTTGATGTAGTACCAGCTGTTTATCTTTGCCTTCACTATCACTGCTTTGCGTGATGTGTCTTTAAAGATGTTACTGAGGTGTATGTCATGTAGTGTTTCACCTATATTTCCTTCTATATATTTTATGCTTTCAGGTCTCATGTCTAGTTCCTTAATCCATTTTGAGTTAGTTTTTGTGCATGGTGTGAGGTAGTAGTCAAGCTTCATTCTTTTGCATGTAGCAACGCTGTTTTCCCAGCACCAATTATTGAACAAACTTTCTTTGCTCCAGTGCATATTTTTTGCTCCTTTGTCAAAGATTAGTTGACCATAAATCTGTGGGTTTATTTCTGGATTTTCTATTCAGTTCCATTGGTCTGTATGTCTGTTCTTGTTCCAATACCATGCAGTTTTGATGATTATGGCTTTGTAGTATAGTTTGAAGTCTGGGTGTGTGATTCCTCCATTACCTTTTTTTTTTTTTTTTTTTTTCAGGAGAGCTTTGGCTATTCAGGGTTTTGGTGACTCCATATGAATTTCATCAATATTTGTTCTATTTCTTTGAAGACTGTCATTGAAATTTTGATTGGAATAGCATTGAATCTGTAAATTGCTTTTGGTAGGATGGCCATTTTGATAATGTTAATTCTTCCAATCCATGAGCAGGGGATGTCTTTCTATTTCTTTGTATATTCTTCTATTTCTTTTTAACCGTGTTTTATATTTTTCTTTGTATAGATCCTTTACCTCTTTTGTTAGGTTTCTTCCCAAGCATTTGATTTTTTTGTTTCAATAATAAAAGTGATGGTTTTCTTGATTTCTTCTTCTTTAGATTTATTTTTTTGTGTATAGGTAGGCTCCTGATTTTTGTGTGTTGATTTTGTATCCTGCTACTTTACTAAACTGATTGATTAGTTTTTCTGTGGCATTTTGGGGTTCTCTATGTATATTATTATGTCATCTGTGAATAGTGATAGTTTAACTTCTTCCTTCCCTATCTGGATTCCTTGTATGTCTTTCTCTTGTCTTATTGCTCTGGCTAGGACTTCCAGTATTATATTGAAAAGCAGTGGTGAGAGTGGACATCCTTGTCTTGTTCCAGATCTTAATGGAAATGTTTTCAACTTTTCACCATTGAGAATGATACTGGCTATGGGCTTGTCATATATGGCCTTTATGATGTTGAGGTATGTTCTTGTATCCCGAGAATTTCAAGGGCCTTTATCATAAATTGGTGTAGTTTGTCGAAAGCATTCTCAGCATCTATTGATATTATCACATGGTTTTTATGTTTCTTTTTGTTGATGTGTTGAATTACCTTGATTGATTTTCAGATGTTGAACCATCCTTGTGTCCCTGGAATAAATCCTACTTGGTCATGGTGAATTGTCTTATGGATACATTGTTGGATTCTGTTAGCTAAAATTTTATTGAGGATTTTTGCATCCGTGTTCATTAGAGAGATTGGCCTGTGGTTTTATTTTTGTGTGTTGTTCAGGAGGAATTTTTTTTATAAGATTAACAATAAAAGGGCTGCCTGGGCAGGTAGTGGGTGCCCATCACTAAGAGGACCCAACTCTCACTCTGGATGTTGTCCAGTGGATTGTGATGATGAGAAAATAAGAAAGAAACAATAATTTCACCCACTCTAACATTACACCTTCCTCCAGGAGCTGAGGTTGGCCTTGCTCCATCTTTCCCCTCCTTCCCTGGACTGTAAACAAAGGCTCAGGTCAGAAACTGGTGTGACCTGTGCTAATCCTGCCCCTGGGCCAGGCCAGCAGGGCACATACTCCTCCCTCCCCCTGTGGGACTCCCTTCAACTCTGGTCTAGAGAGAGAGTAGCTGCAGCCCACAGAGGCAGTGACCTCTGGGAAACAGAGGGGCTGCCAAGCTGGAGCTCCCTGACTCTGAAGCCAGTGGGTTTTCTATAGTGACCCCAAAGGAGGCAAGCTTAAAGTGAATGTTGGGGACTAGGGGAGGGAGATGCTAGGGAAGGGGGGGCACCACATCCTAGCAAGGGGCCCAGAGCAGGATCCTACCCAGCTCCTTCCAGCTCAGTCCAACCAAGACATATTTCTAAACTTCCTCCTCTTCTTCATATCCATTGCTTTCTCAAGACCTGCTCAAAAATAGCTTCTTGAGGGAATTTTTGCCATCGAGGTGTTGTCCTGACATTCTTTGCTCTTTGTGGGATTTGAATTCATTTATGCTGGGCTTGATGTGTAATTGTCCTCCCACTGTGTGCCCTGTCTCTCCTGTTACACATACACACACACACACACACACACACACACACACACACTCCCCTCTCCTTGGGAACCAGATCTTTACTCAGCACTGGGGTTGCTCTGACCCCCTGTCTCTGGTCCCCTCAGAGCCGCCCTCTCTGCAGTGTCTCTACTCAGCAGTGTCTGAGCAGCCCCAGGAGTCCCTGCACCTCCTGCCTCTGCCCTTGTGGGAAACCAGCCCCTCAACCTGCATGACAGTGAGGAGGCGAAGGCAAAGTCCTGAGGTCAGTGATAGATGGAGACAATTTCCCTTTTTTTTAATTTTCTTTTTTCCCTCATTACTGTATTATTTCTACTGAGGCAACATCGATTTACATACTGCATGTGTTCAGATGCACAGGGTCACCCTTCTCAGATGTTTGTTACCACATCACACCCACCTAAGGGCACCCACAGTCTTCCACCACAGTCCATGAGGCCCTCTTCCCTCTTTGTGTCCTGCTCTCACCCTCCCTTACCCATAGATTCAATTCTCCATCATAGTTCTAGAGTTTGTTTTGGTTTAGTTTCATCTGTCCCTGCTTTGGTTCTTTATATTCCACATATGAATGAAATCATCTAGTACTTGACTTTCTCCTTCAAACGTATTTTACTTAGCATCATTCCCTCCTGATCAATCCATGTTTTGGAAATTCAAGGTTTTATCTTTTTCACAGCTGAGTAGTATTCCCCTGTGTCTATCTACCACCTCTCCTTTGTCCACTCATCTGTCATTGGCACTTAGGTTATTTCCACAGTTGGTTATTGTGCACAGTGCTGTAGTGAACATAGCAGACACATTTCCTTTGGAATTAGTGTTTTTTTTTTAAGATTTATTTATTTATACAAGCACTGGGTACAGTCAGAAGCATGGGAGGGTGAGAGAATTCACCATAGCCAGAGCAGGGAGAGGAGCAGGCAGAAGGACCGAAGTACACTGCTGAGGGGAGCAGCAGGCGGCAGGAGAGGTCTGCATGCCATGCGGGACCCTCCTCCGGTGGCACAGGAGCAACCGGGGATCGAACCGGTGCTGCAGAGGCTGCGGGCAGCTTTGCAACCCAAGACTCAACTGCTGTACCACCGGGGAGCCCCAGGAATTAGTGTTTTTACCTCCTTTGGATAAATACCAAGGAATGGAATGCTCAACCATGTGGAAGGTGTATTTTGAATATTTTAAGGAACATTCATTCTGTTCTCCATAGAAGCGGGACTGTAACAGTGTGGCATCCATAGGAAAGGAAGGTTCCAGTTCTCCTGCCCTACCCCAGGAAGGGTGGAGCCCACCAGGGGTGAGAAGCTAAAGAGGAGGCAGAAGCAACAAGGTGGGGAAAGAAGACTGGAGGAGGTTCATGGAGCGGAGGGTCATGTGCAGGGAAACCTCGCTCAATTCTTAGCTTTGGGCTGGTGCTGGAGACCTGGGGGACATGGAAAGATACACTTGAAAGAGACAAAGACATGGGTGAGAGATCCAAGGGAGGATGACAATAGCAGCCTTTATCTTGATGTGGGTTTTGATTTTGCTCTTGTGATTCCAGACTTTCCTGGTTCTTCCTGCCCCTTTCCTGGGAGTCCCCACCAGAGGGGCCTTAGACTGTAGCAGGTTTTTGGGCCTCAGCAGTCCTGCTTTGGGCCAACCCTTCTTGGCTGGGCATTACCCATAAGGGGATGGGAACTTGGGGTGTTTTGTTTGGAAACTATTTTAACTATATTCTTTATCTTCTCTTTCTCCATTGCACACGAATTATATTATCATTGTTTTCTACTAAAGGTCTTACCGACTATAGTATGTTTTGTCTTTATATAACCGATGACAGTACCTACTTAGATTGATCAGGTTTGAGGATCTGGGGAAGCACTTGTTCTGCCAGCTAACAGGTCAAGTCTCCATTCCCACCCACAATGCACCAGAGCTCCTTTTCCTCCTCCCCCTACACTGGGTCATTGTCACAGGTGTGAGGGGGTATCTCCTTGTTGTTTCAATTGGCATTTTCCTGACAGCAATGATGATAAACATTTACCCATGTAGGTATTGGCCACATGTGTGTCTTCTTTAGAGAAGTGCCTGTTTAGCTCTCGTTTTGATTGCGTTGTTTTCTTCTCTTGGAGTCCTTGGTGGGATCGGTAGTCCTCAATGTCTTGGATCTCTCTGGTCTGGGATGGGGGTAGAGGCCATAAAACCTATTTGTGGGGTTTGTTCACTCTCCCCCTAACAGAACCTACTACCTTTGCAACTTTTCTGTAAATCTAATAGTATTCTTTAATTTTTTCTTTAAACAATCCTCAACACTTAATAGGTTGTAGAAGGAAAAAGTCTATCTACTTTTGTGTTTTCCCAGGTTTTGTTATCCAGGGACTGGAGAGAGGGGTCCTGGGGAGAAAAGCTGGAAACCTCACACACAGGGCAGCTAAGTGCCTCCTCTCCTCTGAGCCCTGCTTCTCTGACTCCTCACAGAGCATCTCACCCCCAGGCCGCCGCCCTCCAGGACCCCCAACTCTGCCAAACTCAGCCCCCGCCGGGTCCTGGCGGCTCCACCAGAATCCGGAGCAGCGCGGCAGCGCCCCCGTGTGGCCACAGGGCTGAGCACAGGCGACCAGAGCTCCCCAAGACCTGTGCCAGGCTCTCTCCCAGCAGCGGGTTAGGGATCTGCACACAAGGGGACGCCCAAGTCCTGTGTCAGTTTTGGGGTTTTTTTTGCTTTCATTTTTAAAAAGTTATTTATATATATTTTACATGTTCATTTTTTTAATGATCTATTTATTTATGCATACAAGAACTGGGCCACAGGCCAGAGGTGTGGAGGGTGAGAGGATTCACCAGAGACAGAGCGGGGAACAGAACAGGCAGACTGACTGAAATACACTGCCAAGGGGAGCAGCAGGCGAGTCAGGAGAAGTCTGCTGTGCCATGTGGGTAGCTCCCTGCCTGAGAATCGAACTCGTGGTGCAGAGGCTGTGGATAGCTTCGTAGGTTGCTTCTTAACCTCTTGTGCCACCAGGGAGGCCGACTTCTGCCCATTTTTTGACTGGATTGTTTACTTCATTTTTGCTGAGTCTCATCACCTCTTTGTATATCTTTGTGATCAGTCCCTTATCAGTTGTACGGATGCAAAGATTTTTTTCCCAACCAGTGGGGTCTCTCTTTGTTTTGGTTAATGTCTCTTTTCCTGTACAGAGCTTTTCAGTTTGCTGTAATCCCAGGTGTTTATCTTTTCCTTCATTTTCTTTGCTTTGGGTGATGAGTCTTTAAAGATGTTACTGAGACATATGTTTTATAGTATTTTACCTGTATTCTATACAATTTACAGTTTCTTATGTCCAGATCTTTTATCCATTTTGAGTTGATTTTTGTGCCTGGTGAGAGGTAGTGGTCTAATTTCATTCTTTTGCATGTGGTGGTCCAGTTTTCCCAGCACCACTTATTAAACAAACTGTCCTTGTTCACTGTGTCAGTTTAAGTGTCATATTTCCTAGCCAGTTGGTGACTTTGGACTTAGAAGATAACCAGGTCTCCAGGACATCACAACTGGTTCCTAGGTTCTGGGCAAATCCCCAAATATATAGGTCACCTCAGACTCTTGGGATGGAAACTTAGATCCCAGGGTCCCTGTAATTTGTTTCTGCTTCTGCTTCCAAGGAGGAAAGTCCCTCCTCCTGGGAATCACCTTACATTCTCCATCCTTTGTGCAGGAGGGGAGGAGCCTAGGAGAGCCCCAGGGCACTGGCTTGGAAGATAGGGAGATTCCTGGAAAAGAGAGCAGAGAATGGAAATGGGGACTTTAGGGGATAGGGGTGGAAAGGGGTACAGTGGAGAGCCAGAGAGGACCAGGCAGGGAAGGGGCAGCATGGGGGACACTGTGGAGGGAAGGTCTGTGTGGGTGACATGGGGCTCTCACTGGGGGGCTGGGAGCATCTCTCTCACCTGGGGGGATGCAGCAGTGCTGGCCTGTGACTGCCCAGGGAACTGTGCACATCCAGGGCCTTGCCTGTCCTTGCAGGGCTGGTGTCACACACACACACACACACACACACACACACATGCTGGTGACCCAGAGAACTGTTACAGGGGGGTCTCCAGGGGAGGATCCCGGTTCCTGCCCCACCCAGGGGTGGGTGGAGCTGAGCAGGGAGGAGAAGCTGGAGAGGAGAGTGAGGAAAGGAAAGAGCCAAGAGGAGACCTGGGGGAGGCACGTGGAGCAGAGAGACACGTGAAGAAGCTGCAAATGCTTCTTGGTCCTGGACTGGGTGACACAAACGTGGGTGAGAGACCGCAGGGAAGTGTCAATGGCAGATTTATCGTGATTTTTCTCTTTTCCTTCCAGACTTGCTTGTTTCTGATCCTTTTTTATGGGTCCCCGAGGGAAGGTGCTCTAGACTGTGACAGGCTTTCGGGCCCTGCTTTGGGCCAACCCTGTTTGGCTGAACATTTACCCACGAGGGGATGAGTAACTTTGGGTGCTTGGTTTGGAAACTTTATTCTTTCCCTTTTCTGTGTTATACCCTAATTGTATTTAAGTTCCTTTCCATGAAAGGTTGGCTTGGGCCATGCTACTCATGCTATCTGACAAGGTCCGGGCATGGGGGAAATTCCTGAAAAGTCAGGAAGCTCTGCAGCTGGCTCCTAATACTTCCTTTCATTTGTTTATGGCAGTTTTCACAATCATGGAAATTTTCTATAAAGCTTTAAAATGACATTATGAGTATTGACGTTAATGCTAAGTTTAGGTAATACACACTCCAGCAGTTTGAAAAATGTACATTCCAACATAATTGATAATGTGATGATTTCCAATATTTCTCTATGTCCCCTGATTTGTAAATCATCTACCATGAGCAATGCTAAAATCTTTAACAAATCATGCTTGAAGGAACTATTGGAACCAAACCTGGTAAAAGTCCTCACAAGAGGAGGCACTGAGGCGCCCCAGGGACAAATTGGCCTGAAAAAAATGCACCACATACTGTTCCCACAGCAGGGGGACCCATTGTCCCAGGGAACAAACTAGGAAGCGGCCTTTTGATCTTACAATGCCTGCTTGACCTTTATGTAGTTAACTAGCTTGACCATATAAGTCATACTCTGTCTAGCTCTTGTTTCTAGTTCTGAGAAATTTACTTCACTCAAAGAAAAAATGTAATCAGGTTAATCATAGACTAGGAAATTTGCACTGTTGTAAAGATTGTGCACTATTAATAATTTAAAAATAACCTCTAGAGAATGTAAAAATAAAATCACGTGACTGCATGATGTAATGATCAAATAACAAATTTCTGATGTATAAACAAAGCTCCGCTGAGGCTATCGGTAGGAGATACTTGTCACCTGATCGAGTGTCAATGTCTCCTCATTCCCCCATTCCCTCATTCCCTCATCTCCACCGACACCATCTCGTCCTTCGGGGACCCTGCCCTGGTCGGAGCTGGACTCTGTCAAAATGTCTTATATGTTTTGTCTTGATGCGGCGGATGGCAGAAAGATGGGGAGACAGACGGTTAAGGGGAGGCCGCCATCCTGTTTCAGAACATCCCCCCACAATTCCCCAATGCTGGGGTGTCAGGGAGATTCAGGGAGCCAAGATGAGGGCAGAGGAAGGCCTGGGCTGCCCTGGAGGACCAGCCCTGGGGGCTGATTCTGGGGCTCCAGGGCCCCACTCCCTGCCAGTGGGTCAGAGCCAGCCCTGCTCACAGCTCCAGGCTGCAGACAGCCCCTCTGTGCCTGACCCTGCAGACACCGCTCTGGGCATTGCGTGAAGAAAAAGAAATGAGCAGCAAAATTAAATGTAATCTAAAAACAGTAAAAATAATTTTTTATCACCTTTATTTTGAAGGACACTTCCAGGGGACATAGAATTCTTGTTTGACACCTTATTTCTCTCAGGACCTTGACTGTCACTCCAGCTGCTCTGGCCTCCCCTGTTTCTTGTGAGAAAACAGCCACTGATCACTTCATTGCCTGAATTTTCTAGTGGTTTGAAGCAGGGACAGAGAGGGCCATGAAGAGGCCACAGGGCAGGAGGCCGCATGGAAGGAACGGCCACCCCCTGCCCAGGCTCTGAGACCAGGGAGCCAACAAAAAGCCCCCAAAAGCCAAAAGGCCCAAAGCCCAAACCAAGAGCTACAGACCAACAAAGGGCAGTGCCTGGTAAGAGGACAGGCCACTGTCTGTGGGTCTTACCCGCACGCACAATTGCAAGAGACCTCAGGCTCCAGGAACAACAACCATGGGGTTTATTTACAAATAGGGAATCAAAGATCTCACTGTACCCACAAGTGGCAGCTGCCTCACGAGGGAGCATCAGTGATGGTGGCCACTGGGCAACAGGGGTGCTGGACAGCACCGGCCAGTAGTGATGGCCACAACAGGTCAAACAGAGGTGGTGTCAGAGATGCCCAGTGTTAAAGGCTCTTTGTGAGTGGTTGGGTTACACCAGCAACACACAGCTCTTTGAGATACCAGGCCCAGGGCCTTTGGGGCTCCTCTCAGGCGATGTCAGGGACAGGTCCAAGGTCCAGCTAGTGACAGAGTCCTTCAGCTTCTCTCCCTCCTCGGACGGCGGCTGCTGGTGCTTCTTTTTCTTTCTTCAGAGGCTAAAACCATCTTCTTCAGGGGCTTCTGGCATTGTCTCTCCTTCTTCAGAGCTCCCTTGTCCTCTTCTCTCAGGGCTGGGGCCCTCCTCTCCTTTCCTTCGATGGAAGGGGGGGGGGGGCTCCTCAGCAACATCTAACCCTGGCTTTTATCCTTTCACCCACAAGTCTGATGGGATCAGTTAGCACCAATCAGGTGACAGCTCACAGCTCACACCTGATGGCCCGTTACAAATGGCAGTGACTGGGCTCTGAGGAGAAGCTGCCACATCTGCCTGTGGTGGAGCAGCAGGTGGAAAACACCACTGTCCTGCAGCTCCCATCCCTGAGACAGTTGCATTCCAGTAACAGTTTGTACCAAATCACTTCAAACTTAGCAGCTAAACCACAAAGATCTGGCATCTGGCACAGTCTCTGAGGGGGAGGCAGCAGGAGGGGCCTCACTCAGAGGCTCCAGCTCTGGGTCTCACGAGGCTGCGATGGGGACAAGATGTTGGCGGATCTGAACGGCTGTGATCAGTGTGGAAGGACCTACCTCAGAGCTCATGCATGTGGCACCTGAAGAAAACCCTCAGTTCCTTGTCCTGTGGGCGTCCCCTTAGCTGAGTGTCCACCGTGTGCAGGGAGTCACCCCAAAGAGGGACCTGGAGGGAAGGCTGGGTGGGAAGTCTCAGCCCCTGTGAGCCTGATAATTTCGTGGCAAGTCCCTTTTGCTTTATTCTCCTCACGAGGAAGAGCCAGCAAGATAGACACACTTAGGGTGGAACTGTCTCCCCTCCTGTGTATCACAGAATTGGTGGAAAATTGAAAACAAACACAGAAGACCATGTGGATGCTAATTATTCCCATTCTGTCCATATGAAAATAAATTGCATCCCACCCAAGGCCCCTAAAAGTCTCTTCCATCACATAAGCAGCATGACATCAGCATCTCATCATGTGACTCAGGACCATGCAGCGGAGGCTCCTTGAGAGCATCTGTGCAGTGAAGCCATCTGTGCTCAGCTCCTCATGGGCTGAAGCAGTTTCCTGCCCCACAAACCATCAATGTGGATACAGTGGAGGACAGACACAGGGCAACTTGTAGACCCATTTTTTAATATGGTTCTAAAGCAACTTAATTGAGATATAATTTATGACTATTAGTCACTTGTTGAAGGCTCAACTCTCATGTCCTTTTGGTAAGCACAGAGCAGGGCAACCATCTCATAATCTATCTTGAGAATATCTCCATCACCACAACACCCTTGTTTTCTGGGCCTGGGCCCATGGGCACCACCCCCACATTCCCCTCCCCAGCCCTGGGCAGCCAGGAGCCCACTCTCTGCCTCTGGGGACAGGCCTGGGAACTTCTCTCTAAACACATCCCAGGTGACTCTGTGACACAGACCTGCAGCGGGCATTTCGGGTCCCCTACCCCAATGCATGCTGTTGCCTAGAAACATATTCCACTGGGTGCTGAGGTCACAGAGAACCACCTGGAGGACCTGCAGCCTGGGGTATGTGAGGAGAGAGAGGCTTCAGTAGCCTGACTTAGAGGGGGCCAAGGGCAGAGCCAGGGATGTTCCTTCCTCAGCAGGAAGGGGACATGGGAGCTGGGTCTTGAAACCCAGATGTGGGCACAGGAACGGAAGTGGCTCAGGGAGCTGATGGAAGGCCGACTGCATGACCTCAACAGCTACTTCCTCTGTGTGACCTCAGGGATTCCTCCCCAGCACTCTGTGAATAGGGTATTGATATTGTCCTGACACCCCTCCCCCACTCCCTTTCAGAAATAAGGACATGGAGACTGGGAGGTTATGGTAGTGCCCAGGTCTAACCCCAGCCACCTGGCAAATGTCTGGGCCCCCCACCTGACACCATCCTGCAAACTGACCAGGGGACCTATGAGGCAGTGACTGTCGAGCCATCACCACCCTCTCCAGATACCACACATTTCTTGGCTGGATTTGACTAAAGACAAAAGGACAGTAGTAAGTCATCATGTAATCACCCTTTATGTAAATGAATGGAACTTACCAAACAAAAAGGCCCAGAGTGACTGGTTGCACCAAAAAATAAAACCCAACATTATGCTGTCTCCAGGAGACAGGATCAAAAAAGCTCTTGGAAAAAACACAAGAAAATGGTGCACCCCAAAAATTGCAGGGGCCAGCATATGAGATAAAATAAGCTTCCAGCAAAAAATGTAACAAGAGTCCTTTTCATAATCATAATCATATGAATATCATATGATTAAGGATCCTACATCAGGAAGACATAACACTCATCAATAGACATGCACCAAACAAAGGAGCAGCAAAATATATATGGCAACTATAAACAAAATATATATGGCAAACTATAAATCTGAAAACAGATATTGGCAGCAACACAATAGTGGTAAAGAAATTCAATACCCCGCTTTCATCAAGGACACATCCACCTGACAGAACTCAGGGAAACTGTAGCTTTAAGTGAGGAATTAGACCATGTGGGCTGAACAGATATTCATAGGGCACTACACTCCAAAAAAGCTGAATACATATTCTTGTCAGGGGCACATGGAATAGTCTCCAGAATACACCACTTCTTGGTCACACAACAACCGTCAATAAATTCATGATGACTGAAATCATATAAGTATCTCTCTGATCACAATGGTATCAAATTAGAATCAACCATAAAAACAAACCAGGGGGGGAAAGTAATACATGGAGATTGAACAACACACACGAAATGGCTAAGGAAGGTTAAGGAGGAAAGCAAATGGGTTAAGGAAAATAGTAACCAAGAAATTTAAAAATACCTTGAGACAAATGACAGCTTATTGGTGGGGCACAGCAAAGGCAGCACTAAGAGGGGAATACAGAGCAATACAGGCCACACCTAGAATCAAGACAGAGGTCAAGGAAAGAATCTAACTTTACACCTAAAAAAGCTAGAAAGAACAATTGAAACCAAAAGACAGCAGAAGGAAATAAAATTAAAGCAGAAATGACACAGAAATCAAAGACAGATAAAAAAAATTCAGTGAAACCAAAAGCTGGTTCTTGAAAAAAATAAAATTGACAAATCTTTTGCTACACTTTCAATAAGGAAAAAAGGGGGGGAAAACCTCTAATAAATAGCATTATTAGTATTAGTAATATTAGTATTAGTATTAGAAACAAAAGTGGAGAAGTCACAACAGACACTTTAGGAATACAAAGGATAATGAGACAATACTAAATATCTATATGTCAATAAATTGGATAACCTCAAACAACCTAGAAGAAACTGAAAGTCTTAGAAGTATATAACCTTCTGAGACTGAATCAGGAAGATTCACAACAAAGCAACTACAAGCAAAGACATTAAAACACGGGAATCAAAAGTTTCCCAAACAACAAAGCCCAGGACCAGACATTTTCAGTGACTTCTACAAAATTTTTAAAGATGAACTAATACCTGACTTCTCAACTCTTAAAAAAAAAAAAAAAAGAGGAAGAGGGCCTCCCCTGGTGGCACAGGCAGTTAAGCACAGCTCTGTGACACTGTCCCCAGCCTCTGCAGCACCTGTTGGATCCTGGCCAGCTGGCAAGGGTCCCACATGGCAGGGCAGACCTCTCCTGTTGCACCCACTGCTCCCCTCAGCAGTGTATTTTGTCAGTCTGCCTGTTCTGTTCCCCGCTCTGTCTCTGGTGAATCCCCTCACCCTCCTGTGAATCTGGCCTGTACCCAGCTCTTGTATAAATAAATAAATAAATCTTTAAAAAAAAAAAAAGAAAGAAAAAAAAAAAGAAGAAGAGGGAACGCTGCAAAACACATTTCATGAGGCCAACATTCCCTTGTTACCAAAAGCAGAGAAGGACATCACACAAAAAAGAAAATTACAGACCAATCCCTGATGAATATAGATGCAAACATCCTCAACAATACCTAAGAAAACCAAATTCAAATGCACATTTGACTGAGCAGGATTTATCTCACCAATACAAGGGTGGTTCAACCTTTGAAAAAAATCAATTAGATTTCTGCTGACACCAATAAGAATGCCCATTATCAAAAGTCAAGAAATAAATTTTCTGAGGATCAGGGGACAAAGGACACTTGTGCACTAGGTTGGATGTATCTGGTACAGCCATTTTAGAAAATAATATGGCAGGTTCTCAAAAAAAAAAAATAGAATTGGAATATGATCCAGTATTTCCACTTCTGTATATTTACCTCAAGAATATGAAAACACTTATTTAAAACAAGACAGGGCCCCTATTTTCATTGCAGCACTATTTAGAATAGACCAAATATGGGACAACCCAAGTCCTGGAGAACAGATGAGTGGGTTATCAAAATGTGACTTATATCTCACATTCATATATCATGCACAAACACACACACACAACTGAATAGTACTCAGATATTTAAAAATATGAAATCTTTCCATTTACAACAATATAGATAAAATTAAGGGAATTATGATAAGTCAAATTAAGAAAGACAAATACTGTGTGATTTGTGGATACAAAGGGAAAAAAAACCAATCAAGATACACAACAAAATGGCAGTCACCAGAGGGGAAGGAGGGTGGAAGGAATAGTTTGGTGAAAGATGATGATTGGACTTTTGGTAGTGGGTGTGTGAGAAATATACAGCTGCTGGGTGAGAAGCTGTACACGTCGCTTCTATGCAGTGTGTAAATTAATGTTACCTCAATAAAAAAAAAGAAGAAGAAAAAGTTTCCCCCAGTCTGCTGCCCCATCAGAGTCCTTGGCTTGTCGAGGTCTGGGAAGGAGAGGACAGGACTGTGCTGTCCTCAGGAGCCCCCTGCACCTCCAAAGAGCCACTTCTCACCTGTGCTGCCCCAGTTTGGCCTGAGCCCCTCCTCTCTCACCTGGACACACAGACTAGTCTCTCCTGCCACCTCCAGTCTGGGCCTCTTTCACCTGAACCAGGTCCTGCCCTGCTCACAGCCTGGCAGGGGCGCCACAGCCCCACAGTCACCCCCGACCCCACAAGATGACCCCTTCCCAGGCCTCTGACACCCACTCCTGTGTCCCTCCCTCTCCCTCTGCTCCACTGATCCTCACCCTGCTCTGTCCTTGCACACCTGGCACCAGCCAGCCCCCCACAGGCCATTCCCTCCATGGGACCCTCATCCCCAACACCCCTCCCCAAGGCTTTGCTCCTATCCCACCATCACACTGACCCCCTTGATGGACACAGCTGCCCCCACACGCCCCTCCCTCCCTGCTGCCAACCTGCTCCCTGCCTGTCCCTCCTCTCAGCCCCTCTGCAGGTGTGGGGGGGGGTTTCTTGTCTTTATTATTCACTGTCTCCTGCATGAAAGCAGGTCTCTGATGATGGGGCTCTGTCTGATTTATACACAGCACCGAGCATATAGCTGACACCCTACATATATATATTAGTGGAAAGAAATGAATTAGTGACTGACAAGTGTTTGCAATACACGTAGAGTCAAAAGCAAAAATGAGGGGAAAGGCCTTTTTAGTTTTTGACAGTTGTCATCCCTCCCCCTCATGGTCTAGGTCAGTGACTGCTCTTAACTGTGTCATCACATGAGTGGTTGGGGAGCTCCCCCATCTTTTTTTTTTTTAACATCAGTCTTCACTTTTATACAATGTATGTTTTCTCCACTCAGGGGCAGTCCCTATAAAATTCCCATCACCAGTTCACCTGTGCACCATCACCATAGTCCCTTGTGCTCCTCCCTCCCATTTTGATTCCTCTCCCTCCACGTGGAAGCAACCCCCATCTTTCTGCCAGGGCCCCCACACAGCCATCCTTCCTGAAGGAAGAGCTCCCAGAGCCCCAGAGCCACCCACCCAGGAGAGACACAGGACAGGGAGGGGCACACTCACCTTGGGACCCCCCGGGGGGGTAGCTGGAGGAGGAGCAGTGGGGAGGGGAGGAGGCAGAACACAGAGCTGGGGCAGGAGCAGGTGCCATCTTCTCAGGGCTGGGGAGAGACAGGGCAGGAGGTAGCCAGGCCCACACAGAGGAGCAGGGCAGCCAGGAGCTCTGGGCTCAGCGGGGAGCAGGGCCCAGGGGCCACCCACCAGCAGGAGCAGGGCCTTCCTAGTGACCCCTTTAGCCCTGAGACCAAAAAAGACAGATCTGGCTCCTCTCAGGGCTTCTGGAAGCCTCCTTGTTGCTAGACCATGAGGTTATTGGAGAAAAACATCCTCTTTTCCCTTCCCACCCCATGGAACCACACCCAGACCCACTCTGCTCAGAGCACCAGGACCCTCAGTTCCCAACACCTGGGCCGAGGGTGCAAACTGCCCTCCCTCCCCATCATCACACCCAGTAACTCCCCAGGACAGAGGCCTAAACCCAGGCCCCCATGAAGAATGGACCAGCGCCTGCTTGTGGTCCTGTGCCCCCTCATTGTCAGCAGGTGTCCCTGAGAAGCATCAGGACACACAACACTGTCCCCAAGGGGTCAGGGTATCCCCAGGGGCCCCTGTCCTGCTGTCTGCTTCTTCAGTTAACCTGAAGGGCAGTCCCTCCCCAGTCCTGACCTGCCAGGGACAAGGACAAGGTCCTGCCCCAAACACAGCAGGAGCTGGGTCAGATCCCCACTGAGGGCTTCATCCTGTCCTCTCCAACTCTGGGGGGGGGGGGATTCCTGCCTCAGGGTGAGGGACCCAGTGGGACAGAGCAGCAGAGGAGGGAAGATGAGTCCTGGTCAGAGAAAACAGCTTCAATGTGTTATCAAGCAGAATGAGGGGCACCCCAGGGCCCCAAAAACTGCAAGTTCTGCCTTCTGCCACATAAAAGCAGAGCACACTCTGAGCGTGAAAGAACACAGTAGATTCGCGTGCACAGAGAGGAAGGGAAGGAAGGAGAAGAGTTTCCCAACAAAACACCCAGTTACCATCCCCTCGTAGGTAAACACCCAACCACACAGGGTTGCCCCAAAGTGGGGCCACTGCAGCCTGAAATCTTCCCACAAGTCTCAGGCACCTTCTGGCGGGATCCCACAGAAGCCGATGAAAGAGGCCAGGCCAGTGGGGGACAAAAGGAGCAAAATGAACGCACAAACCACGGTCAAGGCCGGTGTCCCCACGGGTCTCTCCCAAGTGTCTCCTTCCACGTTCTCCTGTCCCTGGGGCGAGCCCAGCGCTGAGAAGCAAGGGGGGCTTCTCCACACGCCCCTCACCTCTGTCGTCCCTGCGTCTCTCTCCAGGTGCTCTCTCCCCCACACGCCTGTGTCTCACAGCGGATGGTCCTAAAGGGCCCTGACATAGGTGGTCTCTGTCCAGAGAGGTCGTGTGACCCCACGTCTTCCTCAGAAAAAAGGCAAAACCCTTCCAACATCCTCAATGTCTGCATGATGTGGGTGCACAGACCCATCTCGTGACCCCTGCCCTAGCCGCAGCCTCCGTCACACAGACATCCCTGTCCTGGGGCGTCTGGGCTGGTCGCCCTGCCTGGACAGAGCTTCGGCAGACACCCTGTGGGCATAGAGTGTCCATTAGGTCTTCTTTCAAAGGTCCCTTCCCAGTGAGGCCCACCTGCCCATCTAGGAGAGTAGCCCTCTTCCTTGTCCCCACACACCTTCTCTGGGTCACCTTCCTCACAATTCTTACCCACACCAGGATGCGTCTGAAAATTCATCTCTAACACCAGAAGCCCATGAGCAGGGGCAGCCTTGGGCCTTGTGGGGACAATAGCAGTGCCTAAGCCTGATCCCTGGACATGAAAAAGAACAGGTGTGCCCCAAAAAACCCCAAATATGTAAAATATAAACACACTGAGGCCTGAGGACCCAGCCCTGTCTGAGCATAGCCTGATCCAGTCACACGCAGCCTCCACCCACATCCTGGAGACAGGACAGGCCCAGGTGGGGTCTGAGTCTCTGTGACCACAGGCCCTGCTGGGACAGGTGCTCCTGAAGCACAAGGACAAAGGAGCAGAGAGATGACCCCTGAGGAGTGACCACGTCAAAGCCCATGACACACTGAGCTCCGACTGACACAGGCCCCGTTCCCCTCGGCTCCTCACAGCCCCACCTGCACAGACTCAGCACAACAAACCTGCAGTTCTGGCTGGTCCTCAGGGCTCCCACTTAAATCCCATCAAATTTTAAGAATCTTTTTAATTAACCCATCAAAAAAACAATGCAGAACAGTTTCATATCTGGGTGTCTATTTTCAGTAGGGAAGTGAACATTATTCCTCAGGAAAACACAAAGCACAGGCAGGGGTGGAGTCAGCCCCACCTCTGCTGGAGCAGGAAAGTCATGGGGAGAGACACAGGTCAGTGTGGGGAGGGGCCTGGTGGGCAGGACTGGGGCAGTCTCCCCACCTCCTCACATTATGCTAATGTGACCCAGACACCTGAAAAAGCCCTTTGCAGCAAGAGGAACAAGAGGATCTTTATTGAGGGGGCGCTGGTCACATCACTGCTTACACTGTAGAAGGGTAGGGTCACCCCTCATGTGCTGTCACTGTAGCACACCCACCCCCGAGGCCACGGGCCTCCAGCAGAGTCCACTGTGCCACTCCCCACTTTGTGGTCACCCTTCCCATTGCCCCTTGGGTAGCCGCTGCTCTACATGCAGACTTCAAGGGTTAGTTTGTGTGTGTGTGTATGTTTTCAATAGTCATAATCAATTTTTTATTGGTTTCACATAAATAGCTAATAGTTTGCAAACCATGTTTTTCCAATATATTGATGTTAACACATATGAACGTATTTATTAGATTTTTTGGCAGAGGAGGTGGGAAAAAGTGGGGGAAGATGACAATGTCAAAGCTAATCTTCAGTGACAGGGCTGAATACTTGGCCATCGTTTCCCTTCAAAGAAAGTTATAGATTTATAAACTTGAAACATATCAAAACTGCAGTGCCTCAGTTTACTTTAAAAAATATAAGTGAGGGCCCTCTCTGGTGGTGCAAGGAGTTAAGATGCAGCACTATGAAGCTAACTGCCGCCACTGCAGCATGAGTTCAATCCCCAGCCAGGGAGGTGACCCACATGGCATGGCAGACCTCGCCTGCCTCCCACGTTGCTCCCCTCAGCAGTGTATCTCAGTCAGTCTGCCTGTTCTGTTTCCCACTCTCTCTGGTAAAACCTCTCACCCCCCACACCTATGGCCTACACACCAGCTCTTGAATGCATAAATCTTTTAGATTTATTTACTTATTGTAGGGTAAGGAAAAAATGTCAGGCTTTTCTGCCCTCCTGCCATCAGATGATGGATCCTTGTGGTCCTGAATGCATGCCTGATGGCGGGCACCTGGAGTAGGGTGTGGGCATAGGTAGATGGGATTCACCTGGGCTAAGACTGGGCTTTTGAGGGTGGTGTCACAGGGACGCCAGCAGAAGCCAAGAATGAACAGAAGCTAAGAAGAAGCAGAAGGCCAGGGACCCCAGATAGGGTGAAGACTTGCTGGGGGCTGGGAGGACTGCCAGCCTTCCGGCCCCCCAGCATCCTTGCCTGCCATATGCCTGGTAATCTAAATAAAAAGCCTGCAAAACCCACCGAGGACTGTCTAGGATTCCTTTACCCAGTCTGCTGGATCAGAAAACCTGCACTGTGTCCATTCCTGATCTTACACTTATGCATACAAGAGCTGGGGTATAGGCCAGAGATGTGGGGGAAGTGGGGTGAGAGGATTCACCAGAGACAGAGTGGGGAACAGAACAGATTGAAATACACTGCTGAGGGAGCAGCGGGTGAGACAGGAGAGGTCTGCTGTGCCATGTGGGTTGCTCCCTGGCCAGCCGGAGATTGAACTTGTGCTGCAGAGGCTGAAGATTGCTTCCTAGTATGGTGCTTAATCCCTTGCACCACCAGGGAAGCCCAAATAAATAAATCTTAAAAAAAAATAGTGAAATGTATTTCTTGGGCATCACATTTCTCTTTCTAAATGTATTTACATTCACATAATTTTGCACTTATTACATAATGGTTTTTTAAAATAAACATCAAAATGTTTAACTAATCCCACATCTGATAGTATCAATTTTTTTTTAATTCCAGTTTATTAATTCATCAGTAAAATGTAACATTTGACAATGTCCCAGAGAATAGGGGGACACATGAAATATGAAAAGGCCATGTACATAGTCACTACAGATTCTATCAGACCTGCTGTCACATTGGGGCTTCCCCTTGAACAAAGTACTACAAGTGGTCATTGTCGGGCCAGCAGGGAAGACAGAGCTCACTCCTGACACCAGGCACCACCTGTCACTGTATTCCTGTTCCTTGTCATGGCGCTGGGCCTTGGTGCTATTAGCACAATGAGTTTTTCTCAATGAACGTGGTGGGTTAAGGCAAAAGGACATAACCTGGTCCCCTCGATCATTTATTTTCTCTCCACCTTTTTAAAAATTATTGTTGAGACAATGTAAGTGAAGCGCAACCAACCCACGCCGGGAAGTTCCATTACCGGTTCCAGCAGCCTTGTTGGTGTCTTCATGCTCTCCGCTGTTCACCGCTGTTCACCGCCGCTCTCCGCCACACCCTCCGTCCACTCCACTGCACTCCCCCGCCCTCAGCGCCGCACCACACTGCAGGGCGTCACGCCACGCACGCCACGCCACACGATGCCAGGCCGGTTGGCTTCCCCCTGCCCCCACACCCTCCCCCCCGCCCCCGCCCTTACCCCACAATAAGGTACAGGTTCCCTGGCTGGAAAGACAGTCACCTCTTAGGTCACCGATGGTGTTTACACAGGAGGTTGGTTTCTCTTGGTCTCTCAGCATGACCATCCCTCAGCAGGGCCCTTGATGCAGACTTTCCAATGCTACCATACTATGTCTCCTGGGGGGATGTAGATTATTTTTCCTCATTAAAATATTTAATAATTGGGCAGTAATCTTTGTAACCTCTCCATTGAATAATTTCTTAGTTTTTACAACTTCCTCCTGGCTGCTGTGCTTTTTTTCTGTCACCTTCTTCCCTTCAAAGGAAGAAGGGTTTTGAATGGGCCTCCAATTCTACCCCGCAATGTAAAATATTGTCCACAGTTGTAGTTAGAGAAGAGGTAATGGTTTGTATGATGAGCTGAGTCATTAATAAGTCGCTGTAAGATTTGAGGAGAGAAGACCTCCCCAGTGGCGCAGCAGGTTGAGCACAGCATTCTGAAGCTGTCCGCAGCCTCTGCAGTGCTGGTTCGATTCCCTGCTGGCCAGGGAGATACCTACATGGTGCAGCAGACCTCTCCTATCTCACCAGCTGTTCCCTTCAGCAGTGTTTTTGGTCAGTCTGCCTGTTCTGCTCCCCACTCTGTCTCTGGTGAATCCTCTCATCCTCCGGCACCTCTGGCCTCTACCCCGGCTCTTGTATAAATAAAATAAATCTTTTAAAAAATTATAAAAAAAAAGATTTGAGGAAACAGAAATCATTCTTGCAAATGGAAATTATGCGGCTATTGACCAAGATGTACAACCTAAATAAACCAGCTGATGTAATGGAAAGATTAAAGGGTGGAGATGATGAGATAGACTCTGAAGAAAGCCATCCACACGGTGAAAACAATGACTTGCAGGTGAAGAAGGGATCTTCCAAAGATGTGGTTCATGTATTTGCTTATCTCTAAGTCTATGGTGAAGGCTTCTGTGAATCCAGTGGATCAGCATGTTGATGAGAAAGAGGAAGGACCATACAGGTACAATGGGTTGAATCCAGCTGTTTGGAAACTCTCCTATGTTGTCAGGTAAGTTGCTGCATCCTCTCAGCTCCACAGAAGCAGTGAAATGGTGGGAATACTTAATCCATGGTAATGACCTAACAGTAAACATGATTCTCAGTAGACTTGTTCTATAAATGTTGTGGGTGGTTCATTAGGGAATGCTTATAGGCAAAGTAATAGCTCATTGTCACAAAGAGGAAATAAAGGATAAAAGCACCAAGATTTATAACCAGGAGAATTACAGTTTGTTAGAAGATGTCATACTCTGGCCCTGCGGTTGGATATGGAAATGGTATAAAAATAATTATCTATAGCATCTAGTACAAGATCCATCTTAGCTCTAGCAAATAAGAGAGGCTGGGGACCCAGTGGTGGTGCAGGTGCAACAAGACACAATGGGGGACTCAGTCAGCAGGAATCAGGCTTTGTCCTCAAATGATTCTGATGCTAAACTAGAGAGGGTCAGTCCACCACCCACGGCTGCCAGGCCAGGAAGCCTGGGCTGGTTTGTAGCCCTGGTCAGCAATAGGCGCAGCCTGGGGGATTCAGAGTTAGTTTTTTAAGTTTTCCTTAATATAGCCCTTTGTTAGATTTTCTCTATCCATATATGGGTGACATATTTGCATTTCTCCTTTGGACTTATTTCAATTAGCTCCATCCATGTTGCCCCAGATGGCATGAGTTTATGTTTTTCTGATAAATAGTATTCTATTATCTATATACCACTTCTTGAATTCTCATCTGTTTTCAGGCATTTTGGTTGTTTCCATAGCTTGGGTATTGTAACTAGTGCTGCAGTGATCATGGATGTGCAAGGTGCCCTTCATAGTAGTGTATTTGTGTTCTTTGGGTACACATATAGGAGTGGAACTACTGGGCCCTATGGAAGATACATAATTTTGGAAGATACTTTAATTTTCTAAGAAATCTCAATAATGTGTTTATATATATGTATAAAATGTCAGTTTTTTTTTTTTTTTTTTTTGTACAATGTATGCTTGTATGCTTTCTCCTTTCAGGTGTATTCCCCATGAAATTCCCAGCACCAATTCACCCATGAAACATTACCATCGTTCCTTGTGTTCTTCTCTCCCCTGTTTTGCTCCTTCTACCTCTCCGTCCTTTGCAAAATGTCTCTGATTTATAGTTGCTTGCTAATTTTGGTTTTTTATTTATTATTACTGTTATTTATTTTCCTGATCCCTTATTTGATTCCTCTAGATTCCTCCTATAAGTGAAACCAACAGATATTTTTCTTCATCTCTGGCTTATTTCACTGAACATGATCCCTTCTAGCTCCATGCATGGTGAGAATGGCATGCACTGATCTTTTCTGATTGCTGAATAGTATTTTATTATGTATATACCACATCCTCTGGATCCAGTCATCTATTTTTGAGCATTTGGGTTGTTTCCACATCTTACCTATCGTAAACAGTGCTGAAATAAACATAGGGGGCAGGTATCCTTTTGGATTAATGCTTTTGTATCCTTTGGGTAGATTTCTAGGAGTGGAATTGCTGGATCATATGGAAGCTCTATCTTTAGCAGGTTTATATTTATTTATTTATTTTTCTTATTATTCATTTTAAACAATATTTGTTTCCCTACCCGCCAGGTGTAGTCCCCATACACTTCCCTTCCCCATTGCATCTGTGCACCATCACCTCAGTCCCCTGTGCTCCTCCCTCCCTCCCTATAATCTCTCTCACTCCTACTCCCCTGCAGGATGTCTCTGGTTTATAATTGTTTATTGCTTTGATGTTTTTTGTATTGCTATTATTTTTTTACACTGGTGTCTTATTTGGTTCTCCTATAGTCCTCCTATAAGTGAAACCATCCAATATTTTTCTTCTTCCTTCTGACTTATTTCACTGAGCATAACTCCTTCTGGCTCCATCCATGTTGCTGCAAATGGCATGAGTTTATCTTTTTTGATTGCTGAGTAACATTAAGAATGGCACATATCAAACAAACTAGCAACAACAAATGTTGGCAAGGATGTGGTGAAAAAGGAACTTTCCTGATCCTAGATCTGAGGCATACAGCAGGGGAAAGGGAGAAAGATGGTTCCAACCAGGGGAGGGAAGAGCACAAAGGACTGTAGTGATGGATCATGGTGCTATGGTGGTGAGAACTATAAGGACTACACCTGAGAGAGAAATCAAATAGTATACAAAAATTAACAATGATGTAAGAGAACAAATAAATAGATTTAATAAAAATTTTTATATCACTCACTGACAGCTAGAAAACAAATAAAATTAAATAAAGCAGAGGATCCTGAAGTTACAAAATGGGGGTAAGAGAAACCCTGTAACATTCAGTCCCACACAAGGCAGATCTCTCATTCTATGACAGAAAATAATACTGAGGAAATTCTGGTGAGTTACTGCCAGCGACCGGCACAGCGGTAGATTAGCAAGGCCGACCCAGGGATGAGAGACTGAGCTAGGCGGTCAAGGATTTGGTAAAAAATGACAAACAGACACACTTCAAGAGTGAAGATCTGAATGTAATGTGCTCAAATCATTATGCATTTTTATAAATTTTCAAAAAGCATTAGGTCACACAAAATCTATTTTCCCAGCAAAAATTGATTGACATAACAATGCTTCTTGTTACCTAGGCATAGAATGCAATTTTCTAGCTAATGATTACAAGTTGCTAAGCATATGTGGTTACAATACATATCCTGCCTAAACCTGTTTTACTAGTTATATGTATAACCTAGTACATTTATTGTTATTATTTAGAAGCTAACTGTATTAATTATACTATTTGTTGGTTGATATTTTAATTAAGGTGATTAGTTTTAATTAAAAGCTTGCAAGCTTAATTTTTTTATATTTTAAAGGGACTATTATTCTATGCCTATTTATGTCTGATTCTTATAAAGTATGTTTTGACGGATGGAGGAAGTTTTTGCATGTTTTTGTCACCTTGGTTGCTTACTGGATTTCAGATTGCCTAATTTATATAGTTATATTTTAATCATTGATATTTGACTCTGCACCATTATACTGTAGCTAGGAAGATTAAAGTAATGCAGGAAAGAAAAACATTTATAACTAGACAGGTCAACAAAAAGGTATGCAGAAACATAGGGAAAAGTTGTTGCTATGGCAGGAGCAGCAGATGCATTGTCTCCGTGGCAATCAATCTTCTTAGAGTTTATTTTCGTCATCTTGCAGCAATGTTTTTTGGGGAAATGTGCAGTATGTTCCCCTCGCATACTTGACCATGCTGAACGAGGGGTTTCTTAACTGCGCTTACATGCTTTTGCCTTAATGGAACGCCAAAATATTTTCATAATAATGCCCCTCGGGGACTGCGCCTGTCTTAGGTCGTCAGGAGTCACAGACATGTAGCTGGGCAATGCCATTTCTCATCTGCCCCTGATCTTACCCGTCATTGACTCTCCAGTCCAGCTCACAGGGAAGGGGGTCTTATTTACTCTGACTTACGTTTGTCTGAGTAAACACCTCCCTTTTTCCAGTAAGTTCACATGCGTTCAGCGGCAGAGGCTGCCGCAAGTACATTAAGTGATAACATTCTCAATAGCCCACTGTATCCTAAGACTGTCCCATTCACAGCTCCCCACAACCTGGCCCCATCCTCTGGGTTTTCCCAAGGGGTGAGAGACATCCCAGAGTCCTGGGGACTGTTGCTGCCTGAAGAAGCACAGAAGAGACCTGGTCAGAGCCCAGAGATGAGACCCTCAGAGGAACTGATGAGGGTGACTCTCCCTCAAGTTCCCTCTACACTGTCCTCAGGGGCTCAGGACCCAACCCCTGATCCACACTTACCTGCAGCCTGAGTGTAGCTGACTGCGTGTCCCCCTGTGGGAAGAAACATCATGTGAATCAAGGGAGGAGTCAGGTGACAAGTCCTAAAGGAATCCCCAAGTGTGGGTCACAGGGAAATTTCTAGAACTGTGACTGAAGACCCAGGTCAGGACTGAGATATATGAAGAATGGATATGAAAGGGAATTGGAGTCTTTCCACAGCAGGGTCCTGCCCCTATGACATTTCCTGGGAAACAGATCCCCATCACCATAGTTATAAGATGAACAGTTCGTGATTCATTTTCACAAATGCTTTACAAAGAGTGAGTGTTCGCAATCAGCTCCAGACTGGGCAACACACGTGTGTGGATCATACTCCCTACTAACCATGAAGGGCAAGTTCTCCCTGGGACATGAAAGCCCCCAGTGGACAGGATCCTCCACTCCCTTCCCTACCTGAGCGTGCATTCCTCCACCACACAGCTGCAGCCACCACAGCTCCAGTGAGCACAGCTCCAAGAAGAACCAGGCCAGCAATGATGCCCGCAGTGGGGATGGTAGGCTGAGGAGGGGGCACTAGAAGGGATGGGAAGGGGAGACCCTGAGGCCCAGGCCTGTACCTGATACTCTAAAGGTCTCCAGAAGGGCTCCTGATTCCTCTGAGCAGAAGCTCAGTGCCCACGTCCCACTCCTTACCCCATTTCAGTACTCGGGGCTCCAGTAGTCCCTCATGCTGCACATGGCACATGTATCTCTGCTCCTCTCCAGAAGGTACCACCACAGCCGCCCACTTCTGGAAGGTTCCGTCCCCCCAGGCCTGGTCTCCACCAGCTCTGTGTCCTGGGTCAGGTTCTCCCCATCTCGCTGCCAGATCAGGGTGATGTCCGCAGGGTAGAAGCCCAGGGCCCAGCACTTCAGGGTGACCTCATGGTCAGAGTTTGGGTGGAGGGTCATATGTGTTTTGGGGAGATCTGAAGGGAAGGGTCAAAAATTCACACTTTGGGTTTTTCCTTCCTGGACACTGAAGCAGCCTTACTAACCAGCCCCAGAATGGACATGACAATTGGTTTGGAGGGAGGAAGCACAAAGCCCAGAAAACAGCCTGGTCTGGGGAATCTGGGATAATCAGGTGAGAGCCCAGGGTAGGAGGATGCAGGTCTCTAAGGAGAACACAGACTTTTGCTCCTGACCTGGGTGGACGGTGGATGACACAGAAAGGCAGGAATTAGATCCAAAACTATTCTCAGACCAAAAACAAGACCTTGAAAGAGAAACTCATGGTTCCCAGGATGGCTGAGGGTCAAAAGGATCCAGGGAAGTAATTTCAGGATGGCCTCCCTCCCTCAGGAGAGACTGGAGTCTTTAACTGTCCAGAAAAGTGGTGTCTTCTGGGCGAGTCTCTCTCTAGCACAGAACACGAAACCCAGGGGACTCTCCCTCTCTGCCCAGAAAGCAGGTGCTGTTCTGCCCATTACTCCATTTCCCTGTGGGGCGCCAGGAGAGGGGAGGCCCGAGGCCTTGTGGCCCATCTTACCTGTGCGCTGCAGCACCTCCTTCCCCCAAACCAGGAATCTGAGGAGTCACTGGAAACACTTGCTCTGTGTAATGTTCCTGACGCGCTCGGCCCTCCCCTGCGCCTCCCACGCGAGCGCTGGGTGATCTGAGCCCCCAAGTCCGCGGGGGTCCAGGAGCGCAGGTCCTCGCTCAGGGAGATGGAATCCGCGCCGTCATAGGCGAACTTTTCATACCCGCCGAGGAGGCTCAGGTCTGGACCGACTTCACAGCCAAACATGCTCTGGAGGGTGTGAGACCCTGTGCCCCGCCCAGCGATCAGCCTGGAGGTCACCCCTCAATCACCCCCGCCCCCCGAATAAACCTAAACTGAAAATGAAAGGGCAAGCTGGACAGTCCCTTCTCTGGGGGAGGGGCCTGGCAGATCCACCAGCCTCGAGGGGTCAGTGGACCCTGAGACTCGGGACACCCCGGCCTTAGGTGGGAATGGGGGGTGACCTGACCCTGGCCCCGCTCCGCGAAGCTCACCGTCCTTGCTCTGGCTGTAGCGGCCGCGCAGGTCCCTCAGGAGCTCTGCGAACCACTGTGCGCTGTTCCTTTGGTTCTGAGTCTCCTCGTCCAGGTCCTCCTGCCCCACCTGCCCAGCCCAGGGCGCCCGCGGCTCCGCATTCTGGCCCGGAGAGTCGCTGTCGAACCGCCCGAACTGCGTGTCGTCCACGTAGCCCACCGAGATGAAGCGGGGCTCCCCGAGGCCGGGCCAGGACATCTTGGTGTAGAAACACCTCAGGGAGTGGGAGTCTGGGGGCGGGAGGGAGACCCGGGCTGACCCTCCTCTCAGCGCGGGCCCAGGGCCCAGGGAGATGGGCCTGGAGGGGAGAAAGGGGCGGGGCCGTGAGAGTGAAAAGGGGGGTGGGCCAAGAAGGGCCCAGACTCAGGGGGCCAGAGCTCTCAGGGGAGGCGGGAGGGACAGAAGGGGCCAGAACACAACGGGCCTGAAGGGGATCAAGAGTTTGGGGGGAGATGAGCCTTTCCTGGGGTCCTGCACCCGCAGGGGGCTCCTTGCTCCTCCCTCCTGGCGCAACAGTGTCCAGCTGGACACGCACTCACCCGCCCGGGTCTCCATCAGGGCCAGGGGCCCCCAGAGCAGCAGCAGGAGGGTGAGGGGCATCACACTCCCATCCAGGGGCCTGGGGAGAAGGAGTCCAGGAGAGTCCTTGGAGGCTTTGTAACTGGAGCAGGATGATGCTGATTGTCTTCCCTGGACACCCCCAGGAAATGGGGAGAGAGAATGGGGGTGAGTGTGGGGTCATCAAGGCTGCACCACCCCACAGAGCCTGTGAGAGGGAGACATGATGCTGTGACAGTGTGACATCTACAGAAAGGGGAGGCTCCAAATTCCCTTCCCCACCTTAGGGAGAAGTGAATTTGGGCTGGGAGAAGAAGCAGCCTGGAGGAATGAAGAAAGTAGTAGTGTTTTCAGATAATTGTGAATATTCCACTTTGACACTGAATTAAAACTACACAGGTGGTAGTTTCTCGAAGGTTATTTGCAAAATGAAACCTGAAATAATATCATGGACTATCTCGTATTCTGTTTACATTCCATAGGCCTCTCTTACATATTGGTTGGAACTTGTGCTAATGTGAGTTTTTTTAAGGTGAAACATTGTTTCACTAAGTTACATAGATCTTTAGTGTTAATTACACTGGATTCAAATGATCAAAAAAAGTTTTATTTTTTAATCACAAATCCCAAAAGAAAAATTTGTAAGTTGTCAAGTAGTGATGCAATTTTTCATAATTCTGGTTTTCTCTGAAAGCTTATATTTTATCAGGCAAAATTACTGTCATTTTGCCAATTGTTGCTTTCCTTCAAGAAAGTCATTCATTTTGAGGAAAGTGTCTGTTAATTAACCAACTTTAAATGACCTTATTTTGTGTCATTCATCCCTCAGGTAAGATTTGTGTTGCCCACAAATAAAAAGAGTCTATTTCATCTCATATAAATATTTCCCTTGGTACACAGGGCTTGAGGATGCCGCAGAGGTGCTCTGTGTGTCCTTCCAGGTCAGCATACCAGGTATTTTAAAATGTGGAGCTGAGGATGACACGATAATGAAGATAACTTTTAATGCCTTTTCCAGGACATTTTCACGTGAAACAGGCTTTAATGTTTGTCTTTGCAGGGAAGTGCTGGTGAAGAATCACTATTTCTGCAGTGGTACTATTGTTATAGGGCAGCCCCGATACAAAACGGGGTGCCTGGCTGTGGGTCCTCACTCGCGCGCTTAAAAGGACTTATCAATACTCTACTGCAGGCACACACGAAAGGTTAATGAAAGGTTTATTTACAAGGGAAGGGGAAATGAGGAAATGTACAGCTCAGGGAGAAAAGTGGGAGACAAAGTTGTAAATGCATCCTACCTGATCCGCCAGTTTGGAATCCCAAATGGCACTCTGAGAGCTGGCCATGAGCCAGGAGCCGTGAAGCCAGGAGGCCAACAAGAGAGCGAGCCCCCCAAGGCCCATGTGTTTGGTTTTTATACCAAACCTGGCTGCTTAACTCCACCCTCAGGTCCCCTTTGGTGGTGATGGGATTTGTCTTTCCCAATGTCCTGATGGCTTTGGTCTGGAGTGGGGGTGGAGTCCTCAAAGCCTGCATGGAATTAGCTCAGGACATCCTTTCCCCCTAACACTATAAGCTCCACTCTCACTAAATTTTACCTCAGCAAATGCCAAAATAGTGAAAAGACAATGGTGTCTAAGTGATGTTTTGAAAATAGTTTTACTTTATGGATCCCATGAAATGGTCTGGGTGACTTCAAGGGCTTCACAGACCACTCTTGGAGAAATGCTTTCTCAGTGAACCAGGGAGCGTTTCCCAAATGTTCTCTGCCTTTGCCTCCTTTCACTTCCCAGCATCCCTCTTCCTGGCTGGCTCCTGCCTCCCCAAGCTGCCTCCCCTGCAGATACAATGGGGAGCAGAGACAGGACCCTGGAGACGTGGAGCTTGCACTGTCAGGAGAGAATGGACACTGAGTAAAGGTGACAAAGACACATGTAAACCCAACCTGAGCCCCGTGCAGGGAGGAAGGAGCGTGTTTGTTGTAAAAGCAGAGAAGCAGGAGCCCTAACAGGACCTGACCACTGTTGTCAATAGTATCAAAAGATGCAAAAAAGAAAAAAAAAAAAAAACTAAAACCAAATTAAGCATAAGGAAAACAGATTTTAATCTTTTCCCCTGTCACTTCTGCCCCTGACACATGCTCTGGCCCCATAGACCAGCCTGTCCCCAATGTTCTCAGCCCCCTCCACATCCTGCCCTAGGACTCAGCCATACTGAGGAGGCCTGTAGCCTAATCTACAGCCTGGTCCTGGCCCCATCCTTACCCTCATGTGCTCTTCCCTCAATTATTATGTGCTGAAGGACAGGCCTCCCCAAGATGTTCAGAAAGGTGTCCCCAAGACAGGCCACTTTGGCATGTGAATTATTCCCATGTGAGGTTCATCAGGGGTTCATCTTAACAAACGTTTACCACTTCTAGAACTACCCAGTATGAAAATGGGTGGTCTTACCCAAAATTAGGGTTATTACCAGAAATGAGCTTTGTATCCGAGAAACCAACCTATATGTCAGGGCAAACATAATTATAGAACTTCTCATCTTTGTCATGAGTCACCCTGTCCTTGCCCCTCCACTCTCCTGGAGGCCCCAGGCCCCATCTCACTCCTTAGCTCAGGAGACACACCCTCATTTCCCACATGGATTTCAGACACTCATTTAGATGTAGATTCCCTATGCATATATAGGGAAATTTGGTTACTTTCTAGTACTAAAGAAAAAGGAAAAAGAAAAAAAAGGATGTTATAAAATGTCAGGTGCTCAGAATAAGAGTTCTTAAAACTTAGAGATCTGACCATAGAAATGAAAAAATCAGTAGATGAACTGGAATATTAAAGTCTCACTCCCACTAGTAATATAAATGGAAAAGAAATGACAAGCAGAGAGAAGACCTACAAGAAACTGAGTCAGGAGATTCCAACTAGTTAATAACACAAGTGTCTAAAAGAGTGGTCAGTGGAAATGATGAAAAAAATCAAGAAAATCCCTGAGCACTCATAGATAAAATGTGCACACTGAGTGTCCTACCTGGGTTCCTCCTACAGAGGATGAGCAGCCCCACACCATGACACACCCCAGGGACTTTCAGAAAGAGGCTGGAGAAGGACAGACCTTGGGGCCCTCAAGAGACAACTCAGGCCTGGAGGCCAGAAGGCCCTGGAGCCAGGCCTGCCCAGTCCTGAGGGGAATCCAGCCCAGAATCATGTCAGGCCCAGGTGAGGGAGGCGCTGGGGGCCCAGACATTCACTTCAGCTGTTCGTGGTCTCAGGGGTTACTGTCCATGTCCCTCCTTTAGTGGGCAAAGGACAGTAGTGGGCAAAGGGGAAACAAAGATGATGGACACAGAGAACAGGACACAGGAAAATCAACCACAGGGGAGCAGGGACAGGAGAAAGGCCAAGGGTGAGGTGAGGGATCCAGGCCCTGAGCAGGCCCCAGCCCGGGAGGCAGGACTGAGGCTGTGGGACAGGGGTCTGCCCAGGATGAAGTGGGTAGAATAGCTGGTGTGTGTGATATGTCCACGGAGATTCTGACCCTGGGGTGGTCTTGGGGGTGATTAGGAATGAGCACAACAGGAACTAAGCTAGTGAGGGAACAAGATAATTATTACTCCAGGGCCAATAAAAAAACGAATCCAAAAAGGAATTATCATCCTGGTCTACTCACTGCTAAGCTGTGACTGGCTCACAAGGTCATAATGATGCAAACCCTGGATCCTGGGGTGTATCTCAACAACCTTCCAGAGGGCCCTTGGGGAGTAAATGCCTGTACTGTGGATTCCAAAGGGGCCACCTTCTAGACCTCTTTGCCACTCAGAGCCAGCTCTTGCAGCCTGGGCAAGAGGCCTAGGCTGTGTGGGCAGGGATATCTCCAAGACACTTGCTGAACACGTCAATGTGAAGGAGCAGAGAGAAGGGAAACATCAGGGGCCCTAGAAAGGCTGCAGGGAAGGCAGTGACAAGCCTCCCTGGGGAGGAGGCTGCAGCTATTCACCCAAGAGCTAAAGCACAAAGGAGGAAGCAAGTCACCAGGCCCTTCAGAACATGCCCCCCATGCTCTGTGGTGCCCAAGCCCTGACACAGGAGACAACTTTTCTGAAAGAACACATGATTCTGGTCAAGGAGCACATTAAAAAATTCTAACAGACACAACTCAATCAATGCAGGTGTTGGAAGAGATGGACCAGGCCAAATCCAGAAAGCAGCTGCTGCAGAACCTCCTAGAAGCAGATGTGTGAGCATGTTGGCAGCTGACACTGAGGAGACATTGAAAACTCAGACAGAGCCATGATTTCTGCCAGGTTGACAGCCTTGCGGAACAGCTTTGTGGTTGTCTCCATTCTCCAACTCAGGCAACTCAGAAAAATGGGTGCAATCAAAGGCTTTGAAGGACAGGCTGGAGGCCTTGACCTGCCCCCACAGTGTGGCCACATTCACCTCTCAGTCTGTGGTATTTTATGAACATTTTCAAGCATACAGAGAAATTGAAATAATAGTAAGAGAACACCACCTAGATGCCAGTATTAGCATTAGCCACATTTGCTTTATCACTCATCTTTACCCACAGATCCATCTCTCTATTCATCTATCTTATTTTTCTGATGCATTTCAAAGTTAGTTGCAGATGTCAGTACCCATCTTTCTTTTATTTTTTTAAAAGATTTGTTTTATTTATTTATGCATACAAGAGCTGTGGTGCAGGCCAGAGGTGTGTGGGTGAAAGGATTCACCAGAGACAGTAGGGAGTAGAGCAAGTGGATCTACCAAAATACACTGCTGAGGGGAGCAGTGGACGAAACAGGAGAGGTCTGCTGTGCCATGTGGGTCAGCTCCCTGGCCGGGGTTAGAACTCTTATTGCAATGGCTGCCAATAGCTTCCCAGTGCTGAGACTTAACCCCTGTGTCACGAGGGACTTCCCACATTTCATTTCTCAATACTTGGGTTAAGAATTTTTTTTTTGAGATAAACTGTATCTGGAGAAATGCACAAATCTTTAAGTACACTACTGGAGGTGTTGTGACCCTTGTTCTTCAAGAACATTATGTATATTGTTCTTTTCTTGAACTCTTGGAAACAATGAACATTTAAATAATTTAATGATGTGTCTCACTTAACAATACAAATTTATCCACCCTTCCTCCTTTTAGTAATTACCACAGTCCAATCTGAAGCCTCCATGGCCCCTCCATTCTCAGCACATTCCTGTGACCACACTCTCCTTGGGACAGAGCCCAGACCTGATTCATCTTCATAGCTATTTATTTTATTATATTTATTCGGATAACTTTGATTTTTTTCAACCATATTTTTGGGGGGTTTATAGGTGCAAAACTCCAAAATGCATGTTACTGTACCATATGAATGTGATATATCAATATATAATAGGTTATTCATCTTTGACTTTCAACAAATAAGTTTATCTAACTCTCCCTTTTCCTTTCATCCACAAGACTATTATAAGCAGCAGCTTAACTGTTTTCATGCCTCCACAGTCATATATTACCATTTATATCTATGGTAAATATTCTAATTATCAGTTTTATTAGAAAAACTTGTATTTACAGGCAATGTCTGAATTGTAATTTTTTTAGAGCAACAGATGATCATTTCTTCTAGAAAAACAAATGTCTGAAGTTAGATGAAAGACAAGGAAACAGGGCACACCTGTAGCACAAGGTTTAAGTCGCAGCACTATCAAGCTATCACCAGCCATAATGGCATGAATTTGATCCCCAACCAGGTAACTTGTCCACAAGGCACAGCAGACCTCTCCTGTCTCGCCTGCTGCTGCTCCCTTCAGCAGTGCATTTCAGTAGATCTGCCTGTTCTGCTCCCCTGATCTGCATCCAGTGACCCTTGTCATCCTGACACTTCTGGCCTATGCCCCAGTTCTTGTATGCATAAATAAACAAAAATAAATCTTTAATAAAAAAGAAAGACAAGGAAATAATGATTTCACTTTATAATTATCCTGGATGCAGTCACCCAAATCACATCAATTCCTTTATATGAGTACCATCTTAACATTACAACAAGTTATTCACAGAAAATACACAAGCCAGAAAACTTATAGCCTTAAAACATCCAATCAACTATAAACTTTTTTTAATTTTTGAAAACATAAAAATAATAATCATTTCATATAACAGCATAAAAATTCCATACCTTTATACAGTGGTGGAACAGTCAAATTATTTCCCAGGTTTTAGCTGAAATGACCATCCAGATTGTTCAGATTGTATCCAGCTTGTTTTTGGGCAATTTGCCTCCTTGAGCCTAAGCAGAGGACAATATTAAAATCCATAAATGATCTGCACTGACACTGTGGTGTAAGTGGGTGTCTGGCTTTCTGAGATTCAAATAGAGAAGAATTTCCCCGGGGGGGTGGGGGGGTGCGGTGGTGAGCATCTGCCCATGAATATTGAGGAAATGAACTTGACAGAAAAGTTTAGCTTGTAGTTTGTTACTGTTACCACAGTTTTGCAAAAAATGTTGGTCTGTCGTCACATTTCCTCACACAAATTGAGAACAAAACCATCAAAACTACCTTGTACCAGTCTGGCCTCATAGATTTTCTGTCCCCCCTGGACTGGCCCCTGGATCCCCTCCTTGGTTTCCCTGCTCCTCCATTCAGGCACCACAGATATTGTCCTGGAAGCTGGGAAAGGCTCCTCCTCTGTGTCCTGGTGTCTCACCAGCCCCTGAGACCCGCCCTCCAGGTAGGTGCCGGACTGTGTGTTCAGACCCTTGGAAAGGAGTAGGGACAGGAGGAGAGATGCTGGGCATGGGTACTAATCCATGGGATCTCTCCCCTCCAACTGGTGGGTAGAGGGCACATTCCCCCACAATTCTGAGACAAAAGGGATGCCTTTTGGCTACAAGTCAGAGATGACAAAAAAGCGGGTGTTTTTCCTGTCATTCTCTTCCAGGTGGGTAATGAGCCCTCCACTGCCTGCTCATCCCTGGACTGTGTCCTCAGATTTTCTGAGCTCCTGCCTGGCCAGCTCATAAACTAGAGAACAAAGAAATCCTGGGGAAAGTTGGGAGTATAAATTTCAATTCTAACGCCACAACTGAGGCAGGAGGGAAAATGCTGGAGACTAAAGTGAGAGACTCACAGCAGCTGAGGGGGAAGCTGCCTTTTTTCTCAGTGAGACCAAGTGAAACATAAGGACTTTGGGAAACTAATGTCAATCTTCTGTCTCTCTAAAAGGGCTTGAAGCAACCAGGCCATTTCAGCTACAAGCATCCAAAGAGAGCGCCCAGGGCAATGCCCTCTGTGCCATCACACAGGGCGCTGGCTGAGGGACTGTCCCACTCTCTACAGAGGCAAGGGCTGCCCAACCCACAGGCCAGACTGCAGGACAAACAGACCATAAGCTGCCTCCGACAGGGAAGACCCCAGTGCAAGAGGAAAAGACCTTCTCTAAAGGAGCCCTGAGGTGAGACAGTCTCCCCCATGTACTATCTCTAAGGACAAGCCTTGGTAACCCCATAAATAATAGAGAGAGAGTCACCTTTCTGGTGGATACAGGGGCCACTTGCTCAGCCTTGCTCTGATTTTTCACCGCAATCTACTGTCAGCTGTCCTCACTGGCATTGATGCCAACCCAAGCCAGGCTGCTTTACAGTGCCCTGCCCTGCTCACTGCAAGGCCGATGGTATACACTGATGGTTGGTCTTGCCGTCCTGTCCCATTCCTGGGGCAAGATCACATAACCACATTCCAAGCCAGCCTCCAATCAGTCGTCTGCACAGCCAGCGTCCACACCAGGCAGACACGGCCTCTGCAGGCACAGACAGTGAGGATGGACAATAAGGGCAGAGATGCCTAGAGACCCCTCTCCCCACATGGACGCTGCAGACATGGGAGTAAGGTCACCCCAGGGCCCATTAGAGCTGCTCTTCTATCCAAGGGGGCAAGTGACCCACAGACCCCCCCTCCTGAGACCCACTCCTCTCCTGAGGAGGAGAAGCCACACTCTCCCCTTTGCCTCCAGAGTGGCCATGAGCAGTAGAGCTGCTCTGTGTCAGTTGTAAGGTGGTGATTGTAGTGGCAGGATGGCCACAGTGCTGGTTCATCTATGATCCGAGCAGACCAGGATAAAGGAGGCGTCCTGGAGCCCTGGGTGGCTTTCTCAGGCTTTTAGTGAGCTTTAGATGTAATGCAGCAGCCAGGTACACCTCAGGCAGAGGTGCTGGGAGGCCTGTAAGCCCCCAGCAACTCTCCACTCTGGTTTTCTCTGGTGCTCTTTCTCCCCTTCTTTCTCCTGCTTGTGCTTCTCCTAGGGAAATACCTCAATACTGCAGTCAAGGCCCACAGATGTAAATAATACAACTATAACAATGTAACAAACGCAGGTGCCCCATCAGCAGGGCAATCCTAATCTCAGCAGGGCAGAAAAGCCTGAACCATTCACCCTACAGTAATTAATCTTTTCAATAATACTTATGAATAATAATGACATGGGCCTCCCTGGTGGGGCAGGGGTTCAAGTCTCAGCGCTATCAAGCTATCGCCAGCCACTGCTCGCCAGCCACTACAACATGAGTACAATCACCGGCCACTGAGCTGACCCACAAGGCCCAGCTGATCTCTCCTGTCTCCTCCGCTGCTCCCCTCAGCGGTATATTTCATTGGATCCACCTGCTCTGCTCCCCACTGTCTCTGGTGAATCCTCACCCCCTGCACCTCTGGCCTACACCCCAGTTCTTGTATGCATAAATAAATAAAAATAACTTTTTTAATATTTTATTTTATATAATTCTTACATCATTTTTAATTTTTGCACACCATATGCATTTTCATTTTGGTTTTATTCCCCATACAATTGCAACTCCCCCCTTATTTGAACCTTAACCCTTCCTCTCCCCTCCTTTCCCCCCTGTAGTGTGTCTCTGGTTTATAGTTTCTTGTTGATTTTGATTTTCACTTTGTATTAATTAGTCTTTTTCCTGGTCCCTTATTTAGGTTTTCTAAATTCCTGCTATGAGTGAGACCATCCGGTATTTTTCTTTTTCTTTCTGGCTTATTTCACTGAGCATGATCCCTTCCAGCTCCATCCATGTTGCTGCAAACTGCATGTGTTTATCTTTTTTGATTTCTGAGTAATATTCCATGGTGTATCTGTACCACATCTTCTTGATCCAGTCATCTATTTTTGGGCATTTGGGTTGTTTCCATAGCTTAGCTATTGCAATTAGTGTTGCTGTAAACATAGGGGTGCAGGTGACCTTTGGAATTACTGTTTCTGTGTCCTTTGGGTAAATACCTAGGAATGGAATTGTTGGATCATATGGAAGCTCAATCTTTAGCTGGTGGAGGAATCTCCACACAGCTCTCCATAGTGATCGGTTTGGACCGGTTTGCACTCCCACCAACAGTGCAGAAGAGTTCCTTTTTCTCCACAACCTTGTCAACATTTGTTGTTGCTAGGTTTTTAATATGTGCCATTCTCACTGGTGTAAGATGGTATCTCATGGTAGTTTTGATTTGCATTTCCCTGATTACCAGTGATGTTGAACATTTTTTCATATGCCTGTTGGCCATTTGCATTTCTTCTTCAGAGAAGTTTCTTTTTAGCTCTTGTGCCCATTTTTTGACTGGATTATTTACTTTGCTTTTGTTGAGTCTCATCAGCTCTTTGTAGATTTTTGTGATCAGTCCTTTATCATTAGTGTTGTGTGCAAAAATGTTCTCACAGTCGGTGGGGTTTCTTATTGTTTTTGTTATTGTCTTTTGCTATGCAGAAGCTCTTTAATTTGATGTAGTACCAGCTGTTTATCTTTGCCTTCACTATCACTGCTTTGGGTGATGTGTCTGTAAAGATGTCTTTGATGTGCATGTCATGTAGTGTTTCACCTATATTTTCTTCTATGTATTTTATGGTTTCAGGTCTTATGTCTAGTTCTTTTTTTTTTTAAAGATGGGGTACAGGCCAGAGATGCGGGGGGCAAGTGAGAGGATCCACCAGAGACAGAGTGGGGAACAGAACAGGAAGACCGATGGAAATACACTGCTGAGGGGAGCAGCAGACGAGACATGCTTCGCCATGTGGGTTTCTCTCTGGCGGGCCGGTGATCAAACTCATGCTGCAGAGGCTGCGGATTGCTTCATGGTGCGGTGCTTAACCCCTTGCATGACGAGGGAGGCCCATGTCTAGTTCTTTAATCCATTTTGAGTTGGCTTTTGTGCATGGTGTGAGGTAGTGGTCAAGCTTTATTCTTTTGCATGTAGCAACCCAGTTTTCCCAGCACCATTTGTTGAACAAACTTTCTTTGCTCCAGTGCATATTCTTTGCTCCTTTGTCAAATGTTAGATGACCATAAATCTGTGGGTTTATTTCTGGATTTTCTATTTGATTCCATTGGTCTGTGTGTCTGTTCTTGTTCCAATACCATGCAGTTTTGATGATTATGGCTTTGTAGTATAGTTTGAAGTATGGAAGTGTGATGCCTCCATTTCCTTCTTTTTTTTTTCAGAAGAGCTTTGGCTATTTGGGGTGTTTTTTTTTTTAAAGATTTATTTATTTATTTATACAAATACTGGGTACAGTCAGAAGTGTGGGAGGGTGAGAGAATTCACCAGAGCCAGAGCAGGGAGCAGAACAGGCAGAAGGACCGAAGTACACTGCTGAGGGGAGCAGCGGGCGGTAGGAGAGGTCTGCGTGCCATGTGGGACTCTTGAACTGGCGCTGCAGAGGCTGCGGACAGCTTCGCAGCCCAGAGCTTAACTGCTGCGCCACCAGGGAGGCCCTACTTTAACATTATATAACAAGTTATTAACAGAAAACACACAAGTCAGAAACTAAAAGCCTTAAACTTTAAATCATCAACTTTTTTTTAGATATTTGAAGGCATAAAAACACAAGTCATTTCATATAACAGCATGCAAACTGCATACCTTTGTAAAGTGATGGGACAGTCATACTATTTCCATGGAAATGACCATCAAAAGTGCTCAGATTGTACCCACCTTGTTTTGGGGCAATTTTCTTCCTTGAGCCTGCACAAGGTCAATACTAAAATCTATGAACAATTCTCACCGACACTGTGGTGTAAATGAGGGTCTGGCTCTTTGGGCTGCAAATTGAAAAAAAAAAAAAACACCCTTTACACTGAGTGATCTCCTCCTTAATCCAATGTTCTTCCTGTAGCATGGGGTTCAATCTCCATGAAGTGGCAGGTTCCTCCTTTCTTTTCATGGTTTATTTCTAGTTTGATTCCTTTATGATCAGAGAAGATTGTTGGAATGATTTGATCTTAATGTTTCTGTTGATGTTTATCTTGTGGACCAATATGTGATCCATTCTAGAGAATAATCCAAGTGCACTTGAGAAAAATGTGTACTCAGATTTTTTTGGGTCCAGTGTCCTATAGATGTCTGTTAAACCCAGGAGGTCTAGATCTTTATTTAGGGCTCTAGTATCCTTGTTTATTTTTGGTCTCATTGATCTGTCCATTGGTGAGAGTGGGGTGTTGAAGTCTCCTACTATATTTGTATTTTCTCTAATCTATTTACAGAGCTGAAAATAGTTGTCTTATATATGTTGGTGCTCCTTCATTTGTGAGAATACCTGCACCTCTATGTTTATTGCAGTATTATTTAAAATAGATAAGATTTGGAAAGAATCCAAAAGCCCAGATATAAATGACTGGATCAAGAAGATGTGGTGTATATATATACACAATGGAATATTATTCAGCAATCCAAAAAGATAAACTCATGCCATTCACAGCAAGATGGATGGCAACTAGAAGGGATTACACTCAGTGAAATAAGTCAGAAGGGAAAAGGAAAATATCGGATGGTTTCACTTATAGGAGGAAAATAGAAGAACCAAATAAGGGATTGGGAAAAAAAATAACAAAAAAATAAAATAAAATAGTCAACTATAAATCCAAGACATTCTGCAGGGGAAGGGGGAAGGAGAGGGATCAAAACAAGGGTGGGAAGAGCACAAGGAACTATGGTAATGGTACACGGGAGAATTGGTGGTGGGATTCTATGGGGACTAGACCTGAGAAAAGAAAGCAAACATTGTACAAAAATGAAAAATGATGCAATATATATATAAATAAATAAATAATTAAAAATAAACAAACCATCAAGGTGAGCCTCCCTGGAGGTGCAAGGGTTAAATCACAGCACTATCAATCTATGGCCAGCCCTGCAGCAAGAGTTTGATCCAGGCCTGGGAGCTACCCACATGGTGCTGCAGGCCTCTAATGTCTCACCCCTCTCCTGTGTTGTCCCCACGTCTCTCTCCAAGTGCTCTCTCCTTCCACACACCTGTATCTTACAGCTGATGCTCCTAAAGGGCCCTGACATAGGTGGTCTCTGTCCAGAAAGGTCGTGTGACTCCACGTCTTACTCAGAGAAAAGGCAAAACCCTTCCAACATCCTCAACATCTGCATGATGTGGGTGCACAGATCCCGTCTCAGTGACCCCTGTTCCAGCCACAGCCTCTGACACACAGACATCCCCGTCCTGGTGCATCTGGGCTGGAGGTCACCCTGCCTGGACAGAGCTTCCGCAGACACCCTGTGGACATGGAGGGTCCATCAGATCTTCTCTCAAAGGTAATGTCCTGGTGAGGCCCAACTGTCCTTGCTAAGAGAGTAGCCCTCTTCCTTATCCCCACACACCTTCTCTGGGTCGCCTTCTCCACATTCTTACCTACACCAGGATGCGTCTGAAAATTCATCTCTAACACCAGACTCCTGTGAGCAGGGGCAGCCCTGGGCCTTGTGAGGACAAGAGCGGGTGCCTAAGCCTGATCCATGAACATGAAAATGAACAGGTGAGCTCCAAAAAACCCAAAGAAGTGAAATATAAACACACTGAGGCCTGAGGGCCCAGCCCTGTCTAAGTGTAGCCTGATCCAGCCACATGCAGCCGCCACCCACATCCTGGAGACAGGACAGGCCCAGGTGGGGTCTGACCCCTGAGGAGTGACCACGTCAAAGCCCATGACACACTGAGCACTGACTGGACACAAGCCCTGTCCCCCTCGGCTTCTCACAGCCTCTCCCACCCCCACCTGCACAGACTCAGCACAGCAAACCTGCAGTTCTGACTGGGCCTCAGGGCTCCTCCTTATTTCCAGTCAAATTTTAGGAATCTTTTCAATTAACACATCAATAAAACAACCCAGAAAAAAACCAGTTTATGTCTGGGTGTCTATTTTCAACAGGGAAGTGGACATTATTCCTCAGGAAAACACAAAGTCCAGGCAGGGGTCAAGTCAGCCCCGCCTCTGCTGGAGCAGGAAAGTCATCAGGGAGAGACACAAATCAGTGGGGGGAGGGGCCTGGTGGGCAGGGCTGGGCCAGTCTCCCCACCTCCTCACATTGTGCTAATGTGACCCCAGACACAGGAGAACGCCCTTTGCAGCAAGAGAGACCAGAGGATCTTTATTGGCCGAGCAGTTACATCACTACTTACACTGTGTAGAAGGGCAGGGTCCCCCCTCAGGTGTTGTCACTGTAGCACACCCACACCTGAGCTCCACGGTCCTCCAGCAGAGTCCACTGTGCTCCCTCCCTGCTCTGTGGTCACCCTCTCCCTGCCTCTCTGGTAGCTGCTGCTCTACATGCAGACTTCAAGAGTCAGTGTGGGGGGCCTCCCCGGTGGCACAATGCTTGAGCGCTGGGTTGCGAAGTTGCCCGCAGCCTCTGCAGCGCCAGTTCGATCCCCAGCCACCAGCAGGGTCCCACATAGCCTGTAGACCTGCCACGCCCGCTCCTCCCCTCAGCAGAGTGTTTCATCAGTCAGCCTGCTCTGTTCCCCGCTCTGGCTCTGGTGAATTCTCTCACCCTCCCGCGCTTCTGACTGTACCCAGTGCTTGTATAAATAAATAAAAATAAATCTTTAAAAAAAAAAGTCAGTGTGTGTGAGTGTGTGTTGTAGATTGTCATAATCAATTTTCATTGGTTTCACATAAATAGCTAATAGTTTGCAAACCATGTTTCTCCAATATATTTATGTTAAAACATATGAACCTATTTATTAGATTTTTTTGGCAGAGGAAGTAGAGGAAAAAAGTGGGAAGATGATAATTTCAACGCTCATCTTCAGTGACAAGGCTAAATACGTGGCCATCATTACCCTTCATAGAAAGTTATAGATTTACGACTTCGAAACAAATCAAAACTGCAGTGCCTCAGTTTACTTAAAAAAACAATATGAAAGCCCTCCCTGGTGGCGCGAGGGGTTAAGACACGGCACTATGAGGCTAACCGCAGCCACTGCAGCACGAGTTCAATCCCCAGCCATGGACGTGACACACATGGCACAGCAGACTTCTCCTGACTCGACCATTGCTCCCCTCAGCAGTGTATTTCAGTCAGTCCGCCTGTTCTGTTCCCACTGTTCTCTGTCTTTGGTGAATCCTCTCAACCCCCAAACCTCTGGCCCATACCCCAGTTTTTGCATGCATAAATAAATAAATCTTCAAAAAAATAGTGAAATATATTACTTGGGCATCACATTTTCCTTTCTAAATATATTTACATTTACATAATTTTACACTTATTAAGTAATGGTTTTTAAAAATAAATATCAAAATGTTAAATTAAATAATCCCACATCTGATAAATCACGGTAGTATCAATTTTTTAAATTCCAGTTTATTTATTCATCAGTAAAATGTAACATTTAACAATGTCCCAGAGAATAGGGAGGCATATGAAATATGGGAAGTTCATTTGCATAGTCACTACAGATTCTATCAGACCTGCTGTCACATTGACGCTTCCCCTTGAACAAAGTATTACAGGTGGTCATTGCCGGGCCAGCACGGAAGACAGAGCTCACTCCTGACACCAGGCACCATCTGTCACTGTACCCATGTTCCTTGTTATGGCGCTGAGCCTCGGTGCTATTAGCACAATGATTTTTTCTTAACAAATATGGTGGGTTAAGGCAAAAGGACATAACATGGTCTCCTCAATCATTTATTTTCTCTCCAACTTTTTCAAAATTATTGATGAGACTATATAAGTTACAGATTCACTGGCTGGAAAGACACAGTCACTGCTTAGGTCAATCCCTGGTACTTACACATGAGGTTGGTTTCTCTTGGTCTCTCAGCATGACCATCCCTCAGCAGGGCCCTCAATGCAGAGTTTCAAATGCTACATTGCTGTCTCCTGGCTGGATGTAGATTATTTTCTATCATTAATAATATTTAATAATTGGCCTCCCTGGTGGCGCAGTCGGTTGAGTGCAGTGTTGTGAAGCTGTCCGCAGCCTCTGCAGCGTGGGTTCCACCCTGGCCAGCTGGGGAGATACCCACATGGCATGGCAGACCTCTCCTGTCTTCCTGCTGCTCCCCTCAGCAGTGTATTTCAGTCAGTCTGCCTGTACGTTCCCCACTCTGTCTTTGGTGAATCCTCTCATGCTCCCAAACATCTGCCCTGTACTCCAGTTCTTGTATGCATAAATAAATAAATCTTAAAAAAATATTTAATAATCGGGCAATAATCTGCTCAGTCTTTGTAAACTCTCCACTGAGTAATTTATTTTTTACAACAAGTTTCTGCTGGCTGCTGTGCTTTTTTCTGTCACCTTCTTCCCTTCAAAGGAGGAAGGATTCTTGAAGGATCCTCCAACTCTACCTCGCAATGTAAAATACTGTCCACAGTTGTAGTTAGAGAAGAGGTGATGGTCTGTATGATGAGCTGAGTCATTAATAAATGGCCTTAAGATTCAAGGAGACAGAAATCATTGTCATGAACGGAAATTGTGCAGACATTGACCGAGATGTACAGTCTAAATAAACCAGCTGATGTAATGGAAAGATGAAAGGATAGAGATGATAAGGTAGACTCTGAAGAAAGGCATCCACAGGGTGAAAACCATGACTTGCAGGTGAAGAAGGATCTTCCAGAGATGAGGTTCATGGATTCGCATATCTGTAAGTCTATGGTGAAGGCCTCTGTGAATCCAGTAGATTAGCACATTGGTGAGAAAGAGGAAGGACCACACAGGAATAGTGAGTTGAATCCAGCTGTTTGGAAACTCTCCTAGGTTGTCATATAATTTGCTGCGTCTTCTCAGCTCCACAGAAACAGTGAAATGGTGGGAATACTTAATCCATGGTAACGATGTAACAGTAAACATGATTCTCAGTAGACTTGATTCTATAAATATTGTGGGTGGTTAGTTAAGGAATGACTACAGACAAAATAACAGCTCATTGTCGCAAAGAGGAAATAAAGGATAAAAGCACCAAGATTTCTTATAACCTGGACAATGACAGTTTGTTGGAAGATGTCACACTCTGGCCCAGTGGTTGGATACAGAAATAATATAAAAAAATAATTATCTGCAACATCGAGTACAAGATCCATTTTAGCTCTAGCAAATAGGGGTGGATGGAGGATCTCGTGGTGGTATAGGTGCAACAAGACACAATGGGGGACTCAGTCAGCGGGAGTCAGGCTTTGTCATCAAATGAGTCTGATGCCAAACTAGAGAGGGTCAGTCCACCATCCAGTGCTGCCAGGAAACCTGGGCTGGTCTGCAGCCCTGGGCAGCAATAGGTGCAGCCTAGGGAATTCAAGGGTAAGTTTTTGAGTTCGTTCGGCTTCTCTATACCATATATGAATGATATGTTAGTCTTTCTCCTTTGGATTCATTACAATTAGCACCACCCATGTTGCCCCAAATGGCATGAGTTTATGTTTTTCTGATAAGTAGTAGTATATTACCTACATACCAATTCTTCTTGATTTCTCATCTGTTTTCAGGCATTTTGGTTGTTTCCATAGCTTGGATATTGTAACTAGTGCTACAGTGATCATGGATGTGCAAGGTGTCCTTCACAGTAGTGTATTTGTGTTCTGTGGGTACATACATAGAAGTGGGACACGCTGGGCCCTATGGCAGAAAAACTTGTAATCTTCTATGAAATCTCAATACTATTATATATATATGTGTATATATATATATATGTATATCATTGTTCATTTTTGTACAATGTCTGTTTGTATGCTTTCTCCTCAGGTGTATTCCCCATAAAATTCCCAGCACCAATTCACCCATGAACCATCACCATAGTCTCTAGTACTCTTCTCCCCCCTGGCTTGCTCCTTCTACCTCTCCTCCCTTGCAAAATGTTTCTGATTTATAGTTTTCTACTAATATTGTTTTTTTATTTATTACTACTGCTATTTATTTTCCTGGTCCCTTATTTGATTCCCCTATATGCCTCCTATTAGTGAAATCAACCAATATTTTTCTTCATATCTCTGGCTTATTTCACTGAACATAATCCCCTCTAGTTCCATCCATGTTGAGAATGGCATGTGCTGATCTTTTTAGATTGCTGAATAGTATTCCATTGTATATATACAACATCCTCTGGATCCAGTCATCTATTTTAGAACATTTGAGTTGTTTCCACATCTTACCTATCATAAATACTGCTGCAATAAATATAGGAGGGGCAGGTATCCTTTTGAGTTAATGCTTTTGTATCCTTTGGGTACATTCTTAGGAGTGGAATTGCTGGGTCATGTGGCAGCTGCATTTTAGTAGTTTGAGGAAACTCCACATAGTTTTCCATAATGGTTGGACCAGTTTATATTCCCACCAGCCAGTGGGAGAATTCCTTTTTCTCCACATCCTTGTGAACATTTGTTGTTGCCTATTTTTTTAGTATTTTACTTATTTTATATATTTTACATCATTTTTGCATAATGTATGCATTTTCATTTTTGCACAGTATATGCATTTTCATCTTGGTTATATTCCCCATACAATTCCCACCCCCCTTATATTTCCTGTTTTTTTAATATGTGCCATTCTCACTGGTTTAGGGTGGTATCTCATTGTAGTTTTGATTTGCGTTTCCCTGATTTAAGTGATGTTCAACATTTTTTCATATACCTGTTGGCCATTTGCATTTCTTCTTTGGAGAAGTCTTTTTAGCTCTTCTTCCCATTTTTTGACTGGATTGTTTATTTTTGTTGAGTCCTGTGAACTCTTTGTAGATCTTTGTGATCGTCTCTTACCAGTTGCATTGTGTGCAAAAATTTTCTCCCAATCAGAAGGGTCTCTCTGTTTTAGTTAATATCCCTTTTGCTGCACTATAGCTTTTAAGTTTGGTGTAATCCCAGCTGTTTATCTTTTCCTTCACTTTCTTTGCTTTCTGAGTTGTGTCTTTAAAGATGTCATGGATGTTAATAACATGTAGTATTTTGCCTATATTTTTTTCTATGTATTTTATGGTTTCAGGTCTTATGTTGAATTCTTTTATAAAATTTCAGTTGGTTTTTGTGCATGGTGTGAGGTAGTAGTCTAGCTTCATTTTTTGCATGTAGCAGTTCAGTTTTCTCAGCACCATTTATTGAACAACTGTCCTTGTTCCATTGCCTATACTTTGCTCCTTTGTCAAAGATTAGTTGTCCATAAATATGTGGGTTTATTTCTGGGTTTTCTACTCAATACCATTGGTCTGTGTTTTTTTTTTTTTTTCTTCTAGTATCATAGTGTTTTAATTTGCATGGCTTTAGAGTACAGTTTGAAGTCTGAGAGTGTGATGCCTCCGTTCTTCTTTTTAGTCAGGAGAGCTTTGTCTATTTGCAGAAAACTTGATACTGTTTCCATCAAAACTGAACCCATCTACATTCCCATAAACAATGTAGGACTGTACCCTATTTACCATGTCCTTGCCAGCACTTATTAATGTCTTGTCTTTCTGATATAGGCCATTCTCACAGACATGAAGTGGTTTTGTTACAGCAATTTCCCAGAGAAATCTGACAGCACTCAGAGAGGTGGAGAGAGATTTAATGTCACACTAGCGCGCTCAGTGGGAATGTTCCCCAAAGGGCTGAGCAATCAAGAACAAGAAAGGCAAGGTTGTTTTTTTTTTTTTAAGACTTATTTATTTATTTATACCAGCACTGGATACAGTCAGAAGCGTGGAAGGGTGAGAGAATTCACCAGAGACAGAGCGGGGAACAGAACAGGCAGACTGACGAAATACACTGCTGAGGGGAACAGCGGGCAGCAGGAGAGGTCTGCGTGCCATGTGGGACCCTCACCCAGTGGCCGGGGATCGAACCACCGCTGCAGAGGCTGCAGGCAGCTTTGCAAGCCAGCACTCAACCGCTGCGCTACCAGGGAAGGCCCAAGAATGGCAAGGTTTTACACAGTTTATATAAGGAAACTTGCTATCCCATCCACCATAGCATAAGCATTCTTTATAGTTTGGGAAGGGGGTTCACGGGAGTCACGGCTACCACCACGGACAAGCAGTGCAGCACAAACAGCAACTTCTTCGCTTCAGCAAGCAGCAGAATCAAAGCGGTAGACTCCCCCAAGCAGCAGCCTTGGGAAACTTTCTGTTTCATTTTCCCCCTTTTGATGCCCCTACTATGTGCTAGGGAGTGTCAAGGTATGGACTGATAGCAAGCAGCAGGAAAGAAGCCTAAGGGCTCATATTGTCTAACATTTGGAGTTTAGTAGCCTCCAAACAGGACTGGATAAAACGTGTGGCCAGATTAAAAGCCACGGCCCAAGGTTGAGGATCACAAGAATGGAGACCAGTAGACCCAGGACAGGAGGGAGCCAAGGCACAGTGTGGTGATGCTGTCCCACCAAGGGAAACAAGAGAAGCAGCTACCACTGGGTCCAACCCAGCAGCCCATAAGCATTCCCCGTGATGCTTCTCGGGCTTCCGCCGTGCGCAGGCCAACCCGCTTCCGGGCTGTGGTTGGAGCAGGGCTGCAGCAGGTCATGGTGTTGGATTGGAGTCTCCTCGCAGAGTCAATCTGAGCTGGTGTGCAGGGTCCGGGTATGCCGTCCACTATTCCGACGTCTCTGGCGAGCTGGCGTATCTGGGGAGTCATGTTCCCTCTGAGTAACATCTGTAACTTTGACAGTAGTAGGGTGGTAAGGATGACAGAACAGGGCCCCACCCGACAGGTTTGAGGGGCTCTTTTTCCAGTCCTTTACCCAGACTTGGTCCCCAGGCTTGTGGGGATGAACTTGGGATTCCGGAGGAACGGGGCCTCTGGATGACAGTTTCATTAATCTTGTGTAGGACATTATTAAGGAGCTGCAGCTGCCGATTTAGTCGCAGTTGGCCAGTGTGTCTGAGTCTCCCCTCACCACAGACACAACAGGGGAGTCCGGCCAATCAAAATCTCAAAGGGGGTGTAGACACTGGCACTGGGGGTGCACCGAATTCTGAGCAGCACTAAGGGGAGAAGGCCCACCCAGGGCTAACCTGTTTCCTGGCAAAACTTTCCCAGAGTTGTTTTAATGGTTTGGGTGACATGCTCTACTGTCCCTGAACTCTGTGGCCGATAGGCGAGAAGATTCCATGTAATGTGAAGTAAGCGAGTCAGGTGAGTGGTGATTTCAGCACCAAAGTCTAGGCCAGTATCACTGCCAGTAGTCACTGGGACCCCATATCTAGGAATTATTTCTTTTACAAGAGCTTTGGTGACTTCTTTGGCCTTCTCCGTTCTGGAGGGGACGACTCTACCCACCCAGAGAAGGTGCAGATCATAACAAGTAAATATCTGTACCCTCTGCAAGGCCTGATTTTTGTTAAGTCCACCTACAGGTCCTTAAAAGGAAGGAGCCTGTATGCTGTACACAAATCTGGGACCTGAAGAAGCAAACTAAAGGGACAAAAGTTTATCCATCTGGTAGGAGCCATCACTCCTCCGGTGTTTTCACCTTTTTTTTAATTTGTTATTTTATTTATTTATTTTTATTATTTTAAAATTATTTGTTTTTTACATCATTGTTCATTTTTAAACAATATTTGCTTCCCATCCCCCCTCCCCGCCGTGAAGTCCCCATAGAATTTCCTTCCCCAATGCACCCGTGCACCATCACCACAGTCCCCTGTGCTCCTCCCTCTCTCCCTCTGATCCCTCTCCCTCTCTTCCCCTGCAGCATGTCTCTGTTTTATAATTGTCTGTTTTTGTTTTGTTGTGTTTAGTATTGCTATTTTTTTACACTGATGTCTTGTTTCGTTCCCCTATATTCCTGCTATAAGTGAAACCATCCAATATTTTTCATTTTTCCTTCTGACTTATTTCACTGAGCATAATTCCTTCTAGCTCCATCCATGTTGCTGCAAATGACATGAGTTTATCTTTTTGATGGCTGAGTAACATTAAGAATGGCACATATTAAAAAAAATAGCAACAACAAATGTTCGCAAGGATGTGGTGAAAAAGGAACTCTCCTACATTGCTGGTGGGAGTGCAAACTGGTCCAACCACTATGGAAAGCTGTCTGGAGCTTCCTCAGTCTACTAAAAATGGAGCTACCATGTGACCCAGCAATTCCACTCCTAGGGATCTACCCAAAGGACACAGAAACACTGAAACAAAAGGCCACCTGTACCCCTATGTTTATTGCAGCAGTATTTATAATAGGTAAAACCTGGAAACAACCAAATGCCCAAAAATAGATGACTGGGTCAAGAAGATGTGGTATATATACACAATGGAATATTCTTCTTTATTTATTTTTTTTAAATAATAAATTTTATTTTTATATTCCCCCATACAATTGCAAAAGCCCCATTCTGACCCCGATCCTTCCCTTCCCGCCCCCCACCCCCCAAAAAGTGTCTCTGGTTCATAGTTTTTTGTTGATTTTGATTTTCACTTTCTTATATTCATTTTCCTGGTCCGTTATTTAAGTTTTCTAGATTCCTGCTATGAGTGAGACCATCCGGTACTTTTCTTTTTCTTTTTGGCTTATTTCACTGAGCATGATCCCTTCCAGCGCCATCCATGTTGCTGCAAATTGCATGTGTTTATCTTTTTTGAATGCTGAGTAATATTCCATGGTATATATGTACCACATCTTCTTGATCCAGTCATCTATTTTTGGGCATTTGGGTTGTTTCCAAAGCTTAGCTATTGTAAACAGTGCTGCTATAAACATAGGGGTGCAGGTGCTCTTTGGAATTGATGTTTCTGTGTCCTTTGGGTAAATACCTAGGAGTGGAATTGCTGGATCATATGGAAGCTCTAAGTTTAGTAGGTCCAGAAATCTCCACACAGCTCTCCATAGTGGTTGGACCAGTTTGCACTCCCACCAACAGTGCAGAAGAGTTCCTTTTTCTCCACACCCTCGCCAACATTTGTTGTTGCTAGTTTTTTTAATATGTGCCATTCTCACTGGTGTGAGATGGTATCTCATGGTAGTTTTGATTTGCATTTCCCTGATTACAAGTGATGTTGAACATTTTTTCATATGTCTGTTGGCCATTTGCATTTCCTCTTCAGAGAAGTTTCTTTTTAGCTCTTCTTCCCATTTTTTGACTGGATTATTTTCTTTGTTGTTGCTGAGTCTCATCAGCTCTTTGCAGATTTTTGTGATCAGTCCTTTATCATTAGTGTTGGTGCAAAAATGTTCTCCCAGTTGGTGGGGTTTCTCTTTGTTTTTGTTATTGTCTCTTTTACTGTGCAGAAGCTCTTTAATTTGATGTAGTCCCAGCTGTTTATCTTTGCCTTCACTATCACTGCTTTGGGTGATGTGTCTGTAAAGATGTCTTTGAAGTCCTAGCCAGAGCAATAAGACAAGAGAAAGACATCCAAGGAATCCAAATAGGAAAAGAAGAAGTCAAACTATCACTATTTGCAGATGATATGATAATATACATAGAGAACCCCAAAATCTCCACAGAAAAACTAATTCAACTCATCAATCAATTCAGTAAAGTGGCAGGATACAAAATCAACACGCAAAAGTCAGTAGCCTTCCTATACACAAACAACAAATCTGAAGAAGAAGAAATCAAAAAAACCACCCCTTTTATTATCGAAACAAAAAAATCAAATATTTGGGAATAAATCTAACAAAAGAGGTAAAGGACCTATACAAAGAAAACTATAAAACACTGTTAAAAGAAATAGAAGAAGACACAAAGAAATGGAAAGACATCCCCTGCTCATGGATTGGAAGAATAAACATTATTAAAATGGCCATCCTACCAAAAGCAATATACAGATTCAATGCTATTCCAATCAAAATTTCAATGTCATTCTTCAAAGAAATAGAACAATTATTGATGAAATTCATATGGAATCACCAAAAACCCCGAATAGCCAAAGCTCTACTGAAAAAAAAAGAAGGAAATGGAGGCATCACACTCCCAGACTTCAAACTATACTACAAAGCCATAATCATCAAAACTGCATGGTATTGGAACAAGAACAGACATACAGACCAATGGAATCGAATAGAAAATCCAGAAATAAACCCACAGATTTATGGTCAACTAATCTTTGACAAAGGAGCAAAGACTATGCATTGGAGCAAAGAAAGTTTGTTCAATAAATGGTGCTGGGAAAACTGGGTCGCTACATGCAAAAGAATGAAGCTTGACCACTACCTCACACCATACACAAAAATCAACTCAAAATGGATTAAAGAACTAGACATAAGACCTGAAACCATAAAATACATAGAAGGAAATATAGGCGAACACTACGGGATTTGCACATCTTCTTTATTTTTGACGCAAGCTCTCTTTCATCTCAACTCGGGTGTAGTTGCCAGCGCAGGCCCTGAGCCTGAGGACTGGGGCTCCAGACAACAGTAGCAGGAGGTGATGTCTCAACTGAGCCACCATGGGTGCCCAAGGCGGGCTTTGTGGAGGAGCTGATGGAAGAGGGGATGGCAGTACTGGGTAAGGAGGAGCTGCTGTAGCGCCTGCAGCAGGAGGCAGCGGTGCGCCTGGTCACTCTGGAGCAGCGAGGCCACCTCATCTAGGTGAGTCAGCAATTGCAGAGCCACCGAGGCCAGATCTGCGACTCATGCAATTTAACTGGCACCTCCAGGCTGAGATCCCCGGGCTGCGTGACCTCTGCTGCCTTCTTGCATAGGCATCATACTGTGTGCTGGGGGCTGCTCTCAGGGACCCCAGCATCCCAGGTGGTGAGGACCTAGGTAGTTGTTGGCAGAAGCTTGCTGAGCAGGAGGGCTAACAGGAGGAGGAGCTCTGCCTGGCATTGGGCAAGGGACAACTGTGGCGTGGGGGGCGGCCTCTGGCACCAGGCTGGCATCTGAGTTTGTCTTGCCTCCATGCGGGCTTCACGACCTGGACTAAGGACCCAGTTTTCTTTGCACTGACACCCGCCTGAATTTCTCCACAAATGCCAGGATTGTGCTAGGCCTGTAGATGTGGACGCTGCCCCAGTCCAGGGGCCACTGGCTTTGGAGGGTCCTGATCAGGGAACAAAAACCTCACAGCAATTTCCTGAGAGAAATCAGAGGGCACTCAGAGAAGTAGAAAGCAAAAGATTTAATTACCACACCAGCAAGCTCAGTGGGATCATTCTTCATTGTTCGGGAACTGGTTCAAAGGAGTCATGGCTCCACCTCAGACAAGCAGTGCAGTACACCCAGCACTTCTCCGCTCCAGCAAGCAGCAGAATAAAAGCGGTAGACTCCCCCAAGCAGCAGGCTTGGGAAACATCCTGCTTCAGGTTATCATTGTGTTTTAAATCAAGGGGTTGTGAATGGATCAAGAAGGTGTGATCCATATACACAGTGGAATACTACTCTGTGATCAAAAACATAAACTCATGCCATTTGGGAAATATGGATGGGGCAGAAAGAGATACTAAGCTTGATAAGTCAGAAGGATAAAATAAATATCAGATGGTGTCTGTTATATGTAGGATATACAGAAATCAAACAAAGGTCAGAATAAAGACAAAACTTGCAGCCTGATCCTAGATCTGAGGCCTACAGCAGGGGGAAGGGAGAGAGATGGTTCCAAACAGGGGAGGGAAGAGCACAAGGGACTGTAGTGATGGATAATGGTGCTATGGTGGTGAGAGAACCATAAGGACTACACCTGAGAGAGAAATCAAATATTATACAAAAATTAACAATGATGTAAGACAACAAATAGATTTAATAAAAAATTTTATATCACTCACTGACAGCTAGAAAACAAATAAAATTAAACAAAGCAGGAGTTCCTGAAGTTACAAAATGGGGGTGAGAGAAATCCTATCACATTCAGTCCCACGAAAGGCAGAGCCTCTTTCTATGATGGAAAATAATATTGAAAAAATTCGGGCAAATTACATTAAGTGATAACATTCTCAACAGTCCACTGCATCCTAAGACTGTCCCGCTCACAGCTCCCCACAACCTGGCCCCATTCTATGGTGTGTCCCAGGGGGTGAGAGACATCCCAGAGTCCTGGGTTTTGCTGCTGCCTGAGGAAGCACAGAAGAGACCTGGAAAAGCCCAGAGATGAGACCCTCAGAGGAACTGATGATGGTGACTCTCCCTAGAGTTCCCTCTACACTGTCCTCAGGGGCTCAGGACCCAACCCCTGATCCACACTTACCTGCAGCCTGACTGTAGCTGATTGCGTGTCCCCCTGTGGGAAGAAACATCATGTGAGACAAAGGAGGAGTCAGGTGAAAAGTCCTAAAGGAATCCCCAAGTCTAGGTGAGAGGGAAGTTTCTAGAACTGTGACTAAAGACCCAGGTGAGGACTGGGATATATGAAGAATGGATATGAAAGGGAATTGGAGTCTTTCCTCAGCACGATCCTTCCCCTGTGACATTTCCAGGGAAACAGATCCCCATCACCACAGTTATAAGGTGAACAATTGGTGATTCACTTTCATAACTGCTTTACAAAAGAGTGAGTGTTCGCAATCAGCTCCAGACTGGGCAACACATGTGTGTGGATCATACTCCCTACTAACCAGGAAGGGCAAGTTCTCCCTGGGACATAAAAGCCCCAGTGGACAAGACCGCACACTCCCTTCCCTACCTGAGTACTTCTTCCTCCACCACACAGCTGCAGCCACCACAGCTCCAGTGAGCACAGCTCCAAGGAGAACCAGGCCAGGAATAATGCCCGCAGTGGGAATGGAGGACTGAGGAGGGGGCACTGGAAGGGAAGGGAAGGTGAGACACTGAGCCTTAGGCCTCATCCTGACCCTCTGAAGGCTCCCAAAGGGCTCATGATTCCTCTGAGCAGAAGCTCAGTGCCCACGTCCCCCGCCTTACCCCAAGTCAGGACTGTAGGCACCAACAGACCCTCATGCTGCACAAGGCACGTGTATCTCTGCTCCTCTCCAGAAGGTACCACCACAGCCGCCCACTTCTGGAAGGTTCCATTTCCCCCTGGCCTGGTCTCCACCAGCAATGTGTCCTGGGTCAGATTCCCCCCATCTCGCTGCCAGGTCAGGGTGATGTCCGCAGGGTAGAAGCCCAGGGCCCAGCACTTCAGGGTGACCTTATGCTCAGAGGTGGGGTGGTGGGTCACTTGTATTTTGGGGGGATCTGAAGAGAATGGTCAAAAATTCACACTTTGGGTTTCCTCTATGGATACTGAAGCAGTCTCACTGACCATACTCAGAATGGACATGACAATTGGTTTGGAGGGAGGAAGCACAAAACCTAGAAGCCAGCCGAGTCTGGAGAATCTGGGATAATCAGGTGAGGGGCCAGGTTAGGAGGATGCAGGTCTCTAAGGAGAACACAGACTTTTGCTCCTGACCTGGGTGGAGAGTACATGGCACAGAAAGGCAAGAGTCAGATCCAGAAATGTTCTCAGACCAAAAACAAGACCTTGAAAGAAAAACAAATGGTTCCCAGGATGGCTGCCGGTCACAAGGATCCAGGGAGAGTTATTTCAGGATGGCCCCCCTCCCTCAGGAGAGACTGGATTCCTTAACCGTCCAGAAAAGTGGTGTCTTCTGGGCGAGTCTCTCTCTAGCACAGAACATGAAACCCAGGGGACTCTCCCTCTCTGCCCAGAAAGCAGGTGCTGTTCTGCCCATTATTCCATTTCCCTGTGGGGCGCCAGGAGAGGGGAAGTCTGAGGCCTTGTGACCCCTCTTACCTGTGCGCTGCAGCACCTCCTTCCCCAAATTCAGGAATCTGAGGAGCCACGGGAAGCATCCCCTCTGCACATTGTTCCTCACTTGCTGGGCCCTCGCCAACCCCTCCCACTCGTGCTGGGTGATCTGAGCCCCCGAGTCCGCGGGGGTCCAGGAGCGCAGGTCCTCGCTCAGGGAGATGAAATCCGCGCCGTCGTAGGCGAACTTTTCATACCCGCCGCGGAGACGCAGGTCTGGCCCCACTTCACAGCCAAACATCCTCTGGAGGGTGTGAGACCCTGAAACCCAACCCACCCCTGTGGTCAGTCCCGAAGTCACCCATGGTCACCCTGCGCTCTCACCCTGAATAAACCTAAACTGAAAATGAAAGGGCCGGCAGGACAGTCCCTTCCCAGGGGGGGCCTGGCAGATCCACCAGCCTCGAGGGGTCAGTGGACCCTGAGACTTGGGACACCCTGGCCTTAGGGTGGGATTGGGGGGGTGACCTGACCCTGGCCCCGCTCCGCGAAGCTCACCGTCCTCACTCTGGCTGTAGCGGCCACGCAGGTCCCTCAGGAGTGCTTTGAACCACTGTGCGTTGTTCTTTTGGTTCTGAGTCTCCTCGTCCAGGTCCTCCTGCCCCACCTGCCCCGCCCAGGGCGCCCGCAGCTCTACACTCTGACCAGGGGAGTCGCTGTCGAACCGCCCGAACTGCTTGTCGTCCACGTAGCCCACGGAGATGAAGCGGGGCTCCCCGTTGCGGTTGCGATTGCCCTTGCCTTTGCCTTGGCACGATATCGCAGTGTAGAAACACCTCAGGGAGTGGGAGCCTGGGGGCGGGAGGGAGACCCAGGCTGACCCTCCTCTCAGCTCAGGCCCAGGGCCCAGGGAGATGGGCCTGGAGGGGAGAAAGGGGCGGGGCCGTGAGAGTGAAAAGGGGGGTGGGCCAAGAAGGGCCCAGACTCAGGGGACCAGAGCACTCAGGGGAGGCGGGAGGGACAGAAGGGGCCAGAACACAACGGGCCTGAAGGGGAACAAGAGGTTGCGGGGAGATGAGCCTTTCCTGGGGTCCTGCACCCGCAGGGGGCTCCTTGCTCCTCCCTCCTGGGGCAACAGTGTCCAGCTGGACACGCACTCACCCGCCCGGGTCTCCATCAGGGCCAGGGGCCCCCAGAGCAGCAGCAGGAGGGTGAGGGGCATCACACCCCTTCCAGGGGTCTGGGGAGATGGAGTCCAGGAGAGTCCTTGGAGACTGTGTAACTGGAGCAGGATGATGCTGATTGTCTTCCCTGGACACCCCCAGGAAATGGGGAGAGAGAATGGGGGTGAGTGTGGGGTCATCAAGGCTGCACTACCCCACAGAGCCTGTGAGAGGGAGACATGATGCTCTAACAGGGTGACATCCACAGAAAGGGGAGGCTCCAAATTCCCTTCCCCACCTTAGGGAGGAGTGGATTTGGGCTGGGAGAAACAGCAGCCTGGAGGAATGAAGAAACTAGTAGTGTTTTCAGATAATTGTGAATATTCCAGCGTGAATTAAAACTGTACAGGTGGCAGTTCTGGAAGATTATTTGCTAAGTGAAACCTGAAATAGTATCAGGGAATATTTCCTATTCTGTTACATTTCCATAGGCTTCTCTTGCATATTGGTTGGAACTTGTACTAATGTATGATTTTTTAAGGTGATATATTATATTGTTTCACTAAGTTACATAGATCTTCAGTGTTAATTACACTGGAATCAAATGATCAAAAATGTTTTATTTTTTAATCACAAATCCCAAAAGAAAAATTCATACTATAAATTGTCAAGTAGTGATGCACTCAATTTTTCATAATTCTGGTTTTCTCTGAGAGCTTATATTTTATCAGGCAAAGTTACTCTCATTTGCCAATTGTTGATTTTCTACAAGAAACAGACACTCATTTTGAGGAAAGTGTCTGCTAATTACCCAAATTTAAATAACCTTAGTTTGTGTCATTCATCCCTTCAGGTAAGATTGGTGTTGCCCACAAATAAAAAGAATCTAATTCATCTCGTAACAAATATTTGCCTCAGGACACAGGGCTTGGGATGCCACAAAGGTGCTCTGTGTGTCCTTCCAGGTCAGCACACCACATATTTTAAAATGTGAAGTTGAGGATGATGAAATAATGAAGATAACTTTTAATGCTTTTCCCAGGCCATTTTCAAGTAAAACTGGCTTTGATTTTTGTTCCTGCAGGTAAGTGCTGGTGAAGAATTACTACTTCTGCAGTGGTACTACAAGCTCCACTCTTAGGAATTTTTACCTCAGCAAATACCAAATAGTGAAAAGACAAATGGTGTCTAAGTGATGTTTTGAAAATGGTTTTACCTCATGGACCCCATGAAAGGTTCTGGGTGACTTCAAGGGCTCTACAGACCACACTTTGAGAAATGCTTTTCTCAGGAAACCAGGGAGCATCTCCTGAGTGTTCTCTGCCTTTGCCTCCTCTTCACTTCCCAGCATCCCTCTCCCTGGCTGGCTCCTGCCTCCCCTGCAGATATAATGGGGAGCAGAGAGAGGCCCCCGGAGACGTGGAGCTTGCACTGTCAGGAGAGATGGACACTGAGTAAAGGTGACAAAGACACGTGTAAACTCCACCTGAGCCCCGTGCTGGGAGGAAGGAGCGTGTTTATTGTGAACACAAAGAAGCAGGAGACCTAACAGGACCCGACCACTATTATCAATAGTATCAAAAGTATCAAAAAGTCAGATAGTATCAATAGTATCAAAAAATATATATATTTAAAAAATTAAGCATAAGGAAAACATTTTATCTCTTCCCATAGCTGTCACTTCTGTCCCTAACACATGTGCTTGGGCCCATAGAACCAGCCTGTCCCCTCTGCCCTCAGCCCCCTCCACGTCCTGCCCCAGCACCCAACCATACTGAAGAGGCCAGTAACCTAATCTGCCTCCTGGCCCTGGCTCCATCCTCACCCTCATCTGCTCTTCCCTCATTTATTATGCACTGAAGGACAGACCTCCCCAAGATGTTCAGAAAGGTGTCCCCAAGATAAGCCACTTGGCATGTGAATTATTTTCATCTGAGGATCATCAGAGGTTCATCTTAAGAAACGTTTACCACTTATATAACTGCCTAGTATGAAAATGGGTGGTCTTACCCAAAATTAGGCTCATTACCAGAAACAAGCTTTGTATCTGAGAAACCTACTATATGTCAGGGCAAACATAGAATATCTGATCTTTGTCATGAGTCACCCTGTCCTTGCCATGTGATCCCCTCCTCTCTCCTGGGGTGCCAGGACTCCATCTCACTCCTTAGCTCACCCTGGGTTCCTACACAGATTTCACACACTCATTTAGATGTAGATTTCCTATGCATATTTAGGGAAATTTGGTTACTTTCTAGTACTAAAAAACAAAAAAGGAAAAAGAAAAAAGATGTTATAAAATTTCAGGTGCTCAGAATAAGAGTTCTTGAAAATTAGAGATTTTAATCATAGAAATGAATAAATGAGTAGATGAACTGGAATATCAAAGTCTCACTCCCACTAAATAATGTAAATGGAAAAGAAATGACAAGCAGAGAGAAGACCTACAAGAAACTGAGTCTATCAACCAGGAGATTCCAACTAGTTAATAATACAAGTGTCGAAAAGAATGGAGAGTGGAAATGATGAAAAAAATTCAAGAAAATCCCTGAGCACTCAGATAAAATGTGCATGCTGAATGTCCTCCCCGGTTCCTCCTACAGAGGATGAGCAGCCCCACACCATGACCCACCCCAGGGACTTTCAGAAAGAGGCTGGAGAAGGACAGACCTTGGGGCCCTCAAGAGACAACTCGGTCCTCAGGGGAATCCAGCCCAGACTCCATGTCAGGCCCAGGTAAGGGGAGGCGCTGGGGGCATAGAAATTCACTTCAGCTGTTTGTGGTCTCAGGGTGACATTCCACGTCCCTCCTCTAGTAGGCAAAGGACACTAGTGGGCAAAAAGGGAAACAAAGATGTTGGACACAGAGAACAGGACACAGGAAAACCAACCACAGGGGAGCAGGGACAAGAGACAGGCCAAGGGTGAGGTGAGGGATCCGGGCCCTCAGCCCTGCCCAGGTGAACAGGCCCCAGGCCCCGGGAGGCAGGAATGAGGCTGTGGGACCGGGATCTGCCCCAGAATGAAGCGGGTAGAATACCTGGTGTATGTGATATGTCCATGCAGATTCTGACCCTGAGGTTGTCTTGGGGGTGATTAAGAATGAGCACAACAGGAAATAAGCTAGTGAGGGAACAGGATAATTACAATATCAGGGGCAATAAAAAAACCAATCCAAGGAGGAAAAGCATCCTGGTCTACTCACTGCTCAGCTGTGACTGGCTCTCACTAGGTCATAATGATGCAAACCCTGAATCCTGGGGTGTATCTCAATAACCTGCCAGAGGGCCCTCGGGGGCAGCGGGTAAATGCCCGTGCTGTGATTTCCAAAGGAGCCACCTTCCAGGCCTCCTTGCCACTCAGAGCCAGCTCTCGTGGCCTGGGCAAGAGGCCTGGGTGGTGTGGGCAGGGACTTCTCCAAGATGCTTGCTGAAAACCTCAATGTGAAGGAGAGAGAGCAGGGCAACATCAGGGGCCCTAGAAAGGCTGCTGGGAAGGTAGTGACAAGCCTCCCTAGGGAGGAGGCTGTAGCTGTTCACCCAAGAGCTAAGGCACAAAGGAGGAATCAAGTCACCAGGCCCTTCAGAACATGCCCCACATGCTCTGTGGTGCCCAAGCCCTGACACAGGAGACAGCTTTTCTGAAAGAACACATGATTCTGGTCAAGGAACACATTAAAAAATTCTAACAGGACACAACTCAATCAATGCAGGTGTTGGTAGAGAGGAACCAGGCCAAATACAGAGAGCAGCTGCTGCAGAACCTCCTAGAAGCAGATGCGTGAGCATGTTGGGAGCTGACACAGAGAAGACACTGAAAACTCAGAGCTGTGATTTTTGACAGGCTGAAGCCTTGTGGAGGAGCTTTGTGGTGGGCTCCACTCCCAGACAACTCAGAAAAATGGGTGCATTCAAAGGCTTTTAAGGACAGGCTGGAGGCCTTGACCTACCCACAGAGTGTGGCCACATTCACCCCTCAGTCTGTGGTATTTTAGGAGCATTTTCAAGCACACAGAGAAATTGAAATAATAGTGCAGAGCACACCCTAGATCCAGCATTAGCATTCGCCACATTTGCTTTATCACTCATCTTTATCCACGGCTCCATCTCTCTATTCATCCATCTTATTTTTCTGATGCATTTCAAAGTTAGTTGCAGATGTCAGTACCCATCTTTCTTTGATTTTTTTTTAAAGATTTGTTTTATTTATTTATGCATGCAAGAGCTGAGGTGCAGGCCAGAGGTGTGTGGGTGAGAGCATTCACCAGGGATAGAGTAGGGAACAGAACAAGTGGATCTACCAAAATACACTGCTGAGGGGAGCAGCGGGCGAAACAGGAGAGTCTGCTGTGCCATGTGGGTCAGCTCCCTGGCCGGGGTTAGAACTCTAACTGCAGTGGCTGCCAATAGCTTCGCAGTGCTGAGACTTAACCCCTTATGTCACTAGGGACTCCCCACTTTTCATTTCTCAACACTTGAGCTAAGAATCTTTTTATGAGATAAAACTCTATCTGGAGAAATGCTCAAATCTTGAGTACACTACTGGAGGAGCTGTGACCCTTGTCAAGAACATTATGTATATTTTTCTTTTCTTCTCTTGGAAACTGAACATTTAAATAATTTAATGATGTGTCTCACTTAACAATACAATTTATCCGCCCTCCCTCCTTTTGAGTAACTACCACAGTTCAATCTGAAGCCTCCCTGGCCCTCCATTCTCAGTGCATTCCTGTGACCACACTCTCCTTGGGACAGAGCCCAGGCCTGAGTCATCTTCATAGCTATTTATTTTATTATATTTATTCTGATAACTTTGATTTTTTCAACCATATGGGGGGGGTTATAGGTGCAAAACTCCAAAATATATCTTATTGTCCCATATAAATGTAATCCATCAATATATAACAGGTTGTTCATCTTTGACCTTTCAACAAATAAGTTTATCTAACTCTCCCTTTTCCTTTCATCCACAAGACTATTAGATAATCATAAGCAGCAGCTTAGCTGTTTTTATACCTTCACAGCTATATATTATCATTTATATTCTATGGTAAATATTCTAAATATCATTTTTATTAGACAAATTTGTATTTACAGGCAATGTGTGATGCATAATTTCATTAAAGCAATAGATGATCATTTCTTCTAGAAAAACAGATTTCTGAAGTTAGATGAAAGACAAGGAAATAGGGCACACCTGGTAGCACAGGGGTTAAGTCTCAGCACTATCAAGCTATTACCAGCCACAATGGCATGAATTTGATCCCCAACCAGGGAGCTGGTCCACAAGGCACGGCAGACCTCTCCTGTCTCACCTGCTGCTCCCCTCAGCAGTGCATTTCAGTAGATCTGCCTGTTCTGCTCCCCCACTCTGTATCCAATGACTCTTTTCCCCCTCACCCTTCTGGCCTATGCCCCAGTTCTTGTATGCATAAATAAATAAAAATAAATCTTTCATAAAAAAAGAAAGACAAGGAAATAATGATTTCACTTCATAATTATCATGGATGCAGTCACCCAAATCAAATCAGTTCCATTATATGAGTACTGTCTTAACATTATATAACAAGGTATTAACCGAAAATACACAAGCCAGAAACCTTATAGCCTTAAACATCATATCAACCATCAACTTTTCTTAATTTTCGAAGACATAAACATAAAAATCATTTCATATAACAGCATGAAAATTCCATACCTTTGTAAAGTGGCGGGACAGTCAAATTATTTTCCAGGTTTTAGCGGAAATGACCATCAAAAGTGCTCAGATTATATCCAGCTTGTTTTTGGGCAATTTGCCTCCCTGAGCTTAAGCAGAGGACAATATTAAAATACATGAATGATCTCCACTGACACTGTGGTATAAGGGGGTGTGTAGTTATTTTGTGAATCAAATAGAGAAGAAGAATTTCCCCATGGTGGGGGAGTGGGGCGGATTATCTGCCCCTGAACACTAAGAAAATGAACTTGGCAGAAAATTTCACAGGTGCTTTGTTACTATTACCACAGCATTGCACAAAATGTTGGTTTGTGGTCACATTTCCCCTCACAAACTGAGAAGGTAACAGTTGAAACTGCTGCCTTGTACCAGTCCACCTCAGAGTCTGTCCTCACAGATTTTCTGTCCTCCCTGGACTGGCCCCTGGATCCCCTCCTTGGTTTCCCTGCTCCTCCATTCAGGCATCACAAATATTGTCCTGGAAGCTGGGAAAGGCTCCTCCTCTGTGTCCTGGTGTCTCACCAGTCCCTGAGACCCGCCCTCCAGGCAGGTGCCCTACTGGGTCTTCAGACCTGTGGAAAGGTGTAGGGACAGGACGAGGGGCTGCTGGGCAAGGGTAAGGGTGACTAATCAACGGGATCTCTTCCCTCCAACTTGTGGGTGCAGGTCACCTTCCCCCCACAATTCCGAGACCCAAAAGGGGTGCCTTTTGGCTACAGGTCAGAGATGACAAAAAAAGAGGGTGCTTTTCCTGTCATTCTCTTCCAGGTGGGTAAAGAGCCCTCCACTGCCTGCTCATCCCTGGTCTGTGTCCTCCATCTTCTGAGCCTGGCCAGCTCATAAACTAGAGAACAAAGAAATCCTGGGGGAGGCTGGGAGTATAAATTTCAAATCTAACGCCACAACTGAGGCAGGAGGGAGAATGCTGGAGACTAAAGTGAGAGACCCACAACAGCTGATGGGGAAGCTGCCTTTGTTCTCATGAGACCAAGTGAAACACAAGGACTCTGAGAAACTAATATAAATCTTCTGTCTCTCTAAAAGGGCCTCAAGCAAACAGGACATTTCAGCCACAAGTATCCAAAGAGACTGCCCGGGGCCATGCCCTCTGTAGGAGGAGGATGGGCACGAGCAGGTTATCTATGATGCCACAGACGGGTAAAGGAGAGTCCTGGAGCCCTCAGTGGGTCTCTCAGGCTTTTATTGAGCTTTACATGCATTGCAGCAACCAGGTACACAGCACACAGGGGCTCCCGGGGGCCAGAGGGCCAGGAGGCCAGCAGGCTTCTAGGCCCCAGGCAAGTCTTCACTCTGGGCTTCTCTGGCCTTCTTTTCTCCCCTTCTCTCTCCTGCCTCTTTCCTGCTTCTTCTCTTCTTGATGACTATCTCTATATTCTTCCCATGGCCCACAGAAGTAAATAAGACAGTTTGCTACAATGTAACAGCTGCAGGTGCCCCATCAGCAGGGCAAACCTAATGGTGGGAGGGCAGAAAAGCCTGAAAAACCATTTACCCTACACCCTCTGTGCCCTCACACAGGGCGCTGGAAGAGGGACTGTCCCACTCTCTACAGAGGGAGGCGCAGCCCAACCCACAAGCCAGACTGCAGGACAAACAGACCATAAGCTGCCTCTGACTGGAAAGACCCCAGTGCAGGAGGAAAAGACCTTCATTAAAGGAGCCCAGAGGTAAGACAGGCTCCCCCCGGTAATAACTCTAAGGAAAAGCCTCAGTGACCCCATAAATAACAAAGAGAGAGACACCTTCCTGGTGAATACAGGGGCCACTTGCTTAGCCTTGCTCTCATTTTCCACCCCAAACTACTGGTCAGCTGTCCTCTCACTGGCATCGATGCCAACCCAAGCCAGGCTGCTTTACAGTGCCCTGCCCTGCTCACTGCAAGGCAAATGCTATACACTGATGGTTGGTCTTGCCTTCCTGTCCTACTCACTGGGGCAAGATCACATAACCACATTCCAAGCCAGCCTCCAATCAGTCATCTTCACAGTCAACGTCCACATCAGGCAGACACGGCCTCTGCAGGCACAGACAGTGAGGATGGACAATAAGGGCAGAGATGCTTAGAGACCCCTCTCCCCACGTGGACACTGCAGACACAGGGGTAAGGTCACCTCCAGGGTCCCATTAGAACTGCTGTTCTGAGGGAGCAAGTGACCCACAGACCATCCTCCTGAGACCCACTTCTCTCCTAGGGAGGAGAAGCCACACTTTCCCCTTTGCCTCCAGAGTGGCCGTGAGCAGTAAAGGTGCTCTGTGTCAGTTGTAAGATGGTGATTGTAGTGGCAGGATGGCCACAGTGCTGGTTCATCTATGATCTGAGCAGACTGGATAAAGAAGGAATCCTGGAGCCCTCGGTGGCTTTCTCAGGTTTTTACTGAGCTTTACATGTAGTGCAGCAACCAGGTACATGGCAGGCAGGGATGCCGGGAGGCCAGGAGGCCTCCAAGCCCCAGGTGTGTGTCCACTCTGGGCTTCTCTGGTGATCTTTCTCCCCTTCTCTCTCCTGCCTCTATCCTGCTTTTGCTTCTCCTGGGGAAATACCTAAATACTGCAGTCAAGGCCCACAGAAGTAAATAAGACAACTATAACAATGTAACAAATGCAGGTGCCCCATCAAGCAGGGCAATCCTAATCCCAGGAGAGCAGAAAAGCCTGAAAACCATTTACCCTACAGTGATAAATTGTTTCAATAATACTTATGAATAATAATGGCATGGGCCTCCTTGGTGGGGCAGGGGTTCAAGTCTCAAGGCTATCAAGCTATCACCAGCCACTGCAACATGAGTTCAATCCCCAGCCAGGGAGCTGACCCACATGGCGCAGAAAACCTCTCCTGTCTCATCTGCTGCTCCCCTCAGCAGATCTGCCTGTTCTGCTCCCCACTCTGTCTCTGGTGAATCATCTCACCCCTTGCACGTCTGGCCTACACCCCAGTTCTTGTATGCATAAATAAATAAAAATAAATCTTTAAAAATTAATTATAACAGAGTTGGGGCCAAGATGGCAGCAGGGAAACACTGTGACTAAGTCCTCCCATAAAAAAAAAAAAAAGAAAGTTAATAGGGAGGAAAAGCAGCAGGTCCCTATGAGAACTGGGACACAGGAGATAAACAGGTGACTCTTGAAAAATGCCCAAAGAGGAAAGTTGCCATAAAAGAGGACGGAGAAGAGAGGAAAGCTCAAAACCCTGCTACCGTCCCCCACCCACAACTCTGGTCCACTCCAACCAACAGAAAGAAAAAAAACAATGAGAATAAAGTACACATCAAGTGGGACTGTGAGTGGAAAGGAACTATTGCAGTTACCGCATCCCACGAATGAGAACTGTGGAGAACCCTGCAGGAATCACCGCGAAGGTGAGCGAACTGCTCAGGATGCCATTAGAGAAAAACAAGGACTCCACCGAGACCTACAAATACTCCAAGGACAGCTGGTAACCTTGTGTGGAAAAGTGGCGCACTCAAAAAGCATTCGCGGATCACAGCTGCCCAGGTCCCAGCGCCCGCTTCCTAGGTTTGTGGGGAGACACACAGGAGCCCTCACTGAGGTGAATGTCCCTCACTGAGTAATCAGAAACCAGGCACCCGTCATGGGAGTGGGGTGCAAAAGGTGCCATTTCTGTGACACTGGGCTATAGCCCATGTCCTGTATCTGAGGGCTTCGGAACTGAGACCTAGGGCACTAAATTTGGGGCATGGGATCCCCCCAACAGCAGAGCACAGGGCATACACAACACCCCCACACAATTGAGGTGCTCCATGCCACCCCCACTCTGTTTCCCAGACCCACGGAAAAAAAAACAGTTCTGGAAGGACACTAGGAAAGATCTCTGGCACCACCTAGCTACCAGAACAAAATCACTGACATCCTGATAGTTGGAAATCAGGGATCCCCAAAACACCCTCAGGCTCTGAGAGAGGATGGACCACGCAAATGGGGGTAAGAAGGGAAATAAGGTGTGAAGCAAGAGCCCATTCTGGAACTAAGACCCAGGCACAGAATCCGGGGCGTGGGACTCGCCATAGCAGTGGACACCACACAGGGTGACAGCCAGCGTTTTGGATCTGATAGCCCTGGAACTGAGACCTAGAGTGCAGAATTCAGGGCGCGGGATCCGTACAGCTGTGGGCACAGCACCAGGTTAACATGGGGCAGACACAGCACCCAGCTTGAATAAGAGCCCCTGTGTTGAGGTGCTCCCCTCTGCCCCCCAACCCTCAGTTTCTCAGAGAACCACTGGGAAAACGCACAGGTCAGCAAGTAGGGGTCTCTGGCGCCACCTCGTGACCAGAACAAAATCACCAACTAGCTGATTCCCTGATGGAACTGAGTAAATACAGAGGGAGGGAACTGTAAGGGACAGTGCCCAGCAATACAGCATCAGCACCCTCCTGGATTTTTAGTCTACCAGTGCTGGTCTCAATCTGGTAAACAGTTTCCGACACCACTAAAGGCGCATTCCAAAGAGATACCTGCCAACATCAGTGGCACAACATCCCAATGTGTAGAACTAATTATAAAGTCTGGAGTATAAACAACAGGGAGAAGAAAAAATATAAATAACCAAGCAAGCCCACAGGAGAAGGACACACCACAAAAAGAAACACAGTCACCAGAGCTCAACAATGACATGGAAGAACTTCTTGGCCTATCAGATAGAGAATTAATGATCATCATGATTAAAAAGCAGAAAGAAAACAAAAAGGAAAAAAATGATTTGAGACAAATAATCACTGAACTGAAGAATGAAGTTGAGACCTTAAGAAAGGAAAGAAAAGAAATGCAGATTAAAAAGATTACTAGAGGAGATAAAGAACTCTGGGAAAAGCAATGAAAACACAATTGATGAAATGGAAGAATGGATCAGTACTATCAAAGATACAGAAATAAAAAGAGCCAAAAGAGAAAAGGAGAGAGAAGGCAAATGAAGCAATACGAGGAGACTCTTAGACAATTATCAGACTCCATGAGAGAGGAAATGTAGGAGTTATAGGCATTTCAGAAGGTGAGGAGAGAGACAAAGGAACTGAGAAATTTTTCAAGGAGATAATTGAGGAAAACTTCCCAAGCATGAAAAAGGAGATGAATATAGACACACAAGAAGTGAGAAGAACTCCCAATTACCACAGTGAAAAGAAACCTACAGCAAGACACCTAAGAGTAAAGCTTGCAAGAATCCAAGAAAGGAAAAAATAATGAAACTGGCAAGGGGAAAGAAACAAGTAACTTATAAGGGAAAATCAATCAGGTAAACTTCAGACTTCTCCAAAGAAACATTACGGGCAAGAACAGAATGGAGTAACATATTCAGCAAACTTCAACACAGCAAATGCCAACCAAGAATACTTTACCTTGCAAAGCTGTCCTTCCTCTATGAAGAAAAAATATGGACCTTCTCAGACAAACAGAAACTCTAGAAATTCATTACAACTAAACCCCCACTCCAAAAAATTCTACAAGTCCTAAGCCAAACCCAACAGAGGAATGAACAAGAAGAACAGAATAAAGCAAGGAATAAAATCACAAAAAAGACAAAATGGCAAATACAGATGCCAACATATCAATATTAACTCTAAATGTAAATGGATTAAACTCATCAATAGAAAGACACAGAGTAGCAGGCAGGATTAAAAAACAAAACCCAGGGCCTCCCCAGTGGCACAGCGGTTGAGCACTGGGTCGTGAAGCTGCCCTCAGCCTCTGCAGTGCCAGTTCCATCCCTGGCCACCGGGCAAGGGTCCCACATGGCGTGCTGACTTCTCCTGCCACTCCTGCTTCTCCCCTCAGCAGTGCACTTCGTCAGTCTGCCTGTTCTGCATCCTGCTTTGGCTCTGGTGAATTCTCTCACCCTCCTATGCTTCCGACTGTACCCAGTGATTGTATAAACAAATGAATCTTAAAAAAAAAAAAACCAAACAACCTTCTGCTGTCTCCAGGAAACACATTTAATCACAAAAGATAAACACAGACTGAAAGTAAAAAGTTGGAAAACAATCCTACAAGCAAATGGACCAAAAAGAAGGCAGAAACAGCCACACTTGTATCAGATGAAATAGACCTCAAATTAAAAAATGTAAAAGGAGACATAGACGGACACTACATTATGATCAAGGGGACAATACATCAGGAAGATATAACACTCATCAACATATACTCACCAAATGAAGTGCACCAAAATACTTTGGACAATTATTATCAACTCTGAAAACAGACACTAAAGAAAATACATATATAATGGGAGACTTCAAAACCCCACTCTCACCAATGGACAGATCAACAAGACAAAAAATAAACAAAGACACTAGAGCCCCAAATAAAGACATAGAACTCATGTACTTAACAGACATCTATAGGACACTGCACCCAAAAAAATTGAAGTACACATTTTTCTCAAGTGTGTGTGGATCATTCTCCAGAATTGATCACATACTGGGCCATAAGACAAACATCAACAGATACATGAAAATCAAAATCATTCCAACTATCTTCTCCGATCATAAAGGAATCAAGCTAGAAATAAATCATGAAAAGAAAACAGGAACTCTCCCAATTCATGGACATTGAAATCCACACTACTGGAAGACAATTGGACTAATAAGGAGATCGAAGAAATTAAAAAATGCTTTGAGTTGAACGACAAGAAGGACACCACTTTCCAGAATGTATGGGATGCAGCAAATACAGTAATAAGAGGAAAATAGATGGCAGTGCAGGCTCACATCAACAAACAGGAAAGAACTCAAAGAAACAACCTAATCTCACATCTCAAAGAGCTAGGAAAAAAACCCTACAGCCAGTAGAAGAAAGGAAATAATAAAAATCAAAGCAGAAATAAATGAAATGGAAATTAAAAAACCAATCCAAGAGATCAATAAAAAGAAAAGTTGGTTCTTTGAAAAAATAAACAAAATAGACAAACCTCTAGTCAGTCTCACAAAGAAAAAACAGGAGAAAACACATATAAATAGGATTATAAATGAAAGAGGAGAAATCACAACAGACTCAGTAGAAATCAAAAGAATAATCAGAGATTACTATGAACACTTTTATGCAAACAAATTCAACAACCTAGAAGAAATGGACAAATTCCTAGAATGATACAATCATCCAAAGCTGGACAAAGAAGAAATAGAACAACTAAACAGACCAATTAGAAGCAGCGAAATTGAGGCAATAATTAAAGCACTCCCCCAAAATAAATCCAGGCCCAGACGGCTTCACAAATGAATTCTACCAAATGTTCAGAAGTGAATTATTACCTATCCTACACAAACTCTTTCAAAAAATTGAAAAAGAAGGAATACTACCAAATAGGTTCTACAAAGCCAACATTACACTAATAATAAAACCAAACAAAGACAGCACAAAAAAAGAAAATTACAAGCCAATCTCCCTAATGAACACTGATGCAAATATCGTCAACAAAATCCTTGCCAACAGAATCCAACAATGCATCAAAGGGATAGTACACCATGATCAAGTGGGATTCATCCCAGGGGCACAATCATGGTTCAACATATGAAAATTGATCCGTGTAATCCAACGTATCAACAAAAAGAAAAATAAAAAGCATATGATCAAATAAATAGATGCGGAGAAAGCATTCGACAAAGTCCAACATCCATTTATGATGAAGGACCTTGAAATTCTCGGGATAAAAGGAACATACCTTAACATGATAAAAAGCCATATATGACAAACCCACTGCTTCTCAATGGCAAAAAGCTGAAGGCATTTCCTTTAAGATCAGGAACAAGACAAGGTTGTCTTCTCTCACTACTGTTCTTCAATATAATACTGGAGGTCCTAGCCAGAGCAATAAGACAAGAGAAAGACATACAAGGAATCCAAATAGGGAAAGAAGAAGTCAAACTATCACTATTTGCAGATGATATGATAATATACATAGAGAACCCTAAAAACTCCACAGAAAAACTACTCAAAATAATCAACCAGTTCAGTAAAGTAGCAGGATACAAAATCAACACATAAAAATCAGTAGCCTTCCCATACACAATCAATCAGAAGAAGAAGAAATCAAGAACATCATCCCTTTTATAATTGAAACAAAAAAATCAAATACTTGGGAATAAACCTAACAAAAGAGGTGAAAGACCTATGGAAAGAAAATTATAAAACACTGTTCAAAGAAATTGAAGAAGACACAAAGAAATGGAAAGACATCCCCTGCTTATGGGTTGGAAGAATCAACATTATTAAAATGGCCATCCTCCCAAAAGCAATATACAGATTCAATGCTATTCCAATAAAAATCACAATGACATTCTTCAAAGAAATAGAGCATATACTGATGAAATTCCATATGGCACCACAAAAAAAAAACATGAACAGCCAAAGCCATGCTGATGAAAACAAAGGAGAAAGAAGGTATCACACTTTCAAACTTCAAGCTATACTACAAAGCCGTAATAATTAAAGCAGTTTGGTATTGGAACAAAAACAGACACACAGACCAATGGAACTGAATAGAGAGCCCAGAAATAAAGCCACACTTATATGAACAACTAATCTTTGAGAAAGGAGCAAAGAATATACAATGGAATACGGACAGTTTGTTCAATAAATGGTGCTGGGAAAACTGGACCTCCACATGCAAAAAAATGAAACTATACCACTACCTCTCACCGTGCACAAAAATCAACTCAAAATGGATAAAAGAACTGGATATAAGACCTGAGACCATGAAATATATAGAAGAAAATATAGGTAAAACACTACAAGACATACATCTCAGAAACATCTTTAAAGACTCATCACCCAAAGCAGTGTAAGTGAAGGCAAAGATAAACACCTGGGACTACATCAAACTGAAAAGCTTCTGCACAGCAAAAGAGACATGAACTAAAATAGAGAGACACCCCACTGACTGGGAAAAAATCTTGGCACTCCATTCAACTGATAAGATACTGACCACAAAGAAATACATAGAACTCACAGGACTCAACAAAAACAAAATAAACAATCCAGTCAAGAAATGGGCAGAAGAACTTAAAAGACAGTTCTCCAAAGAGGAAATGCAAATGGCCAACAGGCATACGAAAAAGTGTTCAACATCTCTTATAATCAGGAAATGCAAATCAAAACCACACTGAGATACCACCTTACACCAGTAAGAATGGCACATATCAAAAAAACAAGCAACAAGAAATGTTGGTGAGGATGTGGTGAAAAAGGAACTCTCCTACATTGCTAGTGGGAGTGCAAACTGGTCCAAACACTACGGAAAGCTGTCTGGAAGTTGCTCAGTCTACTGAAAATGGAGCTACCACATGACCCGGCAATTCCACTCCTAGGGATCTACCCAAAGGACACAAAAACATTGATTCCAAAGAACACCTGTACACCTATGTTTATTGCAGCATTATTCATAATAGGTAAAACCTGGAAACAAGCCAAAGGCACAAAAATAGATGAGTGGATCAAGAAGATGTGGCATATATACACAATGGAATGTTATTCAGCAATCATAAAAGATAAACTCATGCCATTTGCAGCAACATGGATGGAGCTAGAAGGAATTATGCTCAGTGAAATAAGCCAGAAGGAAAAAGAAAAATATCAGATGGTTTCACTTATAGCAGGAATATAAGGGAACCAAATAAGACATCAGTGTAAAAAAAAATAATAACAGTACAAAACACAACAAAGCAAAAACAGACAATTAAAAACCAGAGACATACTGCAGGGGAGGAGGAGGGAGAAGGATCAGAGAGAGGGAGGGAGGAGCACAGGGGACCATGGTGATGGTGCAGGCGTCCTTGGGGAAGGAAATTCAATGGGGACTTGACCTGAGGGGGTGGGGGAAGTAATTATTGTTTAAATTTTTTTTTAAAGAATAAAAATTAAATAAATAAATAAAAATAATTATAACAATGGCATACCCCGGGTGCCAGAGGAGAAACTGAGACACAGATTGCTGACATGATCTGCTCTGAGTCTACCCAGGTAGGCCCTGGGGCTCCTGTTTCCATTAGTGATGCTCTGACCTCAGTCTTGTCTCTAGCAGGGGGAAAGGTCTAAGAGGGACACACCTTACTCACAGCTCTGGGTCCCCACAGATGGGATCTATGGGAGTCCCTCTACTGAGTCACGTGCTGCTCCCTAGAGCCTGGACAGCAGGCCCCTGTGCTGGGGGAGAGGCTACTCCTTGGACACTGGCTAGGAAGATGGAGACACTCCTAGAAAAGAGAGCAGAGGATGGAAATGGGGACTTTAGGGGACAGAGGTGGAAAGGGGTGCAGTGGGGAGCCAAAGAGGACCAGGCAGGGAAGGGGCATCATAGGGGACACTGTGGGGGGAAGGTCTGTGTGGATGACACGGGCTCCCACTGGGGGCTGGGAGTGTCTGTCTCATCTAGGGGGATGCAGCAGTGCTCGCCTGTGACTGCCCAGGGAACTGCGCACATCCGGGGCCTTGCCTGTGCTTGCAGGGCTGGTGTCACTCACACACATGCACATGCTGGTGATGGAGAGGACTGTAACAGGGGGTACCCAGGGGAGGATCCAGGTTCCCTGTCCCACCCTTGGAAGGTGGAGCTGAGCAGGGAGGAGAAGCAGCTGGAAGGAGAAGGAAGAAAGGAAAGAGTCAAGAGGAGACCTGGAGGAGGCACGTGGAGCAGAGAGACACGTGAAGAAGCTGCACGTGCTTCTTGGTCCTGGACTGGGTGACACAGACGTGGGTGAGACACCACGGGAGGTGACAATGGCAGCTTTTATTTTAGTTTTTCTCTTTTCCTTCAAGACTTGCCTGTCTCTGACCCTTTTCTATGGGTCCCCATGGGAAGGTGCTCTAGAATGCGACAAGCCTTCGGGCCCTGCTCTGGGCCAACCCTGTTTGGCTGAACATTTACCCAGGAGGTGATGAGTAACTTTGGGTGCTTGGTTTGGAAATTTATTTTTTCCCTTTTCTTTGTTGCACACTAATTGTATTTAAGTTCCTTTCCATTACAGGTCCTGATGCGGCGGGTGGGGGCAGATGGTTAAGGGAGTCCCCCTCCTGTTACAGAACATCCCCCTCAGTTCCCCAATGCTGGGGTGTCAGGGAGATTCAGGGAGCCAAGTGGAGGGCAGAGCAAAGCCTGGGCTGCCCTGGAGGACCAGCCCTGGAGGCTGATTCTAGGGCTCCAGGGCCCCACTCCTTGCAGGTGGGTCAGAGCCAGCCCCGCTCATAGCTCCAGGCTGTGACAGCCCCTCTGTGCCATGACCCTGCAGACACTGCTCTGGAGATGGCGTGAAGAAAAATAAATGAACAGCAACATTAAATGGAATCTAAAAATCGTAAAAATAATTTTTTATCACCTTTATTTTTTTTTCTTTCTTTTTCTTTATAACCTGTATTTTGAAGGACATTTCCAGGGGACACAGAATTCTTGTTGAAACCTTATTTCTCTCAGGACTTTGACTGTCACTCCAGCTGCTCTGGCCTCCACTGTTTCTTGTGAAAAAACAGCTACTGATCACTTTATTGCCTTAATTTTCTAGTGGTTTTGAAGCAGAGGCAGAGAGGGCCATGAAAGAGGCCACCGGGCAGGAGGCCGGATGGAGGGAACGGCCACCCCCACCCAGGCTCTGAGACAAGGGAGCCACCAAAAGGCCCCCAAAGGCCAAAAGGCCAAAAACCAAACCAAAGAGCTACAGACCAACAAAGGACAGTGCCCGAGAAGAGGACAGGCCACTGTCTGTGGGTCTCACCTGTATGCACAATTGCAAGAGACCTCAGGCTCCAGGAACAACAACCATGGGGTTTATTTACAAACAGGGGAAGCAAAGCGCTCACTGTGCCCACAAGTGGCAGCTACCTCACCAGGTAGCATCAGTGACGGTCCTCACCGGTCACCAGGGGTACTGGACAGCACTGGCCAGTAGTGATGGCCACGACGGGTCCCACAGATGTGGTGTCAGAGACATCCAGTGTTAAAGGCTCTTTGTGAGTGGTTAGGTTACACCAGCACCAAACAGCTCTTTGAGACACTAGGCCCAGGGCCTTTGGGCTCCTCTCAGGCGATGTCAGGGACAGAACCGAGGCTCAGTCCGTAACAGAGACCATCAGCCTCTCTCGTCTCTTGGAGGGCGGCTGCTGGATGCTTCTTTTCTTCTTTCTTTGGAGGCTGGAACCGTCTTTTCTCCAGGGGTTGGCATTGTCTCTCCTTCTCTGTGGGCTTCAGTCAGGGCTGGAGTCATGGTCTCCTTTCTTTCGGAGGGCTCCAACCCTGGTTTTTAATCCTCTTTCACCCATAAGTCTGATGGGACCATTTAGCACCAATCAGGTGACACTTGATGGCCCATTACAAACAGCAGTGACTGAGCTCTGAGGAGCAACTGCCACAACTGCCTTGTGGTGGAGCAGCAGGTGGAAAACACCACTGTCCTGCCGCTCCCACTCCACCGCTGAGACTGCTGATTCCAGTAACTGTTTGTAACAAATCACTCCAAACTTAGCAGCTAAACCACAAAGATCTGGCATCTGGCACAGTCTCTGGGGGGAGGCATGAGGAAGGGCTTCACTCAGAGGCTCCAGCTCTGGGTCCCACGAGGCTGCGATGGGGATGAGATGTTGGCGGATCTGAACGGCCGTGATCAGCATGGAAGGACGTGCCTCAGAGCTCATGCATGTGGCTCCTGGAGAAAACCCTCAGGTCCTTGTCCTGTGGGCGTCCCCTTAGTTGAGTGACCACAGTGTGCAGGGAGTCACCCCAGAGAGTGACCAGGGGGTAGCCTGGGCAGGAAGTCTCAGCCCCTGTGAGCCTGACTCTGAGGTGGCGCCTCCCTTCTGCTTCATTCTCCTCACGAGGAAGAGCCAGCAAGTCAGACACACTCACAGAGCGGGGGGGGGGGGGGGGGACGACTGTCTCCCCTCCTGTGTATCACAGAATTGGTAGAAAATTGAAAACCAACACAGTAGACCTGTTGGACACTAATTCTCATTCCGCTCGCATGAAAAATAAGTTGCCTCCCACCCAAGACCCCTAAAAGTCTTTTCTGTCACAGAAGCAGCGTGACGTCAGCACCTCGTGGGCTGAGGCAGTTTCCTGCCCCACAAGCCCTTGATGTGGATACAGTGGAGGACAGACACAGGTCAACTTGTAGACCCATCCCATTTTTTAATATATTTTTAAAGCATATTTATTGAGATATAACTTAGGACCATTAAGTCACTTGTTGAAGGCTCACCTCTCATGTCCTTTTGGTAAGTACAGAGCAGGGCAACCATCCCATAATCTAACTTGAGAACATCTCCATCACCACAACAACCTTGTTTCCTGGGCCTGGGCCCATGGGCACCACCACCACTTTCCCTTCCCCAGCCCAGGGCAGCTGGAGTCCACTCTCTGCCTCTGGGGACAAGCCGGGGAGCTTCTCTCTAAATGGCAGGACATCCCAGGTGACTCTGTGACAACGACCTGCAGTGGTCATTTCGGATCCCCTAACCTCATGCATGCTGTTGCCCAGGAACATATTCCACAGGGTACTAAGGTCACAAAGAACCACATGAGCCCACCCTGGAGGACGTGCATCCTGGGGTGTGTGAGCAGAGAAGGGCTGCAGTAGCCTGCCTCAGAGGGGGCCAAAGCAGAGCTGGGAGGTTCCTCTGTCAGCAGGAAGAGGACATGGGAGCTGGGTCATGAAAGCCAGATTAGGGCACAGGAACAGAAGTGGCTCAGGGTGCTGATGGAAGGCCAACTATGTGACCTCAGCAGTTACTTTCTCTGTGTGACCTTGGAGATGCCTCCCCATGACTCTGAGAATTGGGTATGGATATTATCCTGATATGTCCACCCTCACGTTCCCCTTCAGAAACAAGAACATAGAGACCGGGTGGTTATAGCAGTGCTCAGCTCTGAACCCCAACCACCTGGCTAATGTCTGGGCCTCCTGCCTTACACCATCCTGCAAACTGACCAGGGGACCTATGAGGCTGTGACCCTGGAGCTCCACCACCTTCTCCAGATACCACACATTTCTTGGCTGGATTTGACTAAAGACAAAAGGACAGCAATAAATCATCACATACTCACCCTTTATGTAAATGAATTGAACTCACCAAAGAAGAAGACACAGAGTGACTGGTTATACCAAAAAACAAAACCTAACTTTATGCTGTTTCCAGGAGACAGGATCAAAAAGTTCTTCGGAAAAAAACACAAGAAAATGGGGCACTCCCAAATTCCATAAATATAACATAAACTTGCAGCTAAAAAAGTAACAACAGACAGGGATGAACATCATATGATTAAGGAAGACATAACAGGAACACATCTCTCATCAATATACACGCACCAAACAAAGGAGCATCAAAATATATAAGACAATTATTTTTATAGCAGCACTGTTTACAATAGCTAAGCTTTGGAAACAACCCAAATGCCCAAAAATAGATGACTGGATCAAGAAGATGTGGTACATATATACCATGGAATATTACTCAGCATTCAAAAAAGATAAACACATGCAATTTGCTGCAACATGGATGGCGCTGGAAGGGATCATGCTCAGCGAAATAAGCCAAAAAGAAAAAGAAAAATACCGGATGGTCTCACTCATAGCAGGAATCTAGAAAACTTAAATAAGGGACCAGGAAAATGAATAACTATAAGAAAGTGAAAATCAAAATCAACAAAAAACTATGAACCAGAGACACTTTTAGGGGGGCGGGGGCGGGAGGGGAGGGATTGGGGTCAGAATGGGGGGCTGCAATTGTATGGGGAATATAACAATAAAATTTATAAAAAAAAAAAAAAAAAAAGAAAAGAAAAAAAAAATATATAAGACAATTATTAACAAATCTGAAAACAGATATTGGCAGCAACACAGTAGTGGTAAAGGAATTCAACACCCCACTTTCATCAAGGACACATCCACCTAACAGATAATCAACAAGAAAACTGTGGCTCTAAGTGAGGCATTAGACCACAAGGGCTAAATAGACACCTACAGGGCACTGTACTCCATAGTCTTCTCAGGTGCACTTGGAAGAGTCTCCAGAATAAACCACCTTTTGAGTCACAGAACAAGTGTCAATAAATTCCTAATGACTGAACACACTACCCAATGACTAGTGGGTTAAGGAGGAAATCAAAGAAAAAAATTAAAAATACCTTGAGACAAATGACAACCTATCAGTGGGCACAGCACACGCAGCACTAAGAGGGGAATACAGAGCAACACAGGCCACACCCAGAGTCAAGACAGAGCTCGAGTAAAGAACCTAACCTTACACCTAAAACAGCTAAAAAGAACAAATGAAACCAAGAGACAGAGAAGGAATGAAATTAAAGCAGAAATAAATGACACGGAGATCAAAGACAGACTGAAACATCAATGAAACTCAAAAGTGGTTCTTGAAAAAAAATAAACTAAATAGACAAATCTCTTGCTAGGCTTTCAAGGAGGGAATAAGGAAAAAATAACTCTAATAAATACCATTAGAAATGAAGGGGAGACATCACAGCAGACATTTCAGGAATAGAGAGGATCATAAGACAATACTAAATATCTATATGTCAATAAATTGAATAACCTCAAATAAGCCAGAAGAAACTGACACATTCTTAGAAGTATATAACCTTTTGAGACTGAATCAGGAAGCTTCAGAACAAAGCAACTATAAGCAAAAACATTGAAACACAAATCAAAAGTTTCCCAAAAAACAAAGCCCAGAAACAGACATTTTCAGTGACTTCTACAAAATCTTTAAAGATGAACTAAAACCTGCCTTCTCAACACCTAAAAAAACAAAGAGGGAATGCTGCCAAACACATCTCATGAGGCCAACATTCCCTTGATACCAAAAGCAGAGAAGGACGTCACACAAAAAAAGAAAGCTACAGACCAACATCCCTGATGAACATAGATGCAAAAATCCTCAACAAGACCTTAGCAAACCAAAATCAAATATACATTAAAAAGAATCACACAAGTGCCTCCCTGGTGGATCAAGGGGTTAAAGCGCAGCACTATGAAGCAATCTGCAGCTACTGCAGCCAGAGTTTGATCCTCCGCCAGGGAGGTGACCCACATGGCCCAGCAGGCCTCTCCTGCCTTGCCTGCTGCTCCCTCCAGATGTGTGTTTCAATCCATCTGCCTGTTCTGCTCCCCATTCTGTCTCTGGTAAATCCTCTCACCCCCCACACCTCTGGCTTGTACCTCAATTCTTGTATACATAAACAAATAAATCTTAAAAAAAAAATCACACATCATGACTGAGTGGGATTTATCTCAGCAACACAAGGATGGTTCAACATTTGAAAATCAATGAGCAAGATTTCAGTTCACACCAGTAAGAATGTCTATTATCAAAAAGTCAAGAAATAATAAATTTTGGTGAGGAATAGGGAATATAGAACCCTTGTGCAGTGTATTGAATAACTGGTGTGGCCATTTTGGAAAACAATATGGTGGGTTTGCAAAAAATATCAAATAGAATTACAAAATGATCCAGTATTTCCACTTCTGGATATTTACCTGAAGAATATGAAAACACTTATTCAAAACAAGACATGGCCCCCGTTTTCACTGCAGGACTATTTACAATAGCCAATGATTGAAACAACCCAAGTCTGGAACAGATGAATTAACAAAATGTGATGTATATGATACACACAATGGAATAGTATTCAGATATTTTAAAAGATTAAATTTTGCCATTTTCAACACTGGATAGAATTTGAGGGAAATATGCTAAGTCAAATTGAGAAAGACAGATACCAAAGAATTGTACTCACTTGTGGAATATGAAGGGGGTAAAAAGCAATCAAAAAGGAACAAAATGGCAGTCACCGGAGAGAAAATGGGTAGAGAGAATAGCTTGGTGGGGGATTATGATTGGACTTTCAGTAGTGGGTGTGTGAGAAATTTACAGTTATCAGGGGAGAACCTGTACACCTAACAGCTATGCAGTGCGTAAATTGTTACTTCAATTTAAAAGAATAAAAAGTTTCCCCCAGTCTGCTCCTCAGTCAGCACCCTTGACCTGAGGAGGCCTGGGAAGTACAGGACAGGACTGTGCTGTCCTCAAGGGCCCCCTGAACCTCCAAAGAGCCACTTCTCACCTGTGCTGCCCCAGCTTGGCCTGAGCCCCTCCTCTCTCACCTGGAGACACAGACTAGTCTCTCCTGCCACCCCCAGTCTGGGCCCCGTTCACCTGAGAGCTGAACCAGGTCCTGCTCTGCTCACAGCCTGAGAGGGGCTCCCCAGCCCCACAGTCACCCCCAGCCCCAAAGGGTGACCCCTTCCCAGGCCTCTGACACCCACTCCTGTGTCCCTCCCTCTCCCTCTGCTCCAGCTGATCTTCACCCCCTCTGTTCATGCACACAGGCACCAGCCAGCCCCCCATAGGCTGTTCCCTTCATGGGGCCCTCACCCCCAACACCCCCTCCCCAGGGATTTGCTCCCATGCCACCATCTACACTGACCCCTTGATGGACGCAGCTGCCCCCACACACCTCTCCCTCCCCTGCTGCCTGACCTGCTCATGCCTGTCCCTCCTCTCAGCCCCTCTGCAGGCGGGAGTGGGTGGGTTTCTTGTCTTTATTATTCACTGTCTCCTGTATGAAAGCAGCGCTCTGAGGATGGGGAATCTCTCTTTTTTGTACACAGCTCATAGCACAGAATATATAAATATTAGTGGAGTGAAATGAATTAATAACTGACAAGTGTTTCTGATACAAATGAATCAAAAGCCAAAAATGAGGAGAAAGGTGTTTTCACATTTTAGACAGCTGACTTTTAAAATCCACAAACCCCTGACTGAGCAATTGTCATCCCTCCCCCTCACATTACAGCTCAGTGACTGCTCTTAACTGTGTCATCACATGAGTGGTTGGAGAACACCCCTATTGTTCTAGAGCCAGGGCCCCCCCCACAGCCATCCTTCCTGAAGGAAGATCTCCCAGAACCCCTGGGCCCCACTCAACAGAGGGAGACACAGGACAGGGAGGGACACACTCACTTGGGGACCCCCGGGGGGCAACCCAAGGAGGAAAAGCAGGGAGGGGAGGTGGCAGAGCACAGAGCTGGGGCAGGAGCAGGTGCCATCATCTCAGGGCTGGGGAGAGACAGGGCAGGAGGCAGCCAGGCCCACACAGAGGAGCAGGGCAGCCAGGAGCTCTGGGCTCAGGGGGGAGCAGGGCCCAGGGACCCCCCACCAGCAGGAGCAGGGCCCTTCCTGGTGACCCCTTAGACCCTGAGACCAAGGAGGGCAGATCTGGCTCCTCTCAGGGCTTCTGACTGCTAGAGACCATGAGGTTTATTGGAGGAAAACATCCTCCTTTCCCCTCCCACACCGTGGAGCCCACATCCCAGACCCACCTTGATCAGAGAACTTGGGGCCAACATCATGCAAATTGCCCTTCCCTCTCATTCATCACCCAGTGACTCCCCAGGACAGAGGCATAGACTCACTCCCCTCATGAAGGACAGGCCAGCGCCGGCTTGTGGTCCAGCCCCCCTCAGTGTGAGCAGGTGTCCCTGAGAAGCCTCGGGACACACAACACTGTCCACAAGCCCCTGTTCTGCTCTGTCTGCTTTTTTCAGCTCACCTGAAGGTCAGTCCCTCCACAGCACTGACCTGCCAGGGACAAGGACAAGGTCCTGCCCCAAACACAGCAGGAGCCGGGTCAGATCCCCACTGAGGATCCTGTCCTCAGTCTCTCTAACCTGCCTTGGGGTGAGGGACCCAGTGGGACAGAGAAGCAGAGAAGTGAAATGAGTCCTGATAAGAGAAAACATCCCCAGTCTGTTAACAGGAAGAATGAGGGGCACTCCAGGACCCCCAAAACCTGAATACTCTAAATGGCTTCTGCCACCTGCCGCACAAAGGCAGAGCACACTCTGAGTGTGAAAGGACACAGGAGAGCTGCGCGCACAGAGAGGAGGGGAAGGGAGGAGAAGAGTTTCCCAACAAAACACCCAGTTTCCTGTTCCCTCATGGGTAAATACCCAATCACACAGGGTTGCCCCAAAGTGGGGCCACTGCAGCCTGAAATTTGCCACAAGTCTCCAGCACCTTCTGGTGGGGACCCACAGAAGCCGATGAAAGGGGCCAGGCCAGTCTGGGATAACAGGACCAAATAAAAGGACAAACCACGGTCAAGGCCGGTGTCCCCACGGGTCTCCCCCAAGTCTCTCCTTCCATGTCCTCCTGTCCCTGGGGCAGCCCAGCGCTGAGAAGCAAGGGGACTTCTCCACACACCCCTCTCCTGTGTTGTCCCCGCGTCTCTCTCCAGGTGCTCTCTTCTCTGACACACCTGTATCTTATGGTGGATGCACCTAATGGGACCTGACATAAGGGGTCTCTGTCCAGAGAGGTCGTGTGACCCCACATCTTACTCAGAGAAAAGGCAAAACCCTTCCAACATCCTCAACGTCTGCATGATGTGGGCGCACAGACCCCATCTCAGTGACCCCTGCCCCAGCTGCAGCCTCTGACACACAGACATCCCCGTCCTGGGGCATCTGGGCTGGAGGTCGCCCTGCCTGGACAGAGCTTCTGCAGACACCCTGTGGGCATAGAGTGTCCATCAGATCTTCTCTCAAAGGCGCCGTCCTCGTGAGGTCCACCTGTCCATGCTGGGAGAGTAGCCCTCTTCCTGTCCCCACACACTTTCTCTGGTCACCTTCCCCCAACCAGGATGAATCTGAAAATTCATCTCTAACACCAGATGCCCGTGAGCAGGGGCAGCCGTGGACCTTGTGGGGACAATGGCGGATGCCTAAGCCTGATTCCTGAACATGTAAAAGAATAGGTGTGCTCCAAAAAACCCCAAAGAAGCAAAATATAAACACACTGAAGCCTGAGGACCCAGCCCTGTCTGAGCATAGTCTGATCCAGTCACACACAGCCTCCACCCACATCCTGGAGACAGGACAAGCCCAGGTGGGGCCTGAGTCCCTGTGAGCACAGGCCCTGCTGGCACAGGTGCTCCTGAAGGACAAGGACAAAGGAGCAGAGAGATGACCCCTGAGGAGTGACCACGTCAAAGACCACGACGCACTGAGCACTGACTGGACACAGGCCCCGTCCCCCTCGGCTCCTCACAGCCTCTCCCACCCCCACCTGCACAGACTCAGCACAGCAAACCTGCAGTTCTGACTGGGCCTCAGGGCTCCTCCTTATTTCCAGCAAATTTTAGGAATCTTTTCAACTAACACATCAAAAAAACAACCCAGAAAAAAAACAGTTTCATGTCTAAGTGTCTATTTTCAGTAGGGAAGTGGACATTATTCCTCAGGAAAACACAAAGTACAGGCAGGGATGGAGTCAGCCCAGCCTCTGCTGGAGCAGGAAAGTCATCAGGGAGAGACACAGGTCAGTGTGGGGACGGGCCTGGTGGGCAGAGCTGGGCCAGTTTCCCCACCTCCTCACGTTATGCTAATGTGACCCCAGATACGTGAGGACACGCTTTGCAGCCAGAGGAACCAGAGGGTCTTACTGAGGGGGTGCTAGTCACATCACTGCTTACACTGTAGAAGGGCAGGTCCCCGGTGTGGTCACTGTAGCACACCCACCCCTGAGCCCACGGGCCTCCAGCAGAGCCCACTGTGCCCTCGGCTGTAGGGTCACCCTCCTCCTGCCCCTCTGCCAGCCCCAGCCCTGCATAATCAATTTTCATTGGTTTCACATGAATAGCTAATAGTTTGCCATTGCAAACCATGCTTTTCCAATAAATATTTGTTAAAACATATGAATGTATCTATTAAATTTTTTGCAGAGGAGGTGGGAAAAAGTGAGGGGAAGATGACAATGTCAAAGCTAATCTGCAGTGACAGGGAAACACTTGGCCATCGTCTCCCTTCATAGACAGTTACAGATTTATAATTTTGAAACATCTCAAAACTGCAGTGCCTCAGTTTACTTTAAAAAGCAGTAGTGAGGGCCCTCCCTGGTGGCGCAAGGGGTTAAGACTCAGCACTATGAGGCTAACCACACCACTGCAGTACCAGTTCAATCCCCAGCCAGGGAGCTAACCCACATGGTGCAGCAGACCTCCCCTGTCTCGCCCACCGCTCCCCTCAGCAGTGTATTTCAGTCAGTCTGTTCTGTTCTGTTCCCCAGTCTGTCTCTGGTGAATCCTCTCACCCCCCACACCTCTGGCCTGTACCCCAGTTCTTGTATGCATAAATAAATAAAAATAAATCTTCAAAAATAAATATTATACTAATAATGGCATATCCCAGGTGCCAGAGGAGAAACTGAGGCACAGATCACTGACATGATCTGCTCTGAGTCTACCCAGGGGCAGGTCCTGGGGCTCCTGTTTCCGTCAGTGACACTCTGACCTCAGTCATGTCTCTAGCAGGGGGAGAGGTCCTGGAGGGACACACCTCACTCGAAGCTCTGGGACCCCACAGATGGGAACTATGGGAGTCTCTCTACTGAGTCACATGGTACTCCCAAAAGCCTGGACAACAGGCCCCTGTGCTGGGGGAGAGGCTACTGCTCGGACTCACCACTGATGGTGACACTGTGTTATACACCCTGGGGTGACTGGGGAGTCCTTGAGTAAAGGGAAGAATCTCTCTCTGCAGGAGGAGGGCATCTGGGCCCTGTGGGTCACCTTCCTGTGAGCCAGTTTTGGGCTCTCACTCCAGAAACCAAAATGACCCTGCAGAAAAATCCCAAATTTAGAGGTGAGCTTGGATTTCGAAACAGACAGGTGACCATCACTAGTGCAGAAAAACAGGCCATGATATTTTTTCTTTTAAGAAATTTAAAGAGAAAAGAGCCCCAATCATTGGTTTCTAAAGATACAGGCAGACCTGACCTTGTCTCCCACCAGAGACACAGCTTCCCCACGGTCACTCATTAGAACCTGCTCAGAATTTGGAGTCAGGGGTCCTATCATATTAGTCCAATGTTGGCATCAGTGAAGGGACAGGGGTCTGCCCAGGATGAAGCGCAGGCAGAATAGCTGGTCTGTATTATATATTCATGGAGACTCTGACCCTGGGGTTGTCTTGGGGGTGATTAGGAATGAGCACAACAGGAACTAAGAGAGTGAGGGAACAGGATAATTATAATCCAGAGCCAATAAAAAATCAATCCAAGAAAGAAAAGTATCCTGGTCTACTCACTACTCAGCTGTGACTGGTTCTCATGAGGTCATAATGTTACAAAAGATACTGTTCTGGTCTCTTCTATGGGTACAAAATTCTACTTTCCTATGTTTTCCGAATCCTAAAATCTGACTGTTTAAGGTAAAAATTGCTAAGTTACTTTGTAATTGCTATTAAACTATACAGGACACTTAATGCCCTCAGCAGTGTACTTCAGTCAATCCACCTGTTCTGTTCCCCACTCTCTCTGGTGAATTCTCTCACCCCCCACACCTCTGGCCTGCACCCCAGTTCTTGTATGCATAATAAATAAATCTTTTTAAAAATAATACAATAACATGAGAATCAAAAAATCTGTGTCCATCACTGTCTTATACCTCCGGAGGGTTAATTATAAATGGCACCTATATAAATTCTAATGAAAAGTCCCCAATTCTGAGATCACAATCCAAAATTTTGGCAATCAAAAGCTAGTTCAAAACTCAATGGTTGGATTTGAAGCATGCATGCCTTATGTTTATAATATTAGGTATCAGTACTTTATTTTTCAATGTCTTTATTTTAAAAAGGAAGGGAATAGTACTCAGGAAAAAAAAAGAGTAATTGACCTAGTCTACATCAAAAAAGATAAGTTTGCATTTTGATGATTATACCTAAACTTCTCTTAATACAATTCTTTTCCAGGAAAAGCCCCAATCAACTTCTCTCCCCTTGTCCTAGCAAAAATTTCAAGATGAGGTCAATAGCCTCATGGGCAAGTTACTTAGCAGTACTGAGTTCCTCGCATGTATGTAGGAAATGTATATGATATTAAGTCTCTCTGATTTTTCTTGTTTTTCATCAATCTATCTAGTGCGTGACTAAGAAAGAAAGTTTGTTTATGCGATTATTACAATTATCAACTCTGGAATTAGTTTAAAATTCCAGTCCTAAGAAAAACTAGCAGCTACAATCGGTATCTCTCTCTTAAATTTGTTCTTTTGTCATTATTTAAATGGTGGCCAAATTTATAAAACTAAGGCTTTCCTAAGTTTAACAATGAGAATTTGTTAAATAATTAAAATCACTTTCTCTAAAATCATTGAGCCTTCAGGTTTCCTTTTTGCTCTTATTATAAGAAAATAAAATTTAATGTCATCTCAGATAAAAAAATTAAACCAATTAAAACATGTGTTTATGTATGAGTTATCCAGGGTAACAGGGTGGTCCCCAGGAAAGGGGAGGTTCCAGGTTCCCTGCCCCACCCAACGGAGGGTGTTGCTAAGCAGGAGAGAAGAAGCTGCAGAGGAGACTGAGGAAGGAAGGAAGCAGGATGGAACCAGAAGGAGACCTCGAGGAGGCACATGGAGCAGAGAGACACATGAAGAAACTGAGCTTGTCTTTTGGTTGTGGACTGGGTGACACAGATGTGGGTGAGAGGCCCATGGGGTGGTGACAATGGCAGCTTTTACCTTGATTTTGGTTTTGCTCTTTTACTCCCAGACTTGTCTGGTTGTTTCTGATCCTTTTCTGTGGGTCCCCACTGGAAGTTGCTTTGGACTTGTGATAGGCTTTCAGGCCTTGCTCTGGGCCAGTCCCGTTTGGGTGGACTTTTACCCACGAGGGATGGGTAACTCTTGCTGCTTGATTTAGACTATATTCTTTGTCATTTCTGTATTTTTCTCTAATTATATTAAAGTTTCTTTCCATTAAAGGTCTTCTATGTTTTGTCCTGATGCGGTGGATGGCAGAACCTATTTAGAGCAGGCAGGTTTGGGGATTCTGGAGGGTCCCTCTCTGTGCCCTGTAACACCAGTACAAAGGAATGATAGCATAACAGCTCTTACAATGCCTTCCAATCTAGAAATTAAAAACTGGGATGTCATAACTCTAAATGTAAATCAAGTGAGTTGTGTTAAGGAATGTATTTGAAATGAATATGGTGAAGATATTGGGAAACACTGAGTGTTAAAATGGCTAGCTTTAAAATGAAATGGTATAAAAATATGAAAGCAAAAGAAAGTGTTGAAGGTCTGAGAGAGGTATCTGAAAAAAATGTTAGGTGCTCAAAATCTTTTCCCATCAGCATTGCTGAGCCTCGTCAAAGAAATAGCTCTGTTCTTAAAAATCCTTATCACTGAGTAATTAACTATTTTATAAAAATCTGCAAGTTTGTTAATCCTATGACAACTTCCTTGATACCAAAAATTCTAAAATATTAAAGTCTTTAGACATCCTGCAGGGAGGAGGAGGGAGAGGGATCAAAGGGAAGGAGGGGGGAGCACAGGGGACTGAGGTGATGGTCATGGGTGCATTGGGGAAGGAAACTCTATGGGGACTACACGGGGTGGGGGGTAAGCAAATATTGTTTTAAAATGAACAATGTAAAAAATTTTTAAAAATTAATATAAAAAATAATAAAAATAAATTCAGTTAAAAAAATATTAAACTCTTTGTCCTAGAAGGACTCCTAATGTTAGGGGGAAAGGATGTCCTGAGCAAATTCATATAGGCTTCGTGGACTCCACCCCCACTCCAGACCAAAGCCCTCAAGACATTTGGAAAGACAAATCCCATCACCACCAAAGGGAGGGTTGCTGGGCCCTGGGGGCTGAGTTAAGCTTCCAGGTTCGGTATAAAAAAGCAGACACGTGGGCCTGGAGGGGGGGGGGTGGTCTCTCTCCTGGCTTCAGGGCTCTTGGCTCTTGGCCAGCTCTCAGCGTGCCACAGAGATTCCACCGGGATCCAGGTTAGTGGAATGGGTAGGACAGATTCATGAGTTTATCTCCCTCTTTTTCCCCCTGAATTATTCATTTTTTCATTTTCCCTTTCCTTTGTAAATAAACCTTGTATTAACCTTTTGTGTGTGCCTGCAGTTAGGTTTTTTTTTTTAAGATTTATTTATTTTATAGAGGCATGTTTTATTTATTTATTTGTTTGTTTGCTTGTTTGTTTGTTTATACATGCACTGGGTACAGTCAGAAGCGCGGGAGGGTGAGAGAATTCACCAGAGCCAGAGCGGGGAGCAGAGCAGGCAGAAGGACCAAAGTACACTGCTGAAGGGAGCAGTGGGCAGCAGGAGAGGTCTGCGCGCCTTGTGGGACCCTCCTTCAGTGTCCAGGGAGCAGCTGGGGAATGAACCGGCACTGCAGAGGCCGCGGGCATCTTCGCAACCGCTGGGCCACCGGGGAGGCCCAAGATTTATTTATTTTTTTATATAAGCACTGGGTACAGTCGGAAGGGCGGGAGGGTGAGAGGATTCACCAGAGAAAGAGTGGGGAGCAGAACATGCAGCCTGACAAAATACACTGCAGGGGAGGAGCGGGAGAGGCAGGAGAGGTCTGTCCGGCCATGTGGGACCCTTGCCTGAAGCTGGGGGTTGAACGGGCGCTGCAGAGGCTGCAGGCAGCTTCACAGCCCAGTGCTCAACCTCTGCGCCACCAGGGGAGGGCCCTGCAGTTGAGTATTAATTAATCCCCTTTAATCGCATGGGTGAGGACCACAGTTCAGGCAACCCGTTTTATATTGGGGTTGCCCTGTAACACTAAGACAGCCAATAAAATGTTTTCCTTGTAAAAACAAATTGGATCAATCTGGGTATATTGATAAAAATACATAACACATTAAATTTTAGTCTTCCTGAGTATTTCCTCTATGGGGACAGGACATCATAACCAAATTCCAAACTAACAATCCATTGGCTCTTCTAGCCACTGCTACAAAAGGTAGAAATAATACAGAAGCTCCAGGTCTGAAAGGTAATGATATTTGACAAATAGATGTTACATTCATGCCTCTAAAGACACCTATTCTGCATTAATTCAAGCCTCAGCCCAAACAGGGTAAACTGGTAAACATGTCAAAAAAACATGATCCATTATCAGTTTTCATTTGTGATGGGATTCCCATCACTGCAATGGCAGATAAAAGGTGTTTTTGAAGTGATAATGGAGGGCCTCCCTGATGGCACAAGGGCTTAAGACACAACCTATGAAGCTGTCTGCAGCCACTGTAGCACGAGTTGGATCCCCAGCCAGGGAGATACCCACATGGCGCAGCAGACCTCTCCTGACTCCCCTGCTGCCCCCTCAGCAGTGTATGTCAGTGGATCTGCCTGTTCTGTTCCCCACTCTGTCTCTGGTGAGTGCTCTGGCCTGGACCTAGTTCTTGTATGCATAAATAAATAAATCTTAAAATAAAATACAAACAACTAATAACGGACCTGCTTACATCTCCAAAGCCTTATAACTCTTTCCTGCTAGTGTGGAATATTCAACATGTGCCTGGAGCCCTTGTAGCCCTACAGGACAAACTACAGTTAAAAGAGCCAACAGGCTCCTTAAAACACAACTTATAAAACAAAGAAGGGGACTCTAGAGAGCAAGTTGCCCCCACGGGAAAAAATATATATGAAGCTCCATTTACTTTAAACTTCCTAAACTGCAACCCCTCCGCCCTAACAGCTGTGCAGGCATCTCACTCCTGCTGAGTCTGGAGGAGACTTTCGGTTTGCACCGACCCGCTGCCAGGACCAGACTGGCCGGGCATGTCCCATCCCTGACCCAGGAGAGGGGGCGCTGCTGTCTGTCCCCCGCAGGCACGGGCTGTGCGCCCTGACCAGGAGTTGGGTCCAACAGGGGTGAACCCCGCTCCGGAGACTCACCTCACTGCCGGCCCCGCGTCTCCCCACAGCCCCAGGGCGCGGGCGGGGACCTGGGCAGCCGCACCCGCCGGTGCTTCCCGCGCTCCCGGCTGCCCTTGGCTGTTTGCGGGTCTCCGCGGGGTCCGTATCTTCCTGTGATGCGCTGAGTCTTTTATTACCCAGGGCCCGACCCTCACCACCTAGGCGGTTTGGGTGGGGACCCCCACGGTTCCTGGCCCCAGGGCGTGGCGCCTGCAGCAGTTCCTTTCTGCTCACCATCCTGCCCTCCCTAGTTTGTTTTTGTTTTCTTCTTCTTTCTGTAGGTGGAGGGAGCCAGTGTCATGGGTGGGGCAGGGGCGCAGGTTCTGCTGCTCCCTCTTCGCATCCCGTTACCGCAACTTCCCTCTCCGGGCAGTTTGCCGTGTCCCCAGTTTATCTCGCGTGTCCCGGTTCTCCCTATTAATTGTTTTTGTGGGAGAGCTCACTCCTAGCGATTCTTCGCCGCCCTGTAGATCCCCTGACTGTTCCCCAGGTTCATTACCTGCCATCACACCGCCTCCCGGGAAGGGACAGAAAAGGAGGAAGGTGGATCTTGTGGACTCAATGGAGCATTGGCTCCACCGACCTGGGCTGATCTAAAAAGTTAAGGAGTGAAACAGAAAAGACTTAAAGGTCACTGGGAAGCTTGAGACCCCAGAAAATCTGTTCCTCTCAATGCTAGCTCACATCCCCATAAAATCTCAAGGCCTTAAGGTAATGGTATGGGAATTGCAGGTTCTCAGTCTCCCACCAGGAAGGGACCCCAGGCTGCCGGGCCAGAGCTTAGTCCCAGCCACTAGACCCCCACAGGCTGGTGTCTCACGAAGGAAGCCGCAGCAGAACTTCACTGATGCTCAGGCAAGCAAGTGAGAAGAGGCAGGTTTGTTTAGGGAAAGTGTAGGGTAAATGGTTTTCAGGCTTTTCTGCCTTCCCACCATTAGGATTGCCCTGCCTGATGGGGTACCCTCTTTTGTTACATTGTTGTGAACTATCTTGTTTACTTCTGTGGACCAGGGGGCAGTACTGAGATAGTCACCAAGAGTAGCAGAGGCAGGAGAGAGAAGGGGCAAAAAAAGCCAGAGAAGCCCAGAGCGAAGGCTTGCCAGTGTAACAGGGTGGTCCCCAGGAAAGGGGGAGGTTCCCTGCCCCACCCAAGGGAGGGTGGAGCTGAGCAGGAAGAGAAGAAGCTGCAGAAGAGACTGAGGAAGGAGCAGGATGGAGCCAGGAGACCTGGAGGAGGCGCGTGGAGCCTAGAGACACGTGAAGAAACTGAGCTTGTCTTTTGGTCGTGGACTGGGTGACACAGATGTGGGTGAGACCCGTGGGGAGGTGACAATGGCAGCTTTTATTTTGATGTTGATTTTGCTCTTTTCCTTCTGGCCTTGTCTGGTAGTTTCTGACCCTTTTCTGTGGGTCCCCACTGGAAGATGCTTTAGACTCGTGGCAGGCTGTGGGGCCTTGCTCTGGGCCAATCCCATATGGATGGAGTTTTACCCACGAGGGGACGGGTAACTTTGGGTGCTTCATTTAGAAACTAGACTCTTTGACTTACCTGTATTGTTTCCTAGTTTTATTAAAGTTCCTTCCCATTAAAGTCTCATATGTTTTGTGTTGATGCGGCGGATGGCAGAACCCATTTAGAATAGGCAGGTTTGCGGGGTTTGGGCTGCCCGTATCCCTGTCCTATAACACCAGGAGCTTGAAGGCCTGCTGGCCTTCTGCCACCACCCCCCACCCTCCCAACTTTCTTTGAGTCAAGCAAATATTTTTTCTGTAAAATTAATTCTTAATGTGGCTTTAGATATATTTATTTCAGTACTTTCTATTGTTGCATTTAAATCTGTATTTTTGGGCCTCCCCTGGTGGCAAAGGCGGTTGAGCACCGTGCTGTGAAGCTGTCCTCAGCCTCTGCAGTGCCCATTGGATACCCGCCGGCCAGCGAAAATACCACATGGCATAGCAGACCTCTGCTGTCGTGCCTACTGCTCCCCTCAGCAGTGTATTTGGTCCGTCTGCCTGTTCTGTTCCCTGCTCTGTCTCTGGTGAATCCTCTCACCCTCCCGGACATCTGGCCTGTACCCCAGTTCTTGTATAAATAAATAAATAAATCTAAATATAAATAAATAAATCTGTATTTTTAATTTTTCAAAATCTACTTAATTGAATTACATCCCATAACATATAGGAAATTTACACGGAGGAAGTGACCCTCTGGGAATCAGAGGGGGTGCCAGGCTGGAGCTCCCTGATGCCAAGGAAATGAGCCTGGAGTGAGCATTAGAGGAGGAGAGAGGGAGCTGGGGGGTGGGGGGCTGCCCCCACAGCCAGCAGGGTCCCACCCAGGCTTCTTATACCTAACCATGAGAATAGTCCCAAACCCCCTCCTGTCTCCAGATCTTCTGATGCCTCAAGTCCTGCTCCAAACCTGCTTCTTCATGGAACTGTACTTAATTGGGGTGTTGCCTGACACTTTTCACTCTATGGGATTTGAATTCATTTATGCTGGAGCTTGATGTGCAATTGTCTTCCCATTGCCTGATGTTGGGTGCCCTGTCTCTCCTGTCTGTCTGTCTGTCTGTCTGTCTGTCTGTCTCTCTCTCTCTCTCTCTCTCTCTCTCTCTCTCTCTCACACACACACACACACACACACTCTCCTCTTCTTGGGAACCAGATCCTCACTCACCACTGGGGTTACCGTGACCCTCTGTCTCTGGTCCCCTCAGAGCCACCCTCTCTGCAGTGTCTCTACTCAGCAAAGTCTGAGCAGCCCCAGGAGTCCCTGCACCTCCTGCTTCTGACCTTGTGGGAAACCAGCCCCTCACCCTGCATGACAGTGAGGAGGCAAAGGCAAAGTCCTGAGGTCAGTGATGGATGGAGAAGACAAGTTACTTTTTTCTGTTGGTTTAGAATAGATTTTTTATTACTGTATTTTTGAGGTAACACGTGTTTACACACTGCACATGACTCAAAGTTGGAGACTCACCTCCTCAGATGCAAGTTCCCTCACCCCCACCTCCAATACTCCCAGAGTCCTCCCCTGTGTTCCTCTGGGCCTTCTTACTCCTTTTGTCCCCACCCTCAACCCCCTCTGGTGCCTCAGTTCTGCAGCCAGACTCCAATGGCAGGTTAGGATTTCTCTGTTCCTTTGCTGGGTTTCTGTATATTGCACATATGAGTCATGTCATCTGGTATTTGTGGGTCTCCTGATTTATTTCATTTAGCACACTTTTACCCATTTCCATTCATGTTGTTGTAAATTCAAGATTCCATCTTTTTTCACAGGCTGAGTAGTATTCCATTGTGTACATGCCACAATAGTTCCACTCATCTGTTTTATGCACATAGATTGTTTCCAATTTTGGCTATTGTAACTTTTTCAATAAACACAAGAGGGCACATAGCCCTTGAAATGAGCTTTTTCATTCTTTGGATAAATCCCAAGGAGTGGATGCTGGGACCTCTGGCAGGTCTATGTTTAATATTTTGAGGAAACTCCATACTGTTTCCATAGGGGCTGGACAAGTTCCCACAACAGTATATGAAGGTTCCTTTTCCCCCACACCTTGCCAACACTTGTTGTCTAGGGTCTTGTTAATATGAGTCACCTCACAGGGATCACAAAATGTCTTCAGATCAATAACAAGACCCTGAGAGAAAAACTGATGGTTCCCAAGAGGCCTCACTGGTCAAAAGGATCCAGTGAAGGGTGATTCCAGGGCTGGTCTCCTCGCTGGCTCAGGAGAGACTGGATTCCTTAACTGTTCTAAGGAAAAGTGGGGTCCTCTGGGGAGCCAGGAAAACGGGGGGAGGGGGGGGAGGCGGGGGGTTTCTCCTCCCCTGACCAGAGAGGGCGCTGCTGTGACCCTGACTCCACCCTTCCTGCAGGTGCCGGCCTGAGGGGGGTTGGGAGACCTCAAGGCCCCTCTTAACCCTTCCCTTACCTCTTACCTCTTACCCCTCCTTCCAGTTCTCCAGGTATCTGCGCAGCCCCTCCAAGCAAGTACCCTCCAGGTAGTTTCTGCATCGCTCAGCTGCTCTGGCAACCTCCCACTCGTGCCGAGTGATCTGAGCCGCAGTGTCCACCTTGGTCCAGGAGCGCAAGTGATACCCAATGCTGGCCTCAGTTTCCCTCAGCCAATAAAAGGAAGCAGAGTTTGAGGAAAAGGAAAGTGGTTTAATTTGTCACAGATGAGGAGGGCAGCAGACTCATGTCTGAAAGACAGCCGTCCTGCCCTTTGGCAGAGGGCAGGGGTATTTATACAAAGGGGAAAAAAAGGGGGAGGTGGGCTAGGGTCTGCAAAGGGGAGGGGAAGGGGTGGGCATGGAGAAAAGTGGGCGCCAGTTTGCTTTTCTTCTATAACTGATGTTTCACTCCTTCTTCCTTGAAATGCAGGAGGACTGTAATGGTCCTCTGGGAGGCCTGGCCATAAAGACAAACCTGTCAAGGGGGTGGGAGGGAATCGCAAGAAATGCAGGAAAGACAAACTTGTTAAGTCTTATCAGGGAGACGGGTCATGAAGACGGCAAACTTGTCAAATAAAGGGGAAATTGCAAGCGATGGGGGAAGCCAAACTGTTAATTCTTATCTGAGAGACCCGTCATTTGTAACTGCATCACAGGTCCTCCTTCAGGACATGTAATCTGCGCTTCGTAGGCAGACTGATGGTTCCCACAGAGGGGGCGCCGGTGGGGCCCCAAGTCGCAGCCAGACATCCGCTGAAGGGTGTGGACACTGTCCCCGCCCCGCGTCACCCCGCCCGCGCCCGCTCCACGCCAGGAATAAACCTCAACTGAAACTGGAGCCAGGCAGTTCAACGTCTTGGGGTCTGGCCCTGGGTGGAGGGAAGGGCGGGTCCACCTGCCTGAGGTGACGCCCTGACCGAAATACGGGGTTCTCCGCCCATTTGTGGGGATGGGGCGGTGAGGCGCCCCGACCCGTCCCGCTCACCGGCCGCGCTCTGGTTGTAGCAGCCGCGCAGGGCGCGCAGGTTCTCTGGGAAGGTCTGTGCGGCGCCCTTCGCCTTCCTCGTCTGCCGAGCCCAGGGCTCCGGCCCCTCCTGCTCTGCCCTGGGCGCCCGCGGCTCCATCCTCTGGCCCGGGGAGTCGCTGTCGAACCGCCCGAACTGCGTGTCGTCCACGGAGCCCACGGCCATGAAGCGGGGCTCCCCGAGCCCGGGCCGGGACATCGCGGTGTAGAAATACCTCAGGGAGTGGGAGCCTGGGGGCGGGAGGGGAGACCCGGGCTGGGGAGACGGGGCTGGAGAGGAGGGGGCAAGGGGCTCCTGAGATTCAAATGGGGCAGAGGATGAGCGGGCCTCCCTGGTGGGTTAAGAAGCAACCTATGAAGCCACCCACAGCCACTGCAGTAGGAGTTTGATCCCTGACTGGCCAGGGAGCGGCCCACATGGTGACCCAACTCTCCTGACTCGCCCACTGCTCCCCTCAGCAGTGTATTTCAGTCAGTCTGCCTGTTCTGTTCCTGGCTCTGTCTCTGGTGTATCCTCTCACCCCGATCCCCACCTCTAGCTGTACCCCACTTCTTGCATGCATTAAATAAATGAATCTTAAAAAAAAAAAGAAGGCAGGAGACTCAACGGGGAAAAAGGAGGAGGGATGCTGGAGGGACAGAAATGGGTCAGGACAGGGTGGAGTCAAGGGGCACAACAGGGTCAGCGATGGGGGAATTGAGCCTTTTTGGGGGTCCTGTACACCCCCCCCCCCCTGGCCAGGGTTCCTCTGGTTCCCCCCTCCTCAGTGGCCTTTTCTCTCCAGAGCCCGCACTCACCCGCCCAGGTCTCTGTCAGGGCCAGGGCCCCTGAGAGCAGCAGCAGGAGGATTGGGGGCCTCATGACTGGTGCTCTTGAGGTCTGGGGAGACTCTAGAGTCCAGACTGGGCGGCTGTGAAGCTGATTGGCTGCTCTGGAGACTCCCCAGGCAATAGGGAGTGAGAACTGGGGGTGAGTGGCAGTATTCTGAAGGAGAGCTTGACCCAGATTGTGAGAGGGAGGAGAGAAACTGTCCATAGAATCCCCAACAGTAACCTTACCCACCCCAGACACAGCTCAAAGGGCTGAGACCCTGAAAACCACACCAGATACCTGGGACTTTGCCGGCCCCCACCTCTCCTGCTCCAAGGCCTTTGACACACCGTTTCCCCGAGGCCAGGGACTGGGTCAGAGACATGCAAGCTTTTTCGTTTCAGGATCTCTGCACAGTTTTACAAATTAGCAAGGACCCCAGTATAATTTCAGGAGGTTATAGCTCCCAGTATTTACTGCATGAGGAATAAAAATAATTTAAAGATATTTTTATTTTATTTAGAATAATATTAATAACCCAATGTGCTCAAAGTGTCTCAAAGAAATATAAATATTTAATGAAAATATTCAGGTAATGATTATTTTTACAATTACTTTTCCTTTCTGTCTCACTAGAGGAATATTGGATTGTCATATTTTCTCCTGCATTTACTCTTTGTTTTGGTGGGCCAATGAAAATCTATACAGCCTCTCTGAAATAGGTGAAAATAGCATTTTAAGTATCTTTCAGATAATTATGAATATTCAACTTTGTTACATTTATACAATAAACTGAAACTGTGCAAGTGGTGGTTATTGCAAAGTGAATGGTAGATCAATATCATTGAATGTTTTCTATTCTGTTACATTAATTCCATAGGCCTCTCTTGATGATTAATCTTTAATTAACACATATTTTAAAAAGTGATGCATTGTTCTACTACGTTATATGATATTTATGTTAATTATTCTAGAATCAACTTTTGAAAATCATGTATGTTTTATGTTCCAAAGACCCCAAACAAAGTAAGTGGCTATTGGAAGTTGTTAAGTTTACAGCGATGGGACACAATTTTCCACTATCTGATTTTCACTTGGAGCTTGTACTTTATCAACAGTAACCTTACCCACCCTAGACACAACCCAAAGGGCTGAGACCCTGAGAACCACACCAGACACCTGAGACTTTGCCGGACCCCACCTCTCCTGCTCCAAGGCCTTTGACACCTTGTCATTTATCATCTGTCAGTTAATTTTCTTAAAGGGACAGCTCACATTCATTTTCTAGAAAGTGTGTACAGGTTAACCAAATCTAAATAATGATAGTTTTTGTCATTCATCTCTTCAAGTAAAGATGGTAGTACCCTCCAACCTGCCCCCCCCAAAAAAAAAAGGTCAAGGTCTAATTCACCTCATGCAAATTAGTTTCCTTGGCACATAGTACTTTGGATTGTGGCAGAAGTGACTTATATGTACTCTATGTCATCAGAAACTGGGTTTACTTTGTCTCCAGAATCGTTCTCTCAGGCTTGAGGAGATGCTCCCTGCTTTTCTGAGCTTGCCTGTCCAGGGCCCCACAGCTCTTCTCACTGGACAGGGTGGTCTCTGTCCACGTCCTGCTCCCTCCCTCCTGCTGAAATAGATGCTTCCTCCTGGGCAGCCCTTCTCTGGCCTCAGGTGCTGGCCCTGCCTGTAGGAGGTTGACCATGACGGTCATCTCCTCCTTTCAACGCTTTTCTGTTTCCCATTGTTAACAACAGCGAACAGTGTTTTCACTCTCTCCTGGTCTGAAAATGCTTTGTTTGTAACATTTTGAATTTTTATAGTAAACACACATGCTGTCCTAAGAAATGTAATACATACATGTGTGTATATACATACACTCCCCCAAACACACACACACATCATAACCAGAATAAGGCAGGTCTTCCTAAATTTTGAAAGGGATGGCAGGTGGTGGTCGTCAGGCTCAGCCCAGAGCTGAAGGGCTGGGCTCCATGTCTGCTCTGGGCGGGGCCCTCACAGCCCTTCCTCCCTCCTCAAGATGCTGTTCTCTGTGGGGCCCATGCAGCATCTCATCCTTCCCTTCTGGGTGTGGCTTTTTATTACTAGATTGTCAGTACTAAAGCTTTTAAGAAGATGGTTTTGTATCTCACATATCTCACGTTTTTAGCTCTTTTCAGTGGGAAGGGGTGTCCATCACCCCAGCCCATCTGTGTTAGGTGGAAATTCTAAGGCAAAATCATTCAGTGACAAGATGGTGGGTCCTAAGTAGAGGGTCAGAGCCTGAGAACACATGACTGAGGGGGATCTGCCAAATGTTTGATAGTGTCAGGGATTTTTGTGTAATTTATTTGTGATAATAAATGAATTTTTTGAAGATTTATTTATGCATACAAGAACTGGGGTACAGGCCAGAGGTGCCGGATGGTAAGAGGATTCACCAGAGACAGAGTGGGGAACAGAACAGGCAGATTGACTGAAATACACTGCTGACGGGAGCAGCAAGTGAGTCAGGAGAGGTCTGCTGGGCAATGTGGATAGCTGCCTGGCCAGAGATGGAACTCGTGCTGCAGAGGCTGCAGACAGCCTCGTAGGTTGCATCTTAACCCCTTGTGCCACCAAGGAGGCCCAATAATAAATGATTTTGATAATTATTAATATTTTTTATTCGCACACACATACGGAGGATTCATAATACTCAAGAACATACACAAATACATAAGTCACATCATCTTCAGTCAACCAAGCCTCCTCTACTCTGAACCCACTGCAGTAAGCAACTTCTCATTTCTCTTCCCAGAAAAGTCTATGAACATTGATGTGAGTGTTAGGTCTGTAAAAGAGCTTGGGCCACAGACAAGGAGAAAATATTTGCAAAATATGACTCTAATATAATACATGCTTTAGAATATGCATGTAACCCTTAAAATTCAACAAGAAACAAATAACTTGTTAAAATGTTTTTATTTTTATTTGTATATTCCCCATATAATTGCAACCCCCTTATTTTGACCCCAATCCCTCCTCTCCCCGCCGCCCCCCCCCCCATAGAGTGTCTCTGGTTCATAGTTTTTTGTTGATTCTGATTTTCACTTTCTTATAGTTATTCATTTTCCTGGTCCCTTATTTAAGTTTTCCAGATTCCTGCTATGAGTGAGACCATCCGGAATTTTTCTTTTTCTTTCTGGCTTATTTCGCTGAGCATGATCCCTTCCAGTGCCATCCATGTTGCTGCAAATTGCATGTGTTTATCTTTTTGATTGCTGAGTAATATTCCATTGTGTATATGTACCACATCTTCATGATCCAGTCATCTATTTTTGGGCATTTGGGTTGTTTACAAAGCTTAGCTATTGTAAATAGTGCTGCTATAAACATAGGGGTGCAGGTGCTCTTTGGAATTGATGTTTCTGTGTCCTTTGGGTGAATACCTAGGAGTAGAATTGCTGGATCATATGGAAGCTTTATCTTTAGTAGGTTGAGGAATCTCCACACAGCTTTCCTTAGTGGTTGGACCAGTTTGCACTCCCACCAGCAGTGCAGGAGAGTTCCTTTTTCTCCACAACCTTGCCAACATTTGTTGTTGCTAATTTTTTTTAATATGTGCCATTCTCACTGGTGTGAGAGGGTATCTCATGGTAGTTTTGATTTGCATTTCCCTGATTACAAGTGATGTTGAACATTTTTTCATATGCCTGTTGGCCATTTGCATTTCCTCTTCAGAAAAGTTTTTTTTTAGCTCTTCTGTCCATTTTTTGACTGGATTCTTTTCTTTGTTTTTGTTGAGTCTCATCAGCTCTTTGTAGATTTTTGTTATCAGTCATTTATCATTAGTGTTGGGTGCAAAAATGTTCTCCCAGTCGGTGAGGTTTCCCTTTGTTTTTGTTATTGTCTCTTTTGCTGTACAGAAGCTCTTTAATTTGATGTAGTCCCAGCTGTTGATCTTTGCCTTCACTATCACTGCTTTGGGTTATGTGTCTGTAAAGATGTCTTTGAAGTACATGTCATATAGTGTTTTGCCTATATTTCCTTCTATATATTTTATCGTTTCAGGTCTTATGTCTAGTTCTTGAATCCATTTTGAGTTGGTGTTTGTGCATGGTGTGAGGTAGTAGTCATAACTTGTTAAAATTGAGCAAAACTTGGAACAGTTTCCAAGGAAGCTATATTGATAGCAACTAGGCATATGAACAGACACTCAACATCATATGTTGAAAAACATATATAACTGCAAGTGCAAATTAAAGCAAGGACACGCTATACCTATTATATGGCCTAAATTCCAAATACTACTATAGCAGCCCACCTTTATCCCCGTGGGATGTATTGCAAGACTCCCAGTAGATACCAGAACCACCAACAGTTGGAGTCCTCAATACAGGTAGTTTTCCCTGCACATATATACATATGATACATTTACTTTATAAATTAGGCAGCATGTGATGAATAGCAATAACTTTAAAACAGGACAATATCAAAATCACAACAATGTACTGTAATAAAAGTTGTGTGAATGTCATCTCTCTCCAAATATTTATTATGAAAAAACTTTGAACCTAGGCTACTTTTGGGAAACTGAGGCCTTGGAAAGTGAAATTTCAGATAAAGGGGAAGATTGCACCAGGTACTGACCAGGATGGGGAGCAACAGAGAACCCCACTTACTGCTGGAGGAAATGCAAAATCACACAGTCACTATGGAAGAGATTTGGCAATTTCAAATTCCTATTGAATGAAACACAGATTTACCCTAAAACCTGCTGATCACTCTCCTGGGTATTCACCCAGCACACCTGAAAACTTTTGTTCACACAAAACCTGAACACAAATGTTTATAACAGAACACCCCTTAAGTGTGGGCGCCACATGGTGACGTTTTCCAACTACTGCTGTGTGGAAAGCGACACAGGAAAGAAAGATCTTCCCAGGGAGGAAGTGGAGACCCGACCTCAGCCAGAAGGGAAGGTGACATCACCAGTGAGGAGCAGGTGCAGGTGACTCTCCAGGGCGCTTTGCTGAGAAGGGCCCTTCATGTTTCTGTTCTTTCCCCAACCCTATCACCCAGTCAACCAACCTCACATTGAGGGCCCTTCTACAACACACCTGAGCAATGCTCCCCTAAATGCCAAGATCATCAAAACCAAGGAGAATCTGAGAGACTGACTCAGCCTGAGGAGCCTCAGGAGACACAACCGGGACATAATGTGACATCAGGATGGGAATGGGAGCCTAGAGAAGTCAAAACAAATACTAATGACTCCCAAATCAGGTATGGGGATTTTTAATAATGTGTGACTATTGTCCCATTAGCTGTACAGATAAGATAGAAATATCCATGTTAACAGAGAAAAGGGGAGTGGGATATACAGGAATCTTGTACCAATTTTTACATACATTATTTTAAAATAAAAATATTAAAATGTAGCCCTCAGGAAAGGAACAGGACGTGAAGGGAAAAGCATCTGCTTTGCAGTCTCCAGGGTGTGGTCATCAAGGGGCTGCAGAGAGAGGCTCTGGGGAGAAAAGATGGCACCTCAGACACAGGCAGCTCCAGAGCCTCCTCTCCTCTCCTTCACTCCCCCCACCCCAGCCTGGTGCCAGGGCTGCTCAGAGGGCAGCTCACCCCCTCCCGCAGTGATGCTCAGCCCTAGCTCACCCTCTCAGCCTGAGTCACACACAGGCAGCCTCTCCTCCCCTGGCTGCCAGACTAGGACAGCGCCGCAGCGCCCCCGTGTGGCCACCGGGTAGACAACAGAGGCGAGAACCCTGTGATCTCCCAGGTTCTCAGGGTCTCCCAGAAGGACAGGGCTGTGCACGCCAAGGGGGAGCTCCATTCAGCTTCGGGTTCTGTATCTGACCTCATTATCTCCTATGAACTGTACTCTCTATATGTATATATACATACATACACACCCACACACGCACACACACATCATAACCAGAATAAAGCAGGCCTTCCTAAATTTTGAAAGGGACGGCGGGTGGCCTTAAGGCTCAGTGCAGAGCTGAAGGGCTGGGCTCTGGGCGGGGCCCTCACAATTTTTTTTTATCGTTGAATTTTGCATCGTTGAAAATGAGAATTTTTGTATCGTTGTTCATGAAGGTTGCTCACCTGCAGGATTTTCTTGTCATGTTCTTGTCTGATTTTTTGTTATTAATTTCTTCTTGTCTGATTTTGTATCAGAATAATGCTGGCCTCATAATACTAATTGGGAAATGTTACCTCAGGCTATGTCTTGTGGGAGAGATTCTGTAGATTTGGCATATTTCTCCCTTAAATATTAGAATTCATAGAGAAGCTTTTTCCTTCTGGGAATAAATATTGGGAGGTAATCTCTCAATGGAGGGTCTGGAATGTTGTCATTTTTCATTGTTTTTGCTTCCCCACCATGCCCCTGTATAGTCTCTACTTTTTCTTTTTTTTAGAGTAATTTCTTGGCTATTTGTTATTTGTAGCCGGTGCTTCAGTGCTAGATTAATGATTACATCATATGATAACCTCTCCTGGACCCCTCCCATTCAAATGATTGTCATTTCTGACTTCTCTAAACGTGTTTTAATGGTCTTCCCCTCCATGTCCACTTTTCCTGCCGAATGTCAAGTGTTGCCTGGATTGTGGCAATGCCTCCCTACCTTTATCCCAGCACTTGGCTTGACCCCCTTTCTAGTCTTTCCTCTCAATGCAGTATTTCTAACCTAACACTGCAACTGTACCATTTCCCTACTCAATTATCATTAGCATTGTCTTCACCTCCCGGGTAAAATCTAAATCTCCTTGGAATAGGTGACAAGATTCTTTATGATTTTTGTCCAATGGGCTGGTCTAAGTTTACAGATGGGGGATTTGTGAAGAATAATAGACCAGTTAAGAGAACTAAAGTCACTGCATCTTTGAGTATGTAGATATATGGGAAATAAAGGGGTGATCCCATTACAAACGCAGGAGGAGAAAATAAGACTAGGTTTCTATGGTCTGCCTTTTGCCTGGTGAGGGATAATAATGGTCCTTCTGCTTTGTCAAAATGAAACACACCTGGGCATCCCCTGGTGGCACAGCGGTTGAGCACTGGGCTGTGAAGCTGCCCGCAGCCTCTGCAGCGCCGGTTCGATTCCAGGCCACAGGCGAGGGTCCCGCATGGCATGCAGACCTCTCCTGCTGCGCTCGCTGCTCCCCTCGGCAGTATATTTCATCAGTCTGCCTGTTCTGTTCCCCGCTCTGTCTCTAGTGAATTCTCTCACCCTCCCGTGCTTCTGACTGTATCCAGTGCTTGTATAAATAAATAAATAAATCTTTAAAAAAAAAAAATGAGACACACCTTTTAAGGGAAGCTCTAATGTTTGCAAAATGCCCTTGGAATTTGCTCTCTTCTTATTGCAATGGAGGACATTCATTAGGCACACACACCCCAAATATGAAGGCAGAATTGATCTGAACAAACTGTTGAGCATTGTTCTAGATCCCATGGATACAGGGTGAGTAACATGAAAATAACCACTTCCTTCAGGAAGTAGAGATTTAGCTGGGAAGGCACACAAATCATTCCAAAATGTTTCTCTAAAAGCTTATAACCTCACCAATTGTGGTCTTTTTTTTTTTTAAGATTTATTTATACAAGAACCAGGGTATAGGCCAGATATGCAGGAGGGTAAGAGGATTCACCAGAGACGGAGCGAGGAGCAGATCAGGCAGATTGACTGAAATACACTGCTGAGGGGAGCAGTGGGTGAGACAGGAGAGGTCTGTGCCATGTGGGTAGCTCCCCAGCTGGCCGGGATTGAACCCACACTGCAGAGTTTGCAGACAGCTTCACAGGCTGTATTCAGCTACCTGCGCCACCAAGGAGGTCCACCAATTGTGATCTTGATCAGATCTCTCGTAAATATTTTTTCATTTTTTCCCTAAAAATCCTCAGCCTCTAGTTTCCTTCTCTTTCCTTTTAAGTCAGGTTTTAAAAAAGCTGTTATTGACCCTGCTGATGTCCCTAGCAACCATCTTCTTACCTTTGATGCAGTGAGAGTGGTCTGCATTTTGTCTTAGTTTGCTCAGTTCTCATCCTTGACTTCAGCAACCCACTTCCTCCTGCTACTTACTAGACTTTCCCCTGGGGTCCTCCAAGGCCATCTGTAGTCTCTGCAGCACCCAATGCTGCAATGTCCCAGAGCACTATTGGGCTCACTCCTGTCTGCTTAATGTCTCCCTACCCCTCACCTTGTGTCTCCCATGAACTGTACAAATCTTCCTCAACCTTCACCTTACATTCAACATAAGCTGAGTCAAGCTTTGAAAGATGAAGAAAGTTTTGAGTATTATGTGCATTTCATTTGTGCATTTGGCTCATTATTTTTTTTCCCCCCTTTTTTGTGGTATAAAATGTTAGACTATATTAACTTGGAACTTAGCCCTGTATATTCTGAACACATTTGTTCATTTTGCTTTTTCCATTCAGTAAATATTTATTCATTGTTTACTTTGTCCAAAGATAGTTCTGTTGGAGATACCCTTTTTCTTTTTATTTTTTTTAAGATTTATTTATTTATTTATTTATTTATGCATACAAGAACTGGGGTAGCCAGAGGTGTGGGGAGGTTGGGTTAGAGGATTCACCAGAGACAGAGTGGGGAACAGAACAGGCAACTCTACTGAAACACACTTCTGAGGGGAGCAGCGGCATAGACAGGAGAGGTCTGCTGTGCCATGTGGGTGGCTCTCTGCAAGCTTCACAGTGTTGTGCTTAACCCCTTGCACCACCAGGGAGGCCTGATACCCTTTTTCTTTCTTAACACTTAAGCCATTTTGAATTTCCAATATCACAGTTTACCCAGGCCTGCATTTCTAGCTATGTTCTAGATCTGGTTATATCAAATTGTCTGTTCTTCCTGGTGATTCGTTCCAAATACCCAAAGGTGTGTGTAGGATGGGGAGGTGGAACACCCTCAGTTTAGGAGGCAAATTGTTGAAATCATGCCAAGTACTCTCTCTGACCATAATGCAATAAAGTTAGAAAGCAACTGTAAGAAAAAAAAATGGGAAAATTATGAATATATGGAGATTAACTAATATGCTACTCAGTGGCTACTTAATAGATAAAAGAGGGAGTTAAAATAGAAATAAAAAAGTACTTTGAAATGAACAAAAATGAGAATAGAAGCAACTAGAATCTATAGGATGCAGTAAAAGTTGCATCTTCTCCTGAGAGAAGATAGTTGCATTACAGGCCTATATTAGGAAGCAAGAAATAACTCCAAATAAACAACCTAATAGTACACCCAAAGTAACTTGCAAAAGAGGAACACACATGCTCAAATTAGTAGAAATCTTAATCCCTCTATGATCAGGAACAAGAGTGGAAATAAGTGACATGGAAATCAGTGACATGGAAATCAAAAAGACTATAAAAATCAGTGAAACTAGGGCCTTCCCTGGGGGCGCAGTGGTTGAGAGCTGGGCTGCGAAGCTGCCCGCAGCCTCTGCAGTGCCGGTTCAATCCTCACCCGCTGCTCCCCTCAGCAGTGTATTTCTTTGTCAATCTGCCTGTTCTGTTCCCCAGTCTGCCTCTGGTGAATTCTCTCACCCTCCCGCACTTCTGACTGTACCCAGTGCTTGTATAAATAAATAAATAAATAAACAAACAAATAAATAAATAAATCTTAAAAAAAAAAAATCAGTGAAACTAGAAGTTGGTTTTTTTGAGGAGATAAACAAAATAGAAAAGCCTCTAGCTAATAAAGAAGAGAGGAAATAAAAAGAATCACATGAAAGCAGAAATTCCCACAGCACAGAAATACAAGGGATCATAGCTACGAACAACTATATGCCAATAGATTCAATAACCTTGAAGAAATGGATAAATTTCAGATCAATGTGGTCCACCGGCACTAACCCAGGAGAAACAGATGAGCTGAACTAACTGCCTACATGCGTGGACACTGAATCAACAATAAAAAAAATCTCCCAAAAAGAAAGTGCAGGAGCAGATGGCTTACAAGTGATTTTTATTAAACCTTTGAAGAATAGCTAATGCCTATCTTTTTCATATCTTTCTTTAAAACTATAAGAAGGTGTTCCCTAATAATATTTTATGATATATTACCCTAGTACCAAACCCAGCTAAAAACAGCACAAGAAGAGATAATTATAAGCCAATATCCTTGATAAATGTCAACACAGAAATCTTCAACAAAATATTAGCAAATTGAATTCAACAGTGTGCCTCAACTGGGATGGTTTAATATACATACAGCAAATTATATAATATACCGTATCAACAAAAGTAAAGATAAAAATACAATAAAATCAATAGATACAGAAAAAGCAGTTGGTAAAATTCAGCACTCACTTAAGATAAAAACAATAAATAAGATGGGAATAAAGGAAACTACCATGTCATAACAAAGACTGTATATTACAAACCAACAGCCAATGTGATTGTGGCAAAAATTAAAAACTCTCCCCTTAAGATTAGGAACAACACAAGCATGCCCACTGTCACCACTTCTGTTTAACTTAGTATTGCCTTTTGTCCAGCATTATCAATAAAAATAGGAAATAAGGAGAGTACAAGTTGGAAAAGAAATGAAACTGTCACTATTTGAAAATGATATTAGATATAGCAAACTCTACAGACTCCACCACAAAGTTATCAAAACAAATGTATACAACAGAATGGCAGGTTATAAAATCAACAAACAAAAATCTAGTCTTTTATATACAAATAGTATACAAGAAACAAAAGAAATCAAGAAAGTAATTCTTTATAATTGTGCCGGGGACCAGCCTCTGGCAAAATGTCGTGTCAGGGGTTCCTGAAAGGATGAGACGGCCTCGGTGACCTGTAATGGGCTGAAACTTAAGGGCTGAGGGGAAGGGGATGAGGTAGAATGAGGAGACACTGACACTTGGTGAGGTGCTAGTATCTTCTGCCGAGAGACTCAGCAGGTCTTTATTTATTCATTATTAGTAATCAGAAAAAAAAAATACATTGTCATGTGTAAAGCAGAAACAATTAGTGTATTTTATTCCCATGCACTACTGGCTCCTACGGGTCCCAGCTAGACAGTAGCCTTCAAGATTAATAGATAAAAAAACAAACCTAACACTAAAACTTCTTATTTCAGCTAGACAATTACCTAAGACAGTGGATAGCCGCCAGTGCATCCCTATCAGCTAAAGCCTCAGCATCAAAAGACTCTTCTATTCACATGGCCTTCAGCCGGAGACCAGCTGCTACTCAGCTATCAGAACTTTTTCTACCTACAAACTTAATACAGTCAACTTCATTTAAAAACTTTCCTAAGAAACTTCTAAATAAAAAGGAACTTCTAAAAAAGCAAAAGAAGGACTTACTATAATAGTTGTGCTGGTTTGCTTGTCAGATATGTACAATAAATCATCTCCCATTGTCAAGTGGGCCAAACTGTTTAATAACTAATATCTAAACAGGTAATTTTCCATGCCAATTGCTTGTAGTCTACTGATACATATAATTTATTGCCTAATGTACTTTTCTGATAATTTTTTTCTCTTTTTATGACCAAGAACAAAAAATGAAGGAATGTTAGATCTTCAGCCCCACGGTGTGAGGCCCTTTACCTTCGCTGCTTGCCAGTGTCTTATCTGGCTGGGGCATCAAGGCCTCCTGCAGCATCGCTCCAAAAACGAGTTAAATACATCAGAATTGGCTGCACTAACGAGGGAAAGGACTTGTGCAATGAGAGCTACCAGGTGTTACTGAAGGACTTAGACAGCAACATAAGGAGATGGAAGCATGTCCCAGACTCATGAGGGGGAGAATAGATATAATCAACATGACTATTTTGTCTTAAATGACCTATAACTCTAGGGCTTCCCTGGTGGCGCAAGGGGTTAAGATGCAAACTATGGGGCCTCCCTGGTGGCGCAGCTGTTGAGCCCTGGGTTGCGAAGCTGCCCGCAGCCTCTGCAGTGCCGGTTCAATCCCCAGCTGCCTGGCTAGGGTCCCACATGGCGCGCAGACCTCTCCTGCCGCCCGCTGCTCCCCTCAGCAGTGTACTTCGCTCCTTCTGCCTGCTCTGCTACCCTCTCTGCCTCTGGTGAATTCTCTCACCTTCCTGTGCTTCTGACTGTACCCAGTGCTTGTATAAATAAATAAATAAATCTTTAAAAAAAAAAAAAAAAAACATGAAACCTATGAAGCTTCCGCAGCCTCTGCAGCATGAGTTCGATCCCCCAGCTGGCCAGGGAGGAACCCACATGGTGCAGCAGACCTCTCCTGTCTTGCCCACTGCTCCCCTCAACAGCGTATTTCAGTCAATCTGCCTGTTCTGTTCCCCACTCTGTCTCTGGTGAATTCTCTCACCCCCTACACCTCTGGCCTGTACCCCTGCTCTTGTATGCATAAATAAATAAATCTTAAAAACAAAAGACCTATAACTCTAATGCAATCCCCATCAAAAAAAAGCAATATTTTTTAAAGTTATTGAACAAAAAATATTAAAATTTATATGTAACCCAGAAGACCTTGAATTGCAGAAGCAATGCTGAGTAAAATAAAGCTGGAAACAATGTTATCATCATCTGACTTCAAACTTTACTACAAGCTACAGTATTCTGGGGAGGGAGAAAGTTATGTATTGGTGAAAAAATAGATACATGGGTCATGGGAATAGAGTTCAAAGCCCAGAATAAACCCATGTGCATGTCAGGACTTAATCTATGATAAAGCAGCTATAACCTTGATTGGGAAAAGTACAGTCTCTACAATAAATGGTGTTGAGAAAATTGGAAAGCCATACATAAAAGAATGACCTTGGGCCACTCTAACTCCATATGCAAAAACTCCAAATGGTTGAAATATCTAGATATAAGTCTGCAACAATAAAATATATAGGAGAAAACACAGGCAATACATGTTCTTTGACATCGCCATAGTTGTTTTTGGAGACTTCACCATTATGGCAAGGAAAATAAACTGTTGGGATCACCTCAAGTTAAAAAGATTTTACAGAGCAAAGGAAAATACAGGAAGATTAGAAGGACATCCTATTGAATGAGCAAAAGTGGATCAAGAAAAGGTGACATATCCAGAGTGTGGAATACTATTCAGCCATAAGCAAAGATGAAATGCAGCCATTTTCAGCAAAATGGAGGGATTCTGAGAGAATGATGTGCAGTAAAGCCCACCAGAATGATGAAACAAATACTGGACATTTATATAGTAGGCATTTTGGTAAAGCATAACACAAAAATGCTAGAGGACACCAACCAACACCAGGAGTTCCCTGCGGTTAAGGGGGAGGGAGTATGGGTTGTGGGCCCAGGGGATATAAGAGGTGGTGGTGGTTGTGGTGGGGGAAGCGTGTATGGTCCATGGGTCTGGATAGTGATGAATATCAATAAGGGAATTTATTTTCACATTGTAAACCCACTAATGTTACTAAAGAGAAGAAAATAGAAATAAATACAAGTATAAACATATGAAGTCAGCATTTGTCATTGCTATAAGCATAACATTATGGAGAAACAGACTTATGTGATGGTTAATTTTCTCATATAATTTTAATAGCTATAAATTCCATACCTTGTAAGAGTTTCTGGAGAAATTTAAAAAAGAAAGAGAAAGTGATGTGCATGGTAGCAAAGCCTAAGAGGACCTGGGCATGAGTTTTTACCCTGCCATTTCCAGTGGTGACTTGCGGCCCGGGTCTGTGGCCTTCTGTGCTGCAGCTTCTCATCTTTGACTAACAATGTTTTGGTGGGAGGGGAAATGGAGTGATATGTACAAAGACCACATAATTAGGAGGCTTTAGTGAATACTTTAGTCAAATATTTCTTTTTGAGATATTCTTGCTAGGTTTATCTTCTTTGTATCTTATTTGCATTTTAGCAACAAAAAAGGTATAATTAACTCAAAGGAGTCAATCCATAGATGTGGTGGAAGTCTGCCCGGCTGTAGCCCAGCTGGGGAGTTACTGAGACTGGAAGGACAGTCTCTGTATTAGCATAAGGAAAGATGTTGCCAGTTGTTTCTCCATCTCTATTTGCTCTGCCCATCCATTTCTCCTCCTGTTTGGGCAGGCTGGGTTCACACTGAAGTTCTGTTTTCCTCTGTATCCAATTCTACACTCTTTCTCTCATTCATTCATTCTCATTTTATTGATTTACCAGTAATTTACATAACAATATAATTTTGGGAGTACAACTTCATACCTCCAATGTGAACATTGCTCACCTTCCACCAAAACTCCTTGTCACAACCCTGTCATCTTTCCTTCCCTAAGTCCTGACCCTCCTGACCATTCCTTCTGGTAACCAGTATATTATTCATTGCCTAAAAATTATTCTCGTTTTGCCAGTTTGTTCTCTTTGGCTATTTATATTCCATAAATGAATGAGATCATCTGGTATTTGTCTTTCATTTTCTGCCTCATTTCACATGGCATCATCACCTAAAGATCCATTTTATCCCCATCTTTTTAAGTAGATGGTTAGTATCCCATTGAGTGTATAGTCCACCAATTTTTTATGCAGCTGTCTGTCATTTACATTCAGTTTGGCACAATGTCCTGGCTGTGAATAATGTTGCCATAAAACTAAGAGTACACAAATCTTAGTATTTTCATATTCTGTGGATAAATAGCTAGTAGTAGTATTGCTGGGTCATATGGGATTGCCATTTTCATTTTTTTAATCAATATTTTATTTTATAAATTTATTTTATAACTCACATCATTTTTCATTTTTGCACAATGTATGGATTATCATTTCGGTTATATTCCCCATACAATTGCAAGCCCCCTTATTTTTTAATTTATTTTTTAAAGATTTATTTATTCATTTACACAAGAACCCGGGTACAGGCCAGATGAGCAGGAGGGTGAGAGGATTCACCAGAGACAGAGCAGGGAACAGAAAAGGCAGACTGACAAAATACACTGCTGAGGGGAACAGCGGGGGAGACAGGAGAGGTCTGCCGGGTCATGTGGGACCCTCACTGTCTGGCCGAGATCGAACTGGCGCTGCAGAGGCTATGGACAGCTTCACAGCGCGTGGTGCTCAACCACCTGCGCCACCAGGGAAGGCCCCACCTCCCCCTTATTTTGACCTAGTGGTTCCTCTCCCCTTCCCACCCCGCCCACCCCACCCCTCCATGTGTCTCTGGTTTATAGTTGTTTGTTGATTTTGATTTTTACTTTGTATTAATTAACCTTTTTCCTGGTCCCTTATTTAGGTTTTCTAAATTCCTGCTATGAGTGAGACCATCGGGTATTTTTCTTTTTCTTTCTGACTTATTTCGCTGAGCATGATCCCTTCCAGTTCCATCCATGTTGCTGCAAACTGCATGTGTTTATCTTTTTTGATTGCAGTCATATTGGATTTTTAAGAGAAAATTAAGAGGATCCCAGGGATCCCAACCCTGGTGAGACACCCCTCTCACCTTAGTGCCCTGTAACACTAAGACAGCCAATAAAATATTTTATTTTATTTTATTTTTTTTTTTTTATAAATTTTATTGTTATATTCCCCATACAATTGCAGCCCCCCATTCTGACCCCAATCCCTCCCCTCCCGCCCCCGCCCCCCTAAAAGTGTCTCTGGTTCATAGTTTTTTGTTGATTTTGATTTTCACTTTCTTATAGTTATTCATTTTCCTGGTCCCTTATTTAAGTTTTCTAGATTCCTGCTATGAGTGAGACCATCCGGTATTTTTCTTTTTCTTTTTGGCTTATTTCGCTGAGCATGATCCCTTCCAGCGCCATCCATGTTGCAGCAAATTGCATGTGTTTATCTTTTTTGAATGCTGAGTAATATTCCATGGTATATATGTACCACATCTTCTTGATCCAGTCATCTATTTTTGGGCATTTGGGTTGTTTCCAAAGCTTAGCTATTGTAAACAGTGCTGCTATAAACATAGGGGTGCAGGTGCTCTTTGGAATTGATGTTTCTGTGTCCTTTGGGTAAATACCTAGGAGTGGAATTGCTGGGTCATATGGAAGCTCTATGTTTAGTAGGTCCAGAAATCTCCACACAGCTTTCCACAGTGGTTGGACCAGTTTGCACTCCCACCAACAGTGCAGAAGAGTTCCTTTTTCTCCACACCCTCGCCAACATTTGTTGTTGCTAGTTTTTTTAATATGTGCCATTCTCACTGGTGTAAGATGGTATCTCATGGTAGTTTTGATTTGCATTTCCCTGATGACAAGTGATGTTGAACATTTTTTCATATGCCTGTTGGCCATTTGCATTTCCTCTTCAGAGAAGTTTCTTTTAAGCTCTTCTGCCCATTTTTTGACTGGATTATTTTCTTTGTTGTTGTTGAGACTCATCAGCTCTTTGCAGATTTTTGTGATCAGTCCTTTATCATTAGTGTTGGGTGCAAAAATGTTCTCCCAGTTGGTGGGGTTTCTCTTTGTTTTTGTTATTGTCTCTTTTGCTGTGCAAAAGCTCTTTAATTTGATATAGTCCCAGCTGTTTATCTTTGCCTTCACTATCACTGTTTTGGGTGATGTGTCTGTAAAGATGTCTTTGATGTGCAAATCACGTAGTGTTTTGCCTATATTTCCTTCTATGTATTTTATGGTTTCAGGTCTTATGTCTAGTTCTTTAATCCATTTTGAGTTGATTTTTGTGTATGGTGTGAGGTGGTGGTCAAGCTTCATTCTTTTGCATGTAGCGACCCAGTTTTCCCAGCACCATTTATTGAACAAACTTTCTTTGCTCCAATGCATAGTCTTTGCTCCTTTGTCAAAGATTAGTTGACCATAAACCTGTGGGTTTATTTCTGGATTTTCTATTCGATTCCATTGGTCTGTATGTCTGTTCTTGTTCCAATACCATGCGGTTTTGATGATTATGGCTTTGTAGTATAGTTTGAAGTCTGGGAGTCTGATGCCTCCATTCCCTTCTTTTTTTTTCAGGAGAGCTTTGGCTATTCGGGGTTTTTTGTGATTCCATATGAATTTCATCAATAGCCAATAAAATATTTTACTTGTAAAAACAAATTGAATCAATCTGGGTATATTGATAAAAATACATAACACGTTAAATTTTAGTCTTCCTGAGTATTTCCTCTATGGGGACAGGGCATCATAACCAAATTCCAAACTAACAGTCCATTGGCTCTTCTAGCCACTGCTACAAAAGGTAGAAATAATACAGAAGCCCCAGGTCTGAGAGGTAATGATATTTGACAAATAGACATTACATTCATGTCTCTAAAGACACCTATTCTGCATTAATTCAAGCCTTCAAGCCTCAGCCCAAACAGGGCAAACTGGTAAACATAACAAAAAAACATGATCCATTATCAGTTTTCATTTGTGATGGGATTCCCATCGCTGCAATGACAGATAAAAGGTGTTTTTTAAGTGATAATAGAGGGCCTCCCTGGTGGTACAAGAGGTTAAGACACAACCTATGAAGCTGTCTGCAGCCACTGTGCACTAGTTCAAGCCCTGGCCAGGGAGATACCCACATGGCGCAGCAGACCTCTCCTGACTCCCCTGCGGGCACCTCAGAAGTGTATTTCAGTGGATGTGCCTGTTCTGTTCCCCACTCTGTCTCTGGTGAGTGCTCTGGCCTGGACCGAGTTCTTGTATGCATAAATAAATAAATCTTAAAAAAAAAAAAGAACAACTAATAATGGACGTGCTTACATCTCCAAAGCCTTATAACTCTTTTCTGCTAGTTAGGAATATTCAACATGTGCCTGAAGCCCTTGTAGCACTACAGGACAAACTATAGTTAAAAGAGCCAATAGGCTCCTTAAAACACAACTTACAAAACAAAAAAGGGGACTCTAGAGAGCAAGTTGCCCCCACGGGAACAAATATATGAAGCTCTATTTACTTTAAACTTCCTAAATCGCAACTCCTCCGCCCTAACAGCTGTGCAGGCATCTCACTCCTGCTGAGTCTGCAGGAGACCTGCGGTTTGCACCGACCCGCTGCCAGGACCAGACTGGCCGGGCCTGTCCCATCCCTGACCCGGGATGGGGGCGCTGCTGTCTGTCCCCGCAGGCACGGGCTGTGCGCCCTGACCAGGAGTTGGGTCCACCAGGGGTGAACCCCGCTCCGGAGACTCACCCCAGCGCCGGCTCCCGCGTCTCCCCACAGCCCCAGGGCGCGGGCGGGGACCTGGGCAGCCGCACCCGCCGGTGCTTCCCGCGCTCCCGGCTGCCCTTGGCTGTTGGCGGGTCTCCGCGGGGTCCATACCCGCCTCTGATGCGCTGAGTCTTTTATTACCCAGGGCCCGACCCTCACCACCTAGGCGGTTTGGGTGGGGACCCCCACGGTTCCTGGCCGCAGGGCGTGGCGCCCGCAGCAGTTGCTTTCTCCTCACCATCCTGCGCTCCCTAGTTTGTTTTTGCTTTTTTCTCCTTTCTGTAGGTGGAGGGAGCCGGTGTCATGGGTGGGGCAGGGGCGCAGGTTCTCTGCTCCTCTCTTCGCATCCTGTTACCGCAACTTCCCTCTCCGGGCAGTTTGCCGCGTCGCCAGTTTATCTCCGTGTCCCGGTTCTCGCAGGGACCTGCCGCTTTTTCTCCTTATTAATTGTTTTTGTGGGAGAACTTACTCGTACCTTTTCTTCGCCGCCATGTAGATCCCCTGACTGTTCCCGAGGTTCATTACCTGCCGTCACACCGCCTCCCGGGAGGGGGCAGAAAAGGAGGAAGGTGGATCTTGTGGCTCCATGCAGCATCTGCTCCACCGCCCTGGGCTGATCAAAAAAGTTAAGGCGTGAAGCAGAAAAGACTTAAAGGTCACGGGGACGCCTGAGACCCCAGAAAATCTGTTCCTCTCAATGTTAGCTCACATCCCCATAAAATCTAAAGGCCTTAAGGCAATGATACGGGAATTGCAGGTTCTCAGGCCCTGTCTCCCAACCAGGAACGATCCCAGGCTGCAGGGGCAGCGCTGAGGCCCGGCCACTAGACCCCCACGAGCTGGGGTCTCCTGAAGCCACAGCAGGAACATCGCAGACGCTCAGGCAAGCAAACAAGAAGACGCAGATTTGTTCAGAGAAAGAAAAAGCTTATTGAGGGGCCTCTCTGGTGCGCAGCGCAGTTGAGCGCTGGGCTGCAAAGCTGCCTGCAGCCTCTGCAGCACTAGTTTGATCCCTGGCAGCCAGCGAGGGTCCCACATGGCCACAGACCTCTCCTGCCGCCCTCTGCTCCCCTAGCAGTGTGTTTCATCAGTCTGTCTGTCCTGTTCCCCGCTCTGGCTTTGGTGAATTCTCTCACCCTCCCGCGCTTCTGACTGTACCCAGTGCTTGTATAAATAAATAGATCTTTAAAAAAAAAAGAGAGAAAAAGAAAAAGCTAATAGAGGAGAAAAGGAGCAGAAATAAAATGGAACTCCCAGGTGGTGAAACCAGGCCAGGGAGGGGCAAGGGAGCCCAGTGGGTTGAGCCTCGGGAAATATAGACCTTCTTTCCCTGATTACTCTAAAGCCCCACCAGGCTCTTTGTGATTGTTTAGTTCTCCGTGTCTCACTCCCTGCCTGAATGTCTCTGTGCCCAGAACTGAGTGTCTGTGTCCCAGCCCTTGTCTTTTTTCTTTATTGTCCTGGTCCAAGAATGTCCTGTTGCCCCTAGTCCTGGGGTGTTTGATAATGCCCTTTGGAATCTGTAGCCCTTATCTCTAGAGCCTTCCTTAACCCTCTTGAAGTCCCTGCACTGCCTTGAGGCTGCCTAGTTATCCCTAACTTGCCCTAGGACTCATCCCCCCTCTATGGATGGAGCCCCTAACTGCCTTCAACTCCAGGGTTGAAGGTTCCTTCCTCAGGGAATCAACTCTAAACTCTTCATTTCTAGGATGGGCTGGAAGAGGAGCAGGAGGAGTGACCCCCAGGGTCAGGGGCTAGCAAGAGGGGAGGCTCCTGGAGGAGTGAGGAGAGGGAGGAAATAGGGGTTTTAGGGGAGGGAGGCCAGAAGGCAGGGAGGGGGAGGAGCCAGAAAGGGTGGGGGCAGGGAAGGGTCAGCTCAGGGGACACTGGGTGGGAGGGGTGGTCTGTGTGGGGAGAGGCTCAGGGGCTCAGGCTGTAGAGTCTGTGTTATCATCAAGCAGTGACTCCCTGGGGGACATGAGTGTGGGGGTGCAGGATCTGCTGGTTCTGTGTTGACAGCTCTCTAACTGACCTGTAAACTGTACTGAAGTTAAAGGCATCTCCACCTGCAGGTGTGGGGTGACACACATTCAAGGTGATGACAGGAAAGGAAGAGGGGAGTGGTGATGAAGGGATTCCCCTCTTTCAGACCTGGGGTGACAGGGAGAATCCAGGAGCCCAGAGAGGGGGAGCACAAGACCTGTGCTGCCTGGAAGGGGCAGCTCTGGGCCCTGACCTGGATTCCAGAGCCCCTCCCTGTGCTGGGACCTCACAGCCCAGTCTGAGTCCATCTCAGCTCACAGCCCTCAGGCCCTGACACCATCTCAGACACCAGGAGCCCCTGCACCAGGAGGAGTGGCCCAGGACTTGGACTCCATGTTCTGGAGCACAGAGGGCAGAGTTGGGAGGAGCTGAAGTCTGAGGTGGCCACAAGATCAGCCAGGAGTCGGGGTCTAGATTACTGACTAACTTTTCCCCAGAAAAAAATGTGTCCCCCCTCCAGGGCCAGGTGTCCACAATCCATACCCAAGAAGCCAAGGATGGACCCTCCTGCCCAGGGTGAGACCACCCACCCCTGGAGCCTGGAGGGTGGCCCTTCCCCGCTCCCTAGCCCTGGGAGTCCAGGCCTGGGGTCCTGTCTCTTCTCCCTCCTGGACGAAGAGGCAGGGACCTGCTCTCTCTGTCCCTCAGGCCTTGCTCCTGCCATGTCCTGCAGTGACAGTAAAGGTTTGTCCTACTTTCTATTTCCTTGGCATGTTCTTTCACCCTCTCACTTTTAACTATTTTTGCTTGTTTAGAAAGTCTTTCTAGCACACAGAAACAAGTGAGCTACAAGTGTCCTTGATATTATCCAGTCTGAGAATCTCAGGCTTTTGATGGAATTTTAGTTAATTTATTTTAACATGATGTTTGATATGGTCAGATTTGAGTTTATCATTCTGATCTTTATTTTTTCATTGTCTCACATCTTTTTTATTCCATTTCATCATTTTCTACCTTTCTTTGAGTCAAGCAAATATTTTTTCTGTAAAATTAATTATTTTTTATTAAATAGGAACAAATTTTATTTATTTTTTAACATTTATCATTTTTTTACATTTTTTAAACAATATTTGCTTCTCCCCATCCCCTCAGATTGAGTCCCCATAGAATTTCCTTCCCCAAGGCACCCTTGCACCATCAGCACAGTCCCCTGTGCTCCTCCCTCCCTCCCTCTGATCCCTCTCCCTCCTCCTCCCCTGCAGGATGTCTCTGGTTTATAATTGTCTCTTTTTGTTATTTTGTGTTTTGTACTGTTATTATATATATTTTTTACACTGATGTCTTATTTGGTTACTTTATATTCCTGTTACAAGTGAAAGCCATCTGATATTTTTCTTTTTCCTTCTGGCTTATTTCACTGAGCATAATTCCTTCTAACTCCATCCATGTTGCTATGAATGGCATGAGTTTATGTTTTTTGATTGCTGAATAATATTCCATTGTGTATCTATACCACATCTTCTTGATCCAGTCATCTATGTAAAATTAATTCTTATGTGGCTTTAGATATATTTATTTCAGTACTTTCTATTATTGAAAGTATTTAAATCTGTATTTTTAATTTTTCAAAAGCTACTTAATTGAACTACATCCCATAACATATAGGAAATTTACATGGAGGAAGTGACCCACTGGGAAACAGGGGGTGCCAGGCTGGAACCCCCAGATGCCAAAGGAGATGAGCCTGGAGTGAGCATTAGAGGAGGAGAGAGGGAGCTGTCAGGGGGGGCGGCCCCCACAGCCCAGCAGGGCCCTACCCAGGCTCCTTACATCTAACCATGAGAATAGTCCCAACCCCCTCCTATCTCCAGATCCTCTGCTGCCTCAAGTCCTGCTCCAAACTAGCTTCTCCACGGAACTGTACTTATTGGGGTATTGCCTGACAGTCTTCACTCTGTGGGATTTTTTTTTTTTATATATTTCTTTTTTTTATTGTTATTATTTTTTTTATTAGATAATAAATTTTATTGTTATATTCCCCATACAATTGCAGCCCCCCCATTCTGACCCCAATCCCTCCCCTCCCGCCCCCGCCCCCCTAAAAGTGTCTCTGGTTCATAGTTTTTGAATTCATTTATGCTGGAGCTTGATGTACAATTGTCCTCCCATTGCCTTTTGTGTGTGCCCTGTCTCTCCTGTCTAACACACACACACAGCCCTCTCCTTGGGAACCAGATCCTCACTCATCACTGGGGTTACTCTGATCATCTGTCCCCTCAGAGCCCCCTTCTCTGCAGTGTCTCTACTCAGCAAAGTCTGAGCAGCCCCAGGAGTCCCTGCACCTCCTGCCTCTGACCTTGTGGGAAACCAGCCCCTCACTCTGCATGCCAGTGAGGAGGCTTAGGCAACTTCCTGAGGTCAGTGATGGACGGAAAAGACAAGTTACTTTTTTCTGTTGATTAAAATAGATTTTTTATTACTGTATTTTTGAGGTAACACGTGTTTACACACTGCAAATGACTCAAAGTTGGAGACTCACCTCCTCAAATGCAGGTTCCCTCACCCCTACCAATGCACCCAGAGTCCTCCCCTGTGTTCCTCTGGGCCTTCTTACTCCTTTTGTCTCCATCCTCAAGCCCCTCTGGTGCCTCAGTTCTGCAGCCAGACTCCAAGGGCAGGTTAGGTTTTCTCTGTTCCTTTGCTGGGTTTCTGTATATTGCATACATGAGTCATGCCATCTGGTATTTGTGATTCTCCTGATTTATTTCACTTAGCATACATTTACCCATTTCCATCCATGTTGTTGTAAATTCAAGATTCCATCTTTTTTCACAGCTGAGTCGTATTCCATTGTGAATATATTCCAATAGTTCCAGTCATCTATTTTTTTTTTTATAGAGGCATGTTTTATTTATTTATTTGTTTGTTTTGTTTGTTTGTTTGTTTTGTTTATACATGCACTGGGTACAGTCAGAAGTGCGGGAGGGTGAAAGAATTCACCAGAGCCAGAGCGGGGAGCAGAACAGGCAGAAGGACCAAAGTACACTGCTGAGGGGAGCAGCAGGCGGCAGGAGAGGTCTGCGTACCATGTGGGACCCTCCTCCGGTGGCCAGGAGCAGCCGGGGATCGAACCGGTGCCGCAGAGGCTGCGGGCAGCTTCGCAACCCAGCGCTCAACCACTGCGCCACCGGGGAGGCCCCCAGTCATCTATTTTATGCACATAGATGGTTTCCATAATTTGGCTATTGTAACTATTTTTCAATAAACACAAGAGTGCACATATCCCTTGAAAGGAGCATTTGCATTCTTTGGGTAAATCCCAAGGAGTGGATGCTGGGGCCTCTGGCAGGTCTGTGTTTAATATTTTGAGGAAACTCCATACAGTTTCCGTAGGGGCTGGACCAGTTCCCACAATAGTGTATAATGGTTCCTTTCCCCCCACACCTTGCCAACACTTGTTGTCTCTGGTCTTGTTAATATGAGTCACCTCACAGGTGCAAGGTGATATCTTATTGTGGTTCTGATCTGCATCCCCTGATGAAGTGTAATGGGAATATTTTCCATGTGCCTGTGGCTATCTGTATCTTCTTTGAAGAAGTGTCCACTCAGCTCCTCTCCACATTTTTGATTGGGTTATTTTCTGGTTGTTGATTTATATGTATTATTCGTATATCCTGGATGAATAATATGCAAATTATTTCTCCCACCCCATAGGGTGTCTTTACATGTAATGACAGTGTCCTTCCCTGGGCAGGAGCTTGTAGTTTGATGTGTCCCCACTCGTCTATCTTTGCTTCTGTTTCCTTTGAGCAGAGAAAATATCTAGGGCAGTGAGTCTGCTGTGTAGAACACAATATGGTGTCCACGTCATTGCACATTTGTCTAAAGCCCACAGCATGGACACTGCCAAGAGTGACCCCAACGTGCTGCCACGGTCCGTGAGAGATGATGATGAGTAGATTTATCATGTGGCAGACGTGCTGCTCTGGGCTTAGCATGTGATTAGGGCATATGCAGTTGAAGGGATTTTAGTAGGATTTAATTTTGAAAGTATTATTTCATGAGCACAGAAGAAAATTTTATACTCAAGAATTTACATAGCTACTCCCAGCAGTGTGCTTCAATCTGCCTGACTGTTCCCTACTCTGTTGGTGGTGAATCCTCTCAGCCCCTACACCTCTGGCCTGTACCCCAGTTCTTGTATAAATAAATAATAAATCTTTTTTAAGAAAAGAATTTACATAGCTAAATGAGTAACACCACTTCCCACCAGTGCGCCAGGTCATCTGCTCAAAATCAGTTAGTGATTTATCATTTTTCTTTCCAGAAAAATATATATATGCCTGTATCTGGTCACTAGTGTATACTATTGTATAAATACAAGAGTGTAGACACAGAATGGGAGAAATGATTGCAAATCAGATCATGTATCTGAGAAATGACTTGTATCTAGAATTGATATTATAAATGAAGTCTTACAACCCAACAATAAGAAAAGAAAGGGTCCAAAAGAAGAAATAAAACAACTGAACAGAGCAATTAGAGGCAGCAAAATTGAGGCAGTAATCAAAGCACTCCCCAAAAACAAAAGCCCAGGCTGAGAAAGCTTCACAAAAGAATTCTACCGAACATTCACAAGTGAATTAGTGCCTATCCTACAAAAACAATTTCAAAAAAATTGAAAAAGAAGGAATACTTCCAAATACATTCTACAAAGCCAGCATTACACTAATACCAAAACCCAAACAAAGACAGCACAAAAAAGGAAAATTACAGGTCGGGGCCTCCCGGGTGGCACAAGGACTTAAGCACCATACTATGAAGCAATCCACAGCTTCTGCAGCATGAGTTCAATCCCTGGCCAGCCAGGGAGCAGCTGACATGGTGCAGCAGACCTCTCCTGCCTCTCCAGAGGCTCCCCTCAGCAGTGTCTTTCAGTCAGTCTGTCTGTTCTGTCCCCCCCCTCTGTCTCTGGTGAATCCTCTCAAGCCCCACATCACTGGCCTGTACCCCATCTTTTGTATGCAGAAAAAAATAAATTAAAAAAAATTACAGGCCAATCTCCCTAATGAACACTGATGCAAAAATTCTCAACAAAATCCTTGCCAACAGAATCCAACAATGCATCAAAGGGATAGTACACCACGATCAAGTGGGATTCATCCCAGGGGCACAAGGATGGTTCAACATACAAAAGTCAATAAGTATAATCCAACAAATCAACAAAAAGAAAAATAAAAACCATATGATCATATCAATAGATGCTGAGAAAGCATTTGACAAAGTCCTACATCCATTTATGATGAAGGCCTTTGAAATTCTCGGGAGAAAAGGAACATACCTTAACATGATAAAAGCCATATAAGGCAAACCCACTGCCAACATTATTCTCAATGGTGAAAAGCTGAAAGCCTTTCCTTTAAGATCAGGAACAAGACAAGGATGTCCTCTCTCACCACTGCTCTTCAATATAATACTGGTGGTCCTAGCCAGAGCAATAAGACAAGAGAAAGATATACAAGGAATCCAAATAGGGAAAGAAGAAGTCAAACTATCACTATTTGCAGACAATATGATAATATACATAGAGAACCCTAAAAACTCCACAGAAAAACTACTCAAAATAATCAACCAGTTCAGTAAAGTAGCAGGATACAAAATCAACACACAAAAATCAGTAGCCTTCCTATACACAAACAATCAATCAGAAGATGAAGAAATCAAGAAAACCATCCCTTTTATAATTGAAACCAAAAAAATCAAATACTTGGGAATAAACCTTACAAAAGAGGTGAAAGACTATACAAAGAAAATTATAAAATACTGTTAAAAGAAATAGAAGAAGACACAAAGAAATGGAAAGACATCCCCTGCTCATGGATTGGAAGAATCAACATTATTAAAATGGCCATCCTCTCAAAAGCAATATACAGATTCAATGCTATTCCAATAAAAATCCCAATGACATTCTTCAAAGAAATAGAACAAATACTGATGAAATTCACATGGAACCACAAAAAAACATGAATAGCCAAAGTCCTACTGATGAAAACAAAGGAGAAAGGAGGTATCACACTTTCAAACTTCAAGCTATACTACAAAGCCATAATAATTAAAACAGTTAGGTATTGGAACAAAAACACACACAGACCAGTGGAACTGATAGAGAGCCCATAAATAAAGCCACACTTATATGAACAACTAATCTTTGACAAAGGAGCAAAGAATATGCAGTGGAACATGGACAGTTTGTTCAATGAATGGTGCTGGGCAAACTGGACCTCCACCTGCAAAAAAATGAACCTAGACCACGACCTCTCACCCTGCACAAAAATCAATTCAAAATGGATAAAAGAACTGCACATAAGACCTGAAACCATAAAATATATAGAAGAAAATATAGGTAAAATACTATAAGACATCCATCTCAGAAACATCTTTAAAGACTCATCACCCAAAGCAGTGATAGTGAAGGCAAAGATAAACACCTGGGATTACATCAAACTGAAAAGCTTCTGTATAGGCAAAGAGACATTAACCAAAACAGAGAGACACCCCACTGATTGGGAAAAAATCTTTGGTCTCCATTCAACTGATAAGTGACTGACCACAAAGATATACAAAGAACTCACAGGACTCAAAAAAAGCAAAATAAACAATCCAGTCAAGAAATGAGCAGAAGAATTCAAAAGACATTTCTCCAAAGAGGAAATGCAAATGGCCAACAGGCATATGAAAAAGTGTTCAACATCCCTTATAATCAGGGAAATGCAAATCAGAACCACATTGAGATACTACCTTACACCAGTGAGAATGGCACATATCAAAAAAAACAAGCAACAACAAATGTTGGCAAGGATTCGGTGAAAAATGAACTCTCCTACATTGCTGGTGAGAGTGCAAAATGGTCCAACCACTATGGAAAGCTGTGTGGAGTTTCCTCAGTCCACTAAAAACGGAACTACCATATGACCTAGCAATTCCACTCCTAGGGATCTACCCAGAGGACACAAAAACAGTGATTCAAAAGTGCACCTGTACACTTATGTTTATTGCAGCACTATTTACAATAGGTAAAACCTGGAAACAACCCAAATGCCCCAAAATAGATGACTGAATCAAGAAGATGTGGCATATATACACAATGGAATGTTATTAAGCAATCAAAAAAGATAAACTCATGCCATTTGCAGCAACATGGATGGAGCTAGAAGGAATTATGCTCAGTAAAATAAGCAAGAAGGAAAAAGAAAAATATCAGATGGTTTCACTTATAACAGGAATATAGGGGAATCAAATAAGACATCATCAAATAAGACATTATTTTTGTAAAAAAATAATAACAGTACAAAACACAACAAAGCAAAAAGAGACAATTATAAACCAGAGACATCCTGAGGGGAGGAGGAGTGAAAGGAATGGGAGGGAGGGAGGGAGGAGCACAGGGGTCTGTGGTGATGGTGCATGGGTGCCTTGGGGAAGGAAATTCTATGGGGACTTAATCTGAGGGGCCGGGGGGAAGCAAATATTGTTAAAAAAAATAAATGTTAAAATAAAAAAAAAATAACAAAAAAAAAGAAAAGAAATGGTTTAATGCAAACAACAGCAAAAGACTTCACCATTGAAGGATACAAATGCCAAATAACTGTGATGCTCAATATTACAGGATATTAGGGAAAGACATACTAAAAACAGCAGTGATACCGCTACATGCTTATTAGAAGGAAAAAGTCCCCCTAAGAAGGGCAAAAGCAAGTGTTGACTGCAGCATAGAACCCCTTGTCACTGCTGGCAGGACAGGAAGACCCGGTCACAAGGGACGATCTGACATTTCTTTTTTATTTATTTATTTATTTATTTGTTTGTTTGTTTGTTTGTTTGTTTGTTTATAATTTTATTTTTATAGTCCCCATACAATTGCAATCCCCTTATTTTGACCCCAATCCCTCCTTTCCCTGCCCCTCACCCCCCATAGAGTGTCTCTGGTTCATAGTTGTTTGTTGATTTTGATTTTTACTTTCTTATAGTTGTTCTTTTTCCTGGTCCCTTATTTAAGTTTTCTAGATTCCTGCTATGAGTGAGACCATCTGGTATTTTTCTTTTTCTTTCTGGCTTATTTCGCTGAGCATGATCCCTTCCAGCGCCATTCATGTTGCTTCAAATTGCATGTGTTTATCTTTTTTGAATGCTCAGTAATAGTCCATGGTGTATATGTACCACATCTTCTTGATCCAGTCATCTATTTTTGGGCATTTGGGTTGTTTCCAAAGCTTAGCTATTGTAAACAGTGCTGCTATAAACATAGGGGTACAGGTGCCCTTTGGAATTGATGTTTCTGTGTCCTTTGGGTGAATACCTAGGAGTGGAATTAATGGATCTTATGGAAGCTCTATGTTTAGTAGGTCAAGAAATCTCCACACAGCTCTCCCTAGTGGTTGGACCAGTTTGCACTACCACCAACAATGCAGGGGTGTTCATTTTTCTCCACAACCTCGCCAACATTTGTTGTTGCTAGTTTTTTTAATACGTGCCATTCTCACTGGTGTAAGATGGTATCTCATGGTAGTTTTGATTTGCATTTCCCTGTTTACAAGTGATGTTGAACGTTTTTTCATATGCCTGTTGGCCATTTGCATTTCCTCTTCAGAGAAGTTTCTTTTTAGCTCTTCTTCCCATTTTTGACTGGATTATTTTTCTTTGTTGTTGTTGAGTCTCATCAGCTCTTTGTAGATTTTTGTGATCAGTCCTTTATCATCAGTGTTGGGTGCAAAAATGTTCTCCCAGTTGGTGGGGTTTCTCTTTGTTTTTGTTATTGTCTCTTTTGCTGTGCAGAAGCTCTTTAATTTGATGTAGTCCCAGCTGTTGATCTTTGCCTTCACTATCACTGCTTTGGGTGATGTGTCTGTAGAGATGTCTTTGATGTGCATATCATGTAGTGTTTCACCTATATTCCCTTCTATGTATTTTATCGTTTCAGGTCTTATGTCTAGTTCTTGAATCCATTTTGAGTTGGTTTTGTGCATGGTGTGAGGTAGTAGTCAAGCTTCATTCTTTTGCATGTAGTGACCCAGTTATCCCAGCACCATTTATTGAACAAACTTTCTTTGTTCCAATGCATATTGTTTGTTCCTTTGTCAAAGATTAGTTGACCATAAATCTGTGGGTTTATTTCTGGATTTTCTATTCAATTCCATTGGTCTGTGTGTCTGTTCTTGTTCCAATACCATGCATTTTTGATGATTATGGCTTTGTAGTATATATGGTTTGAAGCCTGGGAGTGTGATGCCTCCATTCCCTTCTCTTTTTTTCAGGAGAGCTTTGGCTATTGGGTGTTTTTGGTGATTCCATATGAATTTCATCAATAATTTCTCTATTTCTTTGAAGAATGACATTGAAATTTTTATTGGAATAGCATTGAATCTGTATATTGCTTTTGGTAGGATGGCCATTTTAATAATGTTTATTTTCCAATCCATGAGCAGGGGATGTCTTTCCATTTCTTTGCATCTTCTTCTATTTCTCTTAACAGTGTTTTATAGTTTTCTTGGTACAGGTGCTTTAGCTCTTTTGTTAGATTCATTCCCAAGTATTTGATTTTTTTTTTTTGTTTCGATAATAAAAGGGATGGTTGGTTTTTTTTTTATTTCTTCTTCTTCAGACTTAATGTTTGTGTATAGGAAGGCTACTGACTTTTGTGTGTTGATTTTGTATCCTGCCACTTTACTGAACTGATTGATGAGTTGAATTAGCTTTTCTGTGGAGTTTTTGGGGTTCTCTTTGTATATTATCATATCATCTGCAAATAGTGATAGTTTGACTTCTTCTTTTCCTATTTGGATTCCTTGTATGTCTTTCTCTTGTCTTATTGCTCTGGCTAGGACTTCCAGTATTATATTGAAAAGCAGTGGTGAGAGTGGACATCCTTATCTTGTTCCCGATCTTAATGGAAATGCTTTCAGCTTTTCACCATTGAGAGTGATACTGGCTGTTGGCTTGTCATATATGGCCTTATGATGTTGAGGTATATTCCTTGTATCCCAAGAATTTCAAGGGCTTTTATCGTGAATGGGTGTTGCACTTTGTTGAAAGCTTTCTTGGCCTCTATTGATATTATCATATGGTTTTTATATTTCTTTTTGTTGATGTGTTGGATAACGATTGATTTTCAGATGTTAAACCATCCTTATGTCCCTGGAATGGAATCCTACTTGGTTGTGGTGAATTATCTTATGGATACATTGTTGGATTCTGATAGCTAAAATTTTATTGAGGATTTTTGCATCAGTGTTCATTAGAGAGATTGACCTGTAGTTTTCTTTTTTGTGTGTTGTCCTTTTCGGTGTTGATATTAGTGTAATATTGGCTTCATAAAACATGTTTGGTATTCTCCCTTCCTTCTCAATTTTTTGGAAGAGTTTATGAAGGATAGGCACTAATTCGTTTCTGAATGTTTGTAAGAATTCATTTGTAAATCCATCGGGTCCTGGGCTTTTGTTTTTGGGGAGGTCTTTGATTACCATTTCACTTTCAGTGCTTATAATTGGTCTGTTTAGGTGTTCTATTTCTCCTTTATCTAGCTTTGGGTGATTGTAGATTTGTAGGAATTTGTCCATTTCCTTTAGATTGTTGAACTTGTTTGCATATAACTGTTCATAGTAGTTTCTGATTATTCTTTTGATTTCTGCTGTGTCTGTTGTGATTTCTCCTCTTTCATTTATGATCCTGTTTATTTGTGCTTTCTCCCTTTTTTCCTTTGTGAGCCTTGCTAGAGGTTTGTCTATTTTATTTATTTTTTCGAAGAACCAGCTCTTGGTTTCATTGATCTTTTGGATTTTTTTTTTAGTTTCTATTTCATTTATTTCTGCTTTGGTTTTTATTATTTCTTTACTTCTACTGGTTGTGGGGTTCCTTTGTTCTTCTTTTTCTAGATCTTTGAGCTTCAAGATTAGGTTGTTTCTTTGAGTTCTTTCTTGTTTCTTGATGTGAGCCTCTATTGCTATATATTTTCCTCTTATTACTGCTTTTGCTGCATCTCATACATTTAGGAAATTGGTGTCCTCCTTGTCATTCAATTCAAAGAATTTTTTAATTTCTTCTTTGATCTCCTCATTAGTCCAGTGTCTTCCAGTTGTGTGGGTTTCAATCTCCATGAGGTAGGAGAGTTCCTTGCCTTGTTTTCATGGTTAATATTTCTAGTTTGATGCCTTCATGATCAGAAAAGATGGTTGGTATGATTTCAATCTTGGTGTATCTGTTGGTGTTGGTCTTGTGTCCCAGTATATGATTGATCCTGGAGAATGATGCATGTGCGCTTGAGAAAAATATGTACTCAGAGTTTTTTGGGTTTAGTGTTCTATAAATGTCTGTTAAGCCCAAGCACTCTAGATCTTATTTAGAACTTTAGTGTCTTTACTTATTTTTTGTCTCATTGATCTATCCATTGTTGATAGTGGTGTGCTGAAGTCTCCCACTACGTATGTGTTTTCTCTGATGTTTTTTTTCAGAGATGACAATAGTTGTCTGATATATTTTGGTGCTCCTTGGTTTGGTATATATGTTAATGATTGTTATTTCTTCTTGAAATATTGTCCCCTTGATCATAATGTAGTGACCGCTGGGGTCTCTTTTTACCTTTTTGAGTTTGAAATCTGTTTTATCTGCTATAAGTATAGATGTTCCTGCTTTCTTTTTTGGTTCATTTGTTTGTAGGATTGTTTTCCATTCTTTAACTTTGAGTTTATTTTTATCTTTTATAGCTAAATGTATTTCCTGGAGACAGCAAAATGTTGGGTTTTGTTTCTTAATCCAGCCTGCGACTCTGTGTCTTTTTATTGAAGAGTTTAGTCCATTTACATTTAGAGTTAATATTGATATGTTAGCATCTCTATTTGCCATTGTGTTTGTCTTTCCTTTGATTTTATTTATTTATTCTTTTAATAACTTTTTTTTTTGGCCTTCTTTCGTTGTTATTCGTCCCTCTGAGGTTCTGGCTTTAGGACTCCTTGCAGTATTTTTTTGGAGTGGGGGTTTAGTCATAATGAAATTCCAGAGTTTCTGTTTGTCTGGTAATGTCCTTATTCTTTCTTTATAAAGGAAGGAGAGCTTTGTGGGATAGAGTATTCTTGGTTGGCATTTGTTTTCTTGGAGTCTGTTAACGATGTCCCTCCACTCTCTCCTTGCCCATAGTGTTTCTTTGGAGAAGTCTGATCAGTCTGATTGGTTTTCCTTTGAATGTCATCTGTTTCTTCCCTCTTATCAGCTTCATTATTTTTTCCTTGTCTTGGATTCTTGGGAGCTTTACTATTATGTGTCTTGCTGTATTTTTCCTTTCGTCATGGAAGTTTGGTGTTCTTCTTGTTTCTTGTATATCAATTTTCAGCTCCTTCTTCATGTTTGGGAAGTTCTCTTCAATTATTTCCTTGAATATTTTCTCTGCTCCTACAGGAAAGTTTGAGAAACTGTCAGCGAGAGGAATGGAGGACACGTGGTTGGAACTCCATGTGGTGTCCCGGGTGGGATTTCAGGGCATGAAAAGAGCATTAGGAAAATTAATGAAATGCAAACAAAGAGTAGAATTTAGTGAAAGTGCATCCATATTGCTTCCTTGGCTGCTCAAATGCACTGTGGTCATGTCAGATGTTAACAATTTGGAAATGATGTGGGTTATATAAGAACTCTACTTCCTTTGCCACGTTTCTGTAAATCTGACAGTATTTTTTAAATGTTGTTTTAAATTCTAAATTATAACAACATTTAAAAAAAATAGCCCTCAACAAAGTTATCAGTTATAGAAGGAAAAATGATGAACTTCCCAGTTTTCCCAGGTATTGCTTTCAAGGGACCGGAGAGAGGAGTTCTGGAGAGAAAAGCTGGAAACCTCACACCCAGGGCAGGCTCCGGGTTCTCCTCTCCTCTGAACCCTGCTTCTCTGACTCCTCACCGAGCATCTCACCCCAGGACGCCGCCCTCCAGGACCCCCAACTCTGCTCACCTCAGCCTCTGCCCCGTCCTGGGGGCTCCACCAGAAACCGGAACAGTGCGGCAGTGCCCCCGTGTGGCCACAGGGCTGAGCACAGGAGACCAGAGCTGCCCTTTCTCCTGCTCAGCCAGGCCCTCATAGGGCCCCCTGGGCTTCCAGTAGCAAGGCAGGTCCACTGTCACATTAGGAGTCCTCAAATTGACCCCCTAGTGGGTAACTGTGGGTACAGGCCTCAGGGAAGAGCCAGGTATCTAGGTCATAACAGTTGCTCCCCCAGTTATGGATCCCCCATTTCCCTCAATCTCTTTGGATGGGAACTTGGACTCCAGAGTCCCTGTGATTTGCTCCTGCTTCCTGGAATGAAAGTGCCTCCTCCTGAGCATCAGCCCTAAATTCTCCATCACGAGGGTGATGGGAGGGCCCAAATACCAGATTCTCAGGCCCAGTTCTAGACCTTCTGAGTCTTCATGAGTGTCCAAGTGATTCCTGTGCTCACTGAAGTGGGGGCTCCCTGGTCTCCGTGTCTTCGCCATGTGGGGTCAGACTGTGCAGTCGGCTCTGGGGGGTGTCTGCTCCGATAACTCATCACTGTGGGATCTGGGGTTCAATTCTGCTCTTTTCTCTTGCTTGGTCATCACTTTCTCGGTGACCCTTACCTGCTCAAGACCTTAAATATCATTGACATCACATCACCTCCCAGATCTGTTTCTTACCTCAGACATTTCACCTGTGCCCCAGACTTGTCTGTCCAATTGCCAACATCGCTTTCAATTCCAATACATCTGATTCAACTTTCCTAAAGTGAATGCCTTAGATGCCCACATATGGCTCTTCTGGGGTCTTCCCCATGTCACTGAGGCTCCACCTCTCTGCCTGCACAGTCTGAAACACTGAGTGTCATCCTTGACCCCTTTCTCACAGTTTAGCAGTAGGAAACACTGTAAAGTCCATCTCTAACTATGCATAGTCCTATCACTTCCTATTTTCTCCCTGCACACACCCTAACAAAGCCATGAAACTTTCTGTCCTGGGACCTGCACTGTTTTCCTCCATTTCTCTTCCCACCCCTCACCCTTCCATGCTGCACAGCAGCCAGACTGAGGTTACCAGAGAGAAATCCCACAGGTGTATATCTGCTCAGAAGTTCTTGTCACTCCACATCTTACTCAGAGAGTCAAACCCTCCCAAAATCCTTAGGCCTGAATGATCCAGGTGCACACAGATCCCACTTCATTGGCCTCTGCTCAGCCCTTGGCCTCCTTGCTCATGTCAGTCACACAGACACATTCCTGCTCGGGCATCTGCCCTGGAGGTTGTCCTGCCTGGACTGAACTTCCCTGCACATCACATCCTTGTGGGTAACGTGTCCATCAGACTTTTTCTCAAAGGTCACTTCAGTGAGACCCACACTGACCATGCTGGGAAGAAAACCATCCTGTCACCTTCCCATATCCCTTACCCACTTCTAACAGACACTCGTGGTTGACTGTCTGATCTGCTGTGACACAGCCCCCAGTCTCCCCTCCCCACTAGGACAGACTCTCCACAGGCCTCAAGTTGTGCATGTTTTTAGTTCATTGAGGTTCCCTATTTGCATAAACAGTCAGTCACACATCTGGTGCAACAGTTATCAGTTGTGTCATCAGTATAGAGCGCCTCCCTGTTCCAGAGAACGTGTCTTACTATTGTGGCACATTACATAGGTGTATTTCTTTTGAAAAGGGGTTCATATTTTTTTTAAGATTTATTTTTGCATAAAGAACTGGGGTGTAGGTCAGAAGTGCAGGGTGAGTCTGGTGAGAGGATTCACCAGAGACAGAGCAGGGAGCAGAACAGGCAGACTGGCTGAAATACACTGCTAAGGGGAGCAGCGAGCAAAACAGGAGAGTTCTGCTGTGCCATATGTGTTAACTCCCTGGCTGGGGATTGAACTCAGGGTGTAGAGGTGATAGCACAGAGACTTACCCTTGGGCCACCAGGGAGGCCCAAGATCCTAGGCTTATGGGTCCTATTTTTCAGCCAACTACGACAGTAACTGACTCCATCAACCCATGGGTCGTGATTAGCACCAGCACTGGTGTTACTACATTTAAGGACAGGGTTACAGGGAGAAGCTGTAGAGAAAAATAGAAATCTATCATATCTAAATCCATAACGAAATTATCAAATCCTCCTCTCTAGTAAGAGCAGGATTTTGTTGGAAAAGACAGAAAGGATAATTCACAAAAAATTGCTAAATGAGGCCAAAACTCAGATGAGTCTGGAAATCCATCTCACCCGACCTCTGTATGCAAGGACACCCTGGGCCTTGTGGGGAAAATGACAGATGCTCCTGCTGCTGTTAGAGACAAGGACCCAGAGGGCATGAGGCCTGGTGTCTAAACATCAAGGAGAACAGGCATAAAGCAAAAAATAAAATAAAATAAGAAGCAAATAGGAATCCATAGACAGGCTAGAACCTGAGCTGAGCCCGGGCTGACCCGGCCACACAAGCACTCCCTGCCCAGACATGACAGCACAAGGCCAGGTGGGGCCTGAGTCCCTGTGATCACAGGCCCTGCTGGGACAGGTGCTCCTGAAGGACAAGGACAAAGGGGCAGAGAGATGACCCCTGAGTATTGACCATGTCAAAACCCACGATGCACTGAGCACCGACTGGACACAGGCCCCGTCCCCCTCGGCTCCTCACAACCTCTCCTGCCCCCACCTGCACAGACTCAGCACAGCAAACACGTGATTCTGAAAGGTTTCCCATTTATTTCATCTCAAATTTTGGAAATCATTTTTATTAGCCCACCAAGCCCACTGGGCAAGCTTACAAGCAGTAATTCCGAAACACAAATTATTATTATTTCAAGGGGGAAATAGTTACAATTCTTGAGGAAAACACAGAGACATGGGTAGACGTAGACCAAGCTGCCTCTGCTATAGCAGGAAAGTCATCAGGGAGAGACACAGGACAGCATGGGGAGGGGCCTAGTGGGCAGGGCTGGGCAAGTCCTCCCACCTCCTCACATTATCTACTAAGAACAGAGACGCATTTCGATGCCTTTTGCAGCAAAGGAAACCAGAGGACCTTGAAGTTACAAAGTGGGGGTGAGAAGAAATCCTGCATCACTCAGCCCCCACAAGGCAGCTGGCTCACTGAGAAGGAAAAGGATCATAAAAAATTCAAAGAAACACATAAGTGTTGACATTGTCCATAGTCCACCGCATCCTCAGAATGTCCCCCTCACAGCTTCCCCATAACCTGGCCCCATCCTCTCTGCCCCAGGCCCTCCCACCACAGGCCTCCTTGCCTCTAGCAGCTGTGAGAGACACATCCGATTCCTTGGCGCTGTCATTGCCTGGGGGAGAACAAAATAGAAACTGGTCAAAGCCATAGAGAGATGAGACCACAGAAGGGACTGATGGGGGTGACTCCCCCATGTGCTCCTTCTACACTGTCCCCAGGGGCTCAGGGACCAAAGCCCTGATCTACACTTACCTGCAGCCTGGGTGTAGCTTCCTCCTTGTCTTCCTGTGGGAAGAAGCATCACATGAGACCAAGGAGGAGTCAGGCTATAAAGTCCTAAAGGAATCCTCAAGTACAGGGGACTGGACCAACTGCCTCCTTGCATCTGCCCTCAGTAGGGACCTGCCACTCTGTCATTTGCTAGGATCAGGGCCTCATCACCAGAATTATCAAGGTGAACAATGTGATTCATTGTTTCAAAAACGCTTTACAAAATACCGTTGGCAATCAGCTCCAGACTGGGCAACACAAGTGTGTGGGTGATACTTCCCATACCAGGTAAGGCAAGTTCTCCCTGGGACATGACAGCCCAGTGGACAAGATCCCCCACTCCCTTCCTTACCTGAGCGCTTCTTCCTCCACATCACAGCTGCAGCCACCCAGCTCCAGTGAGCACAGCTCCAAGGAGAACCAGACCAGCAATGATGTCCGTGGTGGAGTCGGTGGAGTCAGTAGAGACGGTGGGCTGAGGAGGGGGCACTGGAAGGGAGGGGAAGGGGAGACTCTGAGCCTCAGGCCCCCATCTGATGCTCTGAAGGTCTCCAGAAGAGCTCCTGATCCTGAGAATCTCTGTGCTCATGTTCCCTCCTTACCTCAAGCAAGCAGTCAGGGCTCCAGCAGCTGCACATAGTACGTATATCTCTGCTCCTCTCCAGAAGACACCACCACAGCTGCCCACTTCTGGAAGGTTCCATTCCCCCCCAGGCCTGGTCTCCACCTGCTTTGAGGCCTGGGTCAGGTTCTCCCCATCTCGTTGCCAGGTCAGGGTGATGTCCGCAGGGTAGAAGCCCAGGGCCCAGCACCTCACGGTGACCTTGTGGTCAGAGGTGGGGTGATGGGTCATGTGTATCCTTGGGGCCTCTGTGAAGAAGGGTGAGAACTTTCACACTCTGGGTTTTTTCCTCATGGACCCTGAAAAACCCTCATGTGACCATTCTGAGAATGGACAGGGCAGTGGGTTTAGAAGAGGAAGCACAAAATCTAGAAACCAGCCTGGTCTGGGGATTCTGGGAAAACCTCTTATTCCTTAAAAGTTCTAGAATTAGGGTGACAGCTCTTGATAGGAGGACCAGTTCACTAAGGAGAAGAGCTTAGACTTTTGCTCCTGGAAAGGTCCATGCAGGAGGCCTGAATGCAGGAGCCAACCAGGAAGCCCACCTGGGGGGCAGGAATGCGGATACCTGCCTGGAGGACTCAGAGGATGAGCCTCCTCCCTCCCACTAGGAGTCTCTTCTCAGACAAAGAACCTCTACCTGCCCCAAGAAACTCCCCCCGGCCCAACAAACTTTTTCCCGCTGTAGGAGCCCAGTTTCCCACCTGACCTCTCCTCACCCTATAAAACCCTGCTTCCCCCTAACAACGTGCGCGGCTTCACTGACCCCCGCCTTGGGTGCGTGAGGTCCGCCCGGGGCGCAATAAACTTTCCCTCCCTTTGAGAAATGTAGCCTGGCTCTCCTTTTCTTCACCGCGCCGAACCTGTCATTTTGGTGCCGCAAACCCGGGAAGGCCGTGTCCCCTGGCGCCGGGGCCGCCTTCTCGTCCCTGGGACCTCTCCTCTCCATTGCAGACATCTCACACCCACCACCGGCCTTAATCCTTGGGTAAGTCACCTGCCTGACCCTCCTTCCTGGGAGGCCCTCACCTCTGGCTATTCGGCTCCTTTCCTAACCTCCTGTTTTGGTCGGCTGTCCTGTAAACGGTGGGCCCACGTCAGCCGACCCCCTGTTACACCTAGGCCTGGATTTGGGGACGCCCGTCCAGACTAGGTGTCCTGTCTAGGCAACAACCGAGTGGTGGAGACGTCCCCCTACCTTGTTTGCCCCCTGCCTGTTGGCCAGAACCGGACCGGGGGACGCCGCGATCAGGGCTGTGGCCCTTGTAGGCCAGGTCAGGTTCGTGGGACGCTGCGTCCTGACTCTGTGCCCCCTGTCGGTTGGGAAAAGGAGCCAACTTAGTCATGGGGTCCGCAAATTCCAAGCCAAGCCCGGTCACACCACTGGGATGCCTTCTCTCAAACCTCAGTCCGTTGGGACTTAGGCCACATAACGCCCTAAGCGTCTCGTCTTTTACTGCAACACTGCATGGCCTCAGTATCAATTGGACAATGGCTCCCACTGGCCCGAACATGACACTTTTGACTTCTCGGTCCTTACAGACCTAAACAATTCTGTCCCCGCAATGGAAAATGGTCAGAGATCCTTAGGGCCAGGCTGTCTTTCTCTTGCGCTCCGCCCCTTCCCTCCCTCCTGAAAACATGCTGCACTTTCTAAGTCTCGAGACTCCTCTCTCTCTTCACCCTCTCTGGACCCTTCTTCAAAATACTCTGATCCTCTAGATTCTCAGTCTTCACCTCCTCCAGCTCCCCAATCCAGCCCCTCCCTCCTTTCTTTTCACCTCCTAGCTGCCACACCCTCTCATGCTTATCCTCTTCTCCCTCCCCTCAGGTAAGTGGGTGGGAACTAAAGAAAAAGTTAGAGTCCATGTTCATTTCTCTGTCTGATCTCTCCCAACTTGAAAAGCATCTTGGCTCTTTCACAAACTATCCCACTACCTACACCTAAAAAAATTTCATTATCTTATCCAAGCCTATGACCATATATATCATAATTACATGTTATCTTCTCTTCCACCCTGACCTCTGACCTGTCCCCTAGCTGGTCTCCAACCGGCAGCGCCTAAAACTATAAACTTTCATAAGCTCAGAAAGATTACCCAGCCTTCCTCAAAAAACCCTCCTGACTTCCAAAGGCTGAGGATGGTCCTCAAACCCCTATCCGGGATCTGCTGAACATGGCTTTTACAGTGTTTAACACCGGGAGGAACAGGACAGGGCAGAGAGGGAACTTCGTAGTCACCAGAAGGCTGAGCTTCAAGTTCAGGCCCCAGTAGCTGCCTTGAGACCGCCAGGCCCTGCTCCTCCAAAGACCGCAGCGCCTGCTGCCCGACAGAGGACGACAATGGGCCCCATGGGCCCCAACCGACTGCCGCCAAGAGCCTGCTTCACATGTGGCTAAGAAAGCCACTGGTCCAGACAATGCCCCAACCCCCGCCCTCCAGGACCGTGCCTCATCTGCAATGTCCAGGGTCACTGAAAAAGTGACTCCACGCCTGGCTGTGGTGGGCCAGTCCTTCCAGTCCCTGCAACTCTTGCCACCGGCGGTCTTCGGTTTGGCGGCTGAGGACTGAAGAGGCCCGGACTCATCGACTCCAATAACCTTTGAGGAGCCCAGGGTAACGGTCAAGGTAGCAGGTAAGTACATCTCCTTTCTGGTTGACACGGAGGCTACCTTCTCTGTCCTCCCCTCTTATTCCAGTCAAGTTTATCCTTCTCAGGCCTCGGTCATGGGAGTTAACGGCCTTCCTTCTCGGCTCAGGACCACTGGTCCGCTCTTTCCTAGTCATGCCTTCTTGCCCCACACCACTCCTGGGTCACGATCTTCTGACCAAACTCAGGGCTACTCTCTCATGGTTCCAACACCCTAGCGCTGCTCTCATCCTCCCACGGCTCCAAACATCTCCTCATCCTTCTCAGGACTCCCCGCTGTCTCCTTCCACTGTCAACCCCGTGTTCTGGAACATCTCTATCGTGATTGTTGCCACCCATCGTACCCCAGTCCTCATTCGCCTTAAGGATCCCTCTTCTTTTCCCTCTCACCCCCAGTTTCCAATTTCCCTCACTCACCGTCAGGGTCTCAAACACATCAGCCAATGACTCCTGGGAAAGGGACTCCTTACTCCTATCAACTCCCCTGTAATACTCCCATTCTCTCCATTAAGAAGCCTGATGGTTCTTATCGCCTAGTTCAAGACCTTTGCCTCGTTAACGAAGTGGTGGTGCCTATCCATCCTGTAGTGCCAAACACTTACACCCTTCTATTTCATACACCATCTTCTACCCCACACTTTTCTGTACTTGACCGCAAAAATGCCTTTTGTAGGGCCTCCCCGGTGGCGCAGCGGTTGAGCGCTGGGTTGCGAAGCTGCCCGCAGCCTCTGCAGCGCCGGTTCGATCCCCGGCTGCTCCCAGGCCACCGGAGGAGGGTCCCACATGGCGCACAGACCTCTCCCGCCGCCCGCTGCTCCCCTCAGCAGTGTACTTCAGTCCTTCTGCCTGCTCTGCTCTCCGCTCTGGCTCTGGTGAATTCTCTCACCCTCCCGCGCTTCTGACTGTACCCAGTGCTTGTATCAATAAATAAATAAATATTAAAAAAAAATGCCTTTTGTACCATCCCTCTGGATCCTCAATGTTACTTACTATTCGCTTTTACTTGGGAAAATCCGGACACACACCTCCCAGCAACTGGACTGGACAGTCCTGCCTTAGGGTTCCCAGGACAGCTCTCATCTGTTTGGTCAGGCATTAGCCAGTGATCTCTCGACATGTCATACTCCACCCAGCACTCTCCTCCAGTGTGTTGCTGATCTCCTCCTCTGCCGTCCTTCTCTGCCACTGTCTCAGCAACACACTGCACAACTCCTCAGCTTCCTGTGCTCCAAAGGATACTGTCTCCCCATCCAAAGCTCAACTTTCAGTTCCCACAGCCATCTATCTGGGTCTTCCACTAACTCCTTCCTCCAAACAGCTGACTGTGGACCACAAGCAGACAATCCAGGACCTTCCCTCCCCTGAATCAGCAGAACAAATCCTTTCTTTCCTAGGTTTGGTTGGATTCTTCTGACACCGGATCCCTAATTTTGCTTCCTTAGCCAAGCCACTATATGATGCAGCAAGAGTCTCCCTGAAGGACGTCTCCAATCCCCCGGGGAGTCCGCAGGGCCTTCCTCTTACTCACACATATCCTTCTGAAGGCACCTGTCCTTACCCTTCCTGATCCAGAAAAGCCTTTGCTCCTGTTCACAGCCGAACGTCGGGGTATGGCGGCAGGTGTCCTTTCCCAGCCTCTGGGCCCAGCTCTGCGTCCTGTTGCTTATCTCTCCAAGCAGATGGATTCCACTGTCAGGGGCTGGCAACCCTGCCTTAGAGCCCTGGCAGCGGCAGCCCAACTCACCCGGGAATCCCTCAAACTTACTCTGGGAAGAGCTGTCCAAGTACATTCCTCGCACTGCCTTCAGGACATCCTGTCTCCCAGCTTGCTCTCCACACTTACTCCTTCCTGTTTACAATATTTCTATATGCTCTTTATTGAAAACCCTCTGGTGAGTCTCACTCAGCCTAATTCTCTCAACCCAGCCACTCTCCTGCCTGTCTCTGGCCACCTTCTGCCATTCATTCGTGTCCTAAAATCCTGGAAGAAATGCAAACCTCCAGACTGACTCTCCTTTGTCAGATGCCTCCTGTGTTTGTAGACTGACAGCTCTTGAGAAGGTGCGCGCGGTCAGTGGAGGGCTGCCTACCATCGATCAGGTAATCGACACAGAAAAACTGCCCGGAAGAACCACCTCCCAAAAGACAAAACTCATAGCACTTAACCAGGGACCTTACCCTCAGCAAACATAAGAAAGTCAACATCTATATAAATTCAAAAATATGCCTTCCTTATTGCTCAAGTCATGCTGCGATTTGGCAGGAAAGGGGGTTCCTTTCCACCAAGGGGCCCCCCATCATGAACGCTAAACTTATCCTTAAGCTTTTAATAGCCTTGCAGCTTCCAACTGAAGTCGCCATTATCCACTGAAAGGACACCAACTGACAATTCTTACGTTACCATAGGGAATAACAAGGCGGATGCAAGGGTTTTCGCTCTCACAACTGACTCTGCTGCAGACCCTTCCCCTATTCTCTATCAGTCCCCTCCATCACTCCGACTTAGGAGCCTAATGAACGCCAATTCCGGAGTCTGCTCTTCTTCCACCCCTCCTTGAGTGCAAAAGTCTGACAAATATGTTCCCGTCGTCAAACATGTGCTCGTGTGTCACCTCAAGGGGGAGTTCGCCCACCTTCTTCTTTTGCAGCTCACCAACTGCGTGGACACCTACCCAGACAGAATTGACCTCTCCCTACTCAGCCAACTGCTCCGGGAACACACAGACCGGTACTTCCCCAGTCCTGCCTCGGATCTCGACCTCCTCAACCAACCTTCCCCACCACTGCATCCAGGAGACCACGGCCTGCTCAAATCACTTCTGCCATAGCCACTGCAGCCTCAGTGGACCGGCCCACACACGATCATTCTCACCACGCCTACAGCGGTTAACACTTCTAGGACACCCCTCCTGGCACCATCTATCACGGGTCAAATGTGCCCCTGAAGACAAACAGTATGTATGTTATAACCTGGGTCCTACTAGGATGTGCATTTCTTGTCAAAATCTCCCCTAGTTCAGTGTCCTGTGTATGGAAATTCAAAGTTAGGGAGACCTTTGTCTCAGGATCCACTGAGACCACCCACTAGGTGGGTACTGCGGAGTGCCCCCAGGCCAGACGCACAGCACCTATCACTCTCACCCTAACTCTTTCATCGATTAATAACCCTATGAACACCTTGTTTTGTTTCTTTACCATCAAACCTTAGATCATTGCAAAAATACCTATAGAGAATATGGGGGGTGCCCTTACCAGTCATGCACAGTGCACCTTCCAGACCAAGGCCAAATGTTCTCTCTGGTCCGTCATAATACGGGCTTCAATATGAATCAAGTTAGCTATGCTATTTCAGATCCTTGGGACCAATGTTGGGTACAGGGAGTCCAAGCCGCAGTGTGCACTGGCTGGCATTCCTATCCAGTGGCAATACTGTCCATCTCAAGGGAATATGTCCCGACACAAAATGCTACAGTCCAAGTCTCCCAGGTCATCCTCCATTCAGAACAAATCCTATAAAATTAGCTAACATCATCAGAAAAGACCGAGACACCCTCAACCTGGATTCATATAATCCAAAATACTATAGCATTCCTAAATGACCCTCTCAGGACTAACACCTCCTCTTGTTTCCTCTGCGCTTCCCTGCAGAGACCCCTACTGGTGGCAGTTCCAATCAATCTCAATACCACTACTACCAAAATAAGGGATGCTGCTTGCCAGACTCCCCAACTCTCAGTCCCCCTATGGGACTCCAATCGCAGCTACCCTTGCTATCAAACCGATGCCCTTATCAGCTTTCATTCCTGTACTTCTAACATTTCAGTTACTTCTGTGCTCCAAACAACAGCAAAGGAAAATTTTTTTGGTGCAATGGCTCTCTTTCTCGGTGTATTAATTCTGCTACTCCAGGCCCATGTATCCAAGTCCTCATGGTCCCACAGTTAGCTCTGTACGGATGGTCTGAGCTAGGTTGGTTATTCTCACTACATCAGACTAAGCGGGCAGCCTTTCTTCCAATCATGGTTGGAATCAGCCTGGCATCATCGATAGCAGCTGCAAGTATGGCAGGTGGGGCCCTTGAACACAGCCTGATTTCTGCCCAGAAATTTTATGAAAGGATACCTCCTTAGGAAAAAACCTATGTGTCTTTAGCATCATTACAAAGACAGCTCACCTCCCTGGCACAGGTCACTCTCCAAAACCAGCGGGCTCTGGACTTGTTAACAGCTAATGTAACAGGGTGGTCCCCAGGAAAGTGGGAGGTTCCCTGCCCCACCCAAGGGAGGGTGGAGCTGAGCAGGAAGAGGAGAAGCTGGAGAGGAGACTGAGGAAGGAAGCAGGATGGAGCCAGAAGGAGACCTGGAGGAGGCGCATGGAGCCTAGAGACACGTGAAGAAACTGCGCTTGTCTTTTGGTCGTGGACTGGGTGACACAGATGTGGGTGAGACCTGTGGGGAGGTGACAATGGCAGCTTTTATCTTGATGTTGATTTTGCTCTTTTCCTTCCGGGCTTGTCCGGTTGTTTGTGACCCTTTTCTGTGGGTCCCCACTGGAAGATGCTTTAGACTTGTAGCAGGCTTTGGGGCCTTGTTCTGGGCCGATCCCATATGGATGGACTTTTACCCACGAGGGGACGGGTAACTTTGGGTGCTTCATTTAGAAACTAGACTCTTTGCCTTTCCTGTATTGTTTCCTAGTTTTATTAAAGATCCTTCCCATTACTCTCATGTGTTTTGTGTTGATGCGGCGGATGGCCGAACCCATTTAGAATAGGCAGGTTTGCGGGGTTTGGGCTGCCCCTCTCCCTGTCCTATAACACTAACAAGTTAACTGTTTCTCAGGGAAGAATGTTATTACTAGTAAAACCGGGGACTCCAATTCTCCGCTGACATGATTTCAAAATCCTATAGTGTCATGGCTTCTCCCACTCTTAGGGCCAATATTAATAATAACCTTATTTTTTTCTTTTTTCCTCCTTGCCTCCTAAAATTCACACAGGCTCGCATTCGGGAAATGTCTCCTACCACCTTTAACCAACTCCGTCTCCACCCATATTCTCACATCCCTGCAGAAGACCCTCATAACCAGGCCTGAGCCACCCCCTTGGTCTTCGCCCCATTCAGCAGGAAGTAGCCAAAGAAAGAACCATCGCCCCTTTTCCTATCAACAAAAGGCTGGTATGAAAGGTCCATGCAGGAGGCCTGAATGCAGGAGCCAACCAGGAAGCCCACCTGGGGGGCAGGAATGCGGATACCTGCCTGGAGGACTCAGAGGATGAGCCTCCTCCCTCCCACTAGGAGTCTCTTCTCAGACAAAGAACCTCTACCTGCCCCAAGAAACTCCCCCCCCACCAACAAACTTTTTCCCCGCTGTAGGAGCCCAGTTTCCCACCTGACCTCTCCCCTCTCCTCACCCTATAAAACCCTGCTTCCCCCTAACAACGTGCGCGGCTTCACTGACCCCCGCCTTGGGTGTTCCTTTTCTTCACCGCGCGGAACCTTTCACTCCTGACCTGGGGACTCAGAAAAGCAGGAGTCAGATCAGAAAAAAGTCCTCAGATCAATCACAAGACCCTGAGAGAAAAACTGATGGTTCCCAAGAGGGCTGCTGGGTTCAAAACATTCCTTGAGGGTGATTTCAGGGCTGGTCTCCCCTCAGGCTCAGGAGACACTGGATTCCTTCAATGTTGTGAGGCAAATTAGGGTGCTCTAGGCCAGTCAGGAAACCCAGGGGGGCTCCTCCTCCCCTGACAGAGAGAGGGCGCTGCTGTGACCTTCACTCCATCATCCCCTCAGGTGCAGGCCTGAGGGAGGTTGGGAGACATGTGGCCCTCTTACCTGGAGGCCCCTCTTATCTCTTACCCCTTCTTCCCATTCTCCAGGTATCTGCGCAACCCCTCCAGCCAAGTACCCTCCAGGTAGTTTGTGTATCGCTCAGCTGCTCCAGCTGCCTCCCACTTGTTCCCCAGTGATCTCAGGCGCCCTGTCCACCTTGGTTCAGGAGCGCAGGTGATGTTGAACGCTGGTCTCAGTTTTCCTCAGCCAATAAAAGGAAAGAGTTTGAGGAAAAGGAAAGCAGTTTAACTTGTGGAAAAATGAGGAGGGCAGCAGACGCATATCTGAAAGACCACCGTCCTGCTCTTTGGCAGAGGGCAGGGGCACAACAGGGTCAGTGATGGGGGAATTGAGTCTTTCTGGGGTCCTGCACCCCCCTGCCAGGGTTCCTCTGGTTCCCCCCTTCTCAGTGACCTTTTCTCTCCAGAGCCTGCACTCACCAGCCCAGGTCTCTGTCAGGGCCAGGGCTCCTGAGAGCAGCATCAGAAGAGTTGAGGGCCTCATGACTGGTGCTTTTGGGTCTGGGGGAGACTCTTGAGTCCAGACTGGGCAGCTGTGATGCTGATTGGCTGCTCTGGAGACCCTCCAGGCAATGGGGAGAGAGAACTGGGGGTGAGTTGCAGTATTCTGGAGGAGGGCTTGAGCCAGACTGTGAGAAGGAGAGGAGAGACACTGCCCATAGATGGGGATTCCCCAACAGTCACCTTACCCACCCCAGACACAGCCCAAAGGGCTGAGACTCTGACAACCACACCCTATACCTGGGACTTCGCTGGTCCCCTCCTCTCCTGATTATTAATCTTGAATTAATACGTGATTTTAAAAAGTGATGCACTGTTCTACTATGTTATATGATATTTATGTTATTTATTCTAGAATCAACTTTTGAAAATCATGTGTTTTATATTCCAAAGACCCCAGACAAAGTAAGTGGCTACTGGAAGATGTCAAGTTTACAGTGATGGGACACAATTTTCCACTATCTGGTTTTCACTTGGAGCTTGTACTTTATCAAGGCAGTTAATTACTATCATTTATCAACTGTCAGTTGATTTTCTTAAAGGGACTGCTCACATTCATTTTCTAGAATGTGTGTACAGGTTAATCAAGTCTAAATACTGATAGTTTTTGTCATTCATCCCTTCAAGTAAAGATGGTATACCCTCCTACACCTCCCCCCCCCAAAAAAAAAGGTCTAATTCACCTCCTACAAATTAGTTTCCTTGGGCCATAGTACTTTGGATTATGGCAGAAGTGACTTAAATGTGCTCTATGTCATCAGAAACTGGGTTTCCTTTGTGTCCAGATTCTTTCTCTCAGGCTTGAGAAGATGCTCCCTGCTTTCCTGAGCCTCCCTGGCCAGGACCCCACAGCTCTTCATCCTGGACAGGGTGGTCTCTGTTCACGTCCCTGCTCCCTCTCTCCTGCTCCCTCCTGGGCAGCCCTTCTCCTCTGGGCTCAGGTGCTGGCCCTGCCTGTGGGAGGTTGACAATGAAGGGGGTCATTTCCAAACTTGAGGTCATCTCCTCCTTTCAATGCCTTTCTGTTTCCCATTGTTAACAAAAGCTGATAGTGTTTTTTACTCCCTCCTGGTCTGAAAATGCTTTGTTTGTAACATTTTGTATTTTTATAGTAAACACACATGATATCTTAGGAAATGTAATACATACATGTGTGTATATACATACACTCCCCCCACACACACACACACATCATAGGCAGAATAAGGCAGGTCTTCCTAAATTTTGAAAGGGAGGGCGGGTGGTGGTTGTCAGGCTCAGCGCAGAGCTGAAGGGCTGAGCTCAGTGTCTGTTCTGGGCAGGGCCCTCTCAGCCCTTCCTCCCTCCTCAGAAAACTGTTCTCTGTGGGCCCCATGAGCCCCATGCAGACTCTTGCCCTTCCCTTAGGGTCACAAACAACTGGACAAGCCCGGAAGGAAAAGAGCAAAATCAACATCAAGATAAAAGCTGCCATTGTCACCTCCCCACGGGTCTCACCCACATCTGTGTCACCTAGTCCACGACCAAAAGACAAGTGCAGTTTCTTCACGTGTCTCTAGGCTCCATGTGCCTCCTCCAGGTCTCCTGGCTCCATCCTGCTTCCTTCCTCAGTCTCTTCTGCAGCTTCTCCTCTCTCCCTGCTCAGCTCCACCCTCCCTTGGGTGGGGCAGGGAAGCTGGAACCTCCCCCTTTCCTGGGGACCACCCTGTTACAGGCAGGGCCCTCTCAGCCCTTCCTCCCTCCTCAGAAAACTGTTCTCTGTGGGCCCCATGAGCCCCATGCAGACTCTTGCCCTTCCCTTCTGGGTGTGGCTGTTTATTACAAGAATGTCAGTACTAAGGCTTTTAAGTACATTTGTATCTTAAACATCTCACGCTTTTAGCTCTTTTCAGTGGGAAGGTGTGTCCATCCACCCAGCCCACCTTGGTCAGGTGGAAATTCTAAGGCAAAATCATTCAGTGACAAAATGGCAGGTCCTAGAGCAGAAGGTCAGAGCCTAAGAACACGTGACTGAGGGGGATCTGCCAAATGTTTGATAGTGTCAAGGATTGTCATGTAATTTATTTTTGATAATGAATGATTTTTTGAAGATTTATTTATTTATGCATACAAGAACTGGGGTACAGGCCAGAGTCACAGGGTGGTGAGAGGATTCACCACAGACAGAGTGGAGAACAGAATAGGCAGATTAACTGAAATACACTGCTGAGGGGAGCAGCGGGCAAGTCAGGAGAGGTCTGCTATGCTATGTGGGTAGCTCCCTGGCTGGGGATCAAACTCGAGCTGCAGAGGCTGCGGACACCCTCATAGATTGCGTCTTAACCCCTTGAGCCACCAGGGAGGCCAAATAATAAAAGATTTTGATAATTACTAATATTTGTTATTCATGCACACAGAGAGGATTCATAAATACTCAAGAACATACACAAATACATAAGTCACATCATCCTCAGTCAGCCAAGTCTCCTCTACTCTGAACCCACTGCAGTCAGCAACTCCTCATTTCTCTTTCCAGGAAAGTCTATGTATGCATTGATGTGAGTGTTAGGTCTGCAAAAGAGCTGGGGCCACAGACCAGGAGAAAATATTTGCAAAATATGACTCTAATATAATACATGCTTTTAGAATATGCATGCAACCCTTAAAATTCAACAAGGAACAGATAATATTTTAAAATTGAGCAAAACTCTGAACAGTTTCCAAGGAAATTATATTGATGGCAACTATGCATATGAACAGACACTCAACATCACATGTTGAAAGACATATATAAATGCAAGTGCAAATTAAAACAAGGACACGCAATACACACCTATTATATGGCCTAAATCCAAATGCTACTACAGCAGCCCCCCTTTATCCACATGGGATGTATTCTAAGACCCCCAGTGGATACAAGAAACACCAATAATATGGAGCCCTCCATACACAAAGATTTCCCTGCACATAAATACATATGATACATTTACTTTATAAATCAGGCACAGTGTGATTAATAATAATAACTTTAAAACAGGGCTATCAAAATCACAATGCACTTAATAAAAGTTGTGTGAATGTGATCGCTCTCTAAATATCTTATTATGAAAAAATTTTGAACCTAGGTTAATTTTGGGAAACTGAGGCCTTGGAAAGTGAAAACTCAGATAAGGGGGGACACTGTGTACCCGGTGCTGACCAGGATGGGGAGCAACAGGGACCCCCACTTACTGTGGAAGAAATGCAAAATCACACAGTCACTACGGAAGAGATTTGGCAATTTCAAATTATTATTAAGTGAAACACAGATTTAACCTAAAACTTGCTGATCACTCTCCTGGGTATTCATCCAGCTCTCTTTAAAACTTTTCTCACACAAAACCTGCACACAAATGTTTATAGCAGAGCACCCCTTAAGTGTGGGCTCCACATGGTGACTCCTTCCAACGACTGCTGTGTGGAAAGGGACACAGGAAAGAAATATCTTCCGAAGGAGGAAGTGGAGACCCAACCTCAGCTGGGAGGGGGAAGGTGACATTGTTAGGGGGAAAAGGATGTCCTAAAGCTAATTCCATACAGACTTTGTGGACTCCACCCCCACCCCAGGCCAAAGCCAAAGACACTGGGAACTCCAAATCCCATCAACACCAAAGGGAAGGTGGCTGGGACCTGAGGGTGGGGTTGAGCAGCCAGGTGGATACAAAAGGCAGACACGTGGGCTTTGGGGGGTCCCCCATTTTGGCTCTCCACTAGCTAGCAGCATCTGGCCAGCTCTGAGAGTGACTTTGGGTTGCCAGGTCGTCGGATCGGGTAGGACGCATTAAAGACTTTATTTCCCTGTTTTCTCCCTGAGTTGTACATTTTCCTTCTTTCCTTTTCCCTTGTAAATAAACCTTTTATTAACCTTTTGTGTGTGCCTGTAGTGGAGTATTAATAAATCCCTTTTAAGCGCGCGGGTGAGGACCCACAGCCAGGAACCCGTTCAATATCGGGGCTGCTCTATAACACCTGGGTGGGTAATGGGCGCCCACCACTAAGAGGACCCAACCCTCACTCTGGATGTTGTCCAGTGGATTGTGATAATGAGGAAATAAGAAAGAAACAATAATTTCACCCACTCTAACATTACAACTTCCTCCAGGAGCTGAGGTTGGCACTGTTCCATCTCTCCCCTTCCTCCCTGGACTGTAAACAAAGGCTCAGCTCAGCAACTGGTGTGACCTGTGCTAATTCTGTCCTTGGGTTTTGCAAGCCAGCCGCAGCAGTCTGGGTGTCAGGGGTTCCTGAAGGATGGGAAGGCATCGGCACAATTGTAGAGAAATGGTAAGGGAAGGGGAATGAGGAGACGCAGACACTTGATCAGGGTGCTGACATCATCCTGCTGAGGGTCTCAGCAGCCCTTTATACATTTCAAGCAAACTGTGAGTGCATAAGCATATGCATTAAGGCAGGAAGATAACAATCATCACATCATTCTCAAGAACAGTCAAATGTCTATTTGCCCACCTGCAGAGATCATGACATTTATTATTTTTTGATTTAAAGAAGGTACAGTTGTTCAACAAAAGTGTTCTTAGAGGAGTCATTTACCTTCAACAACCAAACAGTCATTTTATTACTAACAAAAAGCTTACTCTACTACTGCAACTAACATTTCTATGTCTGCCATAGTGAAGGATTAACTAAGGGCTAGGGGAAACAAAGGGCAGGAAGTTACCTGGGGGAAGGGAGACAAAGGGATTTTTTCTAACTAACCTACAAAGTTTAGACTAACATATAGCCAAATGATTAAAGCAAAAAACAGAAGGCTTTTATTTAGAAATCATCTATATTGTTTTAATATCGATTTGATATTAAAGAACCAAGGACTAGGAGGGCGTTAATGCCAGGCAAGCCACACTGACTCTTTCCTAGCCCCCAGCTCTCAATTAAGGGAGGAATTCTCCTAATTTAACAAAAGGGTTTTCTACCTACTACTCCCCTACTTATCTAATCAGCCTAGTTTCTGTATCTAACTTTAAGATCAAGGGAAAATTCCTTTTGTCTGTAAGATTTCTGATTGTTGTTTTAAGGAACTACAAATATTTCATCAGGTCCAGAGTTGGAGATGGTTACAGCTTTTGATTCTCAGAATGGTTAACATGTGACATAACAGTTGTTGTAACACTGACTATTTCCAAGTGCATTATTTGTGCTGCCATGGTTATTAGCTGGACCAGTCATAAAATTGCTATTGACTTATTCTTGAATGCATACTCTAACAGCTACCATACCAATTGTCACCTCCAGGGGAATCAGCCCTAAACAAACAGGAAGAATTTAGCAGGAGTCAGCTATGGCGCCTCCTGGCTCATTAGGAATTTTCTTACACTTGGAACATGTCTGCCACCCAACTGCTATCTTTAAAGTAACAGAATTTCCTTCTCCAATTAGCCCTTGCCTCAAAAGACCACATCTCCATATTAAAGACTTGGCCAAGGGATGTTTACAGCCTTTTGTTCCCAGAAGTTTTTTCACTTGTTAATGTAAGGCCAAATGTTGACTGCCTTTTGGCAGAGAAAGACTAATTTTATAAAAAATGTAATATTTGTATCACGCAGTGCTATTTGCCATCAAATTGGTTTTTCAGGGGCCTCCCCGGTGGCGCAGCGGTTGAGCGCTGGGTTGCGAAGCTGCCCACAGCCTCTGCAGCGCCGGTTCGATCCCCGGCTGCTCCCCAGCCACCGGAGGAGGGTCCCACATGGCGCGCAGACCACTCCTGCCGCCCGCTGCTCCCCTCAGCAGTGTACCTTGGTCCTTCTGCCTGCTCTGCTCCCCGCTCTGGCTCTGGTGAATTCTCTCACCCTCCCGTGCTTCGTTTGCCATCCGCCGCATCAACACAAAACATAGGAGACTTTAATGAAAAGGAACTTTAATAAAACTAGGAAACAATACAGGTAAGGCAAAGAGTCTAGTTTCTAAATCAAGCACCCAAAGTTACCCGTCCCCTCGTGGGTAAAACTCCATCCATATGGGATCGGCCCAGAACAAGGCCCCAAAGCCTGCTACAAGTCTAAAGCATCTTCCAGTGGGGACCCACAGAAAAGGGTCACAAACAACCAGACAAGCCCGGAAGGAAAAGAGCAAAATCAACATCAAGATAAAAGCTGCCATTGTCACCTCCCCACGGGTCTCACCCACATCTGTGTTACCCAGTCCACGACCAAAAGACAAGCACAGTTTCTTTACGTGTCTCTAGGGTCCATGCGCCTCCTCCAGGTCTCCTTCTGGCTCCATCCTGCTCCTTCCTCAGTCTCTTCTTCAGCTTCTCCTCTTCCTGCTCAGCTCCACCCTCCCTTGGGTGGGGCAGGGAACCTCCCCCTTTCCTGGGGACCACCCTGTTACACTTGTATAAATAAATAAATAAAATAAATAAATAAATAAATAAATCTAAAAAAAAAAAAAAAACAAATTGGTTTTTCAGTAATTGATCAGTACTTGCAGTTTTACTTTTAAATGCGTATTTTTAGCAATGGTAGAAACTAGCCATAAACAAATGAGGAGAATCTTGGAGTCAGCTAACGAGATTCCTGATTTTTCAGAAATCTGCCCCATGCCCAGACTTTTGTCAGACGACATGAGTAGTGCGGCTCCGGCTCCCAATACCTGGGACTGACCAGAAGGGCACACACTCCTCCTTCCCCCTGTGTGACTCCCTCCAGCTCTGGTCTAGAGAGAGAATAGCTGGAGCCAGTGAGGCCTGGGAAACAGAGGGGCTGCCAGGCTGGAGCTCCCTGACTCTGAGGCCAGTGGGTTTTCTATAGTGACCCCAAAAGAGGCAAGCTTAAAGTGATGTTGGGGACTGGGGGAGGGAGATGTCAGGGGAGCGGGAGCCACCACATCCTAGCAAGGGGCCCAGAGCGGGGTCCTACCCAGCTCCTTCCAGCTCAGTCCAACCACGACATATTTCTAAACTTCCTCCTCTTCTTCATATCCATTGCTTTCTCAAGACCTGCTCAAAAATAGCTTCTTGATGGAACTTTTGCCATCGAGGTGTTGTCCTGACATTCTTTGCTCTTTGTGGGTGTGATTTGAATTCATTTATGCTGGGCTTGATGTGTAATTGTCCTCCCACTGTCTATGTTGTGTGCCCCGTCTCTCCTGTTACACACACACACACACACACACACACACACACACACACACACACCCCCCTCTCCTTGTGAACCAGATCCTCACTCAGCACTGGGGTTGCTCTGACCCTCTGTCTCTGGTTCCCTCTTATAGCCGTCCTCTCTGCAGTGTCTCTACTCAGTGGTGTCTGAGCAGCCCCAGGAGTCCCTGCACCTCCTGCCTCTATCCTAGTGGGAAACCAGACCCTCACCCTGCATGACAGTGAGGAGATGAAGGCTAAGTCCTGAGATCAGTGACTGATGGAGACAACGTACCTTTTTTTTTAATTTTCTTCTTTCCCCTCATTACTGTATTATTTCTATTGAGGCAACATCAGTTTACACACTGCATGTGTCCAGAGGCACAGGGTCACCCCTCTCAGATGTTTGTTACCATATCACACCCACCTAAGGACATCCACAGTCCTCACCATAGTCCATGAGGTCCTCTTCCCTCTTTGTGTCCTGCTCTCACCATCCCTCACCCATAGGGTCAATTTTCCAGACATAGTTCTAGAGTTTGTTTCGGTTTAATGTCATCTGTCCCTGCTTTGGTTCTTTATATTCCACATATGAATGAAACCATCTAGTATTTGACTTTCTCCTTCTAATTTATTTCACTTAGCATAATTCCCTCCTGATCAATCCATGTTTTGCAAATTCAAGGCTTTATCTTTTTCACAGCTGAGTAGTATTCCATTGTGTCTATCTACCACCTCTCCTTTGTCCATTCATCTGTCCTTGGGCACTTAGGTTGTTTCCACAGTAGGTTATTGTGCACAGTGCTGCAGTGAACATAGCAGACACATCCTTTGGAATTAGTGTTTTTACCTCCTTTGGATAAATACCAAGGAATGGAATGCTTCACCGTGTGGAAGGTGTATTTTGAATATTTTGAGGAACCTCCATTCTGTTCTCCATAGGGGCGGGACTGTAACAGTGTGGCATCCATAGAAAAGGAAGGTTCCAGTTCTCCTGCCCCACCCCAGTAAGGGTGGAGCCCATCAGGGATTAGAAGCTAAAGAGGAGGCAGAAGCAACAAGGCGGGGAAAGGAGACTGGAGGAGACCCAGGGACATGGAAAGAAACACTTGAAAGAGACAAAGACAATGGTAAGAGATCCAGGGGAGGCTGACAATGGCAGCCTTTATCTTGCTGTGGATTTTGATTTTGCTCTTGTCCTTCCAGACTTTCCTGGTCCTTCCTGCCCCTTTTCTATGAGTCCCTAGCAGAGGGGCCATAGACTGTGGCAGGCTTTTGGGCCTCAGCAGTGCTGCTTTGGGCCAACCCTGTTTGGCTGGGCATTACCCATGAGGGGATGGGAACTTGGGGTGTTTCATTTGGAAGCTATTTTAACTATATTCTTTGTCTTCTCTTTCTCTATTGCACACAAATTTTATTACCATTCTTTTCTTTTTTTTTTTTTTTTTTTTTTTTTAGGTTCTGCTTCAGATTTATTTGTACAAATAGCACAGGAAGACACCAGTGCCCTGTAGACAGCAGCCTAGGGGTGACACCAGTCCTTCTGTCCTCACACAGGCAGACAGTGTTCTCTATTCTTAAGGCTTTGCGGGGACCTGGGCACCTTTGGCAGCCTGGGTACCTTTGGCGGCCTGGGTACCTTTGGCAGCCTGTGTTCCTTTGGGGACCTGTGCTGCAGCCGCATCCTTGGCCTGGGTTTGAGCCTTGCCCTTTGGCCGCGAAAGCCTGAGACCCTTGGCGATGCGGGCACGTGCATGTTTCCCAAGCTTGGGGTGAGCGATGTAGGCAAGTCGGCTGAGCTTGCGGCTGCTGCCCTTTGGGATGTTAGCCCTGACCGTCTTGGTCTTTACAAGGGCCTTGATAGCCTCAGCACGTGCACTCATGGCCTTGGCATTGTTGGCCTGCATCTTCTTCAGGCCCTTCTTGTTATGCTTCTTGGCAAAGCACATGTTCCTTAGGAACTTGGGATCTACCCCCTTAAGAGATTCGTATCTTTGGGATCGGGGTTTCTTGATGCCATTTCTGTGCCATTTTCGGGATTGGTTGTGTGTGGTGTGGTTCTTGGACTTGGCCATGTCTGCACCGAGGCCCGCGGCTCCCCAGGCGCCTTGAGCCGGAAGAGCTACCATTCTTTTCTATTAAAGGTCTTACCTACTATAGTATGTTTTGTCTTTATATAACCAATGACAGTACCTACTTAGATTTATCAGGTTTGAGGATCTGGGGAACCCCTGTTCTGCCCGCTAACAGGAGCAGTCTCCATCCCCACCCACAATGTACCAGAGTTCCTTTTCCTCCTCCCCTACACTGGGTCATTGTCACAGGTGTGAGGGGCTATCTCGTTGTTTCAATTGGCTTTTTCCTGACAGCACATGATGACAAACATTTATCCATGTGCATATTGGCCACATGTGTGTCTTCTTTAGAGATGTGCCTGTTTAGCTCTCGTTTTGATTGGGTTGTTTGTTTTCTTCTTTTGGAGCCCTTCCTGGGATTTGCAGTCCTTGGTGTCTTGGATCTCTCCGGTCTGGGGTGGGGGTGGGGCCATAAAACCTATTTGTGGCTCTGGTTCAGGATATTCTCTCCCCCTAACAGAACCTACTACCTTTGCAACTTTTCTGTAAATCTAACAGTATTCTTTAAATTTTTCTTTAAACTACTCTCAACACTTAACAGGTTGCAGAAGGAAAAAACTATCTACTCTCCTGTTTTCCCAGGTTTTGTTATCCAATGACTGGAGAGAGTGGTTCTGCGGAGAAAAACTGGAAACCTCACACACAGGGCAGGCTCCGGAGTCTCCTCTCCTCTGAGCCCTGCTTCTCTGACTCCTCATAGAGCATCTTACCCCAAGACGACGCCCTCCAGGACCCCTAACTCTGCCCACCTCAGCCCCCGCCCCATCCTGGCGGCGCCACCAGAATCCGGAGCAGCGCGGCAGCGCCCCCGTGTGGCCACAGGCTGAGCACAGGAGACCAGAGCTGCCCTTTCTCCTGCTCAGCCAGGCCCTCCCCAGGCTCCCTGGGCTCCCAGCAGCAGGTTAGGGATCTGCACACAAGGGGGCGCCCAAGTCCTGTGTCAGTTTGGGTGTTTTTTTTTTTTTTTTTTGCTTTCATTTTTAAAAATATTTATATATATTTTACATATATCTTACATGTTCATTTTTTAATGATCTATTTATTTATGCATACAAGAAGTTGGGTACAGGCCAGAGGTGCATGGGGTGAGAGGATTCACCAGAGACAAGAGTGGGGAGCAGAACAGCAGATTGACTGACATACACTGCTGAGGGGAGCAGCGGGCGAGACAGGAGAGGTCTGCTGCACCATGTGGGTAGCTCCCTGGCGGGGGATCGAACTCGTGGTGCAGAGGCTATGGCTAGCTTCACAGGTTGAGTCTTAAACCCTTGTGCCACCAGGGAGGCCGACTTCTGCCCATTTCTTGACTGGATTGTTTGTTTTTGTTGAGTCTCATCAACTCTTTGTATATCTTTGTGAGCAGTCCCTTATCAGTTGTACAGAGTGCAAAGATTTTTTCCCAACCAGTGCGGTATCTTTCTGTTTTGGTTAATGTCTCTTTTCTGGTACAGAAGCTTTTCAGTTTGCTGTAATCCCAGGTGTTTATCTTTTCCTTCACTTTCTTTGCTTTGGGTGATGAGTCTTTAAAGATGTTACTGAGACGTATGTTTTATAGTGTTTTACCTGTATTCCATATAATTTACGGTTTCTTATGTCCAGATCTTTTATCCATTTTGAGTTGATTTTTGTGCCTGGTGAGAGGTAATGGTCTAGTTTCATTCTTTGGCATGTGGTGGTCCAGTTTTCCCAGCACCACTTATTAAACAAACTGTCCTTGTTCATTGTGTCCGTTTAAGTGTCGTATTTCCTAGCCAGTGTGTGACTTTGGACTTAGGAGATAACCAGGTCTCTGGGACATCACAACTGGTTCCTAGGTTCTGAGCAAATCCCCAAATATATAGGTTGCCTCAGTCTCTTGGGATGGAAACTTAGATCCCAGGGTCCCCGTAATTTGTTTCTGCCTCTGCTTCCAAGGATGAAAGCCCCTCCTCCTGGGAATCACCTGCCATTCTCCATCCTTTGGATGAGGGGAGGCCCTAGAAGAGACCCAGGACACTGGTTATTAAGATGGGGAGACTCCTGGAAAAGAGAGCAGAGGATGGAAATGGGGACTTTAGGGGACAGAGGTGGAAAGGGGTGCAGTGGGGAACCAGAGAGGACCAGGCAAGGAAGGGTCAGCATGGGGGACACTGTGGGGGAAAGGTCTGTGTGGGGGACACGGGCTCAGGGGAGCAGTGGGTGACAGGAGAGGTCTGCGCACCATGTGGGACACTCGCTGGCGGCCGGGGATCAAACCGGCACTGCAGAGGCTGCGGGCAGCTTCATAGCCTAGTGCTCAACCGCTGCGCCACCAGGGGAGGCCCATTTTTTAATATGGTTCTAAAGCCACTTAATTGAGATATAACTTACGACCATTAAGTCACTTGTTGAAGGCTCACCTCTCATGTCCTTTTGGTAAGCACAGAGCAGGGCAACCCTCCCATACTCTATCTTGAGAACATCTCCATCACCACAATAACCTTGTTTCTTGGGCCTGGGCCCATGGGCACCACCCCCACCTTCCCCTCCCTAGTCCTGGGCAGCCAGAACCCACTATCTGCCTCTGGGGACAGGCCTGGGAAGTTCTCTCTAAACACACCCCAGGTGACTCTGCTGACACAGAGCTGCAGTCAGGCATTTGGGTCTCCTAGTCCAATGCATGCTGGTGCCCAGGAACATACTTCATTGGGTGCTGGGGTAACAGAGAACCACATGACCCCACCCTGGAGGACCTGCAGACTGGTGTGTGTGAGGAGAGAGGGCTTCAGTAGCGTGCCTCAGAGGGAGCCAGGGGCAGAGCCAGGGAGGTTCCTTCCTCAGCAGGAAGGGACATGGGAGCTGGGTCTTGAAAGCCAGATGTGGGCACAGGAACAGAAGTGGCTCAGGATGCTGATGGAAGCCCAACTGCGTGACCTCAGCAGTTACTTTCTCTGTGTCACCTCGGAGAGTCCTCACAACCACTCTGTGAATTGGGTATTGATACTGTCCTGACACCCCTCCCCTACTCCATTTCAGAAACAAGGACATGTAGAATGACGGGTTATGGTAGTGCCCAGGTCTGAATCCCAGCCACCTGGTTAATGTCTGGGCCTCCCGCCTGACACCATCCTGCAAACTGACCAGGGGACCTATGAGGCAGTGACTGTGGAGCCATCACCACCCTCTCCAGATACCACACATTTCTTGGCTGGATTTGACTAGAGACAAAAGGACAGTAGTAACTCATCCTGTAATCACCCTTTATATAAATGAATGGAACTTACCAAACAAAAAGGCCCAGAGTGACTGGTTGCACCAAAAAACAAAACCCAATATTATGCTGTCTCTAGGAGACAGAATCAAAAAAGTTCTTGTAAAAAACACAAGAAAATGGGGCACCCCCAAAATTGCAGGGGCTGCCATATGAGATAAAATAAGCTTCCAGCAAAAAAGGTAACAAGACACAAGGATGAATATCATATGATTAAGGAATCCTATGTCAGGAAGACCTAACACTCATCAATATACATGCACCAAACAAAGGAGCAGCAAAATATATGGCATATATATATGGCATATATATATATCCCACATATATGGCAATTATTAACAAATTTGAAAACAGATATTGGCAGCAACACAGTAGTGGTAAAGAAATTAAATACCCCACTTTCATCAAGGACACATCCACCTGACAGAACTCAGGGAAACTGTAGCTTTAAGTGAAGAATTAGACCATGTGGGCTGAATAGATATTCATAGGGCATTACACTCCAAAAAAACTGAATACATATTCTTGTCAGGTGCACATGGAATAGTCTCCAGAATACACCACTTGTTGGGTCACACAGCAAGTGTCAATAAATTCATGATGACTGAAATCATGTAAGTATCTGTCTGATCACAATGGTATCAAACTAGAATCAACCATAAAAAGAAACCAGGGGGGGAAAGCAATATGTGGAGATTGAACAACACACTACCAAATGGCTATTGGGTTAAGAGGAAAGCAACCAAGAAATTTAAAAATACCTTGAAACAAATGACAACCTATCAGTGGGCACAGCAAAGGCAGCACTAAGAGGGGAATACAGAGCAATACAGAGCAATACAGGCCACCCCTAGAATCAAGACAGAGTTCAAGTAAAGAATCTAACCTTACACTTAAAACAGCTAGAAAGAACAAATGAAACCAAAAGACGGTAGAAGGAAATGAAATTAAAGCAGAAATGACACAGAAATCGAAGACAGATTAAAAAAAAAAATCAATGAAAGCAAAAGCTGTTTTTTTTTTTTCTTTTTTAAGATTTATTTATTTATTTATACAAGCACTGGGTACAGTCAGAAGCACAAGAGGGTGACACACACAGACTAGTCTCTCCTGCCACCCCCAGTCTGGGCCCCTTTCACCTGTGAGCTGAACCAGGCCCTGCTCTGCTCACAGTCCGGCAGGGCCTCCGCAGCCCCGCATTCACCCTCAGCCCCACAGGGGGACCCCTTCCCAGGCCTCTGACACCCACTCCTGTGTTCCTCCCTCTCCCTCTGCTCCAGCTGATCCTCACCCCCTCTGTCCATGCACACAGGCATCAGCCAGCCCTGCACAGACTGTTCCCTCCATGGGACCCCTTACCCCCAAAACCCCTCCCCAAGGCTTAGCTCTCATCCCACCATCACACTGATCCCCACACACAACTGCCCCCACACAACCCTCCCTCCCCTGCTGCCCAACCTGCTCCCTGCCTGTCCCACTGTTATAGGGCAGCCCCGATATTGAATGGGTTGCTGGCTGTGGGTCCTCACCCGCGTGCTTAAAAGGAACTTATTAATACTCCACTACAGGCACACACAAAAGGTTAATAAAAGGTTTATTTACAAGGGAAAGGGAATTGAGGAAATGTACAACTCAGGGAGAAAACAGGGAAATAAAGTCTTTAATGCATCCTACCCGATCCGACGACCTGGAAACCCAAAGGCACTCTCAGAGCTGGCTGGACGCTGCGAGCTGGCGGAGAGTCAAAATGGGGGATCCCCTCCAAAGCCCACGTGTCTGGCTTTACACCAACCTGGCTGCTTAACCCCACCCTCAGGTCCCAGCCACCTTCCCTTTGGTGGTGATGGGATTTGGAGTTCCCAGTGTCTTTGGCTTTGGCCTGGGGTTGGGGTGGACTCCACAAAGCCTGTATGGAATTAGCTTTAGGACATCCTTTTCCCCCTAACACCTCCTCTCAGCCCCTCTGCAGGTGCGGGTGGGGTGGGTTTCTTCTCTTTATTATTCACTGTCTCCTGCATGAAAGCAGCTCTCTGAAGATGGGGCTCTGTCTGATTTATACACAGCACCAAGCATATAGCTGACACCCTACATATATTAGTGGAAAGAAATGAATTAGTGACTGACAAGTGTTTGCAATACACATAGAGTCAAAAGCAAAAATGAGGGGAAAGGCATGTTCAATTTTAACAGTTGTCATCCCTCCCCCTCATGTTCTAGCTCAGTGACTGCTCTTAACTGTGTCAACCACATTAGTGGTTGGGGAGCTTCCCCATCTATTTTTTTTTTTTTTTCATCAGTCTTCACTTTTGTACAATGTGTGCTTTCTCCACTCAGGGGAAGTTCCTGTAAAATTCGCACCACCAATTCACCTGTGCACCATCACCATAGTCCCTTGTGCTCCTCCCTCCCCAGTTTTGATCCCTCTCCCTCACCTTGGAAGCACCCCCATCTTTCTAGAGCCAGGGCCCCCCTGCACAGCCACCATTCCCGAAGGAATAGCCCCCAGAGCCCCTGGGTCCCACCCACCAGAGGGAGACACAGGACAGGGAGGGACACACCCACATGGGGACCCCCCCGGGGGGTAGCTGGAGGAGGAGCAGCAGGGAAGGGAGGAGGCAGAGCACAGAGCTAGGGCAGGAGCAGGTGCCATCTCCTCAGGGCTGGGGAGAGACAGGGCAGGAGGCAGCCAGGCCCACACAGAGGAGCAGGGCAGCCAGGAGCTCTGGGCTCAGAGGGGAGCAAGGCCCAGGGACCCCCACCAGCAGGAGCAGGGCCCTTCCTGGTGACCCCTTAGGCCCTGAGATCAAGGAGGACAGATCTGGCTCCTCTCAGGGCTTCTGAGCCTCTGTGCTGCTAGAGACCATGAGGTTTATTGGAGAAAAACATCCTCCCTTCCCTTCCCACCCGGTGGAATCCAAACCCCTGACACACTCTGCTCAGAGCACCAGGACCCTCAGTTTCCAGCACCTGGGCATGGGGTGAAAACTGCCCTCCCCTCTCCATCATCACCCAGTGACTCCCCATAACAGAGGCCCAAACTCAGGCCCCCATGAGGAAAGGCCAGCGCCTGCTTGTGGTCTTGTCCCCTCAGTGTGAGCAGGTGTCCCTGAGAAGCCTCAGGACACACGACACTGTCCCCAAGGAGTCAGGGTCCCTCCACAGGCCCCTGTCCTGCTCTGTCTGCTTGTTCAGTTCACCTGAAGGTCAGTCCCTCCCCAGACCTGAACTGCCAGGGACAATGACAAGGTCCTGACCCAAACACAGCAGGAGCCGGGTCAGATCCCCACTGAGGGCTTTGTTCTTGCCTTCTCTAATTCTGGGGGGATTCCTGCTGCGGGGTGAGGGGACCCCGTGGGACAGAGCAGCAAAGATCGGAAAGTGACTCCTGGTTAGAGAAAACATCTTCAATCTGCTATCAGGCAGAATGAGGGGCATCCCGGGACCCGGAGAACTGCAAGTTCTGCCATCTGCCGCATAAAGGCAGAGCACACTCTGAGTGTGAAAGGACACAGGAGAGCTGCATGCACAGAGAGGAAGGGAAGGGAGAAGAGTTTCCCAACAAAACATCCAGTTATCGTCCCCTTGTGGGTAAATACCCAACCACACAGGGTTGCCCCAAACTAGGGCCACTGCAGCAATTTGCCACAAGTCTCAGGAACCTTCTAGTGGGGACCCACAGAAGCCGATGACAGGGCCAGGCCAGTCTGGGACAAAAGGAGCAAAATGAAAGCACAAACCACGGTCAAGGCCGGTGTCCCCACGGGTCTCTCCCAAGTGTCTCCTTCCACGTCCTTCTGTCCCTGGGGCGAGCCCAGCGCTGAGAAGCAAGGGGGGCTTCCCCACATGCCCCTCTCCTGTGTTGTCCCCGCATCTCTCTCCAGGTGCTCTCTCCCCCACACGCCTGTGTCTCACGGCGGATGCTCCTAAAGGGCCCTGACATAGGGGGTCTCTGTCCAGAGAGGCCGTGTGACCCCACATCTTACTCAGAGAAAAGGCAAAACCCTTTCAACATCCTCAATGTCTGCATGATGTGGGCGCACAGACCCCGTCTCAGTGACCCCTGCCCCAACCGCAGCCTCCATCACACAGACATCCCCGTCCTGGGGCGTCTGGGCTGAGGTCGCCCTGCCTGGACAGAGCTTCTGCAGACACCCTGTGGGCATAGAGTGTCCATTAGGTCTTCTCTCAAAGGCGCCGTCCTCGTGAGGCCCACCTGTCCATGCTAGGAGAGTAGCCCTCTTCCTTGTCCCCACACACTTTTTCTGGGTCGCCTTCCCCACAATTCTTACCCAAACCAGGATGCATCTGAAAATTCATCTCTAACACCAGACTCCTGTGGGCAGGGGCAGCCCTGGGCTTGTGGGGACAATGGCGGTGCCTAAGCCTGATCCCTGAACACGAAAAAGAACAGGTGTGCTCCAAAAAACCCAAAGAAGCAAAATATAAACACACTGAGACCTGAGGGCCCAGCCCTGTCTGAGGGTAGCCTGATCCAGCCACACGCAGCCTCTACCCACATCCTGGAGACAAGACAGGCCCAGGTGGGGTCTGAGTCCCTGTGACCACAGGCCCTGTTGGGACAGGTGCTCCTGAAGGACAAGGACGAAGGAACAGAGAAATGACCCCTGAGGAGTGACCACCTCAAAGCCCACGACGCTGTGAGCACCGACTGGACACAGGCCCCACCCCCCTCGGCTCCTCACAGCCTCTCCCGCCCCCACCTGCACAGACTCAGCACAGCAAGCTGCAGTTCTGGCTGGTCTTCGGGGCTCCTACTTATTTCCAGTCAAATTTTAGGAAGCTTTTCAATTAACACATCAAAAAAAACAACCCAGAAAAAAAAAAAACAGTTTATGTCTGGGTGTCTATTTTCAGTAGGAAAGTGGACATTATTCCTCAGGAAACCACAAAGTCCAGGCAGGGGTGGAGCCAGCCCCACCTCTGCTGGAGCAGGAAAGTCATCAGGGGGAGACACAGGTCGGTGTGGAGAGGGGCCTGGTGGGCAGGGCTGGGCCAGTCTCCCCACCTCCTCACATTATGCTAATGTGACCCCAGATATATGAGGATGCCCTTTGCAACAAGAGAGACCAGAGGGTCTTTATTGAGGGGGCGCTGGTTACGTCCCACTGCTTACACTGTAGGAGGGCAGGGTCCCCCCTCAGGTGTTGTCACTGTAGTACATCCACCCCTGAGCCCCATGATCCTCCAGCAGAGTCCACTGTGCTCTCTCCCGCTTTGTGTTCACGCTTCCCTTGCCCCTCTGGTAGCCATTGCTTTACATGTAGACTTCAAGGGTCAGTGTGTGTGTGTGTGTGTGTGTGTTTAATAGTGCTAATCAACTTTTATTGGTTTCACATAAATAGCTAATAGTTTTCAAACCATGTTTCTCCAATATATTTATGTTAAAACATATGAATGTATTTATTAGATTTTTTGGCAGAGGAGGTAGAGAAAAAAAGCGTTAAGATGACAATTTCAACGCTAATCTTCAGTGACAGGGTAAACACTTGGCCATCGTTACCCTTCATAGAAAGTTATAGATTTATAACTTCAAATATTTACATTCACATGACTTTACACTTATTACATAATGGTTTTTAAAAATAAATATCAAAATGTTAAATTAAATAATCCCACATCTGATAAATCACAGTAGTATCAATCATTTTTTAAATTCCAGTTTATTTATTCATCAGTAAAATGTAACATTTGACAATGTCCCAGAGAATAGGGGGACATATGAAATATGAAAAGGTCATTCACAGAGTCACTACAGATTTTATCAGACCTGCTGTCACATTGGGGTTTCCCCTTGAAAAAAGAACTACAAGTGATCATCCTGGGCCAGCATGGAAGACGGAGCTCTCTCCTGACACCAGGCATGGCCTGTGACTGTATCCATGTTCCTTGTTACGGCGCTGAGCCTTGGTGCTATTAGCACAATGAGTTTTTCTTAACGAATGTGGTGGGTTAAGGCAAAAGGACATAACCTGGTCCCCTCAATCATTTATTTTTTCTCCACCTTTTAAAAAATCATTGATGAGACTATATGTTACAGATTCACTGGCTGGAAAGACACAGTCACCACTTGGGTCATAACTGGTGTTTTCGCAGGAGGTTGGTTTCTCTTGGTCTCTCAGCATGACCATCCCTCAGCAGGGCCCTCAATGCGGAGTTTCAGATGCTACCATTGCTATCTCCTGGCTGGATGTAGATTATTTTCTATCATTAAAATATTTAATAATTGGCCTCCCCGGTAATGCAGGCAGTTGAGTGCAGCACTGTGAAGCTGTCCACAGCCTCTGCAGCGTGGGTTCGATCACGATCAGCCAGGGAGATACCCACATGGTGCATCAGACCTCTCCTGTCTTCCCACTGCTCCCCTCAGCAGTGTATTTCAGTCGGTCTGCCTGTTCTATTCCCCACTCTGTCTCTGGTGAATCCTCTCATGCTCCCACACATCTGGCCTGTACCCCAGTTCTTGTGTGCATGAATAAATAAATCTTTAAAAATATTTAATAATTGGCAATAATCTGCTCAGTCTTTGTAAACTCTCCACTGAATAATTTCTTATTTTTTACAACAACTTTCTGCTGGCTGCTATGCTTTTTTATGTCAACTTCTTCCCTTCAAAGGAGGAAGGGTTTTTGAATGAGCCTCCAACACTACTCCTCAATGTAAAATATTGTCCACAGTTTTAGTTAGAGAAGAGGTGATGATCTGTCTGATGAGTTGAGTCATTAATAAATGGCCTTAAGATCTGAGGAGACAGAAATCATTTTCATGAGTGGAAATTGTGCAGACATTGACCGAGATGTACAACCTAAATAAACCAGCTGATGTAATGGAAAGATGAAAGGGTAGAGGTGATAAGGTAGACTCTGAAGAAAGTCATCTACAGGGTGAAAACCATGACTTGCAGGTGAAGAAGTATCTTCTAGAGATGAGGTTCATGGATTCGCTTATTTGTAAGTCTATGGTGAAGGCCTCTGTGAACCCAGAAGATCAGCATGTTGGTGAGAAAATGGAAGGACCAGACAGGAACAATGAGTTGAATCCAGCTGTTTGGAAACTCTCCTATTTGTCATATAATTTGCTGCATCCTCTCAGCTCCACAGAAACAGTGAGATGGTGGGAATACTTAATCCATGGAAATGACCTAACAGTAAACATGATTCTCAGGGGACTTGATTCTGTAAATATTGTGGGTGGTTCATTCAGGAATAACTATAGACAAAGTAATAACTCATTGTCACAAAGAGGAAATAAAGGATAAAAGTACCAAGATTTCTTATAACCAAGAGAATGACAGTTTGTTGGAAGATGTCATACTCTGGTCCTGCGGTTGGATATAGAAATGGTGTAAAAAAATCACCTACGGCATTGAGTACAAGATCCATCTTAGCTCTAGCAAATACGGGAGGCTGGAGGATCCAGTGGTGGTGCAGGTGCAACAAGACACAATGGGGGACTCAGTCAGCGGGAGTTAGGCTTTGTCATCAAATGAGTCTGACGCCAAAGTAGAGAGGGTCAGTCTACCATTCAGCACTGTTGGGCCAGGAAGGCTGTGCTGGTCTGCAGCCCTGGTCAGCAATAGGCACAGCCTGGGGGGTTCGAGGGTTAGTTTTTAAGTTTGTTAGACTTCTCTATACCATATATGAATGACATATATGGTATGTCTCCTTTGGACTTAATTTAATTAGCACCATCCATGTTGCCCCAGATGGCATGAGTTTATGTTTTTCTAAGTAGTAGTCTATTATCTATATACCACTTCTTCTTCACTTACCATCTGTTTTCAGGCACTTTGCTTGTTTCCATAGCTTGAATATTGTAAATAGTGCTGCAGTGATGAAAGATGTGCAAGGTATCCTTCACAGTAGCGTATTTGTGTTCTGTGGGTACATACATAGGAGTGGGACAGCTGGGCCCTATGACAGATACACTTTCAATCTTCTATGAAATCTCAATAGTAATATATATATATATAATATATATAGTAATATATATATTATATATATATAAAGTGTATTGCCCATAAAATTCCCAGCACCAATGCACCCATGAATCATAACCATAGTCCTTTGTGCTCTTCTCCCCACTGTTTTGCTCCTTCTACCTCCCAATCTCTTGCAAAATGTCTCTGATTTATAGTTTTCTGCTAATTTTGTTTTTTTTTTTTTTAAGATTTATTTATTTATTTACACAAGCACTGGGTACAGTCAGAAGCGCGGGAGGGTCAGAGAATTCACCAGAGACAGAGCGGGGAACAGAACAGGCAGACCGACGAAACACACTGCTGAGGGGAGCAGCGGGCGGCAGGAGAGGTCTGTGCACCATGTGGGACCCTTGCTGGTGACTGGGGATTGAACCGGTGCTGCAGAGGCTGCAGGCAGCTTTGTAGCCCAGTGCTCAACCGCTGAGCCACCAGGGGAGGCCCCATCTGGTCTTTCTGATATAGGCCATTCTCACAGACATGATATAGCCATTCTGATATAGGCCATTCTCACAGGTTTTGTTAAGGCAATTTCCCAGAGAAATCAGACGGCACTCAGAGAGGTGGAGAGACTTAATGTCACACCAGCGGGCTCAGTGGAATTGCCCCCCAAAGGGCTGAGCACCGAAGAACAAGAATGGCAGGTTTTTATACAGTTTGTATAATGAAACTTGCTATCCCATTCATCATAGCGTAAGCATTCTTTATTGTTCAGGAAGGGGCTTCAAGGGAGTCACGGCTACCACCACTGACAAGCAGTGCAGCACACCCAGCAACTTCTTTGCTTTAGCAAGCTGCAGGATTAAAGCGGTAGACTCCCCCAAGCAGCAGACTTGGGAAACTTTCTGTTTCATTTCCCCTCTTTTGATACCCCTACTATGTGCTAGGCAGTATCAAGGTATGGACTCATAGCAAGCAGCAGGAAAGAAGCCTAAGGGCTCATATTGTCTAACTAACATTTGGAGTTTAGTAGCCTCCAAATGGGACTGGATAAACCGTGTGGCCAGATTAAAAGCCACGGTCCGAGGGCAAGCATCACAAGAATGGAGACCAATGGACCCAAGACACACGTGAGCAAGGCACAGTGTGGTGATGCTGTCCCACCAAGAGAAACAAGAGAAGCAGCCACCACAGGGGTCCAACCCAGCAGCCCATAAGCATTCCCTGTGAAGCTCCTCAAGCTTCCGTCATGCGCAGGTCAATCAGCTTCCGGGCTGAGGTTGGAGCAGGGCTGCAGCAGGTATTTGGTCGGAGTCTCTCTGCAGGGTCAGACTGAGCTGGTGTGCAGGGTCTGGGCAGGTCGTCCACTGTTCCGACATCTCTAGTGAGCTGGCGTAACTGGAGAGTCGTGTTCCCTTGGAGTAACCTGCAACTTTGACAGCAGTAGGGTCGTAAGGATGACAGTGCAGGGCCCCACCCAGAGAGGCTTGAGGGGCTTGTTTTCCAGTCCTTTACCCAGACTCAGTCCCCAGGTTTGTGGGGATGAACTAGGGATCCCGGAGGAACGGGGCCTGCCGGGGACCAGCCTCCGGCAAAATGTCGTGTCAAGGGTTCCTGAAAGGATGAGACAGCGTCAGCGAAAACGAAAGGGCTGAGGGGAAGGGGATGAGGTAGACTGAGGAGACACTGACACTTGGTGAGGTGCTACTGTCTTCTGCTGAGAGGTTTAGCAGGTTCTTTATTTATACATTTTTTGCAAGCAGTGAGATGACATTATCATGTGCATAGAAACAAAGCAGAAACAATCAGTGCATCTCTTTTTCCATAGACTTTTGGCCACTACATGCTCTCAGCAAGAAGGTAACCTTCAAGGTTAATAAAAAAACTTATGCTAGAACTCATTGTTTCAGCTAAACAATAACCTAAGTCAGTTGATAGCTGCCAGTACATCAGCTAAAGCCTAAGCAAGAAAAGACTTTTCTTATTCTCATGGCCTTCACAGCAGGGGCCGGCTGCTACTCAGCTATCAGAACTTTTTCTACCTAGAAACTCCTTAACTCAAATAGCTTCATTTAAAAACATTCCCAAGAAACTTCAAGGGAAGGCAAAAGAAGGACCTACCAAAATTGTATTGTAATGCTTCTCAGGCATGTTCAATAACTTGTCTCCCATTGTCAAGTGGGCCAAATTGTTTAATAATTAGTTTCTAACAGATAATTTTCCATGCCGTTTATTTGCAGTATACTGATGCATATAATGTAGTGCCTAATGTACTTTTTGGGGAATTTTTCTCTTTTTATGACCAAGAACAAAAAGTGAAGGGATGTTAAATCTTCAGCCCAAGGCACAAGGAATCTTCGGCCCCACGGTGTGAGGCCCTTTGAGCTTTGCTGCTTGCCAGTGTCTTATCTGGCTGGGGCAACAAGGCCTCCTACAGCATCGGCCCTCTGGGTGACAGTTTCATGAATCTTGTGTAGGACATTACTTAGGAGCTGAAACTGCCGATTTAGTCCCAGTTGGCCAGTGTGTCTGGGGTCTCCCCTCACCACAAACACAACAGGGGAGGCCGGCCAAGCAAAATCTCAAAGGGGGTGTAGACACTGGCACCGGGAGTGCACCGAATTCTGAGAAGCACTAAGGGGAGAAGGTCCACCCAGGGTTAACCTGTTTTTTGGCAAAACTTTACCAGAGTCGTTTTAGTGGCTCAGGTGACTCTCTCTACTGTCCCTGAACTCTGTGGCCAGGAGGCAGGAAGAGTCCATGTAATGTGAAGTAAGTGAGTCAGGTGAGTGGTGATTTCAGCAGCAAAGGCTGGGCCAGTATCACTGCCAATAGTCACGGGGACCCCATATCTAGGAATTCTTTCCCTTACAAGAGCTTTGGTGACTTCTCAGGCCTTCTCGTTCTGGAGGTGACGCCTCTACCCACCCAGAGAAGGTGCAGATCAGAACAAGCAAATATTTGTAGCCTCTGCAAGGCTTGATTTTTCTGAAGTCCACCTACAGGTCCTTAAAAGGGGAGGATCCCGTGTGTTGTACACAAATCTGTCACCTGAAGAAGCAAACTGAAGGGACAAGAGTTTATTTGTCTGGTAGGAGCCATCACTCCTCTGGTGTTTTCACCTTTATTTTTATTTTTTTCCAACATTTTATTTATATTTTTATTATTTTAAAAATAATTTTTCACATTATTATGTTAAAAATAATTTTTTACATCATTGTTCATTTTTAAGCAATATTTGCTTCCTCACCCCATCAGTGTAGTACCCATAGAATATCCTTCATCATGTACCCATAACCAAAACTCACTCCCCTGTGCTGCTCCCTCCCTCCCTCCATCAGATCCCACTCCCTCCTCCTCCCCTGCAGAATGTCTCTGGTTTATTTGTCTGTTTTTGTTTTGTTGTGTTTTGTATTGTTATTAATTTTTTTACACTGATGTCTTATTTGGTTCCCGTAGGTTCCTTTTATAAGTGAAACCATCTGATATTTTTTCCTTTTCCTTCTGACTTATTTCACTGAGCACAATTCCTTCTGTTCCACCCACATTGCTACAACAGGCATGAGTTTATCTTTTTTGATTGCTGAGTAATATTAAGAATGGCACGTATCCAAAAACTAGCAACAACAAATGTTGTTGCTGAAAACAACAACATTTGGTGGTGAAAAAGGAACTCTCCTACATTGCTGGTGGGAGTGCAAACTGGTCCAACCACTATGGAAAGCTGTCTGGAGGTTCCTCAGTCTACTAAAAATGGAGCTACCATATAAGCCAGCAAGTCCAATCCTATGGATCTAAGCAAAGGACACAGAAACACTGATTCAAAAGAACACCTGTACCCTTATGCAGCACTATTTATAAAGATAAAACCTAGAAACAACACAAATACCCAAAAATACATGCCTGTATCAAGAAGAGGTTACATACATACAGTGGAGTACTACTCAGTGATCAAAAACATAAGCTCATGCCATTTGGGGAATATGGGTGGGGTAGGAAGGGATAATAACTTTGATAAGTTAGTTGGAAAAAATAAGTATCAGATGGATTCCCGTATAAATGGAATATACAGAAATCAAACAAAGGGTCAGAATAAAGACAAAACGTGCAGCCTGATCCTAGATCTGAGGCCTACAGCAGGGGAAGGGAGAGAAATGGTTCTGAACAGGGAAGGGGAGAGCACAAGGGACTGTAGTGATGGATCATGGTGCTATGGTGGTGAGAGAACTTAAGGACTACACCTGAGAGAGAAATCAAATATTACACAAAATTAACAATGATGTAAGAGAACAAATAAATAGATTTAATAAAAACTTTTTTATCAATCACTGACAGCCAGTAAACAAAGAAAATTAAATAAAGCAGAGGATCCTGAAGTTACAAAATGGGGGGGGGGGAGAGAAATCCTATAACATTCAGGCCCACACAAGGCAGAGTGCTCATTCTATGAAGGAAAATATTATTGAAGAAATTCAGGTGAATTACATTAAGTGATAACATTCTCAACAGTCCACTGCATCCTAAGACTATCCCATACACAGCTCCCCACAACCTGGCCCCATCCCCTGGGGTGTCCCAGGGGGTGAGAGACTTCCCAGAGTCCTGGGTGCTGTTGCTGCCTGAGGAAGCACAGAAGACACCTGGTCAGAGCCCAGAGATGAGACCCTCAGAGGAACTGATGAGGGTGACTCTCCCTAGAGCTCCCTCTACACTGTCCTCAGGGGCTCAGGACCCAACCCCTGATCCACACTTACCTGCAGCCTGAGTGTAGCTGATTGCTTGTCCCCCTGTGGGAAGAAACATCATGTGAGACAAGGGATGAGTCAGGTCACAAGTCCTAAAGGAATCCCCAAGTCTGGGACACAGGGAAGTTTCTAGAACTGTGACTGAAGACCCAGGTCAGGACTGGGATAGATGAAGAATGGATATGAAAGGGAATTGGAGTCTTTCCTCAGCAGGATCCTTCCCCTATGACATTTCCTGAGAAACAGATCCCCATCACCACAGTTATAAGGTGAACAATTGGTGATTTATTTTCATAAGTGCTTTACAAAGAGTGAGTGTTCGCAATCAGCTCCAGACTGGGCAACACATGTGTAGGATCATACTCCCTACTAACCAGGAAGGGCAAGTTCTCCCTGGGACATGAAAGCCCACAGTGAACAAGACCACCCCACTCCCTTCCCTACCTGAGCGCTTCTTCCTCCACCACACAGCTGCAGCCACCGCAGCTCCAGTGAGCACAGCTCCAAGGAGAACCAGGCCAGCAATGAGGCCCACAGTGGGGATGGAGGACTGAGGAGGGGGCACTGCAAGGGAAGGGAAGGTGAGACCCTGAGCCCCAGACCTCCCCCTGATGTTCTGAAGGTCTCTAAAACAGTTCCTGATTCCTCTGAGCTCAGTGCCCACATCCCCCTCCTTACCCCATCCCAGGACTCGGGGCTCGAGCAGCGCCTCATGCTGCACATGGCACGTGTATCTCTGCTCCTCTCCAGAAGGCATCACCACAGCCGCCCACCTCTGGAAGGTTCCATCCCCCCCAGGCCTGGTCTCCACCAGCTCCATGCCCTGGGTCAGGTCCTTCCCATCTCGCTGCCAGGTCAGGGTGATGTCCGCAGGGTAGAATCCCAGGGCCCAGCACCTCAGGGTGACCTCATGCTCAGAGGTGAGGTGGAGGGTTACGTGTGTCTTTGGGGGATCTGAGAAGGGACAAAAATTCACACTTTGGGTTTTTCCAGCCTGGACACTGAAGCAGCCTCACTGACCATCCTCAGAACTAACACGACAATTGGTTTGGAGGGAGGAAGCACAAAGCCCCAGAAACCAGCCTAGTCTGGAGAATCTGGGATAATGAGGTGAGAGCCCAGGGTAGGAGGACGCAGGTCTCTAAGGAGAACACAGACTTTTGCTCCTGACCTGGGTGGAGGGTGAATGACACAGAAAGGCAGGAGTCAGATCCAGAAATGTTCTCAGGCCAAAAACAAGACCTTGAAAGAGAAACTCATGGTTCCCAGGATGGCTGCCGGGTCACAAGGATCCAGGGAGAGTTATTTCAGGATGGCCTCCCTCCCTCAGGAGAGACTGGATTCCTTAACCGTCCAGAAAAGTGGTGTCTTCTGGGCGAGTCTCTCTCTAGCACAGAACATGAAACCCAGGGGGCTCCTCCCTCTCTGCCCAGAAAGCAGGTGCTGTTCTGCCCATTATTCCATGTTCCCTGTGGGGCGCCAGGAGAGGGAAGTCCAAGGCCTTGTGGCCCCTCTTACCTGTGCGCTGCAGCACCTCCTTCCCCAAAACCAGGAACCTGAGGAGCCATGGGAGGCACTTGTTCTGCACACTGATCCTGAGGATCCTGGCCCTCCCCTCCGCCTCCCACTCGCGCTGGGTGATCTGAGCCACCGAGTCCGCGGGGGTCCAGGAGCGCAGGTCCTCGCTCAGGGAGATGAAATCCGCGCCGTCGTAGGCGAACTTTTCATAACCGCCACGGAGACGCAGGTCTGGCCCCACTTCACAGCCAAACATCCTCTGGAGGGTGTGAGACCCTGCGCCCCGCCCAGAGGTCAGCCCGGAGGTCACCCCCTAATTACACCCCCTCCACCCTGAATAAACCTAAACTGAAATGAAAGGGCCGGCAGGACAGTCCCTTCCCGGGGGAGGGGCCTGGCAGATCCACCAGCCTCGAGGGGTCAGTGGACCCTGAGACTCGGGACACCCCGGCCTTAGGGTGGGAATGGGGGGTGACCCGACCCTGGCCCCGCTCCGCGAAGCTCACCGTCCTCGCTCTGGTTGTAGCGGCCACGCAGGTCCCTCAGGAGCGCTTCGAACCACTGCGCGTTGTCCCTTGGGTTCTGAGTCTCCTCCTCGAGGTCCTCCTGCCCCACCTGCCCCGCCCAGGGCGCCCTAGGCTCCGCACTCTGGCCTGGAGAGTCGCTGTCCAACCGCCCGAACTGCGTGTCGTCCACGTAGCCCACGGCGATGAAGCGGGGCTCCCCGTTGCCGTTGCCATTGCTGTTGCCTTTGCCGGGGATGATCATTGCGGTGTAGAAAAGCCTCAGGGAGTGGGAGCCTGGGGGCGGGAGGGGAGACCCGGGCTGACCCTCCCCTCAGCGCGGGCCCAGGGCCCAGGGAGATGGGCCTGGAGGGGAGAAAGGGGCGGGGCCGTGAGAGTGAAAAGGGGGGGGGGCAAGAAGGGCCCAGACTCAGGGGACCAGAGCACTCAGGGGAGGCGGGAGGGACAGAAGGGGCCAGAACACAACGGGCCTGAAGGGGATCAAGAGGTTTGGGGGAGATGAACCTTTCTTGGGGTCCTGCACCCGCAGGGGGCTCCTTGCTCCTCCCTCCTGGGGCAACAGTGTCCAGCTGGACACGCACTCACCCGCCCGGGTCTCCATCAGGGCCAGGGGCCCCCAGAGCAGCAGCAGGAGGGGGAGGGGCATCACACCCCTTCCAGGGGCCTGGGGAGAAGGAGTCCAGGAGGGTTCTTGGAGACTGTGTAACTGGAGCAGGATGATGCTGATTGTCTTCCCTGGACACCCCCAGGAAATGAGGAGAGAGAATGGAGGTGAGTTTGGGGTCATCAAGGCTGCACCACCCCACAGAGCCTGTGAGAGGGAGACATGATGCTGTGACAGTGTGACATCCACAGAAAAGGGAGGCTCCAAATTCCCTTCCCCACCTTAGGGAGGAGTGGATTTGGGCTGGGAGAAGCAGCAGCCTGGAGGAATGAAGAAGCTAGTAGTGTTTTCAGATAATTGTGAATATTGATACTAAATTGAAACTGTACAGGTGGTAGTTTCTCTAAGGTTATTTGCTAAGTGAAACCTGAAAGAATGTGATGGAATATTTCCTATTCTGTCATATTTCCATAGGCCTCTCTTGCATATTGGTTGGAACTTGTGCTAATGTATGATTTTTTTTTTTTGATTTTTTTTTTATAGAGGCATGTTTTTATTTATTTATTTATTTGTTTGTTTGTTTTTTCTTTATACAAACACTGGGTACAGTCAGAAGCACGGGAGGGTGAGAGAATTCACCAGAGCCGGAGTGGAGAGTAGAACAGGCAGACTGACGAAGTACACTGCTGAGGGGAGCAGCGGGCGGCAGGAGAGGTCTGCGCGCCATGTGGGACCCTCCTCCGGTGGCCGGGGAGCAGCCGGGGATCGAACCAGCACTGCAACGGCTGCGGGCAGCTTCGCAACCCAGCACTCAACCGCTGCGCCACCGGGGAGTCCCGCTAATGTATGATTTTTTAAGGTGAAGCATTGTTTCACTAAGTTACATAGATCTTCAGTGTTAATTACACTGGATTCAAATGATCAAAAATTTTATTTCTTAATCACAAATCCCAAAAGAAAAATTTGTATTGTAAATTGTCAAGTAGCGATGCACTCAATTTTTCATATACTCTTTTTATTTCATAGTTCTGGGAGCTTATATTTTATTAGGCAAAATTACTGTCAGTTTCCAATTGTTTTTTCTACAAGAAACAGACATTCAGCTTCTCCGGTGGCATAGCAGGTTGAGCACAGCACTGTGAAACTGTCCGCAGCCTCTGCAGCGCGGGTTCAATTTCTGGTGGGCAAGGGAGATTCCCACCAGCGTGGCAGACCTCTCCTGTCGTGCCCACTGCTCCCCTCAGCAGTGCTTTCAGTCTCTCTGTTCTGCTCCCCACTCTGTCTCTGGTGAAGCCTCTCATCAGCTATTGTATTGTACCCCAGCTATTGTATAAATAATAATAAAAAAATCTTTTTTTAAAAAAGGAAAGAAACAGACATTCATTTTGAGGAAAGTGTCTGCTAATTAACCAAATTTAAAAAACCTTAGTTTTTGTCATTCATCCCTTCAGGTAAGATTGGTGTTGCCCACAAATAAAAAGAGTCTACTGCATCTCATACAAATATTTTCCTCCGGACACATGCTTGCAAATGCCGCAAAAGTGCTCAGTGTGTCCTTCCAGGTCAGCACACCAGATATTTTAAAATGTGGAGCTGAGGATGATTCAATAGTGAAGATAACTTTCAATGCATTTCCCAGGACATTTTCAAGTGAAACTGGCTTTGATGTTTGTTCCTGCAGGTAAGTGCTGGTGAAGAATCACTCCTTCTGCAGTGGTACTATCAGCTCCACTCCTACTAATTTTACCTTAGCAAATGCCAAAATAGTGAAAAGACAAATGGTGTCTAAGTGATGTTTTGAAACTTGTTTTACTTTATGGATCCCATGAAAGGTTCTGGGTGACTTCAAGGACTCCACAGACTACATTTTGAGAAATGCTTTTCTCAGGAAACCAGGGAGCATCTCCCAAGTGTGCTCTGCCTTTGCCTCCTCTTCACCTCCCAGAATCTCTCTCCCTGGCTGGCTCCTGCCTCCCCAAGCTGCCTCCCCTGCAGATACAATGGGGAGCAGAGAGAGGCCCCTGGAGACGTGGAGCTTGCACTGTCAGGAGAGATGGACACTGAGTAAAGGAGACAAAGACACGTGTAAACCCGACCTGAGCCCCGCGCTGGGAGGAAGGAGCGTGTTTGTTGTGAAAGCAGAGAAGCAGGAGCCCTAACTCTATTATCAATTTATCAAGAGATGAAAAAAATATTAAAAACAAATGAAGTATAAGGAAAACAGATTATACTCTTCCCATAGCTGTCACTCCTGCCCCTGACACACGTGCTATGGCTTCATCGACCAGCCTGTCCCCTCTGCCCTCAGACCCCCTCCATGTCCTGCTCCAGGACCCAACCACATTGAGGAGGTCTGTGGCTTAATCTGTCTGCTGGTCCTGGTCCCGTCCTCATCCTCATCTGCTCTTCCCTCATTTATTATGCACTGAAGGACACACCTCCCCAAGATGTTCAGAAAGGTGTCCCCAAGACAGGCCACTTTGGCATGTGAATTATTTTCATCTGAGGTTCATCAGGGGTTCACCTTAAGAAACATTTACCACTTCTATAACTACCTGGTATGAAAATTTGTGGTCTTACCCAAAATTAGGGTTATTACCATAAATGAGCATTGTACCCATGAAACCTTCTTATATATTCGGGCAAACATAATTACAGAACATCAGGTCTTCATCATATGAGGCAACCTTTCCTTGCCATGTGACCCCTCCTCTCTCCTGGAGGTCCCAGGCCCCATCTCACTCCTTAGCTCAGGAGACACATCCTCATTTCCTGCACAGATTTCAGACTCTCATTGAGATGTAGATTCCCTATGCATATATAGGGAAAGTTGGTTATTTTCTAGTACTAAAAAAAAAAAAGAAAAAAGAAAAAAAAATTTTATAAATGTCATGTGCTCAGAATAAGAGTTATTAAAAATTACAGATTTGATCATAGAAATGTATAAATCAATAGATGAACTGGAATATTGAAGTCTCACTCCCACTAAATAATGTAAATGGAAAAGAAATGACCAGCAGAGAGAAGACCTACAAGAAACCGAGTCTATCTGCCAGGAGATTCCAACTTGTTAATAATACAAGTGTCTAAAAGAATAAACAGTGGAAATGATGAAAAAAATCCCTGAGCACTCACAGATAAAATGGGCATGCTGAGTGTCCTACCCAGGTTCCTCCTACAGGGGATGAACACCCCTACACCATGACCCGCCACCAGGAACTTTCAGAAAGAGGATGGAGAAGGACAGACCTTGGGCCCTCAAGAGACAACTCAGGCCTGATGGCCAGAAGGCCCTGGAGCCAGGCCTGCCTAGTCCTCAGGGGAATCCAGCCCAGACTCCATGTCAGGCCCAGGTGAGGCAGGCGCTGGGGGCACAGACATTCACTTCAGCTGTTCGTGGTCTCAGGGGTTACTGTCCACGTCCCTCCTCTAGTGGGCAAATGACACTAGTGGGCAAAGCAGAAACAAAGATGATGGACACAGAGAACAGGACACAGGAAAATCAGCCACAGGGGCGCGGGGACAGGAGAGAGGCCAAGGGTGAGGTGAGGGATCCGGGCCTTCAGCCCTGCCCAGGTGAGCAGGACCCAGGCCCAGGAGGCAGGATTGAGGCTGTGGGACAGGGGTCTGCCCAGGATGAAACGGGCAGAATAGCTGGTGTGTGTGAGATGTCCATGGAGATTCTGACCCTGGGGTGGTCTTGAGGGTGATTAGGAATGAGCACAATAGGAACTAAGCTGGTGAGGGAACAAGATAATTATAACTCCAGGACCAACAACAAAAAAAATCAATCCAAGAAGGAAAAGCATCCTGGTCTACTCACTGCTCAGCTGTGACTGGATCAGAAGGTCACGATGGTGCAAACCTTGGATCCTAGGGTGTATCTCAACAACCTGCCAGAGGGGCCTCGGGGAGCAAATGCCTGTGCTGTGGATCTGAGGGGCCACATCCAAGGCCTCCTTGCCACTCAGAAACAACTGTCAAGGCCTGGGCAAGAAGCCTGGGCGAAGTGGGCAGGGACTTCTCCAAGATCCTGGCTGAAAGATTCCATGTGAAGGAGCAGAGAGCAGGGTGATCATCAGGGACCCTAGAGAGGCTGCCTGGAAGACAGTGACAAGCCTCCCTGGGGAGGAAGCTGCAGCTGTTCACCAAAGAGGAAGCAAGTTACCAGGCCCTTCAGAACATGCCTCCATGCTCTGTGGTGCCCAAGCCCTGACATAGGAGACAACTTTTCTGAAAGTCACAATTCAAGGTAAGGAGGACATTAACAAATGTGAACAGGACGCATCTCAATCAAAGCAGTTGTTGGTAAAGATGGACCAGGCCAAGTCCAGAGAGCAGCTGCTGCGGAACCTCAAAGAAGCAGACACGTGAGCATGTTGGGAGCTGACACTGAGGAGACATTAAAAACTCCAGACAGAGCCATGATTTCTGCCAGGCTGACAGCCTCATGGAACAGCTTAGTGGTGGTCTCCATCCTCCAGGCTGCTCAGAAAAATGGGTGCGATTCAAAGCTTTGAAGGACAGGCTGGAGGCCTTGACCTGTCCCCAGAGTGTGGCCCCATTGACCCCTCAGTCTGTTGTATTTTATGAAAATTTTCAAGCACACAGGATAATTGAAATAATAGGGTAGAGCATACCACTTAGATCCCAGTATTAGCATTCGCTACATTTGCTTTATCACCCATCTTTATCCATGGATCCATCTCTCCAGTCATCCATCTTATTTTTCTGATTCATTTCAAAGTTAGTTGCAGATGTCAGAACCTTTTCAAAAATTTTTTTTTAGATTTATTTTATTTATTTATGCATACAAGAGCTGGGGTGCAGGCCAGAGGTGTGGGGGTGAGAGGATACCCAGAGACACAGTGGGGAGCAGAGCAGGTGGATCTACACTGCTGAGGGGAGCAGTGGTCAAGACAGGCCAGGTTTGTTGCACCACATATGGGTTAACTCCACGGCTAGGGTTTGAATTCTTGTTGCAGCGACTGCCAATAGCTTCCTAGTACTGAAACTTAATCCCTTGTGTCACTAGGGAGGCCCCACATTTCATTTGTCTACACTGGAGCATTCCACTTAATAACTAGAGTTCAAATTGGGTAAATAATTTTTTTGAGATAAAACTATCTGGAGAAATGCATAAATCTTAAGTATACCATTAGAGGAGTTTAGACCCTTGTCAAGAACATTATGTATATTATTCTTTTCTTCTCATGGAAACAATGAACATTTAAATAATTTAATGATGTATCACACTTAACATAATTTACAGCCCTCACTCCTTTTGGTAACTACCATAGTCCAATCAGAAGCCTACCTGGCCCCTCCATTCTCAGCACATTCCTGTGACCACACTCTCCTTGGAACAGAGCCCAGGCCTGATTCATCTTCATAGTTATTTATTTTTATTATATTTATTCAAATAACTTTGATTTTTCAACCATATTTTTGGGGGAGGTTATAGGTGCATGCAGGGTAAATGGTTTTCAGGCTTTTCTGCCCTCCCACCATTAGGATTGCCCTGGTGATGGTGCACCTGCAGCTGTTACATTGTTGTAAGCTGCCTTGTTTACTTCTGAGGGCCTTGGGAGGAGTGTTGAGATAGGGTAGATGCGCAAGCAGAAGCAGAAGAGAGAGGCAGGAGAGAGAAGGGGAGAAAGAAGCCAGAGAAGTCAGGAGTAAAGACTTGCCGGGGTGCTCGGAGACCTAATGGCCTCCTGGCCCCCTGCCACACCAGCCTGCCGTGTACCTGTTTACCACACTACATTATTATTTAAAGCTCAACAAAAGCTTGAGAAAGCCACCGAGGGCTCCAGGACTCTACTTTACCAGGTCTGCTCGAATCATAGAAACCTGCTCTGTGACCATCCTGCCCCTATAATTGGCGTACGTTGGCAGGATGATTTGAAGCAGACGGGTATGGAACCCTCTGAAGACCTCAGGAGGGACTGAGAAGGAGCAGACCATGAGCCTGTGACAACGCTGGAGGCGCCATGGCAGCACAGGTGGTGACCAGAGTCCAGGAGCTGCTGGAAGAGCTAGAGACGCTGCAGGAGCACAGGAGGTGGACAAGGTCCGGGAGCTGTGGGACGAGACCTCACCTGGAGGAGAAGAGGCCCGAGAGGACCATCCAACAACCCTGGAGGCAGCAGAATTGTTGGGGAAGAAAGGACAATTCAGAGCTCCCCAGTGCTGATGCAGGAAAAGATTGATGGACTGACAATCCTGCCAGAGGGCGGAGGGACTTTGGCAGGGTAATGTTCTGTTTTGGGGACACTGGGGGAGGATGGTATTGTTTGTACACCCCAGGAGATGGGAATCTGGGGGTGGCCAGTGGGCCTTGATAGCCAAAGGCAGTCTGTTGTACTGCCCAACAGCCAGACAGAGGAAAAAAAAACAATTTAGAAAGGCAAAAGCCAGTGCTGAGATTAGGGAGACCTGAGCGGCTGTTAAGCAGCCTAAGTATGCTAAGGAAGGCCAGTGAGTCTCTCAAAATCACCTGTGGGTGATGCCCTGCTCATTGCTGAGTGAGGGTGAGGAGCTGAGGAACTTGTCCTTGGGGGACGGGTGGGGAAGGTGGCCTGTGTGTTAGGAGTTGGCGCCTCAACTCCGTCCGGGGTTCCCAAAGACCACACGGAGCCAGAGAAGCAAAAGCAAAAGGCTTTATTGCTAGCTTAAGCTAGGGTCCGACTCTGCCTGGAGTACTGACACAGCAGTCTCATCAGGTTGAGAGAGGGACCCCCTCCAAGGATGACAAGCTGTTTTTTATACTTTGTTGACAGCAAAAGGGGACCTTTCACAACAGGGACCAAGTTCAACCTGATTGGGTACTTTTCTTTGGCAACCTTTAAGTTTTTATCCTTGCCTTGTGGTTCTTGTGGTTTTACCCTGAAACGAAACTTGGGCATATCTGTGCCCTTCAAAATGTCTGTTTTCCTTAAAATGGCTGCTGTCTTGCTATGCCTAATTCTTTAATATCTTACAGTGGTGGAGCCCAAGCCAAAGAGGGGGCCCAAGAGAGGCCTCATGTAGAGTTTGGATCCCCGACCCACGTGCATGTGCAATGGGTTGGCCTGAGTGCAGGGGTCTGTGTGTCACATTGGTGGCTATGAAAGCCGAGTGTTGGAGTGACCGCAGACAGAAACCCTGAGGATTGGGCGATTACCCTAGAGTACAGAATCACCAATCCAAGAGTGAGTGGATGTGGTGTGTGGCTAATGGCCGAGACCACAGCCGGAGAAGGCCAGGAAGCTTGATGGCTCCTGGTGTGTGAGGGCAGAGGCCTGAGTGGTTCCCCCCTTGAATAAGCAGTGCCTTCAGCAGCAGAAGTGGTGGATCATCTGCTGATGCCAATAATTAATTGTCTTGCCCCTAGGTTGGTGCCCTGGCTGGAATTATTTGTGTTCTGTCATATTTTCTTTTGTGGCCCATGGCTGCTTTGTTTATGTTTGTTAAAGGAAACTTGTATATACTTGTATATAGATTGTATGGCAGAAAAAACCCTGAAGGGGTGGCTTGTAGGGTAAATGGTTTTCAAGCTTTTCTGCCCTCCCACCATTAGTATTGCCCTGCCTGATGTAGCATCTGCAGTTGTTACATTGTTGCAAAATATCTTGTTTACTTTGGTGGGCCATGGGAGGAGTATTGAGATAGTCACCCTAAGAAGCAGCCATGAGAGAAGGGGAGAGAGAAGCCCAAAGTGAAGTCCTGTGGGGATTGGGGGGTCGCAGCTTGGAGGCCTCTGGCCTCCCAGCACCCCTGCCTACCCTGTACCTGGTTACTGCACTACATGTAAAGCTCAATAAAAGCCTGAGAAATCCACTGAGGACTCCAGGACTCTCCTTTACCCAGGTCTGCCGGATCATAGACACCTGCTCTGTGCCCATCCTGCCCCTACAGTGCAAAACTCCAAAATATATGTTATAGCCCCATGTAAATACGGTATATCAATATATATTATGTTATTCATCTTTGATCTTTCAACAAATAAGTTTATCTAACTCTCCCTTTCATCCACAAGACTATTAGTCAATCATAAGCAGCAGCTTGGCTGTTTTCATACCTTCACAGCCATATATTACCATTTATATCTATGGTAAATATTTTAATTATCAAACTTATTAGAAAAACTTGTATTTATAGGCCATAGGCAATGTCCGAAGCATAATTTCACTAGAGCAATGGATGATCATTTCTTTTGCAAAAACAAATGTCTGATGTTAGATGAAAGACAAGGAAATAGGGCACCCCTGGTGGCCCAGGGGTTAAAGTGTCAGTGCCATCAAGCTATCATCAGCCACTGCAGCATAAATTTCATCCCCAATGAGGGAGCTGATCCACAAAGCACAGCAGACCTCTCCTGTCTCACCCCACTGCTCCCCTCAGTAGTGTATTTCAGTAGATCTGCCTGTTCTGCTCCCCGCTCTTGTCTCTGGTGAATCTTGTCACCCCCCACCCCATACCTCTGGCCTACACCCCAGTCCTTGAATGCATAAATAAATAAAATAAATCTTTTAAAAAAGAGAAGGAAATAATGATTTCACTTCATATTTAATCTGTATGCAGTCACCCAAATAACATCAATTCCTTCATGAGTACTACTTAAACATTATATAACAAGTTTTAACAGAAAATACACACCAGAAACCTTGTAGCCTTAAACTTCATCACCTTTTCTATTTGAAGACATAAAAATCATTTCATATAACAGCATACAAATTACATACCTTTGTAAAATGGTGGGACAGTCAAATTGTTTCCCAGGTTTTAGCTGAAATGACCATTAAAATTGCTCAGATTATATCCAGCTTGTTTCTGGCAATTTGCATCCTTGCACCTAAGCAGAGGACAATATTAAAATCCATAAGTGATCCCCACTGACACTGTACTGTAAATGGGTGCCAGCTATTTGGGCCCCAAAGAAAAGAAAAATACTCCTTGACACTTTGTTGAGCCTGTGCGGTCCTTTTCATGTTATTTCCTGTGTAGCTGGTTTTTATTTCCTCTAAAGCCTGTGCTTAGGCCTGTGGTTTGATCTCATTGCAACATCTAGAAAAAGAAGTGAGTTTACTTTGTCTCCAGGTTCTTTCTCTCAGGTTTAGGAGATGTTTCCCTGCTTTCCTGAGCCCTCTGTCCCCCCACAGCTTGTCATATGGGACAGGAGGGTCTCTGTCCTTGTCTCTGACCTGTGGTCATGGCTTTGCATTAATAATCTATGACTTAAATCTGTCCCAAGCCTGAGATTCACCCACATTTCCCCACACACCACTAGAAACATAACCCTGGAAACTCGCTGGTCCAAGATGGCCCCAGAGTGTGTCCTCAAAGATTTTCTGTCCCCCCTGGACTGGCCCCTGGATCCCCTCCTTGGTTTCCCTGCTCCTCCATTCAGGCACCACAGATATTGTCCTGGAAGCTGGGAAAGGCTCCTCCTCCATGTCCTGGCATCTCACCAGCCCCTGATACCTGCCCTCCAGGCAGGTGCCCGACTGCATGTTCAGACTCCTGGAAGGAGTAGGGGCAGGACCAGAGGCTGCTGGGCATGGGAAAGGGTGACTAATACACAGGATCTCTCCCCTACAACTGGTGGGTGCAGGGCACCATCCCCCCACAATTCTGAGATCCAAAAGGGGTGCCTTTTGGCTGCAGTCAGAGATGACAAAAAAGGGGGTGCTTTTCCTGTCATTCTCTTCCAGGTGGGTAAAGAAGCCTCCACTGCCTGCTCATCCCTGGACTGTCCTCAGATCTTCTTTTGAGCTCCTGCCTGGCCAGCTCATAAACTAGAGAACAAAGAAATCCTGGGGGAAGTTGGGAGTATAAATTTCAATTCTTATGCCACAACTGAGGCAGGAGGGAAAATGCTGGAGACTAAAGTGAGAGACTCACAGCAGCTGATGGGGAAGCTGCCTTTGTTCTCCTGAGGCTAAGTGAAAAACTAGGACTTTGGGAAACCAATGTAAATCTTTTGTATCAATTTAAAGCCATAAAACAATTATTTCTTTTAAATGCAAACTTAAAGCAAATGTTTTCTTATTAAATAAATTTACCAGGACCCCCAAATTATCAGGGCTCTGTGGGCCAGTTAAAAACCATTAGGGTGTCCCATATATTCTGGAAAGTTGTGTCCTCATTGTCATTCAACTCAAAGTATTTTTTAATTTCTTCTTTGATTTCCTCTTTAATCCAATGGTCTTCCCATAGTGTGGGTTTCATTCTCCTTGAGGTGGGTAGATTCCTTGCTTTCTTTTCATGGTTTATTTCTGGTTTGATGCCTTCATGATCAGAGAAGATAGTTGGAATGATTTTGATATTTTTAGGGATTTTTGTATTTATTTTCAATATTTTTTACATCATTTTTCATTTCTTGCACATTGTATGCATTTTCATCTTGGTTATAGTCCCCGTAAAGTTTGCACCACCCTTGTTTTGATCCTACTCCCTTCTCCTCCCCTGTTCTGTGTCTCTGTTTTATAGTTGCTTGTTGATTTTTATATTTACTTTATTATAATTAGTCTTTTTCTTGATCTCTTATTTAGGTTTTCTATATTCCTGCTATGAGTGAGACCATCTGGTATTTTTCTTTTTCTTTCTGCCTTATTTCACTGAGCATGATCCCTTCCAGCTCTCTCTATGTTGCTGCAAATGGCATGAGTTTATCTTTTTCATTGCTGAGCAAAATTCCATCATGTATATGTACCACATCTTCTTGATCCAGTCATCTATTTTTGGGCATTTGGGTTGTTTCCATAGCTTACCTATTGTTAATAGTGCAGCAATAAACAAAGGGGTGCAGATTTCCTTTTGAATTAATGTTTTTGTGTCCTTTGGGTAAATACCTAGGAGTGGAAATGCTGGATTATATGGAAGTTCCATTTTTAGCAGATTGAGGAACCTCCACACAGCTTTCCATAGTGGTTGAACCAGTTTGCACTCCCACCAGCAATGTTCCTTTTTCTCCACATCCTCGCCAACATTTGTTTTAATATGTGCCATTCTCACTGGTGTAAGATGCTATCTCATTGTTGTTTTGATTTGTATTTCCCTGATTTTCATTTCAAGTGATGTTGAATATTTTTTCATATGCCTGCTGGCCATTTGCATTTCCTCTTTGGAGAAGTTCCTTTTTAGCTCTTCTGTCCATTTTTTGATTGGGTTATTTACATTGTTTTTGTTGAGTTTCCTCAGGTCTTTGTAGATTTTTGTGATCGATCAGTCCTTTATTATTAGGGTTGTGTACAAAAATATTCTCTCAATTGGTGGGGGTCTCTTTGTTTTGGTTACTGTCTCTTTGGCTGTACAGAAGTTCTTTAATTTGATGTAGTCCCAGCTGTTTATCGTTGCCTATGCTATCACTGCTTTGGGTGATGTGCCTTTAAAGATGTTACTGAGGTGTATGGCATATAGTGTTTTGCCCATATTTACTTCATTATATTTTATGGTTCCAGGTCTTATGTCTAGTTCTTTAATCCATTTTGACTTGATTTTTGTGCATGGTGTGAGGCAGTAGGTCAAGCTTCATTCTTTTGCATTAAGTAACCCAGTTTTCCCAGCACCATTTATTGAACAACCTTTCTTTGCTCCATTGCATAGTCTTTGCTCCTTTGTCAAAGATTAGATGACCATAGATCTGTGGATTTATTTCTGGATTTTCTATTCAGTTGCATTGGTCTGTGTGTCTGTTCTTGTTCCAATACCATGCAGTTTTGATTATTATGGCTTTGTAGTATAGTTTGAAGTCCGGGCATGGATACCTCCATTCCCTTCCTTTTTTTTCAGGAGAGCTTTGGCTATTTGGGATTTTTGGTGGCTTCATATGCATTTCATCAATATTTGTTCTATTTCTTTGAAGAATGTCATTGAAATTTTGATTGGTATAGAGTTGAATCTGTAAATTGCTTTTGGTAGGATGGCCATTTTGATAATGTTAATTCTTCCAATCCATGAACAGTGGATGTCTTTCCATTTTTTTGTATCTTCTTCTATTTCTTTTAACATTGTTTTATAATTTTCTTTCTATAGGTCCTTTACCTCTTTTGTTAGGTTTATTCCCAAGCATTTGATTTTTTGTAAGAATGATAAAAGGGATGGTTTTCTTGATTACTTCCTCTTTAGATTTATTGTTTGTGTATAGGAAGGCTACTGATTTTTGTGTGTTGATTTTGCATTGTGCTGCTTAAATAAACTGGTTGATTAGTATGATTAGTTCTTCTGTGGAGTTTTTGGGGTTCTCTATTATATTATCATATCATCTTGAATAGTGATAGTTTTACCTCTTCCTTCCCTATTTGCATTCCTTGTATGTCTTTCTCTTGTCTTATTGCTCTGGCTAGGCCTTCCAGTATTATATTGAAAATCAGTGGTGAGAGTGGACATCCTTGTCTTGTTTCAGATCTCAATGTAAATGCTTTTAACTTTTCACCATTGAGAATGATATTGGCAGTGGTTTTGTCATATACCTCATGATGTTGACGTATGTTTCTTGTATCCTGAGAATTTCAAGGGCCTTTATCATAAATGGGTGTTGTGCTTTGTTGAAAGCTTTTTCAGCATCTATTGATATTATCATATAGTTTTTATATTTCTTTTTGTTGATGTGTTGGATTACATTGATAGATTTTCGGATGTTGAACCATCCTTATGTCCCTGGAATAAATCCTACTTGGTGTGGTGAATTATCTTATGGATACATTGTTGGATTCTGTTAGGTAAAAGTCTATGGAGGATTTTTGCATCAGTGTTCATTAGAGAGATTGGCCTGTAGTTTTCCTTTTTTTGTGTTGTCCTTGTTTGGTTTTGGTATTAGTGTAATATTGGCTTCATAGAACGTGTTTGGTATTATCCCTTCTCAATTTTTTGGAAGAGTTTGTGAAGGATGGGCACTAGTTCATTTCTGAATGTTTGGTAGAATTCATTTGTAAATCCATCTGGTCCTGGGCTTTTATTTTTGGGAAGGATTTTGATTACCATTTCAATTTCACTGCTTGTAATTGGTCTGTTTGGGTGTTCTGTTTCTTCTTTATCTAGCTTTGGGTGATTGTAAAGTTGTAGGAATTTGTCCATCTCACCTAGATTGATGAATTTGTTTGCATACAGCTGTTCATAGTAGTTTCTGATTATTCTTTTGATTTCTGCTCTGTCTATTGTGGTTTCTCCTCTTTCATTTGTGATCCTATTTATTTATGTTTTCTCCTGTTTTTCCTTTGTGAGCCTGGCTATGGGTTTGTCTATTTTATTTATTTATTTTTTTTGAAGAACCAACACTGGTTTCATTCATCTTTTGGATTGTTTTTTCAATATCTATTTCATTTATTTCTGCTTTGATTTTTATTGTTTCCTTTCTTCTACTGGTTTTAGGGATTTTTTGTTGTTCTTTTTCTAGTTCTTTGAGATATGAGATTAGATTGTTTTTTGAGTTCTTTCTTGTTTCTTGATGTGAGCCTGTATTGCTATATATTTTCCTCTTATTACTGCCTTTGCTGTGTCCCATACATTTAGGAAATTGGTTTCCTGCTTGTTGTTCAAATCAAAGTAATTTTTAATTTCTTCTTTGATCACCTCATTAGTCCAGTGGTCTTCAGTAGTGTGGGTTTCAATCTCATGAGGTAGGAGAGTTCCTTGCCTTCTTTTCATGGTTTATTTCTAGTTTGATGCCTTCATGGTCAGAAATGATGGTGTTTCTGTTGATGTTTGTCTTGTGTCCCAATATGTGGTCAATCCTGGAGAATGATCCGTGTGAGCTTGAGAAAAATATGCACTCAGATTTTTTTGGCTTTAGTGTTTTATGGATGTCTGTTGAGCCCATGAGCTCTAGATCCTTATTGAGAGCTTTAGTGTCCTGACTTATTTTTTGTCTCATTGATCTATCCATTGTTGATAGCGGTGTGTTGAATTCTCCTACTACATATGTGTTTTCTCTGATGTCTGTTTTCAGAGATGATCATAGTTGTCTGATATATTTGGTGCTCCTTCATTTGGTGAGTAGCTGTTATTGAGTGTTATGTCTTCTTGCTTTTTGTCCCCTTGACCATAATGTAGTGACCATGGGGTCTCTTTTTACCTTTTTTGAGTTTGAAATCTGTTTTATCTGATATAGATATAGTTGTTCCTGCCTTCTTTTTTGGTCCATTTGCTTGTAGGATTGTTTTCCATCCTTTTACTTTCAGTCTATTTTTATCTTTTGTAGTTAGATGCTTTTCCTGGAGACAGCAAAAGGTTGGGTTTTGTTTCCTAATCCAACCTGTGATTCTGTCTTTTTATTGAAGAGTTTAATCTGTTTACATTTAGGGTTAATATTGATATGTTAGCAACTGTATTTGCCATTTTGTTTGTCTTTTCTCTGGCTTTATTTTTTGTCTCACTTCATTTTTATTCATCCCTCTATTGATTCTGTCTTTAGGACTCCTTGTAGTATTTTTTGGAGTGGGGGTTTAGTCGTAATGAAATTCCACAGTTTCTGTTTGTCTGGGAAGGTCCTTATTCTTTCTTCATGTATGAAGGAAAGATTTGCAGGATAAAGTATTCTTGGTTGGCATTCGTTTTCTTGGAGTTTGTTGACTATGTCTTTCCATTCTCTCCTTGCCCGTAGCGTTTCTTCAGAGAAGTCTCATGTCAACCTGATTGGTTTTCCTTTGTATGTTATGTCTCTTCCCTCTTATCATTATTTTTTTCCTTGTCTTGGATTCTTGGGAGCTTTCCTGTTATGTGTCTTGCTGTATTTTTCCTTTCATCATGGAAGTTTGCTGTTCTTCTTGCTTCTTGTATGTCTATTTTAAGCTCTTCCTTCATGTTTGGGAAGTTCTCCTCAATTATCTCCTTGAATATTTTCTCTGTTCCTACATCTCTCTCCTCTCCTTCTGGGATTCCTGTAACTCTTATATTTCCTTTCCTCATGGAGTCAGATAGTTCCTGAAGTCTTTCTTCAGTCTTTTTCCTTCATACTTCTCTTTCCTTTTCTGTTTTGGTTCTTTTTATTTCTGTGTCTTCGAGAGTACTTATTCATTCTTCCTTTTCATCTATTCTGCTTTCATGCTTTCCCAGGGTTCTTTAGCTCCTCCATTAATCCTTTTGATCTCCTGCATTTCCTTCACTTCCCTCTTTAGGGACTCAATTTCATTCTTATGATTGTGATTATTTTTCCCATATCATTTTTGACTTCTTTCAGTTTTTTTATCATGGTGATTTTAAATTCTCTATCGGGAAGACTCAGAAGTTTTTCCAAGTCACTGTTATTGCAGTTTGGTGGTTGATTTTCTTTTTCTGGTGTGTTTTTTCCCTGGGGACTTGCTTGGTTGCTTATAATTTTTCTTCTCTCTGCTGCTTGTTTTCTAATTTGTCCTATGCATTGGGACACTGTGTCGCTGGTACTTGCCAGCATTTTTTTGGTGTGTTTTTTCTGGGATGTCGGAAACTGGGACCCAATCGAGTTCAATGCTGTTATGCCAGAATTCCAGTAGGGTGGTGGTACTATGGATATGTTAATGGTCACTGTCCCTGCAAATGCCCTCCCTCTGTATTTGTTTAATTCCAGAGGTGGGTCTTGAGGTCCCACAGACTGCCTGCTAGTCGCTGGATCGCCCTCTGGGCTCCAAATTGTGGCCAGCTCACCACTGACTGTAAGGACAGCCCTCTCTCAATTCCACACAGTCTTGGTGGGTTCCAGATACAAAGATCCCTGTTCTAAAATGGAGAGTTAGGAGGGCACTTCCCTGCAGCTGCAATCTGCCCCATCGGTGGCTGGATCCCCCTAAGGGCTCCAACTTGACTTTGATCTTAATGTATCTGTTGATCTTTGTCTTGTGGTCCAGTATGTGATCGATTCTGGAGAATTATCTGTGCACACTTGAGAAAAAGGTGTACTCAGATATTTTGGGGGGTACAGTGTCCTGTAAATGTCTGTTAAACCCATGAGGTCTAGGTCTTTATTTAGGGCTCTAGTGTCCTTGCTCATTTTTTGTCTCATTGGTCTGTCCATTGGTGAGAGTGGGGTGTTGAAGTCTCCAACTATATATGCATTTTCTCTATTATCTGTTTTCAGAGCTGATAGTAATTGTCTTATATGTGTTGGTGCTCCTTCATTTGTTGAGTGTACCTGCACCCCTGTGTTTATTGCTGCACTATTTAATAATAGGCAAGATTTGGAAAAAACCCAAATGCCCAAAAATAGATGACTGGATCAAGAAGATGTGGTATATATACACAATAGAATACTATTCAGCAATCAAAAAAGATAAACTCATGCCATTCATAGCAACATGGATGGAACTAGAAGGGATTATGCTCAGTGAAATAAGTCAGAAGGAAAAAGAAAAATATCACAGGGTTTCACTTGTAGTAATAATATAGGGTAACCAAATAAGGGATCAGGGAAAAGATAATAACAAAATAACCAAACAAAACAAAAAACAGGCAACTATAAATCAGAAACATTCTGCAGGGGAGGAGAGGGCAAGGGATCAAAACAAGGTGGGAAGAGCACGAAGGACAATGGTGATGGTGCACAGGTGAATTGGTGATGGGAGTTCCATGGGGACCACATGTGAGAAAAGAAAGCAAACATTGTACAAAAATGAATAATGATGTAAAAATATATATATATAAATTATTTTTTAAAAAACCACTAGGGTGGGGGGCCTTCCTGGTGGTGAAAGGGTTGACGTCTCAGCACTATCAAGCTATCACCAGCCACTGCAGCATGAGTTCAATCCCCGGCCAGCATGCTGACCCACATGGCACAGCAGACCTCTGCTGTCTTCCCCACTGCTTCCATCAGCAGTATGTTTCAGTAGAACCACCTGTTCTGCTCCGTACTTTGCCATGGGTGAATCCTCTCACCCCTCACACCTCTGACCTACCCCCCAGTTCTTGCATGCATGAATAAAATTAAAAAAAAAAAAAACACTATGGTGATGGCAGACAGAAAAGTCTCAGGGTAGGCTATGTGGTCTAGATACTCCCCGGTCTCTTCTGAGGCGGGGAAGTTGTCCTCTCTTTCACCACTTTCTATTTCCACTCTGTTCGTCTTAACCATAGGCCCAGGGTTCTGCTACTCCTGACCTCACTTATCATCTTGGAGGCCCTCCCATTTTCTAGACCTAAGTAAAGTCCTCTCAAGTCAGTTCAGACAGCTTATAGTTAATAAAATTTCTCCATGTCTTCACAAAAAACAATTCACAATTTAGTAGTTTAATTTAAAACATATTTGCCTTAAAGTTATGATGTTGGGATTTAGTACTTGGTTCTGTGTTTAAATGTGAATACTCAAAAAAAAAAAAAGCTCATGGTATTCAGCCAAAAAAAAAAAAAAGTAATTAATCTGCTCTATGTCAACAAAGATAAATTTGCTTCTTGGTGTTAATATCAAAACTTCTCTGAATGAAATTATATTCCAAAAGACGAATCCACTTATCATTACTTAATGTTTTATTGAGTTTAATTACAAAATTTTGTTAAATATCTAAAATAATTTTATCCAAAATTACTTAATTTTCAGGTTTACTTTTTGCTCCTTAAGGAAGCTGAAATTTTGATGTCATGTAACTGAAAGGAAAAAATTAAAACATGTGTTTATTGTAACATTCAGCCCAAAGAGATGATAGTACAACAACTGCTTCAATATTTTAGGGTCTAGGGGAAAAAAAGTAGGTGTTATAAATCTGAAGACAGGTAAATTAAATGCATGTTTTTAAAGGGTTTAATATCAAATTAAAACTGGTTATCTTTGAAATAAAACATATAAAACAGAAAAGCAAATATTTATAGTCAAAGGCATCTTAAAAAATTTTATGTGGTCTTCTGACTCACTATAATAGCATTTAAACTAAACTTTAATATTTGTAGTGTGCTTATATGATACCAAACTGAAGTTTTTGATTTGCAAGAAGAACTAAAGTATTCTTGAACTGTCTTTACTAATTTTTAATGATCCTGTCAGCATTGCTAAGCCTTGTGAGAAAAATAGATCTGCTCTGAAAAATCTGTGTCACTTTGGGTAATTAATTTTTTTTTAAATCTGTGCATTGCTTAATCCTATGCAAACTTCCATGATATCAAATTCTAAAATAGTATGGATTTTGCTTTGAAAGTCTTGAAAGGACTTCTAAGACATCTGATAAAGTTGTTTTTCTTGTGAAAAACAAATTGAGTCAATTTGAGCATATTAAAACCAGTCAAGAAACATTTTTTGCCATTAAAAAAAAATGGTTACACCTTTTCAGCATAAAAATAAACTATTAGGAGTGTTCTCAAATTTATGGGTTCTTAAAACGTCATACATTCTGGCAGGTAGTCCCTGGAACTGGCCTTACAGCAGTGCCCATGTGATCACCTGCCTCCTTCAGGGCTCACAAAAAACAACTGTTAAGCCCTTCAACTGGAACACACTGAGGAAGGTCACTCAGGCACCCGATAAAAGTCCTTCATTATTTCAGGCTAGATTTGCTGGGGCCATAATAAATATATACTAATCTGGACCCAGGGATTGTGAAAAATGAAACCATTCTAGCAGCCCTTTCATTAGCCAGTGTTGCCCTGGACCAAGAGCCTCAAACCCCTTTCTCACACTTTTGGGTATGACCTTCAGGGTCAAAAGTGACAGGGAGACCAGCCAGACTAAAAGAAAGAGGAAGAAAGACATAGTATATGTCAGCAGCCATTGGCAGTGCTGCCACCTTAGAAACCCGAGACCCCAGGTGTGCCCAGGGCTTCCGGACCTCACCTGCTTAAAGGGTCTGAAGCAACCGGGACATTTCAACCACAAGTGTCCTCCACAAGTGGCCATGCCCTCTGTGCCATCACACAGGGCATTGGAAGAGGGACTGTCCCACTCTCTACAGAGGGAGGGGCAGCCCGAACTACAGGCCAGATTGGAGGACAAATGGACCATAAGTGCCACTGGCTGTGAAGACCCCAGTGCAAGAGGAAAAGACCTTCTCTAAAGGAACCCAGAGGTGAGACAGGCTCCCCCATGTATTATCTCTAAGGACAAGCCTCGACTTGACTCCAATGAACCCCGTGGAGAAATCAGGTTTAATTCCAAATACATGAAAGATAAAAGATTTAGCACATCTGGAATCTATGTTACTTTCCTGAGGGTACTTTCCCTACCTCCTCTCCACCCTCCACAGACCATTGCCTGAACCCCAGGGAAGTCTGCAGTGTGCACAGCTGCTGTGCTCTCTCCTCCAGTGTCCACATGCTGCACCTTTATCCTGGCTTTGAAGGATTTAACCTGCATCTGTGAGATTGAAAAGTCAACCAAGGTTTGGGCAGTTTCTACTTCAATTGTGTGGCTCACCCTCTTGGAGGTTGCCTTGCTCCTGGCTTTTACCCCAAATTTCCAAATACCTGTCCAGCCACAAAGTCCCATCCTCAATATCTCAATCCAGTAAGGTTTGTGCTTTTGACAGCCTGAGCTCTGCGTGGAATGGACAAGTCATCAGTGAAACATGGAGACTCACCAATTTCACCAGGATCAGTCTGTCTCTTTCAAGGGAAAAGTACCTCTATGTTCTTTTGGCTTTTCTGGCAGTTTTCTTGAGCGCCCCACACCTGGGCACAGTTTGTATTCAGATTTGATTGCAACCCTTCTGCTGCTCTCTCAAGTTTACATTTCTCCTGGAATGTCTGGCTGCTCCGCCAGCCGCAGGCCCAGTGTCCAGCAGTTGAGGAGGGCCAGCTGCAGGCGGGGCCTGCGAGGGCCTGGACATGCAGATGCAGCCCTGGGGGCTTTCATGGGGACCACGTCCCGGGCCACGCCAAGCGGCCCCCGGCCTGTGACTCACCCGCTCTGTCCCTGAGACACTGGGCTGCAGGGTCTGCGGGGAGGAGAGCACCCTCGGGTGAGAAGGCTGCGCATTGCAGTTTCCACTCATTACAGGATCTCTTCAAGATGAAATTTCTTCCCATATTCCTGCGGCCTTGGTTTATTTTTCTGGTTACTTCAAATGTTTATTTTTATACTTTTGTTCAATTGTGAATTATCTTTTGCCAAAGACTTGCTCAAACTATTGTTTTGTACTTTAACACATCAATTTTTTTTAATTTATTTTCATATATTGTTGTTCATTTTTGTGCAGCTTCTCCCCTCAGGTGTATTCCCCATAGCCCTCCACCACCACAGCACCTGGGAATGCTCACTATAGCTGTGTACTCTTCCTCCCCCTGCTGTATGACTCTGATCTATAGTCAGCTTCCAACTTTTGTCTTGGTCTTGATGTTTTGTTCAGTTTCTCTACATTGCCACATATAAGTGAAGCCATCCTATATGTACATCCTTTTCACTTATTTTGCCTAGCATAATCCCTTCCAGTGTCATCCATTTTGCTGCAAATGACATGAGTTTGCCATTTTTGATTGCTGAGTAGTATTCCATTATGTATATATGCCACACCTTTTTGATCCATTTGTCTGCTTGGGGCATTTCAATTGTTTCCATATCTTGGCTTTTGTACATAGTGCTGCAATAAACATAGCAGTGCAGGTTTCCTTTCAAATTAGTGTGACCCAGGTATTAGGGTAAATTCCTCTGAATGGAATTGCTGGATCATATGGCAGATCCATTTTTAGTGTTTGGAGGAAACTCTACACAGCTTTCCATAATGGCTACACCAGTTTACATTCCCATACTTGCTGAACCTCTCCATCCTGCCATCAGCAGTCCCACCTGACAGAGGATTTGGGGGAGAAGGCCACAGCCCATGATTTGATCATGGGAGACTAATGTGCATCCAGGCACCAGGATGCCTATGCGGGTTCTCAAACTGACATGAGACTAGACCAGGGACTGGGACGCACAGAACCCCCTCAGGAACCACTGACCATGCACAGCCAGCACAACAACGGAGGACAGTCCCTCTGGTCTCACTGTAGTTTGGAGGCAGCACCTACAGACTGAGGATGCTCCTGCCTTGTCTAAGTCACCAGAAATAGTCAAATTTGGAAGGAGCCCTGGAAGTCATTAGCTCACATCTGAAACAGTCTCTGAATTTGTCTCATCCTCCCAAACCGCAACATCACAGTCGTCTCATCAATCTGACAGATGCTGCTGGGCTCTTGACAGCAAGAACCCCCATTACTCATGGGCTCTGGGCCTCTTGAATAGGGATCCCTCCACCTCTTAGGAGTACAGGCATTTTCAGAAGTGACTGCATAATCACATGGGTCAGGATCCTAATGAATACTGTAGCGCCAGGAAGGTACTGAGCAGTTTTTCTATCACCCGGGCAGACAGGGAGAGGAGGAGTCTGGAGCCCTCGGTGGCTTTTTCAGGCTTTTACTGATCTTTCTACACCATTTGTAGTGAGGTGACCAGGTGCAGGGCAGGCAATGGACCCTGGGGGCCAGGAGGCTGGCAGACATCCCAGCCTCGGGTGACTCTTTACTCTTTCTGGGCTCTCTGGCATTCTCTGGTGTTCTCTCTGCTGGTCTCTGCTGCATGGTCCTCTGTGACGCTGCCCTTATATGCCCAGTCTTGGCTCAGGCACTCAAGTTAAGCCCACAAGTGTTGATCATGGATGGTAATGGCAGGATGGTGGAAAATACCTGATCACTTCCATTCACCCTACAATCCACCCCACCCCCTCAGGGTTTTCCGCTGTACAATCTACACAATAGTTAACCCTTGGCGAATATGAACCCTTCAGCCATGACCCACAAAAGTAAACAATACAACTGAATATAGCAATGCATCAAAATACAACAGGATGCAACTAAGCCCAGGGAGGGCACCAACCTAGGGGTAAAAAGACAAGATTATTGTCGCAGCAGATGATCCACTGCTGCAGGGGGCCTTGCTGCCCCAGCCAGATAGGATACTGACAAGCAGCTAAGAGAAAGGGCCTCACACCGTGGGGCTGAAGATCTGGCATCCCTTTGCTTTTTGTTCTTGGTCATAGAGAGAAAAATTTATTAGAGGGTATACTGGGCAATAGATTATACGTGTCGGCAGACTGAGGGTGGATGGTGCAGAAAATTGTCTGTTTAGAAATTAGTTGTTGGGCAGTTTGGCCCACTTGACAATGGGAGATGGTTTGTTGTGCATGCCTGACAAGCAATCCAGCACAACAGTTGTAGTGGGTCCTTCTTTTGCCTTCTCTTGGGGTTTCTTGGGAAAGTTTTTAAATGAAGCTATTTGAGTTAAGGAGTTTCTACGTAGAAAAAGTTCTGATAGCTGAGTAGCAGCCAGTCCCCGGCTGAAGGCCATGCGAATAAGAAAAGTCTTTTCTTGCTTAGGCTTCAGCTGATAGGGGTGTCCTGGCGGCTATCCACTGTCTTAGGGTATTGTTTAGCTGAAACAATGAGTTCTAGTGTAAAGCTTAGTTTTTTATTAACCTTGAAGGTCGCCTTCTTGCTGAGAGCATGTAGTGGCCAAAAGCCTATGGAAAAAGGGATGCACTGATTGTTTCTGCTTTGTTTCTATGCACATGATAATGTCATCTCACTGCTTGCTAAAAAAGTAAAAATAACCTACTGAGCCTCTCAGCAGAAGATACTTGCACCTCATCCAGTATCAGTGTCTCCTCACTACCTCATCCCCTTTCCCTCAGCCCCTTAACGTGTCGCCTAGGCCGTCTCATCCTTTCAGGAACCCCTGACAGGACATTTTGCCGGAGGCTGGTCCCTGGCAATCCACCAGTTCTGCTGCCGAAGGCACAGCTTATACGAGAGGGAACCACTCTTTTCTCACTGTCTGCCCTCACACTCCAGGAGCCGTCAGGCTTCATGGCCTCCTCCGGCTGTGGTCTTGTCTCAGGCGTGATTGATTGGCTTCATTTGGAAGTTGGCTCTCAAAGAGAATTTTATTACTGTATTAGTCACACACACACTTACATTCATGTAGGCAGCTGTTAGGACAGGAAGACCTCAGTGCAGGTTTTCTAAGATCCAGCAGACCGGGTAAAGGAGGAGTCAGAGTCCTCATTGGTTTTGCAGGTTTTTATTGGGATTACCAGGTACACAGCAGGCAGGCTGATAGGCTGGCAATCCTCCCAGCCCCCAGCAGGTCTTTACTCTGGGCTCTCCGGCCTTCTCTCGGCTTCTGCTTCTCTTGCTTCTCTCTTGGCTTCTGCTGGTGTCCCCGTGACGCTGCCCTTAAAAGCCCAGTCAAAGCCCATCTACCTATGCCCACACCCTACTCCAGATGTCTGCCATTAGGCATGCATTCAGGACCGCAGTGTTCCATGATCCATCCTAATGGCGGGAGGGCAGAAAAGCCTGATACCTTTTACCTTACCCTACAGCAGCCAACCCCAAGTTCCCAGAGGACCAGCTAGCCATGATGTGCCTTAGCCAGGCCTGCCCCGAGATGGAGTCCTCCGGCTGTGGAAGTCTCTAGACTCAAGGGCCCAACGTCCAGTTGATTAAGCAGGATGTTGAGCCAGTCTGCAGCATGTGCTGCTGTCAGAGAGCAGCTGCTGGTTCGTGGGAGGAAGAATCGGGGAGTGGGGCTCGGTTGGTGGTGTACCGCGAGGAGAGGTGCTGGCTAGAGAGCAGTCTGAGTCCAAAGGGGGCAGCAAGTCAGACTCCAGAAGAGTAGCCTCCGGCAAGTCCTTCCTCAGAGCCAGTTTGGGGACGGCTCTAAATCTGCTTCACGAACCTGCTCCTTTTATACATCCTTACCAGGCTTAGGCTCAGGCACCATCTGTTTTTATCAGCCTTTAACACTCTGGATGTGGACGCGGCCACTTTCACTCACAACGCTTGCAGGCACCTTAATATATTTTTAGTTTCACTTTTAGTCAATGTATTTATATTGCTTGTAAGCTTTATATGTTCATTGCTGGTCTCAGCCACAAGCCCACATACCGCATCCACCCCAGAACGTGCTCATTCTGAGACTGGTGACACAATCTATACTCTTTTGGGGGTAACCATGCAATTCCCAGGGTACTCACTGCTGTCACTCCAACACTTCGCCTTCACACCCACCAGTGTGACAGGCAGACCCTGCACTCAGGCCAGCCCTTTGCACATGCACATGGGTCGGGGATCCGTGTGGACACAAGCTCCACATGCGGCCCCTCCCAGGGCCACAGTTCTCGCCATGGGCTCCACCACAGCCACGTTCCCCGCCCACCCCCCAAGGTCAGTTCCTCAGCTCCTCTCCCTTATTCAAAAATGAACAGGGCATCACCCACAGGTGAATTTTAAGAGGCTCCCCTGCCTTCCTTAGTGTCCTTTCGGCTGCTTAACAACCATTCAGGGCTTCCCAATCATAGCACCAGCTTTTGCCTTGTCTGAGTTGAGTTTTTAATACATCTCCTCTGCCTGGCTGCAGAGAACCTCACACAAGGCTGTTTTGGGCCACCAAGGCCCACTGTCCATGCCTTGATTTTCATCTCCTGGGATGTACACACAATCACATCCACCCCATTGTAGCCCAGCGTTCTGGCGGGATTGTTAGTCCAAGTCCATCGGTATTTTCCTTGCTTCGGCACAGGGCGAGCTCTGGATGACGAATCGTGGTCATCTTTCTTCCCTGATGATTCTGCTACCTCAAGGGTCGTGGGCTGGTCCTCGCGGGCCGTCTCCTCCTCCACTTGAGGTCTTGTGCTGCAGCTCCCGGACCTCGTCCACCTACTGTGCTCCTGCAGCATCTTTAGCTCTTCCCACAGCCCCTGGACTTTGGTCACCTCCTGTGCTGCCATGGAGCCTCCAGCGCTGTCACAAGCTCACAGTCTGCACCCCTCAGTCCTCCAAGGTCTTCAGAGGGCCACATACCTGTCTACATCCCATCATAGCACCAGCAAGTCACGGAGCAGGATCCAGGCAGATGGGGAAAGGAAGAGTCCTGGAGCCCTTGGTGGCTTTTGTAGGATTTTAATGATCTTTCTACACCATTTGTAGTGAGGCAACCAGGTGCAGAGCAGGCAGGGAGGCCTGGGGGCCGGGGGGCCAGCTGAGGGGTCGGGGGGCCATGAGGCTGGCAGCGGGGGCTGGGGGCCGGGGGGCTGGCAGGCATCCCCAGTCTTTACTCTCTCTGGGCTCTCAGGTGTTCCCTGGTGGTCTCCTCACCAGTCTCTACTACATCCGCTGCAGGGGATCCTCTGCAGCCGCGTCCTCTGCCGTTGCCCTTACATGCTGTGTCTCTGGCTCAGGTACGCCCACTCACACACGCCCACACCACACGCCAGGTGCCGCAGTTGGGCACACGTGTAAGAACACAGGTGTGGATCATGGATGCTAATGGCGGGAGGGCAGAAATCACTCCCATTTACCCGACAAAACCAACATCATGCCAAAGAAAAAGATGTGAGTTCTCATACCATAGGGGTCCCTGTGAGTCAAAACCTGATAGAGGGAAAGTGCAAAAAATAACCTCCCACCTGAAACGGAAATAGCACTTGCACTTGAGGGCCAGGCCAGGGCCTCTCCACTACAGGAAGAGACTGTTTGTCTGCTCTTTGCTCAAACCATATTTGCTCTCAGCCTGAACTGAGATGTGCCACCTAAAAATGAAGCTGAGCCATGACGGGACAACTCACTGGTTCCACCCTGGCACATCCAAGGGGCATAACAGCCGCCCTGACATGAGGGGAACCTGCCCACAGCCCATGGTGCTGAGATGGTGCAGGCAGGGGAGCAGGGCTGGGCCCGGAGCACAAACTGACCCTGACAGAGCTCAGACTCAGGCCTCATGATGCACCTGCTGATAGACGGATCGCTGGACTCTAGAGACTGGAGTTTGAAGGACACATTGTAAAGGGAACCATGTTATAAAGAAGGTTAAATGGGGCCTCTGGTGACACAAGGGGTTCAGCTTCAGTACTACGAAGCAATCAATCCACAGCCACTGTAGCCACTGCAGCACAAGTTCAATCCCTGGCCAGGGAGCTACCAACATGGCGCAGCAGACCTCTCCTGTGTTGCCTGCTGCCCCCCTCAGCAGTGGAGAATACACTGAATTTCACTGTATGCAAATACACTGGGAAATACACTGAAAATATATAGGGAAACACACTGAAATACAGTGTATTTCAGTAGATCTACCTGTTCTGCACCCCACTCTGTCTCTGGTGAATTCTCTCACCCCCCACATCTCTGGCATGCACCCCAGCTCTTGTATGCATAAATAATAAACCTTTAAAAAAAACATTATTTTTCACAGCAAAACAAAAACACACAATTATAAATCAGAGACATCCTGCAGGGGAGGGAGAGGGATCAGAGGGAGGGAGGGAGGAGCACAGGGGACTGTGGTGATGGTGCACGGGTGCATTGGGGAAGGAAATTCTATAGGGACTACACCTGGGGGGTGGGGGAAGAAAATAGTGTTTAAAAATGAACAAAATGATGTAAAAAATAATAAATTTAAAAAAAAATTATTTTTATTCACATCTAAGCAGTGTACATTTTTTATTGAGACATTATTTTTTAATTATTATCACTATTATTTTAAACAGATTAATCTAAAGAGGCAATTAGTTTTTAAGCAGTCCCACAGACTTTTTTTTTAAGATTTATTTATTTATGCATACAAGAACTGGGGTACAGGCCAGAGGTGTGGGGGGTGAGAGGATTCACCAGAGACAGAGTGGGGAACCGAACAGGCAGATGGACTGAAGTACACTGCTGAGGGGAGCAGCAGGCGAGTCAGAGAGGTCTGCTGCGCCATGTGGGTAGATCCCTGGCTGGGGATCGAACTTGTGCTGCAGTGGCCGTGGACAGCTTCTAGTTTGTGTCTTAACCCCTTGCGCCACCAGGGAGGCCCCCTCCAGACTGTTTTAAATACCAAATGCAAAAAGTACTCTGCTATGCTATTTCTCAAAGATCTAAAAACAATATATTAAAACTGAGAATTCTTTATAATTCTTTGGTGTGCATTATACTTTTCCTCACCCCTGCTTCTCCAGTCCTTCACTGTCTCTCTCACAGCTCAGTCTTTCTCCTCTCCTTAGTCTCTACCACCCCCTCACACCTAAATTTTGGCACTAGCTATACCCCCTCCCTGCTACCCAAGGACTGTTCTCTCCCCTGGGGTCAGCAACCCTGCTAATGTGAGTCAGGATATGCTATTGCCTCCCTTAAAATGTTCCAGTGTCTGCACCTCACTCCTGGGGAGCCTCTAGATTTGTGAAGCACAGGGATCTTTGGTTACTGAGGTCAAAGTTGCATCCCCAGAATAAAAAGTCTTAAATAGTCATAAAAAGTGCATAGCAGGCATTAAATAGTTTTGAATGAATGAGTAAGCTATGATTTATTAAAAACTTTATTGTGGACTCCCTGATGGTGCAAGGGGTTAAGATGCAACCTATGTAGCAGTCCGCAGCCTCTGCAGCACAAGTTCAACCATTGGCTGGCCAGGGAGCTACCCACGTGGCAGAGCAGATCTCCCCTGAGTTGCCAGCTGCTCCCCTCAGCAGTGTGTTTTGGTCAATCTGCATGTTCTGTTTCCCACTCGACCTCTGGTGAATCCTCTCACCCCCCACAACTCTGACCTGTACCCCAGTTCTTGCATGCATAAATAAATGTTTTTTTAAAAAAATTTATTGCATTGCATAAACATCATAAAGTGAACAACATCAAAAAAGGTTAGGAAAGATTTTTATCTCATGCAACTTGTATATAAATCAGCTCATGGGCCTCCCCAGGGCACAGCGGTTGAGCACTTGTGTGCGAAGCTGTCCACAGCCTCTGCTGCACCGGTTTGATCCCCTGCAGCCGGCAAGGGTCCCACATGGCACACAGACCTCTCCTGCCGCTTCTGCTGCTCCCCTCAGCAGTGTACTTCATCAGTCTGCCTGTTCTGCTCCCTTCTCTGACTCTGGTGAATTCTCTCACCCTCCCGTGCTTCTGACTGTACCCAGTGCTTGTATAAACAAATAAAATAAAATGAATCTTTAAAAAAAAATAAATCAGCTCATAAATTCATTCCGGTGGGAAAAATACCACCTGCTTATCTGTTGTGCAGCTGTGCCTGTGTATGCGTCCATCACTGCATAACAAGTTGCCACAACTTTGTGGCTCAAAACAACCACCATTTATTTACTTGCAGTTCCTTCATCAGAAATTCAGGCCTAGTGTGGATGGGGTCTCTGCTCAGGTTTTCACAAAGTTGTGTTCTCTTCTTGAGCTCAGGATCCTCCTCCAGGCTTATACAGAGATTGTTGGGAGAATTCAGTTCTTGTGGTTGCAGGACTGAGGTCCCTGATTCCCTACCAGCTGTCAGTGTGGAGCCTGGGCAGGGCTGCTCCCAACTCCTGGTGGCCACAGCATTCTTTGATGGGTTGACCTTTCATTCTCAACGTCCACAATGGAGAAAATCCCACATTAAGTCCCTCTCACACTTTGAACCACGTTGCTCAGGAAGAACCCAGTCCTTTAAAGGGTTCACCTTGATACAGGGCAGCAAGGGGCACTAAAGCTGGCCAAGGACACTGTCCCAAAAGTTTACTGATCACTGTCTGAGTTCTTTACCACTGCACACAATTGCAAGACTACTCAGGCTCAGAGAAGAACAATAGTGGGATTTAATTAATAAATCAGGAAAAACAAAGAGTTACTGAGGCCAAAAATGGCTGTTTACCTCACCTGAAGCAGTGTCCAATGTTTTTCAGTCCTAAGCAAAAGTAGCAAAAATGGCATCTTCCCACCACTTAGGACAAGGAGTTCTCTCCTGAACAATAGGCCACTTGTCTAAGATGGCATCTTCCTGCCTTTGCCAAGCATGTGGCATGTGGCAGTGAGACTGCTGTCCAACTCACCCAGGCAGCAGAAGACACACAAGAGACTCCTTGAGCTGCTGAGATGCCCCAGCATAGCACCAGCCACGCGACACTCAAGACAGCAGCTACCGTGACTGAATGTCTGGACAAACAGTCACACTCATGCAGCTTAGGGAGGCGCCCAGCTCTGGGTCGTCACCTTCTCTGCCAGGCTGTAACAGCAGCGAAACCGGGAGCAGTTTCAGTGTCTTGGCTAATTGCAAAGCCTCTGAACTTTTTCTCTCCGAGGTTGGCTGCTGGAGGCCTCCACCTTCAGAGGCCCACAACAGCCTTCTGGAAGATTGGCAAGGTGGGGGCCAAAATCCACTGACCCCAAACGCTTAAGTACCAAAACCGGCTGAAATCCTCAAGACTGAATGACTCTGTGCCCCTTTCTGCAGTCCTTTATATGTCTTATTGGTCAATCCACCCCAAAATATAATACTTCCTAGCATTTTCCCTGGGGCTATCTATCCTCACCAGCAACCCCCTCCAAGGGGCACCACCTGTTAACAGTCTTTTGGCTTCAGCCACCGGTTACAACCTGACTAGGACAGTCCATCCCAGGTTAATCCCATGTTAATATCTATAAAATTGTGCGACAACAAAAAAATCTTTGGTAATGACTTTGTCCAGGGCCTTGCAGGTTTGTTGTCATCTTCCTACCTACGGCCTCTCCCGAAACCATGCTCCACCAGACCCTCAGTCAGGCCAGGAAGCATCCTGGCTTGACCCCTGTCTGTGTTTACTGAAGCCAGAGGTGCTAGTGTAAGGTCGGCCTGGGGGCGCCCTAGGGACTCTGGTGGCAAGGGGACCCTTGAAACCGCTGGGAAGGAAACAGACTGTGTGCCAGTTCCTGGAGCCAGATGTCTCCACCTGGCAAAACTGGACCTGATACCGATTAGCTGAAAAACCGCCAAAGACAGTGTAGGATAAGGTAAAAGGTATCAGACTTTTTCTGCCCTCCCACCTTCAGGATAGATGAGGGAACCCTGTGATCCTGAATGCATGCCTGATGGCAGGTGCCTGAAGTGGGTACACCTGCGCTAAGACTGTGCTTTTTAAGGGCGGCGTCACGGGGACACCAGTAGAAGCCAAAAGAGAAGCCGAGAAAGAAGTAGCAGAAGCCGAGAGAGAAGCAGAGAAGGCTGGAGAGCCCAGATAGAGTGAGGATTTGCTGGGGGCGGGGAGGACTGCCAGCCTCCCGGCCCCCCAGCACTGCTGCCTGCCATATGCCTGGTGAACCCCAATAAAAGACCTGCAAAACCCCTGAGGGCTCCAGAGCTCCTCCTTTACCAGGTCTGCATGGGATCCTAGAAAACCTGCACTGTGGTGCTTCCTGCCCTTTACAAACAGACTGCAGAAAAACAACTTGTTCTGCATATTTGCCTGCTTACTCAAACCCCCTTGTTCACCTTCTCGGCCCCTATAAAGGGGGACCCTCTTCCTGTAACACGCACCACTTTGCTGGCCTTGCCCAAAGACCAGTAAACCTCACCAGGAGCACAGCCAATAAACCTGCTTTCAGTTTAGTGGTTGTTTTCTCTCTTCATATTTCCATCACTTCTGAACCTTTCAGCTAGAAGAACATTGTTGTGTGTCATGCATCTGCCTTTGATCAATCTATTGCAGGGCAACCCCCATATAAAACGGGTTGCCTGACTGTGGTTCCTCACCTGCACGTTTTAAGGGGACTTAAACTGCAGGCACACACAAAAGGTTAACTAAAGGTTTATTTACAAGGGAAGGGAAATGAGGAAATGAACAACTCAGGGGGAGAAGAGGGAGATAAATTCTTAAATGTGTCCTACCTGCTCCCTTGACCTGGAATCCCAAATGATCCACCTGACCAAGTGCTGCCAGGACCCACAGCACGAGCCAAGAGAAAGACCCTGTAGGGTAAATAGTTTTCAGGCTTTTCTGCCCTCCCACCATTAGGATTGCCCTGCCTGATGGGGCACCTGCAGTTGTTACATTGTTGTGTTATTTACTTGGGCCATGAGACGGGTATTGATATAGTCGCCAGGAGAGGCAGGAAAGAAGCAGAAAAAAGAAGTAGGAGAGAAGCCAGAAGAGAGAGAGAGAAGCCCAAAGTAAGACTTGGCCTGGGGCTTGGAGGCCTCTTGGCCTCCTGGCCCGCTGGGACCCCTGCCTGCCATGTACCTGCTTGATGCAATGCATGTAAAGCTCAATAAAAGCCTGAGAAAGCCCCCAAGGGCTCCAAGACTCTCCTTTACCTGTCTGCCGGATCATAGAAAAACTGCTCTGTGCCTCTCCTGCCGCTACAGCCCCCCTCACATGGCTGGTTATATCCCCAGAGAGAACATGGCTGCTTAACTCCGCCCTTAGGTACTCACTACCTGCCTTTGGGCATCACAGGAGTTGTAGTTCCCAGTGTCTTGATGAAGTGGGGATGGAGTCCACAAAGCCTAGGTGGAGTTTGCTCAGGACATCCTTTCCCTCTAACAAATCCAGACCTCAGTGGGACAGAAAAAAATAGCAGACCTTGGAACAAATGGGGTTCCAGTGATCAAAACAAGTTCCACCCAGGAGTATAGATGACAGCAACCTGAAGAAAGAAGGCCCAGACTTCTAAATGAGTATTTCACTGTAAATCAACTTAAGAGGAAGTTTGTCCAGAAGCCATCTGCACAATTTTCCACTTAACCAGGAGATACTCCCCTCTAAGTGAACAAAACCACATCAGTGCTGTGTGTTGAGGGTGTAGGGTAAGTGATTTTCAGGTTCTTCTGCCCTCCCACCATTAGGATTGCCCTGCCTGATGGTGGGTCTACATTTGTTAATAAGTTGTGTTGTTTACTCCTGTGGGCCATGGCTGCAGTATTGATGTATTCGAAAAGAAGCAGAAGCAAGAGAGAGAAAGCCAGAGAGCCCAGAACAGAGTGAAGATTTGTCAGGGCTGGGAGGCCTCCTGACCCCCCAGCACCCATGCCTGCCCCATACCTCGTTGCTGAACTATATGTAAAAGCTCAATAAAAACCGGAGAAAGCCACTGAGGGCTCCAGGACTCTCTTTACCCAGTCTGCTATGCTCCAATCATAAAGATACCAGCTCTGTTCCTGTCCTGCTGCTACAAGGGTTATACTGATTAATAAGTATCAGAATCTTGGGGGGGGGGCAGAATCTGTTTATACTGCAAAAATCCTCTCACAGCAGCATCCACATTGGTGTTTAATTGAATTAATGGGGGTATGGGGGCAGGATGGGCACTGAGCTGGTTTTCTGTTCCAGCAGACGGGTAAAGAAAGAGTCCTGGAGCCCTCGGTGGCTTTTGCAGGCTTTTATTGAGCTGTTACATATAGAGCAGCAACCAGGTAGGCAGCAGGCAGGGGTGCTGGGGGGCCAGGAGGCCAGTAGGCCTCCCAGCCTCCAGCAAGTCGTCACTCTTAGCTTCTTTGGCTTCTTTTCTCCCCTTCTCTCTCCTGCCTCGTCCTGCTGCTTCTTCTCTGGGTGACATACTCCTCCCATGGGAACAGGAATAAATAAGATGGCTTGTAACAATGTAACAACTACAGGTACCCCATCAGACAGGGCAATCCTAATGGTGGGAGGGCAGAAAAGTTTGAAAAACCATCTATCAAACCATTTACCCTATAGCGAGGAAGGTAATAACTGGGTGGTATAGACCCTTGGTGAATCAGGCTACTATGGTCTAGTTGGTCCTTTGTGTTTGATTGAATCACAGTTGGAAACTGAAATTCAAGAAAATATTGTGAGTGTCAAGAAAGTGTGTCCCATCTATTAGCCTTGGAAATTCTTCTTATATTTTAAAACCAAATGGCATGTTTATTTTTTTTTAAGATTTACTTTATTTACTTATGCATACAAGAACTGGGGGTAGGCCAGAGGGGTGGGGGGTGAGAGGATTCACCAGAGACAGATGAGGAGTAGAACAGGTGGATCTACTGAAATGCACTGCTGAGGGGAGCAATGAGTGAGCAAGGAGAGGTCTGCTGCGCCGTGTGGGTCAGCTCCCTGGCCGGGGATTGAACTCAGGCCATAGCAGTGCTAGCACTAAGACTTAACCCCTAGTCCTCCAGGGAGGCCCTGTTTCAGGACTTTTAAATCAATGTTTCTTTTATGGAATTATTTGTCTTTCACATTTTAAATTTCACTTTTCGAAAGTAATGAATTAAAGTTTGAGACAGAGCAAGGAAATACAATAATACTTGTAAGTTTTCTTGCAGTTGCCTTCTCTAACATTCCCTATAAATAATTGCTACAAAGTTGAGAACATATATTAGCTAGATCAAATAGTTTCAAGACATGGATGTCATAACCATAATGCCTTAAAATAACATTGTTTTTCTTATGTAAGTTTCATATTTTTAAAAAGATTTATTCATTTATGCATACAAAGGCTAGAGTGCAGGCCAGAGGAGCAGTAGTGGGCTGTGAGAGGATTCACCAGAGACAGAGTGGGGAGCAGAACAGGCAGATCCACTGAAATACACTGCTGAGGGGAGCAGCAGGTGACACGAGAGGTCTGCTGTGCCGTATGGGTTAGCTCCCTGGCCAGGGATCAAACTCATGCTGTAGTGGCTGTGGATAGCTTTGTAGTGCTGAGACTTAAGCCCTGTGCCATGAGGAAATGCCCTTAAGTTTCAAATTTAAGTCAACAAGTGGATGGCAATTACCAGATAGTTTTGTTCATATGCAGCATATAAATAACCAAAGCAAACAAACTGACAAAACACAATATAATGAACTCTTAGACTCTGTGGAATATGGTGGTTGCCAAAGATTGGGAAGGGGTGGGAGCAGAGGTAGAGAGGCAGGTGAATTGATAGTGTTAAGCACTAGGACTTTGTTGGGGGTGGTGAGTGAAGAAAATACATAGATATTGAGATGTGAAACTGTGCTCCTGAAATTGTATCTAATTTTGTAAAGGAATGGTAAGTGAATAAAATGTAATTAAAAATAGATCTTTCAGGGCCTCCCTTGTGGCACAGCAAATTGAGCTCAGCACTGTGAGGCTGTTCGCAGCCTCTGCAGTGTGGATTCGATTCCCAGCCAGCCAGGGAGATATCCACATGGCTCAGCAGACCTCTCCTGTCTTGCCTGTTGCTCCCCTCCAGCGGTGTTATTGGTCTATCTGCCTGTTCTGCTCCCTGCTCTGTCTCTAGTGAATCCTCTCACCCTCCCATGCCTCTGGCCTATACCCCAGTTCTTGTATAAATAAATAAATCTTTAAAAAAAAAAATAGATGTTTCAGGGCCTTCCTGGTAGCCTGGTGATTAAGTCTCAGCACTATCACCCCTAAGGGCTGAGTTTGATCCCCTGCCAGGGAGCAAACCCACAAGGCACAGCAGACCTCTCCTCTCTTGCCCACTGCTCCCCTCAGCAGTGTATTTCAGTAAACCCACCTGTACTGTTCCCCACTCTGTCTCTAGTAAAATCCTCTCATGCCCCCTGCATCTCTGGCCTACACCACATTCTTCTACATAAAAATAAATAAATAAAATCTTTTTTTAAAAAATAGGTATTTCAATGTTAGTTTGTTAAGATTGTGAACAATATTGACTAAAATGCCAATTGTTTTACCCTTTTGATTTTACTGATATTTTTAACTCAAAAACTTTTTTTTCTTTTTCTTTTCTTTTTTTTTTCTTTTAGCTTTCTGATACTGTTTGTGCTGTCAGGTCTTTCACAGTGATTCTCTGCTCCTCATATGGGGAGCATGGGGTCCCATCCAGACACACCCAGCACAGCGGAAGTCCCAGAATAGGCCCCCTGATGTGTTCTTTCACTTTTGACATCCTTCCTCGTAAGAATGTGAGCCTCACAGGGGAACTCCTGCAGTCTGCCTGGGGACACAGCAACTGCACTTTTGGGTGCTTTCTAAACTTTTTGGGTATAAGATGAGCAATTCTTATTTCCAGGGATTTGGGACAGCCCAGTTCAGTTAGAGGGTATATTGAGAGGCCACCAAAGACAGGAGGTCACATGCTGGCCCATCTGAATAGCTGTGTAGACACTGTGTAGACATTGTGCCAAGAAAAAAAAAGCGCTATGAGTTCAAAGGGCAAATACAACCATGCAGGCCAGGAAGTTACCTCAGAATGCTGAAATGCCAATTATTTTTTTTTAAAGATTTTATTTATTTATACAAGAATTGGGCCTATACCCCAGTTCTTGTATAAATAAATAAATCTTTTTAAAAAAATAGATGTTTCAGGGCCTCCCTGGTAGCCTGGTGATTAAGTCTCAGCCAGATGTGCAGGAGGGTGAGAGGATTCACCAGAGACAGAGCAGGGAGCAGAACAGGTAGACAACAGAAATACACTGCTGAGGGGAGCAGTGGGTGAGACAGGAGAGGTCTCCCACACCTGAAATGCCAATTCTTACTCCACATCATCTTCAAAAATATTTTCCTAATGGCATTGCTTTCAGTTTCAGAATAGTGTGACCTCCTCCTGCCTAGCTCTATACACCTAGCTTACCATCAAGACAACAATTTGGTGTGATCCAGATAGAAATGGTTAACTCCAATCTAGGAACAAAGTTTTTCAAGAACTGGCTATTCAGTTAGCATTTTATTTAAAAAAATAATATCTTTCCTGTGCTTTTAAATGCCACTGTGGAGACAGTGAGGTGCACCACAAGCTGGAAATGTGGGGGAAAGAGGGGAGTGGCTAGGGGTCCAGAGAACAGCAGCAGCGAGGGCAGCGGGGCTTGATCTGAGGACACCTTAGGGGGTGTGAGGGAGAAAGGTCTGAAGATGGTGAGGAGCAAAGACCCCACCCACCTGCCAGCCCCCAGGTACAAGGTTGTTGGGGGAGGAAGCACCCCGGGGGACAGGACCTCACAGGGAGCCATGTCCTCAGGGGACCAAGCTTCTATCAGAGCTGTGAGGTGAAGGCACATCCTGAGGGAGGGCTTTGGTGATTTTACTGATTCTTGGCTGAGAACTCCAGGGACCACAGTTTGGGGGGTTTCAGGGGTTCAGGAGATATGTGAGAGGAGACAGAATAGGGTTGTGCAGACACACTTCTCTCTGGTGGAGATAAGAGTGAAGGCTACTTGTTGACAGACACAGACAGGGAAAAGGACATGGTGTGGGGTAGGCGGCGCTACCCATGCTGTCTCTTGACAAGGTCTGGGCATTGGGGGAGACTCCTGAGAAGAGGGGCGTCCTGCACTTCCCAGAAGATCTGAATAAGGGAGTCTCCATGGCAACACCTGCTAATGCTCTCCTGTTTGTTCTTGGTTAATGCATAAGCAAGTTAGTTATAAATTGGCCTGTGAAAACCAAATTTTGACCTAGGTGTTAATTAGCCTATTGTTCTTATGTTTGAATCATTACTAAAGAAAGTAAAATTGCCAAAGCTATAGCCAGGGAAGAAAGGTTTTGGCCCTGAGAACTATGGAGAAGAAGCTGCCCTGAACTAGCTGTGCTTGGAAACCACAGCCTAACCCAGGGGGTACGTGTTTGCAGCAGCAGTACATTTCCTGGTGTATGCAAAAGGTTAATAGTTTGCAGGCTGTGTGGAGGTTAGGTATTTCTAGTTAAGAGTTAGACTTCTGTAGGATTAAAATAGATTTGATGAGTTACTTTAGGCCACTTTGAAGTAATTGATAAATTAGCCAAGTTAATTGAGTGCTATGGAGATAGGTTGATTTTAGTAACAGAATATAGGATAGGACTTTCACGCCCACTCCAAAATTAGGAAAGTTTAATAGGATAATTAATTGTTACCGAATATTGTGCTGTCTTAGATAATTGATCATGATGGGAAATGCACCAAGAAAACCAATTATCGCTGATATTTTTCTTAAGGTGATCAAAGAAGTGCCCTTTTGGTATGAGACCAAGAGGGTCTCTATATGTTCATGAGAAAATATGTAATGATTTCTTTGTTTTGCTTCAGTGCTTTTGATGATGTAATCTCACCTCTCGCCTTACTGTCTAAATAAAGACCCCCTGAGACCCTCAGCAGGCGATACTTGCACCAATATAAGAGTGTCTGTGTCTGCCTCATCCCTCTTTCCCTCAGCCCTCAGTTTTCACCGACGCCGTCCTCTCTTTTCAGGAAATCCTGACATGACATTCTGCTGGAGCGGGTCTCCAGCAATGGTGAGACAGGCAGGTGGTGGAGGTGAGTCTGAGAGATGAAGACGGGAGGAGAGGGGATGGAGCCTCCTTTGGGCTTTGTCAATGGAGATGAGGAGGTTTGGGGTGGCTGGGTGTCAGGTCTAGGGTGTGGACCCTTTCTTGGCCCTGATCCTGGGCAGAGTGCCTGACAGAGGACGGGGTCCCAGAGACGGGCATGAGTCCACTCCAGGCCTGGGGGCAGGGAGACACTCACACCTGCGCTCAGGTTGGCCTGGCCCTGCTGCTGGAGGTGACATCAGGGCACCCTGATCAGTGAGCCCTGACACTGGGCCCTTCTTCCTCCCTGCTAAGGGAACTGAAAGCCTGGGGTGGGCACGGGGGACCTGTGTGCTTAGTCCCAGTAGTCCATGTGCAGATCCATACCTTAGAGTGTTGTGTAAACAGTGAGATGTTATTTCCACCTCCAGATGATTTTATTCAAAAATTGAGTTTCAGGGCCTCCCCTGGTGGTGCAGGGGTTGAGCATTGTGCTGCGAAGCTGCCCACAGCCTCTGCAGCGCCTATTCAATCCCTGGCCTCCGGTGAGTGTCCCACATGGCACAACAGACCTCTCCTGCTGTACTTGCTGCTCCCCTCAGCAGTGTATTTCATCAGTCTGCCTGTTCTGTTCCCTACTCTGGCTCTGGTGAATTCTCTCACCATCCCACACTTCTGACTATACCCAGTGCTTGTATAAATAAATAAATAAATAAATCTTAAAAAAAAAAAAAAACACCAAAAATTGAGTTTCAGGGCCTCCCTGGTGGTGCAGGGGTTAAAGTCTCAGCACTACGAAGCTATCAGCAGCCACTGCAACCTGAGTTCAATCCCCAGCCAGGGAGGTACCCACATGGCACAGCACACCTCTCCTTTCTTGCCCGCTGCTCCCCTCAGCAGTGTATTTCAGTAGATCTGCCTGTTCTGCTCCCCACTCTATCTCTGGTGAATATTCTCATCCCCCCCAACCCCTTGTACCTCTGGCCTACACCCCAATTCTTGTGTGCATAAATAAATAAAATAAATCTTTTTTTTTTAAATCCCTGAGTTTAAAAAAACTGAGAAATAGGAAGTAGAAGAAATGTTTTTAATTTTCTGGGGCGTTGCCATTAAAGAACTAGAGAGAGATGGGGCTGGGTAGAACATGGAACCCTCAGAGATGGCACAAGGGCTTCTGAATCCTCTTCTCCTTCAATCCCCTCACTCTGACACAAGCAGTCCAAGACTCCTTAGAATCCTCATATGGGGTGCCCATCCTCCAGGTCCGCCTCCTCCCATCAAGTATAGCCCAGACCCTCCCACCTGCTCAATAGAATCCCAGAGCAGCAGAGCAGCGCCCCCGTGTGGCCACAGGGCTGAGCACAGGAGCCCAGAGCTGCTCTTTCCCCTGCCAGGCCCTCCCCAGGCTCCCTGGGCTCCCAGCGGCACAAAAAGGGCTTGAACACAAGAGAAGCCCCCACTCCATGTCAGGTATGAAGTAGAAAGTGTTTCCCAAAACCCCACACTTTTATCAGTGTTTCCTCCCCGCTGAGTCACCATGGACTGCCTCGGGGCAGTAAGATCTCCTGTCATTACAGCTGGGTCCCAGGTGGGAACTCCACAAACAAACTGGGTGCCCTCAGTCACCCGGGATGGAACATGAGACACCTGAATCCCTGTTCCATGTTCCTGCCGCTGCCTTTGGTGTTGGACTCAGTCTAGTATGTCTCTAACCATGGGGTGGGGAAGGGAGGAACTGCCCCCACCCAGGGTGTTAGGTCCTGGGGCGACCTGGGGACACCCCAGGGAAAGTAAACATAGAACAGAAATCAGGATGTGAAAGGAGCAGAGGTCACAGGAGGGGAGAGGAGGAGCCAGGGAAGAGAACTGCTCAGCTTGGGAGACAGCTGTGGGCAGTCAGGAGAGGGTCTCCAGGTTCTGGGCCCTAGAGAGCAACGGGGAGATTCTGTGCCACCCCTGTAGGGACCAGCCCTGGCCCCAAATTCCAGGGGTCTCCACGTCCCATGCCCTGTGGACGACCTCCCCAGTAACTAGTTGTCATGGTCTCAGTTGTCCCATCCTCCCCTGTGACAACCAGGCCAGGGACCCGGCAACCAGGCAGCAGCCGCTGACCCCACTGAGGCTACAGGCATCAGCGACAGAAGCTGGCAGGTGCCCCACAGCCGCTTCCAGCAGCAGCTCTGACACCCTCCTCAGCTGTGGCTCAAGGGGTTCCCTCTGCTCTCTAGGGCCTTGCATGCAGACCTGCAGGCTAGGTCCTCAGGACCAACTCTTTGCCACCCCCAACCCCTGAGCTTAGGAGCTCTGCAGCCCTACCGGGGGCTTGGGTGAGGGGGTTGGTGAGGGGGGGGCAGTGCTAGAAAGTAACTGTGTTCCATCCAAATCCATATGTTTAATTTGAATCTCCATTGTGATGGTATTTGGGACTTTGGGGCATGATTAGGTGATGAGACCTCATGAATGGGGTTATGTCCCTGCGAGATACTCCAGAGAACTCCCCACCAAGTCCACCATGTGAGGGTACTGTGGGAGGGGAACCGGCTATGAATAGGGAAGAGAGCGCTGGAATTTGCTGGCACCTTGATCTTGGACTTCTCAGACTCCAGGACTGTGAGGAATATATTTCTGTTGTGCATATGTCAGTTTATGACATTCTGTTATCGTAGCCCACACGGACAAGGTGTTCAAAAGTCAGGAGATTGTTCCCCAGAGTCCCATGTGCTGTGGGGTCCCCTCAGCTGCCATCTGGGCAACAGTTTCCATGACCCCCAACCAGATGGACACACTTCCTGGCCCAAGAGTTATCAGAGGCAGTTGGTGGCCCGTACCACCTGTCTTCCCCGCTGTGTAGTGAGAGGCTAAGGAAATTGAGATGAAATGATAGTAGCAAACATACACAAATCGCAGGAAATGCCTATTTTGAACAGTTGTGTTCCCTGAAATTCACATATTGAATCCCTCAATATGATTGTACTTAGAGATACAGCCTTTGAAAAGATAATTAAGGTTAAATGAGGTCATAAGACTGGGGCCCTAACCTGACAGGACTGATAGTTATGAGAATTATCGGAAATCTCTTTCCCCCCAACTTGTGTGCATGCACACACACACACACACACACACAGGAAACACCACCATGTTGTGAAGTCCCAGCCACAAGTCAGGAAGAGAACCCTCATCAGTGACCAACTTCCTAGCACTTTGATCTTGGACTTCTGGCCTCCAACTGCTAGAAAACATATTTCTGTTCAGCCCCCTAGTGTGTGGGATTTGGTGACGGCAGCCAGAGCAGACCAAGGCAACTTCCAAAGCAAACTCCAGGCAACTCTCCCTTTCAGTCTCAGACATACCAGCTTTACGGGGCTGGTCACAGCGTATATTCTCATCCATGATGTTCAGTGACTGTTCTGTGCCAGGCATGCTTCTGGGCCTGGTGATCATGTCATGACATCAGAGAAAAAACTGCTTTCCTGATGCTTCCATCTGACAGGAAGACAGACAACCAGTGAGAACATCGCAAGAGGAGTAAAGTGTGATGTGTGTTCTTGTCTATCACTTGGTAACAAACAATCCCCCAGATAAAAGCATCTTTTATTCTCCCCCTTCTGCGGGGTGACAGGGTCAGTGGGCAGCTTCTCTCCTCCACATGCACAAGCTGGGGGTGCAGTGCCCTGGAACATCCAGGAGAGTGTCTCCCAGGACGACAGGGGGTGCAGGCTGTGGGCTGGGGCTCACTGGGGCTGCAAACTGCATGGTTTGGTTGTTCCCAGCTTGGCTCCTGGGCTCCAGAAGTGAGTGTCCCATGAAGATAAGGGGATCTGGTGTCAGAACCTCAGAATTCAAAAAGTGTCACTGTCCCAAAGCTCTTCAAAGATCAAGGGGAGGGAGGTGGTCACACCCCTAGGTAGGCGGTGGTGGCGTCACACTATGGAAGGGGATGTGGGGTGGGTGTTGTTGAACCCATCTTGGGAAAAGGCCCCTGTACAGTATGTCAGAAAGTGACAGGAGAGGGCCTCCCTGGTGGCGCAGGCAGTTGAGAACAGCACTGTGAAGCTGTCCACAGCCTCTGCATTGCAGGTTTGATCCCTGCTTGCCAGGGAGATACCCACATGTCGCAGCAGACCTCTCCTGTCTCACCGACTACTCCCCTCAGCAGTGTATTTCGGTCAATCTGCCTGTTCTGTTTCCCACTCTGTCTCTGGGGAATCCTCTCACCCTCCCGTACATCTGGCCTGTACCCCGGTTCTTGTATACATAAATAAATAAATCTTTAAAAAAAAAGTGACAGGAGATAGAGGAAAACTCCTGCAAGGTGGACACCCAAGGCAAGCAGATGGGAGGGGCACTTGCAAATAAGGTGGTCAGGGCGGGCCTCAGTGGGTGACAGTTGAGGGAAATTGAAGGAGAGACTGAGGCACAGGGACTTGCAGGGAAGCCTTCCTGGGTTGCCTCTGCGTGTACAAGGCTACACGGGCCAGGCACTAAGACTCTGGTGGGAATGGAGGGGCTCAGTTAGCCAGACTCTTGCAGGGAGCTGTGGGGACCCCCTTCCTGCTCTGGCCCTCAGCAGCCCTGGGCTGGGGAGGAGAAGGCATTGCTGTGGGGGGCAGATGAGGGGGGAGGGGAAGAGAGCTGCGGTGGGCAGCTCACTCAGTCTCTAGTCTTTCTCTTGTGGCCAGGGAGGTGTTGACTGCTGTCCTCCCTGGGGCTATCACGCTGCAGGGGGGCTGGGCATGGGATGAGGGCGCTTCACCTCTGTCTTTCTCCCCCACACCTCACAACCACTATCTAATCATGAGAAGATTTCAGACACACTCAAACGAGTGACATTGTACAAATTGTCTGTCCAGTACTCTTCACAACTTTCAAGGTCATGGAAACAGGTAAGAACTTAGAAACTCAGAAGACTGGTTTCCATAGAGACAGAGACTAGAGGGACACAACTGGAGGTGGCTGGATTGGATCCTGGAATGAAAAAGGGCATGAGTAGAAACACGGGTGAAATCCAAAACAGGTCTATAGTTCAGCTAATGGTGTTATACATGTTAGCGTCTTGGTCTCAGCATAGCTTTGTTAGATAGTTACATTAAGAGAAACTGGGTGAAAGGTGTAAGTGACCTCTGCTAGCTTCACAACAAATATCTGTAAATCTAATGTGATTCAAAAAATAACTTTAAAAAGTGCAATGAGGGCCTCCCTGGTGGTGCAATGGCTTATGTCTCAGCACCATGCAGCTATGGGCGACCACGGAAGCACGAGTTTGATCCCCAACCAGGGAGCTACCCACATGGCCCAGCAGACCTCCCCTGTCTCCCCCACTGCTCCCCTCAGCAGTGGATCTGCTTGTCTGCTCCCCACTCTGTCTCTGGTGGGTCCTCTCACCCACCCAGCCTGGCACCTTTGGCCTGTACCCCAGTTCTTCTACAAAATAAATAAAATTTTTTAAAAAGTTACAGGCCCCCTTTTTCCTCTGCAAAGTGGGAACATATCAGGTAGTGGGAGAACACAAGGTCTTGGCCTCACCTAAATAAGCTTCAAACCACAACCCCTCTGAGGTACAGAAGCACTGACTGACCTCCAGGAGGGTCACCCTCCGAGTTCCTGGATCCCCCTCCCTGCACCACCCCTCATCGCAGGCGCCATTTTCCCATTCTTTAGGACACATCCCAGGCAGCGAGCTGGTTAGCAGCTGCCCCACCCTGCAATCCCGCCTTCTGAGGCCCGCTTTCCTGATGACCCCCTTTTCCCTGACGATCAAAGCTGGAGCCCCCCCATCCCCTCTGCACCACCCCTGCCCGCAGTGGTGTGACTGTGCGCTCCAGCCCCTGCAGGACACGCTGCAGAAGCCTGCCCTGTGCACAAGGCTCACACATGCGGGTGCAGACGGGCTTTGGGTCTAGCACCGGAGCTGAAGGGAGAGCTCGCTGCTTCAACAAAGCTTGTGCAGATGCAACAGCGCCAGGAGATGGTGCCGGAGGATCAGACGTGGTACACAGCTCTCAGAGGAGGCCGCATACAGGTCAGCAGTGATGGTCAGCAGGCATTGGTGCCAGAGATGCCAGTGTCACAGCTCGTAGAGATGCCATTTGTACCAGTAGCAAACAGCCTTAGAGAGGTTGGGCATAAGCTACCAGCAAACAGCTCCTTTAGAAACACCAGGGATAGCCTGACGATGCTCTCTGCAGGCGATGTCAGAGGCTAGGCCAGAGGGAGTTGTAGGGATCACGTCTCCAGAAAGGTCTCAAAGGTATATTGAGGTCTTGGGAGTCTGCAGAGGTCTTTACAAAGATCTTTCTAGGAGGTCTTTCTGACCTGCAGTCGTCTGTTGCATGGCTCAAGCTGGCTGCTGCTCTGGCTTATAAACTCTTGAAGCTTGATCGGTCCCTTTATAATCCCAGATGTTTGGTTGGTGCTAGTTGAGTTCCAATCAGATTGGTCCATGTAGAGCGCTGAATGGTCTCATAAACCTTGAATGGCACTGTGAAAGCTTGAATCTGATTGGTCCATTTACAATTCTGGCACTGTATTCATAAATGAAACACCTGCCAGTGTGTCCAGATGCCTGAGGTCAGGTAGTCTCACCCTGGAGTGCAGGCTGCTGTCACTCAGAGCACACTATACGGGTCCACATGCCGCACACAGTAAGATCCCCTCTCTCCACCGCATCAGGGATCACAGTGGGAGTGGGCTTCAGCAGGGCCAGACACTCACCTGAGCCCCCAGGCACCCCTCTATCACAGCCCACCAGGCCAGTCTCCCACCTGCCACAGCACAGCCCAGGTCAATGCTGCCAGAGCTCAGGGATGCCCATAGGCTGCACACTGAGCTTGGGGCCTGGCACACCATAGGCCTCTCCCCTCATGGCTTGTCTCAAACCTTGCTGCCAAGCAGGCCTCAGCGAAGCCCGTCACACCCCACTGACTGTACCAGGTTGCAGGGATCCTCATTTAATGTAGCTACTAGAAAATGACCACTGGATAATTCTACCCCAGAGGAAAATCTGTTCCCCTCCACTGTTCCCCTCAGGACAAACCCACTGAGGCTGCTGTTCCCTCTTGGGTGGCTCCTGGCAGTGTGGACAGCACGTGGCCCTCAGTGGGTCAGAGAGTGACTCGGCTGTGACAGGCCTGGCAGAAGCTGTGGCCACAGGAGGTGCTCCCTGGGTCCCTGTCTCCAGGCAGACCCTGCAGGTCACCTCTGCCAGGAGGGTTCAGTCGTGGCCCCCGGTTATGACTGTGCCGCAAGGTGGGTGAGGAAGGGGAACAAACGGAGGGCAGAGGAGATACTCAGGGAGGAGGTGACCACACCTGCCCTGGTCAGACCGCAGGAGCCGCCTTCCTGCCCCGCACACTCTCACCCTCTCCAGTCTCTGCTCCCCACGGTGCCCCAGGCCTTTCTCAACATGGACCCTCACCTGCCTTCTCTGCTCCACATACCAGGCAGGGAGGGCTCACATGATGATAAACGTTTATCCATGTACCTTTTGGCCACATGTATGTCTTCTTCAGAAAAGTACTTATTTAGCTCCTCTGCCCCTGTTTTGATTTGGTTGTTTTATTGTTTTGGAATTTTTTGTGGATATTAACTCCTTGTTGGATATATAATGTGCAACTATTTTCTCCGGCTCGGTATTGTCTTTTCATTTTAATGATATTTTCCTTCACTATGTAGAAGCTTTTTAGTTTGGTGTGATTCCATTGGTTTCTTTTTGCTTTTGTTTCCTTGGAGCACAGAAGACATTATGGGCAGTGAAAATACTCTGCATGATGTTCTAATGATGACACATATCAGTATACATTTGTCCAACACCCACAGAACAGACAACACCAGAGTGAACCCAAAGGGAAACCATGACTTTGGCAACTATGACGAGCAGGTCCACCACTGGAAACACACGTGCCGGTCTGGTCTTAACACCTGATTTGGACATGATGTGTGAAGAGTGTTATAAGTTGAGCAGTGTCGTGTAATTGACTTTTGAAAGCATATTTCATGCACATACTAGGACATTTAATTCACACTCCAGGATACACATAAGTAAGTCATTCCCCTCCCCACCAATACCCCAGGCAGCCAGCATCTGCTCAAAACCAGTTAGTGATTTATCATTTCTCTTTTCCAAAAAAATGTATATCTATGCTTCTGTATGGACACTAGTGTTTGTTTTCCTGTCAGTACAGGAGTTCAGGACACAGAGTGGGGGAAACATTTGCATATCATGAATCCGATAAAGGACTGTATCTAGAATTTACAAAATAATGCTTAAAACTCAATGAGCAAAAAGAAACAACCCAGTTTTAAAAAGGACAAAAACAGTGTTGTAAATGAATGGTGCCTCATTTGAAAAATGGACAAAAGTCTTTAACAGGCACATCACCAAGAAGACACACAGACGACAAGGAAGAACATGAACAGATGCTCAGCATCACAGGGCACTAGGGAAAGAAAAAAAAGCAACAGTGAAGCCATCACACCTAGTAGGGGCTGAAAAATGCAAACCCTGCACAGGTGCTGCCAGGATGTGGACACAGGAGCCTCATCACTGCCAGCAAGAGTGCAAAATGGCCAGTCACTGTGGAAGATCTTTGACAGTTTCTTTGAAAACCAAAAAACCTGACATACCAACTAATTTGAAACATGTATTTGCACAAAACCCTGTATGCATGCAAATATTTATAGCAATGCAATGTTTATAGCAGAAAATCCGTAAGGGTGAGCTGCACATAGTGCTTCCTTCCAAAGACAACAGTATTTAAATAAATGCAACAAAAACAAGTTTGGCAGGAAGAAATCTGGGAAACACTGCCTTAGCCTGGTGTTGAAGGTTAGCACCATCAGTGATCAGTCAGGTGGACATGATGAGCACTGACGTGTTGAGTGGACAATGGCTGTGCAACCTTGTGGTCTGCTTCTCCAATCCCATAGTCCCACTCAAAAAAATAACAACAACCAAAAAAGCCTAAATTGAGGTAATATGTTCCTGAGCAGTTCTCCTTGATGGAGGCTAAGAGTGAAAAATTAGGCCTCCCTGGTGGCTCAAGGGGTTAAGGTGCCACCTAAGAAGCTAACCTCAGCCACTACAGCACGACTTCGATCCCCAGACAGGGTGGAGGGGTCAGATGACCAGAAACTGGAGGTGGGGGTAGAAGTGATTAACATAGTTATTAAACCAACTATAGAAATGAAAAATGCTTCTGGCCAGCTGCTACAGCAGGTATCAGACGCTACAGGACGCATACAGACCAGAGCTGGGACATGCGGATGGAGCCACTGCAGAGAATCGCTGGTCCTGACAAATCAGCCTAGTCACACCATAGAAGTCATTCATGTAAGGACAGATAACAATTGCACAAGGGAATGAGCCCTCCCAACTAGAACACCACTTCAGAGCCCTTTCTGCCATGGGAAGAGACAGCTCAGCTCCCAAGGCTGCCGCCTGGGGCCTGCAGGCTTCTCCTAACACACCTGCCCTCTCCAGGGCAGCTCCTCCTGCCTGCTGGTGTCTGCATAAGCATCTCCTTCTTTCCTTTTGTGTGTGGGGGTTGGGGGCAGAGTGTGGGGTGCAGACACGCACACCACTGAAAGGAGGACTTTGGTGAAATTTTTCTTCTAAGAGGTGACCCAAGAAACTCCATCTGTGAACCCACGACCTCTCCAAAACATCACTCCTCACCAAAGTCAGTGTTTCAAAAATGACAAAAGTCTGAGAAACTGTAATCCAGGCAAACTGGATGGGATTATGGAGCATAAAATGGACATTAGCAAAAACTAATGAAAGTGTGGCGTTTAGTAATTATGTCAACACTGCCTCATTAGTTGTAAAAAAAAGAAAAAACTTTACTCATGTAGGATGTTAACAAAATAGAAATGCTGTGGGATAAAGAAGACCTGTAATACCTTTGCAACTTTTCTGTAGGTCTCACAGTAGTCTTTATTTTATTTTTTTTTAATAGAGGCATGTTATTTATTTATTTATTTGTTTGTTTGTTTGTTTGTTTTGTTTATACATGCACTGGGTACAGTCAGAAGCGCGGGAGGGCAAGAGAATTCACCAGAGCCAGAGCGGGGAGCAGAGCAGGCAGAAGGACCGAAGTACACTGCTGAGGGGAGCAGCGGGCCGCAGGAGAGGTCTGCACACCACGTGGGACCCTCCTCTGGTGGCCGGGGAGCAGCCGGGGATCGAACCAGTGCCGCAGAGGCCGCGGGCAGCTTCACAACCCAGCGCTCAACCGCTGCGCCACCGGGGAGGCTCCTCACAGTAGTCTTTAAAAGTTACTTTTTAAAAAAATTATTTATTTATGCATGCAAGAACTGGGGTACAGACCAAAGGTGAGGGGGAATGAGAGGATTCACCAGAAACAGAGTGGGGAGCAGAACAGGAAGACTGACTGAAGTACTCTGCTGAGGGGAGCAGCAGGTGAGTCAGGGGAGGTCTGCTGGGCCATTGGGTAGCTCCCTGGCTGGGGATCGAACTTGTGCTGCAGTGGCTGCGGACTGCTTCATAGGTTGTGTCTTAGCCCTTGCGCCACCAGGAGGTCCCCAACTCTGAGAATTCTTTAGAATTCTTTGTGTGCATTAGGTCTTTTCCAGACTCCAGAACAGCGCGGCAGCGCCCCCGTGTGGCCACAGGGCTGAGCACAGGAGACCAGAGCTGCCCTTTCTCCTGCTCAGCCAGGCCCTCCCCAGGATCCCTGGGCTCCCAGCAGCAGAACAGGGATCTGCACACAAGGGGGCGCCCAAGTATGTGTCAGTTTATCCTTATTTTCAGTCTCCAGTGGTCTCCAGGACATAACAACTGGTTTCTAGGTTCTGGGAAAATCCCCAAATATATAGGTTGCCTCAATCTATTGGGATGGAAACTTAGACTCCAGGGTCCCTGTAATTTGTTTCTGCTTCTGCTTCCAAGGACGAAAGCCCCTCCTCCTGGGAATCACCTTACATTCTCCATCCTTTGGAAGGGGGGAGGGGCCTAGGAGAGCCCCAGGGCACTGGCTAGGAAGATGGGGAGACTCCTGGAAAAGAGAGCAGAGGATGGAAATGGGGACTTTAGGTTATGGAGGTGGAAAGGGGTGCAGTGGGGAGCCAGAGAGGACCGGGCAGGGAAGGGCAGCAATGGGGGACACAGTGAGGGGAAGGTCTGTGTGGGTGACATGGGGCTCTCATTGGGGGCTGGGAGCATCTGTCTCACCTGGGGGGATGCAGAAGTGCTGGCCTGTAACTGCCCAGGGAACCACGGACATTGGGGCCTAAAGGAGAGGACATGTAACAGGGTGGTCCCAAGGGGAGGATCCAGGTTCCCTGTCCCATCCAAGGAGGGTGGAGCTGAGCAGGGAGAAGCAGCTGGAGAGGAGACTGGAGAAGGAAGGAAGCAGGATTAGCCAGAAGGAGACCTTGGAGGAGGCCCATGGAGCAGAGAGACACGTGAGGAACTTGTACTTACTTCGTGGCCTTGAACTGGGTGGCACAGATGTGGGTGAGAGACCTGTGGGGAGGTTACAATGGCAGCTTCTATCTTGATTTTGCTCTTTTCCTTCCAGACTTGTCAGCCCCATCCACCCCTTTTCCATGGGTCCCCGCCAGGAGGTGCTTTAGGTGGCAGGCATTCAGGCCCTTGCTTGGGCCAACCCTGTTTGGTTGAACATTTACCCACAAGGGGATGGATGACTTTGAATGTTGATTTGGAAATTTTATTCTTTCCTTTTTCTTTGTTGCACACTAATTGTATTAAAATTCCTTTCATTAAAGGTCTTACATGTTTTGTCTCGATGCAGCAGATGGCAGAGTATGGGGGAGATAGATGGATAAGGGGAGTCCTTAACCCCTCCTTACCCAGAACATTCCCCTCAGTTCCCCAATGCTGGGGTGTCAGGGAGATTCAGGGGGCCAAGAGGAGGGCAGAGCAAGGCCTGAGCCGCCCTGGAGGACCAACCCCGGGGGCTGATTCTGGGGCTCCAGGGTCCCACTCCCTGCAGGCAGGTCACAGCCAGCCCCCCTCACAGCTCCAGGCCACTGACAGCCCCTCTGTGCTGTGACCCTGCAGACACTGCTCTAGGTAGCGTGAAGAAAAAGAAATGAACAGCAAAATTAAGTGGAATCTAAAAAAGGTAGAAATATGATTTTTTTAAATCATGTGGTTTTTTTTTAAGGATTTTTTAAAATTAAGATTTATTTTTATTTATTTATACAAGCACTGGGTACAGTCAGAAGCGCGGGAGGGTAAGAGAATTCACCAGAGCCAGAGCGGGGAGCAGAGCAGGCAGAAGGACCGAAGTACACTGCTGAGGGGAGCAGCGGGCAGCAGGAGAGGTCTGCGTGCCATGTGGGACCCTCCTCTGGTGGCCGGGGAGCAGCTGGGGATCGAACCGGCACTGCAGAGTTTGCGGGCAACTTCGCAACCCAGTGCTCAACCGCAGTGCCACCAGGGAGGCCCATCATGTTTATTTTGAAAGACACTTCAAGGGGCATGGAATCCTTGTCTGACAGCTCATTGTTATCACCATCTTGACTGTCACAGAGTTACTCTGGCGCACCTGTTTATTGTGAGAAAACAGCCACTGATCAATTTATTGCCTTAATTTATAATGGTTTATACAAAATTGCTTCCTACTTTGTCCCTAAAACAAAGATCTGGCATCTGGCTGTGCATTCCACCCACCAGACAACTCTGCCTGGCCTCCCCCCTTGGGATGGGTTGAACTAAAACCAGGGAACCAAAAATGTTCTGGCAGTTTCCCAGAGAAATCAGAAGGCGCTCAGAGAGGTGGAGAGAGATTTAACTGTCACACCAGAGGGCTCAGTGGGATCGCTCCCCAAAGGGCTGAGCACCCAGAACAAGAATGGCAAGGCTTTACACAGTTTGTAAGAGAAACTTGCTATCCCAACCATCATAGCATAAGCATTCTTCATTGTTCAGGAAAGGGGTTCAAGGTATTCACGGCTCACCACGGATAAGCCGTGCAGTACACCCAGCAAGTTCTTTGCTTCAGCAAGCAGCAGAATCAAAGTGGTAGACTCCACAATGCAGCAGATTTGGGAAGGCAACAGAAACTAAGCATCAGACTTCCCCAGCAGCAGGCTTGGGAAATGTCCTGCTTCAGGTTATCATTGTGTTTTAAATCAGGGGGTCGTGAATGGATCAAAAATGTGTGGTCCACATATACAGTGGAATACTACTCTGTGATCAAAAACATAAACTCATGCCATTTAGGAAATATGGATGAGGTAGGAAGGGATACTGAGCTTGATAAGTCAGAAGGAAAAAATAAATATCAGATGGTTTCCCTTATATGTGGGATATACAGAAATAAAACAGAGGGTCAGAATAAAGACAAAACTTGCAGCCTGATCCTAGATCTGAGGCACACAGCAGGGGAAAGGGAGAGAGATGGTTCCAAACAGGGGAGGGAAGAGCAAAAGGGACTGTAGTGATGGATCATGGTGCTATGGTGGTGAGAGAACTACAAGGACTACACCTGAGAGAGAAATCAAATATTGTACAAAAATTAACAATGATGTAAGAGAACGAATGAATAGATTTAATAAAAATTTTTATATCACTCACTGACAGCTAGAAAACAAACAAATTAAATAAAGCAGAGGATCCTGAAGTTACAAAATGGGGGGAGAGAAATCCTATAACATTCAGTCCCACACAAGGCACAGCGCTCATTCTATGATGGAAAATAACATTGAAGAAATTTGGGTGAGTTACATTAAGTGATAACATTCTCAACAGTCCACTGCATCCTAAGACTGTCCCACTCACAGCTTCCCACAGCCTGGCCTCATCCTCTGGGGTGTCCCAGGGGTTGAGAGACATCCCAGAGTCCTGGGTGCTGTTGCTGCCTGAGGAAGCACAGAAGAGACCTGGTCAGCACCCAGAGTGGGATCCTCAGAGGAACTGATGAGGGTGACTCTCCCTAGAGTTCCCTCTACACTGTCCTCAGGGGCTCAGGATCCAACCCCTGATCCACACTTACCTGCAGCCTGACTGTATTAGATTACATGTCCCCCTGTGGGAAGAAACCTCATGTGAGACAAGGGAGGAGTCATGTGACAAGTCTTAAAGGAATCCCCAAGTCTGGGTCACAGGGAAGTTTCTGGAATGGTGACTGAAGACCCAGGTCAGGTCTGGGATATACGAGGAATGGATATGAAAGGAATTGGAGTCTTTTCGCAGCAGGGTCCTTCCCCTATTAAACTCACTGTGAAGCAGATCCCCATCACCACAGTTATCAGGTGAACAATTGGGGATTCTTTTTCATAAGTGCTTTACAAAAGAGTGAGTGTTCCCAGTCAGCCCCAGACTGGGCAACACATGTGTGTGGATTGTGCTCCCTACTAACCAGGAAGGGCAAGTTCTCCCTGGGACATGAAAACCCCCAGTGGACAAGACCCTCTACTCCCTTCCCTACCTGAGCGCTTCTTCCTCCACATCACAGCTGCAGCCACCGCAGCTCCAGTGAGCACAGCTCCAAGGAGAACCAGGCCAGCAATGATGCCCGCAGTGGGGATGGAGGACTGAGGAGGGGGCACTGGAAGGGAAGGGAAGGTGAGATCCCGAGCCCCAGGCCTCATCCTGACCCTCTGAAGGTCTCCAGAAGGGCTCCTGATTCCTCTGAGCAGAAGCTCAGTGCCCACATCCCCTTCCTTACCCCAAGTCAGGACTGTAGGCTCCAACAGTCCCTCATGCTGCACATGGCATGTGTATCTCTGCTCCTCTCCAGAAGGCATCACCACAGCCGCCCACTTCTGGAAGGTTCCATTCCCCCCAGGCCTGTTCTCCACCAGCTCCGTGTCCTGGGTCAGGTTCTCCCCATCTCGCTGCCAGGTCAGGGTGATCTCCGCAGGGTAGAAGCCCAGGGCCCAGCACTTCAGGGTGACCTTATGCTCAGAGGTGGGGTGGTGGGTCATGTGTGTTTTGGGGGGATCTGAAGAGAATGGTCAAACATTCACACTTTGGGTTTCCTCTGTGGATAATGAAGCAGCCTCACTGACCATCCTCAGAATGGACATGACAATTGATTTGGAGAGAGGAAGTACAAAGTTCAGAAATCTGCCTAGTCTGGGTAATCTGGGATAATGAGGTAAGAGCCCAGGGTAGGAGGATGCAGGTCTCTAAGGAAAACACAGACTTTCGCTCCTGACCTGGGTAGAGGGTGAATGACACAGAAAGGCAGGAGTCAGATCCAGAAATGTTCTCAGACCAAAAACAAGACCTTGAAAGAGAAAATCATGGTTCCCAGGATGGCTGCCGGGTCACCAGGATCCAGGGAGAGTTATTTCAGGATGGCCTCCCTCCCTCAGGAGAGACTGGATTCCTTATCCGTCCAGAAAAGTGGTGTCTTCTGGGCGAGTCTCTCTCTAGCACAGAACATGAAACCCAGGGGGCTCCTCCCTCTCTGCCCAGAAAGCAGGTGCTGTTCTGCCCATTATTCCATGTTCCCTGTGGGGCGCCAGGAGAGGGGAGGTCCGAGGCCTTGCGGCCCCTCTTACCTGTGCGCTGCAGCACCTCCTTCCCCAAAACCAGGAATCTGAGAAGCCACAAGAAGCACCTGCTCTGCACACTGTGCCTGACGCGCCTGGCCCTCCCGTCCGCCTCCCACGCGCGCTGGGTGATCTGAGCCACTGGGTCCGCGGGGGTCCAGGAGCGCAGGTCCTCGCTCAGGGAGATGAAATCCGCGCCGTCGTAGGCGAACTTTTCATACCCGCCGAGGAGACTCAGGTCTGGCCCCACTTCACAGCCACACATGCTCTGGAGGGTGTGAGACCCTTCGCCCCGCCTAGCGGTCAGCCCGGAGGTCACCCCGCGGTCACCCCGCCCTCTCACCCCGAATAAATCTGAACTGAAAATGAAAGGGCCGGCAGGACAGTCCCTTCACGGGGGAGGGTCCTGGCAGATCCACTAGCCTCGAGGGGTCAGTGGACCCTGAGACTCGGGACACCCCGGCCTTAGGGTGGGAATGGGGGTGACCTGACCCTGGCCCCGCTCCGCGAAGCTCACCGCCCTCGCTCTGGCTGTAGCGGCCGCGCAGGTCCCTCAGGAGCGCTTCGAACCACTGTGCCTTGTTCCTTTGGTTCTGAGTCTCCTCGTCCAGGTCCTCCTGCCCCACCTGCCCCGCCCAGGGCGCCCGCGGCTCCGCACTCTGGCCCGGAGAGTCGCTGTCAAACGGCCCGAACTGCGTGTCGTCCACGTAGCCCACGGCGATGAAGCGGGGCTCCCCATTGCCTTTGCCATTATCCTTGCCATTGCCGTTGCCAGGGCTGGACATCGCGGTGTGGAAATACCTCAGGGAGTGGGAACCTGGGTGCTGGAGGGGAGACCTGGGCTGACCCTCCTCTCAGCGCGGGCCCAGGGCCCAGGGAGATGGGCCTGGAGGGGAGAAAGGGGCGGGGCCGTGAGAGTGAAAAGGGGGGTGGGCCAAGAAGGGCCCAGACTCAGGGGGATCAGAGCACTCAGGGGAGGCGGGAGGGACAGAAGGGGCCAGAACACAACGGGCCTGAAGGGGTACAAGAGGTTGGGAGGAGATGAGCCTTTCCTGGGGTCCTGCACCCGCAGGGGCTCCTTGCTCCTCCCTCCTGGGGCAAGTGTCCAGCTGGACACGCACTCACCCGCCCGGGTCTCCATCAGGGCCAGGGGTCCCCAGAGCAGCAGCAGGAGGGTGAGGGGCATCACACTCCCGTCCAGGGGCCTGGGAAGGAGTCCAGGAGAGTCCTTGGAGACTTTGTAACTGCAGCAGGATGATGCTGATTGTCTTCCCTGGAAACCCCACAGGAAAAGGGGGGAGAGAGTTGGGGTGCGTTTGGGGTCATCAAGGCTGCACGACCCCACAGAGCCTGTGAGAGGGAGACATGATGCTGTGACACTGTGACATCCACAGAAAGGGGAGGCTCCAAATTCCCTTCCCCACCTTAGGGAGGAGTGGATTTGGGCTGGGAGAAGCAGCAGCCTGGAGGAATGAAGAAACTAGTAGTGTTTTCAGATAATTGTGAATATTGATACTAAATTAAACCTGCACAGGTGGCAGTTTCTGGAAGGTTATTTGCTAAGTGAAATGTGAAATAATATCTGGAATATTTCCTATTCTGTTACATTTCCATAGGCCTCTCTTGCATATTGGTTGGAACTTGTGCTAATGTATGATTTTTTAAGGTGATACATTGTTTCACTAAGTTACATAGATCTTCAGTGTTAATTACACTGGAATCAAATGATCAAAAGAGTTTTATTTTTTAATCACAAATCCCACAAGAAAAATTTGTACTGTAAATTGTCAAGTAGTGATGCACTCAATTTTTCATAATTCTGTTTTTTTCTGAGAGCTTATATTTTATCAGGCAAAATTACTGTCATTTGCCAATTGTTGATTTTCTTCAAGAAACAGACAATCATTTTGAGGAAAGTGTCTCCTAATTAACCAAATTTAAATGACCTTAGTTTTTGTCATTCATCCCTCAGGTAAGATTGGTGTTGCCCACAAATAAAAAGAATCTAATTCATCTCATACAAATATTTTCCTCGGACTCAGTGTTTGGATATGCTACAGAAGGGCTTGGTGTGTCCTTCCAGGTCAGCACACCAGATATTTTAAAATGTGGAGTTGAGGATGATGCAATAATGAAAATAACTTTTAATGCTTTTTTGAGGAAATTTTCAAGTGAAACTGGCTTTGATTTCTGTTCCTGCAGGTAAGTGCTGGTGAAGAATCACTCCTTCTGCTGTGGTACTATAAGCTCCACTCTTAACTAATTTTTACCTCATCAAATGCCAAAATAGCGAAAAGACAAATGGTGTCTAAGTGCTGTTTTGAAAATAGTTTTACCTCATGGACCCCATGAAAGGTTCTGGGTGACTTCAAGGGCTCCACAGACCACACTTTGAGAAATGCTTTTCTCAGGAAACCAGGGAACATCTCCCAAGTGTTCTCTGCCTTTGCCTCCCCTTCACTTCCCAGAATCCCCCTCCCTGGCTGGCTCCTGCCTCCCCAAGCTGCTTCCCCTGCAGATACAATGGGGAGCGGAGAGAGGGCCCTGGAGACATGGGGCTTGCACTATCAGGAGAGATGGACACTGAGTAAAGGTGATAAAGACACGTGTAAACCCGACCTGAGCCCCGTGCTGGGAGGAAGGGGTGTGTTTATTGTGAAAGCAGAGAAGCAGGAGCCCTAACAGGACCCGACCACTACTATCAATATAGTATCAAAAGATGTAAAATATATATATATATATATATATTACAAACAAATTAAGCATAAGGAAAAGATTTTATCTCTTCCCATAACTGTCACTTCTGCCCCTGACACACATGCTCTGGCCCCATAGACCAGCCTGCCCCCTTTTCCTCAGCCCCCCTCCACGTCCTGCCCCAGGACCCAACCATATTGAGGAGGCCTGTAGCCTAATCTACCTCCTGGTCCTGGCCCCGTCCTCACCCTCATCTGCTCTTCCCTCATTTATTATGCACTGAAGGACACACCTCCCCAAGATGTTCAGAAAGGTGTCCCCAAGACAGGCCACTTTGGCATGTGAATTATTTCCATCTGAGGTTCATCAGGGGTTCATCTTTTTTTTTAAAGATTTTTTTTTTTTTTTATAGAGGCATGTTTTTATTTATTTATTTATTTTTGTTTGTTTGTTTATACATGCACTGGGTACAGTCAGAAGCACGGGAGGGTGAGAGAATTCACCAGAGCCAGAGCAGGGAGCAGAGCAGGCAGAAGGACCGAAGTACACTGCTGAGGGGAGCAGCGGGCGGCAGGAGAGGTCTGCGCACCATGTGGGATCCTCCTCCGGTGGCCGGGGAGCAGCCGGGGATCGAACCGGCGCCGTGGAGGCCGCGGGCAGCTTCGCAACCCAGCGCTCAACCGCTGCGCCACCGGGGAGGCCCCATCAGGGGTTCATCTTAAGAAACATTTACCACATCTATAACTACCTGGTATGAAAATGGGTGGTCTTACCCAAAATTAGGGTTATTACCAGAAATGAGCTTTGTACCCAAGAAACCTACCTATATGTCAGGGCAAACATAATTATAGAACATCTGGTCTTAATCATATGAGCCACCCTGTCCTTGCCATGTGACCCCCTCCTCTCCCCTGAATACCAGGCCCCATCTCACTCCTTAGCTCAGGAGACACACCCTCGTTTCCCGCATGTATTTCAGACATTCATTGAGATGAAGATTCCCTATGCATATATAGGGAGATTTGGTTACTTTCTAGTACTAAAAAAAAAGGAAAAAGAAAGAAAAGATGTTACAAAATTTCATGTACTCAGAATAAGAGTTCTTGAAAATTAGAGATTTAATCATAGAAATGAATAAATCACTATATGAACTGGAATATTAAAGTCTCGCTCCCACTAACTAATGTAAATGGAAAAGAAATGACAAGCAGAGAGAAGACCTACAAGAAACTGACTCTATTGAGCAGAAGATTCCAACTAGTTAATAATACAAATTATTAACAATAATGCAATATTAATGTCAATAATGCAATATTAATGTCAATAATACACTATTAACAATACAGATTATTAATTATTAATAACACAAATTATTAATTATTAGAGTTGAAATGTGAAAATTCAAGAAAATCCCTGAGCACTCACAAATAAAATGTGTATGCTGAGTGTCTTTCCCGGGTTCCTCCTACAGCGGATGAGCACCCCACACCACGACCCGCCCAGGGACTTTCAGAAAGAGGCTGGAGAAGGACAGACCTTGGGGCCCTCAGGAGACAACTCAGGCCTGGAGGCCAGAAGTCCCTGGAGCCAGGCCTGCCCAGTCCTCGGAGGAATCCAGCCCAGACCCCATGTCAGGACCAGGTGAGGGAGGTGCTAGGAGCACAGACATTCCCTTCAGCTGTGCGTGGTCTCAGCGGTGACTTTCCACGTCCCTCTTCTATTGGGCAAAGGACACTAGTGGGCAAAGGGGAAACAAAGATGATGGACACAGAGACCAGGACACAGGAAAATCAGCCACAGGGGAGCAAGGACAGGAGGGAGGCCAAGGGTGAGGTGAGGGGTCCGGGCCTTCAGTCCTGCCCAAGTGAGCAGGCCCCAGGCTCCAGGAGGCAGGACTGAGGCTGTGGAACAGGGGTCTGCCCAGGATGAAGCGGGCAGAATACCTGGTGTGTGTGATATGTCCCTGGAGATTCTGACCCTGGGGTGGTCTTGGGGGTGATTAGGAATGAGTACAACAGGAACTAAGCTAGTGAGGGAACAAGGTAAGTATAACTCCAGGGCCAATAAAAAAAACAATCCAAGAAGGAAAAGCATCCTGGTCTATTCACTGCTCAGCTGTGATTGGATTACAAGGTCATAACAATGCAGACCCTAAATCATGTGAATCTCAACAACCTGCCAGAGGGGCCTCAGGGGGAAATGCCTGTGCTGTGGATCTGAGGAACCACCTTGAGGCCTCCTTGCCACTCAGCCAGCTCTCAAGGCCTGGGCAAGAGGCCTTGGTGGTGTGGACAGGGACTTCTCCAAGGTGCTGACTGAAGGATTCCTTGTGAAGGAGCAGAGAGCAGGGTGACCATCAAGGGCCCTAGAAAAGCTGCCGGGAGGACAGTGACAAGCCTCCCTAGGGAGGAGGCAGCAATTGTTCACCCAAGAGCTGAAGCACAAGGAAGAAGCAAGTCACCAGGCCCTTCAAAACATGCCCCAGTGACCAGAACATGCTCTGTGGTGCTCCAGCCATGACACAGGAGACAACTTTCTTGATAGACACAACACAGAGTAAGGAGGACATTAACAAATGTGAACAGGATGCATCTCAATCGATGCAGGTATCAGTAGAGACAGACCAGGCCAAGTCCAGAAAGCAGCTGCTGCAGAACTTCTAAGAGGCAGATGCGTGAGCATGTTGGGAGCTGACACTGAGGAGACACTGAAAACTCAGAGATGTGATTTCTACCAGGCTGTCAGGCTTACGGAACAGCTTAGTGGTGGTTTCCATCCTACAGGCTGCTCAGAAAAATGGGTTCATTAGAAGGCTTGGAAGGACAGGCTGGAAGCCTTGACTTTCCCCCAGAGTGTGGCCACATTGTTGGGAGCTTGGATTACCATGTGCCTCAACTGTTCTGTGTCTTTGCCTTGATTATTCTTTGCTTTGACTATTCTGTGCCTCTCAGTGTGCAGAAATAGAGAAATTTTGCAGTAAGGAACCTCTCAGGGCAAAAGTCCTGGTGTGAGCGTCTATACGTGCTGGAAACAGCGTGTGCAGAAACAACAACAGGTGTGATGATGAGCAGCATAAACACTGAGACTTTCCTTGTCTTTCTCCCTGTTTCCCAACCTTGGCTTGGCCAGCTGGTGATGTGTCCCCCCCACACTTGTGCATTCCCCATTTGCCTGCTGATGCTTTGGTCTTTTTCATTTTCTGTCTGATGCTAAATAAAACCGAGACTACCCTCGGAGCTTGGCTGCCCCTTTGGGGGGGGGCCTTTCTGCCCCAGCCAGATAGGATGCTGGCAAGCAGTTAAGAAAAGGGCCTCAACTGTGGGGCCGAAGACTTTTAAAGAGCCTCACACCATGGGGCTGAAGATTAATCTATAACCTATAAACATCCCTTTGTTTTTTGTTCTTGGTCATATAAGAAAAAACTTCTCGGAAATACATTGGGCAATAAATTATATGTATAGAATATGTAATAAAATGGCACAAAGAAATACCTGCTTAAAAATTAAACACTGTAAATTTGGCCTGCCTGACAATGGGAAAGAGTATGTTATACATGAACATGCCTGACAAGCAATGCAGGACAATTATAGTAAGTCCTTCTTTTGCTTTTTTTAGAAGTTTCTTGGGAAAGTTTTTAAATGCAGTTAATTGTGTTAAGAAGTTTCTAGGTAGAAAACCCTGTTAGCTGATAACCAGAAAGTAGCTGGTCTCCGGCTGAAGGCCATGCGAATAAGAAGAATCTCTTGATGCTTAGGCTTTAGCTGATAGGAGTGTACAGACAGCTATCCACTGTCTTAGGTAATTGTCTAGCTGAAATAATGAATTTTAGTGTAAGACTTAGTTTTTTATCTATTAACCTTGAAGGCTGCCTTCTTGCTGAGAGCACGTAGCAGCCAAAAGTCTATGGGGAAAAAAAAAGAATGCACTGATTGTTTCTGCTTTGCTTCTATGCATAGGATGATGTCATCTCACTGCTTGCAAATAATGAATAAAGACCCATTGAGGCCCTCAGGAGGAGATACTAACACAAGACATCGTGTGTGTCTGCCTCATTCCTCAGTTGCCCCGACACTGTCCCATCCTTAGGAACCCCTGACACCCAGGCTGCTTCGGCTGGCTCACGGCACCCCTTCGTGGTGTGGCCCCTCTAAGCTTCTCATTTTCTGCACATGGACGCTGAGTAATCCTTTTTCATCCCGCCGCCACATGCGCTAAGGAAACAATGGGTGCCCCATGTGGGGAACACGATGTGGGAACTGGGACGACCTCTTCAAGCTGGACCTGGACAAAAGGGAAGCCCCTCACAAGGGAAGGACGTCTGACTCCATTCCTGTGAGGAGCACAGGCGGCAAAAGGGCTGGTCTTGCAAGCCTGCGGGGAGGCCAAGTTAGGTGTTTCACCTGAAGGTTTTTTTTCTTTTCTCTTCTTGTTTAATTGAATTTTGCTTTCGTTTTAAACTGTGGGGAAAGCACTTACAAGTGAAGAGAAACATTATGAATTACAGTCTTTTTTTTTTTAAGATTTTATTTATGCATACAAGAACTGGGGTATAGGCCAGAGATGTCAGGGGGTGAGAGGATTCACCAGAGACAGAGTGGGGAACAGAACAGGCAGATGTACTGAAATACACTGCTGAGAGGAGCAGCAGACGAGGCAGGAGAGGTCTGCTGCGCCATGTGGGTTTCTCCCTGGCCAGGGATCAAACTCGTGCTGCAGTGGCTGCGGATAGCTTCATAGGTTGCGTCTCAACCCCTTGAGCCACCAGGGAGACCCAATTACAGAGTCTTTTAAAAGCAGGAAGATACAAAGAAACAAGCCCCAGCTCCATAAATTACTTCTCATCCTTAGACAACACTGTCCTCAGTGCCCAAAAGGAGAGAGTTGGACCTGGAAGCCTGAGGAAGGCAGGGCAGAGGCTGAGGCAATCAGTGGGACCCGGGACAGTGTCTCCCCTTCCCACGTGGAATCTGTGATCAGCACTGAGACCCGCTCAAGGGGATAAAAGATCTGACACCCAGAGGGCCCAGGGCTTCCTGGCCCAGAGCGTCCTTTTCCTCTCCCCCTCCTCCGCCGTCTCCAGCAAATTCTGAGCCCCTCATAGAAATCTGTTTTCATGAAGGATGACAATAGAAGGGAGAAATATTACTTGAGGGAAGGCCAGTGTCCCTAAAATGAAAGTTGGCCATTTGCTGTTCTTAAAGAATTTAGAAAATATATTTCTGACAATAGTATTCAAAGTTCATTTACAAAAGAAATTTTTAAATTCATTTATTTATTAATTTTTATATATTTCTTACATCATTTTCCATTTCTGCACAATGTATGCATTTTTCATCTTGGTTATATTCCCCGTACAATTGCACCCCCCTTATTTTGACCCCAATCCCTCCTCTCCCCGCCCCTCACCTGTAGTGTGTCTCTGGTTTATAGTTGCTTGTTGATTTTGATTTTTTCTTTATTATAGCTTTCTTACAAAAGATTTTTTTGGAGCTATAGATACTGGGTATGAAATGACTGTATGGGATTGGAAAGTCCTTACCAAATAGTATTAACCACTGCCCCCCAGTGGTGCAAGGGGTTAAGTCTCAGCACTAAGAAGCTATCAGCAGCCACTGCGGTAGGAGTTTGATCCCTGGTGACGGAGCTGACCCACATGGCACAGCAGACCTCTCCTGTCTTCCCCGCTACTCCCCTCAGCAGTGTATTTCAGTAGATCTGCCTGTTCTGCTCCCCAATCTGCCTCTGATGAATCCTCTCATTACCCCCCCTTCCCCCCACCCCGCAGCTGTACGTGGTCTCATGTGTCACTTTCCACATCCCTCCTCTGGTGGGCAAAGGACACTAGTGGGCAAAGGGGGAAATAAAAATGATAGAAACGGAGAACAGGACACAGGAAAATCAGCCACTGCGGGGCAGGGTCAGGAGACAGGCCAGGGGTGAGGTGAACGTACCTGGTCTTCAGACCTGCCCAGGTAAGCAGCACCTGAGGAGGCAGGACTGAGGCTGTGGGACAGGGGTCTGCCCAGAATGAAGTGGGCAGAATAGCTGGTGTGTGTGATATGTCCATGGAGATTCTGACCCTGGTTGGTTTTGGGGGTGATTAGGAATGAGCACAACAGGAACTAAGCTAGTGAGGGAACAAGATAATTATAACTCCAGGGCCAATAAAAAAAATCAATCCAAGAAGATTGAAAAGCATCCTGGTCTACTCACTGCTCAGCTGTGACTGGCTCACGAGGTCATAACTATGCAAACCCTGGATCCTGGGGTGTATCTCAACAACCTGCCAGAGGGGCGTCAGGGGGGCAAATGCCTGTGCTGTGGACCTGAGGGGCCACCTTGAGGCCTCCTTGCCACTTAGCCAGCTCTCAAGGCCTGGGCAAGAGGCCTTGGTGGGGTGGGCAGGGACTTCTCCAAGGTGCTGACTGAAAGATTCCATGTGAGGGAGGAGCAGAGAGCAGGGCGACCATTAGGGACCCTAGAAAGGCTGCCAGGAAGACAGTGACAAGCCTCCATGGGAAGGAGGCTGCAGCTGCTCACCCAAGAGCTGAAGCACAAGGAGGAAGCAAATCACCAGGCCCTTCAGTACATGCCCCCCGTGCTCTGTGGTGCCCTAGCACTGACACAGGAGACAACTTTTCTGAAAGACACAATTCAGGGTAAGGAGGACATTAACAAATGTGAAAAGGATGCATCTCAATTGATGCAGGTGTCGGTAGAGACGGGCCAGGCCAAGTCCTGGAGCAGCTGCTGCAGAACCTCCAAGAAGCAGACACGTGAGCGTGTTGGGGGCTGACACTGAGGAGACACTGAAAACTCCAGAGGGAGCCATGATTTCTGCCAGGCTGACAGGTACATGGAACAGCTTAGTGGTGGTCTCCATCCTTCAGCAAATTCAGAAAAATGGGTGTCCTTTGAGGCTTTGAAGGACAGGCTGGAGGTCTTGACCTGCCCCTGGAGTGTGGCCACATTCACCACTCATCTGTGATATTTTATGAACATTTTCAAGCACACAGAAAAATTGAAATAACAGTGTAGAGCACACCAATTGGCAATTGGCCACATTTGCTTTATCACTTATTCCAGCATTAGCATTAGCCACATTTGCTTTATCACTTATCTGTATTCATGTATCCATCTCTCTATTTATCCTATCTTCTTTTTCTTGTTTTTTTTTTAAATATTGATTTATTTATGCATATGAGAGCTGCAGTACAGGCCAGAGGTTCGGGGGTGGGGGAATGGGAGGATTCACCAGAGACAGAGTGGGGAACAGAAGGGCAGATTGAGCAGTAGGCAAGACAGGAGAGGTCTGCTGTGCCATGTGGGAATATCCCTGGCCCACTGGGAATCAAACCCTTGCTGCAGAGGCTGTGGATTGCTTCATAGTGCTGTGCTTACCCCCTTGCACCACCAGGGAGGTCCCCATCTTATTTTTCTAATGCATTTCAAAGTTAGTTGCAGATGTCACTACCCATCTTTCTTTGATTTTTTTAAAGATTTGTTTTATTTATTTATGTATATAAGAACTGGGGTACAGGCCAGAGGTGTGTAGGTGAGAGGATTCACCAGAGACGGAGTAGGGAGCAGAGCAAGTGGATATACCCAAACACACTGCTGAGGGGAGCAGCGGTCAAAACAGTAGTCTGATGTGCCATGTGGGTCAGCTCCCTTGCCTGGGTTAGAACTCTAACTGCAATGGCTGCCAATAGCATCACAGTGCTGAGACTTAACCCCTTGTGTCACTAGGGACTCCCCACATTTCATTTCTCAACTCTTGGGTTAAGAATATTTTTTGAGGGTCTCCCCAGTGGCGAACGGTTGAGCGCTGGGTTGCGAAGCTGCCTGCAGCCTCTGCATCGCTGGTTAGATTCCCGGCTGCTCCCCGGCCACCAGAGGAGGGTCCCACATGGCGCGCAGACCACTCCTGCCACCCGCTGCTCCCCTCAGCAGTGTACTTCGGTCCTTCTGCTTGCTCTGCTCCCCGCTCTGGCTCTGGTGAATTCTCTCACCCTCCTGGGCCTCTGACCTCTACCCCAGTTCTTGTATAAATAAATAAAATCTTTAAAAGAAAAAGAATATTTTTTTGAGATAAAACTCTATCTGGAGAAATGCACAAATCTTAAGTACACTACTGCAGAAGTTGTGACCCTTGTCAAGAACATTATGTATATTGTTCTTTTCTTCCCTTGGAAACAATGAACATTTAAATAATTTAATGATGTGTCTCACTTAACAATACAATTTACCTGCCCTCCCTCCTTTTGAGTAACTCTCACAGTCTGATCTGAAGCCTCCCTGGCCCCTCCATTCTCAGCATATCCCTGTGACCACACTCTCCTTGGAACAGAGCCCAGGCCTGAGTCATCTTCATAGTTATTTATTTTATTTATTCTGATAACTTTGATTTTTTCAACCATATTTTTTTGGGGGGTTATAGGTGCAAAACTCCAAACTATATGTTATTGTCCCATATGATTGTGATCTATCAATATATAATAGGTTATTCATCTTTGACCTTTCAACAAATAAGTTTATCTAACTCTCCCTTTTCCTTTTATCCACAAGACTATTAGTCAATCATAAGCAGCAGCTTAGCTGTTTTCATACCTTAGAAGTCATATATTAAGATTTCTATCTATGGCAAATATTTTAATTATCAGTGTTATTATACAAACTTGTATTTACAGGCAATGTCTGGAGCATAATTTCATTGGCGCAATGGATGATCATTTCTTCTAGAAAAACAAATGTTTGAAGTTAGATGAAAGACAAGGAAAGAGGGCACACCTGGTAGCAGAGGGGTTAAGTCGCAGCACTATCAAGCTATCACCAGACACTGTGGCACGAATTTGATCCCCAGCCAGGGAGCTGGTCCAAGGCACAGCAGACCTCTCCTGTTTTGCTCCCCTCAGCGGTATATTTCAGTAGATCTACCTGTTCCGCTCCCCACTCTGTATCTAGTGACTCTTGTCACCCCCACACTTCTGGGCTATACCCCAGTTCTTATATGCATAAATAAATAAAAATAAAACTTCAATAAAAAAGAAAGACAAGGAAATAATGATTTCACTTTATATGTATGCAGTCACCCAAATCACATCAATTCCTTTATATGAGTACCATCTTAACATTATATAACAAGTTATTAACAGAAAATGCACAAGCCAGAAACCTTATATCCTTAAACATCACATCAACCATCAACTTTTCTTAATTTTTGAAGACATAAAAATAAAAATCTTTCATATAACAGCATGAAAATTCCATACCTTTGTAAAGTGGTGGGACAGTCAAATTATTTCCCAGATTTTAGCTGAAATGACCATCAATAGTGCTCAGATTGTATCCAGCTTGTTTTTGGGCAATTTGCAGAGGACAATATTAAAATACATGAATGATCCCCACTGACACTGTGGTGGTGTGAATGGGGGTCTGTTTTTTTGTGACTCAGATAGTGAAGTCACATAATGACTTCAAATAGTCAAATAGTGAAGGCCCCTTAGGGGGGCCGGGGAGAATCTCCCAATGAACAGTGAGGAAATGAACTTGACAGAAAATTTCAGTTTGTTACTGTTACCACAGCTTTGCACAAAATGTTGGTCTGTGGTCACATTTCCCCACACAAACCGAGAACATAACAGTTGAAACTGCTGCGTTGTACCAGTCCACCTCAGAGTCTGTCCTCACAGATTTTCTGTCCCCCCTGGACTGGCCCCTGGATTCCCTCCTTGGTTTCCCTGCTCCTCCATTCAGACACCTCAGATACTTCCTGGAAGCTGGGAAAGGCTCCTCCTCCCTGTCCTGGCATCTCACCAGCCCCTGAGACCCGCCCTCCAGGCAGGTGCCCGACTGCGTGTTCAGACCTGTGGAAAGGAGTAGGGGCAGGACGAGAGATGCTGGACATGAGTAAGGGTGACTAAGCTACGGGATCTCTCCCCTCCAACTGGTAGGTGCAGGTCACCTTTCCTCCACAATTTTGAAACCCAAAAGGGGTGCCTTTTGGCTACAAGTCAGAGACGACAAAAAAGGGGTGGCTTGGGTTACTCATTACCTGTCTCTTGCAGGTGGGTAATGAGGCCTCCACTGTTTGCTCATCCCTGCATTGTGTCCTCAGACCTTCTGAGCTCCTGCCTGGCCAGCTCATAAACTAGAGAACAAAGAAATCCTCGGGGAAGTTGGGAGTATAAATTTCAATTCTTACGCCACAACTGAGGCAGGAAGGAAAATGCTGGAGACTAAAGTGAGAGACTCACAGCAGCTGATGGGGAAGCTGCCTTTGTTCTCATGAGACCAAGTGAAATGCAAGGACTTTGGGAAATCTTCTGTCTCTCTAAAAGGGCCTGAAGCAACCAGGACATTTCAGCCACAAGTGTCCAAAGAGCGTGCCCAGGGCCATGCCCTCTGTGCCATCACACAGGGTTCTGGAAGAGGGACTGTCCCACTCTCTACAGAGGGAGGCACAGCCCAAACCACAGCCCAGACTGCAGGACAAACAGACCATAAGCTGCCTCTGTCTGGGAAGATCCCAGTATAGGAGGAAAAGACCTTCTCTAAAGGAGACCAGAGGTGAGACAGGCTCCCCCATCTATTATCTCTAAGGACAAGCCTCTGTGACCCCATAAATAACAAAGAGAGAGACCCCTTCCTGGTGAATACAGAGCCACTTGCTCAGTCTTGCTCTGATTTTCCACCCCAACCTACTGGTCAGCTGTCCTCTCCCTGGCATCGATGCCAACCCAAGCCAAGCTGCTTTACAGTGCCCACCCTGCTCACTGCAAGGCCGATGTTATACACTGATGGTTGGTCTTGCCTTCCTGTCCCATTCCTGGGGCAAGATCCAAGCCAGCCTCCAATCAGTCATCTGCACAGTGTCCACATCAGGCAGATGCGGCCTCTGTAGCCACAGACAGTGAGGGTGGACTTTAAGGGCAGAGATGCCTAGAGACTCTTCTCCCCACGTGGGCACAGCAGACACGGGGATAAGATCATCCCAGGGCCCCATTACAGCTGCTCTTCTATCCGAGGGGGCAAGTGACCCACAGACCACCCCTTCCTGAGACCCACTTCTCTCCTGGGGAGGAGAAGCCACACTTTCCCCTTTGCCCCCAGAGTTGCTGTGAGAGGTAAATGTGCTCTGTGTGCGTTGTAAGACGGTGATGAATTGTTTCAATAATACTCATGAATAATAATGGCATGGGCCTCCCTGGTGGCACAGGGGTTCAAGTCTCAGCATTATCAAGCTATCACCAGCCACTGCAGCACGAGTTCAATCCCTGGCCAGGGAGTGACCCTCATGGCGCAGCAGACCTCTCCTGACTTGCCCGCTGCTCCCCTCAGCAGTGTGTTTCAGTCAATCTGCCTGTTCTGCTCCCAACTCTGTCTCTGCTGAATCCTCTCACCCCCACACCTCTGGCCTACACCCCAGTTCTTATATGCATAAATAAATAAAAATAAATCCTTAAAAAATAATTATAACAAAAGGAGAAACTAAGCCACAGATCACTGACATGATCTGCTCTGAGTCTGCCCAGGGGTAGGCCCTGGGGCTCCTGTTTCCGTCAGTGATGCTCTGACCTCAGTCGCATCTCTAGCAGGGGGAGAGGTCCTGTCAGGGACACTCCCCACTTGAAGCTCTGGGTCCCCACAGATGGGAACTATGGGAGTCTCTCTACTCAGTCACGTGCTGCTCCCTAGAGCCTGGACAGCAGGACCCTGTGCTGGGGGAGAGGCTACTCCTCGGACACACCACTCATGGCGACACTGTGTTATGCACCCTGGGGTGACTGGAGAGTCCTTGAGTGAAAGGGAAGAGTCTCTCTCTGCAGGAGGAGGGCATTTGGGCCCTGCGAGTCACCCTCCTATGAGCCAGTTCTGGGCTGTCACACCCCAGAAATCAAACTGACCCTGAAGAAAAACCCCAGATTTAGAGGTGAGCTTGGACTTCAAAACGGACAGGTGACCATCAATAGTGCAGAAAAACAGGCCATTATATTTTTTCTTTTAAGAAATGTTAAAGAGAAAAGAACCCCAGTCTTTGGTTTCAGAGGACACAGGCACACCTGACCTTGTCTCCTGCAGAGACATGGCTTTCCCACGGTTGCTCATTAGAACCTGCTCAGAATTGGGCGTCAGGAGTCCTACCATATTAGTCCAATGTTGGCATCAGTGAAGGGACAGGTGTGTCAGACTCCCCGGATCATATCATGTGGATCATGAGGGTAGAAGGTCTCTGTTACTGCGGGTCCCCTGGATCTGCCCACTGATGCCAGTAGAAGCCGTGGCAGGTGCGCCAGGTCCTAATCACTGTCCATTGCCAGCCAAGCCCTCCCTCCCTGCCTCCCCCTCCCTTGCAGATCCTGACCGTGCAGGGTGTCCTCACATAAGGAGCCTGGGTCCCTGGGAAGGACCTATGAGCACCCTGAACCCCCAACAAAAACCTGACTGCATGATGCTGTGCTGGGAAAGGGACTTCCCTTGTCACAGACCCAAGAACAGATGAAAACCCTGAGCTCAGGGAAAGGACTAGGCCAGGGCCCCGCCAGGCTAAGGAAGCTGCCAGATGCATGTGAGCCAGCCCGTCTGAGTCTCAGCTGTCACCAGAGCTAGAACTTGGGCTCTCGGCAGAGGCAGCTCAGTGCTGCTTTTATGCTCTTCTCTGAATTCCATTTCAAGTTCCTTCCCAAAAAATGCCCTCAGGGTCAAGCACGCCCTGTGCTGGATCCCGTGCTGTCTGCACACATGCTCAGGGGCTCACTCCCCACATTCATCCCCAGGAGGGAAGATGTGACAGGGCAGGTCTCCCTCCCCCATGACGTGAGTCCTCTGCTCACTAGAGGAGGCAGCAGAGGCTCCTGAGGAGACACTCAGGGACTCTCCTTTGGCCGGACTGTAATGGAAGGGCCTGCATGGACACCACCGCCTTTCCCTGACACCCTCCAGTTTCTTAAGGAACTTTGCAGAAAGTAATCCAAATCTTTTCCCACATTCTCCAAAATAAAAACACAGGCTTTCAAAGCTTTGTGCTTTCCGGGGCTCTGGGCTGAGCTGAGCTGCTGGAGGCGCTGATGGTCCCCTCCTCAGCAGCCAGGCAGAGTCTCCTTGAGGAAGCCCCTTGACTCTTCACAGTTGCGTATGCACAGAGACCCCCTGGGAACGCTTCACAGGAAGGCAAATTCCTGGACGAGATCTTCCAAACAAGAGATCCCAATTCCCCAGGTACTTCAGTCATAGTGCTGTCTGTGGAGACACAGTCTCATCCTGACCATGGCTCCTCACCTTTGAGGACGATCCCCAGTCAGACCTCAGCATCAGGAAACCCAGTGACATAAAAGCCCGTGGTGTGAGGATGTGAAGCACTTTCATGGGCTGGCAGGTCACCCAGCCATCTCCCATCCAGCACCACTGCTGCCCTCAGATCCATCAGGAAGCCCAGGTTCGTCAAAAGGAGACCAACAAGTTCATGCTGCACCAGTCAGACTGATAGGTCAAAATCAAGGCTAACTGGAAGCAACCAGGGGCATGAATGGAACGAATAGAAAGCCCAGAAATAAAGCCACACATAAATGGACAACTAGCATTTGACAAGGGAAAAAAGAATACACAATGGAACAAGGACAGTTTGCTCGATAAATGGTGCTGGGAAAACTGGACCATCACATGCAAAAGAATGAAACTAGACCACTACCTCTCACCATGCACAAAAGTCAATTCAAAATGGATAAAAGATCTGGACATAAGACCTGAAACCACAAAATATATAGAATATAGGTAAAACACCACAAGACATACATTTCAGTAACACCTTTAAAGCCTCATCACCCAAAGCAAAGAAAGTGAAGGCAAAGATAAACACCTGGGACTACATCAAACTGAAAAGCTTCTGTACAGCAAAAGAGACATTAACCAAAACAAAGAGACACCCCACTGATTGGGAAAATATCTTTGCACTCCATACCACTGATAAGGGAGTGATCACAAAGATCCACAAAGAACTCACATGACTCAACAAAAACAACTAAACAATCCAGTCAAGAAATGGGCAGAAGAACTTAAAAGACATTTCTCCAAAGAGGAAATGCAAATGGCCAACAGGAATATGAAAAAATGTGCAACATCCCTTATCATCAGGGAAATTCAAATCAAAGCTACAATGTGATGCCACCTTACACCAGTGAGAATGTCACATATCAAAATAACTAACAACAAATGCTGGCGAGGATACGTTGAAAAAGGAACTCTCCTACATTGCTGGTGGGAGTGCAAACTGGTCCAACAACTGTGGAAAGCTGTCTGGAGATTCCTCTATCTACTAAAAATGGAGCTACCATATGACCCAGCAATTTCTCTCCTAGGGATCTACCCAAAGGGCACAAAAACATTGATTCAAAAGAACACCTGTTCCCCTATGATTATTGCAGCACTATTTACAATGTGTAAGATATGGAAACCACCCAAATGCCCAAAAATAGATGACTAAATCAAGAAGATATGGTATAGATATATAATGGAATACTATCCAGCTATCAAAAAAGATAAACTGATGCTATTCACAGCAACGTGGATGGAGCTAGAAGGAATTATGCTCAGTGAAATAAGTCAGAGGGAAAATGAAAAGTATCGGATGGTTTCACTTATAGGAAGAATATAGGGGAACCAAATAAGACATGGGGGGGATAATAACAATACAAAACACACACACAGAAAAAAGAATAACATACAGACAATGATAAACCAGAGACATCCTGCAGGGAGGGGCTGGGGGAGGGATCAGGGGGAGGGATCAGAGGGAGGGAGGGAGGAGCACAGGGGACTGCGGTGATGGTGCACGGGTGCATTGGTGCATTGGTGAAGGAAATTCTGTGGAGACTACACTGGGGAGGGAGCAAACATTGTTTAAAAATGGAAAAATGATGTAAACTATATGTAAATTAATTAATTTAAAAAAATAAAAATATCTTTACAGTAAAAAAAAAATCTTACCTCCAATCCTTGTAACAAATACAGTAATAATATTATCTGTCTGTGCTCTCCTCCAGTGTGGCCATGAATACAAGGAGATTCATCCTGAACACTATAGTGGGGAGGGAGGTGGGGAAGCAGCCTGGGTTTATCTGAGATCCTCTCCCTGCTGCACATGGAGGGTGACCCTGGGGAGATGGGATAGCACCAAAATGAGAAAGAAACAATAATTTCACCCAGTCTAACGTTACATCTTCCAGGAGCTGAGGCTTACCCTGCTCCATCTCCCCCTCCCTCCCTGGACTGTAGACAAAGGCTCAGCTCAGGTACTGGGGTGACCTGGGCTAATCCTGGCCCTGGGCCAGGCCAGCAGGGCCCATACTCCTCCCTCCCTCTGTGGGACTCCCTCCAGCTCTGGTCTAGAGAGAAAGTAGCTGCAACCCATGGAGGAAATGAAATAGAGGGGGTTCCAGGCTGGAGCTCCCTGACTCTGAGGCCTGTGTGTTTTCTACAGTGATCCCAAAGGAGAAGAGCTTGAAGTGAACATTGGGCACTGGGGAGGGGGTTATCAGGTGCAACCACATCCTAGCAGGGGACCTCGAGGGGGTCCTACCCAGCTCCTTCAGCTCAGTCCAACGATGACATATTTCTAAACTTCCTCTATTCTTGAGACCCAGTGCTTCCTCACATCCTGCTCAAAGACAGCTTCTTCATGGAACTGTAGTTATTGAGGTGCTGTACTGACATTCTCCTACTCTGTGAGGTTTGAATTTATTTATGCTGGGGCTTGATGTATAATTCTCCCCCATTTTGTTATGTTGTGTACCCCTTCTCTCCTCTCTCTCTCTCTCTCCCCCCCACACACACACACTCCCCTCTCCTTGGAAACCAGATCCTCACTCAGCATCGGGGTTATTCTGACCCTCTGTCTCTGGTACCCCTCTGAGCTGCCCTCTCTGCAGTGTCTCTACTCAGCAGTGTCTGAGCAGCCCCAGGAGTCCCTGCACCTCCTGCCTCTGCCCTTGTGGAAAACCAGCCCCTCAGCCTGCATGACAGTGAGGAGGCTAAGGCAAAGTCCTGAGGTCAGTGACGGATGGAGGCGATAAATTATCTTTCTTTTGCTGAAGATAGTTTCTTTCCCCAGCCCCCATTATTATATTATTTCCATTGAGGAAACATTGGTTTACACACTGGATGTGTGCAGAGGTCCAGGGTCACACGTCCTCAGATGTTTGTTACCACTTCTCACCTACCTAAGGGCACCCACAGTCCTTACCACTGTCACCAGGCCCTCTTCCCACTTTGTTTCCTATATCAAACCCTCACTCTCCCCTCCCAAATAGCCTCAGTTCTCCAGGCATATTTCTAGAGTATGTTTTGGTTTAGTCTCATCTGTCCCTGCTTGGTTTCTTTATATTCCACTAATGAGTGACATCACTCAGCATTTGACTTTCTCATTCTAACTTATTTCACTTAGCACAATCCCCTCTACATCTATCCATGCTGCTGCAAATTCAACTTTTTCACAGCTGAGTAGTATTCCACTATGTCTGTCTATCACCTCTTCTTAACCCACTCATCTGTCGCTGGGCACTGAGGTGTTTCCAAGCTTGGTTATTGTGCACAGGCTGCAGTGAGCACAGGAGGTGTATATACTTGGGAATTACTGTTTTTACCTTCTTTGGATAAAAACCAAGGTATGGAATGCTTGACCACATGGAAAGTGTATTTTGGATATTTTGAGAAATATATATATATATATATATATATATATATATATATATATATATATATATATTTTGCTTAGGGGCAGGACTGTGACAGTGTGATATCCATAGTAAAGGGAGGTTCCGTTACCAGGCAGGGTGAGGGAAACCAGGATGCCCAAACCTGCCCATGCTAAATGGGTTCTGCCATCAGCCGCATCAAAACGAAACATACTCTAGTGCAGAAGATATTTAATGGGAAGGGACTTTAATACAATCACTGTGCAAGAAAGAGAATGAAGGGAAAGAATACAGACTCTGGTTTCCCAGTCAAGCACCCAAAGTTACCCATCCCCTTGTGGTCACCTCAGCCAAGCAGTTTGGCCCAAAACAGGGACACTGAGGCCCCAAAACCTGCCAAAAGTCTAAGGCACCTTCTGGTGGGGACCCTTGGGAAAGGGGCAGAAAGAGCCAGACAAGTCTGGAAGGAAAAGGGCAAAATCAAAATCTAGGTAAATGTTGCCACTGTAATCTCCCCACAGGTCTCTCACCCAAGTCTGTTCCAAGTGTCTCCTTCCATGTCCTCCAAGGCTCTGGCACAAGTCCAAGGCTGAGAAGCAATCACAGCTTCTTCACCAGCTCCCAGTTTTGCTGCTGTTAGAGCCTGGGAGGGGAGGTGAAGACCTGGAACTGGGCGCCTCACTGAGCTGTGTGCGATGTGGGCAGTTTGTCAGGCCACTTGGCCACTGCAGCTGCGGTTTCAATGCTGACTGGGGCTGTGCTGGCCCCTCTCAGCAGCTCCATGAGCATCTCATGTTGCGTCTTCTGCTGGCTGAGCAAGCTGGATACTGGCCTATTGTCTGGATGCCACAGGCTCCAGGCTGCCAGTGGCAGGAAGATGTCCTTTTGAGAGCGATGTCTTTTTCGGGATAGGTTTGAACATCTCCAGCTGCAGGTGGATGGCATCTTAGAAGCTTTTTGTTTAGGACTAAAACACTGGACACTGCTTGGGGTGAGAGAAACCATTCTTGTGGCCTCAGTGATTCTTTGTTTTGCCTGTTTGTTAAATAAATCCTGTTATTGTTGTTCTCTGAACGTGAGTAGTCTTGCAATTGTGCACGCAGGTGAAGAACTCAGGGATCTGTAAACTATTTGGGCACTGTCCTTGGCCAGTTTTAGTGCCCCTTACTGCCCAGTATCATTTTTATTTTGTGCTTTTCCTTCCAGACTTGCCTGGTCCCTTCTGCCCCTTTCCTATGTGTCTCCACCAGAAGGTGCCTTAGTCTTGCTGTAAGATCTCAGGCCTCAGGGGTCCTGCTCTGGGCCAACCCTGTTGAGCTGCACATTGACACCTGCTGGAATGGTGCTTTTGGGTGTTTCATTTAGTAACTACTTTAACTACAGCCTTTCTGTTCTCTTATTCGCACACCAAGTGTATTAAAGTCCTTCTCTATTGAAGATCTTACACATTAGAGTATGTCTTTAGGCAAAGGGTGGCAGAACCCATTTAAATGTGCAGGTGTGAAGGTCTGGGGTGCCTCTCATGCAGCCTACTATCAGGACTAATACAGGCAGCAAGGGGCACTGAAGCTGGCCAAGGACACTGCCCAAATAGTTTACCAGTCTCTATGTGAGTGCTTCCCCTGTGCACAAAATTTCAAGACCACTCAGGTTCAGAGGACAACAATAATGGGGTTGATTTAAAAACCAGGGGAAAAAAAGAGTTACTGAGACCACAAATGGCCATTTACCTCACCTGAAGCAATGGCCAATGTTTTAAAGTCCTAAACACAAATATTCCCAAGACAGCATCTTCCTGCACTGAGGGCCTGGAGAGTTTGGCAACTATAGGCCAGGAGCCAACTCATGAAGACAGCAGAAGACATAACAGGAGATGCTGATGGGAGCTACCTAGATGCCCCAGCACAACACCAGACATGCAACACTCAAAACAGCAGGTACAGTGGCCAAAAGACCTGACAACTGGCCACACTCATAGCTCAGAGAGGAGCCCGGGTCCAGGCCTTCTCCACATGTCTCTTTCCTGTGTCATCGGCAGGTCTCTCTCAAGTGCTCTCTCCTCCAACAATCCTGTATCTTATGACTGATGCTCCTAAAGAGATTATTCATAGCTGAATCTGTGTTCAGAAAGGTCCTGTTACCTCACATCTTTACTCAGTAAAGAGACAAAACCCTTCCAATATTGAGACCTACATAATGTGGGTGCACAGCCTCATCTCAGACACACAGACATTCCTGTCCTGGAGGTCGCCCTGCCTGGACACAACATCCCCAGACATCTTCATGGGCATTTTATGCCCATCAATTCTCTTAAGTCACCTTCTTGGTGAGGCCCACACTGACCACATTCAGGAAAGAGCCATCTTACTTGTCCCCACACATTCACTCTGGGTCACTTTCCCCACAGTTCTTACCAAAAACTAGATGAGTCTGAAAATTTTTCTCTGACCAGATAGTTGTGTGAGCAGGGGCCACCCTACACCTTGTGGAAACAATAACAGATGCCTCCTGCTACTGTCAGAAGACATGAATCCGGCTCTTTAAACATGAAGAGAACAGGTGTGCTCCAGTAAAACACAAAGAGTAAAATATAAACAAACTATGAGGCCTGAGAATGCAACCCTAGCCTGAGGATAGGCTGACCCGGCCACACACAGCCTCTATCCACATTCCTGGAGACAGAACAGGCCCAGGTGTCTGAGTCCCTGTGATCACAGGCCCTGCTGGGACAGGTGCTACTGAAGGACAAGGAAAAGGAGCATAGAGATGACACCTGAAGAGACTGGACACAGGCCCTGTCCCCTCGGCTCCTCACAGCCTCTCCCACCGAAACCTGCACAGACTCAGCACAGGGGACATGCAGTTCTGGCTGGTCTTCATGACTCCTCTTTATTTCCTATCAAAAATTAGGAATCTTTTTAATTAACTCACCTTCCCCACAAGACAAAATAAGAAAAAAATAATTTCATCTCTGGATTACTATTTTCAAAAGGGAAACATACATTATTCCTCAGGAAAACACAAAGTACAGGCAGGGGTGGTGTCAGCCAGCCCCACTGCTGCTGGGACAGGAAAGTCATGAGTGAGGGGAGGCTGGGAGGGCCCTGGTTGGCAGGGCTGGGCCAGTCTCCCCACCTCCTCACATTATGCTAATATGATCACAGACACATGAGGATGCCCTTTGCAGCAAGAGACACCAGAGGATCTGTGTAGGATTGAACCACTATGAGCAGTTCCTTCGGATCAGTCTCCTCGTCTATCCTCCTGCCCTACCTGCTCTGCCCAGGGTGCCCACGGCTCTGCACTCTGGCCCGGATAGTCGCTGTCTAACCACCCGACATGTGTCCTCCACATAGCCCACTGCAATGTAGTGGGGCTCCCCAAGGCCTGGCCAGGACATGGCGGTGTAGAATATCCTTAGGGAGTGGGAAGCTGGGGGCGGAGAGGGGGAGACCCGGGCTGACCCTCCTCTGAGCGCGGGCCCAGGTCCCAGGGAGATAGGCCTGGAGGGGAGAAAGGGGCAGGGATGGGGGGGCTGTGAGATTGAAAAGGGGCGGTGGGCCAAGAAGGGCCCAGACTCAGGGGACCAGAGCACTCAGGGGAGGCGGGAGGGACAGAAGGGTCCAGAACACAATGGGCCTGAAGGGGAACAAGAAGTTGGGGAGATGAGCCTTTCCTGGGGTCCTGCACCCTCAGGGGGCTCCTTGCTCCTCCCTCCTGGAGCAACAGTGTCCAGCTGGACACGCACTCACCCGCCCGGGGCTCCGTCAGGGCCAGGGGCCCCCAGAGCAGCAGCAGGAGGGTGAGGGGCATCACACCCCATCCAGGGGCCTGGGGAGAAGGAGTCCAGGAGAGTCCTTGGAGACTTTGTCACTGGAGCAGGATGATGCACATTGTCTTCCCTGGAAACCCCCAGGAAATGGGGAGAGAGAATGGGGGTGAATGTGGGGTCATCAAGGCTGCACCACCCCACAGAGCCTGTGAGAGGGAGACATGATGCTGTGACAGTGTGACATCCACAGAAAGGGGAGGCCCCAAATTCCCTTTCCCACCTTAGGGAGGAGTGGATTTGGGCTGGGAGAAGCTGCAACCTGGAGGAATGAAGAAACTAGCAGTATTTTCAGATAATTATGAATATTCCACTTTGCTACTAAATTAAAACTGTACAGGTAGTAGTTTCACAAAGGTTATTTGCAAAATGAAACCTGAAATAATATCAGGCATATTTCCTATTCTGTTACATTTCCATAGGCCTCTCTTGCGTATTAGTTGGAACTTGTGCTAATGTATGATGTTTTTAAGTGACAGATTATTTCTCTAAGTTACATAGATCTTTAGTGTTCATTACACTGGAATCAAATTGTCAAAAAAATATGTTTTGTTTTTTAATCACAAATCCCCCCAAAAAAATTTGTCAAGTAGTGATGGCACTCAATTTTTAATAATTCTGGCTTTCGCTGAGAGCTTATATTTTATCAGGTAAAATTACTGTCAATGTCAATTGTCTGTTGATTTTCTTCAAGAAACAGACATTCATTTTGACGAAAGTGTCTGCTAATTAACCAAATTTAAATGACCTTAGTTTTTGTCATTCATCCCTTCAGGTAAGGATGGTGTTGCCCGCAAATAAAAAGAGTCTATTGCATCTCATACAAATATTTTCCTCGGGACACATGCTTGCGAATGCTGCAGAAGTGCTGTGTGTCCTTCCAGGTCAGCACACCAGATATTTTTAAATGTGGAGTTGAGGATGATGCAATAATGAAGATAATTTTTAATGCTTTTTCCAGGACATTTTCAAATGAAACTGACTTTGACTTTTGTTCCTGCAGTTAAGTGCTGGTGAAGAATCACTACTTCTGCAGTGGTACTACAAGCTCTACTCTTACTAAATTTTACCTCAGCAAATGCCAAATAGTGAAAAGACAATTGTGTCTATATGATGTTTTAAAGCCAGTTTTACCTCATGGATCCATGAAAGGCTCTGGGTGACTTCAAGGGCTCCACAGACCACACTTTGAGAAATGCTTTTCGCAGGAAACCAGGAAGCATCTCCCAAGTGTTCTCTGCCTTTGCCTCCTCTTCACTTCCCAGCATCCCTCTCCCTGGCTGGCTCCTGCCTCCCCAAGCTGCCTCCCCTCCAGATACAATGGGGAGCAGAGAGAGGACCCTGGAGACGTGGAGCTTGCACTGTCAGGAGAGATGGACAATGAGTAAAGGTGACAAAGACACGTGTAAACCTGACCTGAGACCCGTGCTGGGAGGAAGGAGCGGGTTTGTTGTGAAAGCAGAGAAGCAGGAGCCCTAACAGGTCACAACCACTATTATCAATAGTATCAACAGATGTAAAATTTTTTTTTAATAAAAAAATTATGTATAAACCAATTAAGTGTAAGGAAATCAGATTTTATATCTTCCCACAGCTGTCACTTCTGTCCCTGACACACACACATGCTCTGGCCCCACAGACCAGCCTGTCCCCTCTGCCCTCAGCCCTCAGCCCTCTCCACGTCCTGCTGCAGGATCCAGCCATATTGAGGAGGCCTGTAGCCTGATCTGCCTCCTGGTCCTGGCCCCGTCCTCACCCTCATCGCTCTTCCCCTCATTTATTATGTGCTGAAGGACAGGTCTCCCCAAGATGTTCAGAAAGGTGTCCACTTTGCCATGTGGGTTATTTCCATCTGAGAGTCATCAGGGGTTCATCTAAAGAAATGGTGACCCCTTCTAGAACAACCTAGTATAAAATTAGTTGTCATAGTGACGGTTATTAAAACAAACAAAATTTCAATCTGAGAAATCAACCTGTATTAAAAAAATCTGCTTTTCATTATATGAGTCACCCTGTCCTTGCCATGTCATACCCCTCCTCTCTCCTGGGTCCCAGGCCCCATCTCACTCTTAGCTCAGGAGACACACCCTCGTTTCCTGCACGGAATTCAAACACTCATTGAGATATAGATTCCCTATGCATACATAGGATAATTTGGTTATTTCCTAGTACTAAAAAAACAGAAAAAAAGATTTTATAAAATTTCATGTGCTCAGAATAAGAGTTATTAAAAATTAGAGATTTGATCATAGAAATGAATAAAGCAGTAGATGAACTGGAATATTAAAGTCTCACTCCCACTAATAATGTGAAAGGAAAAGAAATGACAAGCAGACAGAAGACCTACAAGAAACTGAGTCTGTCGGTCAGGAGATTCCATCTAGTTAATAATACAAGTGTCTAAAAGAATGGAAAGTGGAAATGATGAAAAAAATTCGAGAAAATTCCTGAGCACTCACAGATAAAATGTGCACGCTGAGTGTCCTCCCCGGGTTCCTCCTACAGAGGATGAGCAGCCCCACACCATGACCCGCCCCAGGAACTTTTAGAAAGAGGCTGGAGAAGGACAGACCTTGGGACCCTCAAGAGACAAATCAGGCCTGGAGGCCAGAAGGCCCTAGAGCCAGGCCTGCCCTGTCCTCAGGGGAATCCAGCCCAGACCCCATGTCATGCCCAGGTGAGGGAGGTGCTGGGGACACAGACATTCACTTCAGCTTGCTTGGACTCAGGGGTTACTGTCCACGTCCCTCCTCTATTGGGCAAAGGACACTAGTGGGCAAAGGGGGAACAAAGATGATGGACACAGAGACCAGGACACAGGAAAATCAGCCACAGAGGAGCGGGGACAGGAGAGATGCCAAGGGTGAGGTGGGGGATATGGGCCTTCAGCCCTTCCCAGGTGAGCAGGACCTAGGCCCGGGAGGCAGGACTGAGGCTGTGGGACAGGGGTCTGCCCAGGATGAAGCAGGCAGAATAACTGGTGTGTGTGTGATGTGTCCATGGAGATTCTGACCTTGGGGTGGTCTTTGGGGTGAATAGGAATGAGCACAACAGGAACTAAGCTAGTGAGGGAAGAGGATAATTATAACTCCAGGGCCAATAAAAAAATCAAATCAATCCAAGAAGGAAAAACATCCTGGTCTACTCACTACTCAGCTGTGACTGGCTCTCACAAGTTCATAAGGATGCAAACCCTGGATCCTGGGGTGTATCTCAATAACCTGCCAGAGGGGCGTCAGGGGGCAAATGCCTGTGCTGTGGATCTGAGGAGCCTCCTTTGAGGCCTCCTTGCCACTCAGACCCAGCTCTCAAGACCTAGGCAAGAGGCCTAGGGGGTGTGGTCAGGGACATCTCCATGATTCTTGCTAAAAACTTGAATGTAAAGGAGCAGAGAACAAGTAGACCTTCAGGGAGGCCCTAGAACGGCTGCCGGAAAGTGACAAGGCCACCCTGGGGAGGTGCCCTGGGAGGTTTTGAAGGACAGGCTGGAGGCCTTGACCTGCCCACAGAGTGTGCCCCCATTCACCGCTCAGTCTGTGTGGTGTTGTTTTTTTTAAGACTAACCCTAAACCTAATCCTAACCCTAACCCTCAGTCTGTTGTATTTTATGAACATTTTCAAGCACACAGAAAAATTGAAATAACAGTGCAGAGCACACCATTTAGATCCCAGCATTAGCATTCACCACATTTGCTTTATCACTTATCTTTTTTTTTTAAGATTTATTTATTCATGCACACAATAACCCAGGTACAGGCCAGATGAGCAGGAGGGCGGGAGGATTCACCAGAGACAGAGTGGGGAACAGAACAGGCAGACTGACAGAAATACACTGCTGAGGGAAGCAGTGCTCGAGACAGAAGAGGTGTGGGATTCTTGCCGACAGGCCAGGATCGAACCCGCACTGCGGAGGATGCAGACAGCTTCACAGTGCTGCTCTCAACTGCCTGCATCACCAAAGGAGGCCCTTTAGCACTTATCTTTATCCACGGATCCATCTCTCTGTTCTTCCATCTTATTTTTTTGATGCATTTCAAGTTAATTGCCAATAGCAACACATTTCATTTCTCAATACCTGAGCATTCCAATTAATAAGTAGAGTTCAAATTGGGTTAAGATTTTTTTTTGAGATAAAACTTCATTTGAAGAAATGCACAAATCTTAAGTATACTGCCAGAGGAGTTTTGACCTTTGTCAAGAATATTATGATATATTATTATTTTCTGCTCTTGGAAACAATGAACATTTAAATAATTTAATGATGTGTCTCACTTAACAATACAATTTATCCGCCCTCCCTCCTTTTGAGTAACTACCACAGTCCAATCTGAAATCTCCCTGGCTCCTCCATTCTCAGCGCGTTCCTGTGACCACACTCCCCTTGGGACAGAGCCCAGGCCTGAGTCATCTTCATAGTTATTTATTTAGTTATTTATTGATTCTGATACCATTGATTTTTAACCATATATACATATGGGATTATAGGTACACGTGCGCATGCACACACACACACACACACATATATGGGATTATAGGTACATATATATTATATATAAGGGATTATAGGTACAAAACTCTAAAATATATGTTATTGCCCCATATAAATATTATGTATTAATATAATGTTATTCATCTTTGATCTTTCAACAAATAAGTTTATCTAATTCTCCCTTTTTCCTGTCATCCACAAGACTGTTAGTCAATCATAAGCAGCAGTTTAGCTGTTTTCATACCGTCACAGCCATATGTTACCATTTATATCTATGGTAAATATTTTTATTGTCAGTTTTATTAGACAAAATTGTATTTACAGTGTAGGGTAAATGGTTTTCAGGCTTTGTGCCCTCCCACCATTAGGTTTTCCCTGCTTGATGGGGCATCTGCAGTTGTTACATTGTTGTAAGCTAAGTAAACTGTTTACTTCTATATACCTTGGCTCAGTATTGAGATATTGGCCATGGGAAGCAGAAGCAGGAGAGAGGCAGGAGAGAGAAGGGGAGAAGGAACAGGAAAGAAGCCAGAGCAGCCCAGATTAAAGACTTGTGGGGGGCTTGGAAGCCTGCTGGGCTCCTGGCCACCCCTCCACCCCTGCCTGCCGTGTATCTGGTTGCTGCACTACATGTAAAGGCTCAATAAAAGCCTGAGAAAGCCACTGAGAGCTCCAGGACTCTACTTTACCCATCTGCTCTAATCACAGAAAACCAGCTCTGTGCTCATCCTGCCCCTACAACAGGCAATGTCTGAAGCATCATTTCATTAGAGCAAGAGACGTACATTTCTTCAAGAAAAAGGAATGTCTGAAGTTAGATGAAGGACAAGGAAATAGGGCCTCCCAGGTGGCACAGGGTTTAAAGTCTCAGTGCTATCAAGCTATCACCAGCCACTGCAGCATGAGTTCGAACCTTGACCGGGGATCTGATCCACGTGACTCAGCAGACCTCTCCTCTCCTGCTGCTCCCTTCAGCAGTGTATTTCAGTGGATCTGTCTGTTCTGCTCCCCACTCTGTCTCTGGCAAATCCTCTACCTCTAAAGCTCTGGCCTATATCCCAGTTCTTGTATGCATATGTAAATAAAAATAAATCTTTAAAAATAAATAATAATATAAATAATAATAATATGGGCCTCCATGGTGGCACAAGGGGTTAAGATGCAACCTATGAAGCTATCCGCAGCCACTGCAGCACGAGTTTGCGCCCCTGTCAGGAAGCTACCCACATGGCGCAGCAGACCTCTGCTGACTCTCCTACTGCTCCCCTCAGCAGTGTACTTTGGTCAATCTGCCTGTTCTGTTCCCCACTCTGTCTCTGGTGAATCCTCTCACCCCCCGCACCTCTGGCATATACCCCAGTTCTTGTATGCATAAATAAATAAATCTTTTTAAAAAATTGACAGAGGTAGTCATGATGCCTTTTTCTTAAGACCTACAGGTTAGCTCCCTGTAGACTCTGAGAATGACTCTCAGGGACACTCGGGTGTCAGGAGGCTCCTCTTTCCTGGGCCTGTGGGGATCCCAGCACCAGGAACCTTCCACAGAGTGGGGAGGGAGGTGCTGACCAGCTCCCAGGGTGCATATCTCAGGGGGAGGAGAAGCCCCACCTCAGGTTATGATCTGGGTGTGACTCACACTCTTTAGCTCACAAGGAGCTTCACCTCGGGGTCCTGGTGCTTGTTCCTGCTGCTGAAACTGCTCCAAGATTTTCCTGATATTGCTCCCAGTCAAAGGACGTGGCCTCTGGAAGAAGAAATGGAGGGTTGGTCCCCGCGGAGGGAGATTCCCTTAAACGAGGGAGAAGGGGGGCCTCCCCTGGTGGCATAGCGGTTGAGCGCTGGGCTGCAAAGTTGCCCACAGTCTCTGCAGCACCGGTTCGATCCCCGGCCCCTGGCGAGGGTCCCACATGGCGTGCAGACCTCTATGCTGAGCCCGCTGCTCCCCTTAGCAGTGTATTTCGTCAGTCTGCCTGTTCTGTTCCCCGCTCTGGCTCTGATGAATTCTCTCACTTTCATGCGCGTCTAACTGTACCCAGTGCTTGTATAAATAAATAAATAAAATTTTGAAAAAAAAAAAAAGAGGGAGAAGGGGCAGAAATCTGCCTGGAGTAACTCTGCCGTTAGGTAAACCTCTTACTCAACCAGATTTTGTTGTTTTTGTCAGATCACTGTGAAAAGCTATAGAACATGATGCAGCAAAGAACATGATCGCATATAAAGGAAAACTGAGTTTGAATCCTGACTCTGCTCTCAGTCGTGCCACCTTATCACATTATGAGTGTTACAACTTCTCTAGTCAGTTTTATCACGAATACCATGAAGGGTAATAAGTCATGTGAGCATATTGAGGACACAGCTATGGAACTGGAAACTGCACCCCCTTCCACCTGAGGGAAAGAAAATTCAGTAATTTGGGAGCCCCTACACACCCCCTCCGAGAGTCAGAGGGTACCCAAACTGAGAGACCCACCCTCCTGCTGGCACCTGTGAGCGGCTTCTGATGAACAGACCCTCCTCCCTGACAGGCTGAGGAAATAGGGTGAGGGAGACTGAAGATTGGGATCATTTCTAGAACTGACTGGTCAGACCAGTTTGCAATCACACCAGGCAGTGGAAGAGGCTCCATTCCCCCCACATCCTCACCAGCATGTGTTGTTTCTGTTTGTTTGTTTGTTTGTTTGTTTGTTTTTAATAGGGCCCATTCTCACAGGTGTGCGTTGGTGTCTTATTGTGGTTTTGATCTGCACAGTTGGGTATATCAGGAAGATGTGGTCTATAGACCAATGGGATACTACTCAGAGATCAAAAAAGATAAACAGTCATCATTTGCAACAACATGGAAGGAGCTGGAAGGGATTATGCTATGCAATACTAGTCAGAAGGAAAAAGATAAATGTCCGATGGTTTCACTTATAGGGAGAGTACAGAGAAATGAACAAATGTCAGGAAAAAGATAAACCTCACAAGCTGACGTAGATCTGATGCATACAACAGAGCAGGGAAGGGGTAGGAGTCACACAGGGGAGGGAGGAGCACAACACACTGTGGTGACGGATCTCAGATGTCAGGGGATGGGGAGAACCATGGGAACTACGCTGAGGGGAGAAATCAATTGCTGTCTAAAAGTTAACAATGACATAAGAAAATAAATATAAAAAATAAAATTTAAATATTTCAGATGCAGAGAAAAATGCAGCACTTTATCTTTCTAGAATAGTATGGATTAATCCATAATGGAGCAAGTAACCAAAGATTTGTCACAAATTCAGAATGACAGGAATACACTTTATAAGACCTAGAACCTTCCCCTTCTGCAGCATTTGGGTGACTGTTGTAGTTAGGATCATTGTAAACCACACCCTCCCCTGCAGAAATAGAAAAATACCATTTTCCTGTGCTGCCCACTAAATCCCATTCCTGTGCTGGTTTCTCTCCCCTGGACTCCTAAGCTGGGGCCAGAACACAAACTTACCAGGACCCAGTGGGGCTGCTATTCTCTCTGGGGTGGCTCCTGAGATCATAGACAGCACGTGGCCCCTAGTGGGTCTGAGAGTGACTTAGTTGTTTTGTTGGTGCCAGTTGAGCTCCAATCAAATTGGTCCATTTAAAGCCCTGAATGGCCTCAAAAAATTTGAATGGCACCCGTGAGAGCTTGATTTTGATTGGTCCTTTACAATTCTGGCACTGTATTTATAAATGAAACACCTGCCAGTGTGTCCAGATGCCTGAGATCAGGTAGTCTCACACAAGAATTCAGGCTGCTGTCATTCAGAGTACACTAGCCAGGCCCACAGGCTGCACACAGTAAGGTCCCCTTTCCTCTGGGCATCAGGGATCACAGTGTGAGTGGGCTTCAGCAGGGCCAGATACTCACCTGAGCACCCACAGCAGACACCCCTCTATCACAGCCTACCAGGTCAGTCTCTCACCTGCCACAGCACAGCCCAGCTCAATGCTGCCAGAGATCAGGGATGCCCACAGGCTACATGCAGAGCTTGGGGTCTGCACACCATGGGCCTCTCTCCCCACGATTTGTGTCAAATCTTGCTGCTGAAGCGGCCTCAACAAAGCCAGTCACACCCCACTGATTGCACCAGGTTGCACGGATACTCATTTAATGTGGCTACTGGACAATGACCACTGGCCAATTCTGACCTCACAGACAGTCTGTCCTCAGAGGACATACCCACTGGGGCTGCTGTTCCCTCTTGGGTGGTTCTTGGCAGCGTGGACAGCACGTGACCCCTCGATGGGTCTGAGAGTGAGTTGGCTGTGACAGGCCTGGCAGAAGCTGTGGCCACAGGAGATGCTCCCCGGGCCCCTGTCTCCAGGCAGACACTACAGGTCCCCTCTGCCAGGAGGGTCCACTTGTGGCCCTGAGATCGTGACTGTCCTGCAAGGTGGGTGAGGAAGGGGAACAAACGGAGGGCAGAGGAGACGCTCAGGGTGGAGGTGACCACACCTGCCCTGGTCAGGCCGCAGGAGCCTCCTCCCTGCCCCGCACATTCTCACCCTCTCCAGTCTCTGCTCCCTATGGCACCCCAGGCCTTTCTCAACATGGACCCTCACCTGCCTTCTCTGTTCCCCACACCAGGCAGGGAGGGCTCACAGGGCCTGGCATCACCTCCACTTTCTCCCCCACCCCCTTTCCCTGCAGCCAGGAGAGCAGACAGGGGCTGAGCATCCACGATGTGCCAGGCCCTGAGCTGAGACTCACAGGCATCAGCTCACCACCCTCATCACGTCCCTAACCTCACCACACACAGGTGAGGAAACTGAGGCTCTGGGGGGGAGTCCCTGTGCGGATCCCATCCGCCTGCTGGGGGAATAGGCTGGAGTCCAGGCCCAGGGTGTAGCCCATGCCCCTCAGCACCTGCTACAGTGGTTCCAGCTCCTGCCCGTGCCCAGCCCTGGACCCGCCCAGCGCCCAACACCCAGGACCCTAACCCTGTCTCCTCGGGGTGACTCACCTCCCTGTCACCTCCTGCTCCCCTGGGGCTCAGGTCACCTGTCACCTCCTCAGGGAGGAGGCCCAGCGGCTCCCAGGTCAGGGGCCCTCGCTCTGTGCTTCCCAGGCCATCTCCAGCTGGACTCTGAGTTAGACACACAGAGTCCTGGGACTGCTCACTGTGTGCCCCAGTGCCTGGTCCCCCAATATATATCATTTTAGTTAAGAAATTAATACAGTTATGTAAAAAACATCTCAGGAGGACTCTTGTTTCTGATAATGGCGGATTAGGACTGTCACGCCAACCAACATACTGCAAACAACCATGTGTTTTGTTGGGATTTGCCCTGCTTATGCTCACAGAGATTTCAGATATTTCAAGGGCTCTGATATGAAAAAGTGTCCTTATTCAGTTTGAGCAGAGGTCAGAATTGGTCATTCTGTAGACGTTTGGGGGCCCAGCCTCTGTCATCACTTCTCCTCTCTCCCCACGCATCTCTCTCCATCACAAGAGCAACATCAGGAGGAATTTTTTTATAAGACTTAATGAAAGGGCTGCCTGGGCATGTACTGGGCACCCATCACTAAGAGGACCCAACCCTCACTCTGGATGTTTCCAGGGGATTGTGATGATGAGAAAAATGAGAAAGAAACAATAATTTTACCCCCTCTAATGTTACCCCTTCCTCCAGGAGCTGAGGCAGACCCTGCTCCATCTCTCCCTCCCTTCCTGGACTGTGGACAAAGGCTCAGCTCAGGAACTGGGGTAACCTGGGCTAATCCTGCCCCTGGGCCAGGCCAGCAGGGCACACACTCCTCCCTCCCCCTGTGGGACTCCCTCCAGCTCTGCTCTAGAGAGAAAGAAGCTGCAGCCCACTGAAGAAGTGACCCCCTGGAAAACAGAGGGGCTGCCAGGCTGGAGCTCCCTGACTCTGAGGCCAGTGGGCTTTCTATAGTGACCCCAAAGGAGGTGAGCTTGAGGTGGATGTTGGGGATGGGGGAGGGAGATGTTAGGGGTGAGGGTGCCACCACATCCTAGCAGGGGGCCTGGAGGAGGGTCCTACCCAGCTCCCTATGGCTCAGTCCAACCAAGATATATTTCTAAACTTTCTCCTTCTTCATACCCATTGCTTTCTCAAGACCTGCTCAAAAATAGCTTCTTGATGGAACTTTTGCCATCGAGGTGTTGTCCTGACATTCTTTGCTCTTTGTGGGACTGGAATTCTTTTATGCTGGGCTTGATGTGTGATTGTCCTCACGCTGTCTATGTCGTGTTCCCTGTCTCTCCTGTCACACACACACACACAGAGACACACACACAGACACACACACTCCCCTCTCCTTGGGAACCAGATCCTCACTCAGCACTGGGGTAACTCTGACCCTCTGTCTCTGGTCCCCTCAGAGCCGCCCTCTCTGCAGTGTCTCTACTCAGTGGTGTCTGAGCAGTCCCAGGAGTCCCTGCACCTCCTGCCTCTCCCTTGTGGCGAACCAGCCCCTCACCCTGCATGACAGTGAGGTGAAGGCAAAGTCCTGAGGTCAGCGATGGATGAAGGAGACAATTTACTTTTTTTGCATTTTCTTTTTTCCCTCATTACTGTATTATTTCTATTGAGGTAACATTGGTTTACACACTGTATGTGTTCAGAGGCACAGGGTTACCCCTCCTCATATGTTTGTTATCACATCACACTATCTAAGGGCACCCACATTCCTCCACAATAGTCCATTAGGCTCTCTTCCCTCCTTGTTTTCTGCTCTCACCTTCCCCCACCCATAGGGTAATTCTCCACTCATAGTTCTAGAGTTTGTTTTAGTTTAGTGTCATCTGTCCCTGCTTTGTTTCTTTATATTCCACATATGAATGAAATCCCCTAGTATTTGGCTTTCTCCTTCAAACTTATTTCACTGAGCATCATCCCCTCCACATCTATCCATGTTTTTCAAATTCAAGGTTGCCTTTTTCACAGCTGAGTAGTATTCCATCGTGTCTATCTACCACCCTTTCTTTGTCCACCAATCTGTCATTGGGCACTTAGTTTGTCTCCATAGTTTGGTTATTGTGCACAGTGCTGCAGTGAATAGAGCAGGCACATATATACTTTGTTTGTTTGTTTTTGTTTTGTTTTTAAGATTGATTTATTTATTTATACAAGAACCAGGGTACAGGCCAGATGTGCAGGGGATTCACCAGAGACAGAGTGGGGAACAGAACAGGCAGACTGATGAAATACACTGCTGAGGGGAGCAGCGGGCGCGACAGGAGAGGTCTGCCACGCCATGTGGGACCCTCACCAGCCGGCCAGGATCGAACCAGTGCCGCAGAAGCTGTGGACAGCTACACAGTGCTGTGCTCAACAGCCTGTGCCACCAGGGGAGGCCCAGGCACATATCCTTTGAATTAGTGTTTTTACCTCCTTTGGATAAATACCAAGGAATGGAATGCTTGACCACGTGGAAGTTGTATTTTGAATATTTTGAGGAAACTTCGTTCTGCTCTCCAGAGGGGCAGGACTGTAACAGTGTGGCATCCATAGGAAAGGAAGTTTCCAGTTTTCTTGCCCCACCCCAGGAAGGGTGGAGCCCACCAGGGATGAGAAGGTAAAGAGGAGGCAGAAGAAACGAGATGGGGAAAGAAGAGTGGAGGAGGCGCATGGAGCAGAGGGACGTGTGAAGAAGAAACCACACTTGCTTTTGAGCTTTGGGCTTGTGCCAGGGACCTGGGGGACATGGAAATCGACACTTGAAAGAAACAAAGACGTGGGTGAGAGATCCAGGGGAGGCTGGCAATGGCAGCCTTTATGCTGCTGTGGATTTTGATTTCGCTTTTTCCTTGCAGACTTGCTCGCCCCTCCTGCCCCTTTCCTGGCTGTCTCCACCAGAGGTGCCTCAGCCTTGTGACCAGCTTTTGAGCCTCAGCAGTCCTGCTTTGGGCCAACCCTGTTTGGCTGGGCATTTACCCATGAGTGGTGGGTAACTTTGGATGTTTCATTTGGAAACTATTTTAACTATATTCTTTCTCTTCTCTTTCTCTATTGCACACTAATTCTCTGTTGCACACTGATTATCATTCTTTTCTATTAAAGGTCTTACACACTATAGTATGTTTTATCTTATTCAACCGATGACAGTACCCACTTAGATTGATCATGTTTCAGTGTCCAGGGAACCCCTCATTCAGCCCGCTAACAAGAGCAGTCTCCATTCCCACCCACCATGTACCAGAGTTCCTTTTCTTCCACACCCTTCAATGGGTCATTGTCACAGGTGTGAAGGGGTATCTCATTTTCCTGACAGCACATGGTGACAAACATTTATCCAAGTACGTATTGGCCACATGTGTGTCTTCTTTAGAGATGTGCTTATTTAGCTCTTGTTTTGATTGGGTTCTTTATTTTCTTGTTTTGAAGTCATTTGTAGATCTTGGTTATTAACCCTTTGTTGGATATAAGATGTAAAATATTTTCTCCCCCTCAATACTGTCTTTTGATTTTAATGATAGCTACTGTAGGGTAAGGAAAACATGTCAGGCTTTTCTGCCCTCCCGCCATCAGGATAGATGATAGAACCTTGTGGTCCTGAATGCAAGCCTGATGGCGGGCATCTGAAGTAGGGTGTGGGCATAGGTAGATGGGATTTACTTGGGCTGAGACTGGGCTCTTGAGGGCGGCGTCTCGGGGACGCCAGCAGAAGCAAAGAAGCAGCAGAAGCCGAAGAGAAGCTGAGAGAAGGCCGGAGAGCCCAGAGTGAAGACTTGCTGGGGGCTGGGAGGCCTGCCAGCCTCCCGGTCCCCCAGCACCTCTGCCTGTCATATGCCTGGTGAGCCCCAATTAAAAAGCCTGCAAAAACCACTGAGGACTCCGATTCCTCCTTTACCCGTTCTGCTGGATCCTAGAAAACCTGCCCCGTGTCCAGTTCCTGCCCCCTACAGCTTCCTTCACTATTCAGAAGCTTGTTAGCCTGATGTGATTCCATTTTTTTTTTTTTTTTTTTTTTGCTTTTGTTTCCTTGGAGCACAGAAGACATTATGGGCAGTGAAAATACTCTGTATGATATTCTCATGATGGACACAGGTCATTATACATTTGTCCCACACCCCAAGAACAGACACCACCAAAGTGAACCGAAAGGGAAACCACGAACTCTGAGGGGTGATGGATGATGTGCGGGGTCCCTCACTTGTAACACACGTGCCACTCCAGTGTTGCCGTGTGATTTGGGCATGATCTGGGAAGCGTTGTATAAGTTGAGGAATTCAGTGTAATTTACTTTTGAAAACATTATTTCTAGTGCATGCAAGAACATTTAAACAACATTCAAGGATACACATAGATAAGTCATCCTCCTCACCCCCAGCACCCTGTGGTGGCAGGATGGGACAGATGCAGGATCTCTGTGACACAAGCAGATGGGGTAAAGGAGGAGTCCTGGAGCCCTTGGTAGCTTTTTCAGGGTTTTATTGAGTTTTACAGGTGGTGCAGCAACCAGGTACACGGCAGGCAGGGGTGCCTGGGGTGCCGGGAGGCTGGCAGGCCTCCCAGTCCCCAGCAAGTCTTCACTCTTCCTGGGCTCTCCGACATGGTCTCGTGGTCTCTGCTTCTCTGCTGGTGCTGCTCTCTTGCTCTGCTGTTCCCCGTGACACCACCTTTATAAGCCCAGTCTCTCAGCCCAGCTCTCTCATGCATAGGTGCATGCATTTAATCAAATGGCAGGAGGGCAGAAAAGCTTGATACTTTACTTACCCTACACACACCAATCAGCCAGTACCCGCTCAAAACTAGTTCGCAATTTATCATTTTTCTTCTCAAAAAAATATATCCATGCTTCTGTCTAGACAATAGTGTTTGCTCTCCTATTACTACTGGAGTTCAGGATGCAAAGTGGGAGAAAACATTGCAAATCATGAATCTGATAAAGGGCCATACCAAGAATTTACAAAATAGCCCTTAAAATTCAACATCAGAAAGAAATTACCCAATTTACAAAAAGACCAAAACAGCATAGTAAATCAGTTGTACCGCAATAAAAATGTGGACAAAAGGCCTTGACAACATTTCACCAAGAAGAGATACAGATGACAAGAAAGAACATGACCAGATGCTCAGCATCACAGGGCACTAGGGAAAGACAGTTAAGAACAACAGTGACACCATCACACCTGGGAGGAGGCGGAAAACACAACCCTGCAGAATAGCAGATGCTGCCCAGGATGTGGACAACAGGAGCCTCATCACCGCCGGCAGTAATGCAAAATGGCGCGGTCACAGCGGAAGATACTTGACAGTTTCTTTGAAATCCAAAAAACCTGATCATACAGCCCAGTGATCACTGCCCCACTATTTAAAAAACTAATTTTAAACTTATTTTTGTACAAAAACCCTGCATTTATGTAAATGTTTACAGCAGAACACCCATAAGTGTGAACTGCCCATAGTGACTAATTTCAAAAGACAAGGGTTACTAAAGAAATGAAACAAAAAGAAGCTTTGCAGAAAGAAAACTGGGAAACTCCCTAAGCCTGGTGCTGAAGGTTAACACCCTCGGTGATCAGTCAGGGGGGCATGACTGAGTGGTGATTGACATGACTGACATGTTGAGTGGACAATGACCTGTACCCCTGTGGTCTGCGTTCCCAAGCCACAGTCCCACTCAAAGGAAAAAAAAAAAAAAAAAAAACCACTAAATTGGACACTGTTCCTGAGCAGGCCTCCTTGATAGAGGCTTAGAGTAGAAAATTTAGGATGGAACGGTCATAAGAACAGAAAGTAGAGGTGGGAGTAGAGGTGATTAACATAGTAATTAAACCCGCTATAGAAATGTACAATGCTTAGGGCAGCTGCTCTAGGGAGCACCAACTGCTCTAGAAAGGAACCAGAGGTGCAGACTAAAGGTGGGATATGGGGATGGAGCCATTGCAGAGAATCACCGGTCCTTATAAATGAAACTTGTCACAGAAGTCACAAATGAAACTTGTCATAGAAGTAATTAATTTAACGATAGATGACAATCCCACAAAGGAATGAGCCCTCCCAACTAGAACACTACAGTGCCCTTTCTGCCCCTAGAAGATGCAGCTCTGCTCCCAAGGCTGCCAGTCGCCTGGGGCCTGCAGGCTTCTCCTAACACAGTAGCCCTCTCCAGGGGGCAGCTCTTCCTGGCTGCTGTGTCTGTGCAAGCAGATACTTCTTTTCCTTTCTTCTTTTTTAAATATAATCAACCTTCTCTTTGGCAGAAACTGAAAGTCTCTGTCTTGTGGGGAAACTCACTGTGTACGTGAAAGGGGTTTCTGGAGAAACTTGTCTCAGAGTTGATCCAAGTACCCGCATCTGTGAACCCAGCACCTCTCCAAAACATCATTCCTCACCAATGTCAATGTTATAAAAACAAGGAAAGTCAGAGAAAGTTTCAGCCAGAGGCACATCTCAGCCCCTAGGATGCCCACCCTCAGGGCAACCAGCCGGTTGGAAGTGAATGAGGCAAACTAGACGGAAACATGGAATATGATGTGGGTTACACTGGACCTGTTACAGGGCAACCCCGATATGAAATGGGTTGTCTGACTATGGGTCTTCACCCGTAGCTTAAAGGGAATTTATAATGAGACTCAACTGCAGGCACACACAGAAAGGTTAATAAAGGGTTTATTTACAAATAAAAAAGTGGGAAATGAAGGAAGAAATGAATTACTCAGGGGAAAAGAGTGGGAGATTAATTGGTAAATGCGTCCCACCAATTCGACTGACCTGGAATCCCAATGGCACTCTGAGAGCCGGCAAAAAGCCAAGAGCCCCGAAGTCTGATTATACATCAACCCTGGCTGCTGAACCCACCCTCAGTTCCCAGCACCCCTTCCTTCAGTGCTGAGGACATTATGGGATTTGTAGTCCTTGGTGTCTTGGGTCTCTTCAGTCTGGGGTGGGGGTAGGGGCCATAACACCTGTCTGTGGAGTGTGTTCAGGACATCCTCTCCCCCTAACAGAGCCTACTACCTTTGCAACTTTTCTGTAAATCTAACAATACTCCTTATTTTATTTATTTATTTATTTTTTAAAGATTTATTTATCTATTTGTTTATACAAGCACTGGGTACAGTCAGAAGCGCGGGAGGGTGAGAGAATTCACCAGAGCCAGAGCGGGGAGCAGAGCAGGCAGAAGGACCGAGGTACACTGCTGAGGGGAGCAGCGGGCGGCAGGAGAGGTCTGCGCGCCATGTGGGACCCTCCTCCCGGGGCCAGGGAGCAGCCGGGGATCGAACCGGCGCTGCAGCTGCTGCGGGCAGCTTCGCAACCAAGCGCTCAACCGCTGCGCCACCGGGGAGGCCCCTAACAATATTCTTTAAATTTGTTTTTTAAACTACCCTCAACACTTAATAGGTTGTAGAAGGAAAAAATTATCTACTTCCTAGTTTTCCCAGGTTTTGTGATCCAGGGACTGGAGAGAGGGGTCCTGGGGAGAAAAGCTGGAAACCTCACACCCAGGGCAGGCTCCGGAGTCTCCTCTCCTCTGAGCCCTGCTGCTCTGACTCCTCACAGAGCATCTCACCCCAGGACGCCGCCCTCCAGGACCCCCAACTCTGCCCACCTCAGCCCCCGCCCCGTCCTGGCAGCGCCACCAGAATCCGGAGCAGCGCGGCAGCGCCCCCGTGTGGCCACAGGGCTGAGCACAGGAGCCCAGAGCTGCCCTTTCTCCTGCTCAGCCAGGCCCTCCCCAGGCTCCCTGGGCTCCCAGCGGCAGGACAGAGATCTGCCACAAGGGGGCGCCCAAGGCCTGTGTCAGTTGTTCATTTTGCTTTTCTTTTTTAAATTAATTAATTTATATATATTTACATCTTTGCTCATTATTAAAAAATATTTATTTATTTATGCATACAAGAGTTTGGGTGAAAGCCAGAGGTGGGGGGTGTGTGAGAGGATTCACCAGAGACAGAGTGGGGAGCAGAACAAGCAGATTGACTGAAATACACTGCTGAGGGTTGCAGCATGCAGGCGAGTCAAGAGAGGTGCCCCTAAAAGTGTCTTCCATCTCATCACGTGACTCGGACCATGCAGAGGAGGCTCCTTGAGAGCATCTGTGCAGTGAAGCCATCTGTGCTCAGCTACTCGTGGCCTGAGGCAGTTTCCTGCCCCACAAACCCTCCATGTGGATACAGTGGAGGACAGACACAGGATAACTTGTACACCCATTTTTAAATATGGTTCTAAAGCAACTTAATTGAGATATAACTTACGACCATTAAGTCACTTGTTGAAGGCTCAGCTCTCATGTCCTTTTGGTAAGCATAGAGCAGGGCAACCATCCCATACTCTATCTTGAGAACATCCCCATCACCACAACAACCTTGTTTCCTGGGCCTAGGTGCATGGGCACCACCCCTACCTTCCCCTCCCCAGTCCTGGACAGCCAGAGCCCACTCTCTGCCTCTGGGGACAGGCCTGGGAACTTCTCTCTAAACACACCCCAGGTGACTCTGCTGACACAGACCTGCAGTCAGGCATTTGGGTCCCCTAGCCCAACACATGCTTGTGCTCAGGAACATACTCCACTGGGTGCTGGGGTCACAGAGAACCATGTGACCCCACCCAGGAGGACCTGCAGGCTGGGGTGTGTAAGGAGAGAGGGGCTGCAGTAGCTGCCTCAGAAGGGGGCCAAGGGCAGAGCCAGGGAGGTTCCTTCCTCAGCAGGAAGAGGACATGGGAGCTGGGTCTTGAAAGGCAGATGTGGGCACAGGAACTGAAGTGGCTCAGGGAGCTGATGGAAGGCTGACTGTGTGACCTCAGCAGTTATTACCTCTGTGTGACCTCAGAGATTCCTCCCCACCACTCTGTGAATTGGGTATTGATACTGTCCTGACACCCCTCCCCCACTCCCTTTCAGAAACAAGGACATGTAGAATGAAGGGTTATGGTAGTGCCCAGGTCTGAACGCCAGCCACCTGGCTAATGTCTGGGCCTCCTGCTTGACACCGTCCTGCAAAATGATCAGGGGAACTATAAGACAGTGCCCGTGGAGCCGTCACCACCAGATATCACACATTTCTTGGCTGGATTTGACTAAAGACAAAAGGACAGTAGTAAGTCATCATGTAATTACCCTTTATGTAAATGAACAGAAGTTACCAAACAGTAGGCCCAGAGTGACTGGTTGCACCAAAATCCAAAACCCAACATTATGTTTCTCCAGGAGACAGGATCAAAAAAGTTCTTGGGAAAAAATACAAGAAAATGGGGCACCCCCAAAATTGCAGGGGCTGCCATATGAGATAAAATAAACTTCCAGCAAAAAAAGGTAACAAGAGACAGGGATGAATATCATGTGATTAAGGAATCCTACATCAGGAAAACATAGCACTCATCAATACACATGCATCAAACAAAGGGGCAGCAAAATATATATATGGCAACTATTAACAAATCTGAAAACAGATTTGTTTTCAAACAGATTGAAAACAGATTTCTTTACCACAGTAGTGGTAAAGAAATTCAACACCCCACTTTCATCAAAGACACATCCACCAGACAGAACTCAGGGAAACTGTAGCTTTAAGTGAGGAAATAGTCCATGTGGGCTGAATAGATACTTATAGGGCGCTACACTCCAAAAAAGTTGAATACATATTCTTGTCAGGTGCACATGGAATAGTCTCCAGAATACACCACTTGTTGGGTCACACAACAAGCATCAATAAATTCATGATGACTGAAATCATACAAGTAACTCTCTGATCACAATGGTATCAAACTAGAAACAACCATAAAAAGAAACCAGGGGGAGAAAGTAAAATGTGGAGATTGAACAACACACTACCAAATGGCTATTGGGTTAAGGAGGAAAGCAACCAAGAAATTTAAAAATACCTTGAGATAAATGACAACCTATCAGTGGGCACAGCAATGACAGCACTAAGAGGGGAATACAGAGCAATACAGGCCACACCTAGAATCAAGACAGAGCTCAAGTAAAGAATCTAACCTTACACCTAAAACAGCTAGAAAGAAGAAATGAAACCAAAAGACAGTAGAAGGAAATAAAATTAAAGCAGAAATAAATGACACAGAAAATGAAGACAGATCAAAAAAAAAAATCAATGAAATCAAAAGCTGGTTTTTGAAAAAATAAACAAAATAGACAAATCTTTTGCTACATTTTCAAGGGGGAAAAAAGGGGGGGGATCCTCTAATAAAAAGTATAAGAAACAAAAGTGGAGAAGTTACAACAGACATTTTAGGAATACAGAGGATAATAACATAATACTAAATATCCATATGTTGATAAGTTGAATAACCTCAAATAATCTAGAAGAAACTGACAAATTCTTAGGAGTACACAACCTTCTGAGACTGAATCAGGAAGATTCACAGCAAAGCAACTATAAGCAAAGACATTAAAACACGAATCAAAAATTTCCCAAACAACAAAGCCCAGGACCAGACATTTTCAGGGACTTCTACAAAATTTTTAAAGATGAACTAATACCAGATTTCTCAACTCTTAAAAAAAAAACAGAGGAAGAGGGAACACTGCAAAACACATCTCATGAGGCCAACTGCTGCAGGGGGCCTTGTTGCCCCAGCCCAGTAAGACACTGGCAAGCAGCTAAGAAAAAGGGCCTCACACCGTGGGACCGAAGCTAAAGAGCCTCACACTGTGGGGCTGAAGATCTAACATCCCTTTGCTTTTTGTTCTTGGTCATAAAAAGAGAAAAATTTATTAGAAAGTATATTAGGCAATAAATTATACATATCAGCAGACTGTAAGTATATGGCACGGAAAATTATCCATTTAGAAATTAGTTATTAAACAATTTGGCCCACTTGACAATGGAAGACAATTTATTGAACATGCCTGACAAGCATTACAACACAATAATTATAGTAGGTCCTTCTTTTGCCTTCTCTTGAAGTTTCTTGGGAAAGTTTTTAAATGACGGTATTTGAGTTAAGGAGTTTCTAGGTAGAAAAAGTTCTGATAGCTGAGTAGCAGCCGGCCCCTGCTGTGAAGGCCATGAGAATAAGAAAAGTCTTTTCTTGCTTAGGCTTTAGCTAATAGGGGGCGATCCACTGTCTTAGGTTATTGTTTAGCTGAAACAATGAGTTCTAGTGTAAGGCTTAGTTTTTTTATTAACCTTGAAGGTTGCCTTCTTGCTGAGAGCACGTAGCAGCCAAAAGTCTATGGGAAAAGGGATGCACTGATTGTTTCTGCTTTGTGTCTATGCACATGATGATGTCATCTCACAGTTTGCTAAGAAAGTATAAATAAAGAACCTGCTGAGCCCCTCAGTAGAAGACACTTGCACCTCATCCAGTGTCAGTGTCTCCTCACTACCTCATCCCCTTCCCCTCAGCCCTTTCGTTTTCGCGATAACGCCGTCTCATCCTTTCAGGAACCCCTGACATGATATTTTGCCGAGGCTGGTCCTGGCAGCCAACATTCCCTTGTTACCAAAAGCAGAGAAGGACATCACACAAAAAAGAAAACTAGAGACCAATCCCTGATGAATATAGATGCAAACATCCTCAACAAGACTGTAGAAAACCAAATTCAAATGCACTTTTGACTGAGCAGGATTTACCTCAGCAACGCAAGGACGGTTCAACATTTGAAAAATCAATTAGATTTCTGCTGACACCAATAAGAATGTCTATTATCAAAAGTCAAGAAATAAATTTTGTGAGGATCAGGGGATAAAGGACCCTTGCGCACTATTGGTTGATGTAATTGGTGCAGTCATTTTGGAAAACAATATGGCAGGTTCTCAAAAAAAAAAAAAAATAGAATTGCAATATGATCCAGTATTTCCACTTCTGGATATTTACCTCGAGAATATGAAAACACTTATATAAAATGAGACAGGGCCCCTATTTTAATTGCAGCACTATTCACATTAGCCAAAATATGGGACAACCCAAGTCCTGGAGAACAGATGAGTGGGCTACAAAATGTGACATATATCTCACATTTATATATCATGCACAAACACACACACACACATATACACACACACACTAGAATAGTACTCAGATATTTAAAAAGATGAACTCTTCCCACTTACAAGAATATGGATAGAATTTAAGGGAATTATGATAAGTCAAATTAAGAAAGACAAACACTGTCATTTGTGGATGCAAAGGGAAAAAAAACAATCAAGAAACACAACAAAATGGTGGTCACCAGAGGGGAAGGAGCTTGGAAGGAATAGTTTGGTAAAGGATGATGACAGACTTTTGGTAGTGGGTGTGTGATGAAAAATATACACCTGCCGGGTGAGAAGCTGTACACGTCACTTCTATGCAGTGTGTAAATTAATGTTACCTTAATAAAAAAGAAGAAAAAGTTTCCCCCAGTCTGCTGCCCAATCAGAGCCCAAGGCCTGACGAGGCCTGGGAAGGAGAGGACAGGACTGTGCTGTCCTCGGGAGCCCCCTGCACCTCCAAAGAGCCACTTCTCACCTGTGCTGCCCCAGTTTGGCCTGAGCCCCTCCCCTCTCACCTGGAGACGCACAGACTAGTCTCTCCTGCCACCCCCAGTCTGGGCCCCTTTCACCTGGGAGCTAAACCAGGTCCTGCCCTGCTCACAGCCTGGCAGGGGCTCTGCAGCCCCACAGTAATCCCCAGCCCCACAGGGTGACCACTTTCCAGGCCTCTGACACTCACTCCTGTGTCCCTCCCTCTCCCTCTACTCCCCCTGATCCTCACCCCCTCTGTCCTTGCACACCTGGCACCAGCCAGCCCCTCACAGGCTGTTCCCTCCATGAGACCCTCACCCCCAACACTGCTCCCCAAGGCTTTGCTCCCATCCCACCATCACACTGACCCCCTTGATGGACGCAGCTGCCCCCACCCGCCCCTCCCTCCCCTGCTGCCACACTTGCTCCCTGCCTTCCCTCCTCTCAGCCCCTCTGCAGTGGGGGTGGGGTGGGTTTCTTGTCTTTATTATTCACTGTCCCTGCATGAAAGCAGGTCTCTGAGGATGGGGCTCTGTCTGATTTATACACAGCACCGAGCATACAGCTGACACCATATATATATATATTAGTGGAAAGAAATGAATTAGTGACTGACAAGTGTTTGCAATACACATAGAGTCAAAAGCAAAAATGAGGGGAAAGGCATGTTCAGTTTTTGACAGTTGACATCCCTCCCCCTCATGTTCTAGCTCAGTAACTGCTCTTAACTGTGTCATCACATGAGTGGTTGGGGAGCTCCCCCTTCTTTTCTTTTTAACATCAGCCTCACTTCTGTACAATGTATGCCTTCTCCTCTCAGGGGTAGTTCCTGTAAAATTCCCATCACCAATTCACCTGTGCACCATAACCATAGTCTCTTGTACTCCTCCCTCTCCTGTTTTGATTCCTCTCCCTCCCTTTGGAAGTTCCCTCATCTTTCTAAAGCCAGGGTTCTCACACAGCCATCCTTCCCGAAGGAAGAGCTCCCAGAACCCCTGGGCCCCACTCACCCAAGGGAGACACAGGACAGGGAGGGGCACACTGGGGACCTCCCAGGCGGGTAGCTGGAGGAGCAGCAGCAGGAAGGGGAGGAGGCAGAGCACAGAGCTGGGGCAGGAGCAGGCGCCATCTCCTCAGGGATGGGGAGAGACAGGGCAGGAAGCAGCCAGGCCCACACAGAGGAGCAGGGCAGCCAGGAGCTCTGGGCTCAGGGGGGAGCAGGGCCCAGGGCCCCCCCACCAGCAGAAACAGGGCCTTCCTAGTGATCCCTTTGGCCCTGAGACCAAGAAAAACAGATCTGGCTCCTCTCAGGACTTCTGGAAGCCTCTGTGTTGCTAGACCATGTTGTTATTGGAGAAGAACATCCCCCCTTCCCTTCCCACCCCATGGAACCCACACCCCAGACCCACTCTGCTCAGAGCACCAGGACCCTCAGTTCCCAACATCTGGGCCAGGGGTGCAAATTGCCCTCCCCCCCATCATCACACCCAGTGACTCCCCAGGACAGAGGCCCAGACCCAGGCCTCCATGAGGGATGGACCAGCGTCTGCTTGTGTCCCCCTCAGTGTGAGCCGGTGTCCCTGAGAAGCATCAGGACACACGCCACTATCTCCAAGGAGTCGGGGTCCCCCCAGGGGCCCTTGCCCTGCTGTCTGCTTGTTCAGTTTACCTGAAGGTCAGTCCCTCCCCAGCCCTGACTTGCCAGGGACAAAGACAAGGTCATGCCCCAAACACAGCAGGAGCCGGGTCAGATCCCCACTGAGGGGTTTGTCCTTGTCCTCTCTAACTCTGGGGGGATTCCTGCCTCGGGGTGAGGGACCCAGTGGGACAGAGCAGCAGAGAAGGGAAGATGAGTCCTGATCAGAGAAAACAGCTTTAATCTGTTATCAAGCAGAATGAGGGGCACCCCGGGGCCCCCAAAACTGCAAGTTCTGCCATCTGCCACATAGAGGCAGAGCATGCTCTGAGTGTGAAAGGACACAGGAGAGCTGCGCGCATAGAGAGGAAGGGAAGGGAGGAGAAGAGTTTCCCAACAAAACACCCAGTTACCATCCCCTCGTAGGTAAACGCCCAACCACACAGGGTTGCCCCAAAGTGGGGCCACTGCAGCCTGAAATCTTCCCACAAGTCTCAGGCACCTTCTGGTGGGGACCCACAGAAGCCAATGACAGGGGCCAGGCCAGTGGGGAACAAAAGGAGCAAAATGAAAGCACAAACCACAGTCAAGGCCGGTGTCTCCATGGGTCTCCCCCAAGTGTCTCCTTCCACGTCCTCCTGTCCCTGGGGCAAGCCCAGCGCTGAGAAGCAAGGGAGGCTTCTCCACACACCCCTCTCCTGTGTCGTCCCCGAGTCTCTCTCCAGGTGCTCTCTTCCCCACACGCCTGGATGCTCCTAAAGGGCCCTGACATAGGGGGTCTCTGTCCAGAGAGGCCGTGTGACCCCATGTCTTACTCAGAGAAGGCAAAACCCTTCCAACATCCTCAATGTCTGCATGATGTGGGTGCACAGACCCCGTCTCAGTGACCCCTGCTCCAGCCGCAGCCTCTGACACACAGACATCCCCGTCCTGGAGCGTCTGGGCTGAGGTCGCCCTGCCTGGACAGAACATCTGCGGATACCCTGTGGGCATGGAGTGTCCATCAGATCTTCTGTCAAAGGTCCCTTCCTAGTGAGGACCACCTGTCCATGCTAGGAGAGTAGCCCTCTTCCTTGTCCGCACGCGCCTTCTCTGGTCACCTTCCCCACAATTCTTCCCCACACCAGGATGCATCTGAAAATTCATCTCTAACACCAGACTCCTGCGGGCAGGGGCAGCCCTGAGCCTTGTGGGGACAATAGCGGTGCCTAAGCCTGATCCCTGAACATGAAAAAGAACAGGAGTGCTCCAAAAAACCCAAAGAAGTGAAATATGAACACACTGAAGCCTGAGGGCCCAGCCCTTTCTGAGCGTAGCCTGATCCAGCCACATGCAGCCTCTACCCACATCCTGGACAAGCCCAAGTGGGGTCTGAGTCCCTGTGATCACAGGCCCTGCTGGGACAGGTGCTCCTGAAGGACAAGGACAAAGAAGCAGAGAGATGACCCCTGAGGAGTGACCACGTCAAAGCCCATGACACACTGAGCCCTGACTGGACACAGGCCCCGTCCCCCTCGGCTCCTCACGGCCTCTCCCGCCCCCACCTGCACAGACTCAGCACAGCAAACCTGCAGTTCTGGCTGGGCCTCAGGGCTCCTACTTAAATCCTGTCAAATTTTAAGAATCTTTTCAATTAACCCATCACAAAAACTGTATAACAAAAACAGTTTCATGTCTGGGTGTCTATTTTCAGTAGGGAAGTAGACATTATTCCTCAGGACAACACAAGGTCCAGGCAGGGATGGAGTCAGCCCTGTCTCCGCTGGAGCAGGAAAGTCATCAGGGAGAGACACAGGTCAGTGTGGGGAGGGGCCTGGTGGGCAGGGCTGGGCCAGTCTCTCCACCTCCTCATGTTATGCTAATGTGACCCCAGACACATGAGGAAGCCCTTTGCAGCAAGAAGAAGAGGACCTTTATTGAGGGGGCGCTGGTCACATCACTGCTGACACTGTAGAAGGGCAGTGTCCCCCCCTCAGGTGCTGTCACTGTAGCACACCCACCCCTGAGCCCACAGGCCTCCAGGAGAGTCCACCGTGCCCCTCCCTCCTCTGTGGTCACCCTTCCCACTGCCCCTGGGGTAGCCGCTGCTCTACATTCAGACTTCAAGGGTGAGTTTGTGTGTGTGTATGCTTTTAAGTCATAATCAATTTATATTGGTTTCACATAAATAGCTAATAGTTTGCAAAACATGTTTTTCCAATATATTGATGTTAAAACATATGAATGTATTTATTAGATTTTTGGCAGGGAAGGTGGGAAAAATGAGGGGAAGATGACAATATCTAAGCTAATCTTCAGTGACAGGGGAAACATTTGGCCATCGTTTCCCTTCATAGAAAGTTACAGATTTATAACCTTGAAACATATCAAAACTGAAGTGCCTCAGTTTACCTTAAAAAACAATAATGAGGGCCCTCCCTGGTGATGCAAGGAGTTAAGATGCAGCACTATGAAGCTAACTGCAGCCACTGCAGCATGAGTTCAATCCCCAGCCAGGGAGGTGACCCACATGGCGCAGCAGACCTCTCCTGTCTCGCCTGCTGCTCCCCCCAGCAGTGTATTTCAGTCAGTCTGCCTGTTCTATTCCCCACTCTGTCTCTGGTAAATCCTCTCACCCCCCACACCTCTGGCCTATACGCTAGCTCTTGTATGCTTAAATCTTTTAGATTTATTTACTTATGCATACAAGAGCTGGGATATAGGCCAGAGATGTGGGGAATGGGGGTTGAGAGGATTCACCAGAGACAGAGTAGGGAACAGAATAGGTGGATTGACTGAAATACACTGCTGAGGGGAGCAGCGGGTGAGACTGGAGAGGTCTGCTTCACCATGTGGGTTGCTCCCTGGCCAGCCGGAGATTGAACTCATGCTGCAGAGGCTGCAGATTGCTTACTAGTACAGTGCTTAATCCATTGTACCACCAGGGAAGCCCAAATAAATAAATCTTAAAAAAAATAGTGAAATATATTACTTGGGCATCACATTTCCCTTCTAAATGTACTTACATTCACATAATTTTGCACTTTTTACATAATGGTTTTTTAAAAGAAACATCAAAATGTTAAACTAAATAATCCCACATCTGATAAATCATGGTAGTATCAATTTTTTTTTTAAATTCCATTTTATTTATTCGTCAGTAAAATGTAACATTTATTAATGTCCCCAGAGAATATGGGGACATAGGAAATATGAAAAGGTCATTCATAACCAACCATCAATGCAGAGTTTCAAATGCTACTATTGCTATGTCTCCTGGCTGGATATACATTATTTTCCCTCATTAAAAATATTTAATAATTGGGCAAAAATCTTTGTAACCTCTCCACTGAATAATTTCTTATTTTTCACAACTTCCTCCTGGCTGCTGTGCTTTTTTCTGTCACCTTCTTCCCTTCAAAGGAGGAAGGGTTTTTGAATGGGCATCCAATTCTACTCCGCAATGTAAAATATTGTCCACAATTGTAGTTAGAGAAGAGGTGATGGTCTATATGGTGAGCTGAGTCATTAATAAATGGCCTTAAGATTTGAGGAGACAGGACCTCCCCAGTGGCTCAACGGGTTGAGCGCACCACTGTGAAGCTGTCCACAGCCTCTGCAGCATGAGTTCAAGTCCTGGCCATCCAGGGAGATACCCACATGGTGCAACAGACCTCTCCTGTCTCACCCGCTGCTCCCCTCAGCAGTGTTTTCAGTCAGTCTGCCTGTTCTGCTCCCTGCTCTGTCTCTGGTGAATCCTCTCACCCTCCCGCACCTCTGGCCTGTACCCCAGCTCTTGTATAAATAAAATAAATATTTTAAAAAAAGATTAAAAAAAGATTTGAGGAGACAGAAATCATTTTCACAAATGGAAATTGTGCAGACAATTACCGAGATGTACAACTGTCCCGACCCGCGGGATTCGAGAGGCACGGAAGAGGGGCTGGGGATGAAATGAGAGGCTGACACACTGGATGAGAAGCTGCAAAACGGGGGACCTTTATTTCCTCTAGCACATGCCTTATATACCCTGTGCTGCGCCTGTGCTTTGCCTATGTCTCATGTTCAGGCTGCGTGCTTCTTTTTGGTTGGTACTTTCCCTGCATGCCTGGCTTGTGCACATATCGTGCTGTGCACATGCGTTCATCCCATTGGCTGCTTTGTCCCATTGGCTGCTTGCTTAATGATATGCATTCTTACTGTGCCACAGCTCGCCGCCGCCCCGGACACCTCCCCCTTCTTTATTTAAGTACGAACCTGGCCTGTCTTAGGTCAAGGTGTTCACAGTATCATCCTTACCTGTCATCACAGCTGCTGTGTCTACACAACGGTGCTGTCTTAGGTTTGTATGCCCACGACACGTACTTACCCGTCATTGGCTCACAGGGCGTGGAGAGCAATGTTTATCCAGACATTATCTGGTTGTCCCTGGGCCCGTTGTGCCTGTTGTAGAGCCACTCTTCACACACGGCGGCGTTGGACGTGGCGAATCAACAAGTACAATGCCACAGACAAGCTGACAAGAAGGACTGCAGCCATTAGGCCCAATCCACTCCAAACCTTCATGAAAGAGAAGGCTCAGGAGATCCAGTTGGTGAACTTGCCAGGATGCATGACCTCCACTTTGGTGGAGTTCACGGTGACTATCTGCTTAGCGAGGTATGGTTGAGAAATTACTGACTCCAGGGGCCACTCAGGGCAGCATTAAGGGCTTGCACAACTTGCAAATGAGCATGTAGAATAACTGGCGTAACACAAGTGTACTGGTAGGTAGGCATACAAGCAATATGGGAAGTTAACATAAGCATGTCTATCTCTTCTTGAAGCAACTCTATCTGCTAGTTTAAATTCAACATTCCTACATGGATATGATTGTTAATGGCATTTTGAGTAGACAGAGCAGCCGAAACCTCTGAGAATAAGGTGTTGAGTGTCTGCCCATGGCCACGGTATTGGACAAGGCCACCGCGGCTCCCGCCGCAGCTGCTGCAGCGATGGCTATCAAGGCTGCAGTAATCCCAAAATCACGCTTATGACGGATAACGACAGCGGTGGCCGGGTTGCTGACATTGACTGGCAACAGCAAGGTACCGGGCTAATGCATGACAACCAACGTGTGTCCTTGTGACACGTTCCAATCATGATTGAAGCTAACAAGGGAGGGCAGAACAATTAAGGGTCCTAGATGTATCAAAAGGGGGTAGTATTGGCTACCAGAAGGAAGTAAGGGGGTTTCACACAGAGTCCACTCTGAATAGGGACTGTCTGGTTGCATGTGATATTGATTGTCAGTACCAGGCTTACACCAGCAGGGGGACCTGGGGTGGTGGTCGCTTCCGCCCAAAGATGAGTCACTTCCACCCAGAGCGGAGGCTGATGCAACAGTAACCGGATGTTGCAAATCCACGTAAAGTGCATGCGCAGGCTTTCCGAGATATAGCCCCTCCCCTAAAAAAAAGAGAGTTCCTGCAGCCATCCATGTGAGTGCACGCGTCTTTTCATCCCCAGCCCCTCCGCCGTGTTCCTGAACCCCGTCGGCCTGCAGGCAGGACCGGCAAGTGGCGCCCAACGTGGGGCACGAGTACGAGGGATCCTCTGAGGGACCGATCAATCAGTAAGGTAAGGATTAGGTAAGTGATCGGCATCATGGGCAATACCATGTCCAAGGGCCAACTTGTTAGAGCCCTCCAACTTCTGCTTAAACATTATGGAACTCCCATTAAGGTCCAAACCCTTAATGATCTAGTCTCAGTCCTCGCAAATACCAGCAAATGGTTCTTTCAGCAGGACACCGTCTCAGTAAGAAACTGGGAAAAGGTCAAAGCAGACTTCCTTCTTTACAGGGACCTTTATGGACCCCAAACTATCCCCCCCCCTGTATTTTTTCTGTGTGGCAGCTAGTCCATGATGCCCTTAGTGATGGGGGAGCAGCTGCTTATGAACTAGTGGCTGAGGTATTGCACTCTGCAGCTCAGTCCGAAAGCAAAAAGCCTGCCACATACTCGGCTGCAGCAAGCTCAGCCACAGAAACCCTCCCTTCTCAATCCTCAAATCCGGGGGTAGATTCCTCTTCAGACGAGGGGAATGTGGAGGACAATACAAACTATCCACCTCCCTATGATAGACCACCCCCATTAACCAAAAATCCATCAACCAAAAATCGGCGGCATCCCTCCCCCACCACTCTCCCTTCTGCCCCTCCACTTAACTCCCATGGCTCTAACCCAGACCTTCCTGGGCTTATACAGTCCCTAACGTCTGTTCTTTCAAGATTTTTACCCTCCAACTCTGAAAATTCTCGGGAATCCCTTCTGGCCTGCCCGGTCTCAGTTGTTCAAAATGATCAGGGACAGCAGGTCCGGCAACATTCGGCACTGCCTTTCCAAGACCTCAAGCTCTTGAAAGAATCTATCAGAGACTATGGACTTCAGAGCCCTTTTGTTCACCAAATGTTAGACACCTTTGAAACCTTTATTATGACACCTAATGACTGGAAGGACACTTTCCGCACGGTTTTGAGCCCGGGAGATTATCTTTTGTGCAAGGGTCAGTTTACAGAACTCTGTGACCAGTATGCTCAAACCAATATTCAAAGAGGTTTTCCCCAACAAACTAAAGAAATGTTAACAGGGGAGGGTCCCAATTATAGTACTAATCAGCAACAATGTTTATATAATCCTGTTGTTTTTGCACAAGTAGCCTTGGCTCTCAAAATCAGCTTGGAAGGCACTGGGATCCAGGGGACAGCATCACCAATCCCTTACAAAAATCCTCCAGGGCCCCTCAGAGCCATTTGCTGACTTTGTAGCTCGCCTTCTAACAGCAGCCTCTCGAATTATGGGTGAGGGCGAGCCTACCTCTATACTAGTCAAACAATTGGTATTTGAAAATGCTAACAAATGGTGCCAGGAGGCCATTTGCCCATGGAAGGATAAACAGGATATTTCTGGGTACATACGCTTGTGTAAGGATATTGACGGGGCTACCGTTACAGGCACCATCATGGCGGCGGCTCTGCAACCATCAGCCCAGCACCCCCCCTCCTTTGCAACATGATTCATTGGACAATAGTTAATAATCCCCCTTTCCTTCTGCCAGTTTCCAGAAAGGGGGGTATTCTCATGTCACTCTTGTCTACCAATTCCACCACTGGACTTCCTTCTATAGTGTCTTTCAATCTATCATTCAACAATCAATCCTCCCTCAATTGTAGCTGTCACCTTTCCTCTTGTTGGTCCAGAACCCTCAGCAATTCCTTTGTTGTCATGCGTTTCCCTAAGGTCATTATTATGCCTGTCAATGTGTCTGAGTCTACTTCTCAGGTAATCATCTGAAATCGATAAGCAGGTCCGGCATTGGTTGTTGGCACCTTGATCTCCGTCTTCTCGACGCTGGCAGCTGCGGCCACGGTGGTCAGTGGCCTAGATCTATCCAACTTTGTACTCAATGCAGATACCAACAACCATCTCCAGTTGGACTACTCCAGAGTCTCCAGCACCTTTCTCACACAAAATTCCATCAACAACCATCTCGCAGTCGGACTACTACAGTTGAATCCACAAGTTTCCTTAATACAGGAAGAAATTGACTTACTGACTTTAACTGCTCATGTTCCTTGTATTCCTACCTATGCCTTCATGTGTGTTACAACTGCCATCCTTTTCAACTATTCCTTTCAAGTTCATACCCTTAATGCCTACCTGCACGGCCCGTGGAACCAAACTTTCTCAATTTTACTGCACAATTGGCTAATCAAATTCTAACCATTAACAACATCCGTGCTTCAGTACAAAATCCTTGGGGGAAGCAATATCACTCCTAGGTACAATCCTCTTCTGCCTGGAAATCATTTTCTACATCCTGTGGTGCCAGTGGAATAGACGTGGTGCCAGTGGAATAGACGAAAAATCTGCAAGTAGCTCTCCAAAACGTGCGCTATTCTCCATTACAGCCCACTGAAAATCCCAGGGTGTGGATAAACACTGCCCTTGACCACCTGTAGGCCAATGACGGGTAAGATGGTGGTGTACCCGTAGCAACCTAAGACAGCTCCACTACCTTACCTAGGATCCTGGTAGTGGGTGGCTATGACGGGTAAGCACGTGAGTACGACTGCCACAACCTAAGACAGGCCCAGTGTGTGTCCCCCCCATCAATAAAGTAAAAACGGGGGAGATGTCAGTACCAGGCTTACACCAGCAGGGGGACCTGGGGTGGTGGTCGCTTCCGCCCAAAGATGAGTCACTTCCGCCCAAAGCGGAGGCTGATGCAACAGTAACCGGATGTTGCAAATCCACGTAAAGTGCATGCGCAGGCTTTCCGAGATATAGCCCCTCCCCTAAAAAAAAGAGAGTTCCTGCAGCCATCCATGTGAGTGCACGCGTCTTTTCATCCCCAGCCCCTCCACCGTGTTCCTGAACCCCGTCGGCCTGCAGGCAGGACCGGCAATTGATGACACTCTCAAAACCGTGAGAACAGCAGTTGCAGGCAAAGGTGCTGTTGAGGGCTTGAGCACTTTCCCCTGCAAAAAGGAATGGCTTCCAATCAAGGCAAGATCTGTTGTTGCAGAGATACCATCCGGTGAACACATCCGGAGGGTGTTGGTTTGGGGCACAGAAGACCCAGGGGAAGGGGACCTGGGACGTGTTGTCTGGGGGAGGTCTAGGACCCCAGAACACCAAGCCATCATGGGTGAGGAACTGATTGCCTCGAGGAATATAATGATGCCAACGCATGTTACTCCTGTCTAGCCAGGTATTATCAGTATCGGAATCCCAACACGGTCCAGCCAGAGGGGCACTCCAGCCATACACCGTGTGATTCTTTGCCTTGAAAGGGGACAGGACCCCAGACAAACGTATCATAGTACCCCCAGAGCAGCTCCCCTTGAAATTCCCTATTGACACATTAGTCAGAGCAGTACATGGAAGGTTGTCAAGCATGCCCTCTGTCCAGTTAACCTGGGGAACATATTGAAAGCAAAGGGACATCCGTGAAATTCCAACTCGCGGTGATGGCGACCGAATCCTCGAAAGGAATGGAGGGAAGACCAGTAGATAGATTTGTGGTGAAGACTTGAGGGAGTAAGCCATCATGTCGGTGAACCGGAAACAGGAATGGCAGATGATGTGTCACTGCCCAGCGGATCTCCCCCGACACCGTCATGGTCAGGGTCATCAAGAGCAACGTCAGGATCCACAGGTGCACAGGCTGCATCTTCATGATTCACCGGGCGGGTGGAGAGAAACCAGACCAAACGCAACGGTATCCAGATGGGACTGTCAGCCGACCTAGGGAAAAGACAAACACTGCCTGATTTTTGGTAAACACCGGTGCGGGCGGTTGCCAATCCCCTGAGGATGGGTCTTTCCAGCTGGCAGTATGTAAGGGAGGCCGGCCATCCGGCATCCAATGACGATCTGCCACCGAGCGGGAAGAAGAGTCCAGCGTTAAAAAATTTAGGGTAAATAATGCTAAGGTTAATCTGTCCTTGGGGGATCGGTACTCCCCCTTTTGTTTTTCAAGCATGGACTTTAGGGTGGCGTGCGTGTGCTCCACGATAGCCTGACCCTGGGGATTGTAAGGAATGCCAGTGCGATGTTGTATAGTATGCTGACTGCAAAAGGCAGTAAAAGCCTTGCTGGTATAACCAGGGCCATTGTCGGTCTTCAGGGCCCCTGGGCGGCCGAGGGCTGCAAAGGCGGTGAGCAGGGGAGATATAACATCCTTGGTCACCTCGCCAGCATGGAGCGTGGCGAAAATGAACCCGGAGAAGTGTCAACAGATACATGGATGAAAGCCAAATGGCCGAAAGCAGAAAAATGCGTTACATCCATCTGCCACAAATCATTTGGCAAGAGCCCACGAGGGTTTGCCCCTCTTTGACTCTGGAGGGCAGGAGTATAAGGAGCACACTGCTCACAGGCACGGACGATATCCCGCGCCTGTGCTCTGGTAAGACCGTAACGAACGGCCAGTGAGCGGGCATTGGTGTGCATGTGGTTGTGCTCTTCAAGAGCGCTCTGTAATGCAGGGCAGTGGAAATGAGTGAGAGAGTCCGCAATACAGTTACCTTCAGTGAGAGGACCAGGGATGGTCAAATGGCTACGAATGTGCCCAATGAAAAGGGGGTGAGCTCTCTCCCATATGAGAAGCTGAATTTCGTGGAGTAGAGATTGAATGGAGCTCTGCGAGGAAATGCATGCCACGGTCTCTAACAGCGGGATTGACACAATGCCAAATATTTACTGTCAGTATAAAGGTTCATAGGTTCATGGCAAAATGTCATGTCAGGGGTTCCTGAAAGGATGAGATGGCGTCGGTGAAAACGAAAGGGCTGAGGGGAAGGGGATGAGGTAGAATGAGGAGACACTGACACTTGGTGAGGTGCTAGTATCTTCTGCTGAGAGACTCAGCAGGTCTTTATTTATTCATTTTTAGTTAGCAGAGAAAAAAAATACATTATCATGTGTAAAGCAGAAACAATTAGTGTATTTTATTCCCATGGACTACTGGCTCCTACGGGTCCCAGCTAGATGGTAGCCTTCAAGGTTAATAGATAAAAAACCAGACCTAACACTAAAACTTATTATTTCAGCTAGACAATTACCTAAGACAGTGGATAGCCGCCAGTGCATCCCTATCAGCTAAAGCCTAAGCATCAAAAGACTCTTCTATTCACATGGCCTTCAGCCGGAAACCAGCTGCTGCTCAGCTATCAGAACCTTTTCTACCTACAAACTTCTTAACACAGTTAACTTCGTTTAAAAACTTTCCTAAGAAACTTCTAAATAAAAAGGAAATGTCTAAAAAACAAAACAAGGATATACTATAATTGTTATGCTGGATTGCTTGTCAGATATGTACAATAAATCATCTCCCATTGTTAATTGGGCCGAATTGTATAGTAACTAATTTCTAAACAGGTAATTTTCCGTGCCAATGGCTTGCAGTCTGCTGATACATATAATTTATAGCCTAATGTACTTTTTGGGAAATTTTTCTCCTTTTATGACCAAGAACAAAAAGTGAAGGAATGTTAAATCTTCAGCCCCATGGTGTGAGGCACAAGGAATCTTCAGCCCCACAGTGTGAGGCCCTTTAGCTTCGGCCCCACAGTGTGAGGCCCTTTAGCTTCGGCCCCACAGTGTGAGGCCCTTTGAGCTTCGCTGCTTGCCAGTGTCTTATCTGGCTCGGGCAACAAGGCCTCCTGCAGCAATAGGCGTGTCTGAAAAATGCCGCAGCGCGTGGATAATGGCCACGGCCTCTACCAGCTGTGCAGATTTATGTGGTGTCGGGATTTGGGCGCGATAAGTCCCTGAGAACATGGCTGCCATCCCTGTGGACAAACCATCCGTAAAGACTGTGCATGCCTCCACAATAGGAGTGGTGGAAGTAACCTTCGGGAAGCAGACGGGATGAGCTTGAAAGAATGGAATAAGGGCATGACGAGGGTAATGACTGTCAAAAGATCCTGAGAATGTGCAGTGCAGGATAGTCCAATCAGTGTCATGGCGGAAGAGCCATTCTAATTGCCATTTGGTGTAAGGGATAACAATTTTGTCTGGCAGGGTGCCATAGATTGAGGCGCCGAGATCTAAAGCTACCATAATGAGCTGATGAATCGCCATAAAATATGGCGTCAAAACACGTTTGGGCGAAACAGGAAGATGAATCCAATGCAAAAGCCCATCTTGCCAGAAAAGGCCTGTGGGAGTAAGGTGACTGGCAAAAACAAGTAGGTCATAAGGCTTTGTAGGCTAAATACATTGGAGGGTGACCGCTTGCAAAGCCTTGTCTATGGTTTGCAGAGCGGCACGGGCTGCGGGTGTAAGATCCAGTTGGGAGGTCGGATTTGAATTCCCCTTGAGTATGTCAAGTAGGGGTTGCAGTTCCCCTGTGGTGACACCTAAAGAAGGTCGGAGCCAAGCAAGATCACCACATAATGCTTGAAAATCATGAAGAGTGCGCAGGCCATCACACACTAGCCAGAGTTTTTGTGGTCTATACGTAGTGCCCTCAAAAAGATGTCCCAGATATTGGAAAGGTGGGAACATCTGCAATTTTTCCGGGGCTATCTCCAGGCCTGCTGCAACAAGGTAGTTTTTGAGGACAAGAAGGACCTCATGTAACATGTGACTGGAGGGTACAGCAAGAAGTATGTCATCCATGTAATGGACCATACACACTTCCAGGAAAGATTGCCTGATGGGAAGTAAGACATCACTAACATATAACTGGCAGATAGTAGGGCTGTTTGCCATGCCTTGAGGGAGGCATACCCATTGATATCGTTGGCTGGGAGCCTCCAAATTCCTAGCTGGGAGCGTGAAAGCAAATTTGTCTGAGTCTGATGGGTGCAAAGGGATAGTAAAAAAGCAGTCTTTGAGATCCAAGACAGCTAAGTGATACTTCCTGGGGATACTGGAAGGGTCCAGGACCCCCGGTTGGACTGGGCCCATCAATTCCATGGCCTCATTCACTGCTCTAAGATCTTGTAATAGGCGCCATTTCCCTGATTTTTTCTTGATGACAAAGATAGGGGTGTTCCAAGGAGAAATAGAGGGGACTAAATGCCCTGCTGCTAATTGTTCATGTACCATCTGTAAGTGGCCACTGAGGAACCCAGACTGGTCGGTCCGTTTTCCATCTAATGGATAAAGGGATTCATATAGGCGGCATTTCAGTGGCCACTAAGAAAAAGGTGCCTGAGCAACCATCCCTAGGCCTCGATGGTCCCCTTCTGACCTGATGTCTGAACGTAGGTCAAAAGAGGACGGGCCCTGTTCCAACTTCCCCAATCCCTTCCCTGGGGTGTAACCGTTATTTATCATCATCTGAGTAACATGAGACCCTGCTACCAGTACAGCTCCCATAGCACTGAGAACATCTCTGCCCCACAAGTTCATGGGAATATTAGGGAGAACATAAGGTTGGAATCGCCCGGAATGACCCTCCTCATGTTCCCAATGCAGTACAGTAGATCTGCGTTGAGGGTTTTTTGTAGATTCAAGACCCTGAAGGGTAGTATGGTCTTCCTGGAGAGGCTATGATGATGGTCAGTGTTTAGAGGCTATGATCGAGGTATCTGCACCCGTATCCATGAGGCCAATGAAGTCTTTTCCTTGAATTTTTAGTGCCATGGATGGTCGATCCTCTAGGGACAACACCAGATTGATGACGCTGTCTCCTGAAGACCCAAAGCCAGAGGAGCCCCTAACCTGTCAGAGGCATTTCCCTGATGAAGGCAACAATGGTAGGGGGATGATTTGTGCGATACGGTCCCCCTCTTGGATGGCAACCACGCCATGGAGGGCTTGGGCCAAGACTTTGGTTTCACCTGTGTAATCCTGATCAATTAGGCCTGGAATAATTGAGAGGCCCTTCAAAGCACTAGAGGAGTGACCAATTATCAACCCAAGGGTGTTCTCCGGTAAGGGGCCATACATGCCTGTCTGGAGCAGCTGTACTCCCATGGTAAGCATCAGTACTGAGTACATGGTTACGGAGAGGTCATACCCTCCGCTGCCTTTTGTGGCGCGAGGGAGGTCAGAGAATAATCTGGCTGGGAGCTCTGTATGTCTGCCATGGTCTGTATTGCCCCAAACAGCTGGGGAGTCCGGGGCTTCGGCCCCCCGCGGCCGTTTCCCTGTTGAAGGGGGCCCGGCCTTCACTGTCAAACTTGGAGCAACATTCATTCGCCCATTGGGAACCCTTCCTGCATTTTGGGCAAGGACCAGGTGGCAAGCTCCGTGTATTCTGAGCACTAGGGTAGAGGAATCATAGCCTGTCCTAGAGTGGGGCACCGTGCTTTAAAATGGCCTGCTTTTCCTCAGGTGAAACAGGTGCGGTTGTTGCCTCCTCTATTCCGGGAGGAGATAGAGCCTTGTAAGGCTGACGCAATCATGCTGCCCATGATCGACACCTCACGAATGTCCTTGCACAGTCCTATATAATCCTCAATGTTTGCCCTATTCTTCCATGGTCTGATAGCGTCTTGACACCACTTATTAGCGTTTTAGAAAGCCAACTGTTTGACAAGGGGAATAGATGCCTCTGTGTTGCCTAAAATACAACCCACTGCTGTCATAAGCTGAGCCACGAAGTCTGCAAATGGCTCAGAGGCTCCCTGGACTATACGCGTCAGCTTCATATCTGCTCCTCCCCGATTCCCTATGGCTCACCAAGCCGCCTTCACCACTACCGCGACCTGAGCGAAAACAGTGGGGTCATAATCTTTCTGGTAGTCATTCCCTGTACGTTGCCCCTCCCCGGCTAGCATGTCTTTGTTGTGGATGGGAAAACCCGCCACTGCATTCTGACGAGTGGTGCACTTGCGGTTCTCAAAAAAAAGTCCCTTCCAAATAAGATAGTCTCCAGGGGTCATGACTGCGTGGCATAAGTTTTTCCAATCATCAGGTGTCGGGTTCTTATCAGTGACATAGTCTAGCAGGGATTGGGTGAAAGGACTCTGCAAGCCATATTGAGATACACTTTCCTTTAAGTTTTTTGTATCCTTAAAATTTGTGGGTTGATGCACTTGTGTGCAAATGCCTTGGACAACTACCTCATGTATGGGGTAATAATGAGAAGGGGGTGTAAATAAGTCCCTAATGGCTTTCAAAAGCTCTGGGATGCTGGCGGCATCCCGCCCCTCACGCTCCATCTCCCCAAAGGGCCACTCCTTATGAGGAGCGCTAGGTGTGGCGAATGGCGGCTGCTGCAGAGGGGGAACATAAGATGGCGGCGGCTGCCCAGGCTCTAATTTGGGTGGTGGCTGCATCTCTTCCTCATCTGATTCCTTCTCCGAACGGGATTCGGAGGAGGAGTCATCAGATGGGATCGCCTTTCGGGGCCTCCAGGGCCCTTTTTCTGTCAGCCCTGTCATCTCAGGAGCCCGTCTTGGCTGTGTTCCACCAGTGTCGCTCTCTGACTCCAGGGCAGAACAAAGGGCAGCGATAGCCGCGGCACAAGCCTCCCTGCCGCCCGTCTGCAAGGCATCTCTAATTAGTCGCCATAGACTTTCAACCTTCAGGGGGACCGCATCCTTTCCGTAGAAATCTCTACGTAGCTGAAGGTCTCACCCTACCTTCACCCAACTGTCCAACGTCACACAATCCTGTTTCAGGAACCAGAGGCTGGTTTGACTCAATGCTTCAACTAAGAGCCATACAGCTCGCACTTTAACTGGGGTGCCATAATTTTCAAGCAAGACCTATAAAGCACACACCAGTTGCCCTTTGGACACACTAGTGCCCATGATTCCCAGTCTCCCCTTACTTACCTTCAAAACACAGCCGGCCTACCCGGAGACTGGTCCATCAGTGATTCCCTCGTGTCCGCGCCCCATGTTGGGCGCCACCTGTCCAGACCCGCGGGATTCGAGAGGCACGGAAGAGGGGCTGGGGATGAGATGGGAGGCTGACACACTTGATGAGAAACTGCAAAATGAACTTTTATTTCCTCTTCGCCTACCCTTAAGTACTTTATGCCGTGCCTGCGCTTTTCCTGTTCCACATGCTTGGACAGTGTGGCTTTCTCTGATTTCCCTCGCGTCTCATGTGCATCTTTTACTGGCTGCCTGTTAACTATATGCATTTCAAGCTACGCAACAGCCTGCCACAGCCCCGGACAGTTATGTCCCCAAAGGTCCACACTGTGTGAAATGGAAAAGGACATTCTCCAGGCTGCAGGCAAATGATATAAGATGGACATTCAGAATCTCAAGGAAGGGAAAGAGGATCAGAAATGCAAGTATCTGTCACCATTTTTGTTGTTGTTTCCTTTCTCATTACTTAATATACATGCAGTGGTTTAAAATGGAAATTAAAACATTCCTTGGGCTTTGCCACCTATGGAAATACATAACATGTAACACCAACATCATAAAAGATACAGAGTACAGGTGTCCAAATAGTACCAAGATTCCCATACTTGTGTAAACCTATGTATTAGTAATAGGAAGTGGAATGTTAATGACTTGTAATTCTGAGGACTAGAGAGAAAGTAGCCCACAGTGGCAGTGACCCCCTGGGAAACAGAGGGGCTACCAGGCTGGAGCTCCCTGACTCTGAGGCCAGTGGGTTTTCTACAGTGACCCCAAAGGAGAAGAGCTTGAAATGAACATTGGGCACTGGGGGAGGGGGCTGTCAGGTGCAACCACATCCTAGCAGGGGCCTTGAGGGGCTTCTACCCAGCTCCTTCAGCTCAGTACAACCACAACCTATTTCTAAACTTCCTATATTCTTGAGACCCAGTGCTTCCTCACGTCCTGCTCAAAGACAGCTTCTTCATGGATCTGTAGTTATTGAGGAGCTGTACTGACATTCTCCCACTCTGTGGGATTTGAATTTATTTATGCTGGGGTTGATGTATAATTCTCCCCCATTTTCTTATGTTGTGTGTCCCTTCTCTCCTGTCACACACACACACACACACACTCCCTCTCCTTGGGAACCAGATCCTCACTCAGCACTGGGGTTACTCTGACCCTCTGTCTCTGGTCCCCTCAGAGCTGCCCTCTCTGCTGTGTCTCTACTCAGTGGTGTCTGAGCAGCCCCAGGAGTCCCTGCACCTCCTGCCTCTGACCTTGTGGGAAACCAGCCCCTCAGCCTGCAAGACAGTGAGGAGGCGAAGGCAAAGTCCTGAGGTCAGTGACTGATGGAGGAGACAATTTATCTTTCTTTTGACAGTTTTTTGGGCCTCAGAAACCCTATTTTGGGGCAAACCGTTTTGCTGAGGTTACCCACAAAGGGTTGGGTAACTTTGGGTGCTTGATTGGGAAACCACAACAGACTTCTGGATAATAAATATGGTGGGGGCAGAAATCACCGACCCTAGAATCTCTGAAGATCTAAAATGCTGAAATCCCAATTGTTGTCTCGGAACACTGCCCAGGGCTGCTTCTGCAGTCCCTGATGTTCCTTATCAGAGTCTCCACCCCGGCCCATACTTGGGGCGCATTGCACCTGGGGCCACCCATCCTTACCAGCACCTATAACAGTCTTGGGCTTCAGCCACAGGTTCCAGGACCAGTCTCCATTCCCACCATAATGCAGCAGAGATCTTTTTTCCCACATCCTTGCAATGCTTTTTGTTTCTGGTCTTTTTGAGACAGGTCATTGTCACAGGGATGGCATGGTATCTCATTGTGGATTTAATTGGCATTTTCCTCATGATACATGATGATAATGATAGAAGCTAAGAGTAGAAAATTTGGAAAGGAGGCATCACAAGATCAGAAACTGGATCACACAGGGCCAAATGCTAGAGGTGGGGGTAGAAGTGATTAACAGAGTCAGTAAACTAACTAGAAAATATCCAGAGCGCAGATTGGGGGAAGGGATATCAAAATTGAGGGCCATCGTAAAAAAAGTCACTGGTCTTTTCAAATCCACTTAGTTAAGTTAATTAAAGAAATTCTTTAGTTATCAACTGAAACCTATCAAGCACCTAAAGTTACCCAGCCCTTTGTGGGTAACCTCAGCCAAACAGTTTGGCCCCAAACAGGGACTCTGAGGCCCAAAAACCTGTCAAAAGTCTAAGGCACCTTCTGGTGGAGACCCATAGGAAAGGGGCACAAAGAGCCAGACAAGTCTGGAAGGAAAAGGGCAAAATCAAAATCAAGATAAATGTTGCCACTGTAATCTCCCCACAGGTCTCTCACCCATGTCTGTTCAAGTGTCTCCTTCCATGTCCCCCAAGTCTCTGGCACAAGCCCAAGGCTGAAAAGCAATCTCAGCTTCTTCACCTGCTCCCAGCTTTGCTGCTGTTAGAGCCTGGAAGGGAAGGTGAAGACCCGGAACTGGGCACCTCCCTGAGCTGTGTGCGATGTGGGCAGTTTGTCAGGCCATTTGGCTACTGCAGCTGCGGTTTCAATGCTGATTGTCTGGTGCTGTGCTGGCCCCTCTCAGCAGTTCCACTGAGCATCTCATGTTGTGTCTTCTGCTGGCTTAGTGATCAGGATACTGGCCTATTGTCTGGATACCACAGGCTCCAGGCCTTCAGTGGCAGGAAGATGTCCATTTGAGAGTGATGCCTTTATTTCAGGATAGGTTTGAACATCTTCAGTGGCAGGTGGACACTATTTTGATGTGTTTTGTTTAGGCCTTCAAAACACTGGACACTGCTTGGGGTGAGATAAACTGCCCTTGTCACCTCAGATATTATTTGTTTTGCCTGTTTATTAAATAAATACCATTATTGTTGTTCTCTGAATGTGAGTGATGTTGCAATTGTGCACACAGGTGAAGAACTCAGACAGTGACCTATAAACTATTTGGGCACTGTCCTTGGCTGGTTTTAGCACCCATTGCTATCCGGTATCATTTTTATTTTGCTATTTTCCTTCCAGACTTGCCCGGCCCCTTCTGCCCCTTTCATTTGAGTCTCCAACAGAAGGTGCCTTAGACTCGTTGTAAGCTTTCAGGCCTCAGGGGTCCTGCTCTGGGCCAACCATGTTTGGCTGGGCATTTATGGGATAATGCCTTTGGGTGTTTCATTTAGTAACTCCTTTCACTATAGTCTTTCTGTCCTCTTTATGCACACCAAGTGTTTTGAAGTCCTTTTCTATTGAAGATATTACTCATTAGAGTATGCTTTGTCTTTATGAAATGGGTGGCAGAACCCATTTAAATGTGCAAGTTTGAAGGTCTGGGGTCCCTCTCATGCAGTCCACTATCATGACTGATACAGAGTAGCAAGGGGCACTAAAGCTGGCCAAGGACACTGCCAAAATAGTTTACCAGTTTCTAATTGAGTTCTTCCACCGTGCACACAATTTCAAGACCACTCAGGTTCAGAGGACAAGCATATTGGGGTTTATTTTAAAACCAGGGAAAAACAAAGAGTTACTGAGACCATAAATGGCCGATAAACTCACCTAAAGAAGTGTCCGGGTTTTTAAAGTCCTAAACAGAAATGTTCCTAAGATTGCATCTTCTTACCACTGAGGGCCTGGAGCACGTGCCAGCCAGACTATAAGCCAGGATCCAACTCACAAAGACAACAGAAGACACAACAGGAGATGCTCAATAGACATGCCGAGATGCCCCAGCACAGCACCAGACAAGAAACACTCAAAACAGCAGCTGCAGCAGCCCAAAAACCTGACAAATCACCACACTCACAGCTCAGTGAGGTGCCGGGCTCTGGGTCTTAGCCTTCTCTGCCAGGTTCTAACAGCAGCAAAACCTGCAACAGTTTCAATCACTTGGCTACTTGCAAAGGCTTTGAACACTTCCTCTCTGAGGTTGACGTTGAAAGCATCGCCAACATTCTTCAGAGGCCCACAACAGACTTCTGGATAATCAATATGGTGTGGGCAGAAATCACTGACCCTAGAATCGCTGAAGATCTAAAACGCTGAAATCCCAATTTTTATCCCAGAACACTGACTGTTCAGGGCTGCTTCTGCAGTCCCTTATGTTTCTTTTTTTTTTTTTTCATTTTTGCACAATGTATGCATTTTCATTTTGGTGACATTACCCATACCCTTGCACCACCCTCCTCTTATTTTGACCCTAATCCTTCCTCTCCTCCCACCCCCAGTGCGTTTTTGGTTTATAGTTGCTTGTTGATTTTGATTTTTACTTTGTATTAGTCTTTTTCCTGGTTCCTTATTTAGGTTTTCTAAATTCCTGCTATGAGTGAGACTATCTGGTAATTTTCTTTTTCTTTCTCTTATTTTGCTGAGCATGATCCCATCTAGCTCCATCCATGTTGCTGCAAACTGCATGTATTTCTTTTTTTGATTGCTGAGTAATATTCCATCATGTATATGTACCACATCTTCTTGATCCAGTCATCTATTTTTGGGCATTTGGGTTGTTTCCATAGCTTAGCTATTGTAAACAGTGCAGCTATAAACATAGGTGTGCAGGTGCCCTTAGGAATTAATGTTTCTGTGTCCTTTGGGTAAATACCTAGGAGTGGAATTGCTGGATCATATGGAAGCTCTATCTTTAGTAGGTTGAGGAATCTCCACACAGCTCTCCATAGTGGTTGGACCAGTTTGCACTCCCACCAGCAGTGCAGGAGAGTTCCTTTTTCTCCACAACCTCCCCATCATTTGTTGTTGCTAGTTTTTTTTAATATGGGTCATTCTCACTGGTGTAAGATGGTATCTCATGGTAGTTTTGATTTGCATTTCCCTGATGACAAGTGATGTTGAGCATTTTTTCATATGCCTGTTGGCCATTTGCATTTCCACATTGGAGAAGTTTCTTTTTAGCTCTTCTGCCCATTTTCTTCTGCCCATTATTTTCTTTGTTTTTGTTGAGTCTCATCAGCTCTTTGTAGATTTTTGTGATCAGTCCTTTATCATTAGTGTTGTGTGCAAAAATTTTCTCCCAGTTGGTGGGGTTTCTCTTTGTTTTGGTTATTGTCTCTATTGCTATGCAGAGGCTCTTTAATTTGATGTAGTCCCAGCTGTTGATCTTTGCCTTCACTATCACTGCTTTGGGTGATGTGTGTCTTTTTTTAGTTCAAAGTTTGTTTTATCTGGTATAAATATGGCTACCCCTGCCTTCTTTGGGGGCCATTTGTTTGTTTGTAGAACTGCTTTCCAACCCTTTACTTTCAATCTATGCTTATCTTTAGAACTTAAGTCTGTTTCCTGGAGGCAGCTGGAGTTTGGGTTTTGTGTTTGAATCCAGCATTTTACTGGGGAGTTTAGTCCATTAACACTTAAATACATGGAGGTCTGTTACTGTCATTTGGTGATTGTTTCATGATTTTCTTCACTACCTTGTTCAGTTCTTCCTGTTCATTCCTCTGTTGGCTTAGATTTTAAGGCTTTTTGTATTATTTCTTGGAGTGGGGGTTTAATCACGGTGAATTACTAAGATTGTGCTTTTATAAGAAGGTCCTTAATTTTTCCTCATAAAGGAAGGAGAGCTTTGCAGGAGAAAGTGTTCTTGACTCTTTTCCACCGTGTTGTTGACATCATTCTCCCAAACCTAATCAATTTAAAAGGACATAAATAATATAACGTATGTTTGCATACAGGCCAGGAAATACAATAACTGAAAGAAATATGGGAAACTCACAAATATGTGGAGATGCACTTCTACATAAACAAAAGATCAAAAAGAAATCAAAATGGAAATTAGAAAATACTTTCAGAATAATGATAATGAAGATACAGCAAGTCAAAATTTATTGGATTATTAAAGCCTGTAGAGGGAAGTTTATAGCTGTCAGTGACTAAATTAGTAAAGAATATTCTATAATCAATTACCAGAAGGTCCTCTTAAAATCAAAGGAAAAAGAGGAGTGAGCTAAACCCAAAACAATCAAAGAAAGGAAAAAATTAAATAAGTCAGAAATGAATGAAATAGAGGAAAGAGACACAATACATTAAAATAACTAAGTCAAATGTGTTCCTTTGAACGTTCAATAAAACAGACATATTTTTAAGTTGACACACCAAAAAAAGAAAAAAAATAGAATTAAACTTTTCATGTATGTAATGAAAGAGGGACTTCATGCGACCATACAAAAATAAAGAGAATTATAAAAGAACTCCATGAAAAAGGATATGCTAAGTATAGAGAACTTAGAACTTAGATAAAAGACAGATTCATAGAAAAATATCAACTACTGAAGTAGTTCAAGATGAAACAGGCAATCTAAACACACCTAAAATTACAAGATTGAGTCTGTTATTAAAAACTACCCACACAGTAAGCTCTGGCCCAAATGTCCAAATACTTCCAAAGTGTAGAGGCATAAACCTACCCAATTCATTATATGAGGCCAATATTTTGCAGATACCAGAACACCAAACACATCAAGTTGTCACAAGAAAAGAAAACTGCAGGCCAAGTCTCTTATGGATATAAGCTCAAGAAAAAACTCAACAAAATATAGTAAATCCAACCAGAAACATAAGAAAGAATTTTGCAGAATAACTAACTAGAATTTATTCCAATAAATCAAGCTGAGTTAACATCCAATTCAATTACTGTAATACCCCAGACCAATGTAATAAAAAACAAAAGCCTCCAGTTTATCTCAGAATGTGTTGTAAAGGATTTGACAAGAAGAGCCTGGCAAGTTAGCAGCAGAGTGAAGATACTGGGCTCTCTTCCTTCGTATATACACAATAAATTACAGCAGAACAAAATCATATCCCTTGGAAGATAAACCAACATCAGCAGCATGTGACAGGAGCAAAAGTCCAGCAGGATGGGTGGGGAAATCTTTAACTGAACTGTGTGTGCACTGATACAGGGGATAAACTCATGAGGTAGACCCTCCACAGGGTTTAACAGGTCTCCAAAGAGACTCTCCACAGGGACTTAAGCACACTGGGCACTCTGGTGATCCAGCACTGGGGACTTTGGAGGGGGTACACCATGTACTGAACAAACTGTCCTTGTTCCATTGTGTCAGTTTAAGTGTCATAATTCCTAGCCAGTTGGTGACTTTGGATTTAGGCAATAACCAGGTCTCCAGGACATCACAACTGGTTCCTAGGTTCTGGGCAAATTCCCAAATATATAGGTAGCCTCAGCCTGTTGGGATGGAAACTTAGATCTCAGGGTCCCTGTACTTTGTTTCTGCCTCTGCTTCCAAGGAGGAAAGCCCCTCCTCCTGGGAATCACCTCACATTCTCCACCCTTTGGAGGAGGGGAGGGCCTAGGAGATCCCCAGGGCACTGGCTAGGAAGATGGGGAGACTCCTGGAAAAGAGAGGAGAGGATGGAAATGGGGACTTTAGGGGACAGAGGTGGGAAGGGGTGCATGGGGAGTCAGAGAGGACCAGGCAGGAAGGGACAGCATAGGGGACACTGTGGGGGGAAGGTCTGTGTGAATGACATGGGCTCTCACTGGGGGGCTGGGAGCATCTGTCTCCCCTGCGGGGATGCAGCAGTGCTGGCCTGTGACTGCCGAGGGAACTGCGCACATCCAGGGCCTTGCCTGTCCTTGCAGGGTTGGTGTCACCCCCACACACGCACATGCTGGTGATGGAGAGGACTGTAACAGGGGGGTCCCCAGGGAAGGTTCCAGATTCCCTGCCCCACCCAAGGGAGGGTGGAGCTGAGCAGGCAGGAGAAGCTGAGAAGGAGACTGAAGAAAGGAAAGAGCCAAGAGGAGACCTGGGGGAGGCACATGGAGCAGAGAGACACGTGAAGAAGCTGCACATGCTTCTTGGTCCTGGACTGGGTGATACAGACGTGGGTGAGAGACCTCGGGGAGGTGCCAATAGCAGCTTTTATCTTGGGTTTCTCTTTTCCTTCCAGATTTGCCTGTTTCTGACCCTTTTCTACGGGTCCCCACAGGAAGTAACTTCAGACTTGTGGCAGGCCTTCGGGCCCTGCTCTGTTGGCTGAACATTTACCCACAAGGGGATGATAACTTTGGGTGCTTGGTTTGGAAACTTTATTCTTTACCTTTTCTTTTTTTTATTTCTATATGAATTTAATTTTTTAATTTTATATATTTTTAAATCATTTTTCATTTTTGTACATTGTATACATTTTCATCTTGGTTATGGTCCCTGTAAAGTTCCCACCCACCTTGATTTGATCCTCCTCCCTTCTCCCCTCCATCGTGTGTCTCTTTTTTATAGCTGACTGTTGATTTTGATTTTTACTTTATTATAATTAGTCTTTTTCCTGGTCTCTTATTTAGGTTTTCTATAAGCCAGAAAGAAAAAGAAAATACCGATGGTCGCAGGAATATAGAAAATCTTTCCCTTCTCTTTGTTGCACACTAATTGTATTTAAGTTCCTTTCCATGAAAGGTCTTACATGTTTTGTCTTGATGCGGCGGATGGCAGAGAGATGCTGGAGACAGACGGTAAAGGGGAGGCCGCCCTCCTGTTCCAGGACATCCCTCTCAGTTCCCCAATACTGAGGTGGCAGGGAGATTCAGGGAGCCAAGATGAGGCCAGAGCAAGGCCTGGGCCACCCGGGAGGACCAGCCCTGGGGGCTGATTCTGGGGCTCCAGGGCCCCACTCCCTGCAGGCAGGTCAGTCAGTCCTGCTCACAGTTCCAGGCTGGGGACAGCCCCTCTGTACCGTGACCCTGCAGACATCGCTCTGGGATAGCGTGAAGAAAAGGAAATGAACAGCAAAATTAAATGGAATATAAAAACAGTAAAAACAATTTTTTAAAAAAGATTTATCTATGCACACAAGAAATGGAGTGTAAGCTAGAGGTGTGGGGGATGAGAGAATTCATCAGAGAGAGTGGGGAGCAGAACAGGCAGATCTACTGAAATACACTGCTGAGGGGAGCAGGAGGTGAGTCAGGAGAGGTCTGTTGTGCAATGTGTGTTGTTTCCTGGCCAGCCAGGAATTGAACTCATGCTTCAGTTGCTGCTGATAGCTTGATAGCGCTGTCTTTAACCCCTGTACCACCTTTATTTTGAAGGACACTTCCAGGAGACGTAGAATTCTTGTTTGATACCTTATTTCTATCAGGACCTTGACTATGTCAGTCCAGCTGCTCTGGCCTCCACTGTTTCCTGTGAGAAAACAGCCACTGATTACTTTATTGCCTTGATTTTCTAGTGGTTTTGAAGCAGGGGTAGAGAGGGCCATGAAAGAGTCCACAGGGCAGGAGGCCCTCTCAGACCAGAGAGATACCAAAAGGCCCCAAAAAGCCAAATGGCCCAAAACCAAAACCAAGAGCTGTAGACCAACAAAGGACAGTGCCCAGTAAGAGGACAGGTCACTGTCTCTTACTCCAGGAAAAACAACCCTGGGGTTTATTTTACAAACAAGGAAACAAAGAGCTCACTCTATGGGCAAGTGGCTGCTTCCTCACCCAGGGAGCATTAGTGACAGTCACCACCGGTCATCAGGGGTGCTGGACAGCGCTAGCCAGTAGTGAAGGCCACTGCTGGTCCCTCAGAGTCGGTGTCAGAGACACCCAGTGTTAAAGGCTCTTCGTGAGTGGGTGGGTTACACCAGCACCAAACAGCTCTCTGAGACACCAGGCCCAGGGCCTTTGGGCTCCTCTCAGGCGATGTCAGGACAGGACCAAGGCCCAGCCCATGACAGAGTCCTTTGTCTTCTCTCCCTCCTCGGAGGGTGGCTGCTAGATGCTTCTTTTCTTCTTTCTTTGGAGGCTGGAACCATTTTCTTCTCTTCAGGGGTTGGCATCATCTCTCCTTGTCCTCTTCTGTCAGAGCTGGGGTCCTCGTCTCCTTTCTTGTGAGGGGTTCCTCAGCTCCCTCCAACCCTGGCTTTTAGCCTCTTTTACCCACAAGTCTGATGGGACCTGATTGGCCCATTACAAACAGCAGTTACTGGGCTCTGAAGAACAACTGCCACATTTGCCTGTGGTGGAGCGGCAGGTGGAAAACACCACTGTCCTGCTGCTCCCACCACTGAGACAGCTGCATTCTGGTAACAGTTTGTACCAAATCACTTCAAACTTAACAGATAAACCACAAAGATCTGACATCTGGCACAGTCTCTGAGGGGGAGGCCTCAAGAGGTGCCTCACTCAGAAGCTCCGGCTCTGGGTCCCACGAGGCTGCGATGGGGACGAGATGTTGGTGGATCTGAACAACTGTGATCAGCATGGAAGGACCTGCCTCAGAGCTCATGCATGTGGCTCCTGGAGAAAACCCTCAGGTCCTTGTCCTGTGGGCGTCCCCTTAACTGAGGGTCCACCGTGTGTAGGGAGTCACCCCAGAGAGTGACCTGGGGGGGAGCCCGGGTGGGAAGTGTCAGCCCCTGTGAGCCTGACTCTGTGACATGGCGCGTCCCTTCTGCTTCATTCTCCTCATGAGGAAGAGCCAGCAAGTCAGACACACTTACGAGGGGGAACTGTCTCCCCTCATGTGTATCACAGAATTGGTGGAAAATTGAAAACCAAAATAGTAGACCTTCTGGACACTGATTATTCCCATTCTGCCTACATGAAAAATAAATTGCCTCCCATTCAAGGCCCCTAAAAGTCTCTTCCATCACAGAAGCAGTGTGATGTCAGCATCTCATTACGTGACTCAGGACCATGCAGAGGAGGCTCCTTGAGAGCATCTGTGCAGTGAAGCCATCTGTGCTCTGCTCCTCGTGGGCTGAGGCAATTTCCTGCCCCACATGCCCTGGATGTGGATACAGTGGAGGACAGACACAGGATAACTTGTACACCCTATTTTTAATATGTTTCTAAAGCAATTTAATTGAGATATAACCTTTAAGTCACTTGTAGGCTCACCTCTCATGTCCTTTTGGTAAGTACAGAGCAGGCAAACATCCCATACTTGAGAATATCTCCATCACCTCAACAACCTTGTTTCCTGGGCCTGGGTCCATGGGCACCACCCCCACTTTCCCCTCCCCAGCCCTGGGCAGCCGAAGCCCACTCTCTGCCTCTGGAGACAGGCCTGGGGACTTCTCTAGAAACACACCCCATGTGATTCTGCTGACACAGACCTGCAGTCATGCATTTGGGGTCCCCTAGCCCAACACATACTGGTGTCCATTAACACACACTACTGGGTGCTGGGGTCACTGAACCACGTGACCCCACCCTGGAGGACCTGTGGGCTGGGGTGTGTGAGGAGAGAAGGGCTGCAGTAGCCTGCCTCAGAGGGGGCCAAGGGCAGAGTTGGGAAGGGTCCTTCCTCACCAGGAAGAGGACATGGAAGCTGGGTCTTGAAAGTCAGATGTAGGCACAGGAACAGTAGTGGCTTAGGCCGGAGTCTCCCTCGTGGCGCAGTGGTTGAGTGCTGCACTGTCAAGCTGTCTGCAGCCTCTGCAGTGCGGGTTCATCCCGGCCAGCCAGGGAGAAACGTACCTGGCGAAGCAGACCTCTCTTGTCTTGCCCACTGCCTCCTTCAGCAGTGTGTTTCAGTCAGTCTGCTGTTTTGTTCCCTGCTCTCTCTGGTGAATCCTCTCACCCTTCCATATATCTGGCCTGTATCCCGGTTCTTGTATAAATAAATAAATCTTTTTTTTTAAAAAAAGGAAGTGGCTCCGGCCGACTATGTGACTCCAGCAGTTACTTTCTCTGTATGACATCAGAGATGCCTCCCCACCACTCTCTGAATTGGGTAGTGATACTGTTCTGACACCCCCATCCCCATATTCCCTTTCAGAAACGAAGACACGTAGAATGAGGGGTTATGGTAGTGCCCAGGTCCGAACCCCAGCCACCTGGTTAATGTCTGGGCCTCCCACCTGACACTGTCCTGCAAACTGACCAGGGGAACTATGAGGCCATGTCCCTGGAGCTGCCATCACCTTTTCCAGATACCACACATTTATTGGCTGGATTTGACTAAAGACAAAAGGACATTAGTAACTCATCAAGTAATCACCCTTTATGTAAATGAGAGGAACTTACCAAACAAAAAGGTCCAGAGTGACTTGTTGCACCAAAAAACAAAACCTAACATTATGCTGTCTCCAGGAGACAGGATCAAAAAAGTTCTTGGGGGGAAAAAAAAAAGAAAATAGGGTATCCCCAAAATTGCAGGGGCTGCCATATGAGATAAAATAAGCTTCCAGCAAAAAGGTAACAAGAGACAGGGATAAATATCATATGATTAAGGAATCCTACATCAGGAAGACATAACACTCATCAGTATGCATGCACCAAACAAAGGAGCAGCAAAATATATTGGCAACTATTAACAAATCTGAAAACAGATATTGTCAGCAACACAGTAGTGGTAAAGAAATTCAACACCCCACTTTCATCAAAGACATATCCACCTGACAGAACTCAGGGAAACTAGCTTTAAGTGAGGAATTAGACCATGTGGGCTGAATAGATATTCATAGGGCGCTACACTCCAAAAAACCTGAATACATATTCTTGTCAGGTGCACAAGGAATAGTCTTCAGACCCACCACTTGTTGGGTCACACAACAAGCGTCAATAAATTCATGATGGGAACTTAATGAAATCATGTAAATATCTCTCTGATCACAATGGTATCAAACTAGAATCAACCATAAAAAGAAACCAGGGGTGAAAAGTAATACATGGAGGGCCTCCCCTGGTGGCGCAGTGGTTAAGAGCTAGGCTGTGAAGCTGCCCGCAGCCTCTGCAGCGTTGATTTGATCCCCGGCCCCCAGTGAGGGTCCCACATGCCGCCACAGACCTCTTCTGCCGCCTGCTGCTCCCCTCAGTAATGTATTTTGTGGGTCTGCCTGCTCTGTTCCCTGCTCTGGCTCTGGTGAATTCTCTCACCCTTCTGCGCTCCTGACTGTACCCAGCGGTTGTATAAATAAACAAACAAACAAACAAACAAATAAATAAATAAATAAATAAATAAATTTTATTTATTTAAATTTAAATTTATATAAATAAATAAATTTTCTTTAAAAAAAAAGAAAAGAAAGAAAAGTAATACATGGAGATTGAACAACACACTACCAAATGACTCTTGGGTTAAGGAGGAAAGAAAGTAAAAAATACCTTCAGACAAATGACAACTTATCAGTGGGGCACAGTAAAAGCAGCACTAAGAGGGGAATACATAGCAATACAGGCCACACCTAGAATCAAGACAGAGCTCAAGTGAAGAATCTAACCTTACACCTAAAACAGCTAGAAAGAAAAAAATGAAACTGAAAGACAGTAGAAGGAAATAAAATTAAACTAGAAATAAATGACATAGAAATTGAACACAGACCAAAAAAATCAGTGAAACCAAAAGCTGGTTCTTGAAAAAAAAATAGACAAATATATTTTTTTTAATTTTATTTTTATATTCCCCATACAATTGCAAAGCCCTTATTTTGACCCCAATCCCTCCCCGCCCCCCCCATACTGTGTCTCTGGTTCATAGTTGTTTGTTGATTTTGATTTTTTCTTTCTTATAGTTATTCTTTTTCCTGGTCCCTTATTTAGGTTTTCTGATTCCTGCTATGAGTGAGACTATCTGGTATTTTTCTTTTTCTTTCTGGCTTATTTCGCTGAGCATGATCCCTTCCAGCTCCATCCATGTTGCTGCAAACTGCATGTGTTTATCTTTTTTGATTGCTGAGTAATATTCCATGGTGTATATGTACCACATCTTCTTGATCCAGTCATCTATTTTTGGGCATTTGGGTTGTTTCCAAAGCTTAGCTATTGTAAATAGTGCTGCTATAAACATAGGTGTGCAGGTGCCCTTTGGAATTTATGTTTCTGTGTCCTTTGGGTAAATACTTAGGAGTGGAATTGCTGGATCATATGGAAGCTCTATCTTTAGTAGGTTGAGGAATCTCCACACAGCTTTCCATAGTGGTTGGATCATTTTGCACTCCCACCAGCAGTGCAGGAGAGTTCCTTTTTCTCCACATCCTTGCCAACATTTGCTGTTGCTATTTTTTTTTAATATGTGCTATTCTCACTGGCATAAGAATGTATCTCATTGTAGTTTTGATAAGCATTTCCTGGATTGCAAGTGATGTTGAACATTTTTTCATATGCCTGTTGGCCGTTTGTATTTCCTCTTTGGAGAAGTTTCTTTTTAGCTCTTCTGCCCATTTTTGACTGGATTGTTTTCTTTGTTTTTGTTGAATCTCATCAGCTCTTTGTAGATTTTTGTGATCAGTCCTTTATCATTAGTGTTGTGTGCAAAAATTTTCTCCCTGTGAGTGGGGTTTCTCTTTGTTTTGGTTATTATCTCTTTTACTGTGCAGAAGCTCCTTAATTTGATGTATTCCCAGCTGTTGATCTTTGCCTTCACTATCACTGCTTTGGGTGATGTGTCTGTAAAGATGTCTTTGAGGTGCATGTTATGCAGTGTTTTGCCTATATTGCCTTCTATATATTTTATGGTTTCAGGTCTTATGTCTAGTTCTTTAATCCATTTTGAGTTGGTTTTTGTGCATGGTGTGAGGTAGTAGTAAAGTTTCATTCTTTTGCATGTAGTGACCCAGTTTTCCCAGCACCATTTATTGAACAAATTTTCTTTGCTCCAGTGCATATTCTTTGCTCCTTTGTCAAATATTAGTTGACCATAAATCTGTGGGTTTCTTTCTGGGTTCTCTATTCAGTTCCATTGGTCCATGTGTCTGTTTTGGTTCCAATACCATGAAATTTTGATTATTATGGCTTTGTAGTATAGTTTGAAATCTGGGAGAGTGATGCCTCCATTCTCTTCCTTTTTTTTTTTTTTTAGGAGGGTTTTGGATATTCGGGAAAATAGACAAATCTTTTGCTACACTTTCAAGGAGGAAAAAAAAGAGGCAGGAACTCTAATAAATAGAGTAAGAAAAAAAAAGTGGAGAAGTTACAACAGACACTTTAGGAATACTGAGGATCATAAGACAATACTAAATATATGTTGATGAATTGAATAATATCAAATAACCTAAGAAAAATTGACAAAATCTTAGAAGTATGCAACCTTCTGTGCTGCAGACCAGCACAGCAGTAGACGATGAGGCCGTCTCAGGTTTGAGAGACTGTGCAGGGTGGTCAGGGATTCGGTGAAAGAAATGACAAACAGACACACTTCAAGAGAGAGTGTAAATCTGAGTGCAACTTTATTTGAGTCAGTGGTCAGTATATATATGTTTTTCTAAAGGCATAGGATCGGTTATCAGTGAACTAAACCAGCTGGCTCATAGGTTTAGCTTATCATTGACAGGGCAGTGATCTATGTCCGAGGTTACATCTGGACCTAGCTACATTTCTGAGTAGACAGGCTATTAATTCTTTCTTTTGTTCTATGTAATTACTTTTTGTTTTAATAACTACTCACTACTACTAACTTATTTATTAATTAGCATGGGTGAATATACTTTTCATAAGATCAAAGTTAACAAAGCCAAGGACACAATTAGAGAAATCATAAAGTTAACAATTCTATTATTACACAGAGTTTAGTAATGTTTCATTTGAATTAGCCTAGTTTTTAGATTACATATGTTTTTTAATCAGCAATCAATGACCTTTTTAGACCGGGAAAATAAAAGATTTTAGAAAGACAGTTATAGTAGAATAAAGTTTGTGGGCCTTGAGAAAGCGAGATAAGGTTCCAGGTGGTCAGCATTTCTTTTAACCATCTTTGTGGCGTCTTCTGGTGGTCGTTATCTCTTGGCAGGAATTCGGCTTTTCTGCATCTTAGGGAGTTTGCTGTTCTCCCCCTGCGCGCATGGTTCCTTGCCCACGCTGGACCTCAGGGACCATGGCAACAGCCATTAGCCCTGAAGGTCACTGCAGGGGGGGGGGAGGTGCAGCACTTCTGAGACTGAATCAGGAAGATTCAGAACAAAGCAACTACAAGCAAAGACACTGAAACACGAATCAAAAGTTTCCCAAACAACAAAGCCCAGGACCAGACATTTTCAGTGACTTCCACAAAATCTTTAAAGATGAAATAACACCTGACTTCTCAAGTCCTTAAAAAAGTAGAGGAAGAGGGAATACTGGAGAACACATTTCATGAGCCCAACAGTCCTTGATACCAAAAGCAGAGAAGGACATCACACAATAAAGCAAGCTATAAACCAATATCCTGATGATCATAGATGCAAACATCCTCAACAAGACCTTAGCAAACCAAATTCAATTATACATTAAAAAAGATCACACCTCATGACTGAGCAGGATTTATCTCAGCAACACAAGAATGGTTCAATGTTTGAAAAAATCAATTAACTTTCTGCTCACACCAATAAAAATATCTATTATCAAAGTCAAGAAATTAATTTTGTGAGGATCAGGGATAAAGGACCCTTGTGCACTATTGGTTGGATGTCATTGGTGAAGCCATCTTGGAAAACAATATGATGGGTTCTCAAAAAAAAAAATAGAATTGCAATATGATCTAGTATTTCCACTTCTGGATATTTACCTGACAAATATGAAACCACTTATTCAAATCAAGACAGGGCCCATATTTTCATTGCAGCACTATTTATAATAGCCAAAATATGGAACATCCCAAGTACTGGAGAACAGATGAGTGGGTTAACAAAATGTGATATATATCTCACATTTATATATCATGCACATGCACATACACACAGACACACTGGAATAGTACTCAGATATTAAAAAAGATGAGCTCTTGCCATTTACAAGAATATGGATAGAATTTGAGGAAATTATGCTAAGTCAAATTGAGAAAGACAGATACTGTAGGATTGTACTCATTTGTGGAATATGAACGGGGAAAAAAAGCAATCAAAAGCAACAAAATGGTAGTCGCCAGAGGGGAAATGGGTGGAAAGAATAGCTTGGTGAAGGATTATGATTGGACTTTTGGTAGTGGGAGTGTGAATAATTTAGAGTTGTCGGGGAGAAGCAGTACACTTAACATTTATGCAGTGTGTAAATTTTGCCTCAATTAAAAAAAAAAAGAATAAAAAGGTTCCCCCAGTCTACTCCCCAGTCAGCGCCCTTGACATGACAAGGCCTGAGAAGGACAGGACAGGAGTGTGCTGTCTTCTGGAGCCCCCCTGCCCCTCTACTTCTCACCTGTGCTTCTCCTTCTTGGCCTGATCCCTCCTCTCTCACCTGGAGACACACAGATTAGTCTCTCCTGCCACCCCCCGTCTGGACCCCTTTCACCTGGGAGTTAAACCAGGTCTGCTCTGCTCACAGCCTGGCAGGGGATCCCCATCCCCATGGTCCACAAGAGTCAACAATACAACTGAATATAACAATGCAACAAAATCCATGTGTCTGCCATCAGGCCGTCAGGCCATCAGGCATGCATTCAGGACCTCAGGGATCCATAATCAATGCCAACGGTGGGAGGGCAGAAAAGCCTGACAATCATTTACCCTACACACACCCAACACCTAAATGCCATAGTCCTCCACCATAGTCCACTGTACTCCCTCCCGGATTTGACTTTGCCCTCCCACTGCCCCTCTGGTAGGCCCTGCTCTACATTCAGATTTCGAGGGTTAGTTTGTGTGAGCCTATGTTTTTAATAGTCATAATCAACTTTTATTGGTTTCACATAAACAGCTCATAATTTGCAAACCACGTTTTTCCAATATATTTATGTTAAGTCATATGAACGTACTTATTAGATTTTTTGACAGAGGAGGTAGGGAAAAAATGAGGGGAAGATGATAATTTCAAAGCTAATCTTCAGTGACCGGGTAAATACTTGGCCATCATTTCCCTTCATAGAAAGTTACAGATTTGTAACTTTGAAACGTAACAAAATTGCAGTGCCTCAGTTTACTTTAAAAAACAATAGTGAAGGGCCTCCCCGATGGCGCAGCTGTTGCGCGCTGAGTTGCCAAGCTGCCGGCAGCCTCAGCAGCGGTGGTTCGATCCCAGGCCACCGGGCGAGGGTCCCACATGACATGCAGACTTCTCCTGCCACCTGCTGCTCCCCTCAGCAGTGTACTTCCTCAGTCTGCTTGCTCTGCTCTCCCTTCTGGCTCTGGTGAATTCTCTCACCCTCCCGTGCTTCTGACTGTACCCAGTGCTTGTACAAATAAATAAATCTTTAAAAAAAAAAACAATAGTGAAATACATTACTTGGGCATCACATTTCCCTTTCCACATGTATTTACACTCACATAATTTTACACTTATTACATAATGGTTTTTAAAAATAAACATCAAAATATTAAACTAAATAATCCCACATCTGAGAAGTCATGGTAATATCAATAATTTTGGTCATTCCAGTTTATTTATTCATCAGTAAAATGTAACATTTGGAAATGTCCCAGAGAACAGGGGGACATATGAAGTATGAGAAGTTCATTTGCATAATCACTCCAGATTCTGTCAGACCTGCTGTCGCAACGGGGCCCCCCCTTGAACAAAGTATTGCGAGTGGTCATTGCCGGACCAGCATGGAAGACAGAGCTCACTCCTGACACCAGGGACCACCTGTCACTGTATTCCTGTTCCTTGTTATGGTGCTGGGCCTTGGTTCTATTAGCACAATGAGTTTTCCTTAATGAATGTGGTGGATTAAGGCAAAAGGACATAACCTGGTCCCCTCAATCATTTATTTTCTCTCCACCTTTTTAAAAATTATTGAGGAGACTATATAAGGTACAGATTGACTGGCTAGAAAGACACAGTCACCTTTTAGATGAAACCCTGGTATTTGTGCAGGAGGTTGGTTTCTCTTGGTCTCTCAGCATAACCATCCCTCAGCAGGACCCTCAAGCTGGAGTTTCAAATGCTACCATTGCTATGTCTCCTGGCTGGATGTAGATTATTTTCCCTCATTAAAAATATTTAACAATTGGGCAATAATCTGCTCAATCTTTGTAACCTCTCCACTGAATAATTTCTTATTTTTTGCAACTTCTTGCTGGCTGTTGTGCTTTTTCCTGTCACCTTCTTCATATAACTGTGGTCCCTTCCCTTTAGAAGAAGAATTTTTGAACAGGCCTCCAGTTCTATTCCAAAATGTAAAATATTGTCCACAGTTGTAGTTAGAGAAGAGGTGAAATTCTGTATGGTGAGATGAATCATTAATAAATGGTCTTAAGATTTGAGCAGATGGAAATCACCTTCATGAATGGAAATTGTGAATACACTGCCCGAGATGTACAAACCTAAATAAACCAGCTGATGGAATGGAAAGATTAAAGGTAGAGATAATAAGATAGACTCTAAAGACAGCCATCCACAGGGTGAAAACCATGACTTGCAGGTGAAGAAGGATCTTCCAGAGATGAGGTTCATGGATTTGCATATCTATAAGTCTATGGTGTAGGCCTCTGTGAACCCAGTAGATCAGCATGTTGGTGAGAAAGAGGAAGGACCACACAGGAACAATGAGTTGAATCCAGCTGTTTGGAAACACTCCTATGATATCATACAATTTTGCTGCATCCTCTCAGCTCCACAGCTGAGAATACTTAATCCATGGTAATGGTGGGAATACTTAATCCATGGTAATGACAAGAGTAAACATGATTCTCAGTAGACTTGACTCTATGAATATTGTGGGTGGTTCATTTGGGAATAACTATAGACAAAATAACAGCGCATTGTCGCAAAGAGGAAATACAGGATAAAAGCACCAAGATTTCTTATAACCAGGAAATAACAGTTTGTTGGAAGATGTCACACTCTGGCCCTGTGCTTGGATATAGAAATAGTATAAAAAATAATTATCTGCAGATTCGAGTCCAAGATCCCTCTTAGCTCTAGCAAATAGGGGAGGCTGGAGGTTCCAGGGGTGGTACAGGTGAAACAAGACACAATGGGGGACTCAGTCAGCGGAAGTCAGGCTTTGTCGTCAAATGAGTCTGATGCCAAACTAGAGAGGGTCAGTCCACCATCCAGCGCTGCCGGGCCAGGAAGCCTGGGCTGGTCTGTAGTCCTGGTCAGCAATAGGCGCAACCTGGGGGTTCAAGGGTTAGTTTTTAAGTTTGCCTTAATATAGCCCTTTGTTAGACTTCTCTATACCATATATGAGTGACATAATTTGGTCTTATTTCAATTAGCGCCATCCATGTTGCCCCAAATGACATGAGTTTACATTTTTCTGATAAGTAGTATTCTATTATCTATATACCACTTCTTGAATTCTCATCTGTTTTCAGGCATTTTTGGTTGTTTCCATAGCTTGGATATTGTAAATAGTGCTATAGTGATCATGGATGTGCAAGGTGCATTTCATAGTAGTGTATTTGTGTTCTGTGGGTAGATATCTAGGAGTGGGACTGCTGGGCCCTATGGCAGATACACTTTTAATTTTCTAAGAAATCTCAATACTGTTATATATATATGTAATATATTATTTCATATAATATATAATATATATTATATATAATATATATAATGTAATTCTTCATTTTTGTATAATGTATGCTTTTTCCTTCCAGGTGTATTCCCCATAAAATTCCCAGCATCAATTCACCCATGAACCATCACCACAGCCCCTTGTGCTCTTCTCTCCCCTGTTTTCTCCTTCTACCTCCCTGTCCCTTGCAAAATATCTGATTCACAGTTGTCTGCTAAGTTTGGTTTTTTATTTATTGTTACTATTGTTTATTTTCCTGATCCCTTATTTGATTCCCTTATATTCCTCTTATAAGTGAAACCAACTGATATTTTTCTTCATCTCTCTGGCTTATTTCACTGAACATAATCCCTTCTAGCTCCATAAATGTTGAGAATGGCATGCCTGATCTTTTTTGATTGCTGAATAGTATTCCATTGTGTATATACCACATCCTCTTGATCCAGTCATCTATTTTTGAGCATTTAGGTTATTTCCACATCTTATCTATGGTAAATAGTGCTGCAATAAACACAGGGAGGCATCCTTTTGAATTAATTCTTTTGTATCCTTTGGGTAGATTCCTAGGAGTTGAATTGCTGGGTCATATGGCAGCTCCCTCTTAGTAGTTTGAGGAACCTCCATACTGTTTTCCATAATGGTTGAACCAGTTTGCATTCCCACCAGCAGCGTAGGAGAGTTACTATTTCTCCACATCCTTGCCCCTTGCCAACATTTGTTGTTTCCTGTTTGTTTTATATGTTCCATTCTCACTGGTGTAAGGTGGTATCTCATTGTGGTTTTGATTTGCATTTCCCTGATTTAAGTGATGTTGAACATTTTTTCATATACCTGTTGGCCATTTGCATTTCCTCTTTGGAGAAGTCTTTTTAGTTTTTCTTCCCATTGTTTGACTGGATTGTTTATTTTTGTTGAGTCCTGCGAGCTCTTTGTAGATCTTTGTGATCAGTCCCTTACCAGTTGCATTGTGTGCAAAAATTTTCACCCAGTCAGAAATGTGTCTTTTTGTTTTGGTTAATGTCTCTTCTGCTGTATAAAAGCTTTTTAGTTTTATGTCATCCCAGGTGTTTATCTTTTCCTTCACTTTCTTTGCTTTCGAGTTGTGTCTTTAAAGAGGTTATGGATATTTATATCCTGTAGTTTTACCTATATTTTCTTCTATATATCTTATGGTTTCAGGTCTTATGTTGAATTCTTTTCTCCGTTTTCAGTTGGGTTGTGTACATGGTGTGAGGTAGTAGTCTAGATTCATTTTTTTGCATGTGGCAGTTCAGTTTTGAAGTACCATTTATTGAACAAACTGTCCTTGTTTCATTGCCTATACTTTGCTCCTTTGTCAAAGACTAGTTGTCCATAAATATGTGGGTTTATTTCTGGGTTTTCTATTCAATGCCATTGGTCTGTATGTCTGTTTTTGTTCCAGTACCATACTGTATTAATTATTATGGCTTTATAGTATAGTTTGAAGTCTGGGAGTGTGGTGTCTCCATTTTCCTTCTTTTTAGTCAGGAGAGCTTTGGCTATTTGCGGAAAACTGGATACTGTTTCCATCAAAACCGAATCAGTCTACATTCCCAAAACCATGTAGAAATGTTTCCTATTCACCAGCTCCTCATCAGTACTTGTTAATGTCTGGTCTTTCTGATATTGCCAAGGCAATTTCCCAGAGAAATAGATGACACTCAGAGAGGTGGAGAGAGAGAGATTTAATTGTCACACCAGTGGGCTCAGTGGGATCACTCCCCAAAGGGCTGGGCACCCAGGAACAAAAATGGCAAGGTTTTATACAGTTTGTATGAGGAAACTCACTATCTCATCAATCATAGCATAAGCATTCTTTATTGTTCAGGAAAGGATACAAAGGAGCCATGGCTACCATAGCAGATAAGCAGGGCAGTACACCCAGCAACTTCTCCGCTTCAGCAAGCAGCAGAATCCAAGGAGCAGACTCTACCAAGCAGCAGTCTTGGGAAACTTCCTGGTTCATTTAACCCCCTTTTGATACCCCTACTATGTGCTAGGGAGTATCAAGGTCTGGACATATAGCAAGCAGCAGGAAAGGAGCCTAAGGGCTCATATTGTCTAACTAACATTTGGAGTTTAATAGTCGCCAAATGGAACTGGATAAACCATGTGGCCAGATTAAAAGGACAAGGCCCAAGGGCAAGCATCACAAGAATGGAGACCAGTGGACCCAGGACAGGTGTGAGCCCAGGGACAATGTGGTGATGCTGTCCCACCAAGAGAAATAAGAGAAGCAGCCACCACTGGGTCCAACCCAGCAGCCCATAAGCATTCCCCGTGATGCTCCTTGAGATTCCACTGTGCGCGGGCCAACCCCCTTCCGGGCTGAGGTTGGAACAGGGCTGCAGCAGGTCACAGTGATGGGTCAGAGTCTCCACGCAGGGTCAGTCTGAGCTAGTGTGCAGGGTCTGGGCATGCCGTCCACTGTTCCGACGTCTCTGGCGAGCTGGCGTATCTGGGGAGTGTTGTTCCCTTGGAGTAACACCTGCAACTTTGACAGCAGGAGGGTCATAAGGGTGACAGTACAGGGCCCCGCCCAGACAGGTTTGAGTGGCTCTTTTTCCAGTCCTTTACCCAGACTTGGTCCCCAGGTTTGTGGGGATGAACTGGGGATCCCGGATGAATGGCCTCTGGGTGACAGTTTCATGAATCTTGTGTAGGACATTACTTAGGAGCTGCAGCTGCTGATTTAGTCGCAGTTGGCCAGTGTGTCTGAGGGCTCCCCTCACCATAGACACAACAGGGGAGGCCGGCCAAACAAAATCTCAAAGGGGGTGTAGCCACTGGCCCGGGGAGTGCACCAAATTCTGAGAAGCACTAAGGGGAGAAGGTCCACCCAGGGCTAACCTGTTTCCTGGCAAAACTTTCCCAGAGTTGTTTTTTATAGTTATGCTCATGTTTTGGGTCTAGGAGATGAGCTGTTTTAATAGTGTGGTTTCTTGACTGGTCATCTTGGCCGATGTCCTAACATAGATTAACCGGTGATAGTGTCATGGGCTCTTCTCTTGTTATTGACTTTTCTCCCTTTTTATGCCTCCCCAGGATCCCATGTCTCTGAGGGTCTCAGTCTTCATCCTTTCGGTTATGGCTCCCGGGGCCCCGGTTTCAATCTGCCTTTCAGGGACCAGCCCCTCACTAATATGTTGTGTTTGCCTCTCTGTCATCTTGCTTCTCAACAAGGAAGGAAAAATGCAATAAAAAGCAGGTGTAGCTTAAAAAAAAAAACAAAAAACTTTTTGTTGTTTTAATGGCTCGGGTGACTTGCTCTACTGTCCCTGAACTCTGTGGCCGTAGGGGGGAAGATTCCATGTAATGTGAAGTAAGCAAGTCAGGTGAGTGGTGATTTCAGCACCAAAGGCTGGGCCAGTATCACTGCCAATAGTCACGGGGACCCCATATCTAGGAATTATTTCCCTTACAAGAGCTTTGGTGACTTCTTGGGCCTTCTCCGTTCTGGAGGGGACGCCTCTACCCACCCAGAGAAGGTGCAGATCAGAACAAGCAAATATCTGTACCTTCTGCAAGGCTTGATTTTTGTGAAGTCACCTACAGGGCCTGAAAAGGGGAGGAGTCTATGTGCTGTACACAAATCTGTCACCTGAAGAGGCAAACTGAAGGAACAAGAGTTTATCCGTCTGGTAGGAGCCATTAGTCCTCTGGTGTTTTTGCCTTCATTTTTTTTTTAAATTTGATATTTTATTTATTTTTATTTTCTATTATTTTAAAATTTACTTATTTTTTACATCATTGCTCATTTTTAAACAATATTTGCTTCCCCAACCCCTCAGTATAGTCCCCATAGAATTTCCTTCACCAATGTACCCATGCACCATCACCTCACTTCCCTGTGCTCCTTCCTCCCTCCCTCTCCCTCCTTCTCCACTGCAGGATGTCTTTGGTTTATTTGTCTGTTTTTGTTTTGTTATGTTTTGTAATGTTATTATTTTTTTACACTGATGTTTTATTTGGTCCCCCTAGCTTCCTGCTAAAAGTAAAACCATCTAATATTTTTCATTTTCCTTCTGACTTATTTCACTTAGCATAATTCCTTCTAGCTCCACCAAATTGCTGCAAATGGCATGAGTTTATCTTTTATAATTGCTGAGTAATATTAAGAATGGCACATATCAAAAAAAACTAGCAACAACAAATGTTGGTAAGGATGTGGTGAAAAAGGAACTCTCCTACATTGCTGGTGGGAGTGCAAACTGGTCCAACCACTGTGGAAAGCTGTCCGGAGGTTCCTCAGTCTACTAAAAATGGAGTCACAATATGACCCAGCAAGTCCAATCCTAGGGATCTATGCAAAGGACACCGAAATATCGATTCAAAAGAACACCTGTATACTTATGCTTATTGCAGCACTATTTATAAAGGTAAAACCTAGAAACAACACAAATGCCCAAAAATAGATGACTGGATCAAGAAGATGTTGTACATACATACAGTGTAATTACTACTCAGTGATCAAAAACATAAGCTCATGCCATTTGGGAAATATGGATGGGGTAGGAAGGGATAATAAGCTTGATAAGTCAGATGGAAAAAAAATAAATATCAGATGGTTTCCCGTATATATGGGATATACAGAAATCAAACAGAGGGTCACAATAAAGACAAAACTTGCAAACTGATCCTCGATCTGAGGCCTACAGCAGGGGAAAGGGAAAGAGATGGTTCCAAACAGGGGAGGGAAGAGCCCAAGGGACTGTAGTGATGGATCATGGGTGCTATGGTGGTGAGAGAACTAAAAGGACTACACCTGAGAGAGAAATCAAATATTATGCAAAAATTAACAATGATGTAAGAGAAAAAATAAATAGATTTAATAAAAATGTTTACATCAGGGCCTCCCCTGTGGCGCAGCAGTTGAGAGCTGGGCTGCGAGGCTGCCCGCAGCCTCTGCAGTGCCAGTTTGATCCACGGCCACCAGCAAGGGTCCCACATGGCACGGCAGACATCTCCTGCCTCGCCGCAGATCCAAGAGGCACTGTATTTCATCAGTCTGCCTGCTCTGTTCCCCGCTCTGGCTCTGGTGAATTCTCTCACCCTTCCTCACTTTTGACTGTACCCCTTGCTTGTATAAATAAATAAATAAATCTTTAAAAAAAATTTACATCAATCACTGAGGCTAGAAAACAAATAAAATTAAATAAAGCAGAGGATCCTGAAGTTACAAAATGGGGATGAGAGAAATCCTATAACATTCAGGCCCACATAAGGCAAAGCTTTCATTCTATGAAGGAAAATAATATTGAAGAAATTCGGGTGAATTACATAAAGTGATAACATTCTCAATAGCCCACTGCATCCTTAGACTGTTCCACTCACAGCTCCCCACAACCTGGCCCCATCCTCTAGTGTGTCCCAGTGGGTAAGAGACATCCCAGAGTCCTGGGTGCTGTTGCTGCCTGAGGAAACACAAGAGAGACCTGATCAGGGGCCAGAGATGAGACCCTCAGAGGAACTGATGAGGGAGACTCCCCCTAGAGTTCCTTTTACGCTGTCCTCAGGGGCTCAGGATCCAACCCTTGATGCAAACTTACCTGCACCCTGACTGTAGCTGATTGCTTGTCCCCCTGTGGGAAGAAACATCATGTGAGACAAGGGAGGAGTCAGCCCATGGAGCCCTAAAGGAATCCCCAAGTCTAGGTCAGAGGGAAGTTTCTAGAACTATGACTGAAGACCCAGGTCAGGACTGAGATATATGAAGAATGGATATGAAAGGGAATTGGGATCTTTCCTCAGCAAGGTCCTTTCCTTATGACATTTACTTGGAAACAGATCCCCATCACCACAGTTATAAGGTGAACAATTGGTGATGCATTTTCATAAGTGCTTTACAAAGAGTGAGTGTTCGCAATCAGCTCCAGACTGGGCAACACAGGTGTGTGGATCGTACTCCCTAGTAACCAGGAAGGGCAAGTTCTCCCTGGACATGAAAGCCCCCAGTGGACAAGACCCCCGACTCCCTTCCCTACCTGAGCGCTTCTTCCTCCACATCAGAGCTGCAGCCACCGCAGCTCCAGTGAGCACAGCTCCAAGGAGAACCAGGCCAGCAATGATGCCCGCGGTGGGGACGGAGGACTGAGGAGGGGGCACTGGAAGGGAAGGGAAGAGGAGACCCTGAGCCCCAGACCTCCACCTGATGCTTTGAAGGTCTCCAAAAGGACTCATGATTCCTCTGAGCAGAAGCTCAGTGCCCATGTTCTCTCCTTACCCCAAGTCAGGACTGTAGTTTCCAGCAGCCCCTCATGCTGCACATGGCATGTGTATCTCTGCTCCTCTCCAGAAGGCACCACCACAGCCGCCCACTTCTGGAAGGTTCCATTCCCCCCAGGCCTGGTCTCCCCCAGCTCTGTGTCCTGGGTCAGGTCCTCCCCATCTCGTTGCCAGGTCAGGGTGATGTTTGCAGGGTAGAAGCCCAGGGCCCAGCACCTCAGGGTGACCTCATCCTCAGAGGTGGGGTGGTGGGTCACCTGTGTCTTTGGGGGATCTGAGGAGAAGGGACAAAAAATTCACACTTTGGGTTTTTCCTTCCTGGACACTGAAGCAGCCTCACTGACCATCCTCAGAGCGGGCATGACAGTTGGTTTGGGGGGAGGAAGCACAAAGTCCAGAAACCAGCCTACTCTGGGGAATCTGAGATAATCAGGTAAGAGCACAGGGTAGGAGGATGCAGGTCTCTAAGGAGAACACAGACTTTTGCTCCTGACCTGGGTGGAGGGTGCATGACACAGAAAGGCAGGAGTCAGATCCAGAAATGTTCTCAGACCCAAAACAAGACCTTGAAAGAGAAACTCATGGATCCCAGGATGGGTGCCGGGTCACAAGGATCCAGGGAGAGTTATTTCAGGATGGCCTCCCTCCCTCAGGAGAGACTGGATTCCTCAACCGTCCAGAAAAGTGGTGTCTTCTGGGCGAGTCTTTATCTAGCACAGAACATGAAACCCAGGGGACTCTACCTCTCTGCCCAGAAAGAAGGCGCTAGTTAAGGGGAGACCTGGGGCCGTGTGGCCCCTCTTACCTGTGCGCTGCAGCACCTCCTTCCCCAAAACCAGGAATCTCAGGAGCCACAGGAAGCACCTGCTCTGCACACTGTGCCTGACGCGCCTGGCCCTCCCCTGCGCCTCCCACTCGCGCTGGGTGATCTGAGCCACCGAGTCTGCGGAGGTCCAGGAGCGCAGGTCCTCGCTCAGGGAGATGAAATCCGCGCCGTTGTAGGCGAACTTTTCATACCCGCCGAGGAGTTTCTGGTCTGGACCGACTTCACAGCCAAACATGCTCTGGAGGGTGTGAGACCCTGAGCCCCGCCTAGCGGTCAGCCTGGAGGTCACCCTCCAATCACCCCCGCCCCCCCCCCCCCAATAAACCTAAACTGAAAAAGAATGGGCAGGCAGGACAGTACCTTCCCGGGGGAGGGGCCTGGCAGACCCACCAGCCTCGAGGGGTCAGTGGACCCTGAGATTCGAGACACCCCGGCCTTATGGTGGCATTGGGGGTGTGACCCGACCCTGGCCCAGCTCTGCGATGCTCACCGTCCTCGCTCTGGTTGTAGCAGCCGCGCAGGTCCCTCAGGAGCGCTTCGAACCACAGCGCTTTGTCCCTTTGGATCAGAGTCTCCTCCTCCAGGTCCTCCTGCCCCACCTGCCCCGCCCAGGGTGCCCGCGGCTCCACACTCTGGCCCGGAGAGTTGATGTCAAACCGCCCGAACTGCGTGTCGTCCACGTAGCCCACAGCGATGTAGAGTGACTCCCCATTGCCATTGCCATTGTGGGACATCGCGGTGTATAAATAGCTCAGGGAGTGGGAGCCTGGGGGCGGGAGGGGAGACCCAGGATGACCCTCCTTTCAGAGCGGGCCCAGGGCCCAGGGAGATGGGCCTGGAGGGGAGAAAGGGGCGGGGCCGTGAGAGTGAAAAGGGGGGTGGGCCAAGAAGGGCCCAGACTCAGGGGACCAGAGCACTCAGGGGAGGCGGGAGGGACAGAAGGGGCCAGAACACAACGGGCCTGAAGGGGGAACAAGAGGTTGGGGGGAGATGAGCCTTTTCTTGGGGTCCTGCACCCGCAGGGTCTCCTGGCTCCTCCCTCCTGGAGCAACAGTGTCCAGCTGGACACGCACTCACCTGCCCGGGTCTCCATCAGGGCCAGGCGCCCCCAGAGCAGCAGCAGGAGGGTGAGGGGCATCACACTCTCCTCCAGGGGCCTGGGAAGGAGTCCAGGATGGTCCTTGGAGACTTTGTAACTGGAGCAGGATGATGCTGATTGTCTTCCCTGGACACCCCCAGGAAATGGGGAGAGAGAATGGGGTGAGTGTGGGGTCATCAAGGCTGCACCACCCCACAGAGCCTGTGAGAGGGAGACATGATGCTGTGACAGGGTGACATCCACAGAAAGGGGAGGCTCCAACTTCCCTTCCCCACCTTAGGGAGGAGTGGATTTGGGCTGGGAGAAGTAGCTGCCTGGAGGAGTGAAGAAACTGGTACTATTTTCAGATTATTGTGAATATTCCACTTTAATACTGAATTAAAACTATACATGTGGTAGTTTCTCAAAGGTTATTTGTAAATTTAAACCTGAAATAATATCATGGAATATTTCCTATTTTTTACATTCCCATAGGTGTCTCTTGCATATTGGTTGGAACTTGTGCTAATGTATGAGTTTTTTAAGGTGATGCATTGTTTCACTAAATTACATAGCTCTTTAGTGTAAATTACACTCGAATCAAATGATCAAAAAAAGTTTTATTTTTTAATCACAAATCCCAAAAGAAAAGTTACACAGTAAGTTGCCAAGTTGATGACACTCAATTTTTCATAATTCTGGTTTTCTCTAAGAGCTTATATTTTATCAGGCAAAATTACTGTCATTTTTCAGGTGTCTATTGATTTTCTTCAAGAAACAGACATTCATTTTGAGGAAAGTGTCTGCTAACTAACCAAATTCAAATAACCTTAGTTTGTGTCATTCATCCCTTCAGGTAAGGATGGTGTTGCCCACAAATAAAGAGTCTAATTCATCTCATACAAATGTTTTCCTCGGGACACAGTGCTTGGGGATGCCACAGAAGTGCTCTGTGTGTCCTTCCAGGTCAGCACACCAGATCTTTTAAAATGTGAAGTTGAGGATGACGCAATTATGAAGATAACTTTTAATGCTTTTCCCAGGACATTTTCAAGTGAAACTGCTTTGATTTTTGTTTCTGCAGGTAAGTGCTGGTGAAGACTTACTACTTCCGTAGTGTTACTATAAGCTCCACTCTTACTAAATTTTCCCTCAGCAAATGCCAAAATAGTGAAAAGACAAATGGTGTCTAAGTGATGTTTTGAAACTAGTTTTCCCTCATGGCCCCCATGAAAGGCCTGGGTGACTTCAAGGGCTCCAGAGACCACACTTTGAGAAATGCTTTTCTCAGTGAACCAGGGAGCATCTCCCAAGTGTTCTCTGCCTTTGCCTCCTCTTCACTTCCCAGCATCCCTCTCCCTGGCTGGCTCCTGCCTCCCCAAGCTGCCTCCCCTGCAGATATAATGGGGAGCAGAGAGAGGACCCTGGAGACGTGGAGCTTGCACTGTCAGAAGAGATGGACAATGAGTAAAGGTGACAAAGACACATGTAAACCCCACCTGAGCCCCGTGCTGGGAGGAAGAAGCATGCTTAATGTGAAAGCAGAGAAGCAGGAGCCCTAACAGGACTGGACCACTACTATCAATAATATCAACAGATGTAAAAAAAAGGTATGTATTTAAAACAAATTAAGTATAAGGAAAATCTCTTCCCATAACTGTCACTTCTGCCCCTGACACACTTGCTCTGGCTCCATAGAACCAGCCTGTCCCCTCTGCCCTCAGGCCCCCTCCATGTTCTGCCCCTGGACCCAGCCATATTGAGGAGGCCTGTTGCCTAATTTGCTTCCTGGTCCTGGCCCCATCCTCACCCTCAACTGCGAAGGACAGGTCTCCCCAAGATGTTTAGAAAGGTGTCTCCAAGACAGGCCACTTTGGAATGTGAATTATTTCCATCTGAGGTTCATCTTAAGAAATATTTGCCACTTCTGTAACTACCTGGTATGAAAATTGGTGGTCTTACCCAAAATTAGGATTATTACCAGAAACGAGCTTTGTATCTGAGAAACCTACCTATATGTCAGGGCAAACATAATTATAGAACATCTAATCTTCATCATATGAGCCACCCTGTCCTTGCCATGTGACTCTACCTCTCTCCTGGAGGTCTGAGGCCCCATCTCACTCCTTAGCTCAGGAGACACACCCTCATTTCCCACATGGATTTCAGACATTTATTAAATGTAGATTCCATGTGCATACATAGGGAAATTTGGTTATTTTCTAGTACTGAAAAAAAGAGGAAAAAGAAAAAAAAAGATGTTATAAATTTCATGTGCTCAGAATAAGAGTTCTTAAAACTAGAGATCTGACCATAGATATGAATAAATCAGTAGATGAACTGGAATATTAAAGTCTCACTCCCATTGGTAATGTAAATGGAAAAGAAATGACAAGCAGAGAGAAGACCTACAAGAAACTGAGTCTATCCATCAGGCGATCCCAACTAGTTAATAATACAAGTGTCTAAAAGAGTGGTCAGTGGAAATGACAAAAAAAAATCAAGAAAATCCCTGAGCACTCACAGATAAAATGTGCACGCTGAGTGTCCTCCCTGGGTTCCTCCTATAGAGGATGAGCAGCCCCACACCATGACCTGCCCCAGGGACTTTCAGAAAGAGGCTGGAGAAGGACAGACCTTGGAGCCCTCAAGAGACAACTCTGGCCTGGAGGCCAGAAGACCCTGGAGAAAGCCTGCCCAGTCCTCAGGGGAATCTAGCCCAGACCCCATTTTAGGCCAGGTGAGGGAGGCGCTGGGGGCACAGACATTCACTTCAGCTGTGCCTAGTCTCAGGGGTGACTTTCCACATCCCTCTTCTAGTGGGCAAAGGAGACTAGTGGGCAAAGGGGAGACAAACATGATGGACACAGAGAACAGGACACAGGAAAATCAGCCACAGAGGAGTGGGGACAGCAAAGAGGCCAAGGGTGAGGTGAGGGTTCCGGGCCTTCAGCCCTGCCCAGTTGAGCAGGACCCAGGCCTCGGGAGGCAGGACTGAGGCTGTGGGACAGGGGTCTGCCCAGGATGAAGCAGGCATAATAGCTGGTGTGTGTGATATGTCCATGGAGATTCTGACTGTGGGGTGATCTAAAATTATTGAGCTTTCAGTTTTACTGTTAGCTTCTTATTATAAGAAAACTAAAATTTAATGTCATCTCACCTAAAAAAATTAAACCAATTAAGATGTGTGTTTCTGTATGAGTTATCCAGTGTAATAGGGTGGTCCCCAGGAAAAGGGGAGTTTCCAGGTTCCCTGCCCCACCCAAGAGGGGGTGGAGCTGAGCAGGGAGGAGAAGAAGCTGGAGAGGAGACTGGAGAATGAAGGAAGCAGGATGGAGCCAGAAGGAGACCTGGAGGAGGCACATGAAGGAGAGATATATGAAGAAGCTACACATGCCTTTTGGTCCTGGACTGGTTGAAACAGGTGTTGGTGAGAGACCCATGGGGAGGATAATAATGGCAGCTTTTACCTTGATTTTGATTTTGCTCTTTTCCTCACAGACTTGTCTGGCTGTTTCTGATCCTTTTCTATGGGTCCCTGCTAGAAGGTGTTTTAGATTTGGGGCTGGTTTTCGGGCCTTGCTCTCAGCTAATCCCCTTTGGGTGGACTTTTACTCACGAGGGGATGGGTAACTGTGGTTGCTTGACGTGGTGGATGGCAGAACCTATTTAAAGCAGGCAGGTTTGGGGGTTCTGGGGGGCCCCTCTCCCTGCCCTGTAACACCAAAACAAAGGAATGATAGCATAACAGCTCTTACAATGTCTTACAATCTAAAAATTAAAAACTGGGATGTCATAACCCTAAATGTAAATAAAGTGAGTTGTGTTAAGGAATGTATTTGAAGTGGATATGGTGAAGGTATTGGGAAACATTGAGTGTCAAAATAAAATGGCTAGCTTTAAAATGAAATGGTATAGGGGCTCTCCTGGTGGCGCAGGTGGTTGAACTTCGTGCTGTGAAGCTGTCCACAGCCTCTGCAGTGCCAGTTCGATCCCAGCCAGCTGGTGAGGGTCCCACAAGGTGCAGCAGACCTCTCCTGTCACACCTGCTGCTCCCCTCAGCAGTGTATTTCATCAGTATGCCTGTTCTGTTCTCTGCTCTGTCTCTGGTGAATCCTCTCACCCTCCCACGCATCTGGCCTGTACCCCAGTTCTTGCATAAATAAATAAATAAACCTTTACAAAAATAATAAATAAAATGAAATGGCATAAAAATAGGAAGGCAAAATAAAGAGTTGAAGGTCTGAGAGAGATATCTGAAAAAAACATCTGAAGATATCTCAAATGACTTGCTATAGAAATATTTAAGTTTAGTATCAGTAGCATACTTATGTAAAACCAAACTTTAATTTTCATCTGTAATAAGGACTCAAATATCATTAAACTGCTCTCACTAGTTTTGGTGACAAATTAAGGACTGTTCATGTAATCTAAAATCTTGGTGCTTTTTCTCCTCAGGTTACATGAGAAAAAAAAAAATTTCCTATCAGCATTGCTGAGTCTCGTCAAAGAAATAGTTCTGCTTTTAAAAATCCTTATCACTCTGAGAAATTAAATATTTTATAAAAATCTGTAAGTTTGTTAATCCTATAACAACTTCCTTGATATGCAAAATTCTAAAATATTAAAGTCTTTGTCCTAAAAGGTCTCCTAAGACAGCCAATAAAAGTGTTTTCCTTGTAGGAGGACACCACTTTCTAGAATGTATGGGATGCAGCAAAAGCAGTAATAAGAGGAAAATATACAGCAATACAGGCTCACATCAAGACACAACAAAGCTCAAAGAAACAACCGAATCTCACATCTCAAAGAGCTAGAAAAAGAACAACAACAACAATAAAAAAAAACCCTAAAGCCAGTAGAAGAAAGGAAATAATAAAAATCAAAGCAGAAATAAATGAAATTGAAATTAAAAAAACAATCCAAAAGATCAATGAAACCAAAAGTTGGTTTTTGAAAAAAGAAACAAAATAGACAAACCTCTAGCCAGGCTCACAAAGAAGAAAACAGGAGAAAACATATATAAATAGGATTATATATGAAAGAGGAGAAATCACAACAGACTCAGTAGAAATCAAAAGAATAATCAGAGATTAATATGAACACTTACATGCAAACAAATTCAACAACCTAGAAAAGATGGACAAATTCCTAGAATGATATAATCATCCAAAGCTGGACAAAGAAGAAACAGAACAACTAAACAGACCAATTACAAGCAGCAAAATTGAGGCAGTACTCAAAGCACTCCCCTCAAACACTCCCCAGGTCCAGATGTCTTCACAAATGAATTCTACTAAACCTTCAGCAGTGTATTAGTGCCTATCCTACACAAACTCTTTCAAAAAATTGAAAAAGAAGGAATACTACCAAATACATTCTATGAAGCCAACATTATTACACTAATACCAAAACCAAACAAAGAAAGCACATAAAAAGAAAATTACAGGCCAATCGAACACTGATGCAAAAATCCTCAACAAAATCCTTGCCAACAGAATCTAACAATGCATCAAAGGGATAATACACCATGATCAAGTGGGATTCATCCCAGGGGCACAAGGATGGTTCAACATACAAAAATCGATCAGTATATTCCAACACATCAATAAAAAGAAAAATAAAAACCATGTGATCATATCAATAGATGCTGAGAAAGCATTCAACAAAGTCCAACATCCATTTATGATGAAGGCCCTTGAAATTCTTGGAATACAAGGAACATACCTTAACATGATAAAAGCCATATACGACAAACCCACTGCCAACATTATTCTCAATGGCGAAAAGATGAAGGCCTTTCATTTAAGATCAGGAACAAGACTAGGATGTCCTCTCTCACCACTGCTCTTCAACATAATATTGGAGGTCCTATCAAGGGCAATAAGACAAGAGAAAGACATATAAGGAATCCAAATAGGGAAAGAAAAAGTAAAACTGTTTATTTGCTGATGATATGTAATATACATAGAGAACCCTAAAAACTCCACAGAAAAATTACTTGAAATAATGAACCAGTTCAGTAAAGTAGCTGGATACAAAATCCAATATCACACAAATATCTGTAGCTTCCTATACACAATCAATCTGAAAAAGAAGAAATCAAGAAACCATCCCTTTTATAATTGAAACAAAAAAAATCAAATACTTGGGAATAAACCTAACAAAAGAGGTGAAAGACCCATGCAAAGAAAATTATAAAACACTGTTAAAAGAAATAGAAAAAGACACAAAGAAATGGAAAGACATCCCATGTTCATGGATTGGAAGAATTAACATTATTAAAATGGCCATCCTACCAAAAGCTATATACAGATACAACACTATTCCAATAAAAATCTCAATGACATTCTTCAAAGAAATAGAACAAATACTGATGAAATTCAAATGGAACCACACAAAACCATTAACAGCCAAAGCCCTACTGATAAAAACAAAGGAGAAAGGAGGTATCACACTTCCAAACTTCAAATTATAGTACAAAGCCATAATAATTAAAACAGTTTGGTATTAGAATGAAAACAGACACACAGACCATTGGAACTGATAGAGAGCCCAGAAATAAACCACATTTAAATGGACAACTGATCTTTGAAAAAAGGAGCAAAGAACATGCAATGGAACACGGACAGTTTGTTCAATAAATGGTGCTGGGAAAACTGGACCACCACATGCAAAAAAAATGAAACTAGACCACTACCTCTCACCGTGCAAAAAAATCAACTCAAAACGGGTAAGAGAATTGGACATAAGACCTGAAACCATAAAATATATAGAAGAAAATATAGATAAAACACTGCAAGTCATACATAGCAATAACATCTTTAATTACATCAAACTGAAAAGCTTCTGTACAGCAAAAGAGACATTAACCAAAACAGAGAGACATCCCATGGATTGGGAAAAAATCTTTGCAATCCATTCAACTGATAAGGGACTGATCACAAAGATATGCAAAGAACTCACACACACACACACACACACACACACACACACACACACACACACGGCTCAATAAAAAATAAATAAATAAATAAACAATCCAGTCAAGAAATGGGCAGAAGAACTTATACAAATGACCAACAGTCATATGAAAAGGTGTTCAACATCCCTTATAATCAGGGGAATGCAAATCAAAACCACATTGAGATACCACCTTACACCAGTAAGAATGGCACATTTCAAAAAAACAAGCCACAACAAATGTTGGCGAGATTGTGGTGAAAAAGAATCTCCCCTACATTGCTGGTGGGAGTGCAAACTGGTCCAACCACTATGGAAAGCTGTCTGGAAGTTCCTCAGACTACTAACAATGGGGCTACCATATGACCCAGCAATTCCACTCCTAGGGAATCTACCCAAATGACACAAAAACATTGATTCAAAAGAACACCTGTACCCCTATGTTTATTGCGGCATTGTTTATAATAGTTAAAACCTGGAAACAACCTAAATGCTCAAAAATAGATGACTGGATCAAGAATATGTGGCATATATACACAATGGAATAGTATTCATCAATCAAAAAAGATAAACTCATGCCATTCGCAGCAACATGGATGGAGCTAGAAGGAATTATGGAATTATTCTTGGTGAAATAAGCCAGAAGGAAAAAGAAAAATATCGGATGGTTTCAGTTATAGCAGGAATATAGGGGAATCAAATAAGTCATCATTGTAAAAAAAATAATAACAGTACAAAACACAACAAGGCAAAAACAGACAATTATAAATCAGAGACATACTGTAGGGGAGGAGGTGGAAGAGGGATCAGAACAAGGGAGAGAGGAGCACAGGGGACTGAGGTGATGGTGCACAGGTGCATTGGGGAAGGAAACTCAATGGGGACTACACCTGAGAGGGTGGGGGGAAGCAAATATTGTGAAAAATAAACAGTGATGTAAAAAAAAATTAAATTAATTAACAAATTTTTTTTAACTCAAAAAAAAGTGTTTTCCTTGTAATAACAAATTGAGTCAATCTGGGTATATTGATAAAATACATAAGACATTACATTTTAGTCTTCCTGAGTATTTCCTCTATGGGGACAGGACATCATAACCAAATTCCAAACTAACAGCCCATTGGCTCTTCTAGCCACTGCTACAAAAGGTAGAACTAATACAGAAGCCCCAGGTCTGAAACATAATAATATTTGACAAATAGACCTTACATTCATGTCTCTAAAGACACCTATTCTGCATTAATTCAAGCCTCGGCCCAAACAGGGTAAACTGGTAAGCATGTTAAAAAAAAAAAAAAAAAAAACATGATCCATCATCAGTTTTCTTTTGTGATGGGATTCCCATCTCTGCAATGGCAGATAAAGTGTTCTTTAACTGATAATGGGGGTGGGGGGTTCCCTGGTGGGCAAGGGACTAAGACACAGCCTATGACGCTATCTGCAGCCACTGCAGCACGAGTTTGATCCCTGGCCAGGGAGCTACCCACATGGTGCTGCAGACCTCTCCTGTCTTGCCTGCTGCTCCCCTCAGCAGTGTATTTCAGTCAGTCCTGTTCTACTCCCCACTCTGTCTCTGGTGAATCCTCTCGCCCCCAAACCTCTGACCTGGACCCAGTTCTTGTATGTATAAATAAATAAATCTTAAAAAAAAACCAACAACAACAACCAATAATGGCCCTGTTTACATCTCCAAAACCTTTAACTCTTTCCTGCTAGTGTGGAATATTCAACATGTGTTTGGCGCCCTTGTTACCCCGCAGGATAAACTACAGTTAAAAGAGCCAACAGGTTCCTTAAAACACAACCTATAAAACAAAAAAGGGGACTCGAGAGAGCAAGTTGCCCCCACGGGACCAAATATATAAAGCTCTATTAACTCTAAACTTCCTAAATCGCAACCCCTCCGCCCTAACAGCTGTGCAGGCATCTCCCTCCTGCTGAGTCTGGACGAGACCTGCGGTTTGCACCGACCCCGCCGCCAGGACCAGACTGGCCGGGCCTGTTCCATCTCTGACCCGGGATGGGGGCGCTGCTGTCTGTCCCCACAGGCACGGGCTGTGCGCCCTGACCAGGAGTTGGGTCCAACAGGGGTGAACCCGCTCCGGAGACCCACCTCAGTGCCGGCTGCAGCGTCTCCCCACAGCCCCAGGGCTCGGGCGGGGACCTGGGCAGCGGCACCCGCCGGTGCTTCCCGCGCTCCCGGCTGCCCTTGGCTGTTTGCGGGTCTCCGCGGGGTCCCTGCCTTGCTCTGATGCGCTGAGTCTTTTATTACCCAGGGCCCGACCCTCACCCCCTAGGCGGTTTGGGTGGAGACCCCCACGGTTCCTGACCGCAGGGCGTAGCCCCTGCAGCAGTTCCTTTCTGCTCACCATCCTGCCGCTCCCTAGTTTTTGTTTTCTTCTCCTTTCTGTAGGTGGAGGGAGCCGGTGTCACGGGTGGGGCAGGGGCGCAGGTTCTGCTGCTCCCTCTTCGCATCCTGTTACTGCAACTTCCCTCTCGGGCAGTTTGGCACGTCGCCAGTTTATCTCCCGTGTCCCGGTTCTCGCAGGACCTGCCCCTTTTTTTCCTTATTAATTGTTCATATGGGAGAGCTCCCTCCTAGTGTTTCTTCACTGCCATGTAGATCCCCTGACAGTTCCCGAGATTCATGACCTGCCCTCACACCCGCCACCAGGGAGGGGGCAGAAAGGAGGAAGGTGGATGTTGGGGCTCTGTGCAGCATCTACTCCACCGCCCTGGGCTGATCTAAAAAAGTTAAGGCTTGAAGCAGAAAAGACTTTAAAGGTCACGGGGACCCTGAGACCCCAGAAAATCTGTTCCTCTCAATGCTAGCTCACATCCCCATAAAATCTAAAGGCCTTACGGTAATGATACGGGAATTGCAGGTTCTCAGGCCTGGTCTCCCACCAGGGATGATCCCAGGCTGCAGGGGCAGCGCTGAGGCCCAGCCTCTAGACCCCACAGGCTGGGCCTCAGGAAGCCACAGCAGGAACTTCCCAGACCCTGAGGCAAGCAAGGAGAAGAGGCAGGTTTGTTTAGAGAAAGAACAAGTTTATTGAGGAGAAAAGGAACAGAAATAAAGTGGGACCCGCAGGCTGTGAAACCAGGCCAGGGAAGGGCAAGGAAGCCCAAGTGGATCCTGCTTCAGGGAACATAGACTTTCCTTCCCTGATTACTCTAAAGCCCCACCAGGCTCTTTGTGATTGGCTAGTTCTCGTGTCTCACTCACTGCCTGAATGTGTCTGTGCCCAGAACTGAGTGTCTGTGTCCCAGCCTTTATCTTTTTTCTTCATCCTCCTTGTCCAGGAATGTCCTGTTGCCCCTAGTCCTGGGGTGTGTGATTATCCCCTTAGGAATCTGTTGCCCTTATCTCTGGAGCCTTCCTTAACCCTCCTGAAGTCCCTGCACTGCCTTGAGGCTGCCTAATTATCCCTAACTTGCCCTGGGACTCATCCCCCCTCTGTGGATGGAGCCCCTAACTGCCTTCAACTCCAGGGTTGAAGGCTCTTTCCTTCCCCAGGGAATCAACTCTAAACTCTTCACACCTAGGATGGGCTGGAAGAGGGGCAGCAGGAGAGGCCCCCAAAGTCAAGGGCTAGCAAGAGGGGAGGCTCCTGGAGGAGTGAGGAGAGGGAGGAAATAGGGGCTTTAGGGGAGGGAAGCAAGAAGGCAGGGAGGGGGAGGAGCCCTAGAGGGTTGGGGCAGGGAAGGGTCAGTTCAGGGGACACTTGGTGGAAGGGGTGGTCTGTGTGGAGGAGGCCCAGGGGTTCTGGCTGTAGAGTCTGTGTTACCACCCAGCAGTGACTCCCTGGGAGACATGAGTGTGGGGGTGCGGGATCTGCTGGTTCTGTGCTGACAGCTCTGTAACTGACCAGAAACTGTAGTGAAGTTAAAGGCATCTCAGCCTGCAGGTGTGGGGTGACTCACATTCAAGGTGGAGACAGGAAAGGAAGAGGGGAGTGGTGATGAAGGGATTACCTTCTTTCAGAGCAAAGCTCCCTTATGCGGGGGTGACAGGGAGAATCCAGGAGCCCAGAGAGGGTGAGCACAAGTCCTGTGCCACCTGGAAGGGGCAGCCCTGGGCCAGACCCTGGATTCCAGAGCCCCTCCCTGTGCTGGGACCTCACAGCCCAGTCTGAGTCCATCTTAGCTCACAGCCCTCAGGCCCTCACACCATCTCAGACACCAGGAGCCCCTGCACCAGGAGGAGTGGCCCAGGCCTTGGACTCCATATTCTGGAGCACAGAGGGCAGGGGTGGGAGGAGCTGGAGTCTGAGGTGGCCACAAGATCAGCCAGGAGTTGGGTCCTAGGTTGCTGACTAACTTTTCCCCAGAACAAAATGCGTCCCCCTTCCAGGGCCAGGTGTCCACACTCCATACCCAAGATGCTGAATCTGAGGGCAAGTTAGGGAGAATTAGGCAGCCTCAAGGACAGTGCAGGTGGGGACCTCAGGAGAATTAAGGAAGGCTTCAGAGATAAGGGCAGCAAGAGGAATGTGTTAACGCTGGCCTTGGTTTCCTTCAGGTGATAAAGGATGGTGGAGTTTGGGAAACCGAGAGTGTTTTAATTAGGGCAGCAGACTCATTTATGCAAGGAGGAGATGGGAAGGGAAGGAGTCCTCACTGAGACCGGTGGGCGCCAGCCTGTTTTTTTTCTTCGATAACTGATGTTTGACTTTCTCTTCCCTAAAATGCAGGGGTGCTCATTTGGGAGACTGGGTCATAAAGATAAAGCTATCAAACAAGGGGGAAGATGCAACAAATGGGGAAAGACAAACCTGTTAGATAAGGAATGTAAAGATCCCCCACTCCACCCCTGCCCCGCCCCCGCCCCCGTGGCAAATTAAGTGAGACAGCCAAGAACTGACCAATCACAAAGAGATTGGTGGAGCTTTAGAATAATGAGGGAAAGAAGGTATATATTCCCTGAGACACGACTCCACTTTGGCTTCCTTGCCCCTCCCTGGACTGGTTTCATGGCCTGAGAGTCCCACTTTATTTCTGTTCCTTTTCTCCTCAATAAACTTGTTCTTTCTCTAAACAAATCTGCCTCTTCTCCTTGCCTGCCTGAGAGTCTGCGAAGTTCCTGCTGCGGCTTCGTGAGACCCCAGCCCGTGGGGGTCTAGTGGCTGGGCCTCAGCGCTGCCCCTGCAGTCTGGGATCCTTTTCTGGCTGGGAAACTAGGCCTGACAATTCTGGTATCAATGCCAAGGATGGACCCTCCTGCCCAGGGTGAGACCACCCACCCCTGGAGCCTGGAGGGTGGCCCTTCCCCACTCCCTAACCCTGGGAGCCCAGGCCTGGGGTCCTGTCTCTTCTCCCTCCCGGACAAAGAGGCAGGGACCTGCCGTCTGGGTCCCTCAGGTCTCGTTCCTGCCACCTCCTGCAATGACAGTAAAGGTTTGTACTACATTCTATTTCCTTGGCATGTTCTTTCACCCTTTAACTTTTAACTATTTTTGATTGTATAGACAGTCTTTCTAGGGCCTCCCCAGTGGCGCAGTGGTTGAGCCCTGGGTTGCAAAGCTGCCTGTGGCCTCTGCAGCACTGGTTCAATCTGTGGCCACCGGCGAGGGTCCCACATGGCGCGACAGACCTCTGCTGCTGCCCGCTGCTCCCCTCAGCAGTGTACTTCGTCAGTCTGCCTGTTCTGTTCCCCATTCTGGCTCTGGTGAATTCTCTCACCCTCCTGCACTTCTGACTGTACCCAGTGCTTGTATAAATAAATAAATAAATAAATCTTAAAAAAAAAGAAAGTATTTCTAGCACACAGAGACAAGTGTGCTACAAGTCTCTTTGATATTATCCAGTCTGAGAATCTCAGGCTTTTGATTGGAATTTTAGTTAATTTATTTTAACATGATTTTTGATGTGGTCAGATTTGAGTTTATCATTCTAATCTTTATTTTTTCATTGTCTCATATCTTTTTTATTCCGTTTCATCATTTTCTACCTTTCTTTGAGTCAAGCAAATATTTTTTTCTGTAAAATTAATTCTTTCTTATTAAATAGGAATAAATTTTATTTATTTTTTTAACATTTATCATTTTTTTACATTTTTAAACAGTATTTGCTTCCCCCCACCCCCTCAGATTGAGTCCCCATAGAATTTCCTTCCCCAAGGCACCCTGCACCATCACCTTAGTCCCCTGTGCTCCTCCCTCCCTCCCTCTGATCCCTCTCCCTCCTCCTCCCCTGCAGGATGTCTCTGGATTATAATTGTCTCTTTTTGCTTTTTTGTGTTTTGTACTGTTATTATATATATATATATTTTTTTTTTACACTGATGTCTTATTTGGTTACCTTATATTCCTGTTATAAGTGAAACCATCCGATATTTTTCTTTTTCCTTCTGGCTTATTTCACTGAGCATAAATCTTTCTAGCTCCATCCATGTTGCTGCGATTGGCATGAGTTTATCTTTTTTGATTGCTGGATAATATTCCATTGTGTATCTATACCACATCTTCTTGATCCAGTCATCTATGCAAAATTAATTCTTATGTGGCTTTATATATATTTATTTCAATACTTTCTATTATTGAAAGTATGCAAATGTGTAATTTTAATTTTTCAAAATCTTCTTAATTGAACTACATCCCATAACATATAGGAAATTTACATGGAGGAAGTGACCCCCTGGGAAACATAGGGGGTACCAGGCTGGAGCCCCCAGATGCCAAAGGAGATGAGCTTGGAGGAGGAGAGAGGGCGCTGTCAATGGGAGCTGCCCCCACAGTCCAACAGCGGTCCCACCCAGGCTTCTTATATCCAACCATGAGAATAGTTCCAACCCCCCTCCTTTCTCCAGATCCTCTGCTGCCTCAAGTCCTGCTCCAAACCTGCTTCTCCACGGAACTGTACTTATTGGGGTGTTGCCTGACACTCTTCACTCTGTGGAATTTGAATTCATTTATGCTGAAGCTTGATGTACTATTGTCCTCCCATTGCCTTAGGTTGTGTGCCCTGTCTCTCCTGTCACACACACGTGAACAGACACACACACACACAGCCCTCTCCTTGGGAACCAGATCCTCACTCAGCACTGGGTTTACTCTACTGGGACCCTCTGTCTCTGGTCCCTTCAGAGCCGCCCTCTCTGCAGTGTCTCTACTCAGTGGTGTCTGAGCAGCCCCAGGAGTCCCTGCACCTCCTGCCTCTGACCTTGTGGGAAACCAGCCCCTCACCCTGCATGACAGTGAGGAAGTGAAGGCAAATTCCTGAGGTCAGTGACTGATGGAGGAAACAAATTACTTTTTTCTGTTGGTTAAAATAGATTTTTTATTACTGTATTTTTGAGGTAACACTCATTTATGCACTGTATGTGACTCAAAGTTGGAGACTCACCTCCTCAGATGCTGGTTCCCTCACCCCCACCTTCAATGTACCCAGAGCCCTCCCCTGTGTCCTCTGGGCCTTCTTACTTCTTTTGCTCCCCATCCTCAACCCCCTCTGGTGCCTCAGTTCTGCAGCCAGACTCCAGGGGCAGGTTAGGTTTTCTCCGTTCCTTTGCTGGGTTTCTGTATATTGCACACATGAGTCATGTCATCTGGCATTTGTGATGCTCCTGATTTATTTCACTTGGCATACTTTTGCCCATTTCCATCCATGTTGTTGTAAATTCAAGATTCCATCGTTTTTCACAGCTGAGTCATATTCCATTGTGTATATATTCCAATAGTTCCACTCATCTATTTTATGCACATGGATTGTTTCCATAATTTGGCTATTGTAACTATTTTGCAATGAACACAAGAGCGCACATATCCCTTTCAAGGGATATGTAGGGCTGGACCAGTTCCCACAATAGTGTATAAATGTTCCTTTCCCCCCATACCTTGCCAACACTTGTTGTCTCTGGTCTTGTTAATATGAGCCCCTCACAGGTGCGAGGTGGTGTCTCATTGTGGTTCTGATCTGCATCCCTTGATGACGTGTGATGGGAGCATTTCCCATGTGCCTGTGGCCATCTGCATCTTCTTTGGAGACGTGTCCACTCAGCTGTTCTCCACATTTTTGACTGGGTTGTTTTCTGGTTGTTGAGTTATATGTATTATTCATATATCCTGATGTATGATACGCAAATTATTTCTCCCACCCCATATGGTGTCTTTACATGTAATGACAGTGTCCTTCGCTGGGCAGGAACTTGCAGTGTGATGTGTCCCCACTGGTCTATCTTTGCTTCTGTTTCCTTGAAGCACAGAGGATATTGAGGGCAGTGAGTCTGCTGTGTAGGACACAATATGGTGTCCATGTCATTGCACATTTGTCTAAAGCCCACAGCATGGACACCACCAAGAGTGACCCCAACGTGCAGCCACGGGCTGTGAGAGATGATGATGAGCAGATTTATCATGTGACAGACATGCCACTCTGGGCTTAGCATGTGATTAGGACATGATTCAGTTGAAGGGATTTTAGTAGGATTTAATTTTGAAAGTATTATTTCATGAGCACAGAAGAAAATTTTATACTCAGGAATTTACGTAGCTACTCCCTCCCAGCAGTATACTTCAGTCAATCTACCTGACTGTTCCCCTCTCTGTCAGTGGTGAATCCTCTCAGCCCCCACACCTCTGGCCTGTACCCCAGCTCTTGTATAAATAAATAATAAATCTTTTTTTTTTTAAAGAATTTACATAGCTAAATGAGTAACACCACTTCCCACGAGTGAGCCAGGTCATCTGCTCAAAACCAGTTAGTGATTTATTATTTCTCTTTCCAGAAAAATATATTTATGCCTCTATCTAGTCACTAATGTATACTATTGCATAAGTACAAGAATGTAGATACAGAATGGGAGAAATGATTGCAAATCAGATCATGTATCTGAGAAAGGACTTGTATCTGGAATTGATAATATAAATGAAGTCTTACAACCTGATAATAAGAAAAGAAATGGTCCAAAGGAAGAAATAGAACAACTGAACAAGCCAATTACAAGCAGCGAAATTGAGGCAGTAATCAAAGTGTTATAGGGTAGCCCCGATATTGAACGGGTTGCCTGGCTGTGGGTCCTCACCCGCGCGCTTAAAAGGGACTTATTAATACTCCACTACAAGCACACACAAAAGGTTAATAAAAGGTTTATTTACAAGGGAAAAGGAAATAAGGAAAACGTACAACTCAGGGAGAAAATAGGGAAATAAAGTCTTTAATGCATCCTACCTGATCTGCCGACTTGGAAACCCAAAGGCACTCTCAGAGCTGGCTGGGCACTGTGAGCTGGCAGAGAGCCAAAATGGGGGAACCCCTCCAAAGCCCACGTGTCTGGCTTTATACCAACCTGGGTGCTTAACCCCACCCTCAGGTCCCAGCCACCTTCCCTTTGGTGGTGATGGGATTTGGAGTTCCCAGTGTCTTTGGCTTTCGCCTGGGGTGGGGGTGGAGTCCACAAAGCCTGTATGGAATTAGCTTTAGGACATCCTTTTCCCCCTAACAAAAGCACTCCCAAAACCAAAAGCCCAGGCCCAGACAGCTTCACAAATGAATTCTGCCAAACATTCAAAAGTGAATTAGTGCTTATTCTATACAAACTCTTTCAAAAAAATTGAAAAAGAAGGAGCCCAGAGGGGGAGCAGGCACCAAGGGCCGGGGCAGGCCTGGCATGCGGGAGAATGCGTCTGTCTCCGAATCGCCATTTTAGAACAGGGACCTTTCTTCAATAAAGACTGCTTGAAACTGGCAGAAGGCTCCTGGAAGAGCCAGAGGTGAGCTGGGAAGTTCACCCACACCAGGCCCCTCCTGGCCAGCAGTCCGAACCCAGAGGGGGAGCAGGCACCCAGGGCCGGGGCAGACACAGCGCATGGGAAAGTGCATCTGTCTCCCAATCGCCATTTTAGAATAGGGACCTTTCTTCAATAAAGACTACTTGAAACCTGCAGAAGGCTCCTGGAGGAGCCAGAGGTGAGCTGGGAAGTTTGCCCATGCCAGGACACTCCTGGCCAGCAGTCCGAACCTAGAGGGGGAACAGGCACCCATGGCCAGGTCAGACTGGGCGCGCGGGAGAGTGTGTCTGTCTCCAAAGTGCCATTTTAGAACAGGGCCCTTTCTTCAATAAAGACTGCTTGAAACTGGCAGAAGGCTCCCCATGGAGCCAGAGGGAGAAGGTTCCCTGCACAGTCAAAGGTAAGCTGAAAGCCCCCATAAGCCTGGTCCCACATGGCAGGAAGTCAGAACTCAGAGAGGAATCCAGAGATTTGGAACCTAGAGTGCAATTCAGCTGCCACACCTCCAGGGAAGTCTGTGGGACTTCAAGACACACCTTTGTAATTAAACACAGCAGGAGGAGATATTCTGTGACAGTGACCATTAACATACTCAAAGTACCACTGCCTCACTAGACTTCTGGCATAGCAGTATTTGACTCATTTGGATTGCCAGCTTCTGAAACTCCTGGAAGAACACACCAAAAAGATGCCAGCCAGTACCAGCGGCACAGTGTCCCAATGCATAAGGCAAGTTAGAAGACAGGCAGCAGAGAAAAGAAAAACTACAAGAAACGTAGCAACTCCTCAGGAAAAAGACACACCACAAAAAGAAAACCACCCACCAGCTTGCAACAATGGTGACTTGGAAGAACTTATGAGCCTTCCAGAAAAAGAATTTAAAATTGCCGTGATAAAAAAACTGATGGAAGTCATTAAGGAAAACAGTGCTCAGAAGAATAAAACTGAGTCCTTGATGAGGGAAATGAAGGAAATGCAGTTGATCAAAGGATTAACAGAAGAGCTAAAAAAGCAGTGATAACAAAATAGAGGAAATGGAAGAACTAATAAGCACTCTCAAAGACACAGAAATAAAAAGAACCAAAACAGAAAAGGAAAGAGAAGTACTAATGAAAAAGACAGAAGAAAGACTTTGGGAAATATCTGACTCCATGAGGAAAGGAAATATAAGTTATAGGAATCCCAGAAGGAGATGAGAGAGACCTAGGAATAGAGACAATATTCAAGGAAATAATTGAAGAGAACTTCTCAAACATAAAGAAGGAAATGAAAATTGATATACAAGAAGCAAGAAGAACACCAAACTTCCATGATGAAAGGAAAAATACAGCAAGACACATAATAGTAAAGCTCCCAAGAATCCAAGACAAGGAAAAAAAAAAATGAAGCTGACAAGACAGAAGAAACAGACAACATACAAAGGAAAACCAATCAGACTGACATCAGACTTCTCCAAAGAAACACTATGGACAAGGAGAGAGTGGAGGGACATAGTCAACAGACTTCAAGACAACAGATGCCAACCAAGAATACGCTGTCCTGCAAAGCTTTCCTTCCTCTATGAAGAAAGAATAAGGACCTTCCCAGACAAACAGAAACTGTGGAATTTCACTACGACTAAACCCCCACTCCAAAAAATATTACAAGGAGTCCTAAAGCCAGAATCTCAGAAGGACGAATAACAATTAAAGAAGGCAAAAAAAAAAAGTTATTAAAAGAATAAATAAATAAAATCAGAGGAAAGACAAACACAATGGCAAATACAGATGCTAATGTATCAATATTAACTATATTAACTCTAAATGTAAATGGACTAAACTCTTCAATAAAAAGACAGAGTCGCAGGCTGGATTAAGAAACAAAACCCAACCTTTTGCTGTCTCCAGGAAACACATTTAGCTACAAAAGATAAGAATAGACTCAAAGTTAAAGGATGGAAAACAATCCTACAAGCAAATGGACCAAAAAAGAAAGCAGGAACAGCTATACTTATATAAGATAAAACAGATTTGAAACTCAAAAAGGTAAAAAGAGACCCCAACAGTCACTACATTATGATTAAGGGGATAATACTTCAAGAAGAAATAACACCCATTAACATGTACTCACCAAACGAAGGAGCACCAAAATATATCAGACAACTTTTGTCATCTTTGAAAACAGACATCAGAGAAAACACAAACATAGTAGGAGACTTCAACACACCACTATCAAAAATGGATAGATCAATGAGACAAAAAATAAATAAAGACACTAAAGCTCTAAATAAGGATCTAGTGTGCTTGAGATTAACAGACATCTGTAGAACACTAAACCCCCAAAAATCTGAGTACACATTTTTCTCAAGCACACAAGGATCATTCTCCAGGATCAATCACATACTGGGACACAAGACAAATATCAACAGATACACCAAGATTGAAATCATACCAATGATCTTCTCTGACCATGAAGAAATAAAACTAGAAATAAACCATAAAAAGAAGGCAAGGAACTCTCCTACCTCATGGAGATTTAAAACCACACTACTGGAAGACCACTAGACTAATGAGGAGATCAAAGAAGAAATTAAAAAATTCTTTGAATTGAATGACAAGAAGGATACCAATTTCCTAACTGTAAGGGATGCAGCAAAAGCAGTAATAAGAGGAAAATATATAGCAATAGAGGCTCACATCAAGAAACAAGAAAGAAGTCAAAGAAACAACCTAATTTCAAAGCTCAAAGAACTAGAAAAATAACAATAAAAAAAACCCAAAACCAGTGGAAGAAAAAAAATAATAAAAACCAAAGCAGAAATAAATGAAATTGAAACTAAAAAAACAATCCAAAAGATCAATGAAACCAAGAGCTGGTTCTTTGAAAAAATAAATAAATAGACAAACCCCTAGCCAGGCTCACAAAGGGAAAACGGAGAAAGCACAAATAAACAGGATCACAAATGTAAGAGGAGGAATCACAACAGACACAGCAGAAATCAAAAGAATCATCAGAGACTACTATGAACAGTTATATGGAAACAAGCTCAACAATCTAGAGATGGACAAATTCCTACAACTCTACAATCACCCAAAGCTAGATAAAGAAGAAACAGAACAACTAAACAGACCAATTACAAGCAGCAAAATTGAAATGGTAATCAAAAACCTCCCCAAAAACAAAAGCCCAGGACCTGATGGATTTACAAATGATTTCCACCAAACATTCAGAAACCAATTAGTGCCTATCCTTCACAAACTCTTCCAAAAAATTGAGAAGGAAGGGATAATACCAAACACATTCTATGAAGCCAACATTACACTAATACCAAAACCGAACAAGGACAACACAAAAAGAGAAAACAGCAGGCCAATGTCGCTAAAGAACACTGATGCAAAAATCCTCAATAAAATTTTAGCTATCAGAATCCAACAATGTATCCATAAGATAATTCACCACGACCAAGTAGGATTCATTCCAGGGACAAAAGGATGGTTCAACATCCAAAAATCAATCAACGTTATCCAACACATCAACAAAAAGAAATATAAAAACGATATGATAATATCAATAGATGCCGAGAAAGCTTTCCACAAAGTGCAACACCCATTTATGATAAAAACCCTTGAAATTCTTGGGATGCAAGGAACATACCTCAACATCATAAAGGCCATATATGACAAGCCAACAGCCAGTATCATTCTCAATGGTGAAAAGCTGAAAGCAATTCCATTAAGATCTGGAACAAGACAAGGATGTCCACTCTCACCACTGCTTTTCAAGATAATACTGGAAGTCCTAGCCAGAGCAATAAGACAAGAGAAAGACATACAAGGAATCCAAATAGTAAAAGAAGAAGTCAAACTATCACTATTTGTGGATGATATGATAATATTCATAGAGAACCCCAAAAACTCCACAGAAAAACTAATTCACTCATCAATCAGTTCAGTAAAGTGGCAGGATACAAAATCAACATGCAAAAGTCAGTAGCCTTCCTATACACAAACAATAAATCTGAAGAAGAAGAAATCAAAAAACCATCCCTTTTATTATCAAAACAAAAAAAAATCAAATACTTTGTATAGGTAAAGGACCTATACAAAGAAAACCATAAAACACTGTTAAAAGAAATAGAAGACACAAAGAAATGGAAAGACATCCCCTGCTCATGGATTGGAAGAATAGACATTATTAAAATGGCCATCCTACCAAAAGCAATATACAGATTCAATGCTATTCCAATAAAAATTTCAATGGCATTCTTCAAAGAAATAGAAAAATTATTGATGAAATTCACATGGAATTACCAAAAACCCCAAATAGCCAAAGTTCTCTTGAAAAAAAAAGAAGGGAATGGAGGCATCACATGCCCAGACTTCAAACTATACTACAAAGCCATAATCATCAAAATTGCATGGTATTAGAACCAGAACAGGGACTCCCTGGTGGCGCAGCGGTTGAGCGCTGGGTTGCAATGCTGTCCGCAGCCTCTGCGGCGCCGGTTCGATCCCCGTCTGCTCCCCTGCCACCGGAGGAGGGTCCCACATGGCGCGCAGACCTCTCCTGCCGCCCGCTGCTCCCCTCAGCAGTGTGCTTCGGTCCTTCTGCCTGTTCTGCTCCCTGCTCTGGCTCTGGTGAATTCTCTCACCCTCCCGCTTCTGACTATACCCAGTGCATGTATAAATAAATATAATAATAAATAAATAAAATAAATAAATAAACACAGAACTTATAAAAAAAAAATAGAACCAGAACAGACACACAGACCAATGGAATCAAATAGAAAATCCAGAAATAAACCCACAGATTTATGGTCAACTAATCTTTGACAAAGGAGCAAAGAATATGCATTGGAGCAAAGAAAGTTTGTTCAATAAATGGTGCTGGGAAAACTGGGTCGCTACATGCAAAAGAATGAAGCTTGACTACTACCTAACACCATGCACAAAAACCACCTCAAAATGGATTAAAGCACTAGACATAAGACCTGAAACCATAAAATTCATAGAAGGAAATATAGGCGAAACACTACGTGATATTCACATCAAAGACATCTTTACAGACACATCACCCAAAGCAGTGATAGTGAAGGCAAAGATAAACAGCTGGGACTACATCAAATTGAAGAGCTTCTGCACAGCAAAAGAGACAATAACCAAAACAAAGAGAAACCCCACTGACTGGGAGAACATTTTTGCACACAACACTAATGATAAAGGACTGATCACAAAAATCTACAAAGAGCTGATGAGACTCAACAAAAACAAAGAAAATAATCCTGTCAAAAAATGGGCAGAAGAGCTAAAAAGAAACTTCTCTGAAGAGGAAATGCAAATGGCCAACAGGCATATGAAAAAATGTTCAACATCACTTGTAATCAGGGAAATGCAAATCAAAACTACCATGAGATACCATCTTACACCAGTGAGAATGGCACATATTAAAAAAACTAGCAACAACAAATGTTGGCGAGGATGTGGAGAAAAAGGAACTCTCCTGCACTGTTGGTGGTAGTGCAAACTGGTCCAACCACTATGGAGAGCTGTGTGGAGATTTCTTGACCTACTAAAGATAAAGCTTCCACATGATCCCGCAATTCCATTCCTAGGTATTTACCAAACTGACACAGAAACAGTAATTCCAAAGGGCACCTGCACACATATGTTTATAGCAGCACTATTACAATAGCTAAGATATGGATACAACCCAAATGTCCAAAAATAGATGACTGAATCAAGAAGATGTGATACATATACACAATGGAATATTACTCAGCATTCTAAAAAGATAAACACTTGCAGTTTGCAGCAACATGGATGGAGCTAGAAGGGATCATGCTCAACGAAATAAGTCAGAAAGAAAAAGAAAAATACCTGATAGTCTCACTCATAGCAGGAATTTAGAAAACCTAAATAAGAGACCAGGAAAAAGACTAACCAATACAAAGCAATAATCAAAATCAACAAGCAACTATAAACCAGAGATACACTACAGGGGTAGGGAGAAGGAGGGAGGGGAGGGGAGAGGAAGAACTAGAGTGAAAATAAGGGGGGGTACAATTGTATGGGGAATATAACCAAAATGAAAATGCATTTTGCAAAGATGAAAAATGATGTACGAATTATATAAAATAATATATTAAAAAAATTGAAAAAGAAGGAATATTACCAAATACTTTCTATGAAGCCAGCATTACACTAATACCAAAACCCAAACAAAGACAGCACAAAAAAGGAAAATTACAGGCCGGGGCCTCCCTGGTGGCACAAGGGGTTAAGCACTGCACTATGAAGCAATCTGCAGCTTGTGAAGCACGAGTTTGATCCCCCACTGGTTAGGGAGCAACCGACATGGCGCAGCAGACCTCTCCTGCCTCGCCAGCTGCTCCCCTCAGCAGTGTGTTTCAGTCAGTCTGTCTGTTCTGTTCCCCACTCTGTCTCTAGTGAATCCTCTCACCCCCCTCATCTCTGGCCTGTACCCCAGCTCTTGTATGCATAAATGAATAAATTTAAAAAAAAGAAAATTACAGGCCAATCTCCCTAATGAACACTGATGCAAAAATCCTCAACAAAATCCTTGCCAACAGAATCCAACAATGCATCAAAGGGATAGTATACCACGATCAAGTGGGATTCATCCCAGGGGCACCAGGATGGTTCGACATACGAAAATCGATAAGTATAATTCAACACATCAACAAAAAGAAAAATAAAAACCATATGATCATATCAATAGATGCTGAGAAAGCATTCAGTGAAGTCCTACATCCATTTATGATGAAGGTCCTTGAAATTTGTGGGAGAGAAGGCACATACCTTAACATGATAAAAGTCATATAAGACAAGTCCACTGCCAATATTATTCTCAATGGCGAAAAGCTGAAGACCTTCCTTTAAGATCAGGAACAAGACAAGATTGTCCTCTCTCACCACTGCTCTTCAATGTAATACTGGAGGTCCTAGCCAGGGCAATAAGACAAGAGAAGGACATACAAGGAATCCAAATAGGGAAGGAAGAAGTCAAACTATCACTATTTGCAGATGATATGATAATATATAGAGAGAACCCTAAAAACTCCACAGAAAAACTACTCAAAATAATCAACCAGTTCAGTAAAGCAGCAGGATACAAAATCAACACACAAAAATCAGTAGCCTTCCTATACACAAACAGTCAATTGTAAGAAGAAAAACATCAAGAAAACCATCTCTTTTATAATTGAAACCAAAAAAATCAAATTCTTATAAACATCACAAAAGAGGTGAAAGACCTATACAAAGAAAATTATAAAACACTGTTGAAAGAAATTGAAGAAGACACAAAGAAATGGAAAGACATCCCCTGCTCATGGATTGGAAGTATCAATATTATTAAAATGGCCATCCTCCCAAAAGCAATATACAGATTCAATGCTGTTCCAATAAAAATCCCAATAACATTCTTCAAAAAAATAGAACAAATACTGATGAAATTCATATGGAACCACGAAAAACACCAATAGCCAAAATCCTACTGATGAAAACAAAGGAGAAAGGAGATATCACACTTCCAAACTTCAAGCTATACTACAAAGCCATAATAATGAAAACAGCTTGGTATTGGAACAAAAACAGACACACAGACCAATGGAATTGATAGAGAGCCCAGAAATAAAGCCACACTATGTGAACAACTAATCTTTGACAAAGGAGCACAGAATATACAATGGAACATGGACAGTTTTTTCAATGAATGGTGCTGGGAAAACTGGACCTCCACATGCAAAAAAATGAAACTAGACCACTACCTCTCACCTTGCACAAAAATCAACTCAAAATGGGTAAGAGAATTGGACATAAGACCTGAAACCATAAAATATATAGAAGAAAATATAGGTAGAATTCTACAAGACATACATCTCAAAAACATATTTAAATACTCATCAGCAAAGCAAAGAAAGTCAAGGAAAAGAGAAATACCTGGGCTGACATCAAACTGAAAAGCTTCTGTACAGCCAAAGAGACATTAACCAAAACAGAGAGACACCACACTGATGGGAAAAAAATCTTGGCACTCCATTTAACTGATAAGGTATTGACCACAAAGATATACAAAGAACACACACGACTCAACAAAAACAAAATAAACAATCCAGTCAAGAAATGGGCAGAAGAACTCAAAAGACATTTCTCCAAAGAGGAAATGCAAATGGCCAACAGGCATATGAAAAAGTGTTCAACATCCCTTATAATCAGGGAAATGCAAATCAAAACCACATTGAGATACCACCTTACACCAGTAAGAATGGCACATATCAAAAAAAAACAAGCCAAAACAAATGTTGGCGAGGATGTGGTGAAAAAGGAACTCTGCTACACTGCTGGTGGGAGTGCAAACTGGTCCAACCACTGTGGAAAGCTGTCTGGAGGTTCCTCAGTCTACTGAAAATGGAGCTACCATATGACCAGGCAATTCCACTCCTAGGGATCTACCCAGAGGACACAATAACAGTGATTCAAAAGAGCACCTGTACACCTATGTTTATTGCAGCACTATTTACAATAGGTAAAACCTGGAAACAACCCAAATGCCCAAAAATAGACGACTGGATCAAGAAGATGTGGTACATATACACAATGGAATATTATTCAGCAATCAAAAAAGATAAACTCATGCCATTCGCAGCACCTGGATGGAGCTAGAAGGAATTATGCTCAGTGATATAAGCCAGAAGGGAAGAGAAAAATATCAGATGGTTTCACTTATAGCAGGAATATAGGGGAACCAAAAAAGACACCAGTGTAAAAAAATAATAACAGTACAAAACACAGCAAAGCAAAAACAGACAATTATAAACCAGAGACATCCTGCAGGGGAGGAGCTGGAAGAAGGATCAGGAGGGAGGGAGAAGTACAGGGGACTGAGGTGATGGTGCATGGGTGCCTTGGGAAGGAAATTCTATGGGGACTCAATCTGAGGGGGCGGGGGGAAACAAGTATTGTTTAAAAAATTAAAAAAAATAATGTTAAAATAAAAAAAAACAAAAAAAAGAAAAGAAATGGTCCAATGCAAACAACAGACAAAAGACTTGACCAATGAAGGATACAGATGTCAAATAACTGTGATGCTCAATATTACAGGTTATTAGGGAAAGACAGACTAAAAATAACAGTGATACCACTACATGCTTATTAGAAGGCAAAAGTCCCCCTAAAATGGGCAACAGCAAGTACTGACTGCAGCACAGGACCCCTCATCACTGCTGGCAGGGTAGGATGACCCGGTCACTAGGGACGATCTGACAACCATACAGTCCAGTGAGCACTGCCCCTGCTATTTACCCAACTAATCTGAAAACTTGTATTTGAAAAACAACAAAGAAAACCAAACCCAAAAACCCTGCATGGAAGTAAATGTTTATAGCAAAACCCCCACTAAGTGTGAGCTACCCACAATGACTTCCTCCCAAAGACAACAGTAACTAAAGAAAACAGAAACAAAAGTGGGTATTTGTACACCTGATGTGTTGATGGAGAACAGCCTCTGATGGAGGCCATTGTGCCTGAGCAGCTCTGCTCACAGTATCAATCAGCAGAGGAAAGTTTGAGAAACTGTCAGCCAGAGGAACTAAGGACATGTGGTTGGAACTTCATGTGGTGTCCTGGGTGGGATTTCAGGGCATGAAAAGAGCATTAGGAAAATTAATGAAATGCAAATAAAGAGCAGAATTTAGTGAAAGTGCATCCATATTGCTTCCTTAGCTGCTCAAATGCACTGTGGTCACATGAGATGTTAACAATTGGAAATGATGTGGATTATATATGAACTCTACTTCCTTTGCCACATTTCTGTAAATCTGACAGTATTTTTTAAATGCTGTTTTGAATTAAAACAACATTTTTAAAAAATAGCCCTCAACAAAGTTACCGGTTATAGAAATAAAAAGGATGAACTTCCCAGTTCTCCCAGGTATTGCTTTCAAGGGGCTGGAGAGAGGGGTTCTGGAGAGAAAAGCTGGAAACCTCACACCCAGGGCAGGCTCCGGAGTCTCCTCTCCTCTGAGCCCTGCTGCTCTGACTCCTCACAGAGCATCTCACCCCCAGGACGCCGCCCTCCAGGACCCCCAACTCTGCCCACCCAAGCCCCCGCCCCGACCTGGCGGCGCCACCAGAATCCGAAACAGCGTGGCAGCGCCCCCGGGTGGCCACAGAGCTGAGCACAGGAGCCCAGAGCTGCCCTTTCTCCTGCTCAGCCAGGCCCTCACCAGGCCCCCTGGGCATCCTGTGGCAAGACAGGTCCACTGTCACGTTAGGGGTCCTCAAATTGATCGCTTAGTAGATAACTATGGGCACAGGCCTGAGGGAAGAGCCAGGTGTCTAGGTCACTAACAGTTGCTCCCCTAGTTCTGGATCCCCAGTTTCCCTCAATCTCTTTGCATGGGAACTTGGGCTCCAGAGTCCCTGTTATTTGCTCCCACTTCCAGGAATGAAAGTGCCTCTTCCTTAGCATCAGCCCTAAATTCTCCATCCCTAGGGTGGGGGAGGGGACAAATAACAGACTCTCAGGCCCAGTTCTAGACCTTCTGAGTCTTCATGAGAGTCCAGGTGACTCCTGCTCACTGAAGTGGGGGGGGGGGTCCCTGATCTCCATGTCTTCTCCATGAGGGGTCAGACTGTGCAGTCAGCTCTGGGGTGGGTGTCTGCTCCCATTGCTCATCACTATGGAATCTGGAGTTCAATTCTGTCCTTTTCTTTTGCTTAGTCATCACTTTCTGGGTGACCTTTACATGACCAAGACTTTAAATATCATTGACATCACATCGCTTCCCAGATCTATTTCTTACCTCAGACATTTCACCAGTGCCCCAGACTTGTCTGTCCAACTGCCAACATCACTTTCAATTCTAATGGATCTGATTCAACTTTCCTAAAGTAAATGCCTGGGATGCCCCCATATGTTTCTTCTGGAGTCTTCCCCATGTCATTAAGGCTCCACCTCTCTGCCTGCACAGTCTGAGACACTGAGTGTCATCCTTGACCCTTTTCTCACATACCAGCAGTAGGAAACACTGTAAAGTTCATCTCTAACTATGCACAGTCCTATCACTTCCTAATTTTTCCCTGCACACACCCTAACAAAGCCACAAAACTTTCTGTCCTGGGACCTGCACTGGTTTCCTCCATTTCTCTTCCCACCCATCACCCTTCGATGCTGCACAGTAGCCAGACTGAGGCTACCAGAGAGAAGTCCTGCAGGTGTGTATCTGCTTAGAATTTCTTGTCACCTCACACCTTACTCAGAGAGTCAAACCCTCCCAATATCCTCAAGCCTGAATGATGTGGGTGCACACAGATCCATTGTCAATTGGCCTCTGCTCAGTCCTGGGCCTCCTTGCTCATGTCAGTGACACAGACACATTCCTGCTCCGGCATCTGCCCTGGAGGTTGTCCTGCCTGGACTGAATTTCCCTGCACATCACATCCCTGTGGGCAATGTATCCATCAGACTTTTTCTCAAAGGTCACTTCAGTGAGACCCACACTGACCACGCTGGGAAGAAAACCATCCTGTCACCTTCCCACATCCCTTACCCACTTCTAACCAGACATGCATGGTTGACTGTCTGATCTGCTGTGACACAGTTCCCAATCTCCTCTCCCCACTAGGACACACTCTCCACAGGTTGCAAGTTGTGCATGTTTTTAGTTCATTGAGTTTTCCTACTTGCATAAAGAGTCAGTCACACATCTGGTGCAACAGTTATCAGTTATCTGGTGTGTCATTAGTGTAGAGCACCTCCCTGTTCAGAGAATGTGTCTTACTATTGTGACACATTAAACAGGTGTATTTGTTTTGAAAAGGGGTTCATATTTTTTTCTTAAGATTTATTTTTGCGGGCCTCCCCTGGTGGTGCAGTGGTTGAGCGCTGGGCTGCGAAGCTGCCCACAGCCTCTGCAGTGCTGGTTCGATCCCTGGCCGCCAGGTGAGGGTCCCACATGGCGTGCAGACCTCTCCTGCCGCCCGCTGCTCCCCTCAGCAATTTATTTCATCGGTCTGCCTGTTCTGCGCCCCGCTCTGGCTCTGGTGGATTCTCTCACCCTCCCACGCTTCTGACTGTACCCAGTGCTTGTATAAATAAATAAATAAATCTTAAAAAAATATTTATTTTTGCATAAAGAACTGAGGTGTAGGTCAGAAGTGTGGGGTGGTGTTGGTGAGAGGATTCACCAGAGACAGAGTGGGGAGCTGAACAGGCAGAGTGACTGAAATATACTGCTAAGGGGAGCAGCGGTCAAAACAGGAGAGTTCTGCTGTGCCATATGTGTTAGCTCCCTGGCTGGGGATTGAACTCGGGGTGTAGAGGTGATAGCATTGAGACTTACCCCTGGGCCACCAGGAAGGCCCACGTTCCTAGGCTTATGGGTCCTATTTTTCAGCCAACTATGATGGTAATTGACTCCATCAACCCATGGGTCGCCATTAGCACCAGCACTGAGGTTACTGCATTTAAGGGCAGGGTTACAGGGAGAAGCTGTAGAGAAAAATAGAAATCTATCAGGAATTTATCTAAATCCATCAGGAAATTATCAAATCCTCCTCTCTAGTAATACCAGAAATGATAATCCAGAAAAAAAAGTCCTAAATGAGGCCAAAAATCAGATGAGTCTGGAAATCCATCTCACTGGACTTCTATGTACACGGGATACCCTGAGCCTTTCAGGGACAATGGCAGATGCTCCTGTTGCTGTCAGAGACAGGGACCAAGAGGACATGAGGCCTGCTCTCTAAACCTTAAGGAGAACAGGCATAAATCAAATAATAATAATAATAATAATAATAATAATAATAAAATAAGAGGCAAATAGGAATCCATAGAAAGGCTAGATCCTGAGCTGAGCCCAGGTTGATCTGGCCACACAAGCACCCCCTGCCCAGACATGACAACACAAGGCCAGGTGGGGTCTGAGTCCCTGTGATCACAGGCCCTGGTGGGACAGGTGTTCCTGACAGACAAGGACAAAGGAGCAGAGAGACGACCCCTGTGAAGTGACCACGTCAAAGCCCATGACGCTCTGAGCACCAACTGGACACAGGCCCTGTCCCCCTCGGCTCCTCGCAGCCTCTCCCACCCCCACCTGCACAGACTCAGCACAGCAAACACGTGATTCTGAAAGGTTTCCCATTTATTTCATCTCAAGTTTTGGAAATCATTTTTATTAGCCCACCAAACCCACTGGGAAAGCTCACAAAAAGTAATTCCAGAACTCAAATTATTATTTCAAGTGGGGAATAGTTACTATTCTTGAGGAAAACACAAAGTCAGGGGTAGAGGCAGACCAAGCTGCCTCTGCTAGAGCAGGAAAGTCACCAGGGAGAGACACAGGTCAGTGTAGGAAGAGCCTGGTGGGCAGGGCTGGGCCAGTCTCCCCACCTCTTCACATTATCTACTAAGAACAGAGACACATTCCAATGCCTTTTGCAGCACAAGGACTTACTGTAATTGTTGTGCTGGATTGCTTGTCAGGCATGTACAATAAATCGTCTCCCATTGTCAAGTGGACCAAATTGTGTAATAACTAATTTCTAAACAGATGATTTTCCGTGCCATTTACTTACAGTCTGCTGATACATATAATTTATTACCTAATGTACTTTCTAGTAAATTTATCTCTTTTAATAACCAAAAACAAAAAACGAAGGGATGTTAAATCTTCAGCCCCATGGTGGTGTGAGGCTCTTTAGCTTCTGCCCCACGGTGTGAGGCCCTTTTCTTAGCTGCTTGCCAGTGTCTTACCTGGCTGGGGCAACAAGGCCCCTGCAACAGGTGGTACTTCCCATACCAGGTAGGGCAAGTTCTCCCTGGGACATGACAGCCCCCAGTAGTCAAGATCCCCCACTCCCTTCCCTACCTGAGCTTCTTCCTCCACATCACAGCTGCAGCCACCGCAGCCCCAGTGAGCACAGCTCCAAGGAGAACCAGGGCAGCAATGATGTCCATGGTGGAGTTGGTAGAGTCAGTAGGGACGGTGGGCTGAGGAGACGGCACTGGAAGGGAAGGGAAGGGGAGACTCTGAGCTTCAGGCCCCCATCTGATGCTCTGAAGGTCTCCAGAAGGGCTCCTGATCCCGAGAAGCTCTGTGCTCACGTTCCCTCCTTACCCCACGCCAGCACTCGGGGCTCCTGCACATGGCACGTGTATCTCTGTTCCTCTCCAGAAGGCCCCACCACAGCTGCCCACTTCTGGAAGGTTCCATTCCCCCCCAGGCCTGGTCTCCACCTGCTCTGAGGCCTGGGTCAGGTTCTCCCCATCTCGTTGCCAGGTCAGGGTGATGTCCGCAGGGTAGAAGCCCAGGGCCCAGCACCTCACGGTGATCTTGTGGTCAGAGGTGGGGTGGTGGGTCATGTGTATCCTTGGGACCTCTGGGAAGAAGGGTGAGAACTTCCACACCCTGGGTTTTTCCCTCATGGACCCTGAAAAACCCTCATGTGACCATTCTGAGAATGGACAGGGCAGTGGGTTTAAAAGAGGAAGCACAAAATCTAGAAACCATCCTGGTCTGGGGATTCTGGGAAAATCTCTTATTCCTTAGAAAGTTCTAGAATTAGGGTGACAGCTCTGGATAGGAGGATGCAGTTCTCTAGGGAGAAGAGCACAGACTTTTGCTCCTGACCTGGGGACTCAGAAAATCAGGAGTCAGATCAGAAAAATGTCCTCAGATCGATAATAAGACCCTGAGAGAAAAACTGATGGTTCCCAAGAGGGCTGCCGTGTTCAAAACATTCCTTGAAGGGTGATTTCAGGGCTGGTCTCCCCTGGGGCTCAGGAGACACTGGATTCCTTCAATGTTGTGAGGCAAATTAGGGTCCTCTAGGCCAGTCAGGAAACCCAGGGGGCTCCTCCTCCCCTGACCAGAGAGAAGGCGCTGCTGTGACCATGACTCCACCCTCCCCGTGGGTGCCGGACTGAGGGAGGTTGGGAGATCTCGCCTCTCCTCTTATCTCTTACCCCTTCTTCCCCTTCTCCAGGTATCTGCGCAGCTCCTCCATGCAAGTACCCTCCAGGTAGTTTGTGTATCCATCAGCTGCTCCAGCTGCCTCCCACTTGTTCCCCAGTGATCTGAGGCGTCCTGTCCGCCTTGGTCCAGGAGCACAGGTGATGTTGAACGCTGGCCTCAGTTTCCCTCAGCCAATAAAAGGAAAGAGTTTGAGGAAAAGGAAAGTAGTTTAATTCGTGGACAAATGAGGAGGGCAACAGATGCATGTCTGAAAGACCACGGTCCTGCTCTCTGGCAGAGGGCAGGGGCATTTATACAAAGGGGAAAAAAGGGGCAGATGGGCAAGGGTCTGCAAAGGGGAGGGGGTGCAGGACGGGGTGGGCATGGAGATAAGTGGGCGCCAGCTTGCTTTTCTTCCATAGCTGATGACTTGTTAATGCTCCTCCTGGAGGCCTGGCCATAAAGACAAATTTGTCAAACAAGGGGGGAATTGCAAGAAATACAGGAAAGACAAACTTGTTAATTCTTATCTGGGAGACCCCTGGTTTTTAACTGCATCACAGGATCACAGGTCCTCCTTCAGGGCATGTAATCTGCGCCCAAGGTGGACTGATGATTCCCACAGAGGGGGCGCCCGTGAGGCCCCAATTGGAAACCAAACATCTCCTGGAGGGTGTGGACCCTGTCCCCACCCCGCGTCACCCCGCGGTACCACTCCCGGGCCCGCCCTCCTGCCAGAATAAACCTCAACTGAAACTGAAGCCCGGCAGTTCAAGGTCTTGAGGCCTGTTCCAGGGTGGGGGGTCGGGAGGGTTCACCTGCCTGGGATGACGCCCTAACCGAAATCGGGGTTCCCCGCCCATCTGTGGGGATGGGGGCCGTGACCGCGCCCCGCCCCGCCCCGCCCCGCCCCGCCCCGCTCACCCCGCTCACCCGCCTCGCTCTGGTTGTAGCAGCCGCGCAGGGCGCCGCAGGTTCTCTCTGAACATCCGTGCCTTGTCCTTCGCAGTCCGCGTCTTCCCCTGGCAGTACTCCTGCCCCTCCCGCCCAGGGCGCCCGCGGCTCCATCCTCAGCCCGGGGGAGTCGCTGTCGAACCCCACGAACTGCGTGTCGTCCGCGTAGCCCACGGCCATGAAGCGGGGCTCCCCGGGGCTCCCCGGGGCCGGGCCGGGACATCGCGGTGGAGAAATACCTCAGGGAGTGGGAGCCTGGGGGCGGGAGGGGAGACCCGGCTGGGGACACGGGGCGGGAGGGGAGGGGGCGAGGGGGCTCCTGAGATTGAAATGGGGCAGCGGAAGAGCGGGCCTCCCTGGTGGCGCAAGCAACCTATGAAGCCACCCACAGCTGCTGCAGCGCTGATTTGATCCCAGACTGGCCAGGGAGCTGCCCACATGGCGCAGCAGACCTCTCCTGTCTTGCCCGCTGCTCCCCTCAGCAGTGTATTTCAGTCAGTCTGCCTGTTCTGTTTCCCACTCTGGTGTATCCTCTCACCCCACCTACGGCGTGTACCCCAGTTCTTGCATGCATAAATAAATGAATCTTTAAAAAAAAAAAAAAGAAGGCTGGAGACTCAGTGGGGCAAAATGAGGAGAGAGGCTGGAGGGACAGAAAGGGGTCAGGACAGGGTGGAGTAAAAGGGCACAACAGGGTCAGCAATGGGGGAATTGAGCCTTTTCTGGGGTCCTTCGCACCCCCAGGCAGGGTTCCTCTGGTTCCCCCTCCCCGGTGACATTTTCTCTCCAGAGCCTGCACTCACCAGCCCAGGTCTCTGTCAGGGCCAGGGCACCTGAGAGCAGCAGCAGGAGAGTTGGGGACCTCATGACGGGTGCTCTTGAGGTCTGGGGACACTCGTGAGTCCAGACTGGGCAGCTGTGATGCTGATTGGCTGCTCTGGAGACCCTCCAGGCATTGGGGAGTGAGAACTGGGGGTGAGTCGCCAGAATTCTGAAGGAGGGCTTGACCCAGATTGTGAGAGGGAGGAGAGAAACTACCCAAAGATGGGGAATCCCCAACAGTCACCTTACCCACCCCAGACACAGCCCAAAGGGCTGAGACCCTGAGAACCATCCCCTATACCTGGGACTTTGCCCACCCCCACCTCTCCTGCACCAAGGCCTTTGTCATACCATGTCCCTGAGGCCAGGGACTAGGTCAGCGATATTCAAGCTTTTTCGTTTCAGGATCTCTGCACAGTTTTACAAATTAGCGAGGACCCCAGTATAATTTTAGGAGGTTATAGCTCCCAGAATTTACTGCATGGGGAATAAAAACAATTTAAAGATATTTTTATTTTATTTAGAATAATATTAATAACCCAATGTGCTCAAAGTGTCTCAAAGAAATATAGATATTTAATGAAAATATTCAGGGTAATGATTGTTTTTACAATTATTTTTCTTCTCTGTCTCACTAGAGGAATATTGAATTGCCATAGTTTCTCCTGCATTTACTCTTTGTTTTGGTGGGCCAATGAAAATCTATACAGCCTCTCTGAAATATGTGAAAATAGCATTTTAAGTATCTTTCAGATAATTGTGAATATTCAACTTTGTTCCACTTCTACAATAAATTTAAACTGTACAAGTGGTGGTTTTTGAAATGTTATTTGCAAAGTGAATGGTAGATCAATATCATTGAATGTTTTCTATTCTGTTACATTTATTCCATGGGCCTCTCTTGATGATTAATCTTGAATTAATACATGATTTTAAAAAGTGATGCATTGTTCTACTACATTATATGATCTTTATGTTAATTATTCTAGAATCAACTTTTGAAAATCATGTATGCTTTATGTTTCAAAGACCCCAAACAAAGTAAGTGGCTATTGGAAGTTGTCAAGTTTACAGGGATGGGACACAATTTTCCACTGGTTCACTTGGAGCTTGTACTTTATCAAGGCAGTTAATTACTATCATTTATCAACTGTCAGTTGATTTTCTTAAAAGGGATAGCTCATATTCATTTTCTAGAAAGTATGTACAGGTTAACCAAATCTAAATAATGATAGTTTTTGTCATTCATCCCTTCAAGTAAAGATGGTAGTACCCTCCAAGCCCCCCTCCAAAAAAAAAAAAAAAAAGGTCTAATTCACCTCATACAAATTAGTTTCCTTGGGCCATAGTACTTTGGATAGAGGCAGAAGTGACTTACATGTGCTCTACGTCATCAGAAACTGGGTTTATTTTGTGTCCACATTCTTTCTCTCAGGCTTGAGGAGATGCTCCCTGCTTTCCTGAGCCTCCCTGGCCAGGACCCCACAGCTCTTCATAGTGGACAGGGTCGTGTCTGTCCACATCCCTGCTCCCTCCTGTGCAGCCCTTCTCCTTTAGGCTCAGGTGCTGGCCCTGCCTGTGGGTGGTGGACAATGACAGGTCATCTCCAAATTCAAGGTCATCTCCTCCTTTCAATGCCTTTCTGTTTCCCATTGTTAACAACAGCTGATAGTGTTTTTCACTCCCTCCTAATCTGAAAATGCTTTGTTTGTAACATTTTGTATTTTTATAGTAAACACACATGATATCTTAAGAAATGTAATACATACGTGTGTATATACATACATCTCCCCCCCCCCCACATACATATTATAGCCAGAATAAACCAGGTCTTCGAAATTTTGAAAGGGATGGCAGGTGGTGGTCCTCAGGCTCAGCCCAGAGCTGAGGGGCTGGGCTCTGTGTCTGCTCTGGGCGGGGACCTCTCATCCCTTCCTCCCTCCTCAGGAAGCTGTTCTCTGTGGGGCCCATGCAGAGTCTCGCCCTTCCTTTCTGGGTGTGGCTGTTTATTACTAGATTGTCAGTACTAAGGCTTTTAAGAAGATGGTTTTGTATCTCACACATAGCTCATGTTTTTAGCTCTTTTCAGTGTGAAGGGGTGTCCATCCACCCAGCCCACCTTAGTCAGGTGGAAATTCTAAGGCAAAACCATTCAGCGACAAGATGGTGGGGTCCTAACTAGAGGGTCAGAGCCTGAGAACATGTGACTGAGGGGGATCTGCCAAGTGTTGGATAGTGTCAGTGATTGTTGTGTAATTTATTTGTGATAATAAATGATTTTTTGAAGATTTATTTATTTATGCATACAAGAACTGGGGTACAGGCCAGAGGTGCCGGATGGTGAGAGGATTTACCAGAGACAGAGTGGGGAACAGAACAAGCAGATTAACTGAAGTATACTGCTTAGGGGAGCAGTGGGCGACTCTGGACAGGTCTGCTGCGTCATGTAGGTAGCCCCCTGATGGGGGATCAAAGTCATGCTACAGAGGCTGCAGACAGTCTCATAGATTGCATCTTAACCCTTTGTGCCACCAAGGAGACCCGATAATAAATGATTTTGATACTTATTTCTTATTTGTTATTCACACACACACAGAGGGTTCATAAATACTCAAGAACATACACAAATACATAAGTCACATCATCTTCAGTCAACCAAGTCTCCTCTCCTCTAAACCCACTGCAGTCAGCAATATCTCATTTCTCTTCCCAGAAAAGTCTATGAACATTGATGTGAGTGTTAGGTCTGTAAAAGAGTTGGGCCACAGACCAGGAGAAAATATTTGCAAAATATGACTCTAATATAATACCTGCTTTAGAATATGCATGCAACCTTTAAAATTCAACAAGGAACAAATAACTTTTTAAAATTGAGCAAAACTCTGAACAGTTTCCAAGGAAGCTATACTGATGGTAACTAGGCATATGAACAGAAACTCAACATCATATGTTGAAAGACATATATAACTGCAAGTGCAAATTAAAACAAGGACACACTATGCACACCTATTATATGGCCTAAATTCAAATACTAATGTAGCAGCCCTCCTTTATCCATGTGGGATGTATTCCCAGACCCCCAGTGGATACGAGAACCACCAATAGCATGGAGCCCTCAATACACGAAGATTTCCCTGCACATACATACATATGATACATTTACTTTATAAATTTGGCACCGTGTGATTAATAACAATAACTTTAAAACAGGACAATCAAAATCACAACAATGTACTGTAATAAAAGTTGTGTGAATGTGATCTTTCTCTAAATATCTTACCATGAAAAAACTTTGAACATAGGTTAATTTCAGGAAACTGAGGCCTTAGAAAGTGAAACCTCAGATAAGGGGGGACACTGTGTACCAGGTGCTGACCAGGATGGGGAGCAACAGGAACTCCCACTTACTGCCGGAGGAAATGCAAAATCACACAGTCACTATGGAAGAGGTAATAACTAATTCTTAATTAAGTGAAATACAGAGTTACCCTAAAACCTGCTGATCACTCTCCTATTTACCCAACTCACTTGAAAACTTTTGTTCACACAAAACCTGCACAGAAATGTTTATAGCAGAGCACCCCTTAATTGTGGTGATGTCTTAAGGGGTGATGTCTTCCAATGACTGCTGTGTGGAAAGGGACACATGAAAGAAAGTTCTTCCCAGGGAGAAGTGGAGACCCGACCTCGGCCAGGGGAAAAAGTGACATCACCAGTGAGGAGCAGGTGCAGGTGACTCTCCAGGGTGCTGTGCTGAGAAGGGACATTTATGTTTCTGTTATTTTCCCCAAACCCCATCACCCCAGTCAACCAACCTCACATTGAGAGCCCCTGAGCAGTGCTCCCCTAAATGCCAAGACCATCAAAACCAAGGAGAGCCTGAGAGACTGGCTCAGCCAGAGGAGCCTCAGGAGACACACACGACTGGGATTTAATGTGTCATCAGGGGCCTCCCCGGTGGCGCAGCGGTTGAGCGCTGGGTTGCGAAGCTGCCCGCGGCCTCTGCGCCGGTTCGATCCCCAGCTGCTCCCCGGCCACCGGAGGAGGGTCCCACATGGCACGCAGACCTCTCCTGAAGCCCGCTGCTCCCCTCAGCAGTGTACTTCGGTCCCTCTGCCTGCTCTGCTCCCAGCCCTCCCGTGCTTCTGACTGTACCCAGTGCATGTATAAACAAACAAACAAAAATAAATAAATAAATAAATAAAACATGCCTCTATTAAAAAAAAAATGTGTCATCAGGATGGGAGTCTGGAAAAGCCAAAAGAAATACTAATGACACCCAAATCAGGTATAGGGATTATTAACAACATGTGACTATAGCCCCTTTAGTTGTACAGGTAAGAGAGAGATCCATGTTAATAGAGAAAAGGATGTGGGATATACAGGAATCTTGTACCAATTTTTACATACATTATTTTAAAATAAAAATATTAAAATGTAGCCCTCAGGAAAGGCACAGGGAGTGGAAGGGAAAAGCATCTGCTTTGCAGTGTCCAGGGTGTGGTCATCAAGGGGCTGCAGAGAGAGGCTGTGGGGAGAGAAGATGGCGCCTCAGACACGGGGCAGCGCCAGAGCCTCCTCTCCTCTCCCCCACTCCCCCCACCCCAACCTGGTGCCAGGACTGCTCACAGGGCATCTCACCCCCTCCCCCCAGTGATGCTCAGCCCCAGCTCACCCTCTCAGCCTGAGGCACACACACCCACCCTCTCCCCTGGCTGCCAGACTAGGACAGCGCCGCAGCGCCCCCGTGTGGCCACGGGGCTGAGGACAGAGGGCGAGAACCCTGTGATCTCCCAGGTTCTCCTGGGGCTCCCAGAGGTACAGGGCTGTGCACATGAGGGGGAGCCCCATACAGCTTCAGGTTCTGGGTCCGACCTCATTATCTCCTATGAACTGTACTCTCAATCTGTGTGTATACACACACACACACACACACACACACACACATCATAACCAGAATAAAGCAGGTCTTCCTAAATTTTGAAAGGGACGGAGGGTGGCTGTCAGGCTCAGTGCAGAGCTGAAGGGCTGGGCTCCGTGTCACCTCAGGGCGGGGCTCTCACAATTTTTTGGTATCATTGAATTTTGCATCGTTGAAAATGAGAATTTTTTCATCATTGTTCATGAAGGTTGTTCACCTGCAGAATTTTCTTGTAATGTTCTTGTCTGCTTTTTTTATTATTATTTTCTTCTTGTCCGATTTTGTACCAGGATAATGTTGGCCTCATAATATTAATTGGGAAATGCGACCTCCTGTCATGTTTTGTGGGAGAGATTCTGTAGATTTGGTATTATTTCTCCCTTAATGTTAGAATTCATAGAGAAGCTTTTTCCTTCTGGGAATAAATATTGGGAGGTAATCTCTCAACAGAGGGCCTGGAATGCTGCCATTTTTCATTGTTTTTGCTTCCCCACCAAGCCCCCTGTATAGTCTCTGCATTTTCTTTTTTTTTAAAGAGCAATTTCTTGGCTATTTGTATTTGTAGCCAGTGCTTCAGTGCTAGATTAATGATTACATCAAATGATAACCTCTCCTGGACCCCTCCCATTCAGCTGATTGTCATTCCTGACTTTTCTAAACATGTCTTAATGGTCTTCCCCTCCATTTCCTCTTCTCCTGCCGAATGTCAGGTGTTGCCTGGATTGTGGCAATGCCTCCCTACCTTTATTCCAGCGCTTGGCTTGACCCCCTTTCTAGTCTTTCCTCTCTACTGCAGTATTTCTGCCTAACACTCCAATTGTAGCATTTCCCTACTCAGTTATCGTTAGCAGGGTCTTCACCTCTCGGGTAAAATCTAAATCTCCTTGGAATAGGTGACAAGACTCTTTTATGACTTTTGTCCAGTGAGCTGGTCTAAGTTTACAGATGGGGGATTTGTGAAGAGTAATAGACCAGTTACATCTTTGAGCATGTAGGTATATGGGAAATAACGGGGTGATTCCATTACAAATGCAGGAGGAGAAAATGTAAGACCAGCTTTCTACAGTCTCCCTTTTGCCTGGTGAGGGATAATAATGATCCTTCTGCTTTGTCAAAATGAGACACACCTTTTAAGGTGTGTCCAAATGTTTGCAAACTGCCCTTGGGATTTGCTCTCTTCTTATTGCAATGTAGGACTTTCATTAGGCACACACACCCCAAATATGAAGGCGGAGTTGATCTGAACAAAACTGTTGGGCATTATTCTAGATCCCATGGATACAGGGTGAATAACACGAAAATGGTCACTTCCTTCAGAAAGTAGAGATTTGGCTGGGAAGGCACACAAATCATTCCAAAGTGTTTCTCTAAAAGCTTATAACCTCACCAATTGTGTTTTTTTTTTTAAAGATTTATTTATTTATACAAGAACCAGGGTATAGGCCAAATGTGCCGGAGGGTGAGAGGATTCACCAAAGACAGAGCAGGGAACAGAACAGGCAGACTGACTGAAATACATTGCTGAGGGGAGCAGCGGCAGAGACAGGGGAGGTCTGCTGTGCCATGTGGGTAGTTCCCTGCAAGCTTCACAGTGTTGTGCTTAACCCCTTGCACCACCAGGGAGGCCTGATACCCTTTTTCTTTCTTAACACCTAAGCCATTTTTGAACTTGCAATATCACAGTTTACCCAGGCCGGCATTTCTAGCTGTGTTCTAGTTCTGGTGATATCAAATGTCTGTTCCTCCTGATGATTCATTCCAAATACCCAAGGCTGTGTGAGGGAGGGGATGAGGGGGGGACACCCTCAGTTCAGGAGGCAAATTGTTGAAATCATGCCAAGTACTCCCTCTGACCATAATGCAATAAAGCTAGAAAGCAACTATAAGGGGAAAAAAAGGAAAAAAAAACCGGAAAATTATGAATATGTGGAGATTAAATAATATGCTACTCAATGGCTAATGGATAAAAGAGGGAGTTAAAATAGAAATAAAAAAGTACTTTGAAATGAACAAAAATGAGAATAGAAGCAACTAGAATCTATAGGATGCAGTAAAATTTGTGTCTTCTCCTGAGAAAAGATAGTTGCATTACAGGCCCATATTAGGAAGCAAGAAATAACTCCAAATAAACAATCTAATAGTACATCAAAGCAACTTGCAAAAGAGGAACAAACATGCTCATATTAGTAGAAATCTTAATCACCCTACACTTAGGAACAAGAGTGGAAATAAGTGACATGGAAATCAAAAAGGCTATAAAAGTCAGTAAAACTAGAAGCTGGTTTTTTGAGGAGATAAATAAAATAGAAGAGCCAAGAGAGGAAATAAAAAGAATCACATGAAAGCAGACATTCCCATAGCACAGAAATACAAGGGATCATAGCTACGAACAACTATAAATTCAATAAATAAATTCAATAAATTCAATAACCTTGAAGAAATGGATAAATTTCAGATCAACGTGGTCCACCCATACTAATCCAGGAGAAATAGATGAGCTGAACTAACTGCCTACATGCATGGACACTGAATCAACAATAAAACATCTCCCAAAAAGAAAGCGCAGGAGCAGATGCTTACAAGTGACTTTTATTAAACCTTTGAAGAATAGCTAATGCCTACCTTGTTCACATTTTTCTTTAAAACTATGAGAAGAGGGTGTTCCCTAATAACATTTTATGATACATTACCCTAGTACCAAACCCAGCTAAAAACAGCACGAGAAGAGATAACTATAAGCCAATATCCCTGATAAACATCAACACAAAAATCTTCAACAAAATATTAGCAAAATTGAATTCAGCGGTGTGTCTCAAGGACTATATATCATGATCAACTAGGATTTATCCCAGAGATGCATGGATGGTTTAATATACATAAAGCAGTCTATATAATACACCATATCAACCAAAGTAAAGATAAAAATATGATAAAATCAACAGATACAGAAAAAGCAGTTGGTAAAATTCAGCACACACTTAAGATAAAAACAATAAATAAGGGCCTCCCCTGATGATGCAGGCTGTTGAGTGCAGCACTGTGAAGCTGTTTGCAGCCTGTGCAGCACTACTTCGATCCCAGCCGGCCTGCAAGGGTCCCACATGCGAGCAGACCTCTCCTGTCTCGCCCACTGCTTCCCTCAGCAGTGTGTTTCGTCAGTCTGCCAGTTCTGTTCCCCACTCTGTCTCTGGTGAATCCTCTCACCCTCCCATGCATCTGGCCTGCACCCTGGTTCTTGTGTAAGGGAATAAATAAATCTTTAAAAAAATAATATATAAGATGGGAATAAAGGAAACTACCTTGTCGTAACAAAGACTGTATGTTACAAACCAACAGCCAATGTGATAGTGACAAAAAATTAAAAACTCTCCCCTTAATATTAGGAACAACACAAGGATGCCCACTGTCACCACTGCTGTTTAACTTAGTATTAACTTTTGTCCAGAGTTATCAATGAAAATAGGAAATAAAGGGAGTACAAGTTGGAAAAGAAATGAAAATGTCACTATTTGAAAATGATATTAGATACAGCAAACTCTACAGACTCCACCAAAAAGTTATCAAAACAAATGTATACAACAGAATGGCAGGTTACAAAATCAACAAAAAAAATCTAGTTTTTTTTATATATAAATAGTATACAAGAAACAAAAGAAATCAAGAAAGTAATTCTTTGTAATTGCTCCAAAACAAGTTAAATACATCAGAATTGGCCGCACTAATGAGGGAAAGATCCTGTGCAGTGAGAGCTATGAGGTGTTGTTGAAGGACTTAGACAGCAACATAAGGAGATGAAAGCATGTCCCACACCCAAGATGGGGAGAATCAATATAATCAACATGACTATTTTGTCTTAAAAAAACCTATAACTCTAATGCAATCCTCATCAAAATACCAGCAACATTTTTTAAAGTTATTGAGCAAAAAATATTAAAATTTATATGTAACCCAGAAGACCTTGAATTGCAGAAGCAATGCTGAGTAAAATAAAACTGGAAACAAAGACACAATTACTGACTTCAAACTTTACTACAAGCTGTGGGTCTGGTAGACTTAAGCGGCTGTTAGACTTAAGCAGCCTGTCCAGCCACCATTAGGGTTACCTGCAGTTCTGCATTCCTACACAAAGGTCAGAACTTTCTAGTCACAGTCATATGAGCCAAACCTTACAAGGTGCCTTTCATATCAATCAAGAACAGAAAGCTGGATCACTCTGGGAAAGGTGTGTATCATGAGGTATGACCGGGAATGCCCATGGGGCTGAGGACGGATGCATAAACTTACTCCCAACTCATACATCATGAGGTATGACTGGGAAAGCCCAGGGGCCCCAGGACTGATTGTATGACAAGGGACCCCAGAAGCTGATCAGTGGGATGCCTTGTTGATAAGATTAGGACCGTGGCTGGGGGTCTGGGGTCTAGTTTCGATTACAACACTTGGTCATCAAGCTGATAACATGGTCAGCAAACTCGTGTCCCCAAGCTCTAGATGACATTCCTGAGTTTCACCCATCCTTTTCTCCTTGTCCTCCTAATGCACATAGCTGATGTTCTGTGATTATTCTATCAATAAAAATGGCCAGGATCTTGCTTTCAGCAGCATCCTGCCTTGTGCAGCCTGCTCCACAACTCCCGTGTCTTTATCAGTATGGTGCTGCACGATGCAACAACAAGCAACAGTATTTTGGAAAAAAAAAAAGTTATGTATTGGCGAAAAAATAGATACATGTCATTGGAATAGAATTCAAAGCCCAAAACAAACCCATGTGCATGTCAGGACTTAATGCAGCTATGACCTTGATTGGGAAAAGTACAGTCTCTACAATAAATGGTGCTGGGAAAATTGGAAAGCCATACATAAAAGAATGACCTTGGGCCACTCTAACTCCATATGCAAAAATTCCAAATGGTTGAAATATCTAGATACAAAATCTGCAACAATAAAATATATAGAAGAAAACACCCAAGGACTGTTCTCTCCACTGGGGTCAGCAACTCTGCTAGTGTAAGTCAGGATGCCCCACTGCCTCCCTTACAATGCTCCAGGGGCTCCACCTCACTCCTGGGGACCCTCTAGAATTGTGAGCACCTGAGAACAGGGATTGTGGGTTACTGAGGTCAAAGTTGCATCCCCAGCATAAAAAGTCATAGTCATAAAAAGTGCATAGTAGGCATTAAATAGTTTTGAATGAATGAGTAAACCACGATTTATTAAAAACTGCATTGCATTACATAAAAAGTCATAAAGTGAACAGTACCAAAAAAGGTTAGGAAAGATTTTTATCTCATGCAACTAGTATACAAATCAGCTCATAAATTCATTCCAGTGGGAAAAATACCATCTGCTTGTCTGTTGCGCATTAGCGTCTGTGTATGCGTCCATCACTGCATAACAAGTTGCCACAACTTTGTGGCTCAAAACAACATCCCTTCACTTACTTGTAGTTCCTTCATCAGAAATCCAGGTCTAGCATGGGTGGGGTCTCTGCGCAGGTTTTCACACAGTTGTGTTCTTATCTTGAGCTCAGGATCCTCCTCCAGGCTTATGTAGAGATTGTCAGGAGAATTCAGTTCTTGTGGTTGCAGGACTGAGGTCCCTGATTCCCTACCAGCTGTCAGTGTGGAGCCGGGAGAGGGCTGCTCCCAACTCCTGGTGGCCCCGGCATTCTTTGCTGGGTTGACCCTTCATTCTCAAAGTCCACAATGGAGAAAATCCCACATTAAGTGCCTCTCACACTTTGAACCATGTTGCTCAGGAAAAACCCAGTCCTTTCAAGGGCTCACCTTGATACAGGGCAGTAAGGAGCACTAAAACTGGCCAAGGACACTGCCCAGATTGTTTACTGGTTACTGTCTGAGTTCTTCACCAGTGTGCACACTTGCAAGACTACTCAGGCTCAGAGAAGAACAATAATGGGATTTATTTAACAAACCAGGAAAAACAGAGTTACTGAGGCCAAAAATGGCCTTTACCTCACCCGAAGCAGTGTCCAGTGTTTTTCGGTCCTAAGCAAAAGTAGCAAAAATGGCATCTTCCCGCCACTCAGGACAAGGAGTTCCTCTCCTGAACAACGGGCCACGTGTCTAAGATGGCCTCTTCCTGCCTTTGCCGAGCATGCAACATGTGGCATCCGGACTCTAGGCCAGGTTCCAACTCACACAAACAGCAGAAGACACACAGGAGACTCTCCTTGAGCTGCTGAGATGCCCCAGCACAGCACCAGACAAGCGACATTCAAGACAGAGCTACAGTGACCAAATGACCCGACAAACAGCCACACTCACGCAGCTCAGGGAGGAGCACAGCCCCAGCAGGTCTTCGCCTTCTCTGCCAGGCTGTAACAACAGCAAAAGCAGGAGCAGTTTCAGTGGCTTGGCGAATTTCAAAGCCTCTAAACATTTTCACTCCAAGGTTGGCTGCTGGAGGCCTCCACCTTCAGAGGCCTGCAATAGTTTCCTTGAAGTTTGGCACGGTGGGGGCCAAAATCCGCTCACCCCAAATGCTGAAGATCCCAAACAGCTGAAATCCTGAAGACTGAATGATTCCATGCCCCCTTCTGCAGTCCTTTATATGTCTTATCAGTCAACCCACCCCAAAATACGATACTTTTTAGCATTTTCCTGGGGTTATCTATCCTCATCAGCAACCCCCTCCAAGGGGCACCACCTGTAACAGTCTTTTGGCTTCAGCCACAGGTTACAACCTGATTAGGACAATCCAAGCCAGGTTAATCCTGTATGTCCTGTCTATTAGCCTTGGAAATTCTTCTTATGTCTTAAAACCAAATGACATGTTTAATTATTTAGATTTATTTTATTTACTTTTGCATACAAGTACTGGGGGGTAGGCCAGAGGTGTGGGTGTGAGAGGATTCACCAGAGACAGATGAGGAGTAGAACAGGTGGATCCACTGAAATGCACTGCTGAGGGGAACAATGAGTGAGCAAGTAGAGGCCTGCTGAGCCCTGTGGGTCAGCTCCCTGGCCAGGGATTGAACTCAGGCCATAGCAATGCTAGCACTGAGACTTAACCCCTAAACCTCCAGGGAGGCCCTGTTTTAGGACTTCTAAATCAACGTTTATTTTATGGGATTATTTGTCTTTCACATTTTAAATTTCACTTTTAGAAAGCAATGAATTAAAGTTTGAGACAGCAAAGAAATACAATAACATTTGTAAGTTTTGCTTACAGTTAATTGCCTTCTCTAACATTCCCTACAAATAACTGCCACAATTTTGAAAACATATATTAGCTAAATCAAATAGTTTCAAGACATGGATGTCATAACCATCATGTCTTAAAATAATATTGTTTTTCTTATTTAAGTTTCAATTTTTTTTAAAGATTTATTTATTTATGCATACAAGAGCTGGGGTGCAGGACAGATGTGTGGTAGGGGGCTATGAGAGGATTCACCAAAGACAGAGTGGGGAGTAGGACAGGCAGATCTACTGAAATACACTGCTGAGGGGAGCAGTGGGAGAGACAGGAGAGGTCTGCTGTGCCATGTGGGTTAGCTCCCTGGCCAGAGATTAAACTCATGCTGTAGTGGCTGCTGATAGCTTCATAGTGCAGAGACTTGACCCCTGTGCCACCAGTGATGCCCTTAAGTTTCAAATTTAAGTCAACAAGTGGATGGCAATTACCAGATGGTTTCATTCAGATACAGAATATAAATAACCAAAGCAAACAAACTGACAAAACACAATAAAATGAACTCTTAGATTCTGTGGAATATGGTGGTTACCAGAGATTGGGAAGGGATGGGAGCAGAGGTAGAGGGGGGGGAGTAAATCGATAGTGTTAAACATCAGGACTTTGGTGGGGGGTGGTGAGTGAAGAAAATACATATATATTGAGGTGTGAAACTGTGCTCCTGAAATTGTACCTAAATTTTGTAAAGGAATGGTAAGTGAATAAAACTTGAGTAAAAATAAATGTTTCAGGGCCTCCCTGGTGGCTGGTGGTTAAGTCTCAACGCTATCACCACTAAGGCCTGAGTTTGATCCCCTGCCAGGGAGCTGACCCACATGGTGCAGCAGACCTCTCCTGTCTACCCCACTGCTCCCCTCAGCAGTATATTTTAGTAAATCCACATGTTCTGTTCCCCACTCTGCCTCTGGTAAAATCCTCTCATGCCCCCTGCATCTATGGCCTACACCCCATTCTTCTAACCGCGAGGGTCCCACATGGTGCGGCAGACCTCTCCTATCGTGCCCACTGCTCCCCTCAGCACTGTATTTTGTCAATCTGCCTGTTCTGTTCCCCGCTGTCTCTGGTGAATCCTCTCACCCTCCTGCGCATCTGGCCTGTACCCCGGTTCTTGTATAAATCAATCAATCAATCAATCATTAAAAATAAATAAATAAGTAAATTAAATATTTTAAAAAATAGATATTTTAATGTTAGTTTCCTAAGATTGTGAACAGTATTGACTAAAATGCCAATTGTTTTATCCTTATCATTTTACTGATTTTTTTAAACTCAAAAAAAAGTTTTTTTTCTTTTATTCTTTGTTTTTTTTAGCTTTCTGATTTTGTTTGTGTTGTCAAGGCTTTCACAGTGATTCTCTACTCCTCAGAAGGGGAGCACCACACACTCCCAGCACAGCGGAGCCCCAAGAGTAGGCCGGCTGACCTGTTCTTTCACTTTTGGTGACCTTGTAAGAACTTGAGCCTCCCAGAGAACTCCTGCAGCCCGCCTGGGCACACGGCAACTGCACTTTTGGGTGCTTTCTAAACTTTCTGGGTATAAGAAGAGCAATTCTTATTTCCAGGGATTTGGGACAGCCCATTTCCGTTAGAGGGTATATTGAAAGCTCACCAAAGACAGGAGGACACATGCTGGCCCATCGGAATAGCTGTAGACACTGACAAGAAAAAGAAAGCGCTGTGAGTTCAAAGGACAAATATAATGTCATAGGCCAGGACGCTACCTCAGAATGCTGAAATGCCAATTCTTACTCCACTTCATCTTCAAAAATATTTGCCTAATGAAATTGAAATTGCTTTCAGTTTCAGAATAGTGTGAGCCTCCCACCTCGCTCTATACACCTAGTTTACCATCAAGATGACAATTTTGGTGTGATCCAGATGGAAATGGTTAACTCCAATCTAGTAACAAAGTTTTTCAAGAACTGATGATATTCAGTTAGTGTTCTACAAAAAAAAAATAACATCTTTCCTTTGGTTTTAAATGCCACTGTGGAGACAGTGAGGTGCACCACAAGCTGGAAATGTGGGGGAAAGAGCAGAATGGCTGGGGGTCCAGAGAACAGCAGCAGCAAGGGCAGTGGGGCCTGAACCTTAGGGGGTGTGAGGGAGAAAGGCCTGAAGATAGTGGTGAGCAAAGACCCCACCCACCTGCCAGCCCCCCAGGTACAATGTTGTGGGGAGAGGAAGCACCTTGGGGAAGGTCCTCGCAGGGCCGTGTCCTCAGGGGACCAGGTTTCTATCAGAGCTGCAAGGTGAAGGCACATCCTGAGGGAGGGCTTTGGTGATTTCACTGATTCTTGGCTGAGAACTCCAGGGACCACAGTGAGGGGGTTTCGGGGGTTCAGGAGATGTGTGAGAGGAGACAGAATAGGGGTGTGCAGACACACTTATCTCTGGTGGAGATAAGAGTGAAGGCTACTTGGTGACAGACACAAACAGGGAAAAGGACATGGTGAGATTAGTCAGGCAGGTGGTGGAGGTGAGTCTGAGAGAGGAAGACGGGAGGAGAGTGGTTGGAGCCTCCCTTGGGCTCTGTCAATGGAGATGAGCATGGTTAGGGTGACCAGGTGTCAGCTCTAGGGTGTTGACCCTTTCTTGGCCCCGATCCTGGGCAGAGTGCCTGACAGAGGACGGGGTCTCAGAGACGGGAATGATTCCACTCCAGCCCTAGGGGCGAGGAGACACTCATACCTGCTCTCAGGTCGGCCTGGCCCTGCTATTGGAGGTGACATCAGGGCACCAGGAGTGAGCCCTGGCACTGGGCCCCTTGTCCTCCCTGCTGAGGGAACAGAAAGCCTGGGATGGGCCTGGGGGACCTGTGCTCTTAGTCCCAGTAGTCCATGTGCAGATCCACACCTTGGAGTGTTGTGTAAACAGTGAGATGTTCTTTCCACCTCCAGATGATTTTATTCAAATATTGAGTTTCAGGGCCTCCCCTGGTGGAGCAGGTGGCTGAGCGCAGCGCTGTGAAGCTGTCCACAGTCTCTGCAGCGCAGGTTCAATCCCAGCTGGCCGGCGAGGGTCACACATGGTGAGCAGACCTCTCCTGTCTCTCCCGCTGCTCCCCTCAGCAGTGTATTTCAGTCAGTCTGCCTGTTCTGTTCCTTGCTCTGTCTCTGGTGAATCCTCTCACCCTCCCGCGCATCTCGCCAGTACCCCATTCTTATATAAATAAATAGATAAATCTTTTTTTTTTTTAATTAAGTTTCAGGGCCTCCATGGTCATGCAGGGGTTGAAGTCTCAGCACTATGAAGCTATCAGCGGCCACTGTGGTGTGAGTTCAATCCCCAGCCAGGGAGCAACCCACATGGCACAGCACACCTCTCCTGTCTCTCCCACTGCTCCCCTCAGCAGTGTATTTCAGTAGATCTGCCTGTTTTGCTCCCTGCTCTGTCTCTGGTGAATCCTCTCACCTCCCCTAACCCTGTACCTCTGGTCTACACCCCAATTCTTGTATGCATAAATAAATAAAATAAATCTTTTAAAAAACGGAGTTTAAAAAACTGAGAAATAGGAAGTAGAAGAAATGTTTTTAATTTTCTGGGGTGTTGCCATTAAAGAACTAGAGAGAGGTGGGACTGGGGAGAACATGGAACCTTCAGAGATAACACAAAGGCTTCTGGCACTCTTCTCCTGCAGTCCCTGTCCCACCCCTCACTCTGACACAAGGAGTTCAAGACTCCCTAGAATCCTCATATGGGGTGCCCATCCTCCAGGTAAGCTCCCTCCCACCAAGCCCACCCAGCCCCTCCCACCTGTTCAATCAGAATCCCAGCGCAGTGCAGCAGCGCCCCCGTGTGGCCACAGGGCTGAGCACAGGAGACCAGAGCCGCCCTTTCTCCTGCTCAGCCAGGCCCTCCCCAGGCTCCCTTGGCTCCCAGCAGCACAAAAAGGGCTTGAACACAAGAGGAGCCCCCACTCCATGTCAGGTATGAAGTAGAAAGTGTTTCCCAAAACCCCACACTTTCATCAGTGTTTCCTCCCTGCTGAGTCACCATGGACTGCCTCGGGGCAGTGAGATCTCCTGTCATTACAGCTGGGTCCCAGGTGAGGAACCCCACAAAAAAACTGGGTGCCCTCAGTCACCCGGGATGGAACATAAGACACCTGAATCCCTGTTCCTTGTTCCTGCCACTGCCTGTGGAGTTGGACTCAGTCTAGTATGTTTCTAACCATGGGGTGGGGAGGAGAGGAGCATTCTGGGGTGTTAAGTTCTGGGGCAACCTGGGGACACCCCAGGAAAGTAAGGGTAGAACAGAAATCAGGACATGAAAGGAGCAGAGTTCTCAGGAGGGGAGAGGAGGAGCCAGGGAAAAGAACTGCCTGGCCTGGGAGACAGCTGTGGGCAGTCTGGAGAGGGTCTCTAGGTTCTGGGCCCTAGAGAGCAAAGGGGAGATGCTGTGCCACCCCTGTAGGCACCAGCCCCGACCCCAAATTCCTGGCTTTTCCAGGTTTCCACCCCGCTGTGGACGACCTCCCCAGTAACTGGTTTTCATGGTCTCAGTTGTCCCTTCCTTCCCTGTGACAACTAGGCCAGGGACCCAAGGGCCTGTGCTGACATGCAGTAGCCACTGACCCCACTGAGGCTACAGCATCAGCGACAGACACTGGCAGGCACCCCACAGCCGCTTCCCAGCAGCAGCTCCGACACCCTCCACAGCTGTGGCTCAAGGGGTTCCCTCTGCTCTCTAGGGCCCTGCACTTAGGCCCGACTCTTTGCCACCCCCAACCCCTGAACTTAGGAGCTCTGCAGCCCTACCCGGGGCTTGAGGGGTGCTAGAGAGTAAGTGTGTTCCATCCAAATCTATATGTTTAATTCAAATCCCCAACGTGATGGTATTTGGGACCTTGGGGGATGATGAGGCCTCCTGAACTGGATTATGTCCCTGTGAGACACTCCAGAGATCTCCTCACCATGTCCACCATGTGAGGGCGCAGTGGGAGGGCAGCAGCTGTGAATAGGGAAGAGAGCGCTGGAATTTGCTGGCATCTTGATCTTGGATTTCTCAGACTCAAGGACTGCGAGAAATGTATTTCTGTTGTGCATATGTCAGTTTATGATATTCTGTTACCGTAGCCCAAATGGACAAGGTGTTCAAAAGCCAGGAGATTGTTCCCCAGAGTCCCTTGTGCTGCGGGGTCCCCTCAGGTGCCATCTGGGCGACAGTTTCCGTGACCCCCAACCAGATGGACACACTTCCTGGCCCAAGAGACCTCAGAGGCAGTTGGTGGCCGGCACCACCTGTTTTCCCTGCTGTGTGGTGAGAGACTAGGGAAATTGAGATGAAATGATAGTAGCAAACACACACAAATCTCAGGAAATGCCTATTTTGAACAGTGTGTCCCCCGAAATTCATATATTGAATCCCTCAATATGATTGTACTTAGAAATCCAGCCTTTTAAAAGATAATTAAGGTTAAATGAGGTCATAAGCCTGGGTGCTAATCTGACAGGACTGGTGGTTATGAGAATTATCAGAAATCTCTTTCCCCCCAACTTGTGTGCATGCACACACACACACACACACACACAGAGGAAATACTACGTGAGGTCATGTTGTGAAGTCCCAGTTACAAGTCAGGAAGAGAACCATCATCAGCAACCAATTTCCTAGCACTTTAATCTTGGACTTCTGGCCTCCAACTGCTAGAAAAGATATTTCTGTTCAACCCCCTAGTGTGTGGAATTTGGTGATGGAAGCCTGAGCAGACCAAGGCAACTTCCAAAGCAAAATCCAGGCAACTTTCCCTTTCAGTCTCAACATACCCAGTTTCATGGGGCTTGTCACAGCGTATATTCTCATCCATGATGTTCAGTGACTGTTCTGTGCCAGGCATGGTTCTGGGTCTAGTGATCATTTCATGAAATCAGAGAAAAAACTGCTTTCCTGATGCTTCCATGTGACAGGAAGACAGACAACCAATGAGAACATCGCAAGAGGCGTAATGTGTGATATGTCTTCTTGTCTATCAATGGTAACAAACAATCCCCCAAATAAAAGCATCTTTTATTCTCCCCCTTCTGTGGGGTGAGAGTGTCAGTGGGCAGCTTTTATGCTCCACATGCACGGACTGGGGGTGCAGTGCTCCGAAACACCCAGGAGGGTCCCTCCCATGATGATAGGTGGTGCAGGCTGTAGGCTGGGGCTCACTGGGGCTGCTAACTGCATGGTTTGGCTGTTCCCAGCTCGGCTCCTGGGCTCCAGGAGGGAGTGTCCCATGTGGACAAGTCAGACCCCACAGGGGATCTGGTGTCAGAACCTCAGAATTCAAAAAGTGTCACTGTCCCAAAGCTCTTCCAAGATCAAGGGGAGGGAGGTGGTCACACCCCTAGGTAGGTGGTGGCAGCATCACACTGTGAAGGGGATGTGGGGTGGGTGTTGTTGAGCCCCTCTTGGGAAAAGGCCCCTGTACAGTATGTCAGAAAGTGACAGGAGATAGAGGAAAACTCCTGCAGGGGGGACACCCAAGGCAAGCAGATGGGAGGGGCACTTGCAAATAGGGTGGTCAGGGCGGGCCTCACTGGGTGACAGTTGAGGGAAATTGAGGCAGGAGAGACTGAGGCACAGGGACTTGCAGGGACGCCTTCCTGGGGTGCCTCTGCGTGTACAAGGCTGCACGGGGCAGGCACTAAGACTCTGGTGGGAATGGAGGGGCTCAGTTAGCCAGACTCCTGCAGGAAGCTGTGGGGACCCCCTTCCTGCTCTGGCCCTCAGAAGCCCTGGGCAGGGGAGGGAGAAGGCATTGCTTTGGGGGGCAGATCAAGGGGAAGGGGAAGAGAGCTGCGGTGGGCAGCTCACTTAATCTCTAGTCTCTCTTGCGTGGCCAGGGCGGTGGTGACTGCCATAAGGACCCTGGGGTTATCACGCTGCAGGGAGCTGGGCATGGGATGAGGGCGCTTCACCTCTGGCTTTCTCCCCCAAACCTCACAACCACCATCTCATCATGAGAAGATTTCAGACACACTCGAATGAGTGACATTGTACAAAGTATCTGTCCAGTACTCTTCACAACTTTCAAGGTCATGGAAACATGTAAAACTTAGGAACTCAGAAGACTGGTTTCCATAGAGACAGAGACAAGAGGGACACAACTTGAGGTGGCTGGACTGGATCCTGGAATGAAAAAGGGCATGAGTAGAAAAACGGGTGAAATCCAAAACAGGTCTGTAGTGTAGCTAGTGGTGTTATATACATGTTAGCTTCTCGGCCTTAGCATAGCTTTGTTAGATACCAACATTAAGAGAAACTGGGTGAAAGGTTTAAGTGACCTCTGTGCTAGCTTCACAGCATTTCTGTAAATCTAATGTGATTCAAAATATAACTTTAAAAAGTGCAATGAGGGCCTCCCTGGTGGTGCAAGGGCTTATGTGTCAGCACTGTGAAGCTACGGGCTGCCACTTTATAATCCCAGCTGTTTGGTTGGTGCCAGTAGAGCTCCAATCAGATGGGTCCATGTAGAGCCCTGAATGGTCTCATAAACCTTAAATGGTACCTGTGAGAGCTCGAATCTGATTGGTCCATTTATAATTCTGGCACTGTATTCATAAATGAAATACCAGCCCATGTGTCCAGATGCCTGAGGTCAGGTAATCTCACCCTGGAGTGCAGGCCGCTGTCACTCAGAGCCCACTGATGGGTCCACAGGCTGCACACAGTAAGGTCCCCTCTCCCCATGGCATCAGGGATCACAGTGGGAGTGGGCTTCATCAGGGCCAGATATTCACCTGAGCACCCAGGCATCCCTCTATCACAGCCCACCAGGCCGGTCTTCCACCTGCCACAGCACAGCCCAGGTCAGCACTGCCAGAGCTCAGGGATGCCCACAGGCTGCATGCTGAGCTTGGGGCCTGGCACATCTTGGGCCTCTCTCCCTGTGGCTTGTGTCAAACCTTGCTGCTGAAGCAGCCTCAGCAAAGCCCATCACACCCCACTGATTACACCAGGTTGCAGGGATCCTCATTTAATGTAGCTACTGGAAAATTACAATTGGATAATTCTACTCCAGAGGAAAATCCACGCTCCCCCGCCCCCCGAGGACTGTCCCCTTTTGGGTGGCTCCTGGCAGTGTAGACAGTACATGGCCCCTGGGTGGATCTGAGATTGACTCAGCTGTGACAGGCCTGGCAGAAGCTGTGGCCACAGGAGGTGCTCCCAGGGCCCCATCTGCAGGCAGATGCTGCAGGTCACCTCTGCCAGGAGGGTCCAGTCATGGCCCTGAGGTCATGACTGTCCCGTAAGGTGGGTGAGGAAGGGTGACAAACTGAGGGCAGAGGAGACACTCAAGGCAGAGGTGACCACACCTGCCCTGGTCACGCTGCAGGAGCCTCCTCCCTGCCCCGCACACTCTCACCCTCTCCAGTCTCTGCTCCCCACAGCGCCCCAGGCCTTTCTCAACATGGACCCTCACCTGTGTCTCTCTGCTCTGCACACCAGGCAGGGAGGGCTCACAGGGCCTGTCATCACCTCTACTTTCTCTCCCACCTCACCTGCCTCCATCATCAATAGTAAGACGGCCTGGGCAGATAGTGAGGCGCCCATCACTAAGAGGACCCATTCTGGATGTTTCCAGTGAATGTGACCACACTGAGGCCTCAGCCTCCTCAGCTCAGATACCCTTCCTCACTGCAGCTGCCACAGCAGGAGGGTCCTGGGCGGGTCAGAGCCCTGTGTCCCTCACAGTGTGACCTAGACTGTGCTTCTGAGTCTCACTCCCCACAGTCATTAGTTACTCTGGGATCATAATATCTGACAACTCACAGGGTGTTGTGGGTTAAACTGAATAATCCATGCAAATGTTTGTCTTATTTTCATTGTTGGCTTTTTCTCCCTTTTTTTTTTTTTTTTTTTTGGTTTGCATCATGAAAACTCAATTCCACACCTTCTCCCTCTCCCAGGTTGTTGTTTTTTGTTTGTTTGTTTTTTTGTGATTGCACAGCATTGTTCTAGCAACAACAAAAATGAAAGAACTTTTAGAGTAAAAATCTTACCTCCAATTCCAGTAACAAACACCGTAATGATACTTACCTTTCTGTGCTCTCCTCCAGAGTGGCCATGAATACAAGGAGATTCATCCTGAACTCTATAGTGGGGAGGGAGGTGGGGGAACCAGCCTGGGTTTATCTGAGATCCGAGCAGCCCCAGGAGTCCCTGCACCTCCTGCCTCTGCCCTTGTGGGAAACCAGCCCCTCAGCCTGCAAGACAGTGAGGAGGCGAAGGCAAAGCCCTGAGGTCAGTGATGGACGGAGGTGACAACTTTTCTTTCTTTTGCTGAAGATAGTTTCTTTCCCCAGACCCCATTATTGCATTATTTCCTTTGAGGAAACATCGGTTTGCACACTGTATGTGTGCAGATGTCCAGGGTCACACGTCCTCAGATGTTTGTTACCACTTCACACCCACCTAAGGGACCCACAGTCCTCACCACCATCACCAGGCCCTCTTCCCACTTTGTTCCTACATTAAACCCTCTCCCTCCCCTCCCTTTCGTTTTCACCTATGCCGTCTCATCCTTTCAGGAACCCCTGACATGACATTTTGCTGGAGGCTGGTCCCCAGCAAAGAACAGAGTCTACGGTTTCCCAGTCAAGCACCCAAAGTTACCCATCCCCTGGTCACCTCAGCCAAACAGTTTGGCCCAAAACAGGGACACTGAGGCCCCATAACCTGTCAAAAGTCTAAGGCACCTCCAAGTGGGGACCCATGGGAAAGGGGCACAAATTGCCAGACAAGTTTGGAAGGAAAAGAGCAAAATCAAAATCTAGGTAAGTGTTGCCACTTTAATCTCCCCACAGGTCTCTCACCCATGTCTGTTCAAGTGTCTCCTTCCATGGCCCCCAAGTCTCTGGCACAAGTCCAAGGCTGAGAAGCAATTACAGCTTCTTCACCTGCTCCCAGCTTTGTTGCTATTAGAGCCTGGAAGGGAAGGTGAAGACCCGGAACTGGGCACCTCACTGAGCTGTGCGCGATGTGGGCAGTTTGTCAGGCCACTTGGCTACTGCACCTGTGGTTTCAATGGTGATTGGGGCTGTGCTGGCCCCTCTCAGCAACTCCACTGAGCACCTCGTGTTGCGTCTTCTGCTGGCTGAGCAAGCTGGATCCTGGCCTATTGGCTGGATGCCACAGGCTCCAGACTGTCAGTGGCAGGAAGATGTCCTTTTGAGAGTGATGCCTTTTTTTGGGATAGGTTTGAACATCTCCAGCTGCAGGTGGATGGCATCTTAGACGACTTTTGCTGGACACTGCTTGGGGTGAGAGAAACCATTCTTGTGGCCTCAGTGATTCTTTGTTTTGCCTGTTTGTTAAACAAACCCTGTTATTGTTGTTCTCTGAATGTGAGTGGTCTTGCAATTGTGCATGCAGGTGAAGAACTCAGGGATCCATAAACTATTTGGGCACTGTACTTGGCCAGTTTTAGTACCCTTACCGCCCCATTATCATTTTTATTTAGCGCTTTTCCTTCCAGACTTGCCTGGCCTTTTCCTTCTGGTGCCTCCACCAGAAGGTGCCTTAGACTTGCTGTAAGATCTCAGACCTCAGTGGTCCTGATCTGGGCCAACCCTGTTTGGCTGGGCATTTACACCTGCTGGAATGGTGCTTTGGGTGTTTCATTTAGTAATTACTTTAACTACAGACTTTCTGTTCTCTTTATCACACACCAAGTGTATTAAAGTCCTTCTCTATTGAAGATCTTACACATTAGAGTATGTTTTTATGCAATGGGTGGCAGAACCCATTTAAATGTGCAGGTGTGAAGGTCTGGGGTGCCTCTCATGCAGTCCGCTATCAGGACTGATACAGGCAGCAAGGGGCACTGAAGCTGGCCAAGGACACTGCCCAAATAGTTTACCAGTCTCTATCTGAGTGCTTCCCCGGTGCATACAATTTCAAGACCACTCAGGTTCAGAGGATAACAATAATGGGGTTTATTTAAAAACCAGAGGAAAACAAAGAGTTACTGAGACCACAAATGGCCATTTACCTCACCTGAAGCAGTGGCCAATGTTTTAAAGTCCTAAACACAAATATTCCCAAGATGGCATCTTCCTGAACTGAGGGCCTGGAGCATGTGGCAACTATAAGCCAGGAGCCAACTCATGAAGACAGCAGAAGACATAACAGGAGATGCTCATGGGAGCTACCTAGATGCCCCAGCACAACACCAGACATGCAACACTCAAAACAGCAGGTACAGGGGCCAAAAGACCTGACAATTGGCCACACTCATAGATCAGAGAGGAGCCCGGGTCCAGGCCTTCTCCACATGTCTCTCTCCTGTGTTGTCCGCAGGTCTCATTCAAGTGCTCTCTCCTCCAACAATCCTGTATCTTATGACTGATGCTCCTAAAGAGATTATTCATAGCTGAATCTGTGTCCAGAAAGGTCCTGTTACCTCACATCTTTACTCAGCGAAGAGGCAAAACCCTTCCAATATTAAGACCTACATAAGGTGGGTGCACAGCTTCATCTCAGACACACAGATATTCCTGTTCTGGTGCGCCTGGGCTGGAGGTCGCCCTGCTTGGACACAACATCCCCAGACATCTTCATGGGCATTTTGTGTCCATCAGGTCTCTTAGGTCACCTTCTTAGTGAGGCCCATATTGACCACATTCAGGAAAGAGCCATCTTACCTGTCCCCACTACTCACTCTGGGTCACTTTCCCCACACTTCTAACCAAAAACTAGATGAGTCTGAAAATTTTTCTCTGACCAGATACTTGTGTGAGCAGGGGCCACCCTACACCTTGTGGAGACAATAACAGATGCCTCCTGCTACTGTCAGAAGACATGAATCCTGATCTTTAAACATGAAATGAACAGGTGTGCTCCAGTAAAACACAAAGAGTAAAATATAAACAAACTATGAGGCCTGAGGATGCAACCCTAGCCTGAGGATAGGCTGACCCGGCCACACACAGCCTCTATCCACATTCCTGGAGACAGAACAGGCCCAGGTGTCTGAGTCCCTGTGATCACAGCCCCTGCTGGGACAGGTGCTACTGAAGGACAAGGAAAAGGAGGAGCGAGATGACCCCTGAAGAGTGACCACACAAAACCCATGACACACTGAGCAGAGACTGGACACAGGCCCCGACCCCCTCGGCTCCTCACAGCCTCTCCCGCCCCCACCTGCACAGACTCAGCACAGGGGACATGCAGTTCTGGCTGGTCTTCATGACTCCTCTTTATTTCCTATCAAAAATTAGGAATCTTTTTAATTAACTCAGCTTCCCCACAAGACAAAATAAGAAAAAAATAATTTCATATCATATCTGGATTACTATTCTCAAAAGGGAAACAGACATTATTTCTCAGGAAAACACAAAGTACAGGCAGGGGTGGTGTCAGCCAGCCCCACTGCTGCTGGGACAGCAAAGCCATGAGTGAGGGGAGGCTGGGAGGGCCCTGGTGAGCAGGGCTGGGCCAGTCTCCCCACCTCCTCACATTATGCTAATATCGCAGACACATGAGGACTGCCTTCCCAACAAGAGATACCAGAGGATCTGTGTAGGATTGAACCACTATGTGTAGTTCCTTCGGATCAGTCTCCTCGTCTATCCTCCTGCCCCACCTGCTCTGCCCAGGGTGCCCACGGCTCCGCACTCTGGCCCAGAGAGTCACTGTCTAACTGCCTGACGTGTGTCCTCCACGTAGGCCACCGCGATGTAGCGGGGCTCCCCAAGGCCTGGCTAGGACATGGCAGTGTAGAATATCCTTAGGGAGTGGGAAGCTGGGGGTGGAGAGGGGGCGACCCGGGCTGACCCTCCTCTGAGCGTGGGTCCAGGTCCCAGGGAGATGGGCCTGGAAGGGAGAAAGGGGCAGGGGTGGGTGGCCTGTGAGAGTGAAAAGGGGGGTGGGCCAAGAAGGGCCCAGACTCAGGGGACCAGAGCACTCAGGGGAGGCGGCAGGGACAGAAGGGGTCAGAACACAATGGGCCTGAAGGGGATCAAGAGGTTGGGAGGAGATGAGCCTTTCCTGGGGTCCTGCACCCGCAGGGGACTTCTTGCTCCCTCTTGGAGCAACAGTGTCCAGCTGGACACGCACTCACCCGCCCGGGTCTCCATCAGGGCCAGGGGTCCCCAGAGCAGCAGCAGGAGGGTGAGGGGCATCACACTCCCGTCCAGGGGCCTGGGGAGAAGGAGTCCAGGAGGGTCCTTGGAGACTTTGTAACTGGAGCAGGATGATGCTGATTGTCTTCCCTGGAAACCCCCAGGAAATGGGGAGAGAGAATGGGGGTGAGTGTGGGGTCATCAAGGCTGCACCACCCCACAGAGCCTGTGAGAGGGAGACATGATGCTGTAACAGTGTGACATCCACAGAAAGGGGAGGCTCCAAATTCCCTTCCCCACCTTTGGGAGGAGTAGATAGGGCTGGGAGAAGCAGCAGCCTGGAGGAATGAAGAAGCTAGTAGTGTTTTCAGATAATTGTGAATATTCCACTTTGCTACTGAATTAAAACTGTACAGGTAGTAGTTTCACAAAGGTTATTTGCAAAATGAAACCTGAAATAATATCAGGGCATAGTTCCTATTCTGTTACATTTCCATAGGCCTCTCTTGCATATTAGTTGGAACTTGTGCTAATGTATGATGTTTTTAAGTGACAGATTGTTTCTCTAAGTTACATAGATCTTTAGTGTTCATTACACTGGAATCAAATTGTCAAAAAAATATGTTTTGTTTTTTAATCACAAATCCCCCCCAAAAAATTGTCAAGTAGTGATGTCACTCAATTTTTAATAATTCTGGCTTTCTCTGAGAGCTTATATTTTATCAGGTAAAATTACTGTCAATGTCAATTGTCTGTTGATTTTCTTCAAGAAACAGACATTCATTTTGAGGGAAGTGTCTGCTAATTAACCAAATTTAAATGACCTTAGTTTTTGTCATTCATCCCTTCGGGTAAGGATGGTGTTGCCTGCAAATAAAAAGAGTCTAATTCATCTCATACAAACATTTTCCTCGGGACACAGGGCTTGCGAATGCCGCAGAAGTGCTATGTGTCCTTCCAGATCAGCACACCAGATATTTTTAAATGTGGAGTTGTGGATGATGCAATAATGAAGATAACTTTTAATGCTTTTTCCAGGACATTTTCAAGTGAAACTGGCTTTAATGTTTATTCCTGCAGGTAAGTGCTGGTGAAGAATCACTCCTTCTGCAGTGGTACGACAAACTCCACTCTTAGTAAATTTTACCTCAGCAAATGCCAAATAGTGAAAAGACATTTGTGTCTAAGTGATGTTTTAAAGCCAGTTTTACCTCATGGATCCATGAAAGGCTCTGGGTGACTTCAAGGGCTCCACAGACCACACTTTGAGAAATGCTTTTCTCAGGCAACCAGGGAGCATCTCCCGAGTTTTCTCTGCCTTTGCCTCCTCTTCACTTCCCAGCATCCCTCTCCCTGGCTAGCTCCTGCCTCCCCAAGCTGCCTCCCTTGCAGATACAATGGGGAGCAGAGAGAGGACCCTGGAGACATGGAGCTTGCACTGTCAGGAGAGATGGACACTGAGTAAAGGTGACAAAGACACGTGTAAACCTGACCTGAGCCCCGTGCTGGGAGGAAGGAGCGGGTTTGTTGTGAAAGCAGAGATGCAGGAGGCCTAACAGGTCCTGATCACTACTATCAATAATATCAACAGATGTAAAAAAATTTTAATTAAAAAAGTATATATAAACCAATTAAGCATAAGGAAATCAGATTTTATATCTTCCCACAGCTGTCACTTCTGTCCCTGACACACACACGTGTTCTGGCCCCACAGACCAGCCTGTCCCCTCTGCCCTCAGCCCCCTCCACATCCTGCCCCAGGACCCAGCCATATTGAGGAGGCCTGTAGCCTGATCTGCCTCCTGGTCCTGGTCCTGTCCTCACCCTCATCTGCTCTTCCCTCATTTATTATGCGCTGAAGGACAGGCCTCCCCAAGATGTTCAGAAAGGTGTACCCCAGACAGGCCACTTTGCCATGTGGGTTATTTCCATCTGAGGGTCATCAGGGGTTCATCTAAAGAAATGGTGACCACTTCTAGAACAACCTAGTATGAAATTAGTTGTCTTATCCACAGTGACGGTTATTAAAACAAAGTTTCAATCTGAGAAATCAACCTGTATTAAAAAAATCTGCTTTTCATTATATGAGTCACCCTTTCCTTGCCATGTCATACCCCTCCTCTCTCCTGGGTCTCAGGCCCCATCTCACTCTTAGCTCAGGAAACACACCCTCGTTTCCTGCACGGATTTCAAACACTCATTGAGATATAGATTCCCTATGCATATATAACATAATTTGGTTATTTCCTAGTACTAAAAGAAAGGAAAAAAGATTTTATAAAATTTCATGTGCTCAGAATAAGAGTTATTAAAAATTAGAGATTTGATCATAGAAATGAATAAAGCAGTAGATGAACTGGAATATTAAAGTCTCACTCCCACTAATAATGTAAATGGAAAGGAAATGACAAGCAGAGAGAAGACCTACAAGAAACTGAGTCTGTTGATCAGGAGATTCCAACTAGTTAATAATATAAGTGTCTAAAAGAATGGAGAGTGGAAATGATGAAAAAATTCAAGAAAATTCCTGAGCACTCACAGATAAAATGTGCATGCTGAGTGTCCTCCCCGGGTTCCTCCTACAGAGGATGAGCAGCCCCACACCATGACCCGCCCCAGGGACTTTCAGAAAGAGGCTGGAGAAGGACAGACCTTGGGGCCCTCAAGAGACAACTCAGGCCTGGAGGCCAGAAGGCCCTGGAGCCAAGCCTTCTCAGTCCTCAGGGGAATCCAGCCCAGACTCCATGTCAGGCCCAGGTGAGGGAGGCTCTGGGGCCACAGACATTAACTTCAGCTGTGCATGGTCTCAGGGGTTACAGTCCACGTCCCTCCTCTATTGGGCAAAGGACACTAGTGGGCAAAGGGGGAACAAAGATGATGGACACAGAGAACAGGACACAGGAAAATCAGCCACAGAGGAGCGGGGACAGGAGAGAGGCCAAGGGTGAGGTGAGGGGTCCGGGCCTTCAGCCCTGCCCAAGTGAGCAGGACCCAGGCCCGGGAGACAGGACTGAGGCTGTGGGACAGGGGTCTGCCCAGGATGAAGCAGGCAGAATAGCTGGTGTGTGTGATATATCCCTGGAGATTCTGACTTTGGGGTGGTCTTGGGGGTGAATAGATATGAGCACAACAGGAACTAAACTGGTGAGGGAACAAGATAATTATAACTCCAGGGCTAATAAAAAAATCAATCCACGAATGAAAAACATCCTGGTCTACTCACTACTCAGCTGTGACTGGCTCTCATGAGGTCATAAGGATGCAAACCCTGTATCTCAACAACCTGCCAGAGGGGCGTCAGGGGGCAAATGCCTGTGCTGTGGATCTGAGGGGCCTCCTTTGAAGCCTCCTTGCCACTCAGACCCAATTCTCAAGACCTAGGCAAGAGGCCTAGGGAGTGTGGGCAGGGACATCTCCATGATTCTTGCTGAAAACTTTAATGTAAAGGAGCAGAGAACAAGTAGACCTTCAGGGAGGCCGTAGAAAGGCTGCCGGAAAGTGACAAGGCCACCCTGGGGAGGTGCCCTGGGAGGTTTTGAAGGACAGGCTGGAGGCCTTGACCTGCCCACAGAGTTGGCCCCATTCACCGCTCATTCTGTGTGTTGTTGTTTTTTTTTAACACTAACCCTAAACCTAATCCTAACCCTAACCCTCAGTCTGTTGTATTTTATGAACATTTTCAAGCACACAGAAAAATTGAAATAACAGTGCAGAGCACACCATCTAGATCCCAGCATTAGCATTACCACATTTGCTTTATCACTTATCTTTTTTTTTTTTAAGATTTATTTATTCATGCATACAAGAACCCAGGTACAGTCCAGATGCACAGGAGGGTGGGAGGATTCACCAGAGACAGAGTGGGGAACAGAACAGGCAGACTGACAGAAATACACTGCTGAGGGGAGCAGCGCTCCAGACAGGAGAGGTGCGGGATTCTCCCCGGCAGGCCAGGATTGAACCTGCACTGCAGAGGATGCAGACAGCTTCACAGTGCTGCTCTCAACCACCTGCATCACCAAAGGAGGCCCTTTAGCACTTATCTTTATCCATGGATCTGTCTCTCTGTTCATCCATCTTATTTTTTTTGATGCGTTTCAAGTTAGTTGCCGATAGCAACACATTTCATTTCTCAATTCTTGAGCATTCCAATTAATAAGTAGAGTTCAAATTGGGTTAAGATTTTTTTTTTTTTGAGATAAAACTTCATTTGAAGAAATGCACAAATCTTAAGTATACTACTAGAGGAGTTTTGACCTTTGTCAAGAATATTATGTTATATTATTATTTTCTGCTCTTGGAAACAATGAACATTTAAATAATTTAATGATGTGTCTCACTTAACAATACAATTTATCCGACCTACCTCCTTTTGAGTAACTACCACAGTCCAGTCTGAAACCTCCCTGGCCCCTCCATTCTCAGCACATTCCTGTGACCACACTCTCCTTGGGACAGAGTCCATGCCTGATTCATCTTCATAGTTATTTATTTATTTATTGATTGATTCTGATAGCATTGATTTTCCAACTATATATACATATGGGATTATAGGTACACACACACACATATATATATGGGATTATAGGTACATATATTATATATATATATAAGGGATTATAGGTGCAAAACTCTAAAATATATGTTATCGCCCCATAGAAATATTATGTATCAATATAATAAGTTATTCATCTTTGATCTTTCAACAAATAAGTTTATCTAATTCTCCCTTTTTCATGTCATCCACAAGACTGTTAGTCAATCATAAGCAGCAGCTTAGCTGTTTTCATACCTTCACAGCCATATATTACCATTTATATCTATGGTAAATATTTTTTTTAAAGATTTATTTATTTATTATTTATACAAGCACTGGGTACAGTCAGAAGCGCAGGAGGGTGAGAGAATTCACCAGAGCCAGGGCGGGGAGCAGAGCAGGCAGAAGGACCGAAGTACACTGCTGAGGGGAGCAGCGGGCGGCAGGAGAGGTCTGCGGGCCATGTGGGACCCTCATCCAGTAGCCGGGGAGCAGCTAGGGATCGAACCAGCGCTGCAAAGGCTGCGGGCAGCTTCGAAACCCAGTGCTCAACCGCTGCATCACCAGGGAGGCCCTATGGTAAATAATTTTTTGTCAGTTTTATTAGACAAAATTGTATTTACAGTGTAGGGTAAACGGTTTTCAGGCTTTTGTGCCCTCCTACCATTAGGTTTTCCCTGCTTGATGGGGCACCTGCAGTTGTTACACTGTTGTAAGCTAAGTTGTTAATTTCTGTATACCATGGCTCAGTAATGAGATATTGGCCAAGGGAAGCAGAAACCCGAGAGAGGCAAGAGAGAGAAGGGGAGAAGGAACAGGAAAGAAGCCAGAGCAGCCCAGAGTGAAGATTGTGGGGGGCTTGGAGGCCTGCTGGGCTCCTGGCCACCCCCCCCACCCCTGCCTGCCGTGTACCTGGTTGCTGCACTACATGTAAAAGGCTCAATGAAAGCCAGAGAAAGCCACCGAGGGCTCCAGGACTCTACTTTACCCATCTGCTCTAATCACAGAAAACCTGCTCTGTGCTCATCCTGCCCCTACAACAGGCAATGTCTGAAGCATCATTTCATTAGAGCAAGAGATGTACATTTCTTCTAGAAAAAGCAATGTCTGAAGTTAGATGAAAGACAAGGAAATAGGGCCTCCCAGGTGACACAGGGTTTAAAGTCTCAGCACTATCAAGCTATCACCAGCCACTGCAGCATGAGTTCGAATCTTGACCAGGGATCTGATCCACGTGACTCAGCAGACCTCTCCTCTCCTGCTGCTCCCTTCAGCAGTGTATTTTAGTGGATCCACCTGTTTTGCTCCCCACTCTGACTCTGGCAAATCCTCTACCTCTACAGCTCTGGCCTATACCCCAGTTCTTGTATGCATATGTAAATAAAAATAAATCTTTAAAAATAAAAATAAATAATAATTTAAATAATAATAATAATATGGGCCTCCATGGTGGCACAAGGGGTTAAGATGCAACCTATGCAGCTATCCGCAGCCACTGCAGCACGAGTTTGAGCCCCAGTCAGGGAGCTACCCACATGGTGCAGCAGACCTCTGCTGACTCTCCTACTGCTCCCCTCAGCAGTGTACTTTGGTCAATCTGCCTGTTCTGTTCCCCACTCTGTCTCTGGTGAATCCTCTCAACCCCCACACCTCTGGCATATACCCCAGTTCTTGTATGCATAAATAAATAAATCTTTAAAAAAATCAACAGAGGTAGTCATGATGCCTTTTTCTCAAGACCTACAGGTTAACTCCCTGTAGACTCTGAGAATGACTCTCAGGGACACTCGGGTGTCAGGAGGCTCCTCTTTCCTGGGCCTGTGGGGATCCCAGCATCAGGAACCTTCCACAGAGTGGGGAGGGAGGTGCTGACCAGCTCCCAGGGTGCATCTCTCAGGGGGAGGAGAAGCCCCACCTCAGGTTATGATCCGGGTGTGACTCACGCTCTTTAGCTCACAAGGGGCTTCACCTCGGGGTCCTGATGCTTGTTCCTGCTGCTGAAACTGCTCCAAGATTTTCCTGGTGTTGCTCCCAGTCAAAGGACGTGGCCTCTGGAAGAAGAAATGGCAGATTGGTCCCGGTGGAGGGAGATTCCCTTAAAAGAGGGAGAAGGGGGGACTCCCTTGGTGGCGTAGCCATTGAGCGCTGGGCTGCAAAGCTGCCCACAGCCTCTGCAGCGCTGGTTCGATCCCCGGCTGCCGGCGAGGGTCCCATATGGCGTGCAGACCTCTCCTGCTGTGCCCGCTGCTCCCCTCAGCAGTGTATTTCATCAGTCTGCCTGTTCTGTTCCCCGCTCTGGCTCTGGTGAGTTCTCTCACCCTCCCGCGCTTCTGACTGTACCCAGTGCTTGTATAACTAAATAAATAAATCTTTAAAAAAAAAAAAAAAAAAGAAGGAGAAGGGGCAGAAACCTGCCTGGAGTAACTCTGCCACTAGGTAAACCTCTTAGGGTAAATATTTATTTTTGCAGTAGTCTCATAAACTCAACCAGATTTTGTTGTTTTTGTCAGATCACTGTGAAAAACTGTAGAACATGATGCAGCAAAGAACATGATCTCATATGAAGGAAAACTGAGTTTGAATCCTGACTCTGCTCTCAGTAGTGCCACCTTATCATATTATGAGTGTTATAACTTCTTTAGTCAGTTTTATCACGAGTACCATGAAGGGTAATAAGTCATGTGAGCATATTGAGGACACAGCTGTGGGACTGGAAACTGCACCCCCTTCCACCTGAGGGAAAGAAAGTTCAGTAATTTGGGGGCCCCTACACACCCCCTCCAAGAGTCAGAGGGTCCCCAAACTGAGAGACCCACCCTCCTGCTGGCACCTGTGAGCAGCTTCTGATGAACAGACCCTCCTCCCTGACAGGTTGAGGAAATAGGATGAGGGAGACTGAAGACTGGGATCATTTCTAGAACTGACTGGTCAGACCAGTTTGCAATCACACCAGGCAGTGGAAGAGGCTCCATTCCCCCCACATCCTCACCAGCATGTGTTGTTTCTGTTTTTTTGTTTGTTTGTTTGTTTGTTTGTTTGTTTGTTTTTAATAGGGCCCATTCGCACAGGTGTGCATTGGTGTCTTATTGTGGTTTTGTTCTGCACAGATGGGTGTATCAGGAAGATGTGGTCTATAGACCAATGGGATACTACTCAGAGATCAAAAGAGATAAACTGTCATCATTTGCAACAACATGGAAGGAGCTGGAAGGGATTATGCTATGCAACACTAATCAGAAGGAAAAAGATAAACGTCTGATGGTTTCACTTATAGGGAGAGTATAGAGAAATGAACAAATGTCAGGAAAAAGATAAACCTCACAAGCTGACGTAGATCTGATGCATACAACAGAGCAGGGAAGGGGTAGGAGTCACACACGGGAGGAAGGAGCACAACACACTGTGGTGACGGATCACAGATGTCAGGGGAGAGGGTGAACCATGGGAACTATGCTGAGAGGAGAAATCAAATATTGTCTAAAAGTTAACAATGACATAAGAAAATAAATATAAAAAATAAAATTTAAATATTTCAGATGCAGAGAAAAATGCAACACTTTATCTTTCTAGAATAGTATGGATTAATCCATAATGGAGCAAGTTACCAAAGATTTATCACAAATTCAGAATGACAGGAATACACTTTACCTTATAAGACCTAGAACATTCCCCTTCTGCAGCGCTGGGTGACCATTGTGGTTAAGATTGTTGTAAACCACACCTTCCCGTCCTGGTCCTGCAGAAATAGAAAAATACCATTTTCCTGTGCTGCCCACAAAACCCCATTCCTGTGCTGGTTTCTTTCCCCTGGACCCCTGAGCTGGGGCCAGAGCACAAACTGACCAGGACCCAGTGGGGCTGCTATTCTCTCTGGGGTGGTTCCTGGGATCTTAGACAGCACATGGCCCCTAGTGGGTCTGAGAGTGACTTGGTTGTTTTGTTGGTGCCAGTTGAGCTCCAATCAGATTGGTCCATTTAAAGCCCTAAATGGTGTCAAAAAATTTGAATGGCACCCATGAGAGCTCGATTCTGATTGGTCCTTTTTACAATTCTGGCACTGTATTCATATATGAAACACCTGCCAGTGTGTCCACATGCCTGAGATCAGGTAGTCTCACACAGGAGTGCAGGCCGCCGTCACTCAGAGCCCACTAGACAGGTCCACAGGCTGCACACGCTAAGGTCCCCTCTCCTCAGGGCATCAGGGATCACAGTGAGAGTGGGCTTCAGCAGGTCCAGATATTTACCTGAGCACCCAGAGCAGACACCCCTCTATCACAACCCACCAGGCCAGTCTCCCATCTTCCACAGCACAGCCCAGGTCAACGCTGCCAGGGTTCAGGGATGCCCAGAGGCTACATGCTGAGCTCGGGGCCTGGCACACCATGGGCCTCTCTCCCCATGGCTTGTGTTAAATCTTGCTGCTGAAGCGGCCTCAGCAAAGCCACTGATTGCACCAGATTGCAAGGATCCTCATTTACTGGAAAATGACCACTGGCCAATTCTGACCTTACAGACAATCTGTCCTCAGAGGACACACCCACTGGGGATGCTGTCCCCTCTTGGGTGGTTCTTGGCAGCGTGGACAACATGTGGCCCCTCAGTGGGTCTGAGAGTGCCTGGCACTCTCAGGTTCTGACAGGCCTGGCAGAAGCTGTGGTCACAGGAGATGTTCCCCTGGCCCCTATCTCCAGGCAGACGCCGCAGGTCCCCTCTGCCAGGAGGATCCACTAGTGGCCCCGAGATCATGACTGTCCTGCAAGGTGGGTGAGGAAGGTGAACAAATGCAGGGCAGAGGAGACGGTCAGGGAGGAGGTGACCACAACTGCCCTGGTCAGGCTGCAGTTGTGCAGCAACCTGCCCCTCACACTCACCCTCTCCAGTCTCTGCTCCCCACGGCGCCCCAGGCCTTTCTCAACATGGACCTTCACCTGCCTTCTCTGCTTCCCACACCAGGCAGGGAGGGCTCACAGGGCCTGGCATCACCTCCACTTTCTCCCCCACCCCCTTTCCCTGCAGCCAGGAGAGCAGACAGGGGCTGAACATCCACGATGTGCCAGGTCATGTGCTGAGACTCACGGGCATCAGCTCCCTGTCCTCACCGCATCCCTAACCTCACCACACACAGGTGAGGAAACTGAGGCTCTGGGAGTTAGTCTCTGTGTGGGTCCCACTCGCGTGGTAAGGGGGATGGGTTGAGTCCAGGCCCAGGGTGAGGCCCACACCCCTCAGCACCCGCTGCAACAGCTCCAGCTCCTGCCCCTGCCCAGGCCTGGACCCGCCCCGCGCCCAACACCCAGGACCCTCACCCTGTCTCCTCGGGGTTACTCACCTCCCTGTTCCCTCCCGCTCCCCTGGGGCTCAGGTCACCTGTCACCTCCTCAGGAGGCCCAGCGGTTCCCAGGTCAGGAGCCCCTCGCTCTGTGTTGCCCGGGCCCTTCTCCAGCTGGACTCTGAGTTACAGACAAGCAGTCCTGGGATGCTCACTCTGCGTCCCAGTGCCTGGCAGGTGGCACCCCAATATATATCATTTTACTTAAGAAATTAATGCAGTTATGTAAAGAGCAGCTCAGGAGGACTCTTGTTTCTGGTAATGGTGGGTTAGGACATTCGCACCAACCAACATACTGAAAACAACCATGTGTTTTGTTGGGATTAGCCCTGCTTATGCACACAGGGGTTTCAGACATTTCAAGCGCTATTATGTGAAAAACTATCCTTATTCTGTTTGAGCAGAGGTCAGAAATTGGTCTTTCTGTAGAAGTTTTGGGGCCCAGCCTCTGTCATCACCTCCTCTCTCTCCCACTCATCTCCCGCCATCACAAGAGCAACATCAGGAGGAATTTTTTGATAAAACTTAACAATAAAAGGGCTGCCTGGGCATGTAGAGGGTGCCCGTCACTAAGAGAACCCAACTCTCACTCTGGATGTTTCCAGGGAATTGTGATGATGAGAAAATAAGAAAGAAACAATAATTTCACCCCCTCTAATGTTACACCTTCCTCCAGGAGCTGAGGTAGACCCTGCTCCATCTCCCCCTCCCTTCCTGGACTGCAGACAAAGGCTCAGCTCAGTAACTGGGGTGACCTGGGCTAATCCTGCCCCTGGGCCAGGCCAGCAGGGTACACACTCCTCCCTCCCCCTGTGGGACTCTGTCCAGCTCTGGTCTAGACAGAAAGTAGCTGCAGCCCATGGATGCAGTGACCCCTGGGAAACAGAGGGGGTCAGGCTGGAGCTCCCTGACTCTGAGGTCAGTGAGTTTTCTAGAGTGACCCCAAAGGATATGAGCTTGAAGTGAATGTTGGGAACTGTCAGGGGTGGAGGACCACTACATCCTCGCAGGGGGTCTGGAGAAGGGACCCTACCCAGCTCCTTACAGCTCAGCCCAACCAAGACGTATTTCTAAACTTCTTCCTCGTCTTCATACCTATTGCTTTCTCATAAACTGCTCAAAATAGCTTCTGATGGAACTTTTGCCATCGAGGTGTTGTCCTGACATTCTTTGCTCTTTGTGGGATTTGAATCCATTTATGCTGGGCTAGATCTAGTGTGCCCTGTCTCTCCTGTCACACACACACACACACACACACACACGCACACACACTCCCCTCTCCTTGGGAACCAGATCCTCACTCAGCACTGGGGTTACTCTGACCCTCTGTCTCTGGTCCCCTCAGAGCCGCCCTCTCTGCAGTATCTCTACTCAGCAGTGTCTGAGCAGCCCCAGGAGTCCCTGCACCTCCTGCCTCTGCCCTTGTGGGAAACCAGCCCCTCACCCTGCATGACAGTGAGGAGGTAAAGGCAAAGTCCTGAGGTCAGTGATGGATGGAGGAGACAATTTACTTTTTTTGCATTTTCTTTTTTCTCTCATTACTGTATTATTTCTATTGAGGCAACATCAGTTTACACACTGTGTTTTCAGAGGCACAGGGTCACCCCTCCTCAGATGTTTGTTATATTACATCCACCAAAGTGCACCCAGAGTCCTCCACAATAGTCCATGAGGCTCTCTTCCCTCTTTGTTCCCTGCTCTCACCCTCCCACACCCATGGATTCAATTCTCCAGTCATAGTTCTTGACTATGTTTTGGTTTAGTGTCATCTGTCCCTGCTTTGTTTCTTTATATTCCACATATGAGTGAAATCATTAGAATTTTACTTTCTCCTTCAAATGTATTTCACTTAGCATCATCCCCTCCACATTTATCCATGTTTTGCAAATTCAAGGCTTTATCTTTTTCACAGCTGAATAGTATTCCATTGTGTCTACCTACCACCCTTCTTTGTCCATGCATCTGTCGTTGGGCACTTAGGTTGTTTCCACAGTTGGTTATTGTGCACAGTGCTGCAGTGCACATGGCAGGCACATATCCTTTGGAATTAGTGTTTTTACCTCCTTTGGATAAATACCAAGGAATGTAATGCTCAACCATGTGGAAGGTGTATTTTGAATATTTTGAGGAACCTTCATTCTGTTCTCCACAGGAGCAGGACTGTAACAGTGTGGTATCCCTAGGAAAGGAAGATTCCAGTTCTCCTGCCCCACCCCAGGAAGGGTGGAGCCTATCAGGGATGAGAAGCTAAAGAGGAGGCAGAAGCAACAAGATGGGGAAAGGAGACTGAAGGAAGTGCATGGAGCAGAGAGACGTGTGAAGAAGAAACCACTCTTGCTTCTGAGCTTTGGACTAGTGCAGGGACCCGGGGGACATGGAAAGAGACACGTGGAAGAGACAAAGACATGGGTGAGAGATCCAGGGGAGGCTGACGATGGAGCCTTTATCTTGTGGATTTTGATTTTGCGCTTGTCCTTCCAGACTTGCCTGGCCCCTCCTGCTCCTTTCCTGGGAGTCCCCACCAGAGGTGCCTTAGACTGTGGCAGGCTTTCTGGCCCCAGCAGTGCTGCTTTGGGCCAACCCTGTTTGGCTGGGCATTACCCAGGAGGGGACGGGAAATTTGGATGTTTCATTTGGAAGTTATTTTAACTATATTCTTTCTCTTCTCTTTCTCACACTAATTCTCACACTAATTTACACTAATTCTCTATTGCACACTATTATATTATCATTTTTTTCTATTAAAGATCTTTCACACTACAGTATGCTTGGTCTATGCAACCGATGACAGTACCCCCTTAGACTGATCAGGTTTGAGGGTCCAGGGGATCCCTCATGCAACCCACTAACAGGAGCAGTCTCCTTCCCCACCCACAGTGTACCAGAGTTCCTTTTCCTCCCCACCCTACAATGGTCATTGTCACGGGTGTGAGGGGGTATCTTATTGTTGTTCTAACTGGCATTTTCCTGACAGCACATGATGACAAACATTTATCCATGTATGTATTGGCCAACTGTGTGGAAATGGGGGGATGGAAGTGGGGACTTTAGGGGACAGAGGTGGGCAGGGGTGCAGTGGGGAGCCAGAGAGGACCGGGCAGGGAAGGGGCAATATGGGGTACACTGTGGGAGGAAGGTCTCTGTGGGTGACAGGGGCTCCCACTGGGGGGCTGGGAGTGTCTGTCTCCCCTGGGGGGATGCAGAGAAGTGCCTATTTAGCTCTTGTTTTGATCGGGTTGTTTGTTTTCTTGTTTTGGAATCATTTGTAGATCTCGGATATTAACCCCTTGTTGGATGTAGGATGCACAAATATTGTCTCCCACTCGTTACTGTCAGTGCTCTGGGTTTGGAAACTTTATTCTTTCCCTTTTCTTTGTTGCACACGAATTGTATTAAAGTTCCTTTCCATTAAAGGTCTTACATGTTTTGTCTTGATGCGGCAGATGGCAGAGAGACGGGGGAGACAGATGGTTAAGGGGAGTCCCCCTCCTGTTACAGAACATCCCCCTCAGTTCCCCAATGCTGGGGTGTCAGGAGATTCAGGGAGACAAGATGAGGACAGAGCAAGGCCTGAGCCGCCCTGGAGGACCAGCCCTGGGGGCTGATTCTGGGGCTCCAGGGCCCCACTCCCTGCAGGCGGGTCAGAGTCAGCCCCGCTCACAGCTCCAGGCTGCGGACAGCCCCTCTGTACCTGACCCCGCAGACATTGCTCTGGGGATAGTGTGAAGAAAAAGAAATGAACAGAAAAATTAAATGGAGTCTAAAAACAGTAAAAATAATTTTTTTAAATCATCTTTATTTTGAAGCACACTTCCAGGGGATGTAGAATTCTTGTTGACACCTTATTTCTATCAGTACCTTGACTGTCACTCCAGCTGCTCTGGCCTCCACTGTTTCTTGTGAGAAAACAACCACTGATCACTTTAATGCCTGAATTTTCTAGTGGTTTTGAAGCAGGGGCGGAGAGGGCCACGAAGAGGCCACAGGGCAGGAGGCTGGATGGAACGAACAGCCTCCCCCTGCCCAGGCTCTGAGACCAGGGAGCCACCAAAAAGCCCCCAAAGGCCAAAAGGCCAAAAACCAAAACCAAGAGCTACAGACCAACAAAGGACAGTGCCCGGTAAGAGGACAGGCCACTGTCTGTGGGTCTCACCTGCACGCACAATTGCAAGAGACCTCAGGCTCCAGGATCAACCACCATGGGGTTTATTTACAAACAGGGGAATCAAAGAGTTCACTGTACCCATGAGTGGCAGCTGCCTCACCAGGGAGAATCAGTGATGGTCGCCACGGGTCACCAGGGGTGCTGGACAGCACTGGCCAGTAGTGATGGCCACGACGGGTCCCGCAGAGGCGGTGTCAGAGATGCCCAGTGGTTAAGGCAACAAACAGCTCTTTGAGATGCCAGACTCAGGGCCTTTGGGCTCCTCTCAGGTGATGTCAGGGACAGGACCGAAGCCCAACCCGTGACAGAGTCCTTCGGCTTCTCTCCCTCCTCGGAGGGCCGCTGCTGGTGCTTCTTTTCCTGTTTCTTCGGAGGCTGAAACCGTCTTCTTTTCTTCAGGGGCTTCTGGCGTCATCTCTCCTTCTTCAAGGGCTCCCCTGTCCTCTTCTGTCAGGGCTGGGGTCCTCGTCTCCTTTCCTTTGGGGGGGACTCCTCAGCTCCCTCCAACCCTGGCTTTTATCCTTTCACTCACAAGTCTGATGGGACCAGTTAGCACCAATCAGGTGACAGCTCACACCTGATGGCCCGTTATAAACAGCAGTTACTGGGCTCTGAGGAGCAACTGCCACAACTCCCTGTGGTGGAGCAGTAGGTGGAAAACACCACTGTCCTGCCGCTCCCACCCCTGAGACAGTTGCATTCCAGTAACAGTTTGTACCAAATCACTTCAAACTTAGAAGTTAAACCACAAAGATCTGGCATCTGGCACAGTCTCTGGCGGGGAGACCTCAGGAGGGGCCTCACTCAGAGGCTCCAGCTCTGGGTCCCACGAGGCTGCGAGGGGGACGAGATGTTGGCGGATCTGAACGGCCGTGATCAGCGTGGAAGGACCTGCCTCAGAGCTCATGCATGTGGCTCCTGGAGAAAACCCTCAGGTCCTTGTCCTGTTTCCGTCCCCTTAGCTGAGCGACCACTGTGTACAGGGAGTCACCCCAGAGAGTGACCGGGGGGGAGCCCAGGCGGGAATTCTCAGCCTGACTCTGTGATGTGGCGCGTCCCTTCTGCTTCATTCTCCTCATGAGGAAGAGCCAGCAAGTCAGACACATTCATGGGTTGGGGGGAACTCTCTCCCCTCCTGTGTATCACAGAATTGGTGGAAAATCGAAAACCAACACAGCAGACCTTCTGGACACTATTTCCATTCTGTCCACATAAAAATTAAATTGTGTCCCACCCAAGGCCCCTAAAATTCTCTCCCATCACAGAAGCAGCGTGGTGTCAACATCTCATCACATGACAGGACCACGCAGAGGAGGCTCCTTGAGAGCATCTGTGCAGTGAAGCCGTCTGTGCTCAGCTCCTCATGGGCTGAGGCAGTTTTCTGCCCCACGAGCCCTGGATGTGGATACAGTGGAGGACAGACACAGGGCAACTTGTACACCCGTTTTTTTTTAAAGATTTATTTATTAATTTATTTATACAAGCACTGAGTACAGTCAGAAGTGCAAGAGGGTGAAAGAATTCACCAGAGTCAGAGCGGGGAGCAGAACAGGCAGAGTGACAAAATACACTGCTGAGGGGAGCAGCGGGCGGCAGGAGAGGTCTGCGTGCCATGTGGGATCCTCGCCCAGCAGCCGGGGATTGAACTGGCGCTCCAGAGGTTGCGGGCAGCTTCGCAACCCAGCGCTCAACCGCTGCGCCACCAGGGAGGCCCACACCCATTTTTAAATATGGTTCTAAAGCCACTTAATTGAGATATAATTTATGACCATCAAGTCACTTGTTGAAGGCTCACCTCTCATGTCCTTTTGGTAAGCACAGAGCAGGGCAACCATCCCATATTCTATCTCAAGAACATCTCCATCACCACAACAACCTTGTTTCCTGGGCCTGGGCCCATGGGCACCACCCCACCTTCCCCTCACCAGCCCTGGGCATCCAGAGCCCACTCTCTGCCTCTGGGGATGAGCCTGGGAACTTCTCTCTAAACACACCCCAGGTGACTCTGTGACACAGACCTGCAGTGGGCATTTCGGGTCCCCTACCCCAATGCATGCTGTTGCCTAGGAATATACTCCACAGGGTGCTAAGGTCACATAGAACCACGTGACCCTGCCCTGGAGGACCTACAGCCTGGGGTGTGTGAGGAGAGAAGGGCTGCAGTAGTTGCCTCAGAGGGGGCCAAAGGCAGAGCCCGGGAGGTTCCTTCCTCAGCAGGAAGGGGACATGGGAACTGGGTCTTAAAAGCCAGATGTGGGCACAGGAACAGAAGTGGATCAGGGAGCTGATGGAAGGCTGACTGTGTGACTTCAGCAGTTACTTTCTTTTCTTTTTTTTTTTTAAGATTTATTTATTTATACCAGGGTATAAGGACCAGGGTTATTTATAAGAACCAGGGTACAAGCCAGATGCACGGGAGGGTGAGAGGATTCACCAGAGACAGAGTGGGGAACAGGAAAGTAGTAGTATTTTCAGATAACTGTGATTATTGATACTAAATTAAAACTGTACAGGTGGTCATTTCTCCAAGGTTATTTGCTACATGAAACCTGAAATAATATCAAGGAATATTTCCTATTCTGTTACATTTCCATAGGCCTCTCTTGCATATTGGAACTTGGTTATTTTCTAGTACTAAAAAAAAAAGAAAAGAAAAGAAAAAAGAAAAAAGACGTTATAAAATTTCATGTGCTGGGCCTCCCCTGCCGGCGCAGGCAATTGAACATCGTGCTGTGAAGCTGTCTGCAGCCTCTACAGCACCAGTTCAATCCCAGCCGGTCGGGGAACACATGGCATGACAGACCTCTCTTGTCTTGCCCGCTGCTCCCCTCAGCAGTGTGTTTCAGTCAGGCTGCCTGTTCTGCTCCCCACTCTGTCTCTGGTAAATCCTCTCACCCTCCTGCGCATCTGGACTGTACCCCGCTTCTTGTATAAATAAATAAATAAATAAATCTTAAAAAAATTTCATGTGCTCAGAATAAGAGTTCTTAAAAATTAGAGATTTAATCATAGAAATGAATAAATCAGTAGATGAACTGGAATATTAAAGTCTCACTCCCACTAGTAATGTAAATGGAAAAGAAATGACAAGCAGAGAGAAGACCTGTTACAAGACACTGATTCTAACGACAAGGAGATTTGAACTAGTTAATAATACAAGTGTCTAAAAGAATGGAGAGTGGAAATGATAAAAAAAAAAAAAATCAAGAAAATCCCTGAGCACTCACAGATAAAATGTGCACGCTGAGTGTCCTCCCCGGGCTCCTCCTATAGAGGATGAGCAGCCCCACACCATGACCCACCCCAGGAACTTTCAGAAAGAGGCTGGAGAAGGACAGACCTTGGGGCCTCAAGAGACAACTCAGGCCTCGAGGCCAGAAGGCCCTGGAGCCAGGCCTGCCCAGTCCTCAGGGGAATCCAGCCCAGACTCCATGTCACACCCAGGTGAGGGAGGCGCTGGGGCCACAGACATTAACTTCAGCTGTGCATGGTCTCAGGGGTTACAGTCCACGTCCCTCCTCTATTGGGCAAAGGACACTAGTGGGCAAAGGGGGAACAAAGATGATGGACACAGAGACCAAGACACAGGAAAATCAGCCACAGCGGGTGGGGAAAGGAGAGAGGCCAAGGGTGAGGTGAGAGATCCGGGCCTTCAACCCTGCCCAGGTGAGCAGGAACCAGGCCCGGGAGGCAGGACTGAGGCTGTGGGACAGGGGTCTGCCCAGGATGAAGCGGGCAGAATAGCTGGTGTGTGTGATATGTCCATGGAGATTCTGACCCAGGGGTGGTCTTGGGGGTGAGTAGGAATGAGCCAACAGGAATTAAGCTAGTGAGGGAACAAGATAATTTTAACTCCAGGGCCAATAAAAAAATCAATCCAAGAAGGATAAGCATCCTGGTCTATTCACAGCTAAGCTGTGACTGGCTCTCACAAGGTCATAATGATGCAAACTCAGGATCTGGGGTGTATCTCAACAACCTGCCAGAGGGGTCTCGTGGGGTAAATGCCTGTGTTGTGGATTTCAAAGGGGCCACCTTCCAGGACTCCTTGCCACTCAGAGCGAGCTCACAAGGCCTGGGCAAGAGACCTGGCAGTGTGGGCAAGGACTTCTCCAAGTCGCTTGCTAAAAACTTCAATGTGAAGGTCCAGAGAGCAGTGCTGCAGGAGGCCTTGTTGTTCCAGCCAGATAGGATACTGACAAGCGGCTAAGAGAAAGGGCCTCACACCGTGGGCCTGAAGATCTGGCATCCCTTTGCTTTTTGTTCTTGGTCAGGAACCCCTGACACGACATTTTGCCGGAGGCTGGTCCCCGGCAGAGCAGGGCAACCATCCGGGGCCCTAGAAAGGTTGCAGGGAAGACAGTGACAAGCCTCCCAGGGGAGGAGGCTGCAACTGTTCACCCAAGAGCTAAACCACAAAGGAGGAAGCAAGTCACCAGGCCCTTCAGAACATGCCCCCCGTGCTCTGTGATGCCCAAGCCCTGACATAGGAGACAACTTTTCTGAAAGAACACATGAATCTGGTCAAGAAGCACATTAAAAATTTCTAACAGGACACAACTCAATTGATGCAAGTGTAGGTAGAGACGGACCAGGCCAATTCCAGAGAGCAGCTGCTACAGAACCTCCTAGAAGCAGATTCGTGAACATTTTGGGAGCTGACACTGAGGAGACATTGAAAACTGAGACAGAGCCCTGATTGCTGCCAGGCTGACAGCCTCACGTAACAGCTTCGTGAGGATGGTCTCCATCCTCCAGGCTACTCAGAAAAATGGGTGCACTCAAAGGCTTTGAAGTACAGGCTGAAGGCCTTGACCTGCCCCCAGAGTATGGCCACATTCACCCCTCAGTCTGTGGTATTTTATGAACATTTTCAAGCACACAGAATAATTGAAATAATAGTACAAAGCACACCATCTAGATCCCAGCATTAGCATTTGCCACATTTGCTTTATCACTCATCTTTATCCACGGATCTGTCTCTCTATTCATCCATCTTATTTTTCTGATGCATTTCAAAGTTAGTTTCAGATGTCAGTACCCATCTTTCTTTGATTTTTTTAAAGATCTGTTTTATTTATTTATGTATACAAGAGCTGGGGTGCAGGCCAGAGGTGTGTGGGTGAGAGGATTCACCAGAGACAGAGTATGGAGCAGAGCAAGTGGATCTACCAAAACACACTGCTGAGGGGAGCAGTGGTCGAAACAGGAGAGGTCTGCTGTGCCATGTGGGTCAGCTCCCTGGCTGGGATTAGAACTCTTACTGTAAAGGCTGCCGATAGCTTTGCAGTGCTGAGACTTAACCCCTTATGTCACTAGGGACTCCCCACATTTCATTTCTCAACACTTGGGTTAAGAATATTTTTTGAGGGCCTCTCTGGTGGTGCAGCAGTTTGAGCACTGAGCTGTAAAGCTGTCCGCAGCCTCTGTAGCACAGATTCGATTCCCAGCCGGCCAAGGAGAAACCCATGTGGCCTGGCAGACATCTCCTGCCTCGCCCACTGCTCCCCTCAGCAGTGTCTTTGGTCTGTCTGCCTGTTCTGCTCCCTGCTCTGTCTCTGGTGAATTCTCTCACCCTCCCACGCCTCTGACCTGTACCCAAATTCTTGTATAAATAAATAAAACCTTTAAAAAAAAAAGAATAATTTTTTGAGATAAAACTAGCTGGAGAAATGCACAAATCTTTAAGTACACTACTGGAGGAGTTGTGACCATAGTCAAGAACATTATATACATTGCTCTTTTCTTGTCTTAGAAACAATGAACATTTAAATAATTTAATGATGTGTCTCCCTTAACAATACAATTTATCCGCCCTTGCTGCAGGGGGTCTTGTTGCCCCAGCCAGATAGGATACTGACAAGCAGCTAAGAGAAAGGGCCTCACACCGTGGGGCTGAAGATCTGGCATCCCTTTGCTTTTTGTTCTTGGTCATAGAGAGAGAAAAATTTATCAGAAAGTATATTAGACAATAAATTATATGTATCAGCATACTGTAAGTAAATGGCATGGAAAATTGTCTTTTTAGAAATTAGTTGTTGGGCAGTTTGGCCCACTTGACAATGGCAGATGATTTGTTGTGCATGCCTGACAAGCAATCAAGCACAATTGCAGTGGGTCCTTCTTTTGCCTTCTCTCGAAGTTTCTTGGGAAAGTTTTTAAATGAAGCTATTTGAGTTAGGAGTTTCTAAATAGAAAAAAGTTCTGATAGCTGAGCAGCAGCTGGTCCCCAGCTGAAGGCCATGCAAATAAGAAAAGTCTTTTCTTGCTTAGGCTTTAGCTGATAGGGATGTACTGGCGGCTATCCACTGTCTTAGGTTATTGTTTAGCTGAAACAATGAGTTTTAGTGTAAGGCTTAGTATTTTATTAACCTTGAAGGTTGCCTTCTTACTGAGAGCACATAGTGGCCAAAAGCCCATGGAAAAAGAGATGCACTGATTGTTTCTGCTTTGTTTCTATGCACATGATAATGTAATCTCACTGCTGCAAAAAATGTATAAATAAAGAATCTGCTGAGCCTCTCGGCAGAAGATACTAGCACCTCACCAAGAGTCAGTGTCTCCTCATTCTACCTCATCCCCTTCCCCTCAGTCCTTTCGTTTTCGCCGACACCGTCTCATCCTTTCAGGAACCTCTGACACGACATTTTGCTGGAGGCTGGTCCCCAGCACGCCCTCCCTCCTTTTTCTAATAAATTATTTTATTTTATATAATTCTTACATCATTTTTCATTTTGCATAAAGTATGCCTTTCATTTTGGTTATATTCCCCATACAATTCCCACTCTCCTTTTCAGTCCCTAATCCCTCTCCTCCTCCCCCCCATCTCCCACTGTAGTGTATCTCTGGTCTATAGTTGCTTGTTGATTTTGATTTTTACTTTATTGCAATTAGTCTTTTTCTAGGTCCCTTATTTAGGTTTTCTAAATTCCTGCTATGAGTGAGAGCATCTGGTATTTTTCCTTTTCTTTCTGGCTTATTTCGCTGAGCATGTTTCTGCTTCCAGCTCCATCCATGTTGCTGCAAATTGCATGAGTTTATCTTTTTTGATTGCTGCATAATATTCCATCGTGTATATGTACCACATCTTCTTGATCCAGTCATCTATTTTGGGGCATTTTGGGTTGTTTCCATAGCTTACCTATTGTAACTAGTGCTGCTCTAAACATAGGGGTGAAGAGGCTCTTTTGTTAGGTTTATTCCCAAGCATTTGATTTTTTTGTTTCAATAACAAAAGGGATTTTTTTTTAATTTCTTCTTCTTCAGATTTATTGTTTGTTTGTGTATAGGAAAGCTACTGATTTTTCGTGTGTTGATTTTGTATCCTGCCACTTTACTGAGCTGGTTGATTAGTTGAATTAGATTTTCTGTGGAGTTTTTAGGGTTCTCTATGTATATTATCATATCATCTGCAAATAGTGATAGTTTAACTTCTTCCTTCCCTATTTGGATTCCTTGTCTGTCTTTCTCTTGTCTTACTGCTCTGGCTAGGACTTCCAGTATTACATTGAAAAGCAGTGGTGAGATTGGACATCCTTGTCTTGTTCCAGATCTTAATGGAAATGTTTCAGCATTTCACCATTGAGAATGATATTGGCTATGGGTTTGTCATATATGGCCTTTATGATGTTGAGGTATGTTCCTTGAATCCAGAGAATTTCAAGGGCCTTCATCATAAATGGGTGTTGTACTTTGTTGAAAGCTCTCTCAGCATCTATTGATATTATCATATGGTTTTTATACTTCTTTTTATTGATGTGTTGGATTACATTGATTGATTTTTGGTTGTTGAAACATCCTTGTGTCCCTGGAATAAATCCTACTTGGTCGTGGTGAATTATCTTATGGATACATTGTTGGATTCTGATAGCTAAAATTTTATTGAGGATTTTTTCATCAGTGTTCGTTAGATTGGCCTGTAGTTTTCTTTTTTAGTGTTGTCCTTGTTCAGTTTTGGTATTAGTGTAATGTTGGCTTCATAGAACATGTTTGGTATTATCCCTTCATTCTCAAATTTTTGAAAGAGTTTGTGAAGGATAGGCACTAATTCGTTTCTGAATGTTTGGTAGAATTCATTTGTAAATCCATCAGGTCTTGGGCTTTTGTTTTGGGGAGGATTTTGATTACCATTTCAATTTTACTGCTTGCAATTGGTATGTTCTATTTCTTCTTTATCTAGCTTTGGGTGATTGTAGAGTTGTAGGAATTTTTCCATCTCTTCTAGCTTATTGAGCTTGTTTGCATATAACTGTTCATAGTAGTTTCTGATTATTCTTTTGATTTCTTCTGTGTCTGTTGTGATTTCTCCACTTTCATTTGTGATCTGATTTATTTGTGCTTTCTCCCATTTTTCCTTTGTGAGCCTGCCCAGGGGTTTGTCTATTTTATTTATTTTTTCAAAGAAACTACTTTGGTTTCATTGATCTTTTGGATTGTGTTTTTAGTTTCAACTTCATTTATTTCTGCTTTGATTTTTATTATTTCTTTTCTTCTACTGGTTTTGGGGTTTTTTTGTTGTTCTTTTTCTAATTCTTTGAGCTTTGAGATTAGGTTGTTTCTTTGAGTTCTTTCTTGTTTCTTGATGTGAGCTTCTATTGCTATATATTTTCCTCTTATTACTGCTTTTGCTGCATCCCATACATTTAGGAAATTGGTGTCCTCCTTGTCACTCAACTCAAAGTATTTTTTAATTTCTTCTTTGATCTCCTCATTAGTCCAGTGGTCTTCCAGTAGTGTGGGTTTCAATCTCCATGAGGTAGGAGAGTTCCTTGCCTTCTTTTTATGGTTTATTTCTAGTTTGATACCTTCATGGTCAGAGAAGATGGTTGGTATGATTTCAGTCTGTTGATCTGTTGATGTTTGTCTTGTGTCCCAGTATGTGATCAATCCTGAAGAATGATCCGTGTGCGCTTGAGAAAAATATGTACTCAGATTTTTTGGGGTTTAGTGTTCTACAGATATGTGTTAAGCCCATGAGCTCTAGATCCTTATTTAGAGTTTTAGTGTCCTTACTTATTTTTTGTCTCGTTGATCTATCCACTGTTAATAGTGGTGTGTTGAAGTCTCCTACTACATATGTGTTTTCTTGTATGTCTGTTTTCAGAGTTGATAACAGTTGTCTGATATATTTTAGTACTCCTTTATTTGGTGAGTATATGTTAATGAGTGTTATTTCTTCTTGAAGTATTGTCCCCTTGAACATAATGTATTTACTGTTGGGGTCTCTTTTTACTTTTTTGAATTTGAAATCTGTTTTATCTGTTCCTGCCCTCTTTTTTGGTCCATTTGCTTGTAGAATTGTTCTCCATCCTTTTACTTTCAGTCTATTTTAATCTTTTATAGTTAAATGTGTTTCCTGGAGACAGCAAAAGGTTGGGGTTTGTTTCTTAATCCAGGCTGTGACTCTGTGTCTTTTTATTGACGAGTTTAGTCCATTTACATTTAGAGTTAATATTGATATGTTAGCGCCTGTATTTGCCATTTTGTTTGTCTTTCCTCTTATTTTATTTATTTATTCTTTTAATAACTTTCTTTTCTTTTTTCTGGTCTTATTTCATTGTTATTCATCCCTCTCTTCATTCTGGCTTTAGAACTCCTTGTAGTATTTTTTTGGAGTGGGGGTTTAGTCGTAATGAAATTCCAGAGTTTCTGTTTGTATGGGAAGGTCCTTATTCTTTCTTCATAAAGGAAGGAAAGCTTTGCAGGATAGAGTATTCTTGGTTGGCATTTGTTGTCTTGGAGTCTGTTGACTATGTCCCTCCATTCTTTCCTTGCCAGTAGTGTTTCTTTGGAGAAGTCTGATGTCAATCTGATTGGTTTTCCTTTGTATGTTATCTGTTTCTTCCCTCTTGTCAGCTTCATTATTTTTTCCTTGTCTTGGTTTCTTGAGAGCTTTACTATTATGTGTCTTGCTGTATTTTTCCTTTCATTATGAAAGTTTGGTGTTCTTCTTGCTTTCTTGTATGTTTATTTTCAGCTCCTTCTTCACATTTGGGAAGTTCTCTTCAATTATCTCCTGGAATATTTCTCTGTTCCTAGATCTCTCTCCTCTCCTTCTGGGATTTCTATAACTCTTATATTTCTTTCCTCATGGATCAGATAGTTCCTGATGTGTTTCTTCGGTCTTTTTCATTCATACTTCTCTTTCCTTTTCTGTTTTGGTTCTTTTTATTTCTGTGTCTTCAAGAGTGCTTATTTGTTCTTCCATTTCACCTATTCTGTTATCACTGCTTTTCCCAGAGTTCTTTAGCTCTTCCATTAATCCTCTGATCTCCTGCATTTCCTTCACCTCCCTCTTTAGTGACTCAGTTTCATTTTATTGATTGTTGTTTTCCCCAATGACTTCTGTCAGTGTTTTAATTATGGCAATTTTAAATTCTCTTTCTGGAAGGCTCAGTTCTTCCAAGTCACTGTTGTTGCAATCTGGTGGGTGATTTTCTTTTTGTGGTGTGTCTTTTTCCTGAGGATTTTCTTGGTTGCATGTAGTTTTTCTTCTCCCTGCTGCTTGTTTTCTAATTTGTCCTACGCGATAGGACACTGTGTTGCTAGAACTGGCCAGCATCTTTTTTGGTGTGCTCTTTCTGGGATGTCAGAAACTAGTGGTCCAATCAAGTCAAAAACTGTTAAGTCTGAATTCTGGTAGAGCAGTAGTACTATGAATATGTTAGTGGTCACTGTCACAGAGAATCTCCTCCTTCTGTATTTGTTTAATTCCAAGGAGAGTCTGATGGTTCCACAGTCCACACTGTGGTGGCAGGATTGCCTGCTGGGTTCTAAATTGCTGGATCCCCATCTGGGCTCAGACTCGTGGCCAGACGGAGCCAGCTTGTGGGGGCTTTTCAGCTCACTGGCTTGTGCGGGCTTTTCAATTTACCTCTGGCTCTCTGGCTGTGGGGGCAGCTCTTCCCCAGCTCCACCAGACTCAGTGTGTTGCAGACACACAAAAAGTCCCTGATCTATAATGGCGAGTCTGGTGAGGACTTCTGTGCATCCATGGTCTGCCCCAGAGCTGACTGGATCTGGCGCTGACTGGATCCCCGTCTGAGCTCTGGTGGCCAGATGGGGCCTGCCTTGTGGAGGCTTTTCAGCTCACCTCTGGCTGTGGGCACAGCCTTTTTGCAGCTCCACGCAGTCTAGGTGTGCTGCCTCCTTTTGAGTAACTACCACAGCGCAATCTGAAGCCTCCCTGGCCTGCTTTAGATGTAGTGCAGCAGCCAGGTACGCGGCAAGCTGGGGTGCCGTGAGGTCAGGAGGCTGGCAGGCCTCCAAGCCCCCAGCAAGCCTCCACTCTGGGCTTCTCAGGCCTTCTTTCTCCCCTTCTCCCTCCTGCCTCTCTCCTGCTTCTGCTTCTCCTGGGGAAATATCTCAATACTGCAGTCATGGCCCACAGAAGTAAATAACACAACTATAACAATGTAACAAATGCAGGTACCCCCATCAGGCAGGGCAATCCTAATGGCAGGAGGGCAGAAAAGCCTGAAAACATTTGACCCTACAGTGATAAATTGTTTCAATAATACTCATGCATAATAATGGCATGGGCTTCCCTGGTGGCTCAAGGGATTAAGTCCCAGCACTATGAAGCAATCTGCAGCCACTGCAGCACAAGTTTCAATCCCTGGCCAGGGAGGTGATCCACATGGCACAGCAGACCTCTCCTGTCTTGCCTGCTGCTCCCCTCAGCAGTGTCTTTCAGTCGATCTGCCTGTTCTGTTCCCCACTTTGTCTCTGGTGAATCCTCTCACCCGCCCACACCTCTGGCCTGTACCCCAGTTCTTGTATGTATAAATAAATATTTTTAAAAAAATACAATAAAATGAGAATCAAAAAATCTCTGTGTCTATCACTGTCTTATACCTCCAGAGGGTTAATTATAAATGGCACCTATATAAATTCTAATAAAAGTCCCCAATTTTGAGATCACAATCTAAAATTTTGGTAATCAAAAACTAGTTCAAAACTGAATGATTGAGGGCCTCCCCTGGTGGCGCGGTGGTTAAGCGCTGGGCTGAGAGGCTGCCTGCAGCCTCTGCAGCGCCGGTTCGATCCCAGGTCGCCGGCAAGGATCCCACATGGCGTGCAGACCTCTCCTGCTGCGCCCGCTGCTCCCCTCAGCAGTGTATTTCATGGGTTTGCCCGTTCTGCTCCCCGCTCTGGCTCTGGTGTGTTCTCTCACCCTCCTGTGCTTCAGACTGTACCCAATGCTTGTATAAATAAATAAATAAATCTTTTAAAAAAAAAACCTTAATGGTTGAATTTGAAACATGCATGCCTTATGGTTCTAATACTGGGTATCAATGCTTTATGTTTCAGTGTCTTTGTTTTTAAAAAGAAGCACACAGTATTCGGAAAAAAGAATCGACCAAGTCTACATCAAAAAGGATAAGTTTGCATATTTGATTTTTCTTGTTTTTCATCAATCTGTCTAGTGCTTGCCTAAGAAAGAAACTTGGTTTATGGGACTATTACAATTATCAACTCTGGAATTAATTTAAAATTCCAATCCTAAGAAAAACTAGCAGCTACAACTGGTATCTCTCTCTTAAATTTGTTCTTTTGTCATTATTTAAATGGTGGCCAAATTTCATATAAAACTAAAGTTTTACTAAGTTTAACAATGAGAATTTGTTAAATAATTAAAATCACCTTCTCTAAAATCATTGAGCTTTCAGGTTTACTTTTTGCTTCTTATTATAAGAAAACTAAAATTTTATGTCATCTCAACTAAAAAAATTAAACCAATTAAAACATGTGTTTCTGTATGAGTTATCCAGGGTAACAGGGTGGTCCCCAGGAAAAGGGGAAGTTCCAGGTTCCCTGCCCCACCCAAGGGAGGGAGGAGCTGAGCAGGGAGAGAAGAAGCTGGAGAGGAGACAGAGGAAGGAAGGAAGCAGGATGGAGCCAGAAGGAGACTTGGAAGAGGCATGTAGAGCCGAGAGACACATGAAGAAACTGCAGTTGCTTTTTGGTCATGGACTGGGTGACACAGATGTGGGTGAGAGACCCGTGGGGAGGTGACAGTGGCAGCTTTTATCTTGATTTTGAAATTTTGCTCTTCCCCCCCCCCAGGCTTGTTTGGCTGTTTCTGATCCTTTTCTGTGGCTCCCCACAGAAGGTGTTTTAGACTTGGGGCAGGCTTTCAGGCCTTGCTCTGGGCCAATCCCGTTTGGGTGGACTTTTGCCCACGAGGGGATAGAACTTGTGCTGCAGTGGTTGCAAACAGCTTCATAGGTTGCATCTTAAACCCTTGCACCACCAGGGAGGCTCCATCTATTTTTTTATGCCCATGGATTGTTTCCATAATTTGGCTGTTGTAAATATTGTTGCAATGAACACAAGAGTACACATATCCCTTGAAATTTTGCATTCTTTTGATAAATCCCAAGGAGTGGAATGTAATTTATCATTCTCTTTAGCAATTTATCATTTCTCTTTCCAGAAAAATATATCTATGCCCGTATCTAGTCACTAGTGTATGCTATTGTATAAGTGCAAGAGTCTAAGACACAGAGTGGGAGAAATGATTGCAAATCAGATCATGTATCTGATAAAGGACTTGTATCTAGAATTGATATTGAAATGAAGTCTTACAACTCAACAACAAGAAAAGAAATGATCCAATGCAAACAATGGACAAAAGACTTCACCAATGAAGGACACAGATGCCAAATAACTGTGATGCTCAAAATCACAGGTTAGGGTCTCCCCTGGTGGCGCAGCAGTTGAGCGCTGGGCTGAGAAGCTGCCCACAGCCTCTGCAGCGCTGGTTCAATCCCCGGCCACCAGCAAGAGTCCCACATGGTGTGCAGACCTCTCCTGCCGTGCCCGCTGCTCCCTTCAGCAGTGTACTTCGGACCTTCTGCCTGTTCTGCTCCCCTCTCTGGCTCTGGTGAATTCTCTCACCCTCCCGCGCTTCTGACTGTACCCAGTGCTTGTATAAATAAATAAATAAATCTTAAAAAAAAAATAAACCCACAGGTTAAAGTCAGACACAGAACAACCATACAGTTCAGTGAGCACTGTCCCTGCTGTTTACCCAACTAATCTGAAAACTTGTATTTGCAAAATAACAAACAAGGAAACTAAACCAAAAAACCCTTCATGGAAGTAAATGTTTATAGCAGAACCCCCACTAAGTGTGCGCTGCCCATAGTGACTTCCTTCCGAAGACAACAATAACTAAAGAAAGGAAAAATAAAAGTGGATATTTGTACACTTGATGTGCTGCTGGAGAATAGCCTCCAATGGAGGCCATTGTGCCTGAGCAGCCCTGCTCACACATGTTATCAGAAGAGGAAAGTTTGAGAAACTGTCAGCCAGAGGCACTAAGGAATTGTGGTTGGAACTTCATGTGGTGTCTTGGGTGGGATTTGGGGGCATGAAAAGAGCATTAGGAAAATTAATGCAATCCAAATACAGTGCAGTGTTTAGTGAAAGTGCCTCCATATTGCTTCCTTAGCTGCTCAAATGCACTGTGGTCCATGAGATGTTAACAATTTGGAAATGGTGTGGGTTATACAGGAACTCTACTACCTTTGCATGTCTGTAAATATAACAGTATTACATGTCTGTAAATCTAACAGTATTTTTTTAATGTTGTTTTAAATTAAATTTTAAAATTAAAATAACAAAAAAATAGCCCTCAACAAAGTTAGAGGTTGTAGAAGGAAAAATGATGAACTACCCAGTTTTCCCAGGTATTGCTTTCAAGGGCCTGGAGAGAGGGGGTCTGGTGAGAAAAGCTGGAAACCTCCCACACAGGGCAGGCTCCGGAGTCTCCTCTCCTCTGAGCCCTGCTTCTCTGACTCCTCACAGAGCATCTCACCCCAGGACACAGCCCTCCAGGACCCCCAACTCTGCCCACCTCAGAACCCTCCCCGTCCTGGTGTCTCCACCAGAATCCGAAACAGTACGGCAGCGTCCCCGTGTGGCCACAGGGCTGAGCACAGGAGACCAGAGCTTCCCTTTCTCTTCCTCAGCCAGGCCCTCCCCAGACTGCCTGGGCCCCCAGCTGAAGGACAGGTCCCCTGTCAGGTTAGGGTTCCTCAAATTTCCCCCCTACTGAGTAACTATGGGTACACAGTTGCTCCCCCAGTTCTGGGTCCGCAAATTATACAGTTTCCCTCAATCTCTTTGGATGGGAACTTGGACTCGAGTCCCTGTTACTTGTTCTTGCTTCCAGGCATGAAAGTGCCTCTTCCTGAGCATCAGCCCTAAATTCTCCATCCCTAGGGTGAGGGGAGGGCCCAAATACCAGAAGCTCAGGCTCTGTTCTAGACCTTCTAAATCTTCATGAGTGTCACGTGATTTGCACATCAAAGACATCTTTACAGACACATCACCCAAAGCAGTGATAGTGAAGGCAAAGATAAACAGCTGGGACTACATCAAATTAAAGAGCTTCTGCACAGCAAAAGAGACAATAACCAAAACAAAGAGAAACCCCACCGACTGGGAGAACATTTTTGCACACAACACTAATGATGAAGGACTGATCACAAAAATCTGCAAAGAGCTGATGAGACTCAACAACAGCAAAGAAAATAATCCCGTCAAAAAATGGGCAGAAGAGCTAAAAAGAAACTTCTCTGAAGAGGAAATGCAAATGGCCAACAGGCATATGAAAAAATGTTCAACATCACTTGTCATCAGGGAAATGCAAATCAAAACTACCATGAGATACCATCTTACACCAGTGAGAATGGCACATATTAAAAAAACTAGCAACAACAAATGTTGGCGAGGGTGTGGAGAAAAAGGAACTCTTCTGCACTGTTGGTGGGAGTGCAAACTGGTCCAACCACTGTGGAGAGCTGTGTGGAGCTTTCTGGACCTACTAAACATAGAGCTTCCATATGATCCAGCAATTCCACTCCTAGGTATTTACCCAAAGGACACAGAAACATCAATTCCAAAGAACACCTGCACCCCTATGTTTAAGCAGCACTGTTTACAATAGCTAAGCTTTGGAAACAACCCAAATGCCCAAAAATAGATGACTGGATCAAGAAGATGTGGTACATATATACCATGGAATATTACTCAGCATTCAAAAAAGATAAACACATGCAATTTGCAGCAACATGGATGGCGCTGGAAGGGATCATGCTCAGCGAAATAAGCCAAAAAGAAAAAGAAAAATACCGGATGGTCTCACTCATAGCAGGAATCTAGAAAACTTAAATAAGGGACCAGGTAAATGAATAACTATAAGAAAGTGAAAATCAAAATCAACAAAAAACTATGAACCAGAGATACTTTTAGGGGGGCGGGGGCAGGAGGGGAGGGATTGGGGTCAGAATGGGGGGGGCTGCAATTGTATGGGGAATATAAAATTTATTATTTAAAAAAAATAAAAAAAAATCTTCATGAGTGTCCAGGTGACTCCTGTGCTCACTGAAGTGGGGGGGCCCTGGTCTCCGTGTCTTCTCCATGTGCAGTCATCTCTGGGGGATGTCTGCTTGAATTGCTCATCACTGTGGAATGTAGAGTTAAATTCTGCCCCTTTCTCTTGCTGAGTCATCACTTTCTGGGTGACCCTTACATGCTCAAGACTTATGTATCATTGACATCACATCACCTCCCAGATCTATTTCTTACCTCAGACATTTCACCTGTGCCCCAGACTTGTCTGTCAAATTGCCAACATCGCTTTCAATTCTAATGGATCTGACTCAACTTTCCTAAATTGAGTGCCTGGGATGCCCACATATGGTTCTTCTGGGTCTTCCCCTTGTCACTGAGGCTCCGCCTCTCTGTCTGCACAGTCTGAGACACTGAGTGTCATCCTTGACCCCTTTCTCACAGCCCAGCAGTAGGAAACACTGTAAAGTCCGTGTCTACATATGCACACTCCTGTCACTGCCTATTATTCCCTGCTCACCCGCAACGAAGCCACCAACCTCTCTGTCCTGAGACCCACAATGGTTTCCCCCAGTTCTCTTCCCACCATGCTGCACAGCCTCCAGACTGAGGCTACCAGAGAGAAGTTCCACAGGTGTGTATCTGCTCAGAAGGTCTTGTCACCCCACATCTTACTCAGAGTGAAACCCTCCCAACATCCTCAGGCTGAATGATGTGGGTGCACACAGATCCCATCTCAGTTGGCCTCTGCTCTGCCCTTGGCCTCCTTGCTCATGTCAGTCACATAGACACATTCCTGCTCGGGCATCTGCCCTGGAGGTTGTCCTGCCTGGACTGAACTTCCCTGCATATCACATCCCTGTGGGCAATGTGTCCATCAGACTTTTTCTCAAAGTTCACTTCAGTGAGACCCACACTGACCACGCTGGGAAGAAAACAATCCTGTCCCCATACACTGACTCTGGGTCACTTTCCCCATCCCTTCCCCCTGGGGCACCCTCAGCAGGGAACTTCCCCTCTGCCATTTGCGGGAATCAGGGCCCCAGCACCAGAATTATTGAAGTGAACAATGTGATTCATTTTCAAAAATGCTTTACAAGAGAGAGTTAGCAATCAGTTCCAGACTGGGCAACTCAAGTGCGTGGGTGGTACTTCCAATTACCAGGTAAGGCAAGTCCTACCTGTGGCCTGAAAGCCCCCAGTAGACAAGATCCCCCCCGCCACTCCCCTACCAGAGTGTTTCTTCCTCCACATGACAGCTGCAGCCACCGCAGCTCCACTGAGCACAGCTCCAAGGAGAACCAGGCCAGCAATGATGCCCACGGTGGGGTCGGTGGAGTCAATAGGAGTGGTGGGCTGAGAAGGGGGCACTGGAAGGGAAGGGAAGGGGAGACCCTGAGCCCCAGGCCTCCACCTGATGCTCTGAAGGTCTCCAGAAGGGGTCCTGATGCCCCTGAGAAACTCTGTGCCCACGTTCCCTCCTAACCCCATCTCAGGACTTGGGGCCCCAGCAGCCCATCATGCTGCACATGGCACGTGTATCTCTGCTCCTCCCCAGAAGGCACCTCCACAGACACCCAATTTTGGAAGTTTCTGTTCCCCCCAGGCCTGGTGTCCACCAGCTCTATGTCTTTGGCCAGGTTCTCCCCATCTCACTGCCAGGTCAGGGTGATGCCTGCAGGGTAGAAGCCCAGGGCCCAGCACTCAGGGTGATCTCATGCTTAGAGGTGGGGTGGTGGGTCATGTGTATCTTTGGGGGATCTGAGGAGAAGGGTGAGAACTTTCAAACTTTGGGTTTTTCTCTCATACCCCTGAAAAGCCCTCCTGTGACCATCCTCTGAATGGATAGGGCAGGGGTTTGGAAAGAGGAAGTACAAAATCTAGAAGCCAGCCTGGTCTGGGGATTCTGGCATAATACTTATTCCTTAGAAAGTTCTAGAATTAGGGAGACAACTTTGTGTAGGATGACGCAGTTCTCTAATGAGGAGAGCACAGGCTTTTGCTCCTGACCTGGGGACTCAGAAAAGCAGAATCAGATCAGAAAAATGTCCTCTGACCAGTAAAAAGACGCTGAGGGAGAAACTGATGGTTCCCAAGAGGGCTGCCGGGTTCAAAACATTCCTTGATGGGTGATTTCAGGGCTGGTCTCCCCTCAGGCTCAGGAGAGACTGGATTCCTTAACTGTTCTGAGAAAAGTGGGGTCCTCTGGGGAGTCAGGAAACCCGGGGGGCTCCTCCTCCCCTGACCAGAGAGGGGCGCTGCTGTGACCCTGACTCCACCCTCCCCGCGGTGCTGGCCTGAGGGGGCTTGGGAGACCTTGAGGCCCCTTTTACCTGAGCGCTGCAGCATCTCCTTCCCGTGCTCCAGGTCTCTGCGCAGCCACTGCAGCACCTGCCCTCCAGGTAGTTCCTCTCCTGCTATGACACTCCAGACACCTCCCACTCGCGCCGGGAGATCTGAGCGGCCGTGTCCACCACGGTCCAGGAGCGCAGGTCCTTGCTCAGGGCGCAGTAATCGGAGCCGTCGTAGGCGACCTGACTGTACCCGCGGAGGAGGCGCCCCTCTGGCCCCACGTCGCAGCCAGCCAGCCACTGGATTGTGTGAGACCCTGTCCCCAGCCCGGGGTCATCCCTCCAGCCGGCCCTCCAGCCAGGATTAAACCTAAACTGAAATGGAAACGGCAGGAGGGAACATCCCTCGAGCTGGTCCTGGGTCGAGGGGTGACACCTGGACCCGCAGTCTGGGGTTCCCCGCCTGTCCGCAGGGATGGGGGTGGTGAGCGGCCCGGCCTTACTCTGGTTGTAGTAGCTGCGCAGGGCGCGCAGGTTCCCTCGGAACGTCTGTGCATTGGACTTCGCGTTCCTAGTCTCCAGCTCTATCTTTAATGAAAATAATCAGGGTCATGAGTGGAACTTTCAGAGCTTCTATTTTTTTTATATATATATTTTTTTAAATAGAGGCATGTTTTATTTATTTATTTATTTGGTTGGTTGGTTTTGTTTGTTTGTTTATACAAGCACTGGGTACAGTCAGAAGCACAGGAGGATGAGAGAATTCACCAGAGCCAGAGTGGAGAGCAGAACAGGCAGACTGACGAAGTACACTGCTGAGGGGAGCAGCGGGTGGCAGGAGAGGTCTGCGCGCCATGTGGGACCCTCCGCCGGTGGCCTGGGAGCAGCTGGGGATCGAACCTGCACCGCAGAGGCCGTGGGCAGCTTCGCAACCCAGTGCTCAACCGCTGCGCCACCGAGGAGGCCCCAGAGCTTCTATTTTTGCAATTATTTTTCTTCTCTGTCTCACTCGAGGAATGTTGGATTGTCATATTTACTTTTTGTTTTGGTGGGCCAATGAAAAACGATACAGTCTCTCTGAAATATGTGAAAATACCATTTCAAGTAACTTCCAGATAATTGTGACTATTAAATTTTGTTCCACTTCTACAATAAATTGAAACTATACAAGTGGTGGCTTTTTAAATGGTATTTGCAAAGTGAGTGGTAGAACAGTATCATTGAATGTTTTCTGTTCTCTTACATTAATTCCATAGACCTCTACTGATTATTAATCTTGAATTAATACATGATTTTAAAAAGTGAAGCATTTTTAATCAGGTTATATGATCTTTATGTTAACTATTCAAGAATCAAATTTTGAAAATCATACATGTTTTCCGTCCCAAAGATCCTCAAAGAAAAGTAAGAGGCTACTGGAAGTTGTCAAGTTTACAGTGATGAGACACAATTTTCACTACCCGGTTTTCACTTGGAGCTTGTACTTTATCAAGGCAGCTAATTACTATCATTTATCAACTGTCAGTTTTTCTTTTTTTTAATTTTTTTAAGGTTTATTTATTTATATAAGAATCAGGGTACAGGTCAGATGTGCGGGAGGGTGAGAGGATTCACCAGAGACAGAGCAGGGAACAGAACAGGCAGACTGACTGAAATACACTGCTGAGGGGAGCAGCAAGCAAGACAGGAGAGGTCTGCTTCCCCCTGTGGGATTCTCACTGGCCAGGTGGGATTGAACCTGCACTGCAGAGGCTTCAGACAGCTTCACAGTGAGGTGCTCAACCGACTGCACCACCAGGGAAGCCCTCAGTTGATTTTCTTAAAGGGACAGCAGCTCACATTCATTGTCTAGAAAGTGTGTACAGGTTAATCAAATCTAAAGAATGATAGTTTTTGTCATTCATCTTTTCTAGTAAAGATGGTAGTGCCCTCCTCTCGCACCTCTAATTCACCTCGCACAAATTAGTTTCCTTGGGACATAGCACTTTGGATTGTGGCAGAAGTGACTTATATGTGCTCTGTGTCATCAGAAACTGGGTTTACTTTGTGTCCAGATTCTTTCTGTCATGCTAGAGGAGATGCTCCCTGCTTTCCTGAGCCTCCCTGGCCAGGACCCCACAGCTCTTCATCCTGGACAGGGTGGACTCTGTCCACATGCATACTCCCTCCCTCCTGCTCCCTCCTGTGCAGCCCTTCTCCTCTGGGCTCAGGTGCTGGCCCTGCCTGGGGAAGGTTGACAATGATGAGTCATCTCCACACTTGAGGCCTCATTTCAATGCTTTTCTGTTTCTCATTGTGAACAACAGCTGACAGTGTTTTTTACTCCCTCCTGGTCTGAAAATGCTTTGTTTGTAACATTTTATATTTTTTATAGTGAACACAGACTATATCCTAAGGACTTTACTATATCTATATATATATATGCACACATGCATCATAGGCAGACTATACCAGATCTTCCTAAATTTTGAAAGAGACGATGGTTGTTAGTCGTCAGGTTCAGCGCAGAGCTGAGGGCTGGGCTTCCTGTCTGCTCTGGGCAGGGCCCTTCACTCCTTCCTCCCTCCTCAGGATGCTGTTCTCTGTGGGGCCCATGCAGGGTCTCACCCTTCTCTTCTGGGTGTTTATTACTATGTTGTAAGTTCTAATGCTTTTAAGAAAATTGTTTTGTATCTCACACATAGCTCACATTTTTAGCTCTTTCAGTGGGAAGGGGTGTCCATCCACCAAGCCCACCTTGGTCAGGTGGAAATTCTAAGGCAAAATCATTCAGTGAGAGGAGGGGCGGAGCAACATGGCGGCGAGGAGACGCTGCGAGTAAGATCTCCCATTAAAAAAAGTTAATAGGGAGGAAAAGCGGCAGGTCCCAGTGAGAAATGGGACACGGAAGATAAACGGACGACTCCAGCAAACTGCCCGAAGAAGAAAGTTGCCATAAAAGAGGACGAGAAGGGAGGGAAGCGCAGAACCCTGCTCCCCTCCCCCGCCCACAGAGGCGGCACTCTCCGACTGGCAGAGACGAGGGAAACAACAAACGAAAACGGCCAACAAGAAAAACGGACGCAGCAAGTGGGACTGTGAGTGGAAAGGAACTATTGCAGCCACCACACCCCGTGAACGGGAGCTGAGACGAACCCTGCAGGATCCGCCGCAGAGGTGAGCTCCAGGCGCCATTAAAGAGAGAGCCTCGCCCCCCAGGAGGAGACCAGCACCAGCACACAGCCCCGGCCGCCCGGTAAGCTTGCGCGAAAGCAGCGCTCGGATTGCAGCTGCCCAGGGCCCTGCGCCTGCGACCTAGGCTTGCGGGGAGACGGCGGAGGCCCTCCCTGAGTGAGCAGGAACAAGGCGCCCAGGCAGGGGAGCGGGATTCAAAAGGCGCCATTCCCGCGCCACTGATCTGGGCTACAGCCCGCGTCCTGGAACTGAGGGCTTTGGAACTGAGACCGGGGCACGAAATTAGGGGCGTGGGTTCCCCACGACGGTGGGGCACAAGGCAGACACAGCACCCCAAAGCCCTTGAGGTGTACCCTACCATCCCCGCTCTGCTCCCTGTCCCACGGGGTGGAAAATCAGCTCCCCAAGGGCTCTAGGAGAAATCTCTGGCGCCACCTAGCGACTTGACCCCAGCACAGGCTACTGAAGGAGCTAGTGGCCAGCTGGGGAGTTAGCCCACACCGGGCCCCTTCTGAACAAGTAGTCTGAGCCCACAGGGAGAGCGAGCACCCACAGCCGGGGCAGACCAGGCACGCAGAAGAGTGTGCCTGAGACCAGAAGCGCAGGGAGTGTGTCCCACATCACCATTTTAGAACAGGGACATTTCTTCAATAAAGACTACCTGCAGAAGGCTTCCTCAGGAGCCAGAGGTGAGCGGGGGAAGTTCGCCCACGCCAGACCCCCTCTGGCCTGCAGTCCAAGCCCAGAGGGGAGCAGGAACCCACCGCCGGGGCAGACCAGGCGCACAGGGGAGTGTGTCCCCACATCGGCATTTTAGAACAGGGACCTTTCTCCAGTAAAGGCTGCTTGAAACTGACAGATGACTCCTGGAAGAACCAGAGGGGAACAGAGAAGCCCACCCAAGATGCCGGCCAGTCCCAACAACACAGTGTCCCAACGCATACGGCAAATTAGAAAACAGACAGTAGGGAGGAGAAGAACCACACGCAACCTAGCAACTCTCCAGAGAAAAAGCACACCACAAAAAGAAAGCCAGCCCCCAGATTGCAACGACAATAACTTGGAAGAATTTCTGAGCCTTCCAGAAAGAGAATTTAAAATTGCCGTGATTAAAAAACTGACAGAAGTCATAAAGGAAAACAATGATAAGGGAAAAATAATCAACGATCAGAAGAATGCAATTGAGTCCCTAGAGAGGGAAAACAATGGTCAGAAGAAAGAAATTGAGTCCCTAAAGAGGGAAGTAAAAGAAATGCAGGAGATCAAAGAATTAATGGAAGAACTAAAGAATTCTGGGAAAAGCAATGAAAGCAGAATAGATGAAATGGAAGAACGAATAAGTAATCTTGAAGACACAGAAATAAAAAGAACCAAAACAGAAAAGGAAAGAGAAGTACGAAGGAAAAAGAACGAAGAAAGACTTCGGGAACTATCTGACTCCATGAGGAAAGGAAATATAAGAGTTATAGGAATACCAGAAGGAGAGGAGAGAGATGTAGGAACAGAGAAAATATTCAAAGAGATAATTGAAGAGAACTTCCCAAATGTGAAGAAGGAGCTGAAAATAGATATACAAGAAGCAAGAAGAACACCAAACTTCCACGACGAAAGGAAAAATACAGCAAGACACATAATAGTAAAGCTCCCAAGAATCCAGGACAAGGAAAAAATAATGAAGCTGGCAAGAGGGAAGAAACAGATAACATTCAAAGGAAAACCAATCAGGCTGACATCAGACTTCTCCGAAGAAACACTACGGGCAAGGAGAGAGTGGAGGGACATAGTCAACAGACTCCAAGAAAACAGATGCCAACCAAGAATACTCTATCCCGCAAAGCTCTCCTTCCTCTTTGAAGAAAGAATATGGACCTTCCCAGACAAACAGAAACTCCGGAATTTCATTGCAACTAAACCCCCACTCCAAAAAATACTACAAGGAGTCCTAAAGCCAGAACCTCAGAGCGACGAATAACAATGAAAGAAGGCCAAAAAAAAAAAAAGTTATTAAAAGAATAAATAAATAAAATCAAAGGAAAGACAAACACAATGGCAAATACAGATGTTAACATATCAATATTAACTCTAAATGTAAATGGACTAAACTCTTCAATAAAAAGACACAGAGTTGCAGCCTGGATTAAGAAACAAAACCCAACCTTTTGCTGTCTCCAGGAAACACATTTAGCTACAAAAGATAAAAATAGGCTCAAAGTTAAAGGATGGAAAACAATCCTACAAGCAAATGGACCAAAAAAGAAAGCAGGAACAGCTATACTTATATCAGATAAAACAGATTTCAAACTCAAAAAGATAAAAAGAGACCCCAATGGTCACTACATTATGATCAAGGGGACAATACTTCAAGAAGAAATAACACTCATTAACATATACTCACCAAACGAAGGAGCACCAAAATATATCAGACAACTGTTGTCCTCTCTGAAAACAGACATCAGAGAAAACACATACGTAGTGGGAGACTTCAACACACCACTATCAACAATGGATAGATCAACAAGACAAAAAATAAGTAAAGAAACCAAAGCTCTAAATAAAGACCTAGAGCAATTGGGCTTAACAGACATCTATAGAACACTAAACCCCAAAAAAACGGAGTACACATTTTTCTCAAGCGCACACGGATCATTCTCCAGGATCGATCACATACTGGGGCACAAGACAAACATCAACAGATACACCAAGATTGAAATCATATCAACCATCTTTTCTGACCATGAAGGCATCAAACTAGAAATAAACCATAAAAAGAAGGCAAGGAACTTTCCTACCTCATGGAGATTAAAAACCACACTACTGGAAGACCATTGGACTAATGAGGAGATCAAAGAAGAAATTAAAAAATTTTTTGAATTGAACGACAAGGAGGACACCAATATCCTAAATGTATGGGATGCAGCAAAAGCAGTAATAAGAGGAAAATATATAGCAATAGAAGCTCACATCAAGAAACAAGAAAGAACGCAAAGAAACAACCTAATCTCGAAGCTCAAAGATCTAGAAAAAGAACAACAAAAAAACCCCAAAACCAGTAGAAGAAAAGAAATAATAAAAACCAAAGCAGAAATAAATGAAATTGAAACTAAAAAAACAATCCAAAAGATCAATGAAACCAAGAGCTGGTTCTTTGAAAAAATCAATAAAATAGACAAACCCCTAGCCAGGCTCACAAAGGAAAAAAGGGAGAAAGCACAAATAAACAGGATCATCAATGAAAGAGGAGAAATCACAACGGACACAGCAGAAATCAAAAGAATAATCAGTAACTACTATGAACAGTTATATGGAAACAAGTTTAACAATCTAGAGGAGATGGACAAATTCCTACAGCTCTACAATCACCCAAAGCTAGATAAAGAAGAAATAGAACACCTAAACAGACCAATTACAATTAGCGAAATTGAAATGGTAATCAAAAACCTCCCCAAAAACAAAAGCCCAGGACCTGATGGATTTACAAATGAATTCTACCAAACATTCAGAGACGAATTAGTGCCTATCCTTCACAAACTCTTCCAAAAAATTGAGAAGGAAGGGACAATACCAAACACGTTCTATGAAGCCAACATTACACTAATACCAAAACCGAACAAGGACAACACAAAAAAGGAAAACTACAGGCCAATCTCCCTAATGAACACTGATGCAAAAATCCTCAATAAAATTTTAGCTATCAGAATCCAACAATGTATCCATAAGATAATTCACCACGACCAAGTTGGATTCATTCCAGGGGCACAAGGATGGTTTAACATCCGAAAATCAATCAACGTTATCCAACACATCAACAAAAAGAAATATAAAAACCATATGATAATATCAATAGATGCTGAGAAAGCTTTCGACAAAGTGCAACACCCATTCATGATAAAAGCCCTTGAAATTCTTGGGATACAAGGAACATACCTCAACATCATAAAGGCCATCTATGACAAGCCAACAGCCAGTATCATTCTCAATGGTGAAAAGCTGAAAGCAATTCCATTAAGATCTGGAACAAGACAAGGATGTCCACTCTCACCATTGCTTTTCAATATAATACTGGAAGTCCTAGCCAGGGCAATAAGACAAGAGAAAGACATCCAAGGAATCCAAATAGGAAAAGAAGAAGTCAAACTATCTCTATTTGCAGACGATATGATATTATACATAGAGAACCCCAAAAACTCCACAGAAAAGCTAATTCAACTCATCAATCAGTTCAGTAAAGTGGCAGGATACAAAATCAACACGCAAAAGTCAGTAGCCTTCCTATACACAAACAATAAATCTGAAGAAGAAGAAATCAAAAAGACCATCCCTTTTGTTATTGAAACAAAAAAAATCAAATATTTGGGAATAAATCTAACAAAAGAGGTAAAGGACCTATACAAAGAAAACTATAAAACACTGTTAAAAGAAATAGAAGAAGACACAAAGAAATGGAGAGACATCCCCTGCTCATGGATTGGAAGAATAAACATTATTAAAATGGCCATCCTTCCAAAAGCAATATACAGATTCAATGCTATTCCAATCAAAATTTCAATGTCATTCTTCAAAGAAATAGAACAATTATTGATGAAATTCATATGGAATCACAAAAAACCCCGAATAGCCAAAGCTCTCCTGAAAAAAAAAGAAGGGAATGGAGGCATCAGACTCCCAGACTTCAAACTATACTACAAAGCCATAATCATCAAAACTGCATGGTATTGGAACAAGAACAGACATACAGACCAATGGAATCGAATAGAAAATCCAGAAATAAACCCACAGATTTATGGTCAACTAATCTTTGACAAAGGAGCAAAGACTATGCATTGGAGCAAAGAAAGTTTGTTCAATAAATGGTGCTGGGAAAACTGGGTCGCTACATGCAAAAGAATGAAGCTTGACCACCACCTCACACCATACACAAAAATCAACTCAAAATGGATTAAAGAACTAGACATAAGACCTGAAACCATAAAATATATAGAAGGAAATATAGGCGAAACACTACGTGATTTGCACATCAAAGACATCTTTACAGACACATCACCCAAAGCAGTGATAGTGAAGGCAAAGATAAACAGCTGGGACTATATCAAATTAAAGAGCTTTTGCACAGCAAAAGAGACAATAACAAAAACAAAGAGAAACCCCACCAACTGGGAGAACATTTTTGCACCCAACACTAATGATAAAGGACTGATCACAAAAATCTGCAAAGAGCTGATGAGACTCAACAACAACAAAGAAAATAATCCAGTCAAAAAATGGGCAGAAGAGCTTAAAAGAAACTTCTCTGAAGAGGAAATGCAAATGGCCAACAGGCATATGAAAAAATGTTCAACATCACTTGTCATCAGGGAAATGCAAATCAAAACTACCATGAGATACCATCTTACACCAGTGAGAATGGCACATATTAAAAAAACTAGCAACAACAAATGTTGGCGAGGGTGTGGAGAAAAAGGAACTCTTCTGCACTGTTGGTGGGAGTGCAAACTGGTCCAACCACTGTGGAGAGCTGTGTGGAGCTTTCTGGACCTACTAAACATAGAGCTTCCATATGACCCAGCAATTCCACTCCTAGGTATTTACCCAAAGGACACAGAAACATCAATTCCAAAGAACACCTGCACCCCTATGTTTATAGCAGCACTGTTTACAATAGCTAAGCTTTGGAAACAACCCAAATGCCCAAAAATAGATGACTGGATCAAGAAGATGTGGTACATATATACCATGGAATATTACTCAGCATTCAAAAAAGATAAACACATGCAATTTGCTGCAACATGGATGGCGCTGGAAGGGATCATGCTCAGCGAAATAAGCCAAAAAGAAAAAGAAAAATACCGGATGGTCTCACTCATAGCAGGAATCTAGAAAACTTAAATAAGGGACCAGGAAAATGAATAACTATAAGAAAGTGAAAATCAAAATCAACAAAAAACTATGAACCAGAGACACTTTTAGGGGGGCGGGGGCGGGAGGGGAGGGATTGGGGTCAGAATGGGGGGCTGCAATTGTATGGGGAATATAACAATAAAATTTATAAAAAAAAAAAAATCATTCAGTGACAAGATGGCAGGTCCCAAGTAGAGGGTCAGAGCCTGAGAACACGTGACTGAGGGGGATCTGCCAAGTGTTTGATGGTGTCAGGGATTGTTGTACGATTTATCTTTGATAATAAATAATTTTGATAATTACTAATATTTATTATTTATGCGCACACAGAGGATTCATAAATACTCAAGAACATACACAAATACATAAATCACATCATCCTCAGTCAGCCAAGTCTCCTCTACTCTGAACCCAGTGCAGTCAGCAACTCCTCATTTCTCTTTCCAGGAAAGTCTATGTATGCATTGATTTGAGTGTTAGGTCTGCAAAAGAGCTAGGGCCACAGACCAGGAGAAAATATTTGCAAAATATGACTCTAATATAATATATGTTTTAGAATATGCATGGAACTCTTAGAATTCAACAAGGAACAGATAACTTTTTAAAATTGAGGAAAACTCTGAACAGTTTCCAAGGAAGCTATATTGATGGCAACGAGGCATGTGAACAGAAACATGACATCATATGTTGAAAGACATATATAAATGCAAGTGCAAATTAAAGCAACAAGGACACTCAATACACACTTATTATGTGGCTTAAATTGAAATCTAGTACAGCAGCCCCTCCTACATCCATGCGGGATGCATTCCAAGACCCCCTGTGGATACCAGAACCACCAATAGTATGGGGCCCTCTATACCCGAAGATTTCCCTGCACATACATACATATGATACATTTACTTTATAAATTAGGCACCATGTGAATAATAACAATAACTTTAAAACAGGACAATCAAAATCACAACAATGTATTGTAATAAAAGTTGTGTGATTGTGATCTCTCTCTAAATATCTTATCATGAAAAAACTTTGAACGTAGGATAATTTTGGGAAACAGAAGCCTTGGAAATTGAAACCTCAGATAAGGGGGGACACTGTGCACCAGGTGCTGACCAGGATGGGGAACAACAGGGACCCGCACTCACTGCCAGAGGAAAAGCAAAATCACACAGTCACTGTGGAAGAGATTTGGCAATTTCAAATTCTTATTAAGTGAAACACAGTTTTACCCTAAACCTGCTGATCACTCTCCTGGTTATTCACCCAGCTCACTTGAAAACTTCTGTTTACACAAAACCTGCACACATATGTTTATAGCAGAGCACCCCTTAAGTGTGGGCTCCACATGGTGAATCCTTCCAATGACTGCTGTGTGGAAAGGGACACGGGAAAGAAAGAACTTCCCAGGGAGGAAGTGGAGACCCGACCTCTGTCGGGGGGGGGGAAGGTGACATCACCAGTGAGGAGCAGGTGCAGGTGACTCTCCAGGGTGCCGTGCTGAGAAGGGCCCTTCATGTTTCTGTTTTTTCCCCAACTGCGTCACCCCAGTCAGCCAACCTCACACTGAGGGCCCTTCTACAACACACCTGAGCAGCGCTCCCCTAACTGCCAAGATCATCAAAACCAAGGAGAGTCTGGGAGACTGATTCAGCCAGAGGAGCCTCAGGAGACACGACTGGGACTTAATGTGGTAACAGGATGGGAGCCTGGGACAGCAAAAAGAAATACTAATGACACCCAAATCAAGTATGGGGATTATTCATAATGTGACTATTGCCCCATCAGCTGTACAGATAAGATAGAGATATCCGTGTTAACAGGGAAAAGGGTGTGGGATATACAGGAATCGTACCAATTTTTACATACATTATTTTAAAATAAAAATATTAAAATGTAGCCCTTAGGAAAGGCACAGGGAGTGGAAGGGAAAAGCATCTGCTTTGCAGCCTCCAGGGTGTGGTCATCCAGGGGCTGCAGAGAGAGGCTGTGGGGGTAGAAGATGGCGCCTCAGACACAGGGCAGCTCCAGAGCCTCCTCTCCTCTCCTCCACTTCCCCCCGCCCAGCCTGGTGCCAGGGCTGCTCACAGGTCATCGTCACCCCCTCCCCCAGTGATGCTCAGCCCCAGCTCACCCTCTCAGCCTGAGTCACACACACCCAGCCTCTCCCCCTTGTAGACTAGGACAGCGCCGCAGCACTCCCGTGTGGCCATGGGGCTGAGGGCAGAGGCCGAGAACCCTGTGATCTCCCAGGTTCTCAGGGGCTCCCAGAAGGACTGGGCTGTGCACACAAGGGGGAGCCCCATATAGCTTCAGGTTCTGGGTCTGACCTGTTTCCTCATACACGCTGTCATGATGATCCATGTCAACTAATCACCACAGGCTTTGGTTCAGGCAGGCGCAGATCCCCAGGCCATAACAGTTGGCTCTAAAGACCAGGGTGGGCCCCACAAACATACCAGGTGCCCTCAGTCTCCTGGGATGACACCTTGACCCAGAGTCCCTGTCACTTGTTCCAGCTGCTGACTCCAGGGATGGAAGCTCCTCCTCCAGGGAATCAACACTAATCCCTCCATCCCTAGGCTAGTCTGGAAGAGGACCAGGAGGAGAGACCCCCAGGGTCATGGGCCAGGAAGAGGGGAGGCTCCTGGAGGAGTGAGGAGAGGGAGGAAATAGAAGCTTTAGGGGAGGGAGGCTGACAGGAGTAGAGGGGGAGGAGCCAGGGAAGGGTCAGCTTAGTGGGCACCTGAGTGGGATGGCTGGTCTGTGTGGGGAGAGCCCAGGGGCTCTGGCTGGGGCTTGGAGAGTCTCTGCTGTCAGTTGGGCTGTGACCACACAGAGGCTGCTCTGTGATCAGCTGGGAAACTGTACTGTAGTGTAAGGCCTTCTCCATGCATAGACAGATGGTATAATTCAAACACACAGGGAAGAAAGGGAAAGGAAGATAAAGGGGGTAATTTAGTGCTCCCTCTTGCAGAGAAAAGTGCCCTTATGCTGGGGTGACAGGGAGAATCAAGGAGCCCAGAGTGGGGAGCCCAAGGCCTGTGTTTCCTGCTGGGGACAGCCCCTCCCTGTGCTGGGACCTCACAGCCCAGTCTGAGTGCATCTCAGCTCACAGTCTTCAGGCCCTGGATACCGTCTCAGGCACCAGGAGCCCCTGCACCAGGGGCAGTGGCCCAGGCCTTGGACTCCATGTTCTGGAGCACAGAGGGCAGGGGTGGAAGGAGCTGGAGTCTGAGGTTGTCACAAGGGGATCAGCCAGGAGAAGGGCCAGTGACTGCCGACTCACTTCTCCCTAAAAGGGATTGTGTCTCCCCATCCCCACGCTCCAGGACATGTGTCCACACAGCATATCCAAGGTGCCCAGGGTGAGACCACCCACCTTTTGGAGCCTTCAGAGTGGACCCTTCCCCCCTCTCCATACCTGGGAGCCAGAACCTGGTGTCCTCTCTCTTTGTCCCCTTCCTGGGCCAAGAGATGCCCTCTGGGTCCCTCACGCCTCACTCCCTGCACTCCTGACTCTTAAGTTAAAGGCCTGGTCATCCTGGACCCAAATCAACTTTTTGATCTTCGATATTGACCTAGGGATTAAGGGTCAGGGGAAGTGTTCCCAGGGCCCCATAGGTGCCAGCCCCAGGCCTCCCAGCTGGGTGGAATCATCATATCTGGACCTGGGCCGAGAGGACTTCAATGCCTAACAAACCTACTACCTGGCCAGGGTGCCCTCCGCAATGCATGAATCTGCAGAGGCTGGTGGTCTGTCTTAGACTGACTCCTTGCACTTTTTTTTAAAAAAGGTGCTAAATACTTATTTTCTTACACTATTCATTTTTGTACAGTATTTGATTCTCCTCTCAGGCATAGTTCCCATAGCTCCCCCACCACTCTGATCCATCGTCACAGTCCCCTGTGCTCTTGCTTCCCCTGTTTTGACCTTCTTTCCCCATCCCCTGCTGAATGCCTTAGATTTATGGCCAGCTTCTAAGTTTTGCCTTTTTCCTGTCCCTTTGTTCGATTTCTCTGTATTCCACATATAAGTGAAGCCAAATGATATTTATATATTTTTCTTTCTGATTTATTTTGCTTAGCATAATCCCTTCTAACTCCATCCATGTTGCCACAAATGGCATGAGTTAATCATTTTTGACAGTGGAGTAGTATTCCATTGTAAATACACTATAACTTTTTGATCCATTCCTCTGTTTTGGGACATTTGGGTAATTTTTATATCTCAGCTATTGTAAATAATGCTGCAATAAACACAGGAGTGCAGGCTTCCTTTTGATATAGTATTTTTGTGTTTTGGGTAGATGATAGAAGTGGAATTGCTGGGTCATATGGTAGATCCATTTTTAATAATTTGAGGAAACCCCACACAGCTTTTCATAGTGGTTTCACCAGTTTATATTCCACCAGCAGTGTAAGAAGACAGCTTTTTCTCCACACATCCTCATCACCATTTGTTGTTTTTGTTTTTGTTTTTGTTTTTTTAATATGGGCCTTTCTCACAGGTCTAAGGTGGTATCTCATTGTGGTTTTGATTTCCATTTCCCTGATTATAAGTGACGTTGAACATTTTATCTTATTCCTGCTGGCCATTTGTATTTCCTCTTTGAAGAAGTGTCTTTTTAGCTCTTATGCCCATTTTATAAATGCATTGTTTGCTTTTTTTTTTTTGAGTTGTGTTAGCTCTTTGTAGATATTTTATATCAGTCCCTTATCAGTAGTACAATGTGTAAATATTTTCTCCCATTAAATCGGGTGTCTCTTCATTTTAGTGACTGTCTCTTTGGCTGTAGAGAAACTTTTTGGTTGATATGGTCCCAGCTGTTTCTCTTCTCCTTTATTTTCCATGATTCTGGAGAGAAGTCCTCAAAGATGTTTCTGATGTTTGTGTCACAGAGAGTTTTGCCAATGTTTCTTCTATCTAATTTTATGGTTTCAGGACTTACATTCAAGTCTCATGCATTTTGAGTTGATTTTTTTTTGTGTGGTGTTAGGTAGTAATTGAATATCATTCTTCTGCATGTGACAGTCCTGTTTTCCCAGCACTGTTTGCTGCTGAGGCTTTCCTTACTCCACTATATATTTTTTGTCCCTTTGTCATAGATTAGTGTGGTTTTATTTCTGGGCTTTTCTTTTGATTCTATTGATGTGTGTGTCTGTTATGCTGCTTTTATTATAATACTTTGTAGTATAGTTTAGAGTCTGGGAATGTAATGCTTCTATTCTTCTCCCTGCTAGTCAGGAGAATTTTCACTATTTGGGTTTCTTGTTTTTTCAGTTTTTGTGGTTCCATATGAATTTCATCAATATTTGTTCCATTTCTTCCATTTCTTTGAAGACGGTCATTGAGATTTTGATTGGAATTGCACTGAATCTACAAATTGGTTTTGGTAGAGTGGCCATTTTGATGTCTTCTCCTATTTCTTTTAAAAGTGTTTTGGATTAGAGAACAACAGAGACTCTGGAGACCTGCACACAGCCCCGGGCAGGCCAGTAAGCTTGCGCAGGAAAGCGGCGTGCCTGAAAAGCAAAAGCAGATTGCAGCTGCCTAGGTCCCTGTGCCTGCGACCTAGGCTTGCGGGGAGATACGTGGGGGCCCTCACAGAGGTGAAAGTCCCTCACTGAGTAGTCAGAAACCAGGCGCCCGGGCTCTGGAGCAGGGTGCAAAAGGCGCCATTCCTGCGGGCACTGAACTGGGCTACAGTCCACGTCCTGGACCTGAGAGCTTTGGAACTGAGACCCGGGGCATGAAATTCGCGGTGTGGGTTCTCCACGTCGGTGGGGCACAAGGCAGACACAGCACCCCAAAGTCATTGAGGTTTTCCCTACCATTCCCACTCTGTTCCCTGTCCCACGGGGTGAAAAAAACAGCTCCCCAAGGACAATAGGAGAGATCTCTGGCTCCACCTAGCGACCAGAAAAAAAGTCACTAACACCCCATAGAACAGGGACCTTTCTTCAGAAAAGACTGCTTGAAACTGGCAGAAGGCTCCTGGAGGAGCCCGTGGCCAGCTGGGAAGTTAGCCCACCCCAGGCCCCTTCCGACCAGCAGTCTGAGCCCACAGGGGGAGCGGGCACCCACGGCCAGGGCAGACCGGGCGCACAGAAGAGTGTGCCTGAAACCAGAAGCGCAGGGAGTGCATCCCGCATCGCCATTTTAGAACAGGGACATTTCTTCAGTAAAGACTGACTGCAGAAGTTTCCCTCAGGAGCCAGAGGTGAGTGGGGAAGCTCACCCACGTCAGGCCCCTTCTGGCCTGCAGTCCAAACCCAGAGGGGGAGCGGGAGCCCACTGCTGGGGCAGACCAAGAGCACAGGGGAGTGTGTCACCACATAGGCATTTTAGAACAGGGACCTTTCTTCAGTAAAGACTTCTTGAAACCGACAGATGGCTCCCGGAGGAGCTAGAAGGGAGCCGAGAAGCTCACCCAAGATGACGGCCAGTCCCAGCAACACAGTGTCCCAATGCATACGACAAATTAGAAAACAGACAGTAGGGAGTAGAAGAACCACACGCAACCTAACAACTCCTCAGGAAAAAAAGCACACCACAAAAAGAAAACCACCCCACAGATTGCAACGACAGTAACTTGGAAGAACTTCTGAGCCTTCCAGAAAGAGAATTTAAAATTGCCATGATTAAAAAAATGACAGAACTCATAAAGGAAAACAATGATCAGAAGAAGGAAATTGAGTCCTTAAAGAGGGAAAACAATGATCAAAAGAATGAAATTGAGTCCCTAAAGAGGGAAGCAAAAGAAACGCAGGAGATCAAAGAATTAATGGAGGAACTAAAGAACTCTGGGAAAAGCAATGAAAGCAGAATAGATGAAATGGAAGAACGAATAAATACACTTGAAGACACAGAAATAAAAAGAACCAAAACAGAATAGGAAAGAGAAGTATGAAGGAAAAAGAACGAAGAAAGACTTCGGGAACTATCTGACTCCATGCGGAAAGGAAATATAAGAGTTATAGAAATACCAGAAGGAGAGGAGAGAGATGTAGGAACAGAGAAAATATTCAAGGAGATAATTGAAGAGAACTTCCCAAACATGAAGAAGGAGTTGAAAATTGATATACAAGAAGCAAGAAGAACACCAAACTTCCACAATGAAAGGAAAAATACAGCAAGACACATAATAGTAAAGCTCCCAAGAATCCAGGACAAGGAAAAAATAATGAAGCTGACAAGAGGGAAGAAACAGATAACATTCAAAGGAAAACCAATCAGGCTGACATCAGACTTCTCCGAAGAAACACTATGGGCAAGGAGAGAGTGGAGGGACATAGTCAACAGACTCCAAGAAAACAGATGCCAACCAAGAATATTCTATCCTGCAAAGCTCTCCTTCCTCTATGAAGAAAGAATAAGGACCTTCCCAGACAAACAGAAACTCTGGAATTTCATTACGACTAAACCCCCACTCCAAAAAATACTACAAGGAGTCCTAAAGCCAGAACCTCAGAGGGATGAATAACAACGAAAGAAGGCCCCCCCCCAAAAAAAAGTTATTAAAAGAATAAATGAATAAAATCAAAGGAAAGACAAACACAATGGCAAAAACAGATGCTAACATATCAATACTAACTCTAAATGTAAATGGACTAAACTTTTCAATAAATAAAAAGACACAGAGTCGCAGGCTGGATTAAGAAAAAAAGATAAAAATAGACTCAAAGTTAAAGGATGGAAAACAATGCTACAAGCAAATGGACCAAAAAAGAAAGCAGGAACAGCTATACTTATATCAGATAAAACAGATTTCAAACTCAAAAAGATAAAAAGAGACCCCAATGGTCACTACATTAGGATCAAGGGGACAATACTTCAAGAAGAAATAACACTCATTAACATATATTCACTAAACAAAGGAGCACCAAAATATATCAGACAACTGTTGTCATCTCTGAAAACAGACATCAGAGAAAACACATACGTAGCGGGAGACTTCAACACACCACTATCAACAATGGATGCATCAACAAGACAAAAAATAAGTAAAGAAACTAAAGCTCTAAATGAGGACCTAGAGCATTTGGGCTTAACAGACATCTATAGAACACTAAACCCAAAAAAAACAGAGTACACATTTTTCTCAAGCGCACATGGATCATTCTCCAGGATTGATCACATACTGGGGCACAAGACAAACATCAACAGATACACCAAGATTGAAATCATACCAACCATCTTTTCTGACTATGAAGGCATCAAACTAGAAATAAACCATAAAAAGAAGGCAAGGAACTCTCCTACCTCATGGAGATTAAAAACCACACTACTGGAAGACCACTGGACTAATGAGGAGATCAAAGAAAAAATTAAAAAATTCTTTGAATTGAATGACAAGGAGGACGCCAATTTCCTAAATGTATGGGATGCAGCAAAAGCAGTAATAAGAGGAAAATATATAGCAATAGAGGCTCACATCAAGAAACAAGAAAGAACTCAAAGAAACAACCTAATCTCGAAGCTCAGAGATCTAGAAAAAGAACAACAAAAAAACCCCAAAACCAGTAGAAGAAAAGAAATAATAAAAACCAAAGCAGAAATAAATGAAATGGAAACTAAAAAGCAATCCAAAAGAACAATGAAACCAAGAGCTGGTTCTTCGAAAAAATCAATAAAATAGATAAACCCCTAGCAAGGCTCACAAAGGAAAAAAGGGAGAAAGCACAAATAAACAGGATCATCAATGAAAGAGGAGAAATCACAACGGACACAGCAGAAATCAAAAGAATAATCAGTAACTACTATGAACAGTTATATGGAAACAAGTTCAACAATCTGGAGGAGATGGACAAATTCCTGCAACTCTACAATCACCCAAAGCTAGATAAAGAAGAAATAAAACACCTAAACAGACCAATTACAAGCAGCGAAATTGAAATGGTAATCAAAAACCTCCCCAAAAACAAAAACCCAGGACCTGATAGATTTACAAATGAATTCTACCAAACATTCAGAGACGAATTAGTGCCTATCCTTCACAAACTCTTCCAAAAAATTGAGAAGGAAGGGACAATACCAAACACGTTCTATGAAGCCAACATTACACTAATACCAAAACCGAACAAGGACAACACAAAAAAGGAAAACTACAGGCCAATCTCCCTAATAAACACTGATGCAAAAATCCTCAGTAAAATTTTAGCTATCAGTATCCAACAATGTATCCATAAGATAATTCACCACGACCAAGTAGGATTCATCCCAGGGACACAGGGATGGTTCAACATCCGAAAATCATTCAACATTATCCAACACATCAACAAAAAGAAATATAAAAACCATATGATAATATCAATAGATGCTGAGAAAGCTTTCGACAAAGTACAATACCCATTCATGATAAAAGCCCTTGAAATTCTTGGGATACAAGGAACATACCTCAACATCATAAAGGCCATATATGACAAACCAACAGCCATTATCATTCTCAATGGTGAAAAGCTGAAAGCATTTCCATTAAGATGTGGAAAAAGACAAGGATGTCCACTCTCACCACTTCTTTTTTTTTTTTAAGATTTATTTATTTATTTATACAAGCACTGGATACAGTCAGAAGCACGGGAGGGTGAAGAATTCACCAGAGCCAGAGTGGGGGGCAGAACAGGCAGACTGATGGAATACACTGCTGAGGGGAGCAGTGGGCGAGACAGGAGGGGTCTGTTAAGCCATGTGGGACCCTCGCCAGCGACTGGGGATCGAACCGGCGCTACAGAGGCTGAGGGCAGCTTCGCAGCCCAGCACTCCACCACTGCGCCACCAGGGGAGGCCCATCACCACTGCTTTTCAATATAATACCGGAAGTCCTAGCCAGAGCAATAAGACAAGAGAAAGACATACAAAGAAATCAAATAGGAAAAGAAGAAGTCAGACTATCACTATTTGCAGATGATATGATAATATACTTAGAGAACCCCAAAAACTGCACAGAAAAACTAATTCAACTCATCAATCAGTTCAGTAAAGTGGCAGGATACAAAATCAACATGCAAAAGTCAGTAGCCTTCCTATACACAAACAATAAATCTGAAGAAGAAGAAATAAAAAAAAAAAACATCCCTTTCATTATCGAAAAAAAAATCAAATACTTGGGAATAAATCTAACAAAAGAGGTAAAGGACCTATACAAAGAAAACTATAAAACACTGCTAAAAGAAATAGAAGACACAAAGAAATGGAAAGACATCCCCGCTCATGGATTGGAAGAATAAACATTATTAAAATGGCCATCCTACCAAAAACAATATACAGATTCAATGCTATTCCAATAAAAATTTCAATGTCATTCTTCAAAGAAATAGAACAATTATTGATGAAATTCATATGCAATCACCAAAAACCCCGAATAACCAAAGCTCTCCTGAAAAAAAAAAGAAGGGAATGGAGGCATCACACTCCCAGACTTCAAACTCTACTACACAGCCATAATCATCAAAACTGCATGGTATTAGAACAAGAACAGACATACAGACCAATGGAATCGAATAGAAAATCCAGAAAGAAACCCACAGATTTATGATCAACTAATCTTTGACAAAAGAGCAAAGACTATGCATTGGAGCAAAAAAAGTTTGTTCAATAAATGGTGCTGGGAAAACTGGGTCGCTACATGCAAAAGAATGAAGCTTGACCACTATCTCACACCATACACAAAAATCAACTCAAAATGGATTAAAGAACTAGATATAAGACCTGAAACCATAAAATACATAGAAGGAAATATAGGCGAAACACTACGTGATATGCACATCAAAGACATCTTTACAGACACATCACCCAAAGCAGTGATAGTGAAGGCAAAGATAAACAGCTGGGACTACATCAAATTAAAGAGCTTCTGCACAGCAAAAGAGACAATAACAAAAACAAAGAGAAACCCCACCAACTGGGAGAACATTTTTGCACACAACACTAATGATAAAGGACTGATCACAAAACTCTCCAAAGAGCTGATGAGTCTCAACAACAACAAAGAAAATAATCCAGTCAAAAAATGGGCAGAAGAGCTGAAAAGAAACTTCTCTTAAGAGGAAATGCAAATGGCCAACAGGCATATGAAAAAATGTTCAACATCACTTGTAATCAGAGAAATGCAAATCAAAACTACCATGAGATACCATCTTACACCAGTGAGAATGGCACATATTAAAAAAACTAGCAACAACAAATGTTGGCGAGGGTGTGGAGAAAAAGGAACTCTTCTGCACTGTTGGTGGGAGTGCAAACTGGTCCAACCACTATGGAGAGCTGTGTGGAGCTTTCTGGACCTACTAAACATAGAGCTTCCATATGATCCAGCAATTCCACTCCTAGGTATTTACCCAAAGGACACAGAAACATCAATTCCAAAGAACACCTGCACCCCTATGTTTATAGCAGTACTATTTACGATAGCTAAGCTTTGGAAACAGCCCAAATGCCCAAAAATAGATGACTGGATCAAGAAGATGTGGTACATATATACCATGGAATATTACTCAGCATTCAAAAAAGATAAACACATGCAATTTGCAGCAACATGGATGGCGCTGGAAGGGATCATGCTCAGCGAAATAAGCCAGAAAGAAAAAGAAAAATACCAAATGGTCTCACTCATTGCAGGAATCTAGAAAACTTAAATAAGGGACCAGGAAAATGAATAACTATAAGAAAGTGAAAATCAAAATCAACAAAAAACTATGAGCCAGAGACACTTTTTGGTGGGTGGGGGGCGGGAGGGGAGGGATTGGGTTCAGAATGGGGGGGGTTGCAATTGTATGGGGAATATAAAAATAAAAATTAAAAAAAAAAGTAATTCACCCCCCCCCAAAAAAAGGAAATGGTATAAAAATAGGAAGGCAAAAGAAAATGTTGAAGGTCTGAGAGGTAGCTGAAATAAAAAGTTAGGTGTTCGAATGACTTGCTGCAGAAATATTTAAGTTTGGTATCAGTAGTATACTTATGTAAAACCAACTCTAATTTTCATCTGTAATAAGGACTCAAGTATTCTTAAACTGTTCTCACTATTTTTGATGACAAATTAAGGACTGTTTATGTCATCTAAAATCTTGGTCCTTTTTTACCCTGAGGCTACATGAGAAAAAAATCTTTTCCTATCAGCACTGTTGAGCCTCATCAAAGAAATAGCTCTGTTCTTAAAAATTCTTTTCACTCTAAGTAATTAAGTATTTTATAAAAATCTGTAAGTTTTTTTTAATCCTATGACAACTTCCTTGATACCAAAAATTCTATATTATTAAAGTCTTTGTCCTAAAAGGACTCCTAAGACAGCCAATAAAAGGGTTTTCCTTATAAAAACAAATTGGGTCAATCTGGATATATTGATAAAATTCATAACACATTAAATTTTAGTCTTCCTTCCTATTCCTCTATGGGGACAGGACATCATAACCAAATTCCAAACTAACAGCCCATTGGCTCTTCCAGCCACTGCTACAAAAGGTAGAAATAATACAGAAGCCCCAGTTCTCAAATGTAATGATATTTGACAAATACACCTTACATTCATGTCTCTAAAGATACCTATTCTGCATTAATTCAAGCCTCAGCCCAAACAGGATAAACTGCTAAACATGTTAAAAAAAAAAAACACAAAACCCTTTCATCTGCCATCGCAGCGATGGGAATCCCATCACAAATTAAAACTGATCATGGACCTGCTTATATCTCCAAAGCCTTTAACTCTTCCCTGCTAGTTTGGAATATTCAACATGTGCCTGGAGTCCCTTGTAACCCTACAGGACAAACTGTTGTTAAGAGAGCCAATAGGTGCCATTTATAATAATTCTAACACAGCAACCCTCCAGAGACAAGAGACACAAAGGCAGAGACATAGACACAGAGATCTCTTCCACTTAGAATTTTGGCCATTTGCACCAATTTTTAGAGATAGTTCTTTTACCAGTATTGCTGACAATTATTAATTTACTTTTAAATATTCCTTTTTAACTACCTCCTTCAGATAAGAAAACATTTCTCAAGTTATATTTGTAAGAATGTCCCTTAGGTTCTAAAGAAAGTGGGGCAGAAAATTCCCCATCAGTTTCCTTTTTTTCAAGCAGGGTCTCGAGGACCCTCTGTTTACTCCATTTCCCTCCCATTGTATTTGATGTTGCAGCCAGGGAAGGGGGAACACACAGATGCTTTCCTGGCCATCCCCCTCTCAGAGATTTTCACAAGACCAGTCACCGATCAGCCGTATGACTTGTTGACAGAACCACAGGTAAAGCCCAATCTATCTCCACAGCTGCAGCTGTGGAGATTTCATACACACACCCTCTCTGTAACACACACACACACACACACACACACACTCACACACACACACACACACACACACACACACACACCTGGAAGGTTATAATCATCCCTCCCTTTCTGGGAGCTCCAAGGTTCGCTGCCAAAACCACATGAGACCTTCGAGGCGTCCCTGAGAGGTGATCAGCCTCTTCTTCCTCCACTCTGGGCAGGCCACATGGGATCCAGAGTCCCAGGACCTTACCTGACCCAACATCTCCTAAGCCCATGGCTCAAAGGGCCAACGCACTTGTTGTTTCTGGCCAACACACCAAAATGTTGTAGAAATAAATTCTAGCCTTTTACCGAGACAGAGGAAGAATAAGCAGTACTTCAGGAATGGTGAGGTCAGGAGAAGTTTTAATGACTGATGCATGAGGTCCCAGACCTGGGTAGCCCCCTAAGGTCTGAGCACCCATTTAAAGACCAACTGTGTCCATATCTGTTACATTGATAGCATCATTTTTCAGCAGACACAACCATGTGTGGCAAAGTCCCCAGACAAGGGGGCAAGGCAAGGGGGGAAGATGCAGGCATTCGGGGATGGCCTTGGAGAGAGACCAGCTTGGCCAGTTGCCCGACCTTGTAGATAAGAGTGCTGAGGCCCTGGCCATGAATCTGGAAAGGGAAGGAGCTGTAAGTCAGCAAACTTGTTGATGATGCCTGCATTGGAGTGTTCATTGCACCTGGGCTGGAAGTTCTGCTGGAATCTTTTTTATATTCATTCGCCCTATAATGTATTTTCACTTCATTGTAACACCACCTATTGGACACACATATTAAATCCATCTGTGTTTAGTTTACTCCCATGTTGAAGGTCTGAGAAAGGTAAAGGCACCTATTCCACATTCATTAATTTACTGGAGGAAATTGGCTTCCCCCTTGGGATCCACTAAGAAATTGTACTAAATGCAACCAAGAAGCTTATCAGGGTGGATGGCATTTCCTTGTTCATGATTCGTTTTTCCTCATAGAAGATCTGCCCATGTGTGCCCTTGCTACCCACAGCTCTGGTCATTATTACATCCCTTTTCAACCTCAGTGGTACATGAATCACATTTATGAAGGTATGGATGGCAAAAATCACAGTAAAATAATGAAACATCAAATTTTCATTCAAACACAGGAGTAGGAGGTACATCAGTATTGAGAAAAACTACCTAAACCTAAAGTCCCCATATCGCAAGCATGATTAATTGGCTTCAGTCGGAAGTTGGTTCTCAAAGAGAATTTTATTATTGTATTAGGCACGCACACACTTGCGTTCCTGTAGGCAGCCAACCCCAAGTTCCCAGAGGACCCCCGTGTAGCGGCAGGAGGGGTACAGGGCAGGATCTCTGATCCAGCAGATGGGTGAAGGAGGAGTCCTGGACCCTCAGTGGCTTTTTCAGCCTTTTACTGAGTTTACCAGGTACACGGCAGCCAGGGGTGCTGATGTGCCAGGAGGCTGGCAGGCCTTCCAGCCCCCGGTGAGTCTTCACTCTTTCTGGGCTCTCCAGCACTCTCCTTCTGGTTGTTCTTTCACTCTACTGTTCTGTTTTCTGCTCTGCTGGCATCCCTGCGACGCCACCCTTATGAGCCCAGTCTCTCAGCCCAGGTATTCCCACTTACGTATGCTCACACCCCACTCCAGTTGCCACCATCAGGCATGCATCATCAGTCCTAATGGCGGGAGGGCAGAAAAGCCTGACAGTTTACTTACCCTAAGCTCTGCCTGGAGACAGCAGCTGCAATGTGTCTTAGCCGGGCCTGCCCCCAGGTAGAGTCCTCCGGCCATGGGAGTCTTGGCTCGAGGGCCCGCAGTCCGGATGGTCACGCAGGATGCTATGCTGGTCTGCAGCTGCTGTCTGAGAGCAGCTGCCGATTCATGGGACGAAGAGCCCGGGGCTCTGTTGGCAGGATGCCTCACCAAGGAGCCAGGAGAGGTGCTGGCTGGAGAGCAGTCTGAGTCCAAAGGGGGACAGCTAGTTGGACTCCAGAAGAGTAGCCTCCGGCAAGTCCTTCATTCAGAGTCAGCTTGGGAACTGCTCCAAGTCTGCTTCATGAACCTGCTCCTTTTATACATCTGTAGGGTAAGGTAAAAAGTGTCAGGCTTTTCTGCCCTCCCGCTATCAGGATAGATGCTGGATCCTTGCGGTCCTGAATGCATGCCTGATGGCGGGCACCTGGAGTAGGGTGTGGGCATATGTAGATGGGATTCACCTGGGCTAAGACTGGGTGTAGGGTAAGGTAAAAGGTATCAGGCTTTTCTGCCCTCCTGCCATTAGGATAGATGAGGGAACCCTGTGATCATGAATGCATGCCTGATGGCGGGCACCTAAAGTGGGTACACCTGGGCTGAGAGACTGAGTTTATAAGGGCGGCATCACGGGGATGCCAGCAGAAGCCAAGAACGAGCAGAAGCCGAGAGAAGAAGAAGAGAAGCAGAGAGAACGCCAGAGAGAGCCCAGTGTAGGGTAAGGTAAAAGGTATCAGGCTTTTCTGCCCTCCTACCATCAGGATAGATGAGGGAACCCTGTGATCCTGAATGCATGCCTGATGGCGGGCACCTAAAGTGGGTACACCTGCGCTAAGACTGTGCTTTTTAAGGGCAGTGTCACAGGGATGCTAGAAGCCGAGAAGCAGAAGCCAAGAAGCCAAAAGAGAAGCCTAGAAAGAGAGAGAGAGAAGCAGAAGCAGAGATCACCAGAGAGCCCAGATAGAGAGAGGATTTGCTGGGGGCTGGGAGGACTGCCAGCCTCCCGGCCCCCCAGCACCCCTGCCTGCTGTGTACCTGGTAATCCCAATAAAAGACCTGCAAAAAAACCACTGAGGACTCTGACTCCTCCTTTACCCGGTCTGCTGGATCAGAAAACCTGCATTGTGTCCTGTCCTGCCCCTACACCAATGCATTTATATTGCTTATAAGCTTTATATGTTCATTACGCCCCATCTGTTCTCATCCCCGGGTACTGCTTGGAGAAAGGCTGGACCTAAATTGGGTCATCTGTAGATCAACTCATCTTACAGTAAATTATTTGTTTTCTAACTGGTCCCTAAAAACTGGGGACTTCAAAATTTATTAGTCCAGGAAACTAACACAACCTGGAACAGGCCCTTCCATGTAATAATTATGGCTATCCTGGACACTGGAATCCCGATTTAGCTGGGAGTTCATTAAGAATCAGACATCACTCACCAAAGTATCCCTTAAAAAAGCATTTTTGGTGCGTTGCCTTAACATTTTTCCCAAGTGATTCATTAAGGATCTTATTAAGGCTAGATGCCTTGTATGGACCAGTAGTGACACTATAGCTCAAGTCATGATCTGTACTTCTAGACCCTACATTTTTATTATGACCTCCAGAACACCTAACATTACCGTGACTACTTATTCTGCTTCTAGTCAGCAAAAGGTTAAAGGTTTTAATGGCATCTTTCATGGCAATGCCACATGGTTAACCCCTCGCATCACTCACCATAATATCACTAGCCTTAACATTACTCATGTGCTCATTCTAAAACAAAGAGCTGAGGTCTGGCTGCCAGTTACTCTTACCCTGAGTGGACTGGAAAATCTGCTCTTGAACAAATTACCAATGCTTTAGAACATACTCTTTTCTGATGTCCTCATAGCTGCTATTAATGCTGCCACTGCTATGGCTGCGACTGCTGCTACTGCTACAGTTGCCCTCCCTCACTCCATTCACACTGCACAGCAAATGAATCAATACATTCAAAATGTTACTCAGAGCTCCTGACTCAAACCACCATTGATCAGGAAATCTTACAGCAATTACATGCCCTCAAGTCCGCAGTGTCCTGGCTTGGAGAACATCAACAAGCCCTCAGGACACGCAGCAGACTTAGTGGTGATGCTGACTACCACTCAATGTGCCTTACTCCTGTTCCTTTCACCACCACCTCCTCTTGGCAAGACGTCCAATGGCGCCTTCACAGTGCATTCCATGGTTATCTGGGACAAGATACTCTAGATCTCAGAAACAAACTTCAGCAACAAATGGCTCAACTCCAACAAGAGGCAAAAAATGCCACCGTAAACCATCTAAATGATCTAGCCCACTGGCTAAATCCAACAAATTGGTTTTCAGGTCTCAATATAAGAATCTGGGTTATGACTGGACTGGGTTTATTATGTGTTTCATGTTTTCTTTTAGTGTTCAAAGCCCACTGTCCCTTGTTCTGGGGCACTGGACAAGCCAAGGGCAGGCTGACCATTCTACAGCCATCACAATATCAACCCCTTCCTGTGCCTCCTGCTGACTCCTCTCCTGATTCTGACCCGCCATGAAACAAAAGGGAGGAAATATGGGAGCTTGGATTATTCTTTGCCTTGACTATTTTGTGCCTCTCAGAGTATGAACAGGGAGAGTTTGAGATAAGGAAACTCTCAGGGCAAAACAGGGCAAAATTCCTGAGAGTCCTGTCTCAGCAAGTGCTGAAACAGCAATAGGCATTGTGCTTAGAGTAGCAACCCCCTGACTCTCCCTGATTTCCCAGCCTTGGCTGGGGACAGTTGGTGAGAGTCCCCCACACACTTGTGCATTCCCCATTTGCCTGCTACTTCTTTGATCATTTTTCATTTTCTGTTTGATTCTAAATAAAAACGAGACTGCTCTTGGAGCTGGGCTGTACTTTCGCAGTGTGGTCCCTCTAGGCTTCTCGTTGTTCTGCACATGGACTCTGAATAATCCTTTTTCATTCTGCCACCGCCACACGTAGTAATGAGACATGCATTCCCTGCTCAGTCTGTGGTATTTTATGAATATTTTCAAGTGCACAGAAAAATTAAAACAACAATGCAGAGCACACACCTAGATCCCAGTATTAGCATTTGCCACATTTGCTTTATCACTTATCTTTATCCACAGATCCATCTCTGTTCATCCATCTTATTTTTCTGATGCATTTCAAAGTTAGTTGCACATGTCAACACCTTTCATTTCTCAACAACTGAACATTCCAATTAGCAACTAGAGTTCAATTGGGTTAAGATTTTTCTTTGAGATAAAACTTTATTTGGGAAATGCACAAACCTTAAGGATACTATTAGAGGAGTTTTGACCCTTGTCAAGAACGTTATATTATTCTTTCCTCCAAAATATATGTTATCACCCCATATAAATATGATATATCAGTACATGATATTACCATGATAGCCAAATATTACCATATATCGCTGTAGTAAACCATATATAGCTATGGTAGATATTTGTATTGTCAGTTTTATTAGACAAACTTGTATTTACAAACAATGCCTGAAGCATCATCTCATTAGAGCAAAAGATGGTCATTTCTTCTAGAAAACAAATGTCTGAAGTTAGATGAAAGACAAGGAAATAGAGCACACCTGGTAGCACAAGGTTTAAGTCGCAGCACTATCAAGCTATCACCAGACACTATGGCATGAATTTAATCCCCAACAAGGGAGCAAACCCACAAGGCACAGCAGACCTCTCCTATCTCACCCCCTGCTCCCCTCAGCAGTGCATTTCAATAGATGCACCTGTTCTGCTCCCCACTCTGCCTCTGGTGAATCTTGTTTCCCCACCACCCCCCTCACACACACACACACACACCTCTGGCCTACACCCCAGTTCTTGTATGCATAAATAAATAAAAATAAATCTTTTTTAAAAGGAGAAGGAAATAATGATTTCACTTTATAATTAACCTATATGCAGTCACCCAAATCACATCAGTTCCTTTACAGGAGTACTGCTTTAACATTATATAACAAGTTATTAACAGAAAATACACAAGACATAAATCTTATAGCCTAAAACTTCAAATCAACCATCAACTTTTCTTAGATATTTGAAGACATAAAATTATTTCATATAACAGCATGCAAACTACATACCTTTGTAAAGTGGTGGGACAAACTATTTCCTAGATTTTACTGAAATGACCATCAAGTGACCATCAGAACTCCTCTAATACTATACTTAAAATTTGTGCATTTCTCAAAAAAAAGTTTTATCTCAAAGAAAAAGTGCTCAGATTGTTTTGGGGCCATTTGCCTCCTTGAGCCTAAGCAGAGGACAATATTAAAATCCACAAATGATCCTCACTGATACTGTGGTGTAAATGGGGGTCTGGCTCTTTGGACCTCAAATGGAAACAAAACACCATGTGAGTGAGCCTAAGCGATCATTTCCACATCATTTCCTGTGGTCTGTGGTTTGATCTTACTGCAGCTTCTAGAAAAACAAGTGAGTTTTCTTTGTCTCCAGATACTTTCTCTCAGGCTTGAGGAGATGCTTCCCTGCTTTCCTGAGCCTCCCTGTCCAGGACCCCACAGCTCTTCATACTGGACAGGGTGGTCTCTGCCCACGTCCCTGACTCGTGGTCATGGCTTTGCATCAGTAATCTGTGACTCTTAAATCTGCCCCAAATCCTGAGTTCCACCCACCTTTCTCCACACACCACTTGGAACATAACCCTGGAAACTATGCTGGTCCTAGAGTCTGTCCCCAGAGTCTGTCCTCACAGATTTTCTGTCCCCCCTGGACTGGCCCCTGGATCCCCTCCTTGGCTTCCCTGCTCCTCCATTCAGGCACCACAGATATTGTCCTGGAAGCTGCGAAAGGCTCCTCTTCCATGTCCTGGCATCTCACCAGCCCCTGAGACCTGCCCTCCAGGCAGGTGCCCGACTGCATGTTCAGACTCATGGAAAGGACTAGGGACAGGAGAGAGACTGCTGGGCATGGGTAAGGGTGACTGTAGGGTAAATAATTATCAGGCTTTTCTGCCCTCCCACCATTAAGATTGATGATGGACCCCTGCAGTCCCGAATGCATGTCTGTTGACGGGCACCTGGAGTAGGGTGTGGGCATACGTAGGTGGGGACACCTGGGCTGAGAGACTGGGCTTATAAGGGTGGTGTCATGGGGACACCAGCAGACCAGCAGAGTGAAAGAGCAGTAAAGGCCACGAGGGAACACCGGGGAGCCCAGGAAGAGTGAAGATTTGCCAGGGACTGGGAGCCCTGCCAGCTTCCCGACTGCCTGGCACCCCTGCCTGCCGTGTACCTGGTAAATCACAATAAAAGCCTGAAAAAGCCACCAAGGGCTCCCAGGACTCTCCTTTACCCCTTCTGCTCAGGTCATAGAAATCCTGCACCGTACCTTCCTGCTGCTATAGGGACTAAGTCATGGGATCTCTGCCCTCCAACTTGTGGGAGGTCACCTTCCCCCCACAATTTCAAGACCCAAAAGGGGTGCCTTTTGACTATAGGTCAGAGATGACAAAAAAGGGGGTGCTTTTCTTGTCATTCTCATTCAGGTGGGTAATGAGCCCTCCACTGCCTGCTCATCCCTGGACTGTGTCCTTGATCTTCTGAGCTCCTGCCTGGCCAGCTCATAAACTAGAGAACAAAGAACTCCTGGGGGAAGTTGGGAGTATAAATTTCAATTCTTATGCCACAATTGAGGCAGGAGGGAAAACGCTGGAGACTAAAGTGAGAGACCCACAGCAACTGATGGGGAAGCTGCCTTTGTTCTCATGAGACCAAGTGAAAAATAAGGACTTTGGGAAACTAATGAAAATCTACTCTCTCAGTTTAAAGCCAAAAAACAATTATTTCTTATAAATGCAAACTTAAAACAAATGTTTTCTTATTAAGGAAAATTACCAGGACCCCACAATTTCCAGGGCCTTGTGGGCCTATTAAAAACCATTAGGGTGTTCCATACATTATGGAAAGTTGTGTCCTCATTGTCGTTCAACTCAAAATATTTTTTAATTTCTTCTTTAATCTCCTCTTTAATCCAATGGTCTTCCCATAGTGTGGATTTCAATCTCCATGAACTGGGAGTTTCCTTGCTTTCTTTTCATGGTTTATTTCTACCTTGATGCCTTTGTGATCAGAGAAGACGGTTGGAATGATTTTGATCTTAATGTATCTGTTGATCTTTGTCTTGTGACCCAATATGCAATCGATTCTGGAGAATGATTTGTGTGCACTTGAGAAAAATGTGTTCTTGGATTTTTTGGGGTGCACTGTCCTGTAGATGTCTGTTAAATCCATGAGGTCTACGTGTTTATTTAGGGCTCTAATGTCCTTGTTCATTTTTGGTCCTGATGATCTGTCCATCGGTGAGAGTGGGGTATTGAAGTCTCCTACTATATATGCATTTTCTCTAATGTCTGTTTTCAGAGTTGGTCAAAATTGTCATATATTTTGGTGCTCCTTCATTTGGTTAGAATACCTGCAGCCCTATGTTTACTACTGCACTATTTACAATAGGTAAGATTTGGAAAGAACCCAAATGCCCAAAAATAAATGACTGGATGAAGAAGACGTGGAATGTATACACAATGGAATACTATTCAGCAATCAAAAAGATAAACTAATGCTATTTGCTGCAACATGGATGGAACTTGAAAGGGTTACACTCTGAAGTAAGTCAAAAGGAAAAAGAAAAATATCACATGGTTTCACTTATAGGAAGAATATTGGGAAACCAAATAAGGGATGGGGGGGTGGAAATAGTAACAATAAAAAACAAAACAAAAAACTGGCAACTATAAATTAAACATTCTGCAGGGGAAGGGGAGGGAGAGGGATCAAAACAAGGGTAGGATCAGCACAAGGGACTATGGTGATGGTGCACAGGTGAATTAATGGTGAGAATTCTATGGGGACCACACCTGAGAAAAGAGAGCAAACATTGTACAAAAATGAACAATGATATAAAATATAAATAAATAATTTACAAAAACAGTAGGGTGGGGGTTGCGCCGGTGGCAAAAGGGTTAAAGTCTCAGCACTGTTGTGCTATCACCAACCACTGCAGCATGAGTTCAATCCCCAGCCAGGGAGCTACACACATGGCACAGCTGACCTCTCCTGTCTCGCCGCTGCTCGCCTTAGCAGTGTATTTCAGTAGATCTGCCTGTTCTGCTCCCCACTCACCCCCCACACCTCTAACCTACACCCCAGCTCCTGTGTACATGAATAACTTTTTTTTTTTAAACCCACTATGGTGACTGTTGGCAGTAAAGTGTCAGGGTAGGCTGTGTGGTGTAGAGTAGAGACTCCCCAGTCTCTTTTGAGAAGGGGAAGTTGTCCTCTCTTGCACCAGTTTCTATTTATACTTTGACTGTTCATCTTAACCACAGGCCCAGGGCTCTGCTACTCCTGACCTCACTCATCATCTTGGAGGCCGTCCCGTATCCTAGACCTAAGTAAAGTCCTCAAGTCAGTAAAAACTGCTTATAGTTAAATTAATAAAAGTTCTCCATGTCTTCACAAATAAAAACCAATTCAAAATTTAGTAGTTTAATTTAAAACATTTGCCTTAAAGTTATGATGTTGGGAATTAGCACTTGATTCTGTGTTTAAATGTGATAACTTAAAACAAAAAAAAAATTGCTTCTTGATGTTAATACCAAAACTTCTCTTTATGAAACTATATTCCAAAAGACAAACCCACTTATCATTACTTAACGTTTTATTGAGTTTAATTATAAAAATTTGTTAAATATCTAAAATTATATTATTTAAAATTACTGAACTTTCAGGTTTACTTTTTGTTCCTTATTTTAAGGAAGCTGAAATTTTGATGTCATGTAACTGAAAGGAAAAAAATAAAACATATGCTTAAGTGTAAGACTTCAGTCCAAAGAGATGACAGTACAAAAATTGCCATTAAAAAAGTGGTTACACCTTTTCAGCATAAAAATAAACTAATAGGAATGTTCTCAAATTTCTGAGTTCTGAAAACGTCATACGTTCTGGTGGGTGGTCCCTGGAACTGGCCTTACAGCAGCGCCCATGTGATCTCCTGCCTCCTTCAGGGCTCTCAAAAAACAATTGTTAAGCCCCTTCAGCTGTAACAAACTGAGGAAGGTCACTCAGGAGCCTGATAAAAATCCAACATTATTTCAGGCTAGACTTGCTGAGGCCATAAAATATATACTAATCTGGACCCAGGGACTGTAAAAAATGAAGCCATTCTAGCAGCCCCTTCACTAGCCAGCTTTGCCCTTGGACCAAGAGCCTCAAACCCCTTTCCCACACTTTTGGGGATGACCTTCAGGGTCAACAGTGACAGGGAGAACTGCTAGACTAAAAGAGGAGAGGAAGAAAGACCCAGTGTAGTGAGAGGAAGGGACAGAGCAGGATCTCTATGATCCTAGCAGATGGGTAAAGGAGAGTCCTGGAGCCCTCAGTGGCTTTTTCAGGGATTTATTGTGCGTTACCAGGTACATGGCAGGCAGAGGTGCTGGGGGCCCGGGGGGCCAGTGATTCTTCACTCTTTCTGGGCTCTCTGGCGTTCTCTCGTGGCCTCTGTCTCTGCTGGTTCTCTTCTCTTTCGCTTGTTCTTCTCGTGGTTCTATGATGCCACCCTTATAAGCCCAGTCTCAGCCCAGGTATGCATGCTCACACCCTACTCCAGATGTCCGCCTTCAGGCATGCAGTCAGGACTGCAGGATTCATCATCAATCCTAATGGTGGGAAGGCAGAAAAGCCTAACGAACATTTACCCTATACCCAGTATATGTCGGCAGCCATTGGCAGTGCCACCACCTCAGACACCCGAGACCCCACGTGTGTCCAGGGTGTTCAGGAACTCAACCGCTTAAAGGGCCTGGAGCAAACGGAACATTTCAGCCACAAGTGTCCAAAGAGACCGTGCAGGACCATGCCCTCTATAACATCACACAGGGTATTAGAAGGGGGACTGTCCCACTCTATAGAGAGGGAGGTGCAGCCCAAACCCCAGGCCAGACTGCAGGACAAACAGACCATAAGCTGCCTCTGACTGGGAAGACCCCAGTGCAGGAGGAAAAGACCTTCTCTAAAGGAGCCCAGAGGTGAGACAGGCTCCCCCACGTACTACCTCTAAGGATAAGCCTCGGCTTGACTCCAGTGAGCCCCGTGGAGAAATTAGGTTTAATTCCAAATAGATGAAAGATAAAAAATTGAGTACACCTGGAATCTATGTTACTTTCCTGGGGTGCCTTTCCCTCTCCCCCACCAACCCCCCATGGACCATTGCCTGGACCCCAGAGAAGCCTGCAGTGTGTGCAGCTGCTGTGCTCTCTCCTCCAGCGTCCACATGATGCACTTTCATCCTGGGTTTGGAGGATTTAAACTGCATCTGTGAGATTGAAAGGTCAACGAAGGTTTGGGCAGTTTCTACTCTGATTTTGTCGATCACCCTCTCAGTGGTTGCCTTGCTCCTGGCTTTTACTCCAAATTTCCAAATGTCTGTCCAGCCACAAAGTCCCACCCTCAGTATCTCAATCCAGTAAGATTTTTGCGTTGGACAGCCTGAGCTTTGTGGGGAGTGGACAAAGCATCAATGAAAAGTGGAGACTCACCGATTTCACCAGGATCAGTCTGTCTCTTTCAAGGGAAAAATATCTCTAGGTCCTTGTGGCTTTTCTAGCAGTTTTCTTGAGCACCCCACACCTGGGCACAGTTTGTATTCAGATTTGGTTGCAACCCTTCTGCTGCTCTCTCAGGTTTACATTTCCCCTGGAATGTCCTGCTGCTCTGCTCTGCCAGGTAGGAGAGCACCCTCCCCTCGGGTGAGAAGGCTGCGCATTGCAGTTTCTACTCATTACAGGGGCTCTTCAAGATGAAATTTCTTCCCATATTCCTGCTGCCTTGGTTTATTTTTCTGGTTTCTTCAAATATTTATTTTTATACTTTTGATCAATTGTGTAATTATCTTCTGCCAAAGACTTGCTCAAACTATTGTTTTGTACTTTAACATACCAATTTTTAAATTTATTTTCATATAGTTGTTCCTTTTTGTGCAGCTTCTCCCCTCAGTTGTATTCTCCATAGTTCTCCCACCACCCCAGCACCTGGGAACGCTCACCATAGCCGTGTGCTCTTCCTCCCCCTGTTTTGAACCCCCTCCCTCCTTTCCCCTGCTGGATGACTCTGATCTACAGTCAGCTTGCAACTTTTGTCTTTTTCTTGACATTTTGTTCAGTTTCTCTGTATGCCACATGTAAGTGGAGCCATCTTATATTCATCTTTGTCCTTTTCACTTATTTTGCCTAGCATAATTCCTTCGAGTGTCATCCATTTTGCCTCAAATGACATGAGTTTATCATTTTTTATTGCTGAGTAGTATGCCATTGTGTATATATACCACACCTTTTTGATCCACTCATTTGCTTGGGGCATTTCAGTTGTTTCCATATCTTGGCTATTTTAAGTAGCGCTGCAATAAACATAAGAGGGCAGGTTTCCTTTCAAATTAGTGTGTCCTAGGTATCAGGATAAATTGCTAAGAGTGGAATTGCTGGATCATATGGTAGATCAATTTTCAATGTTTGGAGGAAACTCCACATGGCTTTCTGTAGTTGCTGCACCAGTTTACTTTCCCACATTTGCTGAACCTCTCCACCCTGCCATCAGCAGTCCTACCAGAGGATTTTATTATTTTACATCATTGTAGGGTAAAGAAAATGTGAGGCTTTTCTGCCCTTCCGCCATCAGGATAGATGATGGATCCTTGTCCTGAATGCACGCCTGATGGCGGGCACCTGGAATAGGGTGTGGGCATAGGTAGATGGGATTCAGCTGAGCTAAGACTGTGCTTTTTTTAAGGGCGGCGTCACGGGGACGCCAGCAGCAGCAGCAGAAGCTGAAGCAGAAGCCGAAAGAGAAGCCGAGAAGCAGCAGAACGAACGCCAGAGAGCCCAGATAGAGTGAAGACTTGCTGGGGGCTGGGAGGCCTGCCAGCCTCCCAGCCCCCCAGCTAGCACCCCTGCCTGCCATATGCCTGGTGAACCCCAATAAAAAACCTGCAAAACCACTGAGGACTCTGACTCCTCCTTTACCGGGTCTGCATGGGATCAGAAAACCTGCTCAGTGTCCTGTTCCTGCCTGTACAATCATTTTTCATTGTTAAACAATATTTGCTTCCCCCCATACCCTCAGCTGTAGTCCCTATAGAGTTTTCTTCCCCAATGCACCCATGCGCCATCACCTCAGTCCCCTGTGTTCCTCCCTCCCTCCCTCTGATCCCTCTCCCTCCTCCTCCACTGCAGGATGTCTCTGGTTTATAATTGTCTGTGTTTTTGTTGTTGTTGTTTTTTGGGTTTTTTAAAGATTTATTTATTTATTTATACAAGCATTGGGTACAGTCAGAAGCACAGGAGGGTAAGAGGATTCACCAGAGCCAGAGCGAGGAGCAGAACAGGCAGAAGGACTGAAGCACACTGCTGAGGGGAGCAGCAGCCAGCAGGAGAGGTCTGCGCGCCATGTGGGACCCTCACCGGGGGGCCAGAGATCAAACCTGCGCTGCAGAGGCTGTGGGCAGCTTCGCAACCCAGCGCTCAACCGCTGCACCACTGGGGAGGCCCTATAATTGTTTTTGCTTTGTTGTGTTTTGTACTGTTATTATTTTTACACTGAAGTCTTATTTGTTTCCCCTATATTCCTGCTTTAGGTGAAACCATCTGATACTTTTCTTTTTCCTTCTGTCTTATTTCACTGAGCATAATTCCTTCTAGCTCCATCCACGTTGCTGCAAATGGCATGAGTTTATCTTTGTTGATTGCTGAATAATATTCCATTGTGTATATATGCCACATCTTCTTGATCATCTATTTTTAGGCATTTGGGTTGTTTCCAGGTTTTACCTATTGTAAATAGTGCTGCAATAAACACAGGTGTACAGGTGTTCTTTGGCTAGATCCCTAGTAGTTGAATTGCCAGGTTGTATGATAGCTCCATTTTTAGTAGACTGAGGAACATCCAGACAGCTTTCCACAGTGGTTGGACCAGTTTGCACTCCCACCAGCAATGGAGGAGAGTTCCTTTTTCACCGCATCCTCGCCAACATTTGTTTTTGCTTGTTTTTTTTGTATGTGCCATTCTTACTGGTGTAAGGGGATAGCTCAATCAATCTGAAGAAGAGGAAATCAAGAAAACCATTCCTTTTATAATTGAAACAAAAAAAAATCAAATACTTGGGAATAAACCTAACAAAAGAGGTGAAAGACCTATACAAAGAAAATTATAAAACATTGTTAAAAGAAATAGAAGAAGACACAAAGAAATGGAAAGACATCCCCTGCTCATGTATTGGAAGAACTGACATTATTAAAATGTCCATCCTACCAAAAGCAATATACAGATTCAACACTATTCCAATAAAAATATCAATGACATTCTTCAAAGAAACAGAACTACAAAAAAAAACATGAATAGCCAAAGCCCTACTGATGAAAACAAAGGAGAAAGGAGGGATCACACTTCCTAACTTCAAGCTATACTACAAGCCATAATAATTAAAACTGTTTGGTATTGGAACAAAAACAGACACACAGAACAATGGATCTGACAGAGGATTTGGGGGAGAAGGTTACAGCCCATTATTTGATCCTTTGAAACTAATGTGCATCCAGGCACCAGGATCCCTACACGGGTTCTCAAACTGACATGAGACTATACTGGGGACTGGGAAGCACAGAACTTCCTCAGGGAACCACTGACCATGCACAGCCAGCACGACAACGGAGGACAGTCCCTCTGGCCTCACTGTAGTTTGGAGGCAGCTCTTATAGACTGAGGATGCTCCTGCATTGTCTATGCCACCAGAAATACAGTCAAATTTGGAAGGAGCCCTTGAGGTGGTTAGCTCAAATCTGACATAGTCTCTGCATTTGTCTCATCCTCCCCAAACCGTGAAATCACAGGCGTCTCATCAACCTGACAGACGCTTGCAGGCTCTGACAGTGAGAACCCCCATTACTCATGGGTTCTAGGCTTCTTGAATAGGGATCCCTCCACCTCTGAGGAGTACAGGCATTTTCAGAAGAGACTGCCTAATTGCATGGGTCAGGATCCTGATGAATACTGTAGCGCCAGGAAGGCACAGAGCAGTTTCTCTATGATCCGGGAAGACGGGTAGAGGAGGAGTCTGGAGCCCTCCATGGATTTTTTTTCAGGCTTTTATTGATCTGTCTACACTATTTGTAGTGAGGTGACCAGGTGCAGAGCAGGCAGGGGACCCCGGGGGCCAGGAGGCTGGCAGGCATCCCAGCTTCAGGTGATTCTTTACTCTTTCTGGACCGTCTTCTGGTCTCTGCTGCATGGTCCTCTGTGACGCCTCCCTTATATGCCCAGTCTTGGCTCAGGCACACGTGTAAGCCCGCAAGTGTTGATCATGGATACTAATGGCAGGAGGGCAGAAAAAACCTGATCACTTCCATTTACCCTACAATCCACCCCCTCAGGGTTTTCTGCTGTACAATCTACACAATAGTTTCCCTTGGCGAATATGAACCATGCAGCCTTGACCCACAAAAGTAAACAATACAATTGATATAGCAATGCACCAAAATACAACAGAATGCAACTAAGGCCAGGGAGGGCACCAACCTAGGGGTAAAAAGACAAGATTATGGTCACAGCAGATGATCCACCAATTCTGCTGCCAAAGGCGCTGCTTATGTGAGGGGGAACAACTCTCCACTCACGGCATCGCATCTGCTGTGACATTCCAGGAGCCATCAGGTTTCCCGGCCTCCTCCAACTGTGGTCTTGTCGCAGGTATGATTAATTGGCTTCAGTTGGAAGCTGGCTCTCAAAGAGAATTTTATTACTCCATTAGCAACACACACACTTACATTCATGTAGGCAGCCAACCCCAAATTCCCAGAGGACCTCTGCCTGGAGACAGCAGCCGCAACGTGTCTGAGCCGGGCCTGCCCCCCAGGTGGAGTCCTTCGGCCATGGGAGTCTCTAGACTCCAGGGCCCGAAGTCTGGATGGTCATGCAGGATGCTGAGCTGGTCTGCAGCGTGTGCTGCTGTCAGAGAGCAGCTGCCAGTTCGTGGGAGGAAGAACCTGGGAGTGGAGCTCCGGTGGTGGGCGGTGTGCCACGAGGAGAGGTCTGGCTGGAGAGCAGTCCGAGTGCAAAGAGGGCAGCGAGTCGGACTCCAGAAGAGTAGCCACTGGCAAGGCCTTCCTCAGAGCCTGTTTGGGGACTGCTCCGAGTCTGCTTCATGAACCTGCTCCTTTTATCCATCCTTATCAGGCGTAGGCTCCGGCACTATAGGGTAAGGGAAAATGTCAGGCTTTTCTGCCCTCCCGCCATCAGGATAGATGATGGATCCTTGCGGTCCTGAATGCATGCCTGATGGCGGGCACCTGGAGTAGGGTGTGGGCATAGGTAGATGGGATTCACCTGGGCTAAGACGGCTTTTAAGGGCGGCATCACGGGGACACCAGTAGAAGCCAAGAAGCCGAGCAGAAGTCAAGACTGAACAGAAGCAGAGAGAGAAGCAAGAGAAGCAGAAGCCAAGAGAAGGCCAGAGAGCACAGACTGAAGACTTGCTGGGGGCTGGGAGATCTGCCAGCCTCCCGGTCCCCCAGCACCCTTGCCTGCTGTGTACCGGGTAAATCCCAATAAAAGACCTGCAAAAACCACTGAGGACTCTGACTCCTCCTTTACCCGGTCTGCTGGATCAGGAAACCTTCACTGTGCCCTGTTCCTGACCTTACAGTACTCACTGCTGTCACCCCAACTGCTGTCACCCCAACACATGGGTCGGGGATCTGTGGACACAAGCTCCACATGCGGCCTCTCTCGGGCCATAGTTCTCAGCCGTGGGCTCACCACAGCCACATTCCCCGCCTATCCCCCAAGGAAGGGTCCTCAGTTCCTCTCCCTTATTCAAAACAAACAGGGCATCACCCACAGGTGATGTTAAGAGACTCCCCTGCCTTCTTTAGCATCCTTTCAGCTTCTTAACAACCGTTCAGGGCTTCCCAACCTTAGCACCAGCTTTCGCCTTGTCTGAGTTGGCTTTTGGATCCATCTCCTCTGCCTGGCTGCAGAGAACCTCACACAAGGCTGCTTTGGACCACCAAGGCCCACTGGCCATGCCTTGATTTTCATCTCCTGGGATGTACACATAATCCCATCCACCCCCGGGGCCCATAAACATAACATCCACCTGCCAGTGTCCCCCAGCCTTCTGGCGGGATTGTTAGTTCACATCCATTGGTTTTTTACCTTGCTTCGGCACAGGGCAAGCGCCAGATGACTAATCCTGGTTCTCTTTCTTCCCCGACAAGTCTGCTGCCTCAGGGGTCATGGGCTGGTCCTTGCTGGCCATCTCCTCCTCCACTCGAGGTCTTGTCCTGAAGCTCCTAGACTTCATCTATCTCCTGTGCTCCTGCAGCATCTTTAGCTCTTCCAGCAGCTCCTGGACTTTGGTCACCACCTGTGCTGCCACAGAGCCTCCAGCGTTGTCACAGACTTACAGTCTGCACCCCTCAGTCCCTCCCGAGGTCTTCAGAGGGCCACATACCCGTCTGCACCCCATCATCCTGCCGACTACACCATTGTAGTGCCAGCAAGTTATAGAGTAGATTTTCTAGGATCCAGGCAGACAGGAAAAGTAGTAGTCCTGGAGCCCTCAGTGGCTTTTGCAGGCTTTTAATGATCTTTCTACAACATTTGTAGTGAGGCAACCAGGTGCAGAGCAGGCAGGAAGGCCTGGGGGCAGGGGGCTGGCAGGGAGGCCGGGGGGCCGGGAGGCTGGCAGGCATCCCCAGTCTTTGCTCTCTGTGGGCTCTCTGGTGTTCCCTTGTGGTCTCCTCGCCAGTCTCTGATGCATCCGCTGCAGGGGATCCTCCGCAGCCCGGTCCTCTGCTGCTGCCCTTACATGCTCTGTCTCTGGCTCAGATGTGCCCGCTCACGCATGCCCACACCAAGCTCCAGGTGCCACCGTCAGGCATGCAAGTAAGACCACAGGTGAGGGTCATGGATGCTAATGGCGGGAGGGCAGTAAAACCTGATCACTCCCATTTACCCGACAAAAACAACATCATGCCAAAGAAAAAGATGTGAGTTCTCATACCATAGGGGTCTCTGTGAGTCAAACTTTGATAGAGGGAAAGTGCAAAAATCCTCCCACCTGAAATGGAAATGGCACTTGCACTTGAGGGCCTGGCCAGGGCCTTGCAACTGCAGGAAGAGATAGTGGCCTAAGGTCTGTTCATCTGCAATTTGCTCAAACCATATTTGCTCTCAGCTTGAAGACAAATGTGCCACCTAATAATGCTGCTGAGTTATGTCGGGACAGCTCACTTGTTCCTTCATGGCACATCCAAGGAGCACAGCAGCCCCCCTGACCTGACAGGAACCTGCCCACAGCCCGTGGTGTTGAGACAGCGCAGGCAGGGGAGCAGGGCTGGGCCCAGAGCACACACTGACCCTGACAGAGCTCAGACTCAGGCCTTGTGATACACCTGCTGATGGACGGGTCGTTGGACTCTGGACACTGAATTTTGAAGGACACATTGTAAAGTGAACCCCTTTATAAAGAAGGCTAAATGGGGCCTCCATGGTGGTGCAACAGGCCTCATCATTGTAGAAGCAATCCACAGCCACTGCAACCACTGCAGCATGAGTTCGATCCCCGGGCAGGGGGCTACCCACATGGCACAGCAGACCTTTCCTGCCTTGCCTGCTGCTCCCCTCAGCAGTGGGGGAATACACTGTATTCAGTGTACTCTACTATATGCAAATATACTGGGAAATACACTGAAAATGTACAAGGAAACACATTGAAATACAGTGTATATCAGTAGGTCTGCCTGTGCTGCTCCCCATTCTGTCTCTGGTGAATTCTCTCACCCCCCACATCTCTGGCCTGCACCCCAGCTCTTGTATGCATAAATAAATAAATCTTTTAAAAAAATTATTTTCACAGAAAAACAAAAATAGACAATTATAAATCAGAGACATCCTCAGGGGAGGAGGAGGGAGAGGGATGAGAAGGAGGGAGGGAGGAGCACAGGGGACTGAGGTGATGGTGCACGGGTGCACTGGTGGAGGAAATTGTATGGGGACTACATGAGGTGGGGGGAGGGGAAGCAAATATTGTTTAAAAATGAATAATGTAAAAATTAAAAGAAAAATAAAAAAGAAAAATACTTGATGGTTTTACTTATAAGAGGAATGTAGGGGAACCAAATGAGGGATCAGGAAAAAAATTACAGTAAATTAAAAAACAAAATTAATAGGCAACTATTCATCAAAGATACTCTGCAGGGGAGGGGGGAAGGGATCAAAACAGGGGAGGGAAGAAAACAAGGGACTAGGGTGATCGTGCATGGGTGAACTGGAATTTTATGGGGACTACACCTGAGAGGAGAAATCATGCATTTCATAAAAAAGGAAGAATGATGTAAAATATATATCACAATATAAATACATATAATAATAAAAAAATTTAAAAAAAACACAGTCTTTGGCTTTAGCCACCAGTTACAGCCTGACTAGGACAGTCCAGCCTGGGTTAATCTCATGTTACTGTCTATAAAATTCTGCAACAACAAAAGCCTTTGGTAGTGACTTCGTCCAGGGCCTTGCTGGTTTGTTCTCATCTTCCTGCCCAAGGCCTCTCCCCAAACCACTCTCCACCAGACCCTCAGTTGGGCCAGGAAACATCCTGGCTTGGCCCCCTCGTCTGTGTTTACTGGGGCGGAGGTGCTGGAGCAGTGCTGTGTGTCATGCATCTGCCTTTGGCCAATCCAGACCTCAGGTGGGACAGAAAAAATAACCTAGACCCTGGAACAAATGGGGTTCCAGTGATCAACACAAGTTCTACCCAGGAATGTAGATGGCAGCAACCTGAAGAAAGAAGGCCCAGACTTCTAAATGAATATTTCACTGCAAAGCTACTTAAGAGGAAGGTTGTCCAAAAGCCATCGCACAATTTTCCCCTTAACCAGGAGATACTTCCCTAGTAGTGAGAAAAATCATGTTGGTGTTTTCTATTGGGGGTTACACTGATTAATAAATACCTGAATCCTGGGGGGTGGGAGGGTTTGTTTATACCACAAAAATCCCCTCACAGCAGTGTCCACATTGATGTTTAATTGAATAAATGGGAGGAAGGTAATAACTGGGTGGTATCATGGACCATTGCTGAATCAGCCTGCTATGGTCTAGTCGGTCCTTTGTGTTTGATACAGTCACAGTTGGAAATTGAAGTTCAAGTAAGTATTGTTGTGAGTGTCAAGAAAGTGCGTCCCGTCTATTAGCCTTGGAAATTCTTCTTATATCTTAAAACCAAATGACATGTTTTACTTTTTTTAAGATTTATTTTACTTATTTATGCATACAGGAATTGTGGTGTAGGCCAGAGGGGTGGGGGGCGAGAGGGGTCACCAGAAAGAGTTGGGAGCAGAACCGGCAGATCCACTGAAATACACTGTTGAGCAGCAGGCGAGACAAGAGAGGTCTACACTATGTGGATAGGTCCCTGGCCTGGGATCCAACTCATGCTGGGATCAGTGAGGTGCACCACAAGCTGGAAATGTGGGGGAAAGAGGGGAATGGCTGGGGGTCCAGAGAACAGCAGCAGTGAGGGCGGCGGGGCCTGATCTGAGGACACCTTCAGGGTGTGAGGGAGAAAGGCCTGAAGACAGTGGTGAGCAAAGACCCCGCCCCCTGCCACCCCCCAGGTACAATGTTGGTGGGTGAGGAAGCACCCCGGGGGACAGGACCTCGCTGGGAGCCGTGTCCTCAGGAGACCAGGTTTCTGTTAGAGCTTCGTTTGAGGTAAAGTCACATCCTGAGGGAGGGCTTTGGTGATTTTGCTGATCCTGGGCTGAGAACACCAGGGACCATGGTGGGAAGGCTTTAGGGTTCCAGAAGGTGAGTAAGAGGAGACAGAATAGGGGTGTGCAGACACACTCATCTCTGGTGGAGATAAAAGTGAAGGATACTTGGTGACAGACACAAACAAGGAAAAGGACATGGTGAGATTAGTCAGGCAGGTGATGGCGGTGAGTCTGAGAGATGAAGGTCAGAGGAAAGGGATTGGGAGTCTCCCTTGGGCTCTATCAATGGAGATGAGTAGTTTTGGGGTGATCAGGTGTCAAGTCTAGGGTGTGGACCCTTTCCTGGCCCTGATCCTGGGCAGAGTGCCTGACAGAGGATGGGGTCCCAGAGACGGGCATGAGTCCACTCCAGCCCTGGGGACGGGGAGATGCTCACACCTGCTCTCAGGTCGGCCTGGCCCTGCTGTTGGAGGTGACATCAGGGCACCAGGAGTGAGCCCTGGCACTGGGCCCCTCCTTCTCCCTGATGAGGGAACAGAAAAGCCTAGGGTGGGCCTGGGGGACCTGTGCTCTTAGTCCCAGTAGTCCGTGTGCAGATCCACACCTTGGAGTGTTGTGTAAACAGTGAGATGGTCTTTCCACCTCCATACGATTTTATTTAAAAACTGAGTTTCAAAAGAAAAATAGGAAGTAGAAGAAATGTTTTTAATTTTCTGGGGTGTTTCCATTAAAGAACTAGAGAGAGGTGGGGCTGGGAGCACATGGAACACGCAGAGATGGTACAAGGGCTTCTGGCACTCTTCTCCTGCAGTCTCTGTCCCACCCCAAACCTTGACACAAGCAGCAAGACTCCCCAGGATCCTCATCTGCCCCCATTTGGTGCCCATCCTCCAGGTCAGCCTCCTCCCACCAAGCACAGCCCAGACTCTTTCACCTGCTCAATCAGAATCCCAGAGCAGCGTGACAGCGCCCCCGTGTGGCCACATGGCTGAGCACAGGCGACCAGAGCTGCCCTTTCTCCTGCTCAGCCAGGCCCTCCCCAGGATCCCCAGGGAGTAGCACAAAAAGGGCTAGAACACAAGAGGATCCCCCACCTTGTGTCAGGTATGAAGTAGAAAGTGTTTCCCAAAACCCCGCACTTAAATCAGCGTTTCCTCCCCTCTGAGTCACCATGGACTGCCTCGGGGCAGTAAGATCACTTGTCATTACAGCTGGGTCCCAGATGGGGAACCCCACAAACAACTGGGTGCCCTCAGTCACCTGGGATGGAACATGAGACACTTGAGCCCCTGTTCCTTGTTTCTGCAGCTGCCTTTGGAGTTGGACTCAGTCTAGTGTGTCTCTAACCATGGGGTGGGGAGGGGAGGAGCCGCCTGGGGTGTTAGGTCCTGGGGTGACCTGGGTACACTCTGGTAAAGTAAGGATAGAACAGAGATAAGGACGTGAAAGGAGCAGAGGTCACAGGAGGGGAGAGGAGCCAGGGAAGAGAACTGCCCTACCTGGGAGACAGCTGTGGGCAGTCTGGAGAGGGTCTCCAGGTTCTGGGCCCTAGAAAGCAAAGGGGAGATGCTGTACCACCCCTGTTGGGACCAACCCCGGCCCCAAATTCCTGGGGTCTCCAGGCTCCCACCCCCTGTGGATGACCTCCCCAGTAACTTGTTGTCATGGTCTCAGTTGTCCCTTCCTCCCCGTGACAACCAGGCCAGGGACCCGAGGGCCTGTGCTGACCTGCAGCAGCCGCTGATCCCACTGAGGCTACAGCATCAGCGACAGATGCCGGCAGGCGCCCCACAGCCACTTTCCCAGCAGCAGCTCCGACACCCTCCTCAGTTGCGGCTCAAGGGGTTCCCTCTCCGCTGGGGACCTGCACCCAGAACCGCAGGCTGGGTCATCAGGCCCAACTCTTTGCCACCCCCAACCCCTGAGCTTAGGAGCTCCGCAGCTCCACCCCAGCGTCTTTTCTACCTTGATGAATCACCCAGGGCTTGGGATGCCAGTGAGTAAGTGTGTTCCATCAAATCCATATGCTGAATTTTAACCCCCAATGTGATGGTATTTGGGGCTTTGGGGAATGATTAGGTGATGAGGCCTCATGAATGGGGTTATGTCCCTGTGAGACAACCAGAGAGCTCCTCACCATGTCCACCATGTGAGGGCTCAGTGGGAGGGCAGCCAGCTATGAATAGGGAAGAGAACACTTGAATTTGCTGGCACCTTGGTCTTGGACTTCTCACTCTAGAACTGAGAGAAATATATTTCTGTTGTGCATGTCAGTTTATTATGTTCTGTTACTGTAGCCCAATCAGACAAGGTGTTCAAAAGCCAGATTGTTCCCCAGAGTCCCATGTGCTGCAGTGTCCCCTCAGCTGCCATCTGGGCGACTGTGTCGTGACCCCCAACCGGATGGACACACTTCCTGGCCCAAGAGACATCAGAGGCAGTTGGTGGCCGGCACCACCTGTCTTCCCTGCTGTGTGGTGAGAGACTAGGGAAATTGAGATGAAATGATAGTAGCAAACACGCACAAATCACAAAAAAAATGCCTATTTTGAACAGTTGTGTCCCCTGAAATTCATATATTGAATCCTTCAATATGATTATACTTAGAGATACAGCCTTTGTAAAGATAATTAAGGTTAAACAAGGCCGTAAGACTGGGGCCCTAATCTGACAGGACTGGTGGTTATGAGGAATATCAGAAATCTCCCTTCCCCCAAGTTGTGTGTATGTACACACACACACACATACACACAGGAAACACGAGCTCCGGACGCTCCAGTGAGGATCCTATCCCTGACTGTTTAAAAGAGGGTATTTTAAGGCAATCACATTCACACTCACACACAAGAAGGGAGATAGCTTACCCAACATGATCTCTTCGTTACTCACCTCTTCTTTGGGTGGAAGACACAATGAAATGAAATGTCGGGGCCCCACGTTGGGCGCCACCTGCCGCAGACCAGCACAGCAGTAGACGATGAGGCCACCTCAGGGTTGAGAGAAGCGTGCAGGGTGGTCAGGGAGTCGGCGAAAGAAATGACAAACAGACACACTTCAAGAGTGAAAATCTGAGTGTAATTTTCTCTAAATTTGTGACCAGTATATATATGTTTTCCAAAAGCACAGGAATGAACATCAAGGAAATTAGCTTGCTCATGGGCTCAGTCTATCACCATCAGGGAGGTGATCTACATAACAAGCAATGACCATTATAGAAGAAAGAAGGAAGTTTAGAAAGACAAATAAGGGATTAAAGTTTGTAGTTCTAGGAAGAGGGATAAGATTTTTAGCATTCTTGTAGTGGTTCTTCTTGGTCGTTATCTTTTGATAAGCTTCTGCCTTTTCAGGGAACTTCCGCTGCACTTCCTCTGCTTCAGGCTGTTCTCCCGCCACGAGCTGGTTGTCCAGCCGGATCTAGGGACCGTGGCAAAAGCCATTCCTAAAGATCACTGCGGTGGGAGGTGCAGCAGGTATGTAGGGTTTTGCTGTTCTTCCCCTGCGCGCTGGTTGCCCAGCCGGACCTAGGGCCCGTTAGCCCTAAAGGTCACTGCAGGGGAAGGTGCAGCAAGGGCATGTTGTGAAGTCCCAGCTACAAGTCAGGAAGAGAAAACCCTCATTAGAAACCAACTTCCTAGGGCCTCCCCTGGTGGCGAAGGTGGTTGAGCTCCGTGCTGTGAAGTTGTTTGCAGCCTCTGCAGCACCAGCTCATTCCATGCCGCCAAGGGTCCCACATGGCCCTGCAGACCTCTCCTGTCTTGCCCAATGCTCCCCTCAGCAGTGTATTTCCTCAGTCTGCCTGTTCTGTTCCCCGCTCTGGCTCTGGTGAATCCTCTCACCCTCCCACGCCTATGGCTGTACCCCAGTTCTTGTATAAATAAATAAAATAAATGTTTAAAAAGAAATAAAAGAAAGGAAAACAACTTCCTAGCACTATGATCTTGGACTTCTTGCCTCCAACTACTAGAAAACATATTTCTGTTCAACCCCCTAGTGTGTGGGATTTGGTGACGGCAGCCCAAGCAGACCAAGGCAACTTCCAAAGCAAAATCCAGGCAACTCTCCTTTCAGTCTCAGACATACCCAGCTTTACGGGGCTGGTCACAGCCTATATTCTCATCCATGATGTTCACTGACTGTTCTGAGCCAGGCATGGTTCTGGGCCTGGTGATCATGTCATGAAATCAGAGAAAAAACTGCTTTCCTGATGCTTCCATCTGACAGGAAGACAGAAACCAATGAGAACATCGCAAGAGGAGTAAAGTGTGATATGTGTTCTTGTCCATCACTTGGTAACAAACAATCCCCCAGATAAAAGCATCTTTTCTTCTCCCCCTTCTGCGGGGTGACAGGATCAGTGGGCAGCTTCTCTGCTCCACATGCACAGGCTGTGGGTACAGTGCCCTGGAACATCCAGGAGGGTCCCTCCCAGGACAACAGGGGGTGCAGGCTGTGGGCTGGGGCTCGCTGGGGCTCACTGGGGCTGCAAACTGCATGGTTTGGCTGTTCCCAGCTCAGCTCCTGGGCTCCAGGAGGGACAAGTCAGACCCACAGGGGACCTGGTGTCAGAACCTCAGAATTCAAAAAGCATTACTATCCCAAAGCTCTTCCAAGATCAAGGGGAGGGAGGTGGCCACACCCCTAGGTAGGCGGTGGCGGTGTCACACTGCGAAGGGGATGTGGGGTGGGTGTTGTTGAGCCTGTCTTGGGAAAAGGCCCCTCTGTACAGTATGTCAGAAAGTGACAGGAGATAGAGGAAAACTCCTGCAGGGTGGACACCCAAGGCAAGCAGATGGGAGGGGCACTTGCAAATAGGGTGGTCAGGGCGGGCCTCACTGGGTGACAGTTGAGGGAAATTGAAGCAGGAGAGACTGAGGCACAGGGACTTGCAGGGATGCCTTCCTGGGTTGCCTCTGTGTGTACAAGGCTGTGTGGGGCCGGCACGACGGCTGCAGTGGGAATGGAGGGGCTCAGTTAGCCGGACTCCTGTGTCCCAACCCGCGGGATTCGTAGGCACGAAAAGAGAAGGGCTGAGGATTGAAATGAGGGACTTGAGACAACTTGACGCTAGCGTTTGCTTTTTTATTTTTCCTTTACCTTTCTTTTACTTTTCCCTGTCTTTCTACCTTCCCTGACCTTCTCTCTGCTCCTCTCTTGGTAACCTCTCGCAATGACCTCCTGACCTTCTCGTGGTTCTCTTTTTATATCCTGGTAGCTCCTCCCATCGTACCTCCCAGTCTCATTTGATTAACAGGAAAAACCTGTGGTTTCTCAGCAGGTGAAATGGTAAAGCGAAACTTAATTAATGGCATGTGTTGTGCAACACTGCACATGATCCAGGAGGCTCCGGACATCTCCCCTTTTTTTCTTTTAAATGAGACACCTGGCCTGTCTTAGGTTGGCATATTCCATGACCAGCCTTACCCGTCATCGCTAATCTGGTGCACTTGGTCTGGACCGCTGTCTTAGGTTGGTCTGGGCAGGCTACGCTCTTACCTGTCTTTGGCTCTGAGGTTCTCTAGGGCTAAGTTGACCCATCCGGATGTCACTGGGGAGTCCTGGTCAAGTACCATGGTGCCAAGTACTTGCCTGACCACAATAGCACGTTCTTTGTTTCGCTTCCATAGCCAACAGAGAAACCATATGCCGAATGCACAAACAGCAACTCTGGGAGGAGTCCTTTAAACCAGGCAATGAGACCCTCACTCGTAACAGGGTAACCCAAGTGTTAACAGTTATGAGCTGTCTCGCCAATTGAGTAGTCAGGTTCAGGAACTGGTGGTTCCAAGGTCCTCTGATTACACTATTTAACTTGTTTACTTTCATAGACATATTTTTCACCATAACAGGAATTACACAAATAAAACTGTACAAAAATTTACAATGCATGTGAGCAGTTAACAGAAGTGTGTTTATCTCTTTTTACATCAGAGCTATCTGCTAATTAAGCATCAAAAGTCCATTTCGTAAATGTTCATTCATATCTTGCTATGTTGATAACACAAAAACAACATTGGCAACTAAATTGTTTATAGTGTCAGTATTTGCAGCAGCTTGAGTGACAGAGACGGCGGCAGCAGCCGCAGCCGCGGCCACTGCTATTGAAACCGTGACAACAGCTGCAGTGATGCCAAAATCACGTCTCCTCCTAGGTAGAACAAGGAAAGGAAAGATGTGCAGAAACATCCACGGGCGTGATTAAAGTAGAAAGCAGATGAACGATCACTGCCCTCTCCGCACTCCGGGTCCAGCAGGCAGAGAGGGCGCAGGGCTCCGCTGAACAGTTCAACACAGTTGCATTTCCTGCATTATTGGAAGGACAAAAAAGAAAGGAGGGGACAGGCAAACAACAGTAGACAAACTCTCTGATCTATTATTCTGGATACTAATGGATTGTTCAATGGTAGAACTAATGTTTGCAGAGTAAATGCCATTAAATAATTTCACCTCACCCTGGCCCAACAGGGCACTATCCAATGGCTTGGAAGCCAGACCAGTAGTAAGATTAGTGGCAAACACTTGCGAAAAAGTGGAGTCATGACAATCAATGAGGAGCAAAAAAGGCAGCCGATGCACAATTGCCCATTGTACTGACATCTGGGACGCTTGTGTCATCAAGGTTAGCAGGGTCGGGTATATTGACAAACAGAACCAATCGAGCAGGAACCCATCGGGGCGCTTCCGCATCCTGCGGGAAAAGACAAATGCTGCCAAGCAGCTGTATTAATACTGGCGCGGGTGGTTGCCACTCATTATTAACAGGGTCCTTCCATCTTGCCATGTAAGCGCTGTGGGAGTAAGGTTACAACAAAGTAGCAAAACATCAAAAGGGCGAGAGACAGACAACCTATTTAAGGTCACCTGGGCTAGAGCATTTTCGACTCTAGTGATCGCTTCACGAGCCTCCTGTGTAAATGGCTCATTACCTAGAATTCGACCAGCTGCAGTCATCAATCTTGCTAGGAACTCCGCATATGGTTCTGTTGACCCTTGAATGACCTTTGTTAATTGAATGTCGGCTCCTCCTCTATCTCCTATTGCCTTCCAGGCTGACCGTCCAGCTGCTGCAACTTGGGCAAATACAGCCGGATCATAATCCTTTTGTCGGTTATTACTATCGTATTGCCCTTCTTCTGCTAACATATCCTTGTTTCTAACTGGAAATTCAGCATCAGCATTGAGTTTAGCTGTATGGGTGCAGTTCTCTAAAAATATACCTTTTCATACCAAATAATCCACTGGGGAGGTAACTGCCCTGACCACCGCCTTCCAGTCGTTTGGAGTAGGATTCATGCCGATCCAGCTATCAAAAAAGGTATGTGTAAAAGCGCTCTGGAGGCCATACTGCGTAACTGCCTCCTTTAACGCCTTCAAATCTTTAAAAGCTGTGGAGACATGTACTCTAGTACGCATCCCTTGAGGATCTGTCCTTTCCATGACTGGGTAAGCATAATTAGGAGCCTGGGAAGCCAGGACTCTATCCATCATAGAGCACAGTCTTTCCATTAACGGAAGATCAACCCTGTCGAGTGTTCTAGGAGGTGGCGCAGGAGGTGGCTCCCCAGGTGTTTTCCATCTCCTTTTACGCTTCCCTGGCTTATAACAACCGAGACCTTCCTCATCCTGTTCCTCCTCTCCTCCCGACTCATCGGTAGAATAATCTAGGGGAGGGGCTGTTGGTATTTTTTGAGTAGAGGAAGGGGGACTTACCGATGTAGAACTCATAATGGAACTTCTATCTTCTTCCTCCGATTGTTTTGCGGTCCTGACAGCCTCAGTGGCTAACTGAGCGGTAGCAGTGCCACCGGCATTAAGAGCATCTCCCACCACTCCCCAGACCGTCAAAGTAGTGCCAGGAAGAGACTCAAGACCATATAATTGCTGATGTAAGACGATATTTCCTTTTACCTTATTCCATTTGGCACTATCGACCCGATTCTGCTCCGGAAACCACTTACTAGTGATACTAAGGGTCTCTACAAATCCTTTAAGACTTTTTCTATTGAGAGGAACCCCAAACTCTTTTAGGAGAGCTTCCAGGGAAATAACTAACTGCCCCTTGGACATTGAATTGCCCATGATCCCAGCTACCTTACCTTACTTTACTTGCCGGCTCACCACAGCTGGTCCTTCAGCGGTTCCTTCGTTTTTTTCCATGCCCCACGTTGGGCACCACCTGTCCCGACCCACGGGATTCGGAGGCACGAAATGAGAAGGGCTGAGGATTGAAATGAGGGGCTTGAGACAACTTGACGCTAGCGTTTGCTTTTTTATTTTTCCTTTACCCTTCTTTTACTTTTCCCTGTCTTTCTACCTTCCTTGACCTCTCTGCTCCTCTCTTGGTAACCTCTCGCAATGACCTCCTGACCTTCTCGTGGTTCTCTTCTTATATCCTGGTAGCTCCTCCCATCGTACCTCCCAGTCTCATTTGATTAACAGGAAACACCTGTGGTTTCTCAGCAGGCGAAACGGCAAAGCGAAACTTAATTAATGGCATGTGTTGTGCAACACTGCGCATGATCCAGGCGGCTCTGGACACTCCTGCAGGGAGCTGTGGGGACCCCCTTCCTGCTCTGGCCCTCAAAAGCCCTGGGCTAGGGAGGAGAAGGCTTTGCTTTGCCGGGCAGATGAAGGGGACGGGAAGAGAGCTGCGGTGGGCAGCTCACTCATCTCTAGTCTCTCCAGTGTGGCCAGGGTGGTGGTGACTGCTATGAGGACCCTGGGGCTATCACGTTGCGGGGGTCTGGCACGTGATGAGGACACTTCCCCTCTGGTTTTCTCCCTGACACCTCACAACCACCATCTAATCATGAGAAAATTTCAGACACACTCAAAAGAGTGACATCGTACAAATTATCTGTCAGGTACTCTTCACAACTTTCAAGGTCATGGAAACAGGTAAGAACTTAGAAACTCAGAAGACTGGTTTCCATAGAGACAGAGACAAGAGGGACACAACTGGAGGTGGCTGGATTGGATCCTGGAATGGAAAAAGGGCATGAGTAGAAAAATGGGTGAAATCCAAAACAGGTCTATAGTTCAGCTAATGGTGTTATACATGTTAGCTTCTCGGTCTCAGCATCGCTTTGTTAGATAGTTACATTAAGAGAAACTGGGTGAAAGGTGTAAGTGAACTCTGCTAGCTTCACAACAAATATCTGTAAATCTAATGTGATCCAAAAAAATAACTTTCAAAAGTGCAGTGAGGGCCTCCCTGGTGGCACAAGGGCTTATGCCTTAGCACTGTGAAGCTGTGGGCCACCACAGCAGCAGGAGTTTGATCCCTGGCCAGGGAGCTACCCACATGGCGCAGCAGACCTCTCCTGTCTCCCCTGCCGCTCCCCTCAGCAGTGGATCTGCCTGTTTTGCTCCACACTCTGCCTCTGGTGGGTCCTCCCACCCACCCAGCCCGGCACCTCTGGCCTGTACCCCAGTTCTTCAGAAGCACTGACAGAACCACTGACCGACCTCCAGGAGGGTCACCCTCCGAGTTCCTGGGTACCCCTCCCCCACCCCCTCCCCCATGGCAGGAGCCATCTTCCCATTCTGTAGCAAGTGTCCCAGGCAGCGAGCTGGTTAGCAGCTGCCCCGCCCAGCAATCCCGCCTTCTGAGACCTGCTTTTCTAATGACCCCCTTTTCCCTGACGACCAAAGCTGCAGCCCCCACTCCCTCTGCACCACCCCTGCCCACAGCGGTGTGACTGTGCGCTCCAGCCCCTGCAGGACACGCTGCAGAAGCCTGCCCTGTGCACAGGCTCACACATGCGGGTGCAGACAGGGCTTTGGGTCTAGCACCGGAGCTGAAGGGAGAGCTCGCTGCCTCAACAAAGCTTGTGCCAGATGCAACAGCACCAGGAGATGGTGCCGGAGGATCAGACGTGGTGCACAGGCCACATACAGGTGAGCAGTGATGGTCAGCAGGAATGGGTGCCAGAGATGCCAGTGTCACAGCTCATGGAGACGCCATTTGTACCAACAGCAAACAGCTTTAGAGAGGCTGGGCATAAGCCACCAGCAAACAGCTACTTTAGAAACACCAGGGACAGCCTGACGGAGCTCCCTGCTGGCGATGTTAGAGGCTGGGCCAGAAGGAGTTGTCGTAATCACGTCTCCAGAAAGGTCTCAAAGATATATTGAGGTCTCAAAGTCTACAGAGGTCTTTACAAAGATCTTTCTAGGAGTACTTACAAATCTGACCTGCAGCCGTCTGTCACATGGCTCAAGCTGGCTGCTGCTCTGGCTTATAAACTCTTCAAGCTTGATAGGCCCCTTTATAATTCCAGCTGTTTGGTTGGTGCCACTTGAGCTCCAATCAGTTGGTCCATGTAGAGCTCGGAATGGCCTCATAAACCTTCAATTGTACCTGTGAGAGCTCGAATCTGACTGGTGCATTTACAGTTCCGGCACTGTATCCATAAATGAAACACTTGCCGTTGTGTCCAGATTCCTGAGGTCAGGTAGTCTCACCCTGGAGTGCAGGCCACTGTCACTCAGAGCCCACTAGACGGGTCCACAGGCTGCACACACTAAGGTCCCCTCTCCCCATGGCATCAGGGATCACAGTGAGAGTGGGCTTCAGCAGGGCCTGATGCTCACGTGAGCACCCAGGCACCCCTCTATCACAGCCCACCAGGCCAGTCTCCCACCTGCCACAGCACAGTTCAGGTCAATGCTGCCAGAACTCTGGGATGCCCACAGGCTGCACGCTGAGCTTGGGGCCTGGCACACCATGGGCCTCTCCCCTCAAGGCTTGTGTCAAACCTTGCTGCCAAGCGGGCCTCAGCGAAGCCAGTCACACCCCACTGACTGTACCAGGTTGCAGGGATCCTCATTTAATGTAGCTACTAGAAAATGACCACTGGCCAATTCTACCCCAGAGGAAAATCTGCTCTCCACCCCACCCCGCCCCAGAACAAACCCACTGAGGCTGCTGTTCCCTCTTGGGTGGCTCCTGGCAGCGTGGACAGCACGTGGCCCTCAGTGGGTCAGAGAGTGACTCTGCTGTGACAGGCCTGACAGAAGCTATGGCCACAGGAGGCGCTCCCCGGGCCCCTGTCTGCCAGGAGGGTCTAGAGGTGGCCCCGAGGAGGTCATGATTGTCCCGGAAGGTGGGTGAGGGAGGGGAACAGACAGAGGGCAGAGGAGACACTCAAGATGGAGGTGACCACACCTGCCTGGTCAGGCTGCAGGAGCCTCCTCCCTGCCCCACACTCTCTCACCCTCTCCAATCCCTGCTCCCCATGGCACCCCAGGCCTTTGTCAACATGGACCCTCACCTGCCTTCTCTGCGAGCCATACCCGGCAGGGAGGGCTCACAGGGCCTGTCATCACCTCCACTTTCTCTCCCACCTCACCTGCCTCTATCACCAGAGCAACATCAGGAGAAATTTTTTAAATTCGACTTATCAACAGTAAGACGGCCTGGGAAGATACTGAGGCGCCCGTCACTAAGAGGACCCATTCTGGATGTTTCCAGTGGGTTTGACCACACTGAGGCCTCAGCCTCCTCAGCTCAGAGACCCTTCCTCACTGCAGCTGCCACAGCAGGGGGGCCCTGGGTGGTCAGAGCCCTGTGTCCCCCGCTGTGTGACCTGGACTGTGCTTCTGAGTCTCACTCCCACAGTCGTTAGTTACTCTGGGATCATGGGATCTGACAACTCACAAGGTGTCCTAGGTTAAACTGAATAATCCATGCAAATGTTTTTCTTATTTTCATTGTTGGCTTTTTCTCTTTTTTTGTTTGTTTGTTTGTTTGTTTGTTTACATCATGAAAACTCAATCCAACACTTTCTCCCTTTCCAGGGTTTTTGGGGTTTTTTGTTTTTTGGGTTTTTTTGTGATTGCACAGCATTGTTACAGTAACAACAAAAATGAAAGAACTTTTAAAGTAAAAATCTTACCTCCAATCCCAGTAGCAAACACCGTAATGATACTTACCTTTCTGTGCTCTCCTCAGTGTGGCCATGAAAACACGGAGATTCATCCTGAACACTATATTGGGGAGGGAGGTGGAGAACCAGCCTGGGTTTATCTGAGATCCTCTCCCTGCTGCACATGGAGGGTTACCCTGGGGAGATGGGAGAGCCCCAGAATGAGAAAGAAACATCAATTCACCCCCTCAAACATTACACCTTCCTCCAGGAGCTGAGGCTGACCCTGCTCCATCTCCCCCTCCCTTCCTGGACTGTGGACAAAGGCTCAGCTCAGGAACTGGGGTGACCTGGGCTAATACTGCCCCTGGGCCAGGCCAGCAGGGCACACACTCTCCCCTCCCCCTGTGGGACTCCCTCCAGCTCTGGTCTAGAGAGAAAATAGCTGCAGCGTATGGTGCTCCCTGATCCTGAGGACAGTGGGTTTTCTACAGTGACTCCAAAGGAGAGGAATGTTGGGAACTGGGGGAGGGGGCTGTCAGGGGTGAAGATGCCACCACATCCTAGCAGGGGCCAGAGTGGGGGGAGGTGTCCTGCCCAGCTCCTTACACCTCAGGCTAACTATGAGTTATTTCTAAACCTCCTCCTCTTCTTCAGGTCCAGTGTTTTTTCAGTCCTGCTCAAAAACTGCTTCTCTGTGGAACTGTATTTACTGAGGTGTTGTTCTGACGCTCTTTACTCTGTGCGACTTGGATTCATTTATTCTGGGACTTAATGTTAAATGACTTCCCATCATCTTATGTTGTGTATCCTGTCATTCCTGTTACACACACACACACACACACACACAGACACACACACACACACTCCCCTCTCCTTGGGAACCAGACCCTCACTCAGCACTGGGGTTACCTTGACCCTCTGTCTCTGGTCCCCTCAGGGCTGCCCTCTCTGCAGTGTCTCTACTCAGCGGTGTCTGAGCAGCCCCAAGAACCCCAGCACCTCCTGTCTCTGACCTTGTGGGAAACCAGCCCCTCACCCTGCATGACAGTGAGGAGGTGAAGGCAAAGTCCTGAGGTCAGTGATGGATGGAGGAGACAAGTTACTTTTTTTTTTTTTTTTTGCTTAAGAACTTTTATTTTCCCCCTCATTGTTTTATTCAGTTGTTACACACTGTATGTGTTCAGAGACAGAGGGTCACCCTCTTCAGATGTTTGTTATCACTTCCCACCCACAATAAGGGCCCCCACAGTCCTCCACCATAGTACATTCAGCCCTCTTCCTACCTTGTTTCCTGCTCTTATCCCACACCATAGCTTCAATTCTGCAGTCATATTTCTAGTGTTTGTTTTGGTTTAGTTTCATCTGTCCCTGCTTTGTTTCTTTATATTCCACATATGAATGAAATCATCCAGTATTTAACTTTCTCCTTCACACTTATTTCACTTAGCATAATCCGATCCATGTCTATCCATGTTGTTGCAAATTCAGCATTTCATCTTTTTCACAGCCGAGTAGTATTCCACGGTGTACACAGCTTGTGTTCTTTGTCCACTCATCTGCCTTTGGGCACTTAGGTTGTCTCTATCACTTGGTTATGGTCGACAGTGCTGCAGTGACCATAGGAGGCACATATTCCTCGAAATTAGTGTTTTACCTTCTTTGGATAAATACCAAGGAATGAGATGCTTGACCATGGGACAGGTCTATTTTGAATATTTTGAGGAAGCTTCATTTGTTCTCTACAGGGTCAGGACTGTACTGGTGTGATATCCATAGAGAAGGGAGGTTCCAGGTGTCCTGCCCCGCCCAAGGTATGGTGGAGCTGAACAGGGATGAGAAGCTAAAGAAGAGGAGGAAGACATGGAGCAAGATGGGGAAAGGAGACTGGAGGAGATGCATGGAGCAGAGAGACATGTGAAGAAGACAGGCTTGTTCCTCAGACTTGGATATGCACCAGGGAGTTGGGGACATGGAAAGAGACACTTTAAAGAGGCAAAGACATGGGTGAGGGACCCATGGGGAGGCTGACAATGGCAGCTGTTATCTCCATGCGAATTTTGATTTTGCTCTTGTCCTTCCAGACTTGCCTGCCCCCTCCTGCCCCTTCCCCATGGGTCTCTACCAGTAGGTGCCTTAGACTTGTGGCAGGTGTTCGGGCCTCAGTGGGCCTGCTTTAGGCCTACCCTGTTTGTCTGGGCCTTACCCATTAGGGATGGGTGACTTTGGATGCTTCATTTGGGAACTATTTTAACTATATTCTTTCTCTTCCCTTTCGCTATTGCACACTCATTCTCTATTGCACACAAATTGTATTAAAGTCTTTTCTATTGAAGGTCTTATGCATTAGAGTATGTTTTGTCTTTATGCAGTTGATGACAGATCCCACATAGAGTATGCAGATTTGGGGGTCCGGGGAACCTCTCCTCCTGCCTGCTAACAGGACCAGTCTCCATCCCCACCCACCACGCACCAGAGTTCCTTTTCCTCCTCGCCCATCAATGGGTCATTCTCACAGGTGTGAGGTGGTAACTCAGTGTGGTTTTAATTGGCATTTCCCTGACAGCACATGATGATAAACTTTTATCCATGTACCTTTTGGCCACATTTATGTCTTCTTCAGAAAAGTACTTATTTAGCTCCTCTGCCACCGTTTTGATTTGGTTGTTTTATTGTTTAGAAGTTTTTTGTAGATATTAACTCCTTGTTAGATACATGATGTGCAAATATTTTCTCCTACTCAATATTGTCTTTTCATTTTAATGATAGTTTCCTTCACTATGTAGAAGCTTTATAGTTTGATGCGATTCCATTGGCTTCTTTTTGCTTCTGTTCCCTTGGAGCACAGAAGACATTATGGGCAGTGAAAATACTCTGCATGATATTCTCATGATGACACATGTCAATATACATTTGTCCGACACCCACAGAACGGACAACACCAGAGTGAACCCAAAGGAGACCATGACTTTGGCAACTATGACGTGCAGGTCCATCACTAGTCACACATGAGCCAGTCTGGTCTTAACACGTGATTTGGACGTGATGTGTGAAGAGTTTTATAAGTTGAGCAGTGTAGTGTAATTGACGTTTGAAAGCATATTTCATGCACATACCAGGACATTTAAATCACACTCAAGGATACACACAAGGATCACACACAAGGATAAGTTAAGTAATTTCCCTCCCCCCACAACACCCCAGGCAGCCAGTATCTGCTCAAAACCACTTAGTGACTGATCATTTCTCTTTTCCAAAAAAATGTATAGCTATGCTTCTGCATGGACACTACTGTTTGTTTTCCTGTCAGTATAGGAGTTCAGGACACAGCGCGGGGGAAACATTTGCATATCATGAATCTGATAAAGGACTGTATCTAGAATATAAAAAATAACGCTTAAAACTCAATGAGCAAAAAGAAACAACCCAGTTTTTATTTTTTTTAAGAGAGAAAATTTTTTTAAAGATTTATTTATTTATTTATTTATTGGTTTATTTATTTATTTATCCAAGCACTGGGTACAGTCAGAAGCGCGGGAGGGTGAGAGAATTCACCAGAGCCAGAGCAGGGAACAGAACAGGCAAACTGATGAAGTACACTGCTGAGGGGAGCAGCGGGTAGCAGGAGAGGTCTGTCACACCATGTGGGACCCTCACCGGCGGCCGGCAATCAAACTGGCGGATATAGAGGCTACGGGCAGCTTCGCAGCCCAGCTTTCAACCACTGCGCCACCAGGAGAGGCCCCAACCCAGTTTTTAAAAGCACAGAAACAGTGATGTAGATGAATGGTACCTCATTTGAAAAGTGGACAAAAGACTTTAACAGACACATCACCAAGAAGAGACACAGATGACAAGGAAGAACAAGGAAGAACATGAACAGCTGCTCAGCATCACAGGGCACTAGGGAAAGACAAAAAGAACAACAGTGACGCCATCACACCTAGTAGGGGCTGAAAAATGAAAACCCTGCACAGGTGCTGCCAGGATGTGGACACAGGAGCCTCATCACTGACAGCAAGAGTGTGAAATGGCCGGTCACTGTGGAAGATCTTTGATAGTTTCTTTGAAAACAAAAAACCTGACATACAGCCCAGTGATCACTGCCCCAGCTAGTTACCCACTAATTTGAAACTTGTATTTGCACAAAACCCTGCATGCATGCAAATGTTTATAGCAGAAAACCCATAATTGTGAGCGGCACATAGTGCAACCTTCCAAAGGCAACAGTATTTAAATAAATGGAACAAAAAGAAATTTGGCAGGAAGAAATCTGGGCAACACTGCCTTAGCCTGGTGTTGAAGGTTAACACCATCAGTGATGAGTCAGGTGGACATGATTAGCTCTGACCTGTTGAATGCACAATGGCCCTGCATCCCTGTGGTCTGCTTCCCCAAACCCACAGTCCCACTCAAAAAAAAAAAAAAAAAAAAAAACAAAAAAACCCTAAATTGAGGTACTATGTTCCTGAGCAGTGCTCCTTGATAGAGGCTAAGAGTAAAAATTAGGACTCCCTGGTGGCTCCAGTGGTTAAGACACCACCTATGCAGCTATTTGCAGCCACAGCAGTACAAGTTTGATCCCTGGCCAGGAAGCTAACCACATGGCGCACCAGACCTCTCCTGACTCCCTGTTGCTCCCTCAGCAGTGTATTTCAGTCAATCTGCATGTTCTGTTCCTCATGCTGTCTCTGGTGAATCCTCTCATCGCCCCCCCCCCACCTCTGGCCTGTGCCCCAATTCTTATATGCATAAATAAATAAATCTTTAAAAAAAATAGAAAAATTAGGGTGGAGGGGTCACATGACCAGAAACTGGAGGTGGGGGTAGAAGTGATTAATATAGTTATTAAACCAACTATAGAAATGAAAAATGCTTAGGGCCAACTGCTATAACAAGTATCAGATTCTACAGGACGATACAGACCAGAGCTGGGGTACGCGGATGGAGCCACTGCAGAGAATCGCTGGTCCTTACAAATCAGCCTAGTCACACCATAGAAGTCATTCATTTAAAGACCGATAACAATTGCACAAAGGAATGAGCCCTCCCAACTAGAACACCACCTCAGTGCCCTTTCTGCCCTGGGAAGAGACAGATCTGCTCCCAAGGCTGCCGCCTGGGTCTGTGGGCTTCTCCTAACTCACCTGCCCTCTCCAGGGGCAGCTTCTCCTGCCTGCTGGTATCTGCACAAGCATCTCCTTCTTTCCTTTTTTTGTGGGATATGGGGGGAAGCATGGGGGGGTACACACCACTGAAAGGAGGACTTTGGTGAAATTTTCTTCTAAGAGGTGACCCAAGAACCCCCATCTGTGAACCCATGACCTCTCCAAAACATCACTCCTCACCAAAGTCAATGTTTCAAAAATGAGGAAAGTCAGAGAAGCTGTCATCCAGGCAAACTGGATGGGATTATGGAGCATAAAATGGACATTAGCAAAACCTAATGAAAGTATGGCATTCAGTAATTATGTCAACGTTGCTTCATTAGTCATAAAAAAAAAACTTTACTCATGTAGGATGTTAGCAAAATAGAAATGCTGTGGGATAAACAAGAACTGTGCTACCTTTGCAACTTTTCTGTAACTCTCACAGTATTCTTTAAATGTTATTTTTTAAAAATATTTATTTATTTATGCATACAAGAACTGGGGTACAGGCCAGAGGTGTGGGGGATGAGAGGATTCACCAGAGACAGAGTGGGGAACAGAACAGGCAGACTGACTGAAATACGCTGCTGAGTGGAGCAGCCAGCAGGTCCTGAGAGGTCTGCTGCGCCATGTTGGTATTGCCCTGGCTGGCGATCGAACTTGTGCTGCAGTGTCTGCGGAGGACTTCATAGGAGGCGTCTTAACCCCTTGCACCACCAGGAGGCCCTAAATGTTATTTTTTTTAATACCCTCCAAATTTTATTGGTTGTAGAAGGAAAAAAATCTGTCTAATTTCTAGTTTTCCTAGGCGTTCTGAGGAGAAAAAATGGAAACCTCAGGGGCTATGGAGTCTGCTCTCCTCTTAGCCCTGGTTTCTTGCTCCACATAGAGCGACTCACCCCCAGGATGCCACCCGCCAGGACCCCTAACTCTGAGAAATTTTTTTTTTAAGATTTATTTATTTATACAAGCACTGGGTACAGTCAGAAGTGTGGGAGGGTAAGAGAATTCACCACAGCCAGAGGGGAGAGCAGAGCAGGCAGACTGACAAAATACACTGCTGAGGGGAGCAGCAGGCGGCAGGAGAGGTCTGCGCGCCATGTGGGACTCTCGCCCAGCGGCTGGGGATCGAAGTGGCGCTGCAGAGGCTGTGGGCAGCTTCGCAACCGGCGCTCAACCGCTGGGCCACCAGGGAGGCCCCTCTGAGAATTCTTTAGAATTCTTTGTGCGCATTAGGTCTTTTCCAGACTCCAGAACAGCTGGCAGCGCCCCCGTGTGGCCACAGGGCTGAGCACAGGAGACCACAGCTGCCCTTTCTCCTGCTCAGCCAGGCCCTCCCCAGGCTCCCTGGGCTCCCAGCAGCAGGACCAGGGGGAGCCCAAGCATGTGTCAGTTTATCCTTATTTTTAGTCTCCAGTGGTCTCCGGGACATAAGAACTGGTTCCTAAATTCTGGGCAAATCCCCAAATACATAGGCTGCCTCAGTCTCTTGGGATGGAAACTTAGATCCCAGGGCCCCTGTAATTTGTTTCTGCTTCTGCTTCCAAGGACGAAAGCCCCTCCTCCTGGGCATCACCTCACATTCTCCACCCTTTGGAGGAGGGGAAGGGCCTAGGAGAGCTGCCTGGCACTGGCTAGGAAGATGGGGAGACTCCTGGAAAAGAGAGCAGAGGATGGAAATGGGGACTTTAGGGAACACAGGTGGAAAGGAGTACAGTGGGGAGCCAGAGAGGACCGGGCTGGAAAGGGGCAGCATAGGGGACACTGTGGGGGGAAGGACTATGTGGGTGACACGGGCTCTCACTGGGAGGCTCAGAGCCCTCTGTCTCACCTGGGGGGATGCAGCAGTGCTGGCCTGTGACTGCCCAGGGAACTGTGCACATCTGGGGCCTTGCCCATCCTTGCAGGGCTGGTGTCACCCACACACACGCACATGCTGGTGAGGGAGAGGACTGTAACAGGCAGGTCCCCAGGGGAGGGTCCAGGTTCCCTGTCCCACCCAAGGAGGGTGGAGCTGAGCAGAGAGAAGCAGCAGCTGGAGAGGAGACTGGAGAAGGAAGGAAGCAGAATGAGCCAGAAGGAGACCTGGGGGAGGCACATGGAGCAGAGAGACACGTGAAGAACTTGCACTTACTTCTTGGCCTTGGACTGGGTGGCACAGATGTGGGTGAGAGACCTGTGGGGAGGTTACAACGGCAGCATCTATCTTGATTTTGCTCTTTTCCTTCCAGACTTGTCAGCCCTGTCCACCCCTTTTCCATGGGTCCCCTCCAGGAGGTGCTTTCAGTGGCAGGCATTCAGGCCCTGTTGGCTGAACATTTACCAACAAGGGGATGGGTGACTTTAAATGTCTGATTTGGAAACTTTATTCTTTCCTTTTTGTTTGTTGCACACTAACTGTATTAAAGTTCGTTTCCATTAAAGGTCTTACATGTTTTGTCTTGATGCAGCAGATGGCAGCGTATGGGAGAGATCGTAGTTAAGGGGAGTCCTTAACCCCTACTTACCCAGAAAATCCCCCTCAGTTCCCCAATGCTGGGGTGTCAGGGAGATTCAAGGGGTCAAGAGGAGGGCAGAGCAAGTCCTGAGACACCCTGGAGGACCAGCCCCGGGGACTGATTCTGGGGCTCCAGGGCCCCACTCCCTGCAGGCGGGTCAGATTCAGCCCCACTCACAGCTCCAGGCCACTGACAGCCCCTCTGTGCCATGACCCTGTTAGGAGTTGGCGCCTCAACTCCATCCAGGGTTCCCAAAGACCACACGGAGCCAGAGACGCAAAAGCAAAAAGGCTTTATTGCTAGCTTAAGCTAGGGTCCAACTCTGCCTGGAGTACTGACACAGCAGTCTCACCAGGTTGAGAGAGTGACCCACTCCCAGAGCAACCAGCTGTTTTTGTACTTTGTTGACCGGAGGCGGGAACTTTTCACACCTGGGGAAGGGTCCACCCTGATTGGATAGCTCTCATGTGCCAGCTAGGTTTTGTTTACCCTTGGCTTGTGGTTTTTGCCCCGAAACGAAACTAGCTGTGCCCTTTTGAGATGGCAGTTATTTCTCAAAATGGCTGCAGTCTTGCTCATCTTACAACCCTGCAGAAACCACTCTGGGATAGCATGCAGAAAAAGAAATGAACATCAAAATTAAATGGAATCTAAAAAAGGTAGACATAATTTTTTAAAATCATGTTTATTTTGAAAGACACTTCAAGGGACATAGAATCCTCTTCTGACAGCTCATTGTTATCACGATCTTGACTGTCACAGAGTTACTCTGGCGCACCTGTTTGGGAGAAAACAGCCACTGATGAATTTATCGCCTTAATTTATTAATGGTTTGTACAAAATCACTTCCTACTTTGTACCTAAAACAAAGATCTGGTATCTGGCTATGCATTCCACCCACCAGACAACTCTGACTGGCCCCACGAGGGGGCGTGAGAGTTGACCAGGCTCTCCAGTCCCTTGGGACGGGCTGAACTAGAACCAGGGAACCAAAAATATTCTGGCAGTTTCCCAGAAATTAGACGGCACTCAGAGAGGTGGAGAGATATTTAATTATCACGCAGGTGGGCTCAGTGGGATCGCTCCCCAAAGGGCTGAGCCCCCAGGAACAAGAATGGCAAGGTTTTATACAGCTTGTATGAGAAAACTGCTATCCCATCTCTCATGGCATAAGCATTCTTTATTGTTCTGGAAGAGAGTTCAAGGGTGTCAATGGCTACCACCTCAGACTTCTCCAGCAACTTCTCCACTCCAGCAAGCAGCAGAGCCAAAGCGGTAGACTCCCCCAAGCAGCAGATTTAGAAGGCAACAGAAACTAAGCATCAGATTCCCCCAAGCAGCAGGCTTAGGAAAAGTCCTGCTTCAGGATATCATTGTGTTTTAAATCAGGGGTCGTCAATGGATCATGAAGCTGTGGTCCACACATAAAATGGAATACTACTCTGTGATCAAAAACATAACCTCATGCTATTTGGGAAATATGGATGGGGTAGGAAGGAATAATAAGCTTGATAAGTCAGAAGGAAAAAACAATGATCAGATGGTTTCCCTGATATGTGAGATATACAGAAATCAAACAAAGGGTCAGAATAAAGACAAAACTTGCAGCCTGATCCTAGATCTGAGGCATACACCAGGGGGAAGGGAAAGAGATGGATCCAAACAGGGGACGAAAGAGCAGAAGGGACTGTAGTGATGGATCATGGGTGCTATGGTGGTGAGACAACTATAAGGACTATACCTGAGAGAAAAATCAAATATTACACAAAAATTAACAATGATGTAAGAGAACAAATAAATAGATTGAATAAAAATTTTTATATCACTCACTGACAGCTAGAAAACAAAATTAAATAAAGCAGAGGATCCTGAAGCAACAAAACGGGGATGAGAGAAATCCTATAACATTCAGTCCCACACAAGGCAGAGTTCTCATTCTATGATGGAAAATAATATTGAAGAAATTCGGGTGAATTACATTCAGTGATAACATTCTCAATAGTCCACTGCATCCTAAAACTGTCCCACTCACAACTCCCCACAACCTGGCCCGATCCTCTGGTGAGTTCCAGGGGGTGAGAGACATCCCAGAGTCCTGGGGACTGTTGCTGCCTGAGGAGGCACAGAAGAGACCTGGTCAGAGCCCACAGATGAGCCCCTCAGAGAAACTGATGAGGGTGACTCTCCCTAGAGTTCCCTCTACACTGTCCTCAGGGGCTCAGGACCCAACCGCTGATCCACACTTACCTTCACCCTGAGTGTAGCTGATTGCTTGTCCCCCTGTGGGAAGAAACATCATGTGAGACAAGGGAGGAGTCAGCCACGGAGTCCTAAAGGAATCCCCAAGTCTGGGTCACAGGGGAGTTTCTAGAACTGTGACTAAAGACCCAGGTCAAGACTGGGATATATGAAGAATGGATATGAAATGGAATTGGAGTCTTTCCTTAGCAGGGTCCTTCCCCTGTGACATTTCCTGGGAAACAGATCCCCATCACCACAGTTACAAGGTGAACAATTGGTGATTCATTTTCATAAGTGCTTTGCAAAGAGTGAGTGTTCGCAATCAGCTCCAGACTGGGCAACACAGGCGTGTAGATCATACTCCCTACTAACCAGGAAGGGGAAGTTCTTCCTGGGACATAAAGTCCCCAGCGGACAAGATCCCCCACTCCCTTCCCTACCTGAGCGCTTCCTCCACCACCTCACAGCTGCAGCCACCGCAGCTCCAGTGAGCACAGCTCCAAGGAGAACCAGGCCAGCAATGAGGCCTCCGGTGGAGTTGGTGGAGTTGGTAGGGACGGTGGGCTGAGGGGGGGGCACTGGAATGGAAGGGAAGGGGAGACTCTGAGCCCCAGGCCTCCATCTGATGCTCTGAAGATCTCCAGAAGGGCTCCTGATGCCCCTGGGAAGCTCTGTGCCCACGTTCCCTCCTTACCCCATCTCAGGACTCGGGACTCCAGTAGCCCCTCATGTTGCACGTGGCATGTGTATCTCTGCTCCTCTCCAGAAGGCACCACCACAGCCGCCCACTTCTGGAAAGTTCCATCCCCCCCAGGCCTGGTCTTCACCAGCTCCGTGGCCTGGGTCAGATTCTCCCCATCTCGCTGCCAAGTCAGGGTGATGTCCGCAGGGTAAAAGCCCAGGGCCCAGCACCTCAGGGTGACCTCATGCTCAGAGGTGGGGTGGTGGGTCACCTGTGTCTTTGGGGGATCTGAAGAGAAGGGACAATAAATTCTAACTTTGAGTTTTTCCTTCCTGGACACTGAAGCAGCCTCAAAGACCATCCTCAGAATGGACATGACAATTGGTTTGGAGGGAAGAAGCACAAAGCCCAGAAACCAGCCTAGTCTGGGGAATCTGGGATAATCAGGTGAGAGCCCAGGGTAGGAGGACGCAGGTCTCTAAGGAGAACAGACTTTTGCTCCTGACCTGGGTGGAGGGTGAATGACACAGAAAGGCAGGAGTCAAATCCAGAAATGTTCTCAGACCAAAAACAAGACCTTGAAAGAGAAACTCATGGTTCCCAGGATGGCTGCCGGGTCACAAGGATCCAGGGAGAGTTATTTCAGGATGGCCTCCCTCCCTCAGGAGAGACTGGATTCCTTAACCGTCCAGAAAAGTGGTGTCTTCTGGGCGAGTCTCTCTCTAGCACAGAACATGAAACCCAGGGGACTCTCCCTCTCTGCCCAGAAAGCAGCTGCTGTTCTGCCCATTATTCCATTTTCCCTGTGAGGCGCCAGGAGAGGGGAGGTCCGAGGCCTCGTGGCCCCTCTTACCAGTGCGCTGCAGCACCTCCTTCCCCAAAACCAGGAACCTGAGGAGCCACGGGAAGCACCTGCCCTGTATACTGTTCCTGACGCGCTCAGCCCTCCCCTGCGCCTCCCACGCGCGCTGGGTGATCTGAGCCCCCGAGTCCGCGGGGGTCCAGGAGCGCAGGTCCTCGCTCAGGGAGATGAAATCCGCGCCGTCGTTGGCGAACTTTTCATACCCGCCGAGGAGACGCAGGTCTGGCCCCACTTCACAGCCACACATTTTCTGTACAGTGTGAGACCCTGCGCCCCGCCCAGCTGTCAGTCGGGAGGTCTTCCCCCTATCACAACCCCCAACCCTGAATAAACCTAAACTTGAATGAAAGGGCAGGCAAGAGGGTCCCTTGGGGGGGGGGGCTGGCAGATCCACCAGCCTCGAGGGGTCAGTGGACCCTGAGACTCGGGACACCCGGCCTTATGGTGGGAATGGGGGTGACCTGACCCTGGCCGCGCTCCGCGAAGCTCACCGTCCTCGCTCTGGTTGTAGCAGCCGCGCAGGTCCCTCAGGAGCTCTTGGAACCACTGAGCGTTGTACCTTTGGTTCTGAGTCTCCTTGTCCAGGTCCTCCTGCCCCACTCGCTCCACCCAGGGCGCCGGCGGCTCCGCACTCTGGCCCCGGGAGTCGCTGTCAAACCGCCCGAACTGCGTGTCGTCCACGTAGCCCACGGCGATGAAGCGGGGCTCCCCGAGGCCGGGCCGGGACATCGCGGGTGTAGAAAAGCCTCAGGGAGTGGGAGCCTGGGGGCGGGAGGGAGACCCGGGCTGACCCTCCTCTCAGTGCGGGCCCAGGGCCCAGGGAGATGGGCCTGGAGGGGAGAAAGGGGCGGGGCCGTGAGAGTGAAAAGGGGGGTGGGCCAAGAAGGGCCCAGACTCAGGGGCCCAGAGCACTCAGGGGAGGCGGGAGGGACAGAAGGGGCCAGAACACAACGGGCCTGAAGGGGGTACAAGAGGTTGGGGGGAGATGAGCCTTTCCCGGGGTCCTGCACCCGCAGTGGGCTCCTGGCTCCTCCCTCCTGGAGCAACAGTGTCCAGCTGGACACACACTCACCCGCCCGGGTCTCCATCAGGGCCAGGGACCCCCAGAGCAGCAGCAGGAGGGGGAGGGGCATCACACTCCCATCCAGGGGTCTGGGGAGAAGGAGTCCAGGAGGGTCCTTGGAGACTGTGTAACTGGAGCAGGATGATGCTGATTGTCTTCCCTGGAAACCCCCAGGAAATGGGGAGAGAGAAGGGGGGTGAGTGTGGGGTCATCAAGGCTGCACCACCCCACAGAGCCTGTGAGAGGGAGACATGAAGCTGTAACAGGGTGACATCCACAGAAAGGGGAGGCTCCAAATTCCCTTCCCCACCTTAGGGAGGAGTAGATTTGGGCTGGGAGAAGCAGCAGCCTGGAGGAATGAAGAAGCTAGTTTTCAGATAATTGTGAATATTGTTACTAAATTAAAACTTTACAGGTGGTAGTTTCTCAAAGGTTATTTGCAAAGTGAAACTGTTAGGGGGAAAGGAAAAATAGCATGGAATATTTCCCATTCTGTTACATTTCCATAGGCCTCTCTTGCATATTGGTTGGAACTTGTGCTAATGTAAGTTTTTTTAAGGTGATACATTGTTTCACTAAGTTACATAGATCTTTAGTGTTAATTACACTGGAATCAAATGATCAAAAAAAGTTTTATTTTTTAATTACAAATCCCAAAATAAAAATTCATATTGTAAATTATCAAGTAGGGATGCCTCAATTTTTCATAATTCTAGTTTGATCTGAGAGCTTATATTTTATCAGGTAAAATTACTGTCAGTTGCCAATTGTTGATTTTCTACAAGAAACAGACATTCAGCCTCTACTGCCACTTCCCTGCTTCTTCTCTTGATGTCTATCTCTATATTCCTCCCATGGCCCACAGAAGTAAACAAGATAGTTTGCTACAATGTAACAACTGCAGGTGCCCCATCAGCAGGGCAAACCTAATGGTAGGAGTGCAGAAAAGCCTGAATAACCATTTGCCTACAACTTCTGTGCCCTCACACAGGGCACTGGGAGAGGGACTGTCCCACTCTCTACAGAGGGAGGCGCAGCCCAATCCACAGGCCAGACTACAGGACAAACGGACCATAAGCTGCCTCTGACTGGGAAGACCCCAGTGTAAGAGGAAAAGACCTTCTCTAAAGGAGCCCAGAGGTGAGACAGGCTCCCCCATGTACTATCTCTAAGGACAAGCCTCAGTGGCCCAATAAATAACAAAGAGAGAGACACCTTCCTGGTGGATACAGGGGACACTTGCTCAGCCTTGCTCTCATTTTCCACCCCAACCTACTGGGCAGCTGTCCTCTCACTGGCATCAATGCCAACCCAAGCCAGGCTGCTTGACAGTGCCTGCCCTGCTCACTACAAGGCTGATGTTATACACTGAGGGTTGGTCTTGCCTTCCTGTCCCACTCACTGGGGCAAGATCACATAACCACATTCCAAGCCAGCCTCCAATCAGTCGTCTGCACAGCCAGCGTCCACATCAGGCAGACACGGCCTCTGCAGCCACAGTGAGGATGGACAATAAGGGCAGAGATGCCTAGAGACCCCTCTCCCCATGTGGACACTGCAGACACAGGAGTAAGGTCACCCCAGGGCCCCATTAGAGCTGCTCTTCTATCCGAGGGGGCAAGAGGCCCACAGAACTCCCCCACCTCCTGAGACCTACTTCTTTCCTGGGGAGGAGAAGTCACACTTTCCCCTTTGCCCCCAGAGTCGCCCTGAGCAATAAAGGTGTCTGTGTGCATTGTAAGATGGTGATTGTAGCGGCAGGATGGCCACAGAGCTGGTTCATCTATGATCCAAGCAGACCGGGATAAAGGAGGAGTTCTGGAGCCCTCAGTGGCTTTCTCGGGCTTTTATTGAGCTTTACGTGTAGTGCAGCAACCAGGTACATGGCAGGCAGGGGTGCCGGGAGGCCAGGAGGCAGTAGGCCTCCAAGCCCCCAGCGAGTCTCCACTCTGGGCTTCTCTGGCAAGCTTTCTCCCCTTCTCTCTCCTGCTTCTGCTTCTCCTGGGGAAATACCTCAATGCTGCAGTCAAGGCCCACAGAAGTAAACAATACAACTATAATAATGTAACAAATACAGGTCCTGCCTGGTGGCTCAGTGGTTGAGTGCTAGGTTGCCAAGCTGCCCACAGCCTCTGCAGCACCTGGGCGAGGGTCCCACATGATGCGCAGACCTCTCCTGCCACCCGCTGCTCCCCTCAGCAGTGTACTTCGTCTCTCTGCCTGCTGTGCTCTACCCTCTGGCTCTGGTGAATTCTCTCACCCTCCCGCACTTCTGACTGTACCCAGTAGTTACATAAATAAATTAATTAATTTAAAAAAATAATGTAACAAATGCAAATGCCCCATCAGGCAGGGCAATCCTAATCCCAGGAGGGCAGAAAAGCCTGAAAATCATTTACCCTACAGTGATAAATTATTTCAATAATACTTATGAATAATAATGGCATGGGCCCCCCTGGTGGGGCAGGGGTTCAAGGCTATCTCAGGGCTATCAAGCAATCACCAGCCACTGCAATACGAGTTCAATCCCCAGCCAGGGAGCTGACCCACACGGCACAGCAGACCTCTCCTGTCTCATCCGCTGCTCCCCTCAGCAGTGTATTTCATTAGATCTGCCTGTTCTGCTCTCAACTCTGTCTATGATGAATCATCTCACCCCCTGCACCTCTGGCCTACACCCCAGTTCTTGTATGCATAAATAAATAAAAATAAATCTTTAAAAAATAATTATAACAGAGGTGGGGCCAAGATGGCAACAGGGAAACACTGAGACTAAGTCCTCCCATAAAAAAAAAGTTAATAAGGAGGAAAAGTGGCAGGTCCCTGTGAGAACTGGGACACAGGAGATAAACAGGCGACTCTGTTCAATTGCTGGAAGAGGAGAGTTGTCATAAAAGAGGACACGGAGAAGAGAGGAAAGCTCAGAACCCTGCTACCTTCCCCCACCCACAACTCCAGTCCACTCCAACCAACAGAAAGAAAAAAAAAAAAACAATGAGAACAAAGTTCACATCAAGTGGGACTGTGAGTGAAAAGGAACTATTGCAGTCATAGCACCCCATGAATGGGAACTGTGGAGAACCCTGCAGGAATCATCGCGAAGGTGAGCGAATGGCTCCGGGTGCTATTCCAGAAAAACAAGGACTCCGCAGAGACCTACAAATACTCCAAGGCTATCTGGCAAGCTTGTGCGGAAAAGTGGCACGCTTGAAAAGCATATGTGGATCACAGCTGCCCAGGTACCCCCGCCGGCGACCTAGGTTTGTGGGGAGACACGCGGGAGCCCTCACTGAGGTGAATGTCCCTCACTGAGTAATCAGAAACCAGGCAACCTGACATGGGAGCGGGGTGCAAAAGGCACCATATCTGCGACACTGGGCTACAGCCCACGTCCTGTATCTGAGGGCTTCAGAACTGAGACCTGGGGCACTAAATTCGGGGCATAGGATCCCCCAAGCACTCCCACGCCATTGAGGTGCTCCATACCACCCCTCCTCTGTTTCCCAGACCCACAGGGAAAAAACAGCTCTGGAAGGACACTAGGAAAGATCTCTGGCGCCACCTAGTGATCAGAACAAAATCACCAACATTCTGAGAGTTGGAAACCAGGGATCCCAAAAACACCCTCAGGCTCTGAGAGAGGGTGGACCACGCAAATGGGGGTAACAAGGGAAATAAGGCGTGGAGCAAGACCCCATTCTGAAACTAAGATCCAGGCACAGGATCCGGGGCGTGGGACTTGCCATAGCAGTGGACACTGCACAGGGTGACAGCCAGCGTTTTGAATCTGATATCCCTGGAACTGAGACCTAGAGTGCAGAATTCAGGGCGCAGGATCTATATAGCTGTGGGCACAGCACCAGGTGAACATGGGGCAGACACAGCACCCAGCATGAATAAGAGCCCCTGTGTGGAGCCCCTCCGTTTCTCAGAGAACCACTGGGAAAAAGTACAGGCCAGCAAGTACGGGTCTCTGGCAACACCTTGTGACCAGAACAAAATCACCAACTAGCTGATTCCATGATGGAACTGAGTAAATACAGAGGGAGGGAACTGTAAGGAAAAGTGCCCAGCAACACAGCATCAACACCTTGTGGAGTTTTAGTCTACCAATGCCGGTCTCAGTCTGGTAAACAGTTTCCGACACCTCTAAAGGAGCATTCCAAAGAGATACCTGCCAACACCAGTGGCACAATGTCCCAATGCATAGAACTAATTATAAAGCAAACAAGAGGGAGAAGAAAAAATACAAATAACCAAGCAAGCCCGTAGGAGAAGGACACACCACAAATAGAAATACAGTCACCAGAGCTCAACAATGACATGGAAGAATTTCTCGGCCTATCAGATGGAGAATTAATGATCATCATGCTTAAAAAGCAGAAAGAAAATGAAAAGGAAAAAAAATGATTGGAGACAAATAATCACTGAACTGAAGAATGAAATTGAGACCTTAAGAAAGGAAAGAAAAGAAACACAAGAGATTAAAAGATTACAAGAGGAGATAAAGAACTCTGGGAAAAGCAATGAAAACACAATTGATGAAAAGGAAGAACGGATCAGTACTATCAAAGATACAGAAATAAAAAGAGCCAGAAGAAAAAAGGAGAGAGTAGTGCAAATGAAGCAGTATGAGGAGACTCTTAGACAATTATCAGACTCCATGAAGAGAGGAAATGTAAGAGTTATAGGCATTCCAGAAGATGAGGAGCAAGACAAAGGAACTGAGAAATTTTTCAAGGAGATAATTGAAGAAAACTTCCCAAGCATGAAAAAGGAGATGAATATAGACATACAAGAAGCGAGAAGAACTCCCAATTACCACAATGGAAAGAAAACTACAGCAAGACACCTAATAGTAAAGCTTGCAAGAGTCCAAGACAAGGAAAAAATAATGAAACTAGCATGGGGGAAGAAACAGATAACTTATAAGGGAAAACCAATCAGGTTAACTTCAGACTTCTCCAAAGAAACATTACGGGCAAGAAGAGAATGGAGTAACATATTCAGCAAACTTCAACACAGCAATGCCAACCAAGAATACTTTACCCTGCAAAGCTCTCCTTCCTCTATGAAGAAAAAATATGGACCTTCTCAGACAAACAGAAACTCCAGAAATTCATTACAACTAGACCTGCACTCCAAAAAATTCTAAAAGAAGTCCTAAAGCCAAAACCAAGAGAGGAATGAACAAGAACAGAATAAAGCAAGGAATAAAATCACAAAAAAGACAAACAAAATGGCAAATGCAGATGCCAACATATCAATATTAACTCTAAATGTAAATGGATTAAACTCATCAATAGAAAGACACAGAGTAGCAGGCTGGATTAAAAAACAACACTCCGGGCCTCCCCAGTGGCACAGCGGTTGAGCGCTGGGTAGCAAAGCTGCCCACAGCCTCTGCAGTGCTGGTTCGATCCCTGGCCACTGGGCAAGGGTCCCACATGGTGCGCAGACCTCTCCTGCCGCCTGCTGTTCCCCTCAGCAGTGTACTTCGTCAGTCTGCCTATTCTGCATCCTGCTCTGGCTCTGATGAATTCACTCTCAGAGCTTCTGACTGTACCCAGTGCTTGTATAAACAAATTAATAAATCTTTAAAAAAAAAAAAACCCAAGCTTCTGCTGTCTCCAGGAAACACATTTAACAACAAAAGATAAACACAGACTGAAAGTAAAAGGTTGGAAAACAATCCTACAAGCAAATGGACCAAAAAAAGAAGGCAGGAACAGCCATACTTATAGCAGATGAAATAGACTTCAAATTTAAAAAGGTAAAAGGAGACATAGACAGACACTACATTATGATCAAGGGGACAATACAGCAGGAAGATATAATACTCATCAACATATACTCACCAAATGAAGGGGCACCAAAATATATTAGACAATTATCAGCTCTGAAAACAGACATTGAAGAAAATACATATATAGTGGGAGACTTCAACACCCCACTCTCACCAATGGACAGATCACTGAGACAAAAAACAAACAAAGACACTGGAACCCCAAATAAAGACACAGAACTCATGGACTTAACAGACATCTATAGGACACTGCACCCAAAAAAATCTGAGTACACTTTTTTCTCAACTGAGCATGGATCATTCTCCAGAATCGATCACATATGGGGCCACAAGACAAACATCAACAGATACATGAAGATCAAAATCATTCCAACTATCTTCTCCAATCATAAAGGCATCAAGCTAGAAATAAATCATGAAAGGAAAACAGGAACCCCCCACTTCATGGAGATTGAAAGCCACACTACTGGAAGACAACTGGACTAATAAGGAGATCAAAGAAATTAAAAAATGCTTTGAGTTGAAGAACAAGGAGGACACCACTTTCCAGAATGTATGGGATGCAGCAAAAGCAGTAATAAGAGGAAAATATATAGCAATACAGGCTCACATCAACAAACAATAAAAGACTCAAAGAAACAACCTCACATCTCAAAGAGCTAGAAAAAAAACCTAAAGTCAGTAGAAGAAAGGAAATAATAAAAATCAAAGCAGAAATGAATGAATTAGAAATTAAAAAAACAATCCAAAAGATCAATGAAACCAAAAGTTGGTTCTTTGAAAAAATAAACAAAATAGACAAACCTCTAGCCAGGTTCACAAATAAAAAAGGGAGAAAACACATATAAATAGGATTATAAATGAAAGAGGAGAAATCACAACAGACTCAGTAGAAATCAAAAGAATAACCAGAGATTACTATGAACACTTATATGCAAACAAAATCAACAACCTAGAAGAAATAGACAAATTCCTAGAAGGATACAATCATCCAAAGCTGGACAAAGAAGAAATAGAACAACTAAACAGACCAATTAGAAGCAGCAAAATTGAGGCAGTAATCAAAGCACTCCCCAAAAACAAAAGCCCAGATGGCTTCACAAATGAATTCTACCAAATGTTCAGAAGTGAATTATTACCTATCCTACACAAACTCTTTCAAAAAATTGAAAAAGAAGGAATACTACCAAATAAGTTCTACAAAGCCAACATGACACTAATACCAAAGCCAAACAAAGACAGCACAAAAAAAGAAAATTACAGGTCAATCACTCTAATGAACACTGATGCAAAAATCCTCAACAAAATCCTTGCCAACAGAATCCAACAATGCATCAAAGGGATAGTACACCACAATCAAGTGGGATTCATCCCAGGGGCACAAGGATGGTTCAACATATGAAAATTAATCAGCGTAATCCAACATATCAACAAAAAGAAAAATAAAAACCACACGATCAAATCAATAGATGCTGAGAAAGCATTGGACGAAGTCCAATATCCATTTATGATGAAGGTCCTTGAAATTCTCAGGATAGAAGGAATGTATCTTAAAATGATAAAGTCATATATGACAAACCCACTGCCTCTCAATGGCGAAAAGCTAAAGGCCTTTCCTTGAAGATTAGGAACAAGACAAGGTTGTCCTCTCTCACCACAGCTCTTCAATATAATACTGGAGGTCCTAGTCAGGGCAATAAGACAAGAGAAAGACATACAAGGAATCCATTAGGGAAAGAAGAAGTAAAACTATCACTATTTGCAGGTGATATGATAATATACATAGAGAACCCTAAAAAATCCACAGAATAACTACTCAAAATAATCAACCAGTTCAGTAAAGTAGCAGGATACAAAATCAACATGCAAAAATCAATAGTCTTCCTATACACAAACATTCAGAAGAAGAAAGCAAGAAAACCATCACTTTTATAATTGAAAAAAAAATCAAATAACAAAATAGGTGAAAGACCTATGCAAAGAAAATTATAAAACAGCATTAAAAGAGGGCCTCCCCGGTGGTGCAGCGGTTGAGCGCTGGGCTGCGAAGCTGCCCGCAGCCTCTGCGGCGCCAGTTCAATCCCCGGCCACCAGGTGAGGGTCCCACATGGCGTGCAGACCTCTCCTGCCGCCCGCTGCTCCCCTCAGCAGTGTATTTCGTCAGTCTGCCTGTTCTGCTCCCTGCTCTGGCTCTGGTGAATTCTCTCACCCTCCCGCGCTTCTGACTGCACCCAGTGCTTGTATAAATAAATAAATATATCTTTAAAAAAAAAAAGGTTTAAAAAAAAAAACAGCATTAAAAGAAATTGAAGAAGACACAAAGAAATGGAAAGACATCCCCTGCTCATGGATTGGAAGAATTAACATTGTTAAAATGGCCATCCTCCCAAAAGCAATATACAGATTCAATGCTATTCCAATAAAAATCACAATGACATTCTTCAAAGAAATAGAACAAATACTGATGAAATTCATATGGAACCACAAAAAAACATGAATAGCCAAAGCCATGCTGATGAAAACAAAGGAGAAAGTAGATTGATCACACTTTCAAACTTCAAGATATACTACAAAGACATAATAATTAAAACAGTTTGGTATTGGAACAAAAACAGACACACAGACCAATGGAACTGAACAGAGAGCCCAGGAATAAAGCCACATTTATATGAACAACTTTGACAAAGGAGCAAAGAATATGCAATGGAACATGGACAGTTTGTTTAATGAATGGTGCTGGGAAAACTGGACCTCCACATGCAAAAAAAAATGAAACTAGATCGCTACCTCTCACCGTGCACAAAAATCAACTCAAAATGGATAAAAGAACTGGACATAAGACCTGAAACCATGAAGAAAATATATAGAAGAAAATACTGGTAAAAAACTGAAAGACATACATCTCAGAAAGAGAGATGTTTAAAGACTCATTGCCCAAAGCAGTGATAGTGAAGGCAAAGATAAAAACCTGGGAAGACATCAAACTGAAAAGCTTCTGCACCACAAAAGAGACACGAACTAAAACAGAGAGACACCCCACTGACTGGGAAAAAATCTTGGCATTCCATTCAACTGATAAGGTACTGACCACAAAGATATACAAAGAACTCACACGACTCAACAAAAACAAAATAAGCAATCCAGTCAAGAAATGGGCAGAAGAACTCAAAAGACATTTTCTGAAGAGGAAATCAAGTGGCCAACAGGCATATGAAAAAGTGTTCAACATTCCTAATAATCAGGGAAATGCAAATCAAAACCAGACGGAGATACCATGTTACACAAGTAAGAATGACACATATCAAATAAACAAGCAACAAGAAATGCTGGTGAGGATGTGGTGAAAAAGGAACTCTCCTACATTGCTAGTGGGAGTGCAAACTGGTCCAGCCACTGTGGAAAGCTGTCTGGAGGTTCCTCAGTCTACTACAAATGGAGCTACCATATGACCCAGCAATTCCACTCCTAGGGATCTACCCAAAGGACACAAAAACAGTGATTGAAAAGAACACCTGTACACCTATGTTTATTGCAGCACTATTTACAATAGGTAAAACCTGGAAACAACCCAAATGCCCAAAAATAGATGAGTGGATCAAGAAGATGTGGTACATATACACAATGGAACATTATTCAGCAATCAAAAAAGATAAACTCATGCCATTTGCAGCAATATGGATGGAGCTAGAAGGAATTATACTCAGTGAAATAAGCCAGAAGAAAAAAGAAAAATATCAGATGGTTTCACTTATAACAGGAATATAGGGGAACCAAATAAGACATCAGTGTAAAAAATAATAACAGTACAAAACACAACAAGCAAAAACAGACAATTATAAACCAGAGACATCCTGCAGGAGGAGGGAGAAGGATCAGAGGGAGGGAGGGAGGAGCACAGGGGACTATGGTGATGGTGCACGGGTGCATTGGGGAAGGAAATTCTATGGAGACTCAACCTGAGGGGGTGGGGGGAAGCAAATATTGTTTAAAAATTTAAAAATTTAAATTTTTTTAAAAGAATAATAAATAAATAAATAAATAAATAAAAATAATTGTAACAATGGCATATCCTGGGTGCCAGAGGAGAAACTGAGGCACAGATCGCTGACATGATCTGCTGAGTCTACCCAAGAGTAGGCCTTGGGGCTCCTGTTTTCATCAGTGATGCTCTGACCTCAGTCTTGTCTCTAGCCGAGGGAAAGGTCCAGGAGGGAAACACCTTACTCACAGCTCTGGGTCCCCACAGATGGGAACTATGGGAGTCTCTCTACTGAGTCACGTGCTGCTCCCTAAAGCCTGGACAGCAGGCCCCTGTGCTGGGGGAAGGCTACTCCTCAGACACTGGCTAGGAAGATGGGGAGACTCCTGGAAAAGAGAGCAGAGGATGGAAATGAGGACTTTAGGGGACAGAGGTGGGAAGGGGTGCAGTGGGGGCCAGAGAGGACCGGGCAGGGAAGGGGCCTCATAAGGGACACTGTGGGGGTAAGGTCTGTGTGGGTGACACAGGTTCTCACTGGGGGGCTGGGAGCGTCTGACTCACCTGGGGGGATGCAGCAGGGCTGGCCTGTGACTGCCCAGGGAACTGCGCACATCCGGGGCCTTGCCCATCCTTGCAGGGCTGGTGTCACCCACACACACGCACATGCTGGTGACGGAGAGGACTGTAACAAGGGGTACCCAGGGGAGGATCCAGGTTCCCTGTCCCACCCAAGGAAGGTGGAACTGAGCAGGGAGGAGAAGCAGCTGGGAAGGAGAGTGAAGAAAGGAAAGAGCCAAGAGGAGACCTGGAGTGTGGATGTGGAGCAGAGACACGTGAAAAAGCTGCACGTGTTTCTTGGTCTTAGACTGGGTGACACAGACGTAAGTGAGAGACCCCCGGGTAGGTGAGAATGGCTGCTGTTATCATGATTTTTCTCTTTTCCTTCCAGACTTGCCTGTCTCTGACCCTTTTCTATGGGTCACCACGGGAAGCTGCTTTCGACTGTGACAGGCCTTCGGGCCCTGCTCTGGGCCAACCCTGTTTGGCTGAACATTTACCCACGAGGAGATGAGTAACTTTGGATGCTTGGTTTGGAAATTTATTTTTTCCCTTTTCTTTGTTGCACACTAATTGTATTTAAGTTCCTTTCCGTTATAGGTCTTGATGCGGCGGGTGGGGGCAGATGGTTAAGGGGTGTCTTCCTCCTGTTACAGAACATCCCCCCTCAGTTCCCCAATGCTGGGATGTCAGGGAGATTCAGGGAGCCAAGCAGAGGGCAGAGCAAAGCCTGGGCCACCCTGGAGGACCAGCCCTGGGGGCTGATTCTGGGGCCCCAGGGCCCCACTCCCTGCAGGCGGGTCAGAGCCAGCCCTCCTCAGAGCTCCAGGCTGCTGACAGTCCCTCTGTGCCGTGACCCTGCAGACACTGCTCTGGAGATCACGTGAAGAAAAATAAATGAACAGCAACATTAAATGGAATCTAAAAACAGTAAAAATATTTTTTTTAATTGACTTTATTTTGAAGGACACTTCCAGGAGACATAAAATTCTCGCTGACACCTCAATTCTATTAGGACCTTGACTGTCACTCCAGCTGCTCTGGCCTCCCCTGTTTCTTGTGAGAAAACAGTCACTGATCACTTTATTGCCTGAATTTTCTAGTGTTTGAAGCACTAGGGGTGGAGAGGGCCACAAAGAGGTCACAGGGCAGGAGGCCGGATGGAAGGAACTGCCACCCCCTGCCCAGGCTCTCAGACCAGGGAGTCGCCAAAAGGCCCCAAACAGCCAAAAGGCCCAAAACCAAAACCAAGAGCTGCAGATCAACAAAGGACAGTGCCTGGTAAGGGTACAGGTCACTGTCTGTGGGTCTCACCTGCACGCACAATTACAAGAAACCTCAGGCTCCAGGAACAACAACCATGGAGTTTATCTACAAACAGGGGAAACAAAGCATTCACTGTACCCACAAGTGGCTGCTCCCTCACCCAGGTAGCATCAGTGATGGTCACCACTGGTGACCAGGGGTGCTGGACAGCACCGGCCAGTAGTGATGGCCACAACGGGTCCCACAGAGGCGATGTCAGAGATGCCCAGTGTTAAAGACTCTTTGTGAGTGGTTGGGCTACACCAGCACCAAACAGCTCTTTGAGGTACCAGGCCCAGGGCCCTTGAGGCTCCTCACAGGCGATGTCAGGGACAGGACCAAGGCCCAGTCCCTGACAGAGTCCTTCGGCTTCTCTCCCTCCTCGGAGGGCGGCTGCTAGATTCTTCTTTTCTTCTTTCTTCAGAGGCCGAAACCGTCTTTTCTCTGGAGGTTGGCGTCATCTCTCCTTCTCTGGGAGCTTGGGTCAGGATGGGGTTGTGGTCTCCTTTCTTTCGGAGGGCTCCTCAGCTCCCTCCAATCCTGGCTTTTATCCTCTTTCACCTACAAGTCTGATGGGACCATTTAGCACCAATCAGGTGACACCTGATGGCCCATTACAAATGGCAGTGACTGAGCTCTGAGGAGCAACTGCCACAACTGCCTGTGGTGGAGCAGCAGATGGAAAACACCACTGTCCTGCCGCTTCTAGTAACGGTTTGTAACAAATCACTCCAAACTTAGCAGCTAAACCACAAAGATGTGGCATCTGGCACAGTCTCTGGGGGGAGGCATGAGGAAGGGCCTCACTCAGAGGCTCCAGCTCTGGGTCCCACGAGGCTGCGATGGGGACGAGATGTTGCTGGATCTGAACGGCCATGATCAGCATGGAAGGACCTGCCTCAGAGCTCATGCATGTGGCACCTGGAGAAAACCCTTAGGTCCTTGTCCTGCGGGCGTCCCCTTAGCTGAGTGCCCACTGTGTGCAGGGAGTCACCCCAGAGAGGGACCAGGGGGGAACCCAGGCAGGAAGTCTCAGCCCCTGTGAGCCTGACTCTGTGACGTGGCGCGTCCCTTCTGCTTCATTCTCCTCATGAGGAAGAGCCAGCCAGTCAGACACACTCACGGGGAGAACTGTCTCCCCTCCTGTGTATCACAGAATTGGTGGAAAATTGAAAACCAACACAGTAGACCGTTTGGACACTAATTATTCCCATTCCACTCACATGAAAAATAAATTGCCTCCCACCCCAGGCCCCTAAAAGTCTCTTCCATCACAGAAGCAGCGTGACATCAACATCTCATCACGTGACTCAGGACCACGCAGATAGGCGCCTTGAGAGCATTTGTGCAGTGAAGCCGTCTGTGCTCAGCTACTCGTGGGCTGAGGCAGTTTCCTGCCCCACAAGCCCTTGATGTGGATACAGTGGAGGACAGCCATAGGGCAACATGTAGACCAATTTTTTAATATATTTTAAAGCATATTTATTGAGATATAACTTATGACCTTAAGTCACTTGTTGAAGGCTCACCTCTTATGTCCTTTTGGTAAGCACAGAGCAGGGCAACCATCCCATACTCTACCTTGAGAACATCTCCATCACCACAACAACCTTATTTCCTCTAAGTGGGCCCATGGGCACCACCCCCACTTTCCCTTCCCCAACCCTGGGCAGCTGGAGTCCACTCTCTGCCTCTGGGGACAGGCCAGGGAACTTCTCTCTAAATGGCAGGACATCCCAGGTGACTCTGTGACAAAGACCTGCAGCAGGCATTTCGGGTCCCCTAGCCTAATGCATGCTGTTGCCCAGGAACATACTCCACAGGGTGCTAAGGTCACAAGGAATCATGTGATCCCGCCCTGGAGGACCTGAAGCCTGGGGTGTGTGAGGAGAGAAGGGCTGCAGTAGCCTGCCTCAGAGGGAGCCAAGGCAGAGCTGGGAGGTTCCTCCCTCAGCAGGAACAGGAAATGGGAGCTGGGTCATTAAAGCCAGATTAGGGCACAGGAACAGAAGTGGCTCAGGGTGCTGATGGAAGGCCAACTATGTGACCTCAGCAGTTGCTCTCTCTGTGTGACCTCGGAGATGCCTCCCCATGACTCTGAGAATTGGATATGGATACTATCCTGATACGCCCACCCTCACGTTCCCCTTCAGAAACAAGGACATGGAGACTGGGTGGTTATAGCAGTGCTCAGCTCTGAACCCCAACCATCTGGCTAATGTCTGGGCCTCCTGCCTTACACCATCCTACAACCTGACCAGGGGACCTATGAGGCCGTGACCCTCGAGCCGCCACCACCTTTTCCAGATACCACACATTTCTTGGCTGGATTTGACTAAAGACAAAAGGACAGTAATCATCACATAATCACCCTTTATGTAAGTGAATTGAACTCACCAAAGAAGAAGACACAGAGTGACTGGTTATACCAAAATACAAAACCTAACTTTATGGTGTCTCCAGGAGACAGGATCAAAAAGTTCTTGGGAAAAAACACAAGAAAATGGGGCACTCCTGGGTCTCCCCTGGTGGCACAGCGGTTGAACGCTGGGCTGCGAAACTGCCCGCAACCTCTGCAGCACTGGTTCAATCCCTGGCCGCTGGCGAGGGTCCTGATGGCACGCAGACCTCTCCTGCTGTGCCCGCTACTCCCCTCAGCAGTGTATTTCATCAGTCTGCCTGTTCTGTTCCCCGCTCTGTCTCTGGTGAGTTTCTCACCCTACTGCATTTCTGACTGTACCCAGTGCTTGTATAAATAAATAAATAAATCTTCAAAAAAAAAAAAGAAAAAAGAAAAAAAATGGGGCACTCCCAAATGCCATAAAAGATAACATAAACTTCCAGCTAAAAAAGTAACAACAGACAGGGATGAACATCATATGATTAAGGAATCCTACATCAGGAAGACATAACACTCATCAATATACATGCAACAAACAAAGGAGCATCAAAATATATAAGGCAACTATTAACAAATCTGAAAACAGATATTGGCAGCAACATAGTAGTGAAAAAGGAATTCAACACCCCACTTTCATCAAGGACACATCCACTGACAGAAAATCAACAAGGAAACACTTGCTCTAAGTGAGGCCTTAGACCACAGGAGCTAAATAGATACCTACAGAGCACTGCACTCCATAGTCTTCTCAAGTGCACTTGGAAGAGTCTACAGAATAAACCACCTGTTGAGTCACAGAACAAGTGTCAATAAATTCCTAATGACTGAACATACTACCCAATGACTATTGGGTTAAGAAGGAAATCAAAGAAAAAAATTAAAAATACATTGAGACAAATGACAGCCTATCAGTGGGCACAGCACATGCAGCACTAAGAGGGGAATATAGAGAAATACAGGCCACACCTAGAGTCAAGACAGAGCTCAAGTAAAGAACCTAACCTTACACCTAAAACAGCTAAAAAGAACAAATGAAATCAAGAGACAGAGAAAAAATAAATTAAAGCAGAAATAAATGATACGGAGATCAAACACATACTGAAAAATCAATGAAACCCAAAACTGGTTCTTGAAAAAAAATAAACTAAATAGACAAATCTCTTGCTAGGCTTTCAAGGAGGGAAAAAGGAAAAAAATAATTCTAATAAATATAATTAGAAATGAAGGGTAGACGTCACAATAGACATTTCAGGAATAGAGAGGATCATAAGACAATACTAAATATCTATATGTCAATAAGTCGAATAACCTCAAGTAAGCCAGAAGAAACTGACACATTCTTAGAATTATACAACCTTCCAAGACTGAATCAGGAAGATTCAGAACAAAGCAACTACAAGCAAAGACACTGAAACACAAATCAAGTTTCGCGAAAAACAAAGCCCAGGAACAGACATTTTCAGTGACTTCTACAACATCTTTAAAGATGAACTAATACTGACTTCTCAACGCTTCAAAAAAACAGAGGAAAAGGGAATGCTGCCAAACACATCTCATGAGGCCAACATTCCCTTGATACCAAAAGCAGAGAAGGACATCACACACAAAAAGAAAGATACAGACCAACATCCCTGATGAACATAGATGTAAAAATCCTCAACAAGACCTTAGCAAACCAAAATCAAATATGCATTAAAAAGGATCACACAGGTGCCTCCCTGGTGGATCAAGGGGTTAAAGCACAGCACTATGAAGCAATCTGCAGCCACTGCAACAAGAGTTTGATCCTCGGCCAGGGAGGTGACCCACATGGTCCAGCAGGCCTCTCCTGCTTTGCCTGCTGCTCCCTTCAGCTGTGTGTTTCAATCCATCTGCCTGTTCTGCTCCCCACTCTGTCTCTGGTAAATCCTCTCACCCCCCCACACCTCTGGCTTGTACCCCAATTCTTGTATACATAAACTAATAAATCCTTAAAAAAAAAAAAAGGATCACACATCATGACTGAGTGGGATTTATCTCAGCAACACAAGGATGGGTCAACATTTGAAAATGAGAGGAGCCAGGTCTGTCCTTGGTCCCACGGCCTAAGGGATCACCAGGAAAGGCCCTGCTCCTGCTGGTAGGGGTCCCTGGGCCCTGCTCCCCCCTGAGCCCAGAGCTCCTGGCTGCCCTGCTCCTCTGTGTGGGCCTGGCTGCCTCCTGCCCTGTCTCTTCCCAGCCCTGAGGAGATGGTGCCTGCTCCTGCCCTGCTCTGTGCTCTGCCTCCTCCCCTCCCTGCTGCTCCTCCTCCAGCTGCCCCCCAGGGAGTCCCCAAGTGAGTGTGTCCCTCCCTGTCCTGTGTCTCCCTTGGGTGGTGGGGCCCAGGGGCTCTGGAAGATCTTCCTTCAGGAAGGATGGCTGTGTGGGAGGCCCTGGCTCTAGAAAGATGGGGGTGCTTCCCAATCACTCATGTGATGACACAGTTAAGAGCAGTCTCTGAGCTGTAACGTGAAGGGGAGGGATGACAGTTGCTCAGTCAGGGGTTTGTGGATTTTAAAAAGTCAACTGTCTAAAATTTGAAAACACCTTTCTCCTCATTTTTGGCTTTTAATTTATTTGTATCAGAAACACTTGTCAGTTATTAATTCATGTGCTGTATACAAAAAAGAGAGACTCCCCATCTTCAGAGAGCTGCTTTCATGCTGGAGACAGTGAATAATAAAGACAAGAAACCCACCCACCCCCACCTGCAGAGGGGCTGAGAGGAGGGACAGGCAGGGAGCAGGTCAGGCAGCAGGGGAGGGAGGGTGGTGTGGGGCCAGCTGCATCAATCAAGGAGGTCAGTGTAGATGGTGGCATGGGAGCAAAGCCCTAGGTAGAGGGTGTTGAGGGTGAGGGCTGTTCCCTCCATGGGGGGCTGGCTGGTGCCTATGTGCATGGACAGAGGGGGTGAAGATCAGCTGGAGCAGAGGGAGAGGGAGAGACACAGGAGTGGGTGTCAGAGGCCTGGGGAGGGGTCACCCTGTGGGGCTGGTGGTGACTGTGGGTCTGGGGAGCCCCTCTCAGGCTGTGAGCAGGGCAGGACCTGGTTCAACTCTCAAGTGAAAGGGGCCCAGACTGGGGGTGGCAGGAGAGACTAGTCTGTGTGTCTCCAGGTAAGAGAGGAGGGGCTCAGCCCAAGCTGGGGCAGCACAGGTGAGAAGTGGCCCTTTGGAGGTGCAGGGGGCTCCTGAGGACAGCACAGTCCTGTCCTGTCCTTCCCAGGCCTCCTCAGGTCAAGGGCGCTGACTAAGGGGCAGACTGGGGGAAACTTTTTATTCTTTTTTTAAATTGAAGTAACAATTTACACAATGCATAAATGTTAGGTGTACAGCTTCTTCCCTGATAACTATAAATTTCTCACACACCCACTACTAAAAGTCCAATCATAATCCTCCATCAAGATATTCTCTCCACCCATTTCCCCTTTGGTGACTGCCATTTTGCTCCTTTTTGATTGCTTTTTTCCCCTTCATATTCCACAAATGAGTACAATTCTTTGGTATCTGTCTTTCTTAATCTGACTTAGCATAATTTCCTCAAATTCTATCCATAGTATTGAAAATGGCAAAATTTAATCTTTTCAAATATCTGAATACTCTTCCATTGTGTGTATCATATACATCACATTTTGTTAATCCATTCATCTGTTCCTGACTTGGGTTGGTTCAATTGTTGGCTATTGTAAATAGTCCTACAGTGAAAACAGGGGCCATAGCTTGTTTTGAGTAAGTGTTTTCATATTCTTCAGTTAAATATCCAGAAGTGAAAATACTGGATCATTTTGTAATTCTATTTTATACTTTTTGCAAACCCACCATATTGTTTTCCAAAATGGCCACACCAGTTATTCAATACATTGCACAAGGGTTCTATATTCCCTATTCCTCACCAAAATTTATTATTTCTTGACTTTTTTTTTTAAAGATTTATTTTTTATTTGTTTTGTTTTGTTTATTTATTTATTTATACAAGCACTGGGTGAGAGAATTCACCAGAGCCAGAGTGGGGAGCAGAGCAGGCAGAAGGACCAAAGTACACTGCTGAGGGGAGCAGCGGGCGGCAGGAGAGGTCTGCGCGCCATGTGGGACCCTCTTCCGGTGGCCGGGGAGCAGCCAGAGATCGAACCGGCACTGCAGAGGCTGCAGGCAGCTTCGCCACCCAGCGCTCAACCACTGCGCCACCGGGGAGGCCCTATTTCTTGACTTTTTGATAATAGATATTTTTACCGGTGTGAACTGAAATCTTTCTCATTGATTTTCAAATGTTGAACCATCCTTGTGTTGCTGAGATAAATCCCACTCAGTCATGATGTGTAATCCTTTTTTTTTTTAATATTTGTTTATGTATACAAGAATTGGGGTACAAGCCAGAGGTGTGGGGGGTGAGAGGATTTACCAGAGACAAAGTAGAGAGCAGAACAGGCAGATGGATTGAAAGTCAATGAGAAAGATTTCAGTTCACACCAGTAAATTTTGGTGAGGAATAGGGAATATAGAACCCTTGTGCAATGTAATGAATAACTGGTGTAGCCATTTTGGAAAATAATGTGGTGGGTTTGCAAAAAATATAAAATAGAATTACAAAATAGTTTCCCAACAAAACACCCAGTTTCCCGTCCCCTCATGGGTAAATACCCAACCACACAGGGTTGCCATAAAGTGGGGCCACTGCAGCCTGAAATTTGCCACAAGTCTCCGCACCTTCTGGTGGGGACCCACAGAAACGGATGAAAGGGGCCAGGCCAGTCTGGGGCAAAAGCAGCAAAATGAAAGCACAAACCACCGTCAAGGCTGGTGTCCCCACGGGTCTCTCCCAAGTGTCTCCTTCCACATCCTCCAAGTCCCTGGAGCAAGACCAGCACTGAGAAGCAAGGGGTGCTTCCCCTTATACCTCTCTCCTGTGTCATCCCCACATCTCTCTCCAGGTGCTCTCTCCCCCACACGCCTGTGTCTTACGGCAGATGGTCCTAAAGGGACCTGACATAGGGGGTCTCTGTCCAGAGAGGTCGTGTGACCCCACATCTTACTCAGAGAAAAGGCAAAGCCCTTCCAACATCCTCAACATCTGCGTGATGTGGGTGCACAAACCCCGTCTCAGTGACCCCTGCTCCAGCCGCAGCCTCTGACACACAGACATCCCCGTTCTGGGGCGTCTGGGCTGGAGATCGCCCTGCCTGGACAGAGCTTCCGCAGACACCCTGTGGGCACAGAGTGTCCAGCAGGTCTTTTCTCAAAGGCACCGTCCTCATGAGGCCCACCTGCCCATGCTAGGAGAGTAGCCCTCTTCCTTGTCCCCATACACCTTCTCTGGGTCACCTTCCCCACAATTCTTACCCACACCAGGATGAGTCTGAAAATTCATTTCTAACACCAGATGCCCGTGAGCAGGGGCAGCCCTGGGCCTTATGGGGACAATAGTGGTGTCTAAGTCTGATCCCTGAACATGAAAAAGAACAGGTGTGCTCGAAGAAAAACCCAAAGAAGCAAAATATAAACACAGTGAGGCCTGAGGACCCAACCCTGTCTGAGCGTAGCCTCATACAGCCACACGCAGCCTCCACCCACATCCTGGAGACAGGACAGGCCCAGGTGGGGTCTGAGTCTCTGTGATCACAGGCCCTGCTGGGACAGGTGCTCCTGAAGGACAAGGACAAAGGAGCAGAGACATGACCCCTGAGAAGTGACCACATCAAAGCCCACGAAGCTCTGAGCACTGACTGGACACAGGCCCTGTGCCCCTCGGCTCCTCCCAGCCTCTCCCGCCCACATCTGCACAGACTCAGCACAGCAAGCTGCAGTTGTGGCTGGTCCTCAGGCCTCCTACTTATTTCCAGTCAAATTTTAGGAATCTTTTCAATTAACACATCAAAAAACAACCCAGAAAAAAAAGTTTCATGTCCAAGTGTCTATTTTCAGTAGGGAAGTGGATATTATTCCTCAGGAAAACACAGAGTCCAGGCAGGGATGGAGTCAGCCCCACCTCTGCTGGAGCAGGAAAGTCATCAGGGAGAGACACATGTCAGTGTGGGGAGGGGCCTGGTGGGCAGGGCTGGGCCAGTCTCCCCACCTCCTCACATTATGCTAACGTGACCCCAGACACATGAGGACTTGCTTTGCAGCCAGAGGAACCAGAGGGTCTTACTGAGGGGGCACTGGTCACATCTCTGCTTACACTGTAGAAGAGCAGGTCCCCGGGTACGGTCACTGTAGCACACCTACCCCTGAGCCCATGGGCCTCCAGCAGAGTCCACTGGCCCCCCCGGTCTGTGGTCACCCTCCACCCGCCCCTCTGCCAGCCCCCGCCCTACATGCAGACTCCAAGAGTCAGTCTGTGTGAGCGTGTGTTGTTAATAGTGACAATCAAATTTTATTGGTTTCACATGAATAGCTAATAGTTTGCCTTTGCAAACCATGTTTTTCCAATACATAATTGTTAAAACATATGAATGTATTTATTAAATTTTTGGCAGAGGAGGTGGGAACAAGTGAGGGGGAAATGACAATGTCAAAGCTAATCTTCAGTGACAGGGGAAACACTTGGCCATAGACTCCCTTCATAGACTGTTAAAGGTTTATAACTTCGAAACATTTGTAACTTCGAAACATCTCAAAACTGCAGTGTCTCAGTTTACTTTAAAAAGCAGTAGTGAGGGCCCTCCCTGATGGTGCAAGGGGTTAAAACTCAGCACTATGAGGCTAACCACAGCCACTGCAGCACCAGTTCAATCCCCAGCCAGGGAGCTACCCACATGGCACAGCAGACCTCTCCTGTCTCGCCCGCTGCTCCCCTCAGCAGTGTATTTCAGTCAGTCTGCCTGTTCTATTCCCCACTCTACCTCTGATGAAGTCTCTTACCCCCCACACCTCTGGCCTGTACCCTAGGTCTTGTATGCATAAAAAAATAAAAATAAATCTTCAAAAATAAAAATTATAATAATAATGGCATATCCCAGGTGCCAGAGGAGAAACTGAGGCACAGATCACTGACATGATCTGCTCTGAGTCTACCCAGGGACAGGTCCTGGGGTTTCTGTTTCTGTCAGTGACCCTCTGACCTCAGTCCTGTCTCTAGCAGGGGGAGAGGTCCTGGAGGGACACACTTCACTCAAAGCTCTGGGTCCCCACAGATGGGATCTATGGCAGTCTCACTACTGAGTCACGTGCTGCTCTCTAAAGCCTAGACAACAGGCCTTTGTGCAGGGGGAGAGGCTACTGCTCAGACACACCATTGATGGTGACACTGTTATGCACCCTGGGGTGACTGGAGAGTCCTTGAGTGAAAGGGAAGAATCTCTCTCTGCAGGAGGAGGATGTCTGGACCCTGCGGGTCACCTTCCTGTGAGCCAGTTCTGGGCTCTCACACTCCAGAAACCAAAATGACCCTGCAGAAAAATCCCAAATTTAGAGATGAGCTTGGATTTCGAAACGGACAGGTGACCATCACTAGTGCAGAAAAACAGGCCATGATTTTTCTTTTAATAAATTTAAAGAGGGCCTCCCCAGTGGCACAGTGGATGAGCGCTGGGTTGCAAAGCTGCCCGCAGCCTCTGCGGCGCAGGGCTGCTCCCCGGCCACTGGAGGAGGGTCCCGCATAGCACACAGACCTCCCCTGCCACCCACTGCTCCCCTCAGCAGTGTACTTTGGTCCTTCTGCCTGCTCTGCTCCCCGCTCTGGCTCTGGTGAATTCTCTCACCCTCCCGCGCTTCTGACTGTGCTTATATAAATTAATTAATTAATTAATTTTTAAAAAAAATTTAAAAAAAAAGAAATTTAAAGAGAAAAGAGCCCCAATCACTGGTTTCTGAAGACACGGCACACCTGACCTTGTCTCCTACCAGAGACACAGTTTTCCCACAGTCCATTCATTAGAACCTGCTCAGAATTGGGAGTCAGGGGTCCTATCATATTAGTCCAATGTTGGCATCAGTGAAGGGACAGGGGTCTGCCCAGATGAAGTGGGCAGAATAGCTGGTGTGTATGATATGTCCATGGAGACTCTGACCCTGTGGTTGTTTTGGGGGTGATTAGGAGTGCACACAACAGGAACTAAGCAAGTGAGGGAACAGGATAATTATAATCCAGAGCCAATAAAATATCAATCCAAGAAGGAAAAGTATCCTGGTCTACTCATTACTCAGCTGTGACTGGTTCTCATGAGATCATAATGTCACAAAAGATACTGTTCTAGTCTGTTCTATGGTTACAAAATTCTACTTTCCTGTGTTTTCTGAATCCTAAAATCTGACTGTTTAAGGTAAAAATTGCTAAGTTACTTTATAATTGCTATTAAACTATACTGGACACTTAATGCCCTCAGCAGTATACTTCAGTCAATCCACCTGTTCTGTTCCCCACTCTTTCTGGTGAATCCTCTCACCCCCCACACCTCTGGCCTGTACCCCAGTTCTTGTATGCATAATAAATAAATCTTTTTTAAAAATAATACAATAACATGAGAATCAAAAAATCTGTGTCTATCACTGTCTTATACCTCCAGAGTTAATTATAAATGGCGCCTATATAAATTCTAATAAAAAGTCCCCAATTCTGAGATCACAATCTAAAATTTTGGCAATCAAAAACTAGTTCAAAACTTAATGGTTGGATTTGAAGCATGCATGCCTTATGTTTATAATAGTAGGTATCAATACTTTATTTTTCAATGCCTTTATTTTTAAAAGGAAGCACATAATATTCAGGAAAAAAATAGTAATTGACCTAGTCTACATCAAAAAACATAAGTTTGCATTTTGATGATTATACCTAAACTTCTCTTAATACAATTATTTTCCAGGAAAAGCCCCAATTGACTTCTCTCCCCTTGTCCTAGCAAAAATTTCAAGACAACGTCTATAGCCTCATGGGCAAGTTACTTAGCAGTAATGAGTTCCTCACATGTATGTAGGAAATGTATATGATATTAAGTCTCTCTGATTTTTCTTGTTTTTCATTAATCTATCTAGTGCTTGCCTAAGAAAGAAACTTGGTTTATGGGATTATTACAATTATCAACTCTGGAATTAATTTAAAATCCAGTCCTGGGCCTCCCTGGTGGTGCAGCGGTTGAGCGCTGGGTTGCGAAGCTGCCCGCAGCCTCTGCAGCACAGGTTTGACCCCCGGCTGCTCCCCGGCCACCAGAGGAGGGTCCCACATGGTGCGCAGACCTCTCCTGCCACCCACTGCTCCCCTCAGCAGTGTACTTCAGTCCTTCTGCCTGCTTTGCAACCTGCTCTGGCTCTGGTGAATTCTCTCACCCTCCTGTGCTTCTGACTGTGCCCAGTGCTTTTATAAATAAACAAACAAACAAACAAACAAATATATAAATAAATAAATCTATCTTTAAAAAAAAAATAAAATTCCAGTCCTAAGAAAAACTAGCAGCTACAATTGGTATGTCTCTCTTAAATTTGTTCTTTTGTCATTATTTAAAGGGTAACCAAATTTCATATAAAACTAAAGTTTTACTAAGTTTAACAATGAGAATTTGTTAAATAATTAAAATCACTTTCTCTAATATCATTGAGTTTTCGGGTTTCCTTTTTGCTTCTTATTATAAGAAAACTAAAATTTAATGTCCTCTCAATAAAAAAAATTAAACCAATTAAAACGTGTTTATGTATGAGTTATCCCAGGTAACAGGGTGGTCCCCAGGAAAGGGGTTCCAGGTTCCCTGCCCCACCCAAGGGATGGTGAAGCAGAGCAGGAGAGGAGAAGCTGCAGAGGAGACTGAGGAAGGAAGGCAGCAGGATGGAGCCAGAAGGAGACCTGGAGGAGGCTCATGGATCCTAGAGACACATGAAGAAACTGAGCTTGTCTTTGGGTCGTGGACTGGGTGACACAGATGTGGGTGAGAGGCCCATGGGGAGGTAACAATGGCAGCTTTTACCTTGATTTTGATTTTGCTCTTTTCCTCCCAGACTTGTCTGGTTGTTTCTGATCCTTTTCTGTGGGTCCCCACTGGAAGTCACTTTAGACTTGTGGCAGGCTTTCAGGCCTTGCTCTGGGCCAATCCTGTTTGGGTGGACTTTTACCCACGAGGGGATGGGTAACTATTGCTGCTTGATTTAGAAATTATATTCTTTGTCTTTTCTGTATTTTTCTCTAATTGTATTAAAGTTTTTTTCCATTAAAGTTCTTCTATGTTTTGTCCTGATGCGGTGCATGGCAGAACCTATTTAGAGCGGCAGGTTTGGGGATTCTGGGGGGGCTCCCCTCCCTGCCCTGTAACACAACTACAAAGGAATGATAGCATAACAGCTCTTACAATGCCTTCCAATGTAAAAATTAAAAACTGGGATGTCATAACTCTAAATGTAAATAAAGCAAGTTGTGTTAAGGAATGTTTTTTGAAATGGATGTGGTGAAGGTATTGGGAAACACTGAGTGTTAAAATGGCTAGCTTTAAAATGAAGTGGTATAAAAATAGGAAAGCAAAAGAAAGTGTTGAAGGTCTGAGAGAGGTATCTGAAAAAATGTTAGGTGCTCAAAATCTTTTCCCATCAGCATTGCTGAGCCTCATCAAAGAAATAGCTCTATTCTTAAAAATCCTTATCACTCTGAGTAACTATTTTATAAAAATCTATAAGTTTGTTAATCCTATGACAACTTCCTTGAGACCAAAAATTCTAAAATATTAGTCTTTAGACATCCTGCAGGGGAGGAGGAGGGAGAAGAATCAGAGGGAGGAAGGGAGGAGCACAGGGGACTGAGGTGATGGTCAAGGGTGCACTGGTGAAGGAAACTCTATGGGGACTACACCTGGGGGGGGTAGGAAGCAAATATTGTTTAAAAATGAAAAATGATGTAAAAGTAAAAAAATTAATATAAAAAATAATAAAAATAAATTCAATAAAAAATGTTAAAGTCTTTGTCCTAAAAGGACTCCTAATGCTAGGGGGAAAGGATGTCCTGAGCTAATTCCATGCAGGCTTTGTGGTCTCCACCCCCACTCCAGACCAAAGCCATCAAGACATTGGAAAAGACAAATCCCATCATCACCAAAGGGAGGGTTGCTGGGACCTTAGGGCAGAGTTAAGCTGCCAGATTTGGTATAAAACCAGACATGTGGGCCTTGGGGGTCTCTCCTGGTTTCAGGGCTCTTGGCTCTTGGCTAGCTCTCAGCCTGCCACTGGGATTCCACCGGGATAGGACACATTCATGAGTTTATATCCCTCTTTTTCCCTGTGAATTTTTCATTTCTTCATTTTTCCTTTCTTTTGTAAATAAACCTTTTATTAACCTTTTGTGTGTGCCTGCAGTTAAGTATTAATAAATCCCCTTTAAGTGCATGGGTGAGGACCCACAGTTAGGCAACCCATTTTATATTGGGGTTGCCCTGTAACACTAAGACAGCCAATAAAAGTGTTTTCCTTGTAAAAACAAATTGGGTCAATCTGGGTATATTGATAAAAATACATAACACATTAAATTTTAATCTTCCTGAGTATTTCCTCTATGGGGACAAGACATCATAACCAAATTCCAAACTAACAGCCCATTGGCTCTTCTAGCCACTGCTACAAAAGGTAGAAATAATACAGAAGCCCCAGGTCTGAAACGTAATAATATTTGACAAATAGATGTTACATTCATGTCTCTAAAGACACCCATTCTGCATTAATTCAAAATTCGGCCCAAACAGGGCAAACTGGTAAACATGTCAAAAAAACATGATCCATTATCAGTTTTCATTTGTGATGGGATTCCCATCGCTGCAATGGCAGATAAAAGGTGTTTTTTAAGTGATAATGGAGGGCCTCTGTGGTGGCACAAGGGGTTAAGACACAACCTATGAAGCTGTCTGCAGCCACTGCAGTGTGAGTTAGATCCCGGCCAGGGAGGCTACCCATGTGCCGCAGCAGACCTCTCCTGACTCCCCCTCTGCCCCCTCAGCAGTGTATTTCAGTGGATCTGCCTGTTCTGTTCCCCACTCTGTCTCTGGTGAGTCCTCTGGCCTGTACCTAGTTCTCATATGCATAAATAAATAAATAATTAAAAAAAAAAACAAATAATGGAGCTGCTTACATTTCCAAAGCCTATAACTCTTTTCTGCTAGTTTGGAATATTCAACATGCACCTGGAGCCCCTTGTAGCCCTACAGGATAAACTACAGTTAAAAGAGCAAATAGGCTCCTTAAAACACAACTTATAAAACAAAAAAGGGGATTCTAGAGAGCAAGTTACCCCCACGGGAACAAATATATGAAGCTCTACTGCCTTTAAACTCCCTAAATTGCAATCCCTCCTCCCTAACAGCTGCAGAAGGCATCGCACTCCTGCTGAGTCTGCGGTTTGCACCGACCCAGCCGCCTGGACCAGACTGGCTGGGCCTGTCCCATCCCTGACCCGGGATGGGGGCGCTGCTGTCTGTCCCCGCAGGCACAAGCTGTGCTCCCTGACCAGGAGCTGGGACCAACAGGGGTGAACCCCGCTCCGGAGCAAGGAAGCCCAAGTGGATCCTGCATCAAGGAATATAGACCTTCTTTCCCTGATTATTCTAAAGCCCCACCAGTCTCTTTATGATTGCTTAGTTCTTGGTCTCACTCACTGGCTGAATGTCTCTGTGCCCAGAACTGAGTGTCTGTGTCCCAGCCCTTATCTTTTGTTCTTTATTGTCCTGGTCCAGGAATGTCCTGTTGCCACTAGTCCTGGGGAGATTGATTATCCCCTTTGGAATCTGTTGCCCTTATCTCTAGAGCCTTCCTTAACTCTCAAGTCCCTGCTCTGCCTTGAGGCTGCCTAATTATCCCTAACTTGCCCTAGGACTCACCTCCCCCCCTATGGATGGAGCCCCTGCCTTCAACTCCAAGGTTGAAGGCTTCTTCCCCAGGGAATCAACTCTAAACTCTTTACCCCTAGGATGGGCTGAGAAGGGGAAGTAGGAGACACCCCCAGGGTCATGGGCTAGCAAGAGGGGAGGCTCCTGGAAGAGTGCTAAGAGGGAGAAAATAGGGGCTTTAGGGGAGGGAGGTCAGCAGGAGGGGAGGGAGAGTGCCCAGAGAGGATGGGGACAGGAAGGGTCAGCTTAGGGGACACTGGATGGGAGGGGTGGTCTCTGTGGGTGTCTAGTTAATTTATTTTTAACAGAGCCCAGGGCTCTGACTGTACAGTCTGTGTTATCATTCAGCAGTGACTCCCTAGGGGACGTGAGTGTGGGGGTGCAGGATCTGCTGGTTCTGTGCTGACAGCTCTGTAACTGACCAGTAACTGCACTGAAGTTAAAGGCATCTGGCACTGCAGCTGTGGGGTGACTCACATTCAAGGTGAACATGGGAAAGGAAGGGGGTAGTGGTAATGAAGGGATTCCCCTCTTCCAGAGCAAAGCTCCCTTATGCTGGGGTGACAGGGAGAATCCAGGAGCCCAGAGAGGGGGACCACAAGGCCTGTGCCACCTGAAGGAGGCAGCCGTGGGCCCTGACCTGTGTTCAGAGCCCCTCCCTGTGCTGGGACCTCACAGCCCAGTCTGAGTCCATCTCAGCTCACAGCCCTCAGCCCCTGGATACCATCTCAGGTACAAGGAGCCCCTGCACCAGGAGGAGTGTCCTAGGCCTTGGACTCCATGTTCTGGAGATCAGAAAGCTAACATGAGAGGAGCTGGAGTCTGATGCAGCCACAAGATCAGCCAGGAGTCAGGGCCTAGATTACTAACTTTTCCCCAGAACAAAATGTGTCCCCCCTCCAGGGCCAGGCGTCTGCATTCCATAATCAAAATGCCAAGGATGGATCCTCCTGCCCAGGGTGAGACCACCCACCCCTGGAGCCTGGAAGATGGCCCTTCCCCCTCCCTAGCCCTGAGATCCCAGGCCTGGGGTCCTGTCTCTTCTCCCTCCTGGACAAAGAGGCAGGGACCTGCTGTCTGGGTCCCTCAGGCCTCGCCCCTGCCACTTCCTGCAATGACAGTAAAGGTTTGTGGTTCTACTATTTCCTTGGCATGTCCTTTCACCCTTTAACTTTTTACCTATATTTGTTTGTATAGAAGAATCTCAGGCTTTTGATTGGAATTTTAGGTTATTTATTTTCACATGATTTTTGATATGGTCAGATTTGAGTTTATCATTCTGAGCTTTACATTTTCATTGTCTCACATCTTGTTTATTCCATTTCATCATTTTCTACCTTTCTTTGAATCAAATATTTTTTTCTGTAAAATTAATTCTTCATGTGGCTTTAGATATATTTATTTCAGTACTTTCTATTGTTGTATTTAAATCTGTATTTTTAATTTTTCAAAATCTACTTAATCTAGGGCCTCCCAGGTGGCGCAGCGGTTGAGCGCTGGGTTGCGAAGCTGCCCGCAGCCTCTGCAGTGCCGGTTCGATCCCCAGCTGCTCCCCGGCCACCGGAGGAGGGTCCCACATGGCGCGCAGACCTCTCCTGCCGCCCGCTGCTCCCCTCAGCAGTGTACTTTGGTCCTTCTGCCTGCTCTGCTCCCCACTCTGGCTCTGGTGAATTCTCTCACCCTCCCGCGCTTCTGACTGTACCCAGTGCATATATAAATAAATAAATAAATCTTTAAAAAAAAAATCTACTTAATCTACATCCCATAACATACAGCAAATTTACACGGAGGAAGTGACCCCCTGGGAAACAGAGGGGCTGCCAGGCTAGAGCTCCCTGACACCAAAGGAGATGAGCCTGGAGTGAGCATTAGAGGAGGAGAGAGGAAGATGTCAGGGGGAGCTGCCCCCACAGCCCAGCAGGGTCCCACCCAGGCTCCTTACACCTAACCATAGGAATAGTCTCAACCCCCTCCTGTCTCCAGATCCTCTGCTGCTCAAGTCCTGCTCCAAACTGCTTCTCCATGGAATTGTACTTAGTGCCTGACATTCTTGGCTCTGTGGGATTTGAATTCATTTATGATGGAGCTTAATGTGCAATTGTCCTCCCATTGCTTTATGTTGTATGTCCTGTATCTCCTGTCACACACACACACACACACACACACACTCTCCCCTCTCCTTGGGAACCAGATCCTCACTCAGCACTTGGGTTATTCTGACCCTCTGTCTCTGGTCCCCTCGGAGCTGTCCTCTCTGCAGTGTCTCTACTCAGCAGTCTCTGAGCAGCCCAAGGAGTCCCTGCACCTCCTGCCTCTGACCTTGTGGGGAACCAGCCCCTCAGCCCGCATGACAGTGAGGAGGCAAAGGCAAAGTCCTGAGGTCAGTGATGGATGGAGAAGACAAGTTACTTTTTTCTGTTTGTTTAAAATAGGTTTTTTATTACTGTATTTTTGAGGTAACACACATTTACACACTGCACATGACTCAAAGTTGGAGACTCACCTCCTCAGATACAGGTTCCCTCACCCCCACCTCCAATGCTCCCAGAGTCCTCCCCTGTGTTCCTCTGGGCCTTCTTCCTCCTTTTGTCCCCACCCTCAACCCCCTCTGGTGCCTCAGTTCTGCTGCCAGACTCCACAGGCAGGTTAGGATTTCTCTGTTCCTTTGCTGGGTTTCTGTATATTGCACATATGAGTCATGTCATCTGGCATTTGTGGTTCTCCTGATTTATTTCACTTAGCATACTTTTACCCATTTCCATCCATGTTGTTGTAAATTCAAGATTCCATTTTTTTTCACAGCTGAGTAGTATTCCCTTGTGTACATGCCGCAATAGTTCCACTCATCTGTTTCATGCACATAGATTGTTTCCAAATTTGGCTATTGTAACTATTGTTGCAATGAACACAAGAGTGCACATAGCCCTTGAAAGGCGCTTTTGCATTCTTTGGATAAACGCCAAGGAGTGGATGCTGGGGCCTCTGGCAGATCTCTGTTTAATATTTTGAGGAAACTCCATACTGTTTTTGTAGGGGTTGGAGCAGTTCCCACAATAGTGTATGAAGGTTCCTTTTTCCCCACACCTTCCCAACACTTGTTGTCTCTGGTCTTGTTAATATGAGTCACCTCACAGGGATCAGAAAATGTCCTCAGATCAATAACAACACCCTGAGGGAAAAACTGATGGTTCCCAAGAGGGCTGCAGGATCAAAAGGATCCCGTGAAGGGTGATTCAAGGGCTGGTCTCCTCTCCTGCTCAGGAGAGACTGGATTCCTTAACTGTTTCGAGGAAAAGTGGGGTCCTCTGGGTGAGTCAGGAATCCCAGGGGGACTCCTCCTCCCCTGACCAGAGAGAGGGTGCTGCAGTGACCCTGACTCCACCCTCCCTGCGGGTGCAGGCCTGAGGGAGCCTGGGAGACCTCAAGGCCCTTCTTACTGCTTCCCTTCCCTTACCTCCTACCTCTTACCCCTCCTTCCTGTTCTCCAGGTGTCTGTGCAGCCCCTCTATGCAAGTACCCTCCAGGTAGTTTCTGTATTGCTCAGCTGCTCTCGCCACCCCCCCACTTGTTCCCCAGTGATCTGAGCCGCTTGGTCTGCCTTGGTCCAGGAGCGCAGGTGATACCTAATGCTGGCCTCAGTTTCCCTCAGCCAATAAAAGGAAACAGAGTTTGAGGAAAAGGAAAGTGGTTAAATTTGTCCACAAATGAGGAGGGCAGCAGACGCATGTCTGAAAGATCACCATCCTGCTCCTTGGCAGAGGGCAGGGGTATTCATACAAAGGGAATAAAAGGGGGAAGATGGGCTGGGGTCTGCAAAGGGGAGGGGCAGGGGTGGGCACTGAGAAAAGTAGGTGCCAACTTGCTTTTCTTCCATAGATGATGTTTCACTCCCTCTTCCTTGAAATGCAGGACTTGTTAATGCTCCTCCAGGAGGTCTGGCCATAAAGACAAACCTGTCAAACAAGGGGCGATTGCAAGCTTTGGGGGAAGACAAACTTGTTAATGCTTATCTGAGAAACCCCTCATTTGTAACTGCATCCTTCAGGACATGTAATCTTAGCCTCCGTAGGCGGACTGATGGTTCCCACAGAGGAGGCGCCCGTGGGTCCCCACTTTGCAGCCAGACATCCGCTGAAGGGTGTGGACCCTGTCCCCGCCCCACATCACCCCGCGGTCACACCGCCCGCGACCTCCCCCGCCAGAACAAACCTCAACTGAAACTGCAGCTGGCAGTTCAACGTCTTGGGGCCTCTCCCTGGGTGGAGGGTCCGAAGGGTCCACCTGCCAGGGGTGACGCCCTGACCGAAATCGGGGTTCCTCGCCCATCTGTGGTGATGGGGGCCGTGACCGCGCCCCGCCCCGCCCCGCTCACCGGCCGAGCTCTGGTTGTAGCAGCGCGCAGGGCGCGCAGGTTCTCTCCGAACGCCAGTGAGGTGTCCTTAGCCTTCCTCGTCTGCCGAGCCCAGTACTCCGGCCCCTCCCGCCCCGCCCAGGGCGCCGGCGCCTCCATCCTCTGGCCCGGGGAGTCGCTGTCGAACCGCACGAACTGCGTGTCGTCCACGTAGCCCACGGCGATGAAGCGGGGCTCCCCAGGGCTGGGCCGGGACATCCCGGTGTAGAAATACCTCAGGGAGTGGGAGCCTGGGGGCGGGAGGGAGACCCGGGCTGACCCTCCTCCCCGCGCGGCACCCCCCCACCAGATGGGCCTTGCGGGGAGGGGGCGAGGGGGCTCCTGAGATTGAAATGGGGCAGCGGGAAAGCGGGCCTCCGTGGTGGCACAAGGGGTTAAGAAGCAACCTATGAAGCCACCCACAGCCTCTGCAGCACTAGTTTGATCCCTGACTGGCCAGGGAGCGGCCTGCATGGCGCAGCAAACTTCTCCTGCTGCACCCGCTGCTCCCCTCAGCAGTGTATTTTAGCCAGTCTGCATGTTCTGTTCCCCACTCTGTCTCTGGTGGATCTTCTCACCCCGTGCCCCACCTCTGGCATGTACCCCAGTTCTTGCATGCATAAATAAATGAATCTTTTTTTAAAAAAGAGGGCTGGAGACTCAATGGGGCAAAAGGAGGAGGGAGGCTGGAGGGACAGAAAGGGGTCAGGACAGGGTGGGTCAAGGGGCACAACAGGGTCAGCGATGGGGGAATCGAGCCTTTTCTGGGGTCCTGCACCCCCCTGCCAGGGTTCCTCTGGTTGCCCTCTTCTCAGTGGCCTTTTCTCTCCAGAGCCTGCACTCACCCGCCCAGGTCTCTGTCAGGGCCAGGGCCCCTGAGAGCAGCAGCAGGAGAGTTGGGGACCTCATGACTGGTGCTCTTGAGGTCTGGGGAGACGCTAGAGTCCAGACTGGGCAGCTGTGATGTTGATTGGCTGCTCTGGACCCTCCAGGCAATGGGGAGTGAGAACTGTGGGTGAGTAGCAGTATTCTGAAGGAAGGCTTGACCCAGATTGTGAGAGGGAGGAGAGACACTGCCCATAGATGAGGAATCCCCAACTCACCCCAGACACAGCTCAAAGGGCTGAGACCCTGAGAACCACACCCTATACCTGGGACTTTGCCTGACCCCACCTCTCCTACACAAAGGCCTTTGTCACACCATATCCCTGAGTCCAGGGACTGGGTCAGCAATATTCAAGCTTTTTTGCTTCAGGATCTCTGCACAGTTTTACAAATTAGCGAGGACGCCAGTATAATTTGAGGAGGTTATAGCTTCCAGTATTTACTGCATGAGGAATAAACACAATTTAAAGATATTTTTATTTTACTTAGAATAATGTTAATAACCCAATGTGCTCAAAGTGTCTCAAATAAATATATTTAATGAAAATATTCAGGGTAATGATTATTTTTGCAATTATTTTTCTTCTCTGTCTCACTAGAGGAATGTTGAATTGTCCTAGTTTCTTCTGCATTTACTCTTTGTTTTGGTGGGCCAATGAAAATCTATACAGCCTGCTGCACCTCCCCCTGCAGTGACCCTCAGGGCTAATGGCTGTTGCCATGGTCCCTGAGGTCCAGCGTGGGCAAGGAACCATGCACGCAGGGGGAGAACAGCAAACTCCCTAAGATGCAGAGAAGCCGAATGCCTGCCAAGAGATAACGACCACCAGAAGCTGCCACAAAGATGATTAAAAGAAATGCTGACCACCTGGAACCTTATCTCGCTTTCTCAAGGCCCATAAACTTTATTCTGCTACAACTGTCTCTCTAAAATCTTTCCTTTTTCTGGTCATTGATTGCTAATTAAAAAGCATACGTAATTTAATAATTAGGCTAATGCAAATGAAACATTACTAAACACTGTGTTATAATAGAATTGTAGTTTAATAATCTTTCTATTATGTGCTTAACTTTAGTACCTTTTATATTAACTACATTATAATATAAATTTACCTATGACAATTAATTATGAGTAAACATAAGTAGGTAATAGTAGTAGTAATTAGTACAAGAATATAGAAAGAGTTAATAACCTGTCTACTTAGGAATGCAGCTAGGTCCAGATGTATTTTGGACATAAATCACTGCCCTGTCAATGATAAGCTAAACCTATGAACGAACTGATTTCTTTGATGTTTACCGATCCTATGCCTTTAGAAAAAACATATATATACTGACCACTAACAAAAATAAAGAGCACTCAGATTTACACTCTCTCTTGAAGTGTGTCTGTTTGTCATTTCTTTCACCGAATCCCTGACCACCCTGCGCAGTCTCTCAACCCTGAGACAGCCTCATCGTCTACTGCTGTGCTGGTCCGCGGCAACAGCCTCTCTGAAATATGTGGAAAAAATAGCATTTTAACTATCTTTCACATAATTGTGAATGTTCAACTTTGTTACATTTCTACAATAAATTGAAACTGTACAAGTGGTGGTTTTGAAATGTTATTTGCAAAGTGCATGGTAGATCATTATCATTGAATGTTTTCTATTCTGTTACATTAATTCCATAGGCTTCTCGATTATTAATCTTGACTTAATACATGATTTTAAAACGTGATGCATTGTTCTACTAGTTATATAATATTTATGTACTAGAATCAACTTTTGAAAATTGTGTGTTTATGTTCCAAAGACCCCAAACAAAGTAAGTGGCTACTGGAAGTTGTCAAGTTTACAGCGATGGGACACAATTTTCCACTATCTGGTTTTCACTTGGAGCTTGTACTTTATCAATGCAATTAATTACTTTCATTTATCATCTGTCAGTTGGTTTTCATAAAGGGACAGCTCACATTCATTTTCTAGAAAGTGTGTACAGGTTAACCAAATCTAAATACTGATAGTTTTTGTCATTCATTCCTTCGAGTAAAGATGGTAGTACCCTCCAACCCCCACCCCCACCCCCCAAAAAAAGGTCTAATTCACCTCCTACAAATTAGTTTCCTTGGGCCATAGTACTTTGGATTATGGCAGAAGTGACTTAAATGTTTGCTATGTCATCAGAAACTGGGTTTGCTTTGTGCCCAAATTCTTTCTCTTAGGCCTGAGGAGATGCTCCCTTCCTGAGCCTCCCTGTCCAGGACCCCACAGCTCTTCATCCTTGACAGGGTGGTCTCTGTCCACGTCCCTGCTCCCTCCCTCCTGCTCCCTCCTGTGCAGCCCTTCTCCTCTGGGCTCAGGTGCTGGATCTGCCTGTGGAAGGTTGACAATGACAGGTCATTTCCAAACTTGAGATCATCTCCTCCTTTCAATGCCTTTCTGTTTCCCATTGTTAACAACAGCTGATAGTGTTTTTTACTCCCTCCTGGTCTGAAAATGCTTTGCTTGTAACATTTTGTATTTTTATAGTAAACACACGATACCATAAGAAATGTAATAATACATGGGTGTATATACATACACTCCACCCCCCCAACACACACACACATCATAGGCAGAATAAAGCAGGTCGTCCTAAGTTTTGAAAGGGAGGGCGGGTGGTGGTCCTCAGGCTCAGCGCAGAGCTCAAGGGTTGGGCTCCATGCCTGCTTGGGCGGGGGCCCTCTCAGCCCTTCCTCCTCCTCAGGAAGCTGTTCTCTGTGGGGCCCATGCAGACTCTTACCCTTCCCTTGTGGGTGTGGCTGTTTATTACTAGATTGTCAGTACTAAGGCTTTAAAGAAGATGGTTTTGTATCTTGCACCTATCTCATGTTTTTAGCTCTTTTCAGTGGGAAGGGGTGTCCATCCACCCAGCCCACCTTGGTCAGGTGGAAATTCTAAGGCAAAATCATTCAGTGACAAGATGGCAGGTCCTAGAGTAGAAGGTCAGAGCCTAAGAACACGTGACTGAGGGGGATCTGCCAAGTGTTTGATAGTGTCAGGGATTGTCGTGTAATTTATTTTTGATAACATGATTTTTCAAAGATTTATGTATTTATACATACAAGAACTGGAGTGCTGGGGACCAGCCTCCAGCAAAATGTCGTGTCAGGGGTTCCTGAAAGGATGAGACGGCCTCGGCGAAAACGAAAGAACTGAAACTTAGGGGTTGAGGGGAAGGGAATGAGGAGACACCGACACTTGGTGAGGTGCTAGTATCTTCTGCCCGAAAGGCTCAGCAGGTTCTTTATTTATACATTTTTTGCAAGCAGTAAGATTACATTATCAAGTTCATAGAAACAAAGCAGAAACAATTAGTGCATCTCTTTTTCCGTGTGCTCTCAGCAAGAAGGCAACTTTCAAGGTTAATAAAAAACTAAGTCTTACACTAAAATTCGTTGTTTCACCTAAGACAATTGATAGCTACCAGTGTATCCCTATCAGCCAAAGCCTAAGCAAGAAAAGACTTTTCTTATTCTCATGGCCTTCACAGCAGGAGCTGGCTGCTACTCAGCTATCAGAACTTCCTTTACCTAGAAACTCCTTAACTCAATTAGCTTCATTTAAAAACTTTCCCAAGAAACTTCAAGAGAAGGCAAAAGAAGGACCCACTGTAATTATTGAATTGTAATGCTTGTCAGGCATGTTCAACAAACCATCTCCCATTGTCAAGTGGGCCAAACTGCCCAACAACTAATTTCTAAACAAACAATTTTTCATGCTATTTACTTACAGTATGCTGATACATATAATTTATTGCCTAATATACTTTCTGATAAATTTTTCTCTATGACCAAGAACAAAAAGCAAAGGAATGCCAGATCTTCAGCCCCACAGTGTGAGGCTCTTTCTCTTTGCTGCTTGTCAGTATCCTATCTGGCTGGAGCAACAAGGCCTCCTGCAGCACTGGAGTATAGGCCAGAGGTGCAGGGTGGTGAGAGGATTCACCACAGAGTGGAGAACAGAACAGGCAGATTAACTGAAATACGCTTCTGAGGGGAGCAGTGGGCAAGTCAGGAGAGGTCTGCTGTGCCATGTGGGTAGCTCCCTGGCTGGGGCTCAAACTCGTGCTGCAGAGGCTGCAGACACCCTCATAGGTTGCGTCTTAACCCCTTGTGCCACCAGGGAGGCCCGGAAATAAATGATTTTGATAATTATTATTATTTGTTATTCACACACACAGAGAGGATTCATAAATACTCTAGAACATACACAAATACATAAGTCACATCATCCTCTGTCAACCAAGTCTCCTCTACTCTGAACCCACTGCAGTCAGCATCTCCTCATTTCTCTTCCCAGGAAAGTCTATGTATGCACTGATGCGAGTGTTAGCGCAGAGACCAGGAGAAAATATTTGCAAAATATGACTCTAATATAATACATGCTTTAGAATATGCATGTAACCCTTAAAATTCAACAAGGAACAGATAGCATTTTAAAATTGAGCAAAACTATGAACAGTTTCCAAGGAAACTATATTGATAGCGACTACACATATGAACAGAAACTCAACATCAGATGCTGAAAGACATATATAACTGCAAGTGCAAATTAAAACAAGGACATGCAATACACACCTATTATATGGCCTAAATCCAAATACTAGTACAGCAGCCCCCATTTATCCACATGGGATGTATTCCAAGACCCCCAGTGGGTAGTATGGAGCCCTCAATACACAAAGATTTCCCTGCACATACATACATATGATACATTTACTTTATAAATCAGGCACAGTGTGATTAATAATAGTAACTGTAAAACAGGGCTATCAAAATCACAACAATGTACTGTAATAAAAGTTGTGTGAATGTGATCTCTCTCTAAATACCTTATAATGAAAAAACTTTGAACCTAGGTTAATTTTGGGAAACTGAGGCCTTGTAAAATGAAACCTCAGATAAGGGGGGACACTGTGCACCAGGTGTTGACCAGGTGGAGGAAATGCAAAATCACATAGTCACTATGGAAGGGATTTAGCAATTTCAAATTCTTATTAAGTGAAACACAGATTTACCCTAAAACCTGCTGATCACTCTCCTGGGTATTCACCCAACTCACTTGAAAACTTTTGTTCACACAAAACATGCACTGAAATGTTTATAGCGGATCACCCCTTAAGTGTGGGCACCACATGGTGACTCCTTCCAATTACTGCTGGGTGGAAAGGGACACAGGAAAGAAAGATCTTCCCAGGGAGGAAGTGGACCCATCCTCAGCCAGGGGGGAAGGTGACATCACCAGCGAGGAGAAGGTGCAGGTGACTCTCCAGGGCGCTGTGCTGAGAAGTGTGGAAGACCAGCTTTCGGCAAAATGTCGGGTCAGGTGTCCCTGAAAGGATGAGACGGCCTAGGCGAAACTTTTTTTTTAATTTTATTTTTATATTCCCCATACAATTGCAACCCCCTTATTTTGACCCCAATCCACTTTCTTAAGGGCTGAAGGGAAGGAGGAAAGGGAAAGGGGAAGGAGGAAAAGGGAAAGTGAGGTAGACACAGACACTCTTATATTGGTGCAAGCATCTCCTGCTGAGGGTCTCAGCTGGTCTTTATTCATATGCTTAAGGCAAGTGATGGGGTTACATGTCTTAAAGATAGAAGCAAAATAAAACAATCAGTACCTTCCATTCCCACAGACATTTTGTCACCTATGTGTTTTTAAGAAAAGAACGACCTTAAAAGTTAATAGATAATTAAAACTTAGATGTATTATTTCAGCCTAAACAACTACCTAGGTCAGCTAACAGTCCTTGGTACCACCCTGTTGTCAAGGCTACAATATCAGGAGACTCTTCTGTCTATATCACTTACGACTAGAAACCAGTTGCTTCCCGGTAATCAGCTATTAGAACTTTTTTCTATTTACTCAGAAACTACTATCGTAATTAACTTCATGATTCGTTACAAGGCTTCTCTACGGAACTTCCATATGAGGAATAATATTATGACCAGCTCTGGGTTGCTTATCAGACATGCCCTTGCACAATAATTATTTCCCACTGTCAAGTGGGCCAAATAATTCAGTGTTTAACTTTTTTCAGTGTTTAACTTTTAAGCAAGTAATTTTCCATGCCTTGTACTTACAATATTCTTATACTTATATATATTGTATAAACATATTCTTATAATTATTTGCCCAATGTATATTCTGAGAATTTATTTCTATTATGACCAAGAACAAAAAACAAAGGGATATTTAATCTTCAGCCCCATGGTTCTGCCCCACCGTGTGAGGCCCTTTTCTTAGCTGCTTGCCAGTGTCTTACCTGGCTGGGGCAACAAGGCCACCTGCAGAGAAGGGCCCTTCATTCTCAGCAGTTTCTGCTTTTCCCCCCAACTCCATCATCCCAGTCAACCAAACTCAACTTGAGGGACCTTCTACAACACACCTGAGCAGTGTTCCTCTAATTGCCAAGACCATCGAAACCAAGGAGAGTCTGAGAGACTGACTCAGCCAGAGGAGCCTCAGGAGACACAAGTGGGACTTAATGTGACATCAGGAGGGGAACCTGGAAAAGTCAAAAGAAATACTAATGACACCCAAATCAGGTACGGGGATTATTCATAACATGTGACTGTTGCCCCATTAGCTGTACAGATAAGATAGAGATATCCAAGTTAACATGGATAATTGGGAAATGTTACCTCCTGTTATGTTTTGTGGGATAGATTCTATAGATTTGGTATTATTTCTCCCTTAAATGTTAGAATTCATAGGGAAGCTTTTTCCTTCTGGAAAGGGTGTGGAATATACATGAATCTTGTACCAATTTTTACATACATTACTTAAAAATAAAAACATTAGAACGTAGCCCTCAGTAAAGGAACAGGGCGTGAAGGGAAAAGCATCTGTTTTGCAGTCTCCAGGGTGTGATCATCAAGGGGCTGCAGAGAGAGGCTGTGGGGAGAGAAGATGGCGCCTCAGACACGGGGCAGCTCCAGAGCCTCCTCTCCTCTCCCCCACTCCCCCCACCCCAGCCTGGTGCCAGGGCTGCTCACAGGGCATCTCACCCCCTCCCTCAGGGATGCTCAGCCCCAGCTCACCCTCTCAGCCTGAGTCACACACACCCAGCCTCTCCCCTGGCTGCCAGACTAGGACAGCGCCGCAGCGCCCCCGTGTGGCCACGGGGCTGAGGACGGAGAGCGAGAACCCTGTGATCTCCCAGGTTCTCAGAGCTCCCAGAACAGGGCTGTGCACACAAGGGGGAGCCCCATATAACTTCAGGTTCTGTGTCTGACCCATTATCTCCTATGAACTGTACTCTCTCTATGTCTGTATACGCACGCACACACACACACACACATACATCATAACCAGAATAAAGCAGGTCTTCCTAAATTTTGAAAGGGATGGCGGATGGCCGTCACGCTCAACGCAGAGCTGAAGGGCTGGGCTCCGAGTCTGCTCTGGGCGGGATACTCACATTTTTTTTGTATCGTTGAGTTTTGCATCGTTGAAAATGAGAATTTTTGCATCGTTAATTTTTTAAATAAATTTTATTTTTATATTCCCCATACAATTGCAACCCCCTTATTTTGACCCCAATCCCTCCCCTCCCCGCCCCCCACCCCCCATAGAGTGTCTCTGGTTCTTATTTTTTTGTTGATTTTGATTTTCACTTTCTTATAGCTATTCATTTTCCTGGTCCCTTATTTAAGTTTTCTAGATCCCTGCTATGAGTGTGACCATCCGGTATTTTTCTTTTTCTTTCTGGCTTATTTCGCTGAGCATGATCCCTTCCAGCTCCATCCATGTTGCTGCAAATTGCATATGTTTATCTTTTTTGAATGCTGAGTAATATTCCATGGTGTATATGTACCACATCTTCTTGATCCAGTCATCTATTTTTGGGCATTTGGGCTGTTTCCAAACCTTAGCTATCGTAAATAGTGCTGCTATAAACATAGGGGTGCAGGTGTTCTTTGGAATTGATGTTTCTGCGTCCTTTGGGTAAATACCTAGGAGTGGAATTGCTGGATCATATGGAAGCTCTATGTTTAGTAGGTCCAGAAATCTCCACACAGCTCTCCATAGTGGTTGGACCAGTTTGCACTCCCACCAACAGTGCAGAAGAGTTCCTTTTTCTCCACATCCTCGCCAACATTTGTTGTTGCTAGTTTTTTTAATATGTGCCATTTTCACTGGTATAAGATGGTATCTCATGGTAGTTTTGATTTGCATTTCCCTTATTACAAGTGCTGTTGAGCATTTTTTCATATTGCATCATTAATTTTGCACCGTTTGTTCGTTAAGGTTGCTCAGCTGCAGAATTTTCTTTAATGTTCTTGTCTGCTTTTTTATTATTAATTTCTTCTTGTCTGATTTTATATAAGAATAATGCTGGCCTCATAATATTAATTGGGAAATGTTACCTCCTGTTATGTTTTGTGGGAGAGATTCTATAGATTTGGTATTATTTCTCCCTTAAATGTTAGAATTCATAGGGAAGCTTTTTCCTCCTGGGAATAAATATTGGGAGGTAACATGGAGGGCCTGGAATGCTGCCATTTTTCATTGTTTTTCTTTCCCCACAATGCCCCTGTATAGTTTCTACATTTTCTTTCTTTTTTTTTTTTTAAGATCAATTTCTTGGCTATTTGTTCTTTGTAACCAGTGCTTCAGTGCTAGATTAATGATCACATCATATGATAACCTCTCCGGGACCCCTTCCATTCAAGTGATTGTCATTCCTGACTTTTCTAAACATGTTTTAATGGTCTTCTCCTCCATGTCTACTTCTCCTGCCGAATGTCAGGGGTTGCCTGGATTGTGGCAATGCCTCCCTACCTTTATTCCTTGGCTTGACCCCCTTTCTAGTCTTTCCTCTCACAGCAGTATTTCTAACCTAACACTCCAACTGCAGCATTCCCTACTCAATTATCGTTAGCATTGTCTTCACCTCTCGGGTAAAATCTAAATCTCCTTGGAACAGGTTACAAGACTCTTTATTATTTTTGTCCAGTGGGCTGGTCTAAGTTTACAGATGGGGGATTTGTGAAGAATAATAGACCAGTTAAGAGAAATAAAGTCACTACATCTTTGAGCGTATAGTTATATGGGATGTAACAGGGTGATTCCATTACAAATGCAGGAGGAGAAAATGTAAGACCAGCTTTCTACAGTCTGCCTTTTGCCTGGTGAGGGATAATAATGATCCTTCTGCTTTGTGAAAATGAGACACACCTTATAAGGGAAGCCCAAATGTTTGCGAACTATTTTTGGGATTTGATCTCTTATCGCAATGGAGGACCAAAAGGACATTCATTAGGCACACACACCCCAAATATGAAGGCGGAGTTGATCTGAACAAACTGCTGGGCATTGTTCTAGGTCCCATGGATACGGGGTGAATAACATGAAAATGGCCACTTCCTTCAGGAATTAGAGATTTAGCTGGTAAGGCACACAAATCATTGCAAAGTCTTTCTCTAAAAGCTTATAACCTCACCAATTGTGGTTTTGTTTTTTTAAAGATTTATTTATTTATTTATTTATTTATTTATTTATTTATTTATTTATACAAGGTACGGGCCAGATGTGCAGGAGGGTGAGAGGATTCACCAGAGACAGAGCAGGGAGCAGAACAGGCAGGTTGACTGCAATACACTGCTGAGGGAAGCAGAGGGCAAGACAGGAGAGGCCTGCTGTGCCATGTGGGTAGCTCCCCAGGCATTTGGGATTGAACCTGTGCTACTGAGGCTGCAGACAGCTTCACAGCTCTGCGCTCCACTGCCTGTACCACCAAGGAGGCCCACCAATTGTGATCTTGATCAGATCTCTCTTAAATATTTTTTCATTTATTCCCTAAAAATCCTCAGCCTCTTGGTTCCTTCTCTTTGCTCTTTGCTTTTAAATCAGGTTTTTTTTAAAGCTGTTATTGACTCTGCTGATGTCTGTAGCAACCATCTTTTTACCTTTGCTGCGGTGAGAGTGGTCTGCATTTGTCTTAGTTTGCTCAGTTCTCATCCTTGATTTCTGCAATTCCTCCTACACTTACTTGACTTTCTCCTGGGGTCCTCCAAGCCATCTGTAGTCTCTGCAGCACCCATCGCTGCAATGTCCCAGAGTACTATTGGGCTCACTCCTGTCTGCTCAATGTCTCCCTACCCCTCACCTTGTGTCTCCCATGAGCTGTCCAAATCTTCCTCAACCTTCCCTTTACATTCACAACATAAGCTGAGTCAAATTTTGAAAGATGAAGAAAGTTTTGAGTATTATGTGCATTTCTTTTGTGCATTTGGCTCATTGCTTTTTGGTTTTTGGTTTTCCCCCCTTTTTTGTGGTATAAAATGTTAGACTATATTAGCTTGCAAAATTTATCCCTGTATATTCTGAACATTTGTTCACTTTGCTCTTTCCATTCAGTAAATATTTATTCATTGCTTACTTTGTGCAAAGATAGTTCTGTGGGAGATACCCTTTATCTTTTTCCTTTTTAAAAGATTTATTTATTTATTTATTTATGCATACAAGAACTGGGGTACAGGCTAGAGGTGTGGGGGGTTAGAGGATTCACCAGGGACAAAGTGGGGAACAGAATAGCTCTACTGAAATACACTTCTGATGGGAGCATTGGCAGAGACAGGAGAGGTCTGCTGTGCCATGTGGATGGCTCCCTGGCAAGCTTCACAGTGTTGTGCTTTATTCCTTGTACCACCAGGGAGGCCTGATACCCTTTTTCTTTCTTAACACTTAAGCCATTTTTGAACTTCCAATATTACAGTTTACCCAGGCCAGCATTTCTAGCTGTGTTCTAGTTCTGGTCATATCGAATTGTCTGTTCTTCCTGGTGATTCCTTCCAAATACCCAAGTCTGTGTGTGGGGTGAGGGGATACACCCTCAGTTTAGGAGGCAAATTGTTGAAATCAGGCCAAGTACTCTCTCTGACCATAATGCAATATAAGTTAGAAAGCAAATACAAGAAAAAAAAAACAGGGAAAATTATGACTATATGCAGATTAAGTAATAGGCTACTTGGTGGCTAATGGATAAAAGAGGGATTAAAATAGAAATAAAAAAGTACTTTGAAATGAACAAAAATGAGAATCGAAGCTACTAGTATCTATAGGATGCAGTAAAATTTGCATCTTCTCCTGAGAGAAGATAGTTGCATTACAAGGCCCATATTAGGAAGCAAGAAATAACTCCAAATAAACAACTTAATAGTACACCCAAAGCAACTTGCAAAAAGAGCAACAAACATGCTCAAATTAGTAGAAATCTTAATCCCCCTATGATTAGGAACAAGAGTGGAAATAAGTGACATGGAAATCAGTGACATAGAAATCAAAAAGGCTATAAAAATTAGTGAAACTAAAAGTTGGCTTTTTAGGAGATAAACAAAATAGAAAAGCCTCTAGCTAATAAAGAAGAGAGGAAATAAAAAGAATGACATGAAAGCAGAAATTCCCACAGCACAGAAATACAAGGGATCATAGCCACGAACAACTATATGCCAATAAATTCAATAACCTTGAAGAAATGGATAAATTTCAGAATAATGTGGTCCACTGGTACTAACCCAGGAGAAATAGATGAGCTGAACTAACTGCCTACATGTGTGGACACTGAATCAACAATAAAAAATCTCCCAAAAAGAAAGCACAGGAGCAGATGGCTTACAAGTGATTTTTATTAAATCTTTGAAGAATAGCTAATGCCTACCTTGTTCACATTTTTCTTTAAAACTATGAGAAGAGGGTGTTCCCTAATAACATTTTATGATATATTACCCTAGTACCAAACCTAGCTAAAAACAGCACAAGAAGAGATAATTATAAGCCAATATCCTTGATAAACATCAACACAAAAATCTTCAACAAAATATTAGCAAATTGAATTCAATAGTGTGTCTCAAGGACTATACATCATGATCAACTAGGATTTATCCCAGAGGAGCATGGATGGTTTAATATACATAAAGCAATTTATATAATACACCATTTCATCAAAAGTAAAGATAAAAAATACGATAAAATCAATAGATACAGAAAAAGCAGTTGGTAAAATTCAGCACCCACTTAAGATAAAAACAATAAATAATATGTGAATAAAGGAAACTACCTCATCATAACAAAGACTGTATATTACAAACCAACAGCCAATGTGATAGTGGCAAAAAATTAAAAACTCTCCCCTTAAAATTAGGAAAAACACAAGGATGCCCACTGTCACCACTTCTGTTTAACTTAGTATTAACTTTTGTCCAGAGTTATTGATAAAAATAGGAAATAACGGCAGTACAAGTTGGAAAAGAAATTGTCACTATTTGAAAATGATATTAGATATAGCAAACTCTACAGACTCCACCAAAAAGTTTTCAAAACAAATGTGTACAACAGAATGGCAGGTTACAAAATCAACAAACAAAAATCTAGTCTTTTTATATACAAATAGTATACAAGAAACAAAAGAAATCAAGAAAGTAATTCTTTATAATTGCTCCAAAATGAGTTAAATACATCAGAACTGGCCGCACTAACGAGGGAAAGGACTTGTGCAATGAGAGCTATGAGGTGTTATTGAAGGACTTAGACAGCAACATAAGGAGATGGAAACATGTCCCACACTCATGATGGGGAGAATTGATATAATCAGCATGACTATTTTGTCTTATAAGACCTATAACTCTAGGGCCTCCCTGGTGCTGCAAGGGGTTAAGATGCAACCTATGAAGCTTTTGCATAGGTTGCATCTTAAGGTTGCAGCACAAGTTCGATCCCCTAGTCAGCCATGGAGGAACCCAAATGGTGCAGCAGACCTCTTCCGTCTTGCCCGCTACTCCCCTCAGCAGTGTATTTCTGTCAATCTGCCTGTTCTATTCCCCACTCTGTCTCTGGTGAATCCTCTCCCTGCCCCACACCTCTGGCCTATACCCCTTCTCTTGTGTGCATAAATAAATAAATCTTTAAAAAAAAAGACCTATAACTCTAATGCAATCCCCATCAAAATACCAGCAATGTTTTTTAAAGTTATTGAACAAAAAATATGAAAATTTATATGTAACCTAGAAGACCTTGAACTGCAGAAGCAATGCTGAGTAAAATAAAGCTGGAAACAAAGACATCATTATCTGACTTCAAACTTTACTATAAGCAACAGTATTTTGGAAAAAAAAAAGTTACGTATTGGTGAAAAAATAGATACATGGGTCGCTGGAATAGAATTCAAAGCCTAGAATAAGCCCATGTGCATGTCAGGACTTAATCTATGATAAAGCAGCTATAACCTTGATTGGGAAACGTCTTTACAATAAATGTGCTGGGAAAATTGGAAAGCCATACATAAAAGAATGACCTTGGGTCACTCTAACTCCATATGCAAAAACTCCAAATGGTTGAAATATCTAGATATAAATCTGCAGCAATAAAATATATAGAAGAAAACACAGGCAATACATGTTCCATGACATCGCCATATAGTTGTTTTTGGAGACTTCACCACTATGGCAAGGAAAACAAACTGTTGGGATAACCTCAAGTTAAAAAGATTTTACAGAGCAAAGGAAAATACAGGAAGATTAGAAAGACATCCTACTGAATGGGCGAAAGTGGATCAAGAAAAGGTGACATAGGGTCTCCCCGGTGGCACAGCGGTTGAGCGCTGGGTTGCGAAGCTGCCTGCAGCCTCTGCAGCGCCGGTTCGATCCTCAGCTGCTCCCTGGCCACCGGAGGAGGGTCCCACATGGCGCGCAGACCTCTCCTGCTGCCCGCTGCTACTTCGGTCCTTCTGCCTGCTCTGCTCCCTGCTCTGGCTCTGGTGAATTCTCTCACCCTCCTGTGCTTCTGACTGTACCCAGTGCTGAAGGAAGGAAGGAAGGAAGGAAGGAAGGAAGGAAGGAAGGAAGGAAGGAAGGAAGGAAGGAAGGAAGGAAGGAAGGAAGGAAGGAAGGAAGGAAGGAAGGAAGGAAGGAAGGAAGGAAGGAAGGAAGGAAGGAAGGAAGGAAGGAAGGAAGGAAGGAAGGAAGGAAGGAAGGAAGGAAGGAAGGAAGGAAGGAAGGAAGGAAGGAAGGAAGGAAGGAAGGAAGGAAGGAAGGAAGGAAGGAAGGAAGGAAGGAAGGAAGGAAGGAAGGAAGGAAGGAAGGAAGGAAGGAAGGAAGGAAGGAAGGAAGGAAGGAAGGAAGGAAGGAAGGAAGGAAGGAAGGAAGGAAGGAAGGAAGGAAGGAAGGAAGGAAGGAAGGAAGGAAGGAAGGAAGGAAGGAAGGAAGGAAGGAAGGAAGGAAGGAAGGAAGGAAGGAAGGAAGGAGAGAGAGAGAGAGAGAGAGAGAGAGAAAGAGAGAAAGAGAGAAAGAGAGAAAGAAAGAGAGAAAGAAAGAGAGAAAGAAAGAGAGAAAGAAAGAGAGAGAGAGAGAGAGAAAGAGAGAAAGAGAAAGAAAGAAAGAAAGAAAGAAAGAAAGAAAGAAAGAAAGAAAGAAAGAAAGAAAGAAAGAAAGAAAGAAAGAAAGAAAGAAAGAAAGAAAGAAAGAAAGAAAGAAAGAAAGAAAGAAAGAAAGAAAGAAAGAAAGAGAAAGAAAGAAAGAAAGAAATCTTAAAAAAAAAAAAAAAGAAAAGGTGACATAACCACGGTGTGGAATAATATTCAGCCATAAGCAAAGATGAAATGCAGCCATTTTCAGCAAAATGGAGGGATTCTGAGAGAATTATGTACAGTAAAGCTCACCAGAATGATGAAACAAATACTGGACATTTATATAGTAGACATTTTGGTAAAGCATAACACAAAAATGCTAGAGGACACCAACCAACACCAAGAGTGCCCTGAGGTTAATGGGGAGGGAGTATGGGTTGTGGGCCTAGGGGATATAAGAGGTAGTGGTGGTTCCCCCACAGGTGGGGGAAGCTTGTATGGTCCATGGGTCTGGATAGTGATGAATATCAATTAGGGAATTTATTTTCACATTGTAAAGCCACTAATGTTACATTAAAGAGAAGAAAATAGAAATAAATACAAGTATAAACATTTGAAGGCAGTTTTTGTCATTGCTATAAGCGTAACAGATTATGGAGAAACATACTTATGTGATGGTTAATTTTCTCATGTAATTTTAATAGCTATAAATCCCATACCTTGTAAGAGTTTCTGGAGAAATTTAAAAAAGAGAGAGAAGATGATGTGCATAGTAGCAAAGCCTAAGAGGACCTATGAGTTTTTACCCTGCCATTTCCAGTGGTGACTTGTGGCCTGGGTCTGTGGCTCTCTGAGCTGCGACTTCTCATCTTTGACTAACAATCTTTTGGTGGGAGGTTAAATGGAGTGATATCTATAAAGACCAGATAATTAGGAGGCTTTAGTGAATATTCTAGTGAAATATTTCTTTTTGAGATATTCTTGCTAGGTTTATCTTCTTTGTAAACCCAAGATATTTGCATTTTAGCAGCAAAAATATAGTTGTAATTAACTCAAAGGAGTCAATCCATAGACATGGTGGAAGTCTGGCCGGCTGTAGCCCAGCTGGGGAGTTTCTGAAACTGGAAGGCCAGACTCTGTATTAGCACAAGGAAAGATGTTGGCAGTTGTTTTTCCAACTCTATTTGCTCTGCCCATTTCTTCTCCTGTTTGGACAGGCTGGGCTCACTTTGAAGTTTTGTTTTCCTGTGTATCCAATTCTATACTCTTTCTCTCATTCATTCATTCATTCTCGTTTTTTATTGATTTACCAGTACTTTACATAACAATATAATTTTGGGAGTACAACTTCACACCTCCAATGTGAACACTCCTCACCTTCCACCAAAACTCCTTGCCACAACCCTGTCATCTCTCCTTCCCTAACTCCTGACCCTCCTGACAATTCCCTCTGTAACCAGTATATTATTCATTGCCTAACAATTGTTCCTGTTTTGCCAGTTTGTTCTCTTTGGCTATTTATAGTCCATAAATGAGTGAGATCATCTGGTATTTGTCTTTCATTTTCTGACTTATTTCACATAGCATCATCACCTCAAGATCCATCCACTGTGTCCCAAAAAGCACTACTTCATCTTTTTAAGTAGATGGTTAGTATCCCATTGAGTATATAGTCCATAATTTTTTATACGGTTGTCTGTCAATAGATATTTAGGTTGGCACAATGTCCTGGCTGTGAATAATGTTGATATAAACCTAAGAGTGCAGAGATCTTAGTATTTTCAATTCTGAGGATATATAACTAGTGGTAGTATTGCTGGATGGGATTTCCATTTTTATTGTTTTGAGGAATCTCCATCCTGTTTTCCATTGAGTCTGCACCACATTACATTCCCACCAACAGTGCACGAGATTTCCTTTTTCTCCACATCCTTAACATTTGCTGTTTCTAGTCTTTTAGATATGAACCATACTCACAGGAGTGAGGTGATATCTCATTGTGGTTTTGATTTGCATTTCCCCTGTAATAAGTGATTTGAGCATCTTTCTCATGTCCCTGTAGGTCATTTTTGATTGGGTTGTTTTTTGTTGTTGAGTTGTAGGAATTCTCTGTATTTTGGAAATTAATGCCTTGTCAGAAATGTCATGTGCAAATATCTTCTCCTAATTGCCTTTTTGTTTTTGTTTTGTCTATGGGTAGAAATTACATGTCCCATAGTTTCCCTTCCTAATGCTGTATCACCCTGAGGCGTTACAGATCCTTCTGACCAGTTATTTCATGTACACAGAAAATACCACCTAGCACTTCTGGTAGCAGGATTAGTAGGAACTAGATGACAGATTTTATTCCACATCGAGAAGCTGAGAGGGTGCAGCTGCCGGAGCAGTGATCTCATCCAGGGGCACCTCACTGAGTGAAGGTGAGAGAGAGAGTCTGCTACACAGAGAGTAGGTGAGGGGTAAGTAAGTCCTTGTTTATTCCTGGGATTTTAACTCTCTTAGGCCGAGATAAAGGTAGGAGATCCACTGCAGCCTGGCTACTCAGAGTGTGGTCAAAGGAAAAGCAGCATCAGTTTCATTTAGGAGTTTGTTAGAAATGCAGAATCTCAGTCCCAGCACCAGACTTACAGGATTGGGATTTGCATTTCAATAAGATCCACAGAGAATCTGATAATATAATTGAAATTTCAGAAGTATTACTCTTGGATCATTATTCTCAGAATGTGACCCAAACATGCATGGAACACTTCATAGAAGTCAAATTTTTAAGCTTTTCCCCAGAGGTACTGCTTTGGGGCAGGAAAATACAGGCCCCTGAGTTTTCCTGCACACTAAGACTTAAGGGCTGCTGCTTTTGCTCATGGGAATCTGAATGGTGGCGGTTAGGAACTGAACGTGCAAGCCACAACTTCAATGGAGCCAATTTCCCTGAGCACAGAGCTCATGTTGTCCTCAAGGTCACATGAATGTGATGGCAGGAAGGCTGCCATGTCTGTTCCATCACTGATGGCCCACTGGAGTCAGGACCAGCCGCTGTGCTGGAGCACTGATGAGCACAGCGTTGTGCAGGCTCAGATAAGGGGCCTGAGACTCATGTTTCCTCTCAGTTAGCTTGACATGGGCTCACTAGCCTTGAAAACACCCTTCTCCAAGGTTCCTGCTGGATTTCTCCTTTTAACCTACATTATTTTATTTTTTTTAGATTTATTTATTTATACAAGCACTGGGTACAATCAGAAGTGCGGGAGGATGAGAGAATTCACCAGAGCCAGAGCGGGGAGCAGAACAGGCAGAGGGACCGAAGTACACTGCTGAGGGGAGTAGCAGGCACTGCAGGAGAGGTCTGAGCACCTTGTGGGACCCTCGCGGTGGCCTACTTTTAACCTACTTTAAATTGAAGCAGTTTTCCGTCTATCCTCTCTCATCAGCCCTGAGGGCAAATCCAGGCTTCATTACTTGGAATTAAGTCCTTGGCTCCCCCTCCATGGCCTGGACCCCGCTCTGCAGCTTAGGTGGGGCGGCTCTCTGTCCCGGCCTGGGTCTGCTGTACAACCTCTCAGCCCCACAAAGCCCTGCTGCTCTGCAGCTGCTCGCCCTCCCATCTGCTGGGCGCTGGGCACAGGGCTGCATGGGGGCATGGCTGGTGGGAGACACAGGCTGAAACCAGAGAGAAGCCAGGCTTGGGCTGCCTCTGGATAAAGACCCTCCAAGTTGTGTGACATGTGAAATAATCCTCCTTATCGCAAGTTACATGTGGTGGGATCTACCTTGGCTGCATTACTGTTAGGAGGATGTAAAATCAAATATGAAAGGCCCTGCAGGCCCTATGACTCATTTGTCTCGGACACGTAGGTGTCATTAGTTCAGTACATGAATAATCTCCTCCAAAGTTGCAAATATTCTTGTAGAGGGCAGGACTGGACATGGGGCAGGTTTTCTGATCCCATGCAGACCGGGTAAAGGAGGAGTCAGAGTCCTCAGTGGTTTTTGCAGGTCTTTTATTGGGGTTCACCAGGCATATGGCAGGCAGGGGTGCTGCCAGCCTCCCAGCCCCCAGCAGGTCCTCACTCTATGGGCTCTCCGGCCTTCTCTTGGCTTCTCCTTCGGCTTCTACTGGCGTCCCCGTGACGCCGCCCTTAAAAGCACAGTCTTAGCGCAGGTGTACCCACTTCAGGTGCCCGCCATCAAGCATGCATTCAGGATCACAGGGTTCCCTCATCTATCCTGATCGCGGGAGGGCAGAAAAGCCTGATGCCTTTTACCTTACCCTACTATTCTCCTTTAAGTTCTTTTCACGATTCTCCTTCTAGTTTGACCTTTACTAATTTAGAAATGTCTCTAGTTCTGATTGTCTCCAGATATTTCTTTATTCTTCTATCAGGTTGGATTCCCACAGTCTCTATTGGAAGATACTATGTACTGACTTTTAGTGATGTGACACTCTCAGTTCCCTCATCTCACACCAGTTTAAAAAAAAATCAAAACCCATAGCAAATACAAAAGACCTTTTATTTCCTCAAGACCCACAATTTTTTCCCTGTAGACTCTGAGAATGACTCTCAGGGACATTCAGGTCTCAGGAAGCTCCTCTCTCCTGGGCCTGTGGGGATCCCAGCACCAGGTACTGTAAGCGCAGGAACGGGCACAGTGCAGGTTTTCTGATCCCATGCAGACTGGGTAAAGGAGGAGTCAGAGTCCTCAGTGGTTTTGCAGGTTTTTTATTGGGGTTCACCAGGCATATGGCAGGCAGGGGTGCTAGCTGGGGGGCTGGGAGGCTGGCCAGCCTCCCAGCCCCCCAGCAAGTCTTCACTCTATCTGGACTCTCTGGCGTTCGTTCTGCTGCTTCTCGGCTTCTCTTTCGGCTTTGGCTTCGGCTTCTACTGCTGCTGCTGGCGTCCCCGTGACGCCACCCTTAAAGCACAGTCTTAGCTCAGCTGAATCCCATCTACCTATGCCCACACGCTATTCCAGGTGCCCGCCATCAGGCATGCATTCAGGACAAGGATCCATCATCTATCCTGATGGCGGAAGGGCAGAAAAGCCTGATATTTTCTTTACCCTACAGCCCACCCCCTCAGGGTTTTCTGCCATATAGTCTACGTATATACAATTTTTTAAGCAAACAAACAATGCAGCCATGGCCCACAAAAGCTAATACATCAAATATAACAAAATACAATATAACAAAATACAACAGAACACAAATAAGTCCAGGCAGGGCACCAACCTAGTGCAAAAGACAATTATTGGTACCAGCAGATGAGCCACCACATCTGCTGCCTAAGGCACTGCTCACACGAGGGAGGGGAATCACTCACGGCATCTATTGCAACACGCCAGGAGCCGTCAGGCTTCCCGGCCTTCTCTGGCTGTAGTCTCGGCTACAAGCCACACACAGCATCCACCCCCAGGATGCACTAGCTCTGGGATTGGCAATTTTATTCTGTTGGGGGTAATCGCCAACCCTCAGGGTTTCTGTCTACAGTCGCTCCAACACTCGGCCTTCACAGCCACCAATGCGACTCGCAGACCCCTGCACTCAGGCCAACCCACTGCACAAGCACATGGGTCAGGGATCAAAACTCTACATTTGGCTTGGGCTCCACCCCAAGCCACATTCCTCACCCGTCCCCCAAGGACAGGTTCCTCAGCTCCTCACCCTCATTCAAGAATGAGCAGGGCATCACCCACAGGTGATTTTACGAGACTCACAGGTCTTCAGCATACTCAGGCTGCTTAACAGCCGCTTAGGGCTTCTCATTTTAGCATCAGTACCAGCTTTTGCCTTCTTAGTTGGCTTTTCTCCTCCACCTGGCTGCTGGGCATAACAGGCTGCTTTTGGCCATCTAGGCCCACTGGCCACCCCCAGATTCCCATCTCCTGGGGTTTACAAACAAAACTGTTCCACCCCCAGGGTCCCAAAGCATATCAACCTGCAAGGTCCTCCACCTTCTGGCGGGATTGGCAGTCCAAGTCCATCAGTCCATCAGTTCAAGTCCATTGGCCTCTCCCTGCATCAGCAACAGCATGCTGCCTCAGGGGTCATTGGCTGGTCCTTTCCGGTGTCGTTGGCTGGTCCTCTTGGGCATCTCCTTCTCCTCCTCCGGGTGAGGTCTTATCCCGTAGATCCTGGACACTGTCCACCTTCTGTACCACCGTGGCGCCTCCAGTGTCGTCACAGGCAGTCTTTTACTCCTTAGTCCCTCCAGGTCTTCGGAGAGCTCCATATACCCGTCTGCATGGATCATCTTGCCAACTTACGCCAATTGTAAAGTCAGGAATGGACGCGGTGCAGGTTTTCTGATCCCATGCAGACCGGGTAAAGGAGGAGTCAGAGTCCTCAGTGGGTTTTTTGCAGGTCTTTTATTGGGGTTCACCAGGCATATGGCAGGCAGGGGTGCTGGGGGGCCGGGAGGCTGGCAGTCCTCCCAGCCCCCAGCAAATCTTCACTTTATCTGGGCTCTCTGGTGATCTCGGCTTCTCTTCCGGCTTCGGCTTCCACTGCTGCTGCTGGCGTCCCCGTGACGCCGCCCTTAAAGCACAGTCTTAGCTCAGCTGAATCCCATCTACCTATGCCCACACCCTATTCCAGGTGCCCGCCATCAGGTATGCATTCAGGACAAGGATCCATCATCTATCCTGATGGTGGAAGGGCAGAAAAGCCTGATATTTTCTTTACCCTACATGCAACCTTGAATAAAAAGCATAATTTTTTCCAAACTCAGGTTTATCTTAAGCACCATGAGGAGGTATAAGTCATGTGAGCAAGCACATTGAGGACACAGCTATGGGAGTGGAAACTGCACCCCCTTCCCTGAGGGAAAGAAAATCAGTAATTCAGTGACCCCTACACACCCCCTCTTAGGGTCAGAGGGTCCCCAAGACTGAGATACCCTCCTGCTGTCATCTTTGGGGGAGACTTTGATAAAGTTCCTCTTCTGAAAAGTTGAGAAAATAGATTAAGGCAGACATTGCTTGGACTGATTGCATGTAAGCTGAGGGGTGTAGTTTGGTGAGACCTAAATCAGCTTCATAATACAGAAACCATCTATTAGCGAGCCAAAGGGATCTCTGAAACAAATAAGGAAAGTCAATTAGAAACAGGAGGAGGGGGCCTCCCTGGTAGCAGGGTAGCAGTAGCACAGCTGGTTGAGGAGCCTCCAGGGCGCCCATTCAATTCCTGGCCAGACAGGGAGATTCCCCACATGGTGTGGCAGACATCTCCTGTTGCAACTGCTGCTCTCCTCAGCAGTGTATTTCGGTCCTTCTGCTTGTGCTGCTCCCTGCTCTGTCTCTGGTGGATTCTATCACCCTCCCGCACCTCTGGCCTGTACCCCAGTGCTTGTATAAATAATAAAAAATCTTTAAAAAAATAAATAAAGTTGATCGTTGTCCCCAGTTCCTAGGGGGGAAAAAAAAAGAACTGAGAGGAGGGGTGAATTGGAATGTGATTCGGAATAGGGGGAGGGTTAGGGTGGACGGCAGTGGATTTATCTTCTAGTCAATTTGCCTGGATTGATCTAGCGTCATTTAACCATTTGTCTGATAAAGAACACTTCCCCCTCCTCTTTTATTCTATCAGTGACATTATCCATGGCTTCTTATTTACAGAATTAGTTACCTGAAATAGTGGATCAGATCCTGAATCCTGGTATCTCTGGTGCTTTGCAGAGATGGGTGAAGAGTAAGCCAGCTGTTTAAATGGTGGAGGAAGGAGAAAATCATGTTGATAGTGAATGGAAGAAGCTATGAGGGACTCGTTATGGACTGACTGTTAGTATCTGCTCCAAACCCTATGTTGAAGCCAAGCACCCAGTGTGATATATATGGAGAGGTGGCCTGTCAGCTGGTGATAGCGAATTAATAAGGTCATAGGGGTGGGTTGCTAATGTGGAAGGCCCTTATAAAGAGGAAGGGGCTCTCTCAGCCTGTACCCTCTCTGGGGCCCAGGTGTGCTATGTGAGTCCAGGTCTTGAACATTGAACATTTTACTAGAAGGTCTCTATCCCGAGAGAGCCTGTGAATCGGGGTGGAATTAAACACCCCTTGTACCTCAAGGACTTAAAACAGATCACACAGAGGAGAGTCGCATTTCATTGGACAGATGCAGAGAAATGCCTGGAGGCTAAGGTCTGGAGGGCAGGGCACAGAGAGTGCAGGGCTTCCTTGTCAGTTAGGGTCAGGAAAGCAGGAATGGAAATACTGTGGAGGCACACAACCCTGAAGGGGGCACACAGGAGGAGCTAGGGTGCTCCTCCTCACTTATCAGGGGGATGCATATCCAAACCACAATGAGCTATCTTACACCTGTGAGAATGGTCTCTATTAAAAAGACCAGGAACAACAAGTATGGGGGAGGGTGAGGAGAAAAAGGTCCCTCATACAGTGTTGGGAACTCAGACTGGCCAGCCCCTTTGGAAAATAGTATGGAAGTTCCCCAAATTGTTAAAAATATATCTACTGTCCCCACAATTCCATTCTTAGGTATCGATTGGAAGAATATGAATTCACTAATTCAAAGGGGTATATGCAATCTTATGTTCTTTATAGCACTATTTAAAATAATTGAGTTATGAAAACTACTAACTGAATGCATCAGGAAGATGTGTGTTATATATACTCAGTCATATATATATATATATGCACATACATATATATGTATACACACACATATAAATTCTACCTATCATTTAAAGTGAAATGTACCATTTCCGTACCATTTATTTTGGAAGATAGAAAAAGAAGGAACACTTCCTAATTCATTCTGTGAAGCCAGCATTATCTTAATACTAAAACCAGACAATCACCCCACAAGAGAAGAAGAGTATAGACCAATATCTTTCATGAACATGAGTACAAAAATCCTTAATAAAACATTAGCAAATCAAGGCCAGAATTATGCAATGATTAAATGGAATTTATCCCAGGACATAGGCTGATTGAACATATGTCTGAACGTTGTATGTCATAATGATGTTGTCTTACTCTATTTATAGTGAATTACCATATTAATTTGTAAATGCTTTGTGTTTACACAAAGCTTTTCTAATATTCGAGGAAATACTAGAAGTAACCCTATTGTCTTTTGAGTTCATGTGATCTAGGAAAATATTGGCAAAGAAAAGGTAGCTTGAATTTGTTGCTTAAATAAAAACAAGCATATATGTAGAGTAGCAGCATAAAGTATTATAAATTTTTATTCTACCTCTGTAAATAATCCAAATAATTTCATGTTATCTAACAGGAAAATTAGCTTAAAACAACATTTGGAATTATTCTGTGCTTTAAAAAATTTCATGTCCATGTAAAGTTAGTTAATGGAAGTTCATAGTTTAAACAGATGAAATGAGACAAGAATTTCTATGTGACATTCCAGCAATAGTGTTGTTAGTCTCAAGTATTTTTGATGACTGAAAACTTTGGAGATTTGCTCCAACTTTGGAGCTGAATATTCAGAGTTAAATTTAATGATGATACTCTTTGACTATATAAATTGCTTCCAAATAAGATAAAATACTAAGTAAAGATTAGTTGGGCTTCTTAGGTATTTGGGCCTGTTGGTAACCATATTTTGTGCCACAGTGAAAAATTATACCATAAGAAAAAAAACCTGCTGACCATCTGTGTGTTTTCTTTGGAAAAGTGTCTTTTTAGACTCTGCCTGTTTCTTTTTTTTTTTTTTATTATTTGATTATTTGTTTTTCTTGTTGTTGAGTTAACTGCTGCAGGGGCCTTGTTGCCCCAGCCAGATAAGTCACTGGCAAGCAGCGAAGAAGCTCAAAGGGCCTCACACGTGGGGCCAAAGCTAAAGAGCCTCACACCGTGGGGCCGAAGATTCCTTGTGCCTCACACCGTGGGGCTGAAGATTTAACATTCCATCGTTTTTTGTTCTTGGTCATAAAAAGAGAAAAATTTCCCAAAAAGTACATTAGGCAATAAATTATATGCATCAGTAAACTGCAAGTAAATGGCACGGAAAATTATCTGTTTAGAAATTAGTATTAAACAATTTGGCCCACTTGACAATGGGAGACAATTTATTGTACATACCTGACAAGCAATCCAGTGCAACAATTATAATAAGTCCTTCTTTTGCCTTTTTTTTTTTAGAAGTTTCATGGGAAAGTTTTTTAATGAAGTTATTTGAGTTAAGGAGTTTCTAGGTAGAAAAAGTTCTGATAGTTGAGTAGAGGCCGGTCTCCTGCTGAAGGTCACGCGAATAAGAAAAGTCTTTTCATGCTTAGGCTTTAGCTGATAGGGGTGTACTGACGGCTATCAACTGTCTTAGGTAATTGTCTAGCTGAAACAATGAGTTCTAGTGTAAGGCTTAGTTTTTTACTAACCTTGAAGGTTGCCTTCTTGCTGAGAGCACGTAGTGGCCAAAAGTCTATGGGAAAAGGGATGCACTGATTGTTTCTGCTTTGTATCTATGCACATAATAATGTCATCTCATGTTTGCTAAAAAAGTATAAATAAAGACCTGCTGAGCCCCTCAGTAGAAGATACTTGCACCTCATCAAGCGTCAGTGTCATTTCACTACCTTATCCCCTTCACCTCAGCCCTTAAGTTTTTGCCACGCAGTCTCATCCTTTCAGGAAACCCTGACACGACATTTTGCCGAGGCTGGTCCCCAGCAATTAATGTCAGTTTTTTGTAGATCTTGGATATTGCCCCTTGTTAGAGGCATGGTGTGCAAATATTTTCTCCTTTCAGTAGCCTTCTTTTCACTTCAATAATAATTTCCTTCACTGCAGAAGTTTTTTAGTTTGATAGAGTCCATTAGTTTACTTTTGGTTTTGTTTCCTTGGAGCACAGAAGACATTAGGGGCAGTGAAAATACTCTTCATGGTATTATAATGATGGATACAGGTCATTATACATTTGTCCAAAATCCACAGAACAGACAACACCAGAGTGAACCCCGAGGGAGACCACGGGCCGTGAGGTTATGACATGCAGGCTCATCACCTATGAGTCACTCTGGCTTGAATACAGGATTTGGACATGACCTGTGAAGTGTTAACAGGTTGAAGATATTTTAGTGTGATTTAGCCTTGAAAGCATTATTTCGGGCACATACAAGAAAATTTAACACTCAAGGATAAACTCATACCCACCTTCCCACTCCCTGTAACCTGGACACTTGCCCAAAATCAGTTACCAATTTGTCATTTCTCTTCCCCCAAAAATACATCTATCCTAAGTCTTAGGGTATGTTGTCATATCAGTACAGGATTTCAGGAATCAGAGTGGAAGAAAAGACTTGCAAATCTTATATCTGACAAAGGACTTGTATCTAGAATTGACAAAGGAATCTTAAAGTGCAACAATATGAAAAGTAGTAACTCGATTATAAAATAGGCCAAACAGGGCCTCCCCTGGTGGTGCAGGTGGTTGAGCACAGCACTGTGAAGCTGTCCGCAGCCTCTGCAGTGCCGGTTTGATCCCGGCTGGACAGCAAGGGTCTCACATGGTGCTGCAGACCTCTCCCATCATGCCCCCTGCTCCCCTCAGCAGTGTATTTCGTCAGTCTGCCTGTTCTGTTCCCCGCTCTGTCTCTGGTGAATCCTCTCACCCTCCCGTGCACCTGGCCTGTGCCCGGTTCTTGTATAAATAAATAAATAAATCTAAAAAAAAATGGGCCAAACACCTTACAAAACACTTTATCAAAGAAGAGGTACAGCTACCAAATAAGAATATGAATAGATATTTATGTTTAATATCGTAGGTCGTTCGGGAAAGACAAATGAAAACAACGATATACAATTACACACATCTAAGAAGGCAAAAACAAACCAAGCAACATAAAAAAACAACAGGTAATACCAAGTGCTGACCTGGAGTAACAGACTCCCTCATTCACTGCTGGCAGGAATGTAAAATGGCACAGCCACTAGGGAAGGTATTTGATAGCTTCTTATAAAGAACATAGACTGATCATACAGTCCAGTGATCACTGTCCCAGCTATTTACCCAATTAATTTGAAAACAAGTTTGCACAAAAAAAAAAGCATTTACATTGCATGCCTGTACATGCTTAATAGCAGAACAATTCACCCTGTAGCCTGCTTTCCCAAGCCCACAGTCACAGTCAAAAAACTCAAACCCAGGGACAACATCCCTTAGCGAGGGATCCTCACAATGTCAGTATCAATAAAAACAAGGAAATGTGAGAAACTCAGCCATAGACACCCTAAAGAAATGTGGTTGGAATGAGATATCCTGGATGGGATCCTGGGACATAAGAGGGACATTTGGAAAAACTAATGAAATCAAGGTAGAGTGTGGAGTTTAGTAAAAGTGGGTCAGTGTTGCTCCACTAGCTGTGCAAATGCACTGCAGTCATTTCAGATCCCAACATCGTGGAAATGGTGTGAGATATATAGGAACGCTATTGCTTTTGCAATTTCTCTTAAAATGTATTTGTTACATTAGATTATTTAAAAAAACAATTATTTAAAAAAATCATCCTCAGATAAGTAATAGGTTTTAAAAGAAAAAAAATTATCTACTTTCTGGTTTTCTCACTACTAACAAAGAACTGGAGAGAGTGGTTCTGGGAGAAAAGCTGGAAACCTCCCACACAGGGCAGGCTCCAGAGTCTCCTCTCCTCTGAGCCCTGCTGCTCTGACTCCTCACAGAGCATCTCACCCCAGGACGCCGCCCTCCAGGACCCCCAGCTCTGCCCACCTCAGCCCCCGCCCCGTCCTGGCTGCTCCACCAGAATCCGGAACCGCGCGGCAGCGCCCCCGTGTGGCCACAGGGCTGAGCACAGGAGACCAGAGCTGCCCTTTCTCCTGCTCAGCCAGGCCCTCCCCAGGCTCCCTGGGCTCCCAGCGGCAGGACAGGGTCCACTGTCGGGTTAGAGTTCCTCAAACTTCCTCCCAAGTGAGTAACTATGGACACAGGACTCAAGGAAGAGCCAGGTCTTCAGGTCCTAACAGCTGCCTCCCAGGTTTGGGGTGGGTCCCCAAAGTATACAGGTTCCCTCAGTCTCTCTGGACTGGAACTTGGACTCCAGAGTCCCTGTTATCTGTTCCTGCTTCCAGGGATGAAAGTGCCTCCTCCTGAGAATCAGCCCAAAATTCTCTACCCCTAGGGTGAGGGGAGGAGCCAAGTAACAGATTTCAGGCTCTGTTCTAGACCTTCTGAATCTTCATGAGTGTCCAGGTGGCTCCTGTGCTCACTGAAGTGGGGTTCCCTGGTCTCCATGTCTTCTCCATGTGGGGTCAGACTGTGCAGGCAGCTCTGGAGGGTAGTCTGCTCAGATCACTCATCACTGTGGAATCTGGGGTTCTGTCTTGTTCTTTTCTATTCCTTAGTCATCACTCCTGGGTGATTTTTTAATGCTCAAGACTTTAAATATCATTCACATACATCACTCCCTAAATCTAATTCTTAACTCAAACATTTCATCCGTGCTCCAGATTTGTCTGTCCAATTGCCCACATAAGTTTCCTTTCAGCTTCAACTACCCTAAACTGAATACCTAGGGAGCCCACATATGCTGCTTCTGGGGTCTTCCCCCGTCACTGAGGCTCCATCACTGCCTGCACAGTCCGAAACTGGGTATCATCCTTGAACCTCTTCTCACAACCTAGCAGTAGGAAACACTGTAAAGTCCATCTCTAAATATACACAGATCCTATCACTTCCCATTATTTTTTTGCTCACCCCACCGTGAAGCCACCAATCTCTCTGTCCTGGAGCCTGCACTGGTTTCCGACATTTGTGTTCCCACCTCTCACCCTCCTCTGATGCTGCACAGCAGCCAGACAGAGCTTCTAGAGCAGTTGCACAGGTTGATCTTTGTTCAGAAAGGTCTTGGGAGTTCATATCATACCAGAAAGTCAAGCCCTCCCAACATCCTCAAGGCCTGAATGATCTGGATGCACAAAGAACTCATCTCACTAGCCCTCTGCTCCAGAAGATGGCCTCCTTGTTCATCTTAGCCATACAGACTCATTCCTGCCTCTTGCTTCTGCACAGGAGGTTGTCTTGCCTGGACTGAACTTCCCTGCACATCCTTGTGGGTAATATGTCCATCAGACTTTTTCTCAAGGGTCACTTTAGTGAGACCCACGCTGACCACAGTGGGAAGAAAACCCTCCTGTCCCCACACACTGACTCTGGGTCACCTTCCCACCAACCTGACTCACTTCGAACCAGACATGTCCCTTATTTACTGTCACAGTCTCCAGTCTCCCCTCCACACTAGGACACACTCTCCACAGGACAGCAAGCTGGGCCTGTTTTAGTTGACTGAGGTTTCATAGATGCAAAAACAGCCTATCACACATCTGGTGCAACAGTTATCATTTGATAACACTAGGGAGTGTTATCAGTGTAGAGCACCTCTGTCCTAGACACAGTGTCTAAACTAATGTGGCACATTACACAGGTGTTTTTCTCTCTTCAAAAAAGAGGATCCTAGGTTTATGGACCCTATTTTTCAACTATTTTTCAAGCCAACTATGAAGGTAACTATTTTATCAACCCATGGATTAGCACCAGCACTGGGGTTACTACACTTAAGGGCAAAGTTTTAGGAAGAAGCTGCAGAGAAAATAGAAATCCATCAGGAACTTCTCTAAGAGAACACATCTAATCCTCCAATATAATCATACCAGGATTTTATTCTTTAAAAAAGATTTGGAAAATAGGGCCTCCCTGGTGGCACAGTGGGTTGAGCGCCGTGCTGTGAAGCTGTCCGCAGCCTCTGCAGCGCAGGTTCGATTCCCAGCCGGCCAGGGAGATTCCCACATGGAGCGGCAGACCTCTCCTGTCACGCCCACTGCTCCCCTCAGCAGTGCTTTCAGTCTGTCTGCCTGTTGTGCTCCCTGCTCTCTCTGGTGAATCCTCTCACCCTCCAGCATCTCTGACCTGTACCCCAGTTTTGTATAAATAAATAAATCTTAAAAAAAAAAAAGATTTGGAAAATATAATACAGAAAACAGTCCTAAGATGAAGCCAAAAAGTGAATGAATCTCTTACCAGATTCCTGTGTGCAGGGGCCCTCACGGGAATGGGCCTTATGGGAATGACAGGTGCCTCCTGCTGCTTTCAGAGACAGGGACACCCAGAAGACAAGAGGCCTCATCTCTAAACATGAAAAAGAACAGGCATAAAGCAATAAAGACCAAAGAATCAAAATATAAGTACACAGAAAGTTGAGGACAGAAGGCTAGACCCTGAGCTGAGCACGGGCTGACCCGGCCACACAAGCACTCCCTGCCCAGACATGACAGCACAAGGCCAGGTGGTGTCTGAGTCCCTGTGATCACAGGCGCTGCTGGGACAGGTGCTATTGAAAGACAAGGACAAAGGGGCAGAGACATGACCCCTGAGGAGTGACCACGTCAAAGCCCACAATGCACTGAGCCCTGACTGGACACAGGTCCCGTCCCCCTCGGCTCCTCACAGCCTCTCCCGCCCTCACCTGCACAGATTCAGCACAAGAAACAGATGATTCTGGAAGTCTCCTATTTATTTCCTCTCAAATTTTAGGAATAATTTTTATTAAATTTCGTTTTTATTAATTAAAATTAAATAATTTTTGTTTTATGAATAAAATACATAATTTTATTATCAAATCCATAGGACAAGCTTAGAAAAAATAATTTCAGACCTCAATTATTATTTCAAGAGTGAAGTCGTTACTATTCTTGAGGAAAACATACACACAGGGGCAGATACAGACTAGGTCACTTCTGCTGGAGCAGGAAAGTCATCAGGGAGAGACACAGGTCAGTGTGGGGAGGGGCCTGGTGGGCAGGGCTGGGCCAGTCTCCGCACCGCCTCACGTTATGCTAATAGGAGCAGAGACACACAAGGACACCCTTTGCAGCCAGAGAAACCAGAGGATCCTGAAGTCACAAAGTGGGGGGTGAGAAGAAATGCTGCATCACTCAGTCCCCACAAGGCAGCTGTCTCACCTTGTGAAGGAAAAGGATCAGGAACAAAGTCAGGGATTCACATACATGTTGACATTCTCAATAGTCCACTGCATCCTCAGAATGTTTTACTCAAGAATTTCCATAATCTGCTCTGGGTCCAGGGTCTCACTTTCAGGAACCTGGAGATGAACATCAGGGCCCTGGGCACTGTCGCTGCCTGGGGGAGAACAAAACAGAACCTGGTCAGAGCCACAGGAGGGACTGATGAGTGTGACTCCCCCATGGGCTCCAACTACACTGTCCCCAGGGGCCGAGGGACCAAAGCCCTGATCCACACTTACCTGCAGCCTGAGTGTAGCTTCCTCCTTGTCCTCCTGTGGGAAGAAACATCATGGGACACTAGGGAGGAGTCAGGCCATGAAGTCCTAAAGGAATCCCCTAGTTCTGGACCACAGGGAAGTTTCCAGAACTGTGACTGGGCACTTAGGGCAGGACCAGGAAATACGAAGAAAGGAGATGAGAGGGGACTGGACCAACTGCCTCCTGGAGTCTGCCCTCAGCAGGGACCTTCCCCTCTGCCATTTGCTGGAATCAGGCCCCCATCACCAGAATTATCAAGGTGAACAATTTGTGATTCATTTTCATAAGTGCTTTACAAAACAGTGAGTATGAGTGCCGTGAAACCATCCTAGGCCAGGTAGGTTCACCGTGAGTTCTCAGAGAAGAAAAGAGAATTTGGAACATTCAGTGGATTTTGCAGTCATTTAATGCTGAGACAGGGGGCCATATACACTGGCAAGCAGACAGAGGGATCAAGACCCCAACACTAATAACAGTATCTTCATTGCCTAGCCCCCTTTACAGTGCTAAGTGCGTAGAAATATAAGCCCCATGTTTGCTAGATGTCCAAAAGGTAGAAAACATAACATTTCAAGGTGTGGGCTCTGATGAGTGGAAGGGGAAATATAGCCTGATTTTAACTCATTTTCCTCACACTTAGCAAACAGCTCCAGGCTGGGCAACACAAGTGTGTGGGTGGTACTTCCCATTAGCCAGGCAGGGCAAGTTCTCCCTGTGGCCTGAAAGCCCCAGGTGGACAAGATCCCCCACTCCCTTTCCTACCTGAGTGATTCTTCCTCCACATCACAGCTGCAGTCACCGCAGCTCCAGTGAGCACAGCTCCAAGGAGAACCAGGCCAGCAATGATGCCCACGGTGGGGACAGAGGACTGAGGAGGGGGCACTGGAAGGGAAGGGAAGGGGAGACCCTGAGCCCCAGGCCTCATCCTGACCCTTTGAAGGTCTTCAGAAGGGCTCCTGATTCCTCTGAGAAGCTCTGTGCCCACAACCCCCCTCCTTACCCCATCTCAGGACTAGAGGCTCCTGCAGCCCCTCATGCTGCACATGGCACGTGTATCTCTGCTCTTCTCCAGAAGGCACCACCACAGCCGCCCACTTCTGGAAGGTTCCGTCCCCCCCAGGTCTGGTGTCCACCAGCTCCGTCTCCTGGGTCAGGTCCTCCCCCTCTTGCTGCCAGGTCAGGGTGATGTCCGCAGGGTAGAAGCCCAAGGCCCAGCACCTCAGGATGACCTTCTGGTCAGAGGTGGGGTGGTGGGTAACCTCTGTCTTTGGGGGGTCTGAGGAGTAGGGTGAGAACTTTAATACTCTAGTTTTTCCCTCATAGACTCTGAAAAAACCTCCTGCGACCATCCTCAGAATAGACAGAGCCATGAGTTTGGGAAAAGGAAGCACAAAATCTAGAAACCAGCCTGGTCTGGGGAGTCTGGGATAATCTCTTATTCCTTAGAAAGTTCTAGAATTATGGTGACAGCTCTGGATAGGAGGACGCAATTCTCTGAGGAAAGCACAGACTTTTGCTCCTGACCTGGGGACTCAGAAAAGCAGGAGTCAGATCAGAAAATGTCCTCAGACCAATAACAAGACCCTGAGAGAAAAACTGATGGTTCCCAAGAGGGCTGCCGGGTCAAAAGGATCCGTGAAGGGAGATTCCAGGGCTGGTCTCCCCTCAGGCTCAGGAGACACTGGATTCCCTAACTGTTCTGAGGAAAAGTGGGGTCCTCTGGGGAGTCAGGAAACCCAGGGGGCTCCTCCCCGCGCTGACCAGAGAGGGGGCGCTGCTGTGACCCTGACTCCACCCTCCCCGCGGTGCCGGCCTGAAGGGGGTGGGAGACCTCGCGGCCCCTCTTACCTGAGCGCTGCAGCGTCTCCTTCCCGTTCTCCAGGTGTCTGCGCAGCCACTTCATGCACGTGTCCTCCAGGTAGTTCCTCAGCTGATCCGCGTCTCTGCGCGCCTCCAACTTGCGCCGGGAGATCTGCGCGGCCGTGTCCGCCGCGGTCCAGGAGCGCAGGTCCTCGTTGAGGGCCAGGTAATCGGCGCCGTCATAAGCATACTGACTGTACCCGCGGAGGAGGCGCCCGTCGGGCCCCACGTCGCAGCCGTACATCCTCTGGAAGGTGTGAGAGCCTGTCCCCGCCCCGTCACCCCGCGTCACCCCGCGGTCACCCCGCCCGCCCCCGCCGGGAATAAACCGAAACTGACGCGGGAACCTCGCGGGGAACGTCCCGGGGCTCGTCCCGAGTCGCGGGTCTGGCGGGTCCCCCTGCCTCGGGGGACGCTCGGGCCCGGGGTCTGGGGTCCCCGCCCGCCCGCGGGGGTGGGGTCGTGAGCGCCCCGGGCCCGCCCCGCTCACCCGCCGCGCTCTGGTTGTAGTAGCCGCGCAGGGCGCGCAGGTTCTCCGGGAGAAGCCGTGCGTTGTCCTTCGCGTCCTGCGTCTCCCCCTCCCAGTACTCCGGCCCCTCCTGCTCCATCCAGGGCGCCCGCGGCTCCATCCTCGGGTTCGCCGCGTCGCTGTCGAACCGCACGAACTGCGTGTCGTCCACGTAGCCCACCTCCATGTACCGGGGGTTCCCGAGGCCGGGCCGGGACATCCCGGTGTAGAAATACCTTAGGGAGTGGGAGCCTGGGGGCGGGAGGGGGACCCGGGCTGACCCTCCTCCAGCGCGGTCTGGAGGTGATGGCGCGGGAGCGGAGGAGGGCGAGGGGCTCCTGAGATTGAAATGAGGCAGGGGATGAGAAGGCTGGAGACTCAGGGGCCTAGAGGAGGGGGGAGGTTGGGAGGGACAGAAAGTGGGCAGGGCAGGGTGGGGTCACGGGGTCAACAGGGCTAGCAGTGGCGGAGCCATGACTTTCCTGGGGTCCTGTGCTCCACCAGGTTTCCTCTAGTTCCCCCTCCTCAGTGGCCTTTTCCCTCCAGACCCGCACTCACCTGCCCAGGTCTCCCTCAATGCCAGGGCCCAGGAGAGCAGCTGCAGGAAGGGTGGGGGCCTCATGACTGGTGCTCTTGGGTCTGGGGAGACCCTGAGTCAAGACTGGGCAGTGGAGAATTTGTAACTGGAGCCCCGGAGCTACTGATTGGCTGCTCTGGAAACCCTCCAGCAATGGGGAGTGAGAACTGGCGTGAGTCACCAGTATCCAGGAAGGAAGACCCCACACAGGTTGAGAGCCAGGGAGGTGAAACTGGGGAGATGGGGAATCCCCAACAGTAACCTTCCCTGCCCCAGACACAGCCCAGAGGGCTGAGACCCTGAGAACCACAGCAGATACCTGGGACTTTGCTGCCCCTCCTCTCCTGCACCAAGGCCTTTGTCACACAGTTGCCTTCCTGAGTCCAGGCCAGGGATTGGGGCAGCGATTTTCAAGCTTTTTCAATTCAGGATCTCTGTAGTTTTACAAATTAGCGAGGACCCTGGTATAATTTTAGGAGGTTATTGCTCTCAGTATTTACTACATGAGGAATAAAAACAATTTAAAGATATTTTTATTTAATTTAGAACAATATTAATAACCATTGTGTGTTCACAAAGTGTCTTAAAGAAATACAGATATGTATGAAAGCATACATATAGATATGTATGAGTGGATCTTTTACAGCTTCCATTTTTGCAATTATTTTTCTTCTCTGTCTCACTAGAAGAATGTTGGTGTAGGGAAAATTGTTTTCAGGCTTTTCTGCCCTCCCACCATTAGGAGTGCCCTGCCTGATGGGGCCCCTGCAGTTCACATTGTTGTTAAGCTGACTTGTTTACTTCTGTGGGCCATGGGAGGAGTATTGAGATAGTCACCCAGAGAAGCAGAAGCAAGAGAAGCAGAAGAAGGAGAGAGGCAGAAGAGAAGTGGAGAAAGAAGCCAGAAGAGGGAGAGAGAAGCCCAGAGTGAAGACTTGCTGGGAGGCTTGGAGGTCTACCGGCCTCCTGGCCCCCAGCCCCCCTGCTTGCCGTGTACCTGGTTGCTGAAATGCATGTAAAGCCCAATAAAAGCCTGAGAAAGCCACCGAGGGATCCAAGACTCTCCTTTACCCATCTGCTGGATCATAGAAAATCTGCTCTGTGCACAACCTATCCTGCCCCTACAGTTGGACTGTCATAGTTTCTCATTCATTTGTTCTTTGTTTTGGTTGTTCAGTGAAAAACGATACAGCCTCTCTGAAATATGTGAGAATAGCATTTTAAGTACCTTTCAGATAATTGTGAATATTCAACTTTATTATACTTCGACAATAAATTGAAACTATGCAAATGATGGTTTTTCAAATATTTGCAAAGTGAATGGTGAAAAAATATCATTGAATATTTTCTATTCTGTTACATTAATTCCATAGGCCTCTATTGATTTTTAATCTTGAACTAATACATGATTAAAAAAAGTGATGCATTGTTTTCCTAGGTTATATGATCTTCATGTTAATTATTCTAGAATCAAATTTTGAAAATCATATATGTTTTATGTTCCAAAGATCCACAAAGAAAAGTAAATGGCTACTGGAAGTTGTCAAGTTTATAGCTGTGGGACACAATTTTCCACTATCTGGTTTTCATTTGGAGCTTGTACTTTATCAAGACAGTTAATTATTATCAGTTGTCAACTGGCAGTTGATTTTCATAAAGGGACAGCTCACAGTCACTTTCTAGAAAGTGTATACAGATTAACCAAATCTAAATACTGACATTTTTTTGTTATTCATCCCTTCATGTAAAGGTGGTAGTACCTTCCCGCCCCCCTCCAAAAAAAAAGGTCTAATTCACCTCCTACAAATTGGTTTCCTTGGGACATAATACTTCAGATTGTAGCAGAAGTGACTTAAATGTGTGCTATGTCATCAGAAACTGGGTTTACTTTGTCTCCAAATACTTTCTCTCAGGTTTGTGGAGATGCTTCCTGCTTTCCTGAGCCTCCCTGTCCAGGACCCCACAGCTCTTCATACTGGACAGAGTGGTCTCTGTCCACATGCTTGCTCCCTCCCTCCTAAAACAGAAGGGCTTGCAGCCCTTCTCTTCTGGGCTCAGGTGCTGGCCCTGCCTGGGGAAGGTTGACAATGACGGGTCATCTCCAAACTTGAGGCCTCATTTCAATGCTTTTCTGTTTCTGATTCTTAACAACAGCTGACAGTGTTTTTTACTCCCTCCTGGTCTCAAAATGCCTTGTTGGTAACATTTTGTATTTTTATAGTGAACACACATGATATCCTATGAACTGTACTCTCTATATGTGTATCTACATACATGCACACACACATCATAACCAGAATAAAGCAGGTCTTCCTTAATTTTGAAAAGGAAGGCGGGTGGTGGTCATCAGGCTCAGTGCAGAGCTGAAGAACTGGGCTCTGTGTCTGTGCTCGCCGGGTCCTCACAGCCCTTCCTCCCCTCCTCAAGACTCTGCTCTCTGTGGGGCCTATGCAGGGTCTCCCCATTCTCTTCCGGATGTAGCCATTTATTATAATATTATAAATTCTGATGCTTTTAAGAACATCGTTTTGTATCTCACAAATATCTCACATTTTTAGCTCTTTTCAGTGGGAAGGTGTGTCTATCCATGGAGCCCACCTTTGTCAGGTGAAAATTCTAAGGCAAAATCATTCAATGACAAGATGGCAGGTCCTAGAGTAGAAGGTCAGAGCCTGAGAACACGTGACTGAGGGGGATCTGCCAAGTGTTTGATAGTGTCAGGGATTGTTGTGTAATTTATTTTTGATAATAAATGATTTTGATAATAACTAATATTTTTTATTCATGCACACACACCCAGAGGATTCATAAATACTCAAGAACATACACAAATACATAAGTCATATTATCCTCAGTCAACCAAGTCTCTTCTACTCTGAACCCACTGCAGTCAGCAACTCCTCATTTCTCTTCCCAGGAAAGTCTATGTATGCATTGATGTTAATGATAAGTCTGTAAAAGAGCTTGGGCCATGGACAAGGAGAAAATATTTGCAAAATATGACTCTAATATATATATACATGCTTTAGAATATGCATTGAACCCTTAAAATTCAACAAGGAACAGAAAACTTTTTAAAATTGAGCAAAACTCTGAACAGTTTCCAAGAAGATATATTGATGGCAACTAGGCCTATGAACAGAAACTCACCATCATATGTTAAAAGACATATATAAATGCAAGTGCAAATTAAAGCAACAAGGACACGCAATACACAACTACTATATGGCCTAAATCCAAATACTACTACAGCAGCCCCCCTTTAATCACGTGGGATTCCAAGACCCCCAGTGGGTACCAGAACCACCAATAGTATGGGGCCCTCTATATACGAAGATTTCCCTGCACATACATACATATGATAAATTTATTTTATAAATTAGGCAGCATGTGATTGATAGCAATAACTTAAAAACAGGACAATCAAAATCACAACAGTGTACTGTAATAAAAGTTATGTGAATGTGATCTCTCGCCAAATATCTTATTATGAAAAAATGATGAACGTAGGTTAATTTCAGCAAACTGAAGCCATGGAACATTAAACCAAAGATAAGGGGGGACACTGTGCACCAGGTGCAACATGGACCCCCTTTCACTGCCAGAGAAAATGCAAAATCACACAGTCACTATGGAAGAGATTTGGCAATTTCAAATTCTTATTAAGTGAAACACAGATTTACCCTAAACCTGCTGATCACTCTCCTGGGTATTCACCCAGCTCACTTGAAAACTTTTCTTCACACGAAACCTGCACACAAATGTTTATGGCAGAGCACCCCTTAAGTGTGGGCTCCACATGGTGACTCATTCCAATGACTGCTGTGGGGAAAGGGACCCAGGAAAGAAAGATCTTCCCAGGGAAGAAGTGGAGACCCAACCGCAACCAGGAGGGGAAGGTGACATCACCAGTGAGGAGAAGGTGCAGGTGACTCTCCAGGGCGCTGTGCTGAGAAACACCCTTCATGTTTCCGTTTTTCCCCAACCCCAGTCTACCAACCTCACACTGAGGGCCCTTCTACAACACACCTGAGCAGCGCTCCCCTAAATGTCAAGACCATCAAAACCAAGGAAAGTCTAAAAGACTGGCTCAGCCAGAGGAGCCTCCGGAGACACGACTGGGACTTAATGTGACATCAGGATGGGAGCCTGGGACAGCAAAAAGAAATACTAATGACACCTAAATCAGGTATGGTGATTAATCACAACACGTGACTATTGTCCCATTAGCTGTACAGATAAGACAGAGATATCCATGTTAACAGGGAAAAGGGTGAGGGATATACAGGAATCCTGTACCAATTTTTACATATATTATTTTAAAATAAAAATATTAAAATGTAGCCCTCAAGAAAGGAACAGTGAGTGGAAGAGAAAATCATCTGCTGTTGCCATCTCCAGGGTGTGGTCATCCAGGGGCTGCAGAGAGAGGCTGTGGAGAGAGAAGATGGCGCCTCAGACACAGGGCAGCTCCAGAGCCTCCTCTCCTCTCCTCCACTCCCCCCACCCCAGCCTGGTGCCAGGGCTGCTCACAGGGCATCTCACCCCCCCCCCCCCCCCCCAGTGATGCTCAGCCCCAGCTCACCCTCTCAGCCTGAGGCACACACACCCAGCCTCTCCCCTGGCTGCCAGACTAGGACAGCGCCGCAGCGCCCCCGTGTGGTCACGGGGGCTGAGGGTGGAGGCGAGAACCCTGTGATCTCCCAGGTTCTCAGGGTCTCCCAGAAGGGTGAGTTCTATAGAGCTTTGGTTCCGTGTCTCACCTGTTTCCTAATACACGTTGACATGATGGTCCCTGTCAGCTAATCACCACAGACTTTGGTTCAGGCAGGCGCAGATCCCTAGGCCATAACAGCTGGCTCTAAAGACCAGGGTGGGCCCCACAAACATACCAGGTGCCCTCAGTCTCCTGGGATGAGACCTTGATCCCAGAGTCCCTGTCACTTGTTCCAGTTGCTGACTCCAGGGATGAAGGCTCCTCCTCCAGGGAATCAACACTAATCCCTCCATCCCTAGGCTGGGCTGGAAGAGGGTCAGGAGGAGAGACCCCTAGGAGAGACCCCCAGTGGACCCCCTACAGAGGGTAGGGGCCAGGAAGAGGGGAGGCTCCTGGAGGAGTGAGGACAGGGAAGAAATAGGGGCTTTAAGGGAGGGAGGCCCACAGGAGTGGAGGGGGAGGAGCCAGGGAAGGGTCAGCCTAGTGGGCACCTGGTGGAAGGGTTGGTCTGTGTGGGGAGAGGCCCCGGGTCTCTGGCTGGGGCTGGGAGAGTCTCTGCTGTCAGTTGGGCTGTAACCACACAGAGGTCGCTCTGTGATCAGCTGGGAAACTGTACGTTAGTGTAAGGCCTTCTCCGTGCATAGACAGATGATATAATTCAAGCACACAGGGAAGAAAGGGAAAAGAAGATATAGGGGGTAATTTAGTGCTCCCTCTTGCAGAGCAAAGTGTCCTTATGCTGGGGTGACAGGGAGAATCAAGGAGCCCAGAGAGCGGGAGCCCAAGGCCTGTGTTGCCTGCTGGGGACAGCCCCTCCCTGTGCTGGGACCTCACAGCCCAGACTGAGTCCATCTCAGCTCACAGCCTTCAGGCCCTGGACACTGTCTCAGGCACCAGGAGCCCTTGCACCAGGAGCGGTGGCCCAGGCCTTGGACTCCATGTTCTGGACCACAGAGGGCAGGGGTGGAAGGAGCTGGAGTCTGAGGTGGCCACAATTGGATCAGCCAGGAGAAGGGCCAGTGACTGTCAACTCACTTCTCCCTAAAAGGGAATGTGTCTCCCCATCCCCTCGCTCCAGGGCAGGTGTCCACACCCCATACCCAAGGTGCCCAGGGTGAGACCACCTACCTTTTGGAGCCCGGACAGCAGCCCCTTCCCCCCTCTCTATACCTGGGAGCCAGAACCTGGTGTCTTCTCTCTTTGTCCCCTTCCTGGGCCAAGAGATGCCCTCTAGGTCCCTCAGGCCTCGCTCCCTGCACTCCTGACTTTTAAGTTAAAGGCCTGGTCATCCTGGACCCAAATCTACTTTTTGATCTTCAATATTGACCTAAGGGTTAAAGATCAGGGGAGGAGTTCCCAGGGCCCCATAGGTGGCAGCCCCAGGCCTCCCAGCTGGGCGGAATCATCGTATCTGGACATAAGCCTGGGGCCAGAGGACTTCAATGCCTAACAAACCTACTACCTGGCCAGGGCGCCCTCCCCAATACAAGAATCTGCAGAGAGTGGTGGTCTGTCTTAGATTGACTCCTTGCATTTCTTTAAAAAAAAATTAAATATTTACTTATTTTCTTACACTGTTATTTTTTGTACAGTGTTTGATTCTCCTCTCAGGCGTAGTCCCCATAGTTTTCCACCACTGTGATCCATCATCACAGTCCCCTGTGCTCTTGTTTCCCATTTTCACCCTCTTTCCCTATCACCTGCTGAAGGCCTTAGATTTATGTCCAGCTTGTAAGTTTTGTCTTTTTCCTGTCCCTTTGTTCGATTTCTCTTATATGTAGTCCACATATAAGTGAAGCCAAATGATATTTATGTATTTTTCCTTCTGACTTATTTTGCTTAGCATAATCCCTTCTAGCTCCATCCATGTTGCCACAAATGGCAGGAGTTTATCTTTTTTGATTGTGGAGTAGTATTCCATTGTGTAAATATACAATAACTTTTTAATCCATTGCTCTGTTTTGGCACATTTGGGTAATTTTCATATCTCAGCTATTGTAAATAGTGCTGCAATAACACAGGAGTGCAGGCTTCCTTTTGATATAGTATTTTTGTGTTTTGGGTAGTTCATAGGAGTGGAATTGCTGGGTCATATGGTTGATCCGTTTTTAATAATTTGAGGAAACATGGGCCTCCCCGGTGGCGCAGCAGTTGAAGCTGCCCAAAGCCTCTGCGGCGCCGGTTCAATCCCCGGCTGCTCCCTGGCCACAAGAGGAGGGTCCCACATGGCGCGCAGACCTCTCCTGCCGCCCACTGCTCCCCTCAGCAGTGTACTTTGGTCCTTCTGCCTGCTCTGCTTCCCGCTCTGGCTCTGGTGAATTCTCTCTCTCACCCTCACGCGCTTCTGACTATACCCAGTGCTTGTATAAATAAATAAATAAATCTTTAAAAAAATTAATTTGAGGAAACCCACACAGCTTTCCATAGTGGTTGCACCAGTTTATATTCCCACCAGCAGTGTAAGAAGACAGCTTTTTCTCCACATCCTAATCACCATTTGTTGTTCCCAGCTTGTTGTTTTGTTTTTTTTTTTTTAATATGGGCCTTTCTCACAGGTGTAAGGTGGTATCTCACTGTGGTTTTGATTTCCATTTCCCTGATTATAAGTGACATTGAACATTTTGTCTTATTCCTGCTGGCCATTTGTATTTCCTCTTTGAAGAAGTGTCTTTTTAGCTCTAATGCCCATTTTATAAATGGGTTGTTTGCTTGGTGTTTTTTTGAGTTGTGTTAGCTCTTTGTGGTTATTTTATATCAGTCCCTTATCAGTAGTACAATGTGCAAATATTTTCTCCCATTAAATTGGGTGTATCTTCATTTTAGTGACAGTCTCTGGCCATATAGAAACTCTTTGGTTGATGTAGTCCTGGCTGTTTCTCTTCTCTTTTATTTTCCATGTTTCTGGACAGAAGTCCTCAAAGATGCTTGGGATGTTTATGTCACAGAGAGTTTTGCCAATGTTTCTTCTATCGAGTTTTATGGTTTCAGGACTTACATTCAAGTCTCATGCATTTTGAGTTGATTTTTTTGTGTGGTGTTAGGTAGTAATCTCATTTCATTCTTCTGCATGTGACAGTCCTGTTTTCCCAGTACCGTTTGCTTTATATTTTTTGTCCCTTTGTCATAGATTAGTGTGGTTTTATTTTGGGCTTCCTTTTTTTTTTTCATTTTTATTCTATTGGTGTGTGTGTCTGTTATTGTTTCAATGCTATGCTACTTTTATTATAACAGTTTATAGTATATATATAGTTTATACTATAGTTTGGAGTCTGGAAATGTGATTCCTCTATTCTCCTCCCTGCTAGTCAGGAGAGCTTTCACTATTTGTGTTTTTTTTTTTTTTTTTTTTTTTTTTGGTTTTTGTGGTTCCATATGAATTTCATCAATATTTGTTCCATTTCTTTGAAGAAGGTCATTCAGATTTTTATTGGAATTGCACTGAATCTATAAATTGGTTTTGGTAGAGTGGCCATTTTGATGTCTTCTCCTATTTCATTTAAAAGTGTTTTGCACTCCCACCAGCAGTGCAGGAGAGTTCCTTTTTCTCCACATCCTCGCCAACATTTGTTGTTGCTAGGTTTTTTTTTTTAATATTTATTTATTTATGCATACAAGAGCTGGGGGACCGGCCAGAGATGCAGAGGGTGAGAGGATTCACCAGAGACAGAGTGGGGAGCAGGACAGGCAGACTGGCTGAAATACACTGCTGGGGGGAGCAGCAGGCGAGTCAGGAGAGGCCTGCTTCACCATGTGGGTTTCTCTCAGGCCGGCCGGGGATTGAACTCGTGCTGCAGAGGCTGTGGATTGCTTCATAGTGCGGTGCTTAACCCCTTGCGCCACTGGGGAGGCCCTGTTACTAGTTTTTTTAATATGTGCCATTCTCATTAATATAATATGGTATTCCACTGTACTTTTGATTTGCATTTCCCTGATTACAAGAGATGTTGAACATTTTTTCATATGCCTGTCGGCCATTTGCATTTCCTCTTTGGAAAAGTTTCTTTTCACTGTTAAAAGAAATGGGCAGCTCTTCTGCCCATTTTTTGACTGGGTTATTTGTTTTTGTTGAGTCTTGTCAGCTCTTTGTAGATTTTTGTGATCAGTCCTTTATCATTAGTGTTGTGTGCAAAAATTTTCACCCAAACAGTGGGGTGTCTCTTTGTTTTGGTTACTGTCTCTTTGTACGGAAGCTCTTTAATTTGATGTAGTCCCAGCTGTTTATCTTTGCCTTCACTATCACTGCTTTGGGTGATGTGTCTTTAAAGATGTTACTGAGGTGTATGTCATGTAGTGTTTCACCTATATATATTCCTGCTATATATTTTACGGTTTCAGGTCTTATGTCTAGTTCTTTAATCCATTTTGAGTTAGTTTTTGTGCATGGTGTGAGGGAGTAGTTAATCTTCATTCTTTTGCATGCAGTAACCCTGTTTTCCCAGCACCATTCATTGAACAAACTTTCTTTTTGCCAATGTATATTCCTTGCTACTTTGTCAAAGATTAGTTGAGCATAAATCTGTGGGTTTATTTCTGGGTTTTCTATTCAGTTCCATTGGTCCGTGTGTCTGTTCTTCTTCTAATACCATGCAGTTTTGATTATTATGGCTTTGTAATATAGTTTGAAGTCTGGGAGTGTGATACCTCCATTCCCTTCTTTTTTTTTCAGGAATGCTTTGGCTATTCAGGGTTTTTGGTGACTCCATATGAATTCCATCAATATTTGTTCTATTTCTTTGAAAAATGTCATTGACATTTTTATTGGAATAGCATTGTATCTGTAAATTGCTTTTGGTAGGATGGCCATTTTGATAATGTTAATTCTTCCAATCCATGAGCAGGGGATGTCTTTCCATTTCTTTGTATCTTCTTCTGTTTCTTTTTAACAGTATTTTACAGTTTTCTTTGTATAGATCCTTTACCTCTTTTTTTAGGTTTCTTCCCAAGCATTTGATTTTTTTTTTGTTTGTTTCAATAATAAAAGGGATGGTTTTCTTGATTTCTTCTTCTTCAAATTTATTGTTTGTGTATAGGTAGGCTCCTGATTTTTGTGTGTTGATTTTGTATCCTCCTACTTTACTAAACTGATTGATTAGTTTGATTAGTTTTTCTGTGGCATTTCAGGGTTCTCTATGTATATTATCATATCATCTGTGAATAGTGATAGTTTTACCTCTTCCTTCCCTATCTGGATTCCTTGTATGTCTTTCTCTTGTCTTATTGCTCTGGCTAGGACTTCCAATATTATATTGAAGATCAGTGGTGAGAGTGGACATCCTTGTCTTGTTCCAGATCTTAATGGAAACGTTTTCAACTTTTCACCATTGAGAATGATATTTGCTATGGTCTTGTCATGTATGGCCTTTATAATGTTGAGGTATGTTCCTTGTATCCTGAGAATTTCAAGGGCCTTTATCATAAGTGGGTATTGTACTTTGTAAAAAGCTTTGTCAACATCTATTGATATTATCATACGGTTTTTATGTTTCTTTTTGTTGATGTGTTGGATTACCTTGATTGATTTTTGGATGTTGAACCATCCTTGTGTCCCTGGAATAAATCCTACTTGGTCCTGGTGAATTGTCTTATGGATGCATTGTTGGATTCTGTTAGCTAAAATTTTATTGAGGATTTTTGCATCAGTGTTCATTAGAGAGATTGGCATGTAGTTTTATTTTTGTGTGTTGTTCAGGAGGAATTTTTTTTAATAAGATTAACAATAAAAGAGCTGCCTGGGCAGGTAGTGGGAGCCCATCACTAACAGGACCCAACCCTCACTCTGGATATTGTCCAGTGGATTGTGTTGATGAGAAAATAAGAAAGAAACAATAATTTCACCCACTCTAACATTACACCTTCCTCCAGGAGCTGAAGTAGACCCTGCTCCATCTCTCCCCATTCTCTCTGGACTGTGTACAAAGGCTCAGCTCAGGAACTGGGGTGACCTGGGCTAATCCTGCCCCTGGGCCAGACCAGCAGGGCACACACTCCTCCCTCCCTCCCTCTGTGTGACTCCCTCCAGCCCTGGTCTAGAGAGAAAGTAACTGCAGCCCACAGAGCCAGTGACCCCTGGGAAACAGAGGGGCTGCCAGGCTGGAGCTCCCTGACTCTGAGGCAGTGGGCTTTCTATAGTGACCCCAAGGAGGCGAGCTTAAAGTGAATGTTGGGGACTGAGGGAGTGAGATGTCAGGGTAAGGGGGGCCACCACATCCTAGCAAGGGGCCCAGAGCAGGGTCCTACCCAGCTCCTTCCAGCTCAGTCCAACCAAGACATATTTCTAAACTTCCTCCTCTTCTTCATATCCATTGCTTTCTCAAGACCTGCTCAAAAATAGCTTCTGGATGGAACTTTTGCCATTGAGGTGTTGTCCTGACATTCTTTGCTCTTTGTAGGATTTGAATTCATTTATGCTGCACTTGATGTGTAATTGCCCTCCCACTGTCTATGTTGTGTGCCCTGTCTCTCCTGTTACACATACACACACACACACACCACAGACACACACACACTCCCCACTCTTTGGGAACCAGATCCTCACTCAACACTATGGTCACTCCAACCCTCTGTCTCTGGTTACCCCTCAGAGCCGCCCTCTGCAGTGTCTCTACTTAGCAGTGTCTGAGCAGCCCCAGGAGTCCCTGCACCTCCTGCCTCTGACCTTGTGGGAAACCAGCCCCTCACTCTGCATGACAGTGAGGAAGGGGAAGTCCTGAGGTCAGTGATTGATTGAGACAATTTACCTTTTTTTAAAAATTTTCTTTTTCCCTCATTACTGTATTATTTCTATTGAGGCAACATGAGTTTACGCACTGCATGTGTTCAGAGGCACAGGGTCACCTGCTGCAGGAGGCCTTGTTGCTCCAGCCAGATAGGATACTGACAAGCAGCAAAGAGAAAGGGCCTCACACCATGGGGCTGAAGATCTGGCATCCCTTTGCTTTTTGTTCTTGGTCATAGAGAAAAATTTATCAGAAAGTATATTAGGCAATAAATTATATGTATCAGCATACTGTAAGTAAATAGCACGGAAAATTGTTTGTTTAGAAATTAGTTGTTGGGCTGTTTGGCTCACTTGACAATGGGAGACAAGTTATTGAACATGCCTGACAAGCATTACAATACAACTATTATTATAAGTTCTTTTTTGCCTTCCCTTGAAGTTTCTTGGGAAGGTTTTTAAATGAAGCTATTTGAGTTAAGGAGTTTCTAGGTAAAGGAAGTTCTGATAGCTGAGTAGCAGCCAGCCCCTGCTGTGAAGGCCATTGAGAATAAGAAAAGTCTTTTCTTGCTTAGGCTTTAGCTGCTAGGGATGTACTGGCAGCTATCAACTGTCTTAGGTTATTGTTTAGCTGAAACAATGAATTTTAGTGTAAGGCTTAGTTTTTTATTAACCTTGAAGGTTGCCTTCTTGCTGAGAGCACGGAAAAGGAGATGCACTAATTGTTTCTGCTTTGTTTCTATGAACTTGATAATGTAATCTCAATGCTTGCAAAAAACGTATAAATAAAGAATCTGCTGAGCCTTTCAGGCAGAAGATACTAGCACCTCACCAAGTGTCAGTGTCTCCTCATTCTACCTCATCCCCTTCCCCTCAGTCCCTAAGTTTCAGATCATTCGTATTTGCCGAGGCCGTCTCATCCTTTCAGGAACCCTGACACGACATTTTGCCGGAGGCTGGTCCCCAGCAGTCACCATTTTCAGATGTTTGTTACCACATTACAGCCACTGAAGAGCACCCACAGTCCTCCACCATAGTCCATGAGGCCCTCGTCCCTCTTTGTGTCCTGCTCTCACCCTCCCTCACCCATAGGGTCAATTCTACAGTCATAGTTCTAGAGTTTGTTTTGGTTTAGTTTCATCTATCTCTGCTTTGTTTCTTTATATTCCACATATGAATGAAATCATCGAGTATTTGACTTTCTCCTTCAAACTTATTTCACTTAGCATAATTCCCTCCTGATCAGTCCATGTTTTGGAAATTCAAGGTTTTATCTTTTTCACAGCTGAGTAGTATTCCCCTGTGTCTACCTACTACCTCTTCTTTGTCCACTCATGTGTCATTGGGCACTTAGGCTGTCTCCACAGTTGGTTATTGGGCACAGTGCTGCAGTGAACATAGCAGACACATATCCTTTGGAATTAGTGTTTTTACCTCCTTTGGATAAATACCACGGAATGGAATGCTTGACCCTGTGGAATGTCTATTTTGAATATTTTGAGGAACCTTCATTCTGTTCTCCACAGGGGTGGGACTGTAACAGTGTGGTATCCATATGAAAGGAAGGTTCCAGTTTTCCTGCCCTACCCCAGGAAGGGTGGAGCCCACAGAGATGAGAAGCTAAAGAGGAGGCAGAAGCAATGAGGTGGGAAATGGAGACTGGAGGAGGTTCACGGAGCGGAGGGACATGTGCAGAGAAACCTCGCTTGCTTCTGAGCTTTGGGCTAGTGCCAGGGACCTGGGGGACATGGAAAGAAACACTTGAGATACAAAGACGTGGGTGAGAGATCCAGGGGAGGCTGACGATGGCAGCCTTTATCTTGCTGTGGATTTTGATTTTGCTCTGTCCTTCCAGACTTTCCTGGTCTTTCCTGCCCCTTTTCTGGGAGTCCCCATCCTCTCCTCTGAGTCCTGCTGCTCTGACTCCTCACAGAGCATCTCAGCCCCAGGACACCGCCCTCCAAGACCCCCAACTCTGCCCACCTCAGACATCTCCAAGTCCTGGCGCCCCCGTGTGGCCACAGGAGACCAGAACTGCCTAAGACTTGCACAAGGTTCTCTCCCAGTAGCAGGTTAGGGATCTGCACACAGGGGGCGCCCAAATCCTGTGTCAGTTTGTTGTGGGTTTTTTTTGTTTTTTTGGTTTTTTTTGCTTTCATTTTTAAAAATTTATTTATATATTTTACATGTTCATTTTTAAATGATCTGTTAATTCATGCATACAAGAACTGGGGTACAGGCCAGTGGGGTGGGGTGAGAGGATTCACCAGAGACAAGAGTGGGGAGCAGAACAGCAGATTGACTGAAATACACTGCGGAGGGGAGCAGTGGGCCAGTCAGGAAAGGTCTGCTGCACCATGTGGGTAACTCCCTGGCTGGGGATCGAACTCGTGGTGCAGAGGCTATGGATAGCTTCATAGGGTACGTCTTAACCTCTTGTGCCACCAGGGAGGCCGACTTCTGCCCATTTCTTGACTGGATTGTTTACTTTGTTTTTGTTGAGTCTCATCAACTCTTTGTATATCTTTGTGATCAGTCCCTTATCAGTTGTACGGAGTGCAAAAATTTTCACCCAAACAGTGGGGTGTCTCTCTGTTTTGGTTAATGTCTCTTTTCCTGTACAGAAGCTTTTCAGTTTGCTGTAATCCCAGGTGTTTATCTTTTCCTTCACTTTCTTTGCTTTGGGTGATAAGTCTTAAAGATGTTACTGAGACGTATGTTTTAGTGTTTTACCTGTATTCTATACAATTTATGATTTCTTATGTCCAGGTCTATCCATTTTGAGTTGATTTTTGTGCCTGGTGAGAGGTAGTGGTCTAGTTTCATTCTTTTGCTTGTGGTGGTCCAGTTTTCCCAGCACCACTTATTAAACAAACTGTCCTCGTTCATTGTGTCAGTTTAAGTGTCATATTTCATATCCAGTTGGTGACTTTGGACTTAGGAGATAACCAGGTCTCTGGGACATAACAAATGGTTCCTAGGTTCTGGGAAAATCCCCAAATATATAGGTCGCCTCAGTCTCTTGGAATGGAGACTTAGATTCCAGGGTCCCTGTAATTTGTTTCTGCTTCTGCTTCCAAGGACGAAAGCCCCTCCTCCTGGGAATCAACTTACATTCTCCATCCTTTGGAGGAGGGGAGGGGCCTGGGAGAGCCCCAGGGCACTGGCTAGGAAGATGGGGAGACTCCTGGAAAAGAGAGCAGAGGATGGAAATGGGGACTTTAGGGTATGGAGGTGGGAAGGGGTGCAGCGAGGAGCCAGAGAGGACCAGGCAGGGAAGGGGCAGCATGGGGGACACTGTGATGGGAAGATCTGTGTGGGTGACACAGGCTCTCACTGGGGGGCTAGGAGCATCTGTCTCACCTTGGGGGATGCAGCAGTGCTGGCCTGTGACTGCCCAGGGAACTGCGTACATCAGGGGCCTTGCCCATCCCTGCAGGGCTGGTGTCACCCACACACACGCACATGCTGGTGATGGAGAGGACTGTAACAGGGGGTCTCCCAAGGAAAGAGGAGGTTCCAGTTTCCCTGTTCCACCTAAATGAATGTGGAGCTGAGCAGGGAGGAGGAGAAGCTGGAAAGGAGAGTGAAGAAAGGAAAGAGCCAAGAGGAGACCTGGGGGAGGCACGTGGAGCAGAGAGACATGTGAAGAAGCTGCACGTGCTTCCTGGTCCTGGACTGGGTGACACAGAGGTGAGTGAGAGACTGCGGGGAGGTGACAATGGCAGCTTTTATCTTGATTTTTCTCTTTTCCTTCCAGACTTGCCTGTCTCTGACCCTTTTCTATGGGTCCCCACGGGAAGGTGCTTTAGATTGTGACAGGCCTTCGGGCCCTCCTTTGGGCCAACCCTGTTTGGCTGAACATTTACCCACGAGGGGATGACTAACAAGAGACAGGGATGAATATCATATGATTAAGGAATATCATATGATTAAGGAATACTTCTTTAGGAAGACATAACACTCATCAATATACATGCACCAAACAGAAGAGCAGCAAAATATATATGGCAACTATTAACAAATCTGAAAACAGGTATTGGCAGCAACTCAGCAGTGGTAAAGAAATTCAATACCCCACTTTGATCAAGGACACATCCACCAGACAGAACTCAGGGAAACTGTAGCTTTAAGTGAGGAATTAGACCATGTGGGTTGAATAGATAGTTATAGGGCACTACACTCCAAAAAAGCTGAATATATATTCTTGTCAGGTGCACATGGAATAGTCTCCAGAATACACCGCTTGTTGGGTCACACAACAAGTGTCAATAAATTCATGAATGACTGAAATCATATTAGTATCTCTCTGATCACAATGGCATCAAACTAGAATCAACCATAAAAAGAAACCGGGGTGGAGGAAGTAATATGTGGAGATTGAACACCACACTACCAAATGGCTATTGGGTTAAGGAGGAAAGCAACCAAGAAATTTAAAAATACCTTGAGACAAATGACAGCCTATCAGTGGGGCACAGCAAAGGCAGCACTAAGAGGGGAATACAGAGCAATACAGGCCACACCTAGAATCAAGACAGAGCTTAAGTAAAGACTCTAGGGCCTCCCCGGTGGCTCAGCAGTTGAGCACTGGGTTGCAAAGCTGCCTGCAGCCTCTGCAGCACCGGTTCGAACCCCGGCTGCTCCCCGGCCACCAGAGGGTCCCGCATAGCATGCAGACCTCTCCTGCCACCTGCTGCTCCCCTCAGCAGTGTACTTCAGTCATTCTGCCTGCTCTGCTCCCTGCTCTGGCTCTGGTGAATTCTCTCACCTCCCATGCTTCTGACTATACCCAGTGCTTGTATAAATAAATAAATAAATAAATAAATCTTTAAAAAAAAAAAACAAAACACACTTGTGGCCTTGATCTCTCTTAAAAAAAAAAAAAAAGACTCTAACCTGACACCTAAAACAACTAGAAAGAATAAATGAAACCAAAAGACAGTAGAAAGAAAGAAATTAAAGCAGAAATAAATGACAAGAAATCGAAGACAGATTTTAAAAAATCAATGAAACCAAAAGCTGGTTCTTAAAAAAAATAAACAAAATAGACAAATCTTTTGCTACACTTTCAAGGGGGAAAAGGGATGGGGGAGCCCTCTAATAGTATAAGAAACAAAAGTGGAGAAGTTACAATAGACACTTTAGGAATACAGAGGACAATAAGACAATACTAAATATCTATATGTCAATAAATTGAATAACCTCAAATAACCTAGAAGAAACTGACACATTCTTAGAAGTATACAACCTTCTGAGACTGAATCAGGAAGATTCACAACAAAGCAACTACAAGCAAAGACATCAAAACACGAATCCAAAGTTTCCCAAACAACAAAGCCCAGGACCAGACATTTTCAGTGACTTCTACAAAATTTTTAGAGATGAACTAACACCTGACTTCTCAACTCTTAAAAAATAAATAGAGGAAGAGGGAATGCTGAAAAACACATTTCATGAGGCCAACATTCCCTTGTTACCAAAGCAGAGATGGACATCACACAAAAAAGAAAACTACCGACCAATCCCTGATGAATATAGATGCGAACATCCTCAACAAGACCTTAGAAAACCTAATTCAAATGCACATTTGACTGAGCAGGATTTACCTCAGCAACACAAGGATGGTTCAACAATTGAAAAAAATCAATTAGATTTCTGCTGACACCAATAAAAATGCCTATTATCAAGAGTCAAGAAATAAATTTTGTGAGGATCAGGGGATGAAGGACACTTGTGCACTATTGGTTGGATATAATTGGTGCAGCCATTTTGGAAAAAAATAGGGCGGGTTCTCAAAAAAAAAAAAAAAAACAGAATTGCAATATGATCCAGTATTTCCACTTCTGGATATTTACCTTAAGAATATGAAAACACTCGGGCCTCCCCGGTGGCGCAGCGGTTGAGCACTGGGTTGCGAAGCTGCCCGCGGCCTCTGCAGCGCCGGTTCATTCCCCGGCTGCTCCCCGGCCACCGGAGGAGGGTCCCACATGGCGCGCAGACCTCTCCTGCCGCCCGCTGCTCCCCTCAGCAGTGTCCTTCGGTCCTTCTGCCTGCTCTGCTCCCCGCTCTGGCTCTGGTGAATTCTCTCACCCTCCCGCACTTCTGACTGTACCCAGTGCATGTATAAACAAAAACAAACAAACAAACAAATAAAGAAAGAAAGAAAAACATGCCTCTATAAAAAAAAAAAAAAGAATATGAAAACACTTACTTAAAATAAGACAGGGCCCCTATTTTCATTGCAGCACTATTTACAATAGCCAAAATATGGGGCAACCCATGTCTGGAGAACAGGTGAGTGGGTTATCAAAATGTGACATATATCTCACATTCATATATCATGCACAAACACACACACAATAGAATAGTACTCAGATATTTAAAAAGATGAAATCCTTCCATTTACAAGAATATGGATAGAATTTAACGGAATTATGATAAGTCAAATTAAGAAAGACAAATACTGTGTGATTTGTGGATACAAAGGGAAAAAAACAATCTAGAAACACAACAAAATGGCGGTCACCAGAGGGGAAGGAGCTTGGAAGGAATAGTTTGGTAAAGGATGATGATTGGACTTTCGGTAGTGGGTGTGTGAGAAATATACAGCTGCCGGGTGAGAAGCTGTACACATCACTTCCACGTAGTGTGTAAATTAATGTTACCTCAATAAAAAAAAAAAAAAAGAGAAGACAAAGTTTCCCCCAGTCTGCTGCCCAACCAGATCCCATGGCCTGAAGAGGCCTGGGAAGGAGAAGACAGGACTGTGCTGTCCTCAGGAGCCCCCTGCACCTCCAAAGAGCCACTTCTCACCTGTGCTGTGCCAGTTTGGCCTGAGCTCCTCCTCTCTCACCTGGACACACACAGACTAGTCTCTCCTGCCACCCCCAGTCTGGGCCCCTTTCACCTGGGAGCTGAACCAGGTCCTGCTCTGCTCACAGCCTGGCAGGGGCTCTGCAGCCCCACAGTCACCCCCAGCCCAACAGGGTGACCTCTTCCCAGGCCTCTGACACCCACTCCTGTGTTCCTCCCTCGCCCTCGCCCTCGCTCCAGCTGATCCTCACCCCCTCTGTCCTTGCACCCCTGGTACCAGCCAGCTCCCCCTCAGGCTGTTGCCTCCATGGGACGCACACCCCCAACACCCCTCCCCAAGGCTTTGCTCCCATCCCACCGTCACACTGACCCCCCACACAGCTGCCCCCACACACCCCTCCCTGCCCTGCTGTCTGACCTGCTCACTGCCTATCCCTCCTCTCAGCCCCCCTACACGTGGAGGTGGGTGGGGGGAATTCTTTTCTTTGTAATTCACTGTCTCCTGCATGAAAGCAGCTCTCTGAAGATGGGGCTCAGTCTGATTTATACACAGCACCGAGCATATAGCTGACACCATATATATATATATATATATATATATATATTAGTGGAAAGAAATGAATTAGTGACTGACAAGTGTTTGCAATACACATAGTGTCAAAAGCAAAAATGAGGGGAAAGGTATATTCAATTTTAACAGTTGTCATCCCTCCCCCTCATGGTCTAGGTCAGTGACTGCTCTTAACTGTGTCATCAAATTAGTGGTTGGGGAGCTCCCCCTTCTTTTTTTTTTACATCAGTCTTCACTTTTGTACAATGTATGCTCTCTCCACTCAGGGGAAGTTCCTATAAAATTCCACCACCAATTCACCTGTGCACAATCACCATAGTCCCTTGTGCTCCTCCCTCCCTTGTTTGATTCCTCTCCCTCACCTTGGAAGCACTCCCATCTTTCTAGAGCCAGGACCCCCTACTCAGCCATCCTTCCTGCAGGAAGAGCTCCCAGAGGCCATGGGCCCCTCCCACCCAAGGGAGATACAGAGAGGGACACACTCACTTGGGGACCCTCAGGGGGCAACTGGAAGAGGAGCAGCAGGGAAGGAGGCAGAGCACAGAGCTGGGGCAAGAGCAGGGTGCCATCTCCTTAGGGCTGGGGAGAGACAGGGCAGGAGGCAGCCAGGCCCACACAGAGGATCAGGGCAGCCAGGAGCTCTGGGCTCAGGGGGGAGCAGGCCCAGGGACCCCCACCAGCAGGAGCAGGGCCCTTCCTAGTGGCCCCTTAGGCCCTGAGACCAAGGAGGACAGACCTGGCTCCTATCAGGGCTTCTGACCCTCTGTGCTGCTAGACACCATGAGGTTTATTGGAGGAAAACATCCTCCCTTCCCTTCCCACCCCGTGGAATCCAAACCCCTGACACACTCTGCTCAGAACACCAGGCCCCTCCATTCCCAGCACCTGGGCCTGGGGTGAAAACTGCCCTCCTCTCCCCATCATCACCCAGTGACTCCCCAGTTCAGAGGCCCTGACCCAGGCCCCCATGAGGAAAGGCCAGAGCCTGCTTGTAGTCCTGTTGCCTCAGTGTGAGCAGGTGTCCCTGAGAAGCCTCAGGACACACGACAGTGACCCCAAGGAGACGGGGTCCCTCCACAGGCCCCTGTCCTGCTCTGTCTGCTTGTTCAGCTCACCTGAAGGTCAACCCCTCCCCAGCCCTGACCTGCCAGGCACAAGGACAAGGTCCTGCTCCAAACACAGCAGGAGCCGGGTCAGATCCCCACTGAGGGCTTTGTTCTTGTCTTCTCTAATTCTGGGGGGATTCCTGCTGTGGAGTGAGGGGACCTGGTGGGACAGAGCAGCAAAGATCGGAAAGTGAGTCCTGATTAGAGAAAACATCTTCAATCTGCTATCAGGCAGAATGAGGGGCATCCTGGGGCCCCAAGAACTGCAAGTTCTGCCATCTGCCGCATAGAGGCAGAGCACACTCTGAGTGTGAAAGGACACAGGAGAGTGGCGCGCACAGAGAGGAAGGGAAGGGAGGAGAAGAGTTTCCCAACAAAACACCAGTTTCCCGTCCCCTCGTGGGTAAATACCCAACCACACAGGGTTGCCCCAAAGTGGGGCCACTGCAGCCTGAAATTTGCCACAAGTCTCAGGCACCTTCTGGCGGGGACCCACAGAAGCCGATAAAAGGGGCCAGGCCAGTCTGGGACAAAAGGAGCAAAATGAAAGCACAAACCACAGTCAAGGCCGGTGACCCCACGGGTCTCCCCCAAGTGTCTCCTTCCACGACCTCCTGTCCCTGGGGTGAGCCCAGCGCTGAGAAGCAAGGGGGGCTTCTTCACATTCCCCTCTCATGTATGGTCCCTGCGTCTCTCTCCGGGTGCTCTCTCCCCCACACACCTGTGTCTCACGGCGGATGCTCCTAAAGGGCCCTGACATAGGTGGTCTCTGTCCAGAGAGGTCGTGTGACCCCACGTCTTATTCAGAGAAAAGGCAAAACCCTTCCAACGTCCTCAACGTCTGCATGATGTGGGTGCACAGACCCCGTCTCAGTGACCCCTGCTCCAGCCGCAGCCTCTGACACACAGACATCCCCATCCTGGGGCGTCTGGGCTGAGGTCGCCCTGCCTGGACAGAGCTTCCGCAGACACCCTGTGGGCATGGAGTGTCCATCAGGTCTTCTCCCAAAGGTGCCGTCCTAGTGAGGCCCACCTGCCCATGCTAGGAGAGTAGCCCTCTTCCTGTCCCCACACACTTCTGGGTCATCTTCTGGGTCACAATTCTTACCCACACCAGGATGAGTCTGAAACGTTCATCTCTAACACCAGACTCCAGTGGGTAGAGGCAGCCCTGGGCTTGTGGGGACAATGGCGGGTGCCTAAGCCTGATCCCTGAATATGAAAAAGAACAGGTGTGCTCCAAAAAACCCGGAGAAGCAAAATATAAACACACTGAGGCCTGAGGGCCCAGCCCTGTCTGAGCGTAGCCTGATCCAGGCACACACAGGTCTCCACCCACATCCTGGAGACAAGACAGGCCCAGGTGGGGTCTGAGTCCCTGTGATCATAGGTCCTGCTGGGACAGGTGCTCCTGAAGCACAAAGACGAAGGAGCAGATGCACTGAGCACCGACTGGACACAGGCCCCGTCCCCCTCAGCTCCTCACAGCCTCTCCCGCGCCCACCTGCACAGACTCAGCACAGCAAACCTGCAGTTCTGGCTGGTCCTCAGGCCTCCAACTTATTTCCAATCAAATTTTAGGAATCTTTTCAATTAACACATCAAAAAACAAGCCAGAAAAAAAAAAATCAGTTTATGTCTGGATGTCTATTTTCCATAGGGAAGTGGACATTATTTCTCAGGAAACCATAAATTCCAGGCAGGAATGGAGTCAGCCCCGCCTCTGCTGGAGCAGGAAAGTCATCAGGGAGAGACACAGGTCAGTGTGGGGAGGGACCTCATGGGCAGGGCTGGGCCAGTCTCCCCACCTCCTCACGTTATGCTAATGTGACCCCAGATACATGAGGATGCCCTTTGCAACAAGAGACGAGACGGTGTTTATTGAGGGGGCACTGGTTACATCACTGCTTACACTGTAGAAGAGCAGGGTCCCCACTCAGGTGCTGTCACTGTAGCACACCCACCCCTGAGCCCCACAGTCCTCCAGCAGAGTCCACTGTGCTCCCTCCCTGCTTTGTGTTCACCCTTCCCTTGCCCTTCTGGTATCCGCTGCTTTACATGCAGACTTCAAGGGTCAGTGTGTGTGAGTGTGTGTTTTTAATAGTCCTAATCAACTTTCATTGGTTCACATAAATAGCTAATAGTTTGCAAACCATATTTCTCCAATATATTTATGTTAAAACATATGAATGTATTTATTAGATTTTTTGGCAGAGGAGGTAGAGAAAAAAAGTGGGAAGATGACAATTTCAATGTTAATCTTCAGTGACAGGGTAAATACGTGGCCATCGTTACCCTTCATAGAAAGTTATAGATTTATAACTTCAAAACATATCAAAACTGAAGTGCCTCAGTTTCATTAAAAAGAATATATGCCAGAAAGAAAAAGGAAAATACCGGATGGTCTCACTCATAGCAGGAATCTAGAAAACTTAAATAAGGGACCAGGAAAATGAATAACTGTAAGAAAGTAAAAATCACAATCAACAAACAACTATGAACCAGAGACACTCTATGAGGGGTGGGGGGTGGGGAGGGGAGGGATTGGGGTCAAAATAAGGGGGTTGCAATTGTATGGGGAATACAAAAATAAAATAAAAAACAAAAAGTATATATGAGCGCCCTCCCTGGTGGTGCAAGGGGTTAAGACATAGCACAATGAGGCTAACCACAGCCTCTGCAGCATGAATTCAATCCCCAGCCAGGGAGGTGACCCACATGGTACAACAGACCTCTCCTGACTCCACCATTGCTGCCCTCAGCAGTGTATTTTGGTCACTCCTCCTATTTTGTTCCCCCATGTTCTCTGTCTTTGGTGAATCCTCTCAACCCCCACACCTCTGGCCTGTATCCCAGTTCTTGCATGCATAAATAAATAAATCTTTAAAAGAAATAGTGAAATATATTACTTGGGCATCACATTTCCCTTTCTAAATGTATTTACATTCACATAATTTTATGCTTATTACATAATGGTTTTTAAAAAGAAACATCAAAATGTTAAATTAAATAATCCCACATCTGATAAATCATGGTAGTATCAATCTTTTTTAAAATTCTAGTTTATTTATTCATCAGTAAAATGTAACATTTAACAATGTCCCAGAGAATCGGGGGGCATATGAAATATGAAAAGGTCATTTGCATATCACTACAGATTCTATCAGACCTGCTGTCACATTGGGGCTCCCCCTTGAACAAAGTACTACAGGTGGTCATCCCGGGCCAGCAGGGAAGATGGAGCTCACTCCCGACACCAGGCACCACCTGTCACTGTATTTATGTTCCTTATTACGGCGCTGAGCCTTGGTGCTATTAGCACAATGAGTTTTCCTTAACAAATGTGGTGGGTTAAGGCAAAAGGACATAACCTGGTCCCCTCAATCATTTATTTTTTCTCCACCTTTTTAAAATTATTGATGAGACTATATAAGTTACAGATTCACTGGTTGGAAAGACACAGTCACCACTTAGGTCATCACTGGTGTTTATACAGGAGGTTGGTTTCTCTTGGTCTCTCAGCATGACCATCGCTCAGCAGGGCCCTCAACATGGAGTTTCAAATGCTACCATTGCTGTCTCCTGGCTGCATGTACATTATTTTCTATCATTAAAAATATTTAATAATTGGCCTCCTGGTAGCGCAGGTGGTTGAGTACAGCACTGTGAAGCTGTCCGCAGCCTCTGCAGTGTGGGTTCCGTCCTGGCCAGCCAGGGAGATACCCATATGGTGCAGCAGAGTTCTCCTGTCTTCCCGCTGCTCCCCTCAGCAGTGTATTTCAGTCAGTCTGCCTGTTCTAGTCCCCACTCTGTCTCTGGTGAATCCTCTCATGCTCCCACATATCTGGCACACGTGTACCCTGGTTCTTGTATGCATGAATAAATAAATCTTTAAAAAATATTTAATAATTGGGCAATAATCTGCTCAGTCTTTGTAAATTCTCCACTGAATAATTTCTTATTTTTTACAACAACTTTCCGCTGGATGCTGTGCTTTTTTCTGTCACCTTCTTCCCTTCAAAGGAGGAAGGGTTTTTGAATGAGCCTCCAACTCTACTCCACAATGTAAAATATCGTCCACAGTTTTAGTTAGAGAAGAGGTGATGGCCTGGCTGATGAGCTGATTCATTAATAAATGGCCTTAAGATTGAGGAGAGAGAAATCATTGTCATGAATGGAAATTGTGCAGACATTGAGCGAGATGTACAACCTAAATAAACCAGCTGGTATAATGGAAAAATTAAAGGTAGAGATGACAAGGTAGACTCTGAAAAAAGCCATCCACAGGGTGAAAACCATGACTTGCAGGTGAAGAAGGATCTTCCAGAGATGAGGTTCATGGATTCGCTTATCTATAAGTCTACGGTGAAGGCCTCTGTGAATCCAGGAGATTAGTATGTTGGTGAGAAAGAGGAAGGACCATACAGGAACAATGAGTTGAATCCAGCTGTTTGGAAACTCTCCTATTTGTCACATAATTTGCCATATCCTCTCAGCTCCACATAAAGATTTAAATGGTGGGAATACTTAATCCATGGTAATGACCTAACAGTAAACATGATTCTCAGTAGACTTGATTCTATAAATATTGTGGGTGGTTCATTAGGGAATGACTATAGACAAGGTAACAGCTCATTGTCACAAAGAGGAAGCAAAGGATAAAAGTACCAAGATTTCTTATAACCCGGAGAATGACAGTTTGTTGGAAGATGTCATACTCTGGCCCTGTGGTTGGATATAGAAATGGTATAAAAAAATAATTATCTGCAGCATCGAGTACAAGATCCATCTTAGCTCTAGCAAATAGGGGAGGCTGGGGATCCAGTGGTGGTGTAGGTGCAACAAGAACAATGGGGGACTCAGTCAGTGGGAGTCAGGCTTTGTAGTCAAATGAGTCTTGATGCCAAACTAGAGAAGGTCAGTCCACCATCCAGCAATGCTGAGCCAGGAAGGCTGGGTTGGTCTGCAGCCCTGGTCAGCAATAGGTGCAGCCTGAGGGGTTCAAGGGTTAGTTTTTAAGTTTGTTAGACTTCTCTATGCCATATATAAGTGACATATTTGTCTTTCTCCTTTGGACTTAATTTAATTAGCACCATCCATGTTGCCCAAGATGGCATGAGTTTATGTTTTTCTGATAAGTAGTAGTCTATTATCTATATACCACTTCTTCTTGATTTCTCATCTGTTTTCAGGCACTTTGCTTGTTTCCATAGCTTGGATATTGTAAATAGTGCTGCAGTGATGACAGATGTGCAAGGTGTCCTTCATAGTAGCGTTTTTGTGTTCTGTGGGTACATACATAGGCATGGGACTGCTGTGCCCTAGGGCAGATACACTTTTAATCTTCTATGAAGTCTCAATTCTGTATATATATATATATATATATATATATATATATATAAAGTGTATTCCCCATAAAATTCCCAGCACCAATTCACCCATGAATCATAACCATAGTCATTTGTGCTCTTCTCCATTTTGCTCCTTCTGCCTCCCCTCCCTTGCAAAATGTCTCTGATTTATAGTTTTCTGCTATTTTTGTTTTTTTTTATTTATTATTACTGCTATTTATTTTCCTGGACCCTTATTTGATTCCCCTATATTCCTCCTATAAGTGAAATCAACCAATATTTTTCTTCATCTCTCTGGCTTATTTCACTGAACATAATCCCCTCTAGATCCATCCATGTTGAGAATGGCATGTGCTGATCATTTTTGATTGCTGAATCAAAATTGTGTATATACCACATCCTCTGGATCCAGTCATCTATTTTTGAGCATTTGGCTTGTTTCCACATCTTACCTATCATAAATAGTGCTGCAATAAACATAGGGGGGCAGGTATCCTTTTGAATTAATGCTTTTGTATACATTGGGTAGATTCCTAGGAGTGGAATTGCTGAGTCCTATGGCAGCGCCATTTTAGTAGTTTGAGGAAACTCCACACAGTTTTCCATAATGGTTGGACCAGTTTATATTCTCACCAGCCATATGGGAGTGTTCCTTTTTCTCCACATCCTTGCTAACATTTGTTATTGCCTATTTTTTTATATTTTATTTTATGTATTTTTACATCATTTTCATTTGTGCACAATGTATGCATTTTCATATTGGTTATATTTCCCATACAATTCCCACCCTCCTTATGTTTCCTGTTTTTTTTTTAATATGTGCCATTCTCACTGGTGTGAGGTGGTATCTCATTGTGGTTTTGATTTGCATTTCCCTGATTTAAGTGATGTTGAACATTTTTTCATATACCTGTTGGCCATTTGCATTTCCTCTTTGGATACGTCTTTTTAGCTCTTCCCATTTTTGACTGGATTTTTTGTTGTTGTTGTTGAGTCCTGTGAGCTCTTTGTAGATCTTTGTGATCAGTCTCTTACCAGTTGTGTTGTGTGCAAAAATTTTCTCCAATGAGAAGGGTCCCTCTGTTTTAGCTAATATCTCTTTTGCTGGACAAAAGCTTTTTAGGTTGATGTAATCCCAGCTGTTTATCTTTTCCTTCACTCTTTGATTTCTGAGTTGTGTCTTTAAAGATGCTATGGATATTTAGATCATGTAGTGTTTCACCTATATTTTCTTCTATATATTTTATGGTTTCAGAGCCTATATTGAATTATTTTATCAATTTTCAGTTGGTTTTTGTGCATGGTATGAGGTAGTAGTCTAGCTTCATTTTTTGTATGTAGCAGTTCAGTTTTCCCAGCACCATTTATTGAACAAACTGTCCTTGTTCCATTGCCTATACTTTGCTCCTTTGTCAAAGATTAGTTGTCCATAAATATTGGGTTTATTTCTGGGTTTTCTATTCAATGCATTGGTCTGTGTGTTTGTTTTTGTTCTAGTATCATAGTGTTTTAATAAAATGGCTTTATAGTCTGGGAGTGTGATGCCTCCATTTTCCTTCTTTTTAGTCAGGAGAACTTCGGCTATTTGTGGAAACCTTGATACTGTTTCCACCAAAACCAAACCAGTCTACATTCCCATAAACAATGTAGGACTGTTCCCTATTTACCATGTCCTCGGCAACACTTGTTAATGTCTGGGCTTTCTGATATAGGCCATTCTCACAGACATGAAGTGGTTTTGTAACAGCAATTTCTCAGAGAAATCAGACAGCACTCAGAGAGATGGAGAGATTTAATGTCACACCAGCGGGCTCAGTGGAATTGCTACCCAAAGGGCTGAGCACCCAAGAACAAGAATGGCAAGGTTTTATACAGTTTGTATGAGGAAACTTGCTATCCCATCCTTCACAGCATAAGCATTCTTTATTGTTCAGGAAGGGGCTTCAAGGGAGTCACAGCTACCACCATGGACAAGCAGTGCAGTACACCCAGCAACTACTTTGCTTCAGCAAGCTGCGGGATTAAAGCGGTAGACTTCCCTAAGGGAAGACTTGGGAAACTTTGTTTCATTTGCCCTCTTTTGATACCCCTACTAGGTGCTAGGCAGTATCAAGGTATGGACTCATAGCAAGCAGCAGGAAAGGAGCCTAAGGGCTCATATTGTCTAACTAACATGTGGAGTTTAGTAGGCTCCAAAAGGGACTGGATAAACTGTGTGGCCAGATTAAAAGCCACGGCCCAAGGGCGAGCATCACAAGAATGGAGACCAGTGCACCCAGGACAGGCTTGAGCAAGGCACAGTGTGGTGATGCTTTCCCACCAAGAGAAACAAGAGAAGCAGCCAACACCGGGTCCAACTCAGCAGCCCATAAGCATTCCACCTGTGATGCTCCTCCAGCTTCTGCCGTGCGCAGGCCAACCGGCTTCCGGGCTGTGATTGGAGCAGGGCTGCAGAAGGTCACGGTGTTGGGTCGGAGTCTCTCCGCAGGGTCAGTCTGAGCTGGTGTGCAGGGTCCCGGCATGACGTCCACCATTCCGACGTCTCTGGCGAGCTGATGTAACTGGGGAGTCATGTTCCCTCGGAATAACACCTGCAACTTTAACAGCAGTAGCGTGGTAAGGATGACAGTACAGGGCCCCACCCAGACAGGGTTGAGGGGCTCTTTTTCCAGTCCTTTACCCAGACTCAGTCCCCAGGGAGGGATGAACTGGGTATCCCAGAGGAACGGGGCCCTCTGGATGACAGTTTCATTAATCTTGTGTAGCAGTTTAATATGGAGCTGCAGCTGCCGATTTAGTCCCCGTTCGCCAGTGTGTCTGAGGTCTCCCCTCACCACACACAAAGGGGAGTCCGGCCAAACAAAATCTCAAAGGGGATATAGTCACTAGCCCGGGGAGTGCACCGAATTTTGAGAAGCACTAAGGGGAGAAGGTCCACCCAGGGCTAACCTGTTTCCTGGCAAAACTTTCCTAGAGTCGTTTTAATGGTTCGGATGACTCGCTCTACTGTCCCTGAACTCTGTGGGCGATAGGTGGGAAGATTCTATGTAATGTGAAGTAAGCGAGTCAGGTGAGTGGTGATTTCAGCAGCAAAGGCTGGGCCAGTATCACTGCCAATGGTCACTGGGACCCCATATCTAGGAATTATTTCTCTTACAAGAGCTTTGGTGACTTCTTGGGCCTTCTCCGTTCTGGAGGGGACGCCTCTACCCACCCAGAGAAGGTGCAGATCAGAACAAGCAAATATCTGTAGCCTCTGCAAGGCTTGATTTTTGTGAAGTCCACCTACAGGGCCTTAAAAGGGGAGGAACCCGTGTGTTGTACACAAATGTGGCACCCGAAGAAGCCAACTGAAGGAACAAGAGTTTATCCATCTGGTAGGAGCCATCACTCCTCTGGTGCTTTCTCCTTTATTTATTTATTTACTGATATTTTATTTTATTTTTTTATATTTTAAAAATAATTTATTTTTTACATCATTGTTCATTTTTAAACAATATTTGCTTCCCCACCCCCTCAGGTGTAGTCCCCATAGAATTTCCTTTGTCAATGCACCAGTGCAACATCACCTCAGTCCCCTGTGCTGCTCCCTCCCTCCCTCCATCTGATCCCTCTCCCTCCTCCTTCCCTGCACTATGTCTCTGGTTTATTTGTCTGTTTTTGTTTTGTTGTGTTTTGTATTGTTATCATTTTTTTACAATGATGTCTTCTTATTTGGTTCCCCTAGATTCCTGTTATAAGTGAAACCATCTGATATTATTCCTTTTCCTTCTGATTTATTTCACTAAGCATAATTCCTTCTAGCTCTATCCACGTTGCCGCAAAAGGCATGAGTTTATCTTTTTTGATTGCTGAGTAATGTTAAGAATGGCACATATCAAAAAAATAGCAACAAAAAATGTTGGTGAGAATGTGGTGAAAAAGGAACTCTCCTACATTGCTGGTGGGAGTGCAAACTGGTCCAACCACTATGGAAAGCTGTCTGGCGGTTCCTCAGTCTACTAAAACTGGAGCTACCATATGACCCAGCAAGTCCAATCCTAGGGATCTAAGCAAAGGACACAGAAACATTGATTCAAAAGAACACCTGTACCCTTATGTTGCAACACTATTTATAAAGGTAAAACCTAGAAACAACACAAATGCCCAAAAATAGATGACTGTATCAAGAACATATTGTACATATATACAGTAGAATACTACTCAGTGATCAAAAACATAAGCTCATGCCATTTGGGAAATATGGATGGGGTAGGAAGGATAATAAACTTGATAAGTCAGAAGGAAAAAATAACTATCAGAAGGTTTCCCTTATATGTGGGATATACATAAATCAAACAAAGGGTTAGAATAAAGACAAAACTTGCAGCCTGATCCTAGATATGAGGCATACAGCAGGGGAGGGAAGAGCAGAAGGGACTGTGGTGATGAACATTGGGTGCTATGGTGATGAAAGAACTACAAGGACTACACCTGAGAGAGAAATCAAATATTATACAAAAATTAACAATGATGTAAGGGAACAAATAAATATATTTAATAAAAAAATTATATCTATCACTGACAGCTAGAAAACAAATAAAATTAAATAAAGCAGAGGATCCTGAAGTTACAAAATGGGGGGAGAGAAATCCTATAACATTCAATTCCACACAAGGCAGAGCTCCCATTCTACGATGGAAAATAATATTGAAAAAATTCGGGTGAGTTACATTAAGTGATAACATTCTCAATAGCCCACTGTACCCTAAGACTGTCCCACATACAGCTCCCCACAGCCTGGCCCCATCCTCTGGTGTGTCCCAGGGGGTGAGAGACATCCCAGAATCCTGGGTGCTGTTGCTGCCTGAGGAAGCACTAAAGAGACCTGTAGGAGGCAAGAGATGAGACCCTCAGAGGAACTGATGAGGAGGACTCCCCCTAGATTTCCCTCTATGCTGTCCACAGGGGTTCAGATCCCCAACCCCTGATCCACACTTACCTGCACCTGAGTGTCGCTGATTGCTTGTCCCCCTGTGGGAAGAAACATCATGTGAGACAAGGGAGGAGTCAGCCCATGGAGCCCTAAAGGAATCCCCAAGTCTGGGTCACAGGGAAGTTTCTAGAAATGTGATTGAAGACCAAGGGCAGGACTGGGATATATGAAGAATGGATATGAAAGGGAATTGGAGTCTTTCCACAGCAGGGTCCTTCCCCTGTGACATTTACTGGGAAACAGATGTCTACCACCACATTTATACCGTGAACAATTGGTGATTCATTTTAGAAGTACTTTACATAAACCTCAGTGTTAGCAATCTGTTCCAGACTGGACAACACATGTGTGTGCATCATATTCCCTACTAACCAGGAAGGGCAAGTTCTTCCTGGGACATGAAAGACCCCAGTGGACAAGACCCTCCACTCTCTTCCCTACCTGAGCGCTTCTTCCTCGACATCACACCTGCAGTCACCGCAGCTCCAGTGAGCACAGCTCCAAGGAGAACCAAGCCAGCAATGATGCCCATGGTGAGGACAGAGGACAGAGGAGGGGGCACTGGAAGAGAAGGGAAGGTGAGACCCTGAGCCCCAGTCCTCCACATGATGCTTTGAAGGTCTCCAAAAGGGCTCCTGATTCCTCTGAGCAGAAGCTCAGTGCCCATGTTCTCCTCCTTACCCCATCTCAGGACTTGGGGCTCCAGAAGCCCCTCATGCTGCACATGGCATGTGTATCTCTGCTCCTCTCCAGAAGGTACCACCACAGCCGCCCAATTTTGGAAGCTTCCAACCCCTCCAGGCCTGGTCTCCATCAGCTCTGTGTCCTGGGTCAGGTCCTCCCCATCTCACCGCCAGGTCAGGGTGATGTTCGCAGGGTAGAAGCCCAGGGCCCAGCACTTCAGGGTGACCTCCTGGTCAGAGGTGGGGTGGTGGGTCACTTGTGTCTTGGGGAGATCTGAGGAGAAGGGACAAAAACTCACACTTTGGGTTTTTCCTTCCTGGACACTGAAGCAGCCTCACTGACCATCCTCAGAATGGACATGACAATTGGTTTGGAGGGAGGAAGCACAAAGCCCAGAAACCAGCCTAGTCTGGGGAATCTGGGATAAACAGGTGAGAGCCCAGGGTGGAGGATGCAGGTCTCTGAGGATATCACAGACTTTTGCTCCTGACCTGGGTGGAGGGTGAATGACACAGAAAGGCAGGAGTCAGATCCAGAAATGTTCTCAGACCAAAACCAAGACCTTGAAAGAGAAACTCATGGTTCCCAGGATGGCTGAGAGTCACCAGGATCCAGGGAGAGTTATTTCAGGATGGCCTCCCTCCCTCAGGAGAGACTGGATTCCTTAACCGTCCAGAAAAGTGGTGTCTTCTGGGCGAGTCTCTCTCTAGCACAGAACATGAAACCCAGGGGACTCTCCCTCTCTGCCCAGAAAGCAGCTGCTGTTCTGCCCATTATTCCATTTTCCCTGTGGGGCGCCAGGAGAGGGGAGGTCCGAGGCCTTGTGGCCCCTCTTACCTGTGCGCTGCAGCACCTCCTTCCCCAAAACCAGGAACCTGAGGAGCCACGGGAAGCACCTGCCCTGTATACTGTTCCTGACACGCCTGGCCCTCCCTTCGCCTCCCACTCGTGCTGGGTGATCTGAGCCCCCGAGTCCGCGGGGGTCCAGGAGCGCAGGTCCTCGCTCAGGGAGATGAAATCCGCGCCGTCGTAGGCGAACTTTTCATACCCGCCGCGGAGACGCAGGTCTGGCCCCACTTCACAGCCACACATGCTCTGGAGGGTGTGAGACCCTGAAACCCACCCCTGTGGTCAGCCCGGAGGTCGCCCCCCAATCACCCCCAACCCTCACCCTGAATAAACCTAAACTGAAATGAAAGGGCCGGCAGGACAGTCCCGGGGGAGGGTCCTGGCTGATCCACCCGCCTCGAGGGGTCAGTGGACCCTGAGACCCGGGACACCTGAGACCCGGGGCCTTAGGGTGGGAATGGGGGGTGACCTGACCCTGGCCCCACTCCGCGAAGCTCACCGTCCTCGCTCTGGTTGTAGCGGCCGCGCAGGTCCCTCAGGAGCGCTTGGAACCACTGAATGTTGTACCTTTCGTTCTGAGTCTCCTGGTCCAGGTTCTCCTACCCCACCTGCCCCGCCCAGGGCGCCCGCGGCACCACACTCTGGCCTGGGGAGTCGCTGTCAAACCGCACGAACTGCCTGTAGTCCACGTAGCCCACGGCCATGAAGTGGGGCTCCCCGAGGCCGTTGCCATTGCCGTTGTTGTTGCCTTTGCGGGAAGTCATGGTGTGGAAGCACCTCAGGGAGTGGGAGCCTGGGTGCGGGAGGGGAGACCCGGGCTGACCCTCCTCAGCGCGGGCCCAGGGCCCAGGGAGATGGGCCTGGAGGGGAGAAAGGGGCGGGGCCGTGAGAGTGAAAAGGGGGGTGGGCCAAGAAGGGCCCAGACTCAGGGGGCCAGAGCACTCAGGGGAGGCGGGAGGGACAGAAGGGGCCAGAACACAATGGGACTGTAGGGGGTACAAGAGGTTGGGGGGAGATGAGCCTTTCCTGGGGTGCTGCACCCGCAGGGGGCTCCTTGCTCCTCCCTCCTGGAGCAACAGTGTCCAGCTGGACGCGCACTCACCCGCCCGGGTCTCCATCAGGGCCAGGGGCCCCCAGAGCAGCAGCAGGAGGGTGAGGGGCATCACACCCCATCCAGGGGCCTGGGGAGAAGGAGTCCAGGAGGGTCCTTGGAGACTTTGTAACTGGAGCAGGATGATGCTGATTGTCTTCCCTGGACACCCCCAGGAAATGGGGAGAGAGAATGGGGGTGAGTGTGGGGTCATCAAGGCTGCACCACCCCACAGAGCCTATGAGAGGGAGACGTGATGCTGTGACAGGGTGACATCCACAGAAAGGGGAGGCTCCAAATTCCCTTCCCCACCTTAGGGAGGAGTGGATTTGGGCTGGGAGAAGCAGCAGCCTGGAGGAATGAAGAAGCTAGTAGTATTTTCAGATAATTTTGAATATTGATACTAAATTAAAACTGTACAGGTGGTAAGTTCTCAAAGGTTATTTGCTTTGTGAAACCTTAAATAGTATCATGGAATCTTTCCTATTCTGTTACATTTCCATAGGCCTCTCTTGCATATTGGTTGGAACTTGTGCTAATGTATGATTTTTTAAGGTGATACGTTTTTTCACTAAGTTACATAGATCTTCAGTGTTAATTACACTGGAATCAAATGATCAAAAAAAGTTTTATTTTTTAATCACAAATCCCAAAAGAAAAATTTGTAGTGTAAATTGTCAAGTAGTGATGCCCTCATTTTTTCACAATTCTGGTTTTATCTAAGAGCTTACATTTTATGAGGCAAAATTTCTGTTATTTGGCAATCGTTGATTTTCTACAAGAAACAGACATTCAGCCTCACCGGTGGCGCAGCAGATTGAACACAGTGCTGTGAAGCGGTCCACAGCCTCTGCAATGCCAGTTCTATTCCTGGAGGGCCAGGGAGATTCCCACCAGCTCAGTAGACTTGTCCTGTTGCAACTTCTGCTCCCCTCAGCAGTGCTTTCAGTCTGTCGGCATGTTCTGCTCCCCACTCTGTCTCTGGTAAAGCCTCTCACCCTCCTGCGCCTCTGGCCTGTACCTCAGCTATTGTATAAATAATTAAAAAAAAAAGAATCTTAAAAAAAAAAGAAAGAGGGCCTCCCCGGTGGCGCAGTGATTGAGCGATGGGTTGTGAAGCTGCCCGCAACCTCTGCAGCGCCAGTTCGATCCCCGGCTGCTCCCCGGCCACCGGAGGAGGGTCCCACATGGCGCGCAGACCTCTCCTGCCGCCCGCTGCTCCCCTCAGCAGTGTACTTCGGTCCTTCTGCCTGCTCTGCTCCCCGCTCTGGCTCTGGTGAATTCTCTCACCCCCCCGCACTTCTGACTGTACCCAGTGCTTGTATAAATAAATAAAATAAAATAAAATAAAATAAAATAAAATAAAATAAATCTTTAATTAAAAAAAAGAAAGAAAGAAAGAAACAGACTTTCACTTTGAGGAAAGTGTCTGCTAATTAACCAAATTTGAATAACCTTAGTTTTTGTCATTCATCCCTTCTGGTAAGATTTATTTGTGTTGCTCACAAATAAAAAGAGTCTAATTCATCTCATACAAATATTTTCCTTGGGACCCAGGGCTTGGGGATACTGCAGAAGTGCTCTGTGTGTCCTTCCAGGTCAGCACACCAGATCTTTTAAAATGTGGAGTTGAGGATGACACAATAATGAAGATCACTTTTAATGCTTTTACCAGGACATTTTCAAGTGAAAATGGCTTTAATGTTTATTTCTGCAGGTAAGTGCTGGTGAAGAATTACTACTTCTGCAGTGGTGCTATAAACTCCACTCTTGATAAATTTTACCTCAGCAAATGCCAAAATAGTGAAAAGACAATTGTGTCTAAGTGATGTTTTGAAACCAGTTTTACCTCATGATCCCGAAAGGCTCTGGGTGACTTCAAGGGTTCCACAGACCACACTTTGAGAAATGCTTTTCTCAGGGAGCATCTCCCAAGTGTTCTCTGCCTTTGCCTCCTCTTCACTTTCCAACATCCCTCTCCCTGGCTGGCTCCTGCCTCCCCAAGCTGCCTCCCCTACAGATACAATGGGGAGCAGAGAGAGGACCTGGGGACGTGGAACTTGCACTGTCAGGAGAGATGGACACTGAGTAAAGGTGACAAAGACACATGTAAACCCGACCTGAGCCCCGTGCTGGGAGGAAGGAACGGGTTTGTTGTGAAAGCAGAGAAGCAGGAGGCCTAACACTTTTATCAATAGTATCAAGAGATGAAAAAAATATATTGAAAACAAATGAAGCATAAGGAAAACATTATACTGTTCCCATAGCTGTCACTCCCGCCCCCGACACACGTGCTCTGTCCCCAAAGACCAGCCTGTCTCCTCTGCCCTCAGCCCCCTCCACGTCCTGCCCCAGGGCCCAACCATATTGAGGAGGCCTGTGGCTTAATCTGTCTCCTGGTCCTGGCCCAGTCCTCATCCTCATCTGCTCTTCCCTCATTTATTATGCACGAAGGACAGGCCTCCCCCAAGATGTTCAGAAAGGTGTCCCCAAGACAGGCCACTTTGGCATGTGAGTTATTTCCATCTGAGGTTCATCAGGGTTTCATCTTAAGAAACATTTACCACTTCTAGAACTGCCTGGTATGAAAATTGGTGGTCTTACCCAAAATTAGGGTTATTACCAGAAATGAGCTTTGCACCCAAGATACCTTCTTATATGTCAGGGCAAACATAATTACAGAACATCAGGCCTTCATCATATGAGGCAACCTTTCCTTGCCGTGTGACCCCTCTTCTCTCTTGAGGTCCCAGGCCCCATCTCACTCCTTAGCTCAGGAGACACACCCTCATTTCCCACACGGATTTCAGACACTCATTGAGATGTAGATCCCCTATGCATATATAGGGAAAGTTGGTTATTTTCTAGTACTAAAAAAAAGAAAAAAAAATTTTACAAATTTCATGTGCTCAGAATAAGAGTTATTAAAAATTACAGATTTGATCATAGAAATGAATAAATCAATAGATAAACTGGAATATTAAAGTCTCACTCCCACTAAATAATGTAAATGGAAAAGAAATGACAAGCAGAGAGAAGACCTACAAGAAACTGAGTCTATTGATCAGGAGATTCCAACAAGTTAATAATACAAGTGTCTAAAAGAATGGACAGTGGAAATGATGAAAAATATCAAGAAAATTCCTGAGTACTCACAAATAAAATGTGCATGCTGAGTGTCCTCCCGTGTTCCTCCTACAGGGGATGAGCACCTCTACACCATGACTCGCTGCCAGGAACTTTCAGAAAGAGGCTGGAAAAGGGCCCTCAACAGACAACTCAGGTCTGGAGGCCAGAAGACCCTGGAGCCAGGCCTGCCCAGTCCTCAGGGGAATCCAGCCCAGACCCCATGTCAGGGCCAGGTGAGGGAGGCGCTGGGGGCACAGACATTCACTTCAGCTGTGCGTGGTCTCAGGAATTACTGTCCACGTCCTCCTCTAGTGGGCAAAGGACACTAGTGGGCAAAAGGGAAACAAAGATGATGGACACAGAGAACAGGACACAGGAAAATCAGCCACAGGGGAGCGGGGACAGGAGAGAGGCCAAGGGTGAGGTGAGGGATCCGGGCCTTCAGCCCTGCCCAGATGAGCAGGCCCCAGGCCCCGGGAGGCAAGACTGAGGCTGGGGATAAGGGTCTTCCCAGGATGAAGCGGGCAGAATAGCTGGTGTGTGTGATATGTCCATGGAGATTCTGACCCTGGGGAGGGCTGAGTGTGATTAAGCAAAACAGGAACCAAGGTCATGAGGGAACAAGATAATTATAACTGCAGAGAAGAAAAGTATCCTGGTCTACTCACTGCTCAGCTGTGACTGGCTCTCATGATTCTGGTGTGTATCTCAACAACCTGCCAGAGAGGCCTTGAGGGCAAAGGCCTGTGCTGTGGATCTGAGGGGCCACCTCCAAGGCCTTCTTTCCACTCAGAAACAGCTGCCAAGGCCTGGGCAAGAGGCCTGGGTGATGTGGGCATGGACTTCTCCAAGATCCTGGCTGAAGATTTCAATGTGAAGTAGAACAAGGAGCCCCAGGAAGGCTGGAGGGAAGATAGTGACCGGTGACCCTGGGAAGGAAGCCACAGCTGTCATCCAACAGAGGAAACACAAAGAGGAAGCAAATGACCAGGTGCTTCAGAACAGGCCCCACATGCTCTGTGCTGGCCCAGCCCTGAAACAGGAACCATCTCTTCTGAAATAACACGTGACTCTGGCAAAGGACATGTCTCAACTGATGCTGGTGTTGGTAGAGATGCACCAGGCCATCCCTTCCAGTGTCTACTTAGATGTTGACCACCTTGTTCCTCATGTTCTCAAATATCCAAATGCATGGCTAGCCACAAATTCTAACCTTTGATTCCTCAATTCAGTGAATTTTTTTTTGCTTCTGGCTCACGAGGTCATAACTCTGCAAACCCTGGATTCTGGTGTGCATCTCAGCAACCTGCCAGAGGGGCCTCAGGGACAAATGCCTGTACTGTGGATCTGAGGAGCCACTTTCAAGGCCTCCTTGCCACTTAGAAACAGCTGTCAAGGCCTGGGCAAGAGGCCTGGGCGGTGTGGACAGGGACTTCTCCAAGGTCCTGGCTGAAAGATTCCATGTGAAGGAACAGGGAGCCGGGCAACATAAGGGGCCCTAGAAAGGCTGCCAGGAAGACAGTGACAAGCCTCCCTGGGGAGGAGGCTGCAGCTGCCCACCCAAGAGCTGAAACACCAGGAGGAAGCAAGTCACCAGGCCATTCAGAACATGCTCCCATGCTCTGTGGTGCCCCAGCCCTGACACAGGAGACAGCTTTTCTGAAAGAACACAATTCAGGGTAAGGAGGACATTAATAAATGTGAACAGGACACATCTCAATCAAAGCAGATGTTGGTAAGGAAGGACCAGGCCAAGTCCAGAGAGCAGCTGCTGCAGAACATCCAAGAAGCAGACATGTGAGCATGTTGGGAGCTGACACTGAGGAGACAATGAAAACTCAGACAGAGCCAAGATTTCTGCCAGGCTGACAGACACATGAAACAGCTTAGTGGTGGTCTCCATCCTCCAGGCTGCTCAGAAAAATGGGTGCACTCAGAGGCTTTGAAGGACAGGCTGGAGGCCTAGGCCTGGACCTGTCCCCAGAGTGTGGCCACATTTGTGGGGCTTGGATTACCGTGTGCTTCAACTGTTCTGTATCTTTGCCTTGATTATTCTTTGCTTTGACTATTCTGTGCCTCTCAGTGTGCAGAAACAGGGAAAGTTTGCAATAAGGAACCTCTCAGGGCAAAAGTCCATCTATACGTGCTGGAAATAGCGTGTGCAGAAACAGCAACAGGTGTGATGGTGAGAGCAGCATAAACACTGAGACTTTCCTTGACTCTCTCCTTATTTCCCAGCCTTGGCTGGGCCGCTGGTGATGAGTGCCCCCACACTTGTGCATTCCCCTTGTGCCTGCTGCTTCTTTGATCGTTTTTATTTTCTGTTTGATGCTAAATAAAAACGAGACTGCCCTTGAAGCTGGGCTCTGCCTTCATGGTGTGGTCCCGCTCGGCTTCTCATTGTTCTGCACATGGACTCCGTGTAATCCTTTTTCATCCCACCACCACATGTCCTAAGGAGACAATTGGTTCCCTGTGTGAGGAACCCCATGTGGGAACTGGACGACCTCTCCAAGCTGGACCCGCACAAAAGGAAAGCCCCTCACAAGGGAAGGACTTCAAACTTCATTCCGTTAAGGAGCACAGGTGGCAAAGGGCTGGTCTTGCAAGCCTGTGAGGAGACCAAGTTAGGTGTTCCACCTAGACAATTTTTTCTTTTCTCTTCTCGTTTAATTGAATTTTGCTTTGGTTTTAAACTATGGGGAAAGCATTTACAAGTGAAGAGAAACAGTATAAATTACAATTACAGAGTCTTTTAAAAGCGGGAGGATACAAAGTAACCAAGTACCAGCTCCATTAATTACTTCTAATCCTTAGACAACACTGTCCTCAGTACCCAAAAGGAGGGAGATAGATCTGGAAGCCTGGGGAAGGCAGGGCAGTGGCTGAGGCAATCAGCGGGACCCGGGACAGTGTCTCCCCTTCCCGCGTGGAGTCTCTGGATCAACACTGAGACCCGTTCTAGGGGATAAAAGATTTTACATCCAGAGGGCCCAGGGCTTCCTGCCCCAACACGTCTTTCTCCTCTCCTCCCTCCTCCACCATCTCCAGCAAATTTTGAGGCCCCCATAGAAATCTGTTTTCATGAAGGATGACAATCGAAGGGAGGAATATTATTTGAGGAGAAGGCCAGTGTCCTTAATGTGAAAGTTGGCCTTTGCTGTTTTTAAAGAATTTAGAAAAATTATTTCTGACAATAGTATTCAAAGTTGATTTACAAAAGAAATTTTTGAAGCTGTAGAAATGGGTATGAAATGACTACATGGGATTGGAAAGTCCTTATCAAAACAGTACTAGCCACTAAGGCCCCACAGTGGTGCAAGGGGTTAAGTCTTAGCACTATGAAGCTACCAGCAGCCACTGTGGCAGGAGTTTGATCCCTGGCCACGGGGCTGACCCATATGGAACAGCAGAGCTCTCCTGTCTTCCACGCTGCTCCCCTCAGCAGGGTATTTCGCCCGTCTCCCTGTTCTGCTCCCCACTCTGTCTCTGGTGAATCCTCGCATTCCCCCCTCCGCCAGCTGTTCATGGTCTCAGGGGTTACTGTCCACGTCCCTCCTCTAGTGGGCAAAGGACACTAGTGGGCAAAGCAGAAAGATGATGGACACAGAGAACAGGACACAGGAAAATCAGCCACCAGGGAGCAGGAATAGGAGAGAGGCCAGAGGTGAGGTGAGGGTTCCTGGTCTTCAGCCCTGCCCAGATGAGCAGGCCCCAGGCTCCAGGAGGCAGGACTGAGGCTGTGGGACAGGGGTCTGCCCAGGATGAAGCAGGCAGAATAGCTGGTATGTGTGAGATGTCCATGGAGATTCTGATCCTGGGGTGGTCTTGGGGGTGATTAAGAATGAGCACAATAGGAACTAAGCTAGTGAGGGAACAAGACAATTATAACTCCAGGGCTAACAACAAAAAAATCACTCCAAGAAGGAAAAGCAGCCTGGTCTAGTCACTGCTCAGCTGTGACTGGATCACAAGGTCACAACGGTACAAACCCTGGATCCTAGGGTGTATCTCAACAACCTGTCAGAGGGGCTTCAGGGGACAAATGCCTGTGCTGTGGATCTGAGGGGCCACCTCCAAGGCCTTCTTTCCACTCAGAAACAGCTGTCAAGGCCTGGGCAAGAGGCCTGCGCGTTGTGGACAGGAACTTCTCCAAGGTCCTGGCTGAAAGATTCCATGTGAAGGAGCAGAGAGCAGGGTGATCATTAGGGGCCCCAGAGAGGCTGCCTGGAAGACAGGGATAAGCCTCTCTGGGGAGGAGGCTGCAGCTGTTCACCCAAGAGCTAAAGCCCAAAGAGGAAGCAAGTCACCAGGTCCTTCAAAACATTCCCCCGTGCTCTGTGGTGCCCAAGCCCTGACACAGGAGACAACTTTTCTGAAAGACACAATTCAGGGTAAGGAGGACATTACCAAATGTGAACAGGACGCATCTCAATCAAAACAGGTGTTGATAAGGACCGACCAGGCCAAGTCCAGAGAGCAGCTGCTGCAGAACCTCCAAGAAGCAGACATGTGAGCATGTTGGGAGCAGACACTGAGGAGACATTAAAAACTCCATACAGAGCCATGATTTCTGCCAGGCCGACAGCCTCGCGGAACAGATTAGTGGTGGTCTCCATCCTCTAGTTAATTCTGAAAAATGGGTGCAATTCAAAGCTTTGAAGGACAGGCTGGAGGCCTTGACCTGTCCCCAGAGTGTGGCCCCATTCACCGCTCAGTCTGTGGTATTTTATGAAAATTTTCAAGCACACAGGAAAATTGAAATAATAGGGTAGAGCATACCACCTAGATCCCAGTATTAGCATTCGCTACATTTGCTTTATCACCTATCTTTATCTATGGATCCATCTCTCTAGTCATCCATCTTATTTTTCTGATGCATTTCAAAGTTTGTTTCAGATGTCAGAACCTTTTTTAAAAACTTTTTTTTAGATTTATTTTATTTATTTATTCATACAAGAGCTGGGGTGCAGGCCAGAGGTGTGGGGGTGAGAGAATTCAACAGAGACACAGTGGGGAGCAGAGCAGGTGGATCTACACTGGTGACGGGAGCAGTGGGCAACACAGGCCAAGTTTGTTGCATATATGGGTTAACTCCACGGCTAGGGTTCGAATTCTTGCTGCAGTGACTGCCAATAGCTTCCTAGTGCTGAGACTTAATCCCTTGTGTCACTAGGGAGGCTCCACATTTCATTTGTCTACTCTGGAGCATTCCATTAACAACTAGAGTTCAAATTGGGTAAATAAATTTTTTTGAGATAAAACTCTATCTGGAGAAATGCACAAATCTTAACTATACCATTAGAGGAGTTTAGACCCCTGTCAAGAACATTATGTATATTATTCTTCTCTTGGAAACAATGAACATTTAAATAATTTAATGATGTGTCACACTTAACAATATAATTTACAGCCCTCACTCCCTTTGGTAACTACCACAGTCCAATCTGAAGCCTCCCTGGCCCCTCCATTCTCAGCATGTTCCTGTGACCAAACTCTCCTTGGAAAAGAGCCCAGGCCTGATTCATCTTCATAGTTATTTATTTTTATTACATGTATTCAGATAACTTTGATTTTTCAAACATATTTTTGGGGAGGCTATAGGTGCATGTAGGGTAAATGGTTATCAGGCTTTTCTGCCCTCCCACTCTTAGGACTGCCCTGCCTGGTGGGGCACCTGCAACTGTTACATTGTTGCAAGCTGCCTTGCTTACTTCTGTGAGCCTTGGGAGGAGTGTTGAGAGAATCACGAGAGAGGCGCAAGCGGAATAGAGAGGCAGGAGAGAGAAGGCGAGAAAGAAGCCAGAGAAGCCAGGACTGAAGACTTGCCAGGGGCTTGGAGGCCTAATGGCCTCCTGGCCCCCACACTCCCCACCCCTGCCTGCCGTGCACCTGTTTGCCACACTACATTTAAAGCTCAATAAAAGGCTGATAAAGCCACCGAGGGCTCCAGGACTCTCCTTTACCCAGGTCTGCTCGAATCATAGAAACCTGCTCTGTGACCATCCTGCCCCTATAATTGGCGTAAGTTGGCAGGATGATTTGAAGCAGATGGGTATGGAGCCCTCTGAAGACCTCAGGAGGGACTGAGGAGGAGCAGACCGTGAGCCTGTGACAACGCTGGAGGCGCCTTGGCAGCACAGGTGACCAGAGTCCAGGAGCTGCTGGAAGAGCTAGAGACGCTGCAGGAGCACAGGAGGTGGACAAGGTCTGGGAGCTACAGGAGGCGACCTCACCTGGAGGAGGATAGGCCCGAGAGGACCATCCAACAACCCTGGAGGCAGCAGAATCGTCGGGGAAGAAAGGACCGCGATTCAGAGCTCCCCAGTGCTGATGAAGGAAAAGACTGATTGACAATCCTGCCAGAAGGCAGAGGAACTTTGGCAGGGTAATGTTCTGTTTTTGGGACCCTGGGGGAGGATGGTATTGTTTGTACACCCCAGGAGATGGGAATCTGGGGGTGGCCAGTGGGCCTTGATGGCCAAAAGCAGTCTGTTGTACTGCCCAGCAGCCAGGCAGAGGAAAAAAAACAATTTAGAAAGGGAAAAGCTGGTGCTGAGATTAGGGAGCCCTGAGCGGCTGTTAAGCAGCCTAAGTGTGCTAAGGAAGACCAGTGAGTCTCTCAAAATCACCTGTGGGTGATGCCCTGCTCATTGCTGAGTGAGGGTGAGGAGCTGAGGAACTTGTCTTTGGGGGACGGGTGGGGAACATGGCTTGTGGTGGAGCCCAAGCCGAAGAGGGGACCCAAGAGAGGCCTCATGTAGAGTTTGGATCCCCGACCCACGTGCATGTGCAGTGGGTTGGCCTGAGTTAGGGGTCTGCGTGTCGCACTGGTGGCTATGAAAGCCGAGTGTTGGAGTGACCACCAACAGAAAACCTGAGGATTGGGCGATTACCCCAGAGTACAGAATCGCCAATTCAAGAGCGAGTGCATCTTGGGGGTGGATGTGGTGTGTGGCTTATGGCCGAGACCACAGCTGAAGAAGGCCAGGAAGCTTGATAGCTCCTGGTGTGTGAGGGCAGAGGCCTGAGTGGTTCCCCCCTTGAATAAGCAGTGCCTTCAGCAGCAGAAGTGGTGGATCGTCTGCTGGTGCCAATAATTAATTGTCTTGCCCTTAGGTTGGTGCCCTGGCTGGAATTATTTCTGTTCTGTTGTATTTTCGTTTGTGGCCCATGGCTGCTGTGTTTGGCCCAAGTAGAGTTTTGTGGCCCAAACTCTACTTGTATGTACTTGTATATAGATTGTATGGCAGAAAACCCTGAAGGGGTGGCTTGTAGGATAAATGGTTTTCAGGCTTTTCTGCCCTCCCACTATTAGGATTGCCCTGCCTGATGAGGCATCTGTAGCTGTTACATTGTTGCAAACTATCTTGTTTACTTTGGTGGGCCATGGGAGGAGTATTGAGATAGTCACCCTGAGAAGCAGTCAGGAGAGAGAAGTCCAGAGTGAAGACCTGCAGGGATGGGGGTAGGGGCAGCTTGGAGGCCTCTGGCCTCTCAGCACCCCTGCCTGCCCTGTACCTTGTTACTGCACTACATGTAAAGCTCAATAAAAGCCTGTGAAACCCCCTGAGGACTCCAGGACTCTCCTTTTACCCAGGTCTGCCGGATCATAGAAACCTGCTCGGTGCTCATCCTGCCCCTACAGTGCAAAACTCCAAAATATATGTTATAGCCCCATGTAAATACCATATGTCAATATATAACAGGTTATTCATCTTTGATCTTTCAACAAATAAGTTTATCTAACTCTCTTTTCCTTTCATCAACAAGACTATTAGTCAATCTATAAGTAGCAGCTGTTTTCATACCTCCACAGCCATATATTACCATTTATATCTATGGTAAATATTTTAATTATCAATCTTATTAGAAAAACTTGTATTTATAGGCCATAGGCAATGTCTGAAGCATAATTTCACTAGAGCAATGGATGATCATTTCTTTTGTAAAAACAAATGTCTGAAGTTAGATGAAAGACAAGGAAATAGGGCACCCCTGGTGGCCAGGGGTTAAAGTGTCAGTGCCATCAAGCTATCATCAGCCACTGCAGCATGAATTCCATCCCCAATGAGGGAGCTGATCCACAAAGCACAGCAGACCTCTCCTGTCTCGCCCCACTGCTCCCGTTAGCAGTGTATTTCAGTAGATCTGCCTGTTCTGCCCCCCACTCTTATCTCTGGTGAATCTTGTCACCCCTCACCCCATACCTCTGGCCTACACCCCAGTCCTTGAATGCATAAATAAATAAAATAAAAATTTAAAAAAAGAGAAGGAAATAATGATTTCACTTCATATTTAATCTGTATGCAGTCACCCAAATAACATCAATTCCTTTATGAGTACTACTTTAACATTATATAACAAGTTTTTACAGAAAATACACACCAGAAACCTTATAGCCTTAAACTTCATCAACTTTTCTATTTGAAGACATAAATAAAAATCATTTCGAAAAAGAGGACTAGAAGGGAGGGAAGCGCAGAATCCTGCTCCCCTCCCCCGCCCACAGAGGCGGCACTCTCCGACCAGCAGAGAGGAGGAAAACAACAAACCAAAACGGCCAACAAGAAAAACGGACGCAGCAAGTGGGACTGTGAGTGGAAAGGAACTATTTCAGCCACCACACCCCGTGAACGGGAGCTGAGGCGAACCCTGCAGGATCCTCCGCGGAGGTGAGCTCCAGACGCCATTAAAGAGCCCCGCCCCCCAGGAGGAGACCAGCACCAGCACACAGCCCCGGCCGCCCGGTAAGCTTGCGCGAAAGCGGCGCTCGGATTGCAGCTGCCCAGGTCCCCGCGCCTGCGACCTAGGCTTGCGGGGAGACGGCGGAGGCCCTCCCTGAGTGAGCAGGAACAAGGTGCCCAGGCAGGGGAGCGGGATTCAAAAGGCGCCATTCCCGCGCCACTGATCTGGGCTACAGCCCGCGTCCTGGAACTGAGGGCTTTGGAACTGAGACCCGGGCGGAGGCCCTCCCTGAGTGAGCAGGAACAAGGCGCCCAGGCAGGGGAGCGGGATTCAAAAGGCGCCATTCCCGCGCCACTGATCTGGGCTACAGCCCGCGTCCTGGAACTGAGGGCTTTGGAACTGAGACCCGGGCGGAGACCCTCCCTGAGTGAGCAGGAACAAGGCGCCCAGGCAGGGGAGCGGGATTCAAAAGGCGCCATTCCCGCGCCACTGATCTGGGCTACAGCCCACGTCCTGGAACTGAGGGCTTTGGAACTGAGACCCGGGCGGAGGCCCTCCCTGAGTGAGCAGGAACCAGGCGCCCAGGCAGGGGAGCGGGATTCAAAAGGCGCCATTCCCGCGCCACTGATCTGGGCTACAGCCCGCGTCCTGGAACTGAGGGCTTTGGAACTGAGACCCGGGGCACGAAATTAGGGGCGTGGGTTCCCCACGACGGTGGGGCACAAGGCAGACACAGCACCCCAAAGCCATTGAGGTGTACCCTACCATCCCCGCTCTGCTCCCTGTCCCACGGGGTGGAAAATCAGCTCCCCAAGGACTCTAGGAGAGATCTCTGGCGCCACCTAGCGACTTGACCCCAGCACAGGCCACTGAAGGAGCTAGTGGCCAGCTGGGGAGTTAGCCCACACCGGGCCCCTTCCGAACAAGTAGTCTGAGCCCACAGGGAGAGCGAGCACCCACAGCCGGGGCAGACCAGGCGCGCAGAAGAGTGTGCCTGACACCAGAAGCGCAGGGAGTGTGTCCCACATCACCATTTTAGAACAGGGACATTTCTTCAGTAAAGACTACCTGCAGAAGGCTTCCTCAGGAGCCAGAGGTGAGCGGGGGAAGTTCGCCCACGCCAGACCCCCTCTGGCCTGCAGTCCAAGCCCAGAGGGGAGCAGGAACCCACCGCCAGGGCAGACCAGGCGCACAGGGGAGTGTGTCCCCACATCGGCATTTTAGAACAGGGACCTTTCTCCAGTAAAGGCTGCTTGAAACTGACAGATGACTCCTGGAAGAACCAGAGGGGAACAGAGAAGCCCACCCAAGATGCCGGCCAGTCCCAACAACACAGTGTCCCAACGCATACGGCAAATTAGAAAACAGACAGTAGGGAGGAGAAGAACCACACGCAACCTAGCAACTCTCCAGAGAAAAAGCACACCACAAAAAGAAAGCCAGCCCCCAGATTGCAACGACAATAACTTGGAAGAATTTCTGAGCCTTCCAGAAAGAGAATTTAAAATTGCCGTGATTAAAAAACTGACAGAAGTCATAAAGGAAAACAATGATAAGGGAAAAATAATCAACGATCAGAAGAATGCAATTGAGTCCCTAGAGAGGGAAAACAATGGTCAGAAGAAAGAAATTGAGTCCCTAAAGAGGGAAGTAAAAGAAATGCAGGAGATCAAAGAATTAATGGAAGAACTAAAGAATTCTGGGAAAAGCAATGAAAGCAGAATAGATGAAATGGAAGAACGAATAAGTAATCTTGAAGACACAGAAATAAAAAGAACCAAAACAGAAAAGGAAAGAGAAGTACGAAGGAAAAAGAACGAAGAAAGACTTCGGGAACTATCTGACTCCATGAGGAAAGGAAATATAAGAGTTATAGGAATACCAGAAGGAGAGGAGAGAGATGTAGGAACAGAGAAAATATTCAAAGAGATAATTGAAGAGAACTTCCCAAATGTGAAGAAGGAGCTGAAAATTGATATACAAGAAGCAAGAAGAACACCAAACTTCCACGACGAAAGGAAAAATACAGCAAGACACATAATAGTAAAGCTCCCAAGAATCCAGGACAAGGAAAAAATAATGAAGCTGGCAAGAGGGAAGAAACAGATAACATTCAAAGGAAAACCAATCAGGCTGACATCAGACTTCTCCGAAGAAACACTACGGGCAAGGAGAGAGTGGAGGGACATAGTCAACAGACTCCAAGAAAATAGATGCCAACCAAGAATACTCTATCCCGCAAAGCTCTCCTTCCTCTTTGAAGAAAGAATATGGACCTTCCCAGACAAACAGAAACTCCAGAATTTCATTGCAACTAAACCCCCACTCCAAAAAATACTACAAGGAGTCCTAAAGCCAGAACCTCAGAGCGACGAATAACAATGAAAGAAGGCCAAAAAAAAAAAAAAAGTTATTAAAAGAATAAATAAATAAAATCAAAGGAAAGACAAACACAATGGCAAATACAGATGTTAACATATCAATATTAACTCTAAATGTAAATGGACTAAACTCTTCAATAAAAAGACACAGAGTTGCAGCCTGGATTAAGAAACAAAACCCAACCTTTTGCTGTCTCCAGGAAACACATTTAGCTACAAAAGATAAAAATAGGCTCAAAGTTAAAGGATGGAAAACAATCCTACAAGCAAATGGACCAAAAAAGAAAGCAGGAACAGCTATACTTATATCAGATAAAACAGATTTCAAACTCAAAAAGATAAAAAGAGACCCCAATGGTCACTACATTATGATCAAGGGGACAATACTTCAAGAAGAAATAACACTCATTAACATATACTCACCAAACGAAGGAGCACCAAAATATATCAGACAACTGTTGTCCTCTCTGAAAACAGACATCAGAGAAAACACATACGTAGTGGGAGACTTCAACACACCACTATCAACAATGGATAGATCAACAAGACAAAAAATAAGTAAAGAAACCAAAGCTCTAAATAAAGACCTAGAGCAATTGGGCTTAACAGACATCTATAGAACACTAAACCCCAAAAAAACGGAGTACACATTTTTCTCAAGCGCACACGGATCATTCTCCAGGATCGATCACATACTGGGGCACAAGACAAACATCAGCAGATACACCAAGATTGAAATCATATCAACCATCTTTTCTGACCATGAAGGCATCAAACTAGAAATAAACCATAAAAAGAAGGCAAGGAACTTTCCTACCTCATGGAGATTAAAAACCACACTACTGGAAGACCATTGGACTAATGAGGAGATCAAAGAAGAAATTAAAAAATTTTTTGAATTGAACGACAAGGAGGACACCAATATCCTAAATGTATGGGATGCAGCAAAAGCAGTAATAAGAGGAAAATATATAGCAATAGAAGCTCACATCAAGAAACAAGAAAGAACGCAAAGAAACAACCTAATCTCGAAGCTCAAAGATCTAGAAAAAGAACAACAAAAAAACCCCAAAACCAGTAGAAGAAATAATAAAAACCAAAGCAGAAATAAATGAAATTGAAACTAAAAAAACAATCCAAAAGATCAATGAAACCAAGAGCTGGTTCTTTGAAAAAATCAATAAAATAGACAAACCCCTAGCCAGGCTCACAAAGGAAAAAAGGGAGAAAGCACAAATAAACAGGATCATCAATGAGAAAGGAGAAATCACAACGGACACAGCAGAAATCAAAAGAATAATCAGTAACTACTATGAACAGTTATACGGAAACAAGTTTAACAATC